>NC_136068.1:1030510029-1031710029 GCF_964261635.1 Lissotriton helveticus | reverse complement strand
CACAAAAACATCCAAACCCTGGTATAATGACAACTTAAACACAGAATGCCGCAACCTAAGGGCAAAAACATAAGAGCGGTAGTAATGTATAGCGGATCGCACCTTAGATAACAATATATAATCGGACTGGGTAGTCAAAATGATTTTCTCAATTTCCTTGTTCACAAAGGACAAAAAAGCAATTAGTTGTGGTGCAACTCGGGATAAAGATGCACCCTACTACCTTAAGTGCATGAAAACACAGATACTGCAAACAGTCACTGCGTGGAACAATATAATATACAGATATCCCGGCACTCAAAAGTGAAACCCTATTTGTTCTTGTATGGGACAATTACAAACAAATCACATGAAAATAGTGTCAATATATCACTGGCGAGAAACAAAGTTGGATTCATATAAAAAATGTTCCTTTTAATTTACAAAGACATTATATATGATATCACAGTTTTCAGACAAAACTGAAGAACCGTAATAACCCACTCACTGGGTCTCTGCGACGGGGAACCGCCCTAGTCTTCCATGCCTTGCATACTTATAAAAAGGAGGCACAGGAGCCTTAGTCTGCAGGAGGAACCCAGATTTATTCAATAGCCCGGGCTATGGAACAGAGTCCCAAGCTAGTCAAAGACAAAACCCAGGAGGCTGCTACTTTACTCTGTAGCTTACAAGCCTTTTATACATTTCTCATACCATTCTTTTGGCTGTCTGTCCATTGTCCAATCAGGGCAGTGTTTGTAGTTGATAGCTTGATCAAGGCGATGCTTGTAGTTGGTGACCTGGACAAGGCTTGGTACACAGAGCATTGTCCACTCTATGCTTGTAGTTGGTGACCTGGTCAAGGGCTTGGTACACAGAGTATTGTCCACTCTGCTTTGATCAGGGCTCTTTCTTTCAGGTCATTGTTTAATTGCCTGATCAAAGCCTGGTCTTTCAAGTCATTTGTTTATTTACCCTGATTAGAGTCCAGCAGTCAGACCATTGTCTAGATAACCTGATCACTGTGTCAAGGATGTTTTATCAGGCTGGGAGCAGGAGAGGAAAAATGAATCCTTCACTCGGGGTGAGGGCCATGTGGCTTTCTGATGAACTGAAGAGAACAGGGGGTTGGGCGGGTGACAGTTCCTGGGCAGAAATGCAGGCCTGCAAAAATGGATTTTTGTCGTGCTGATAGAATTTTCCTCGTACATCAGGAAAAACGACCAGGTGGGTTCTGTGAAAGTGTTTGCCACGAGATGGCAATGCAAAAACCAATGGAGTCCTGTTCAAAATGATTGTTGATCGAAAAATTCTTTTCCTCAGACCCTCCTTTTGCCATATAGTGGCAAATACTGTAGGAAATGTCAATGTTCTTAAGGCCATCTGTTTCTTGCTGGATCATTACCATCATATTGGTGTTGTGAATGTTTGATGGCGGAGGCTTGATGGTCTGCACACACATTGTACAGAGTACTGGCAAGCACTGAAAACACAAACAGCAGGAGACCAGGACAGCTACTCCTAATGCAAGGAAGATGAGGACCTTCCAACCCCACTGGGTTCTGCAGGAGTCGGGGTAGGAGTCGGTGATGTAACAGGATGGAAGATCAGTAAGAGCCAACCAAGGATAGTTAGGAGGAGGGAGACAAACAGCGTCATCACGGTGACCATGAAGCATCTGCTATGTCGGAGACTGGCATCTTGTTTCTGGATACGGGTGTTTGGGAAGGCGGCCATTGTGCTAAGCCAGGGACCCCTAGTGGCTGTCTGTGATTGGTGGTTGTTTCACCAGATGCAGTGGCTGAGGGCCCTTATGGTTTACCTCAGTCTTACAAATGGCACTACTCTCAGCCTGGGAGGATCACAGCCCTACAGCCTTTGGCACCTGGCAAAGTCAAGGGCAATCCTTCCCTCTGGAACGTAGATTATACCTGTCGGAAGCAGGGACGGTATGATCAGGAAACAGTTGTACTTGATGCTGAGCAGTGTTAAGGGAGGGCTCCACCCTTCCTCTTAGGACGTTGTCACTCTCCGCTTCAGTGGATGTGGAATGCAGTCTGGCATCACTGAATGGGACAAACGTCGGGACTGTTTCTGTAAAGAGTACGAAAGGTATTAGTTAGACTGTACAGAAAATCAGTTAATACAGGGTATTCAACGTCAGACAGTTTTTTTAGGCCGCGGGACACCCCATACATTGGCAGGCCTCCCGAAAACAATTTCATGGGGAGATAGGCCGATTCTGGTGTGGGCCGTTGTTCTTGTGGACAGTAGGGCTAAGGGAAGAGCATCAACCCAAGTGACACCTGTCTTGGCTACTATCTTGGCCATTTTAGTTTTTAGGATGCCATTGTAGACCTCCACTAAACCTGCTGACTGGGGGTGGTTAGCTACATGACATTTTTGTTTTATACCCAGTGCTGAATGTGTCGGGGTTTAGTACAGTGCATCTCTTGATGTTAATGCGGCTGGCAAAGAGAGTTAGTTCATATCCTGTGAGTCATGCGCTAGTGAGGTACTGTGTCTTGGTGTTGTTGAGCAAGGTATCTACTGCATGTGGGACCATTAAGGTCAAGGGTGAAGACATAACAATACCTGCGCTCTGGCGGACCATAAGTGCAGCATCAGCAGTTGCACGTAAACATCAGGGAGGGCTCGGGCTACAGTTGTCCATGGGAGACCTCTCTCTGGCATATAGAGCTAAAAGAGGTTTGACAATGGCCGAGAAGTTAGGGATCCGTTGTCTGTAATTGTTCAAGGAAGCCTTATGATTGTGGGGGGCAAGGTAGTGAAGCAGACGTACTATTGCTTGTTCACGAAGTGGAGCAGAAGTGGCTGCAATTAAGAGGTCATAATTCCAAGTAGCTACAACGTTATACTGTCACTTGAGCACTTCTTAAAAAAAGGAACTTTAAAAATTTGGGAAATGAAGCATCTAACTGGGCACAGAAGTGCAGGCAAAATAAATATCTGGCATTTAAAATAGATATTTTAAACCCCATCCATTTGAACTAGCTCCGCCACTAAATCATGTGAACAATGATGTTAGGAGGATGTGACCAGTGCACACAGACTTTCTGCAGTCACGCGAAGAACAGGGCAGCCAAGGTGTGCAGTGGGCTCAGAAATAACAACAGACGTGTGGGAAATATAATTTGTCAACGGCTGTTCAATAATTGTAAAATAAAACTAGTCCGCATTGGGAAACAACTCCTGACCCTCTTGCAGACAACAGCTTTCCCCGCAATATGTGCTACTTAATTACCAGTTCTTTCCCCAGGTTGAATACTCGCGCGCTGGTCGCAGGGGTGTCAAAATGTACTTCGTCTGGTATTAGCAGTCAATTCAGACCGTCTCCTTTATCTTTTAAGCCCATGAACCGATGCAGACATGTTAGCTCAAGGCCTCATCTGTAAACAAAGCCAGTAGAGTGGAGACACCCGAAGCAATTAACGCAGTTTTCCACCATTTGCTTTTCCTGACCACACACACGTACAGCCTGTCCAGAAGAGTTCAGTTTGACTACATCTAAGGGCGAAGACAACCACGACGATTCTCCATATGAAGAACTCCCACAATCACTGTCCAGGATTGTCAGTGTGTCTGCTAATGCATTAATATCCACACTACTGACAGTATTCAGAAAAGTAAAAGGAGGAAAAGGAGAACAATCTGCAGCGTCCCCCGCCTTACACCACACCCCTGTTTGGAAGGACTGGACAGGGCAGTATGAATCAGTAGTGCAGCTTGTGCAGTGGCACTGGGGTCCAGTGATGTGAAGGGCCCACTACACCCATTTATAGCTGTTTTTAAAAGAAAAATGTATTACGATTACATTCCTTGCCTGCTTTAGTGCCTAAGACTCCGTTGCTACACCACCGGCACTAGACCTGGACTAAAATGTTAGATCTTGATTTGCATATACACGTCCAATCACAACTCACACAGTTAGCAGTAAATGTCTCTTATATTTACTTTCCCTATAAAGACTGCTTAACACTTCTCCATTCTGCTACACTGGAAAACTAGGCAGGTTGGGGACCAGAATCACCGTAACATATGCTTGGACATGGCCTGACACCAGGAACACACACACAATCCCTGTACATTCAGGCAAAGCTCTGCTCTGGGTGGCACATGGCCAGTGCCCTCCTGAAGATGTCAGTTCTCTACCGCTGAGAGGCAGAGGAAAACTGTTGATGGGTAGCGCCCAGTCATCATGACTGCCACATGACAATTCTTGTCAGTCCTTGCCTCTTTATCCTGCGGGTTGACTCGCATCAAGCATCCCATGGATGCAATCAACAGCCACACAAAATGTTTTATAAATATGGAAGGCTTAGCCCCTGGAGCGCACCACTCCAAAACCATAGCACTTGCGTTGCACGGATGCAAGCACATACCTCCGTGTAACTTAATGAATCCGCATTATGTGAAAATTCACCTTTGCTCTGGAACAAACCCTTCGTGAACTGGCCCCATTGTTTCTTAAGAGTGCGTTGAAAGTGTTATTTATGTTTTAAGTTGTACTGCTTTGTTTATTGCTTCTGGTTCCAGTCCTCAACGCGTTGAAACTTAAAATGGGGAAATGCCTCAGCAATGTTCTTATCATTCATTTAAAAATGTCAGTAAACATCGTTTAAAGCCTATTCGGGTTTTACATCTCTTGTTTCTTCAGTAGGAAAACCCCGAGTGTAACAGTAGAACATTAAATCACTTATTCTTTCCAGCCATTTTGCAAGCCTCTTTAAGTAAGTGCTCTCTAAAGCAAAAATCACACGCGGAAACCGGTCGGCCTGGTAAGGTTAACCTTTCCAACTTAAAGCGAGGCACGTGGTGCCACAGGGCGCTTCATCCCTTAAAGTGAAAGCTTATGCCGGGTTTCGTGATGGTAACTGCGGGCGCTGTTTGACCCGTGGGCGAGGGCAACGGATTTTAAGTGCTAGACATTGCTTCATCGACATGTGCCCTGGGGCGGGGAACAAACACTCCTCCACAAGCTTAAACATTTACTCTAGGCTCGCCTGGTTTCCTGAGACCATGGCTGCAGCCAGGTCCCGTTTTCGTGCCTCTCTGCACAAAGCGCCTACACTCAAATGGATTGAAATCTTCACTGTACTACTTAACGCAATGAGACTGCAAGTCCCAGAAAGCACCGCATGGCAGGCTAAAAGGCCAGGACTGGCTGACGGTGTTTACGTAGGGTGACTAAATGGCTCCATTACAATAAAAGTCTAATATCAACTACAGAAAGGGTGTTCTTTCCACTCGGAAGGCTTTGGGAAAAAAAAAAAACAGGGTCATCACTCTTCCTGTCTACAAATGGACAAATTAAGGCAACCAGAGACCCACTTATCAACACCGAATGACTGACTGGTGTACACAAAGAATGGCCGGTCTCTAACTAATGTGTCCGGTCAAGCGTGCTGAAAGGTTATTGTCTCCCAAATGCCATTTTGCCTGTGCCTAAAACCCTGTGTTATTGTTTGGAATACGATGCAAAGCTTTATAAACGTGCAATGAAAGAAACTATTCAGCCCTTCCTCCAAAACAATGGCTCGAGATGTTGCTGTGGCCAGTATTAGTACTTTCTGAAGACTGCTGGAAATGTGAATTAAGGATACATTTGAAGACAGTCCATAGTAGTGCGTCTTGGAGCATTTGAGCCAGTGCAATATCAAATTTCTTCAATAAAAAAAAAAATATTAAGTTATGAGGGCTATAAAGTGAAGATCCGAGTGTTCTGGTTTATTCGTGTAGTGCAAAGTGCACAAACCCTAATCCGTTCTTGGAATTTCTGCAAGGAGGGCACATTTCTTCGTTTCTTATATTTTACCCATAAGGAGGAAAACATTATGGCAGAAGGGCCATGTTTAACATACATTGTATGGCCAGGGGTCCCCTCTGGAGGAAGCGGACAAGCCGCCTCCAGCTGGGAGTCCTGCGTACACATACAACAACATAATTTCTTGAACTTGCTACTGACCGGCATGCTTAAAACAGATAACAGACACCAGCGGGTTCATAAAACTCACCTTGCTTGCTTGTCGTTTGCAAAGGACAATTAAATAGCGGAATCATACAGAACAGACACCAGCGGGTAAAAAATTCACCTAGCTTGCTTGGCTTTGGCAAAGTCAATTATTCATACAGATTTCATACAGAACAGACACCAGCGGGTTTTTAAAAATGTACCCCGCTTGCTTAGCTTTGCAAAAGTCAATAACAAATTGGCTTTTGCGAAAGTCAATAACAGACGGACTTGGTGGATGATCAGTCGACCCTTACCTTACAGGGGTAGTTCTCTTCTGCAGACATGGTGTCATGCCTCGGGTCTCCCCTACGCGGTCCCTTTAAGACACAGGATATTTAAAGAACCAGGAAACAGAGAACGACGCTTCACGTTCTAGCGTCAAGCTTCCCTTGTTTCCGGTTCCGTCTATTCCTTGTTGCCTGACCTAGCAGTTCCTGATTCGCTTTCCTGTTCCGTTGCTGGTTGAGCGTATGCGTCCCCTGCCTTCTCCTAACTCGGGAGACGCTTACGCAGCATTGGTTGGCAGTGTTCCGCTGCCTTCGGCGTACCTCGTGAACGCCTATCCCCCTCTTCCCCTTTCCGTGTGCCTCGCCCGGCGGTCGGGCTTAGCTCCGCCATCCGGCCGGGCACAGCATTCTCCGGTGTTGATAGAGAGCCTGTACTCAGCGCCGGAGTGTACTTCCTTGTCATCCACTGGTTGTGTTCTCCACCCGGCGGCCGGGCCTTGCTCCGCCGTCCGGTGGGATCCATTTCAGAGGGTTCTTCTCTAATTGTCCTCAGGCTGCATTCTCCACCCGGCGGCCGGGCTTTGCTCCGCCATCCGGTGGGGATTGTTTTCCCTATTGGTTTTCAACTACTTGTGTACTGCACCCGGCGGCCGGGCTTAGCTCCGCTGTCCGGTGTCAGTAAATTCCCCGGTTATTGTTTTTTTTTTTTAGCTAGTTAGTTAGTTGCTCCCTCACTATTTACCTGTCCCTATCCTGTTTCCACCTAGTCCCTGTTATCCCCTATTTCCAGAACATTAGCCATTATCGCTGAGATAATACTGGAACCCTCTTTCCTTGATATTTGGTGGCACTCTTGCGTGGATCAGGGTGGGTGCATATTCCACACTACCAAGAATCGCGGTAAGAGCGCACATGCGCTACCAATCTTTTACTAGTACAATATATACATATGTATGAATTATATGTCCTGCTTTGGTTCTTCTAGATGGTGATACACTGTGTAAGATATCTCCAGAAGTGTTGGGCGGAAAGGTCATTATATGCCACACAGTAGTGAAAGTGTCTTCGAAGGCTGGTCCATTATAGTTGATGTAAGAAGGGAGTTATATGGGCCGTTATTGTACCTAACACCATCTCACATGCAGGTGCTCAACAGCCTATTGTGTCATCCCTGTTATAGCTCCAGACGCTGTGCCATTGTCTTCACCTTCACATGTTACCTCTGCTACATAATAAGAACCTGGGGTATGTGATATGGTTGTATTTGTACATTGGTATATTCTAGTTACTGGATTAGAGCTAGAGTTGTTGACTTCCTCTTGTTATTACAGCCTACCTGTTTGTTCCGGTTCCTTCCGTAGAGACACCATCGTATTCACTACTGGAGAGTACCATCAATCATCATTGTCTTCCCCCATCTTTCCTTGTTTTGTTTCCCTGTTTTCCCCTGGCGTGTCTCTCGTACTCTAGTGCTTGATAGAGTCGGAAGACCGTAGGGGAAGGCTGCGGATTACTCTTCGGATTCCTGACGCTCCTGTGGAACCAGCCTGCAATCCTTACACATGGGGCTGTGTCCTGCTCCAGAAATTATTTGCTAGGGGACTCCAGCGAGAAGGCGGTCAAGTGGCCCAGACCGGGTGGGGAGGAACACCGGGTGAGTCGTTCGGTCTACCGGAATACAAGAATCCTTGGGTAGGGCGCCTCCGTCAGAGTCTCTCCGTGCACCTCCTCACGTCCACCGGGCCTGACCTCCGTACTCGTGGAGTCCCTATTCGGGCGCCATTTGAAGAACCGTAATAACCCACTCACTGGGTCTCGGCGACGGGGGAACCGCCCTAGTCTTCCATGCCTTGCATACTTAGTAAAAAGGAGACACAGGAGCCTTCGTCTGCAGGAGGAACCCAGATTTATTCAATAGCCCGGGCTATGGAACAGAGTCCCAAGCTAGTCAGAGACCAAACCCAGGAGGCTGCTACTTTACTCTGTAGCTTACAAGCCTTATATACATTTCTCATACCATTCTTTTCGCTGTCAGTCCATTGTCCAATCAGGGCAGTGTTTGTAGTTGATAGCTTGATCATGGCGATGCTTGTAGTTGGTGACCTGGTCAATGCTTGGTACACAGAGCATTGTCCACTCTATGCTTGTAGTTGGTGACCTAGTCAAGCGCTTGGTACACAGAGCATTGTTCACTCTGGTTTGATCAGGGCTCTTTCTTTCAGGTCATTGTTCAATTGCCTGATCAAAGCCTGGTCTTTCAAGTCATTTGTTTATTTACCCTGATTAGAGTCCAGCAGTCAGACCATTGTCTAGATAACCTGATCACTGTGTCAAGGATGTTTTATCAGGCTGGGAGCAGGAGAGGAAACATGAATCATTCACTCAGGGTGAGGGCCATGTGGCTTTCTGATGAACTGAAGAGAACAGGGGGTTGGGCGGGTGACAGTTCCTGGGCAGAAATGCAGGCCTGCAAAAATGGTTTATTGTCGTGCTGATAGAATTTTCCTTGTGCATCAGGAAAAACGACCAGGTGGGTTCTGTGAAAGTGTTTGCCACGATATGGCAATGCAAAAACCAATGAAGTCCTGTTAAAAATGATTGTTGATCGAAAAATTATTTTCCTCAAGACCATAAAGACCCATTGTCGCTAAACAAGCATAGCATTGAAGAGACTGTTCATAAGGGGTATTTGTAGTTTTGTATTCTTGATCCAAAGTACGCAACAGCCAACACGTGTTTCGTCACATCAAGTGACTTCCTCAAGGCTTTCGAAAATTATTGGTTTCTGTAGCTATAAGTATTCATTGCTCCAGAATGATTTGCCAGACAAAGTCCGATTGCGACCGCGATTTTCCTGATTTGTGAGCGACGTCCACCTATCTCATAGGTTGAGGTAATGGAGATCTACCTAAAAGGTAGTTCCGAGAATAAAAACCGAAGGTTCCCTGTATTGTATGTCAGATATTATATGTATTATACATTTATTAAGCCCAAAGGACAAGATCCAAAGTATACTTGTCCCCGTTGGAATCTCTTCATTCTACAAATCATTTTTCATAGGTGTAAGTAACCTTTAAAGTCTCTTGTGTGAGATAGCCATGTATTAGATTCCCCACGGGCTGTGCTAGGCCCCACGTGCTCAATACAGCAATCCAACGGCGTGGGCTTGATGGTACGCGTCTCTCACCGGATGCGTACCGTCAAGCCTACGCCGTTGGATTGCTGTATTGAGCATGCGGGCCTATCACAGCCTATCTGGTGGACCTTGGTAGTTGCAGACACCCCAAAAGGGTAATACATTTCAACCACCAGAAGCCCTATTATGGCAGAGCTGATATGACCATGCTCATGGTCACAGATGAGGGACAGGAAAATGAAAGTGAACCTCTCCCTGATCTCCTCTCCAGCAATCCCCAAGATGGGTCTGTTGATGGAGTGGTATTTTCAGAGACCCTAACTGACCAACAGCAGGTTGACTGCAGACTAGTCCTAAGTCAGAATGCTGAGCTCTTTTCTCTGACCCCTGTTGAGACTAGCTGGTGTACCCATTATGTGGTAAGTGGTGACAGTTTACCTGTCAAAAACAAACTTTGCAAGCAGTCCGATAATGTCAGAGAGAGCATCCAAGCTGAAGTCAGCAAGATCCTTGAATTGGGTGTCATTGAACCCTCAGAGAGCCCCTTGGCCAGCCCGGTTGTCTTGGTCCCCAAACCTCACGCCAAGGGTGAAAAGAAAGACACGAAGTTTTGAGTGGACTATAGGGGCCTAAATGCTGTGACAAAAATTGATGCAAACCCAAAACCCAGAGTAGATGAACTAAATGACAGGTTAGGGGCAGCAATATCTCAGTACCTTTGATCTCACATCTGGGTACTGGCAGAGAGGTCTGACCCCTGAAGCAAAAGAAAAATCAGCATTCTTGGCTTGACTGGGTGTGATAGGAGGTTTGTGAAGGACTATGGGTCCATAGTGACTCCCCTCACAGAACATACCTCCAAAAGTATGTCCAAGAAAGTAAACTGGGTAGTGGGCTATCATAAGGCTTTTGACACTTTGGAGGATGCAATGGGCTCTGCCCCAGTCCTGAAATCTCCAGACTATACCAAGCAGTTCATTGTGCAGGTAGATGACTCTGAGCATGGGATAGGTGCAGTAATAGCCCAAACAAATGATGAAGGACATGACTAACCCGTTGCTTCTATAAACAGAAGACTACTCACTAGAGAATAGCGTTGGAGTGCCATAGAGAGGGAAGCCTTTTCTGTGGTCTGGGCCATGAAGAAGTTGGGGCCATACCTGTTTGGTACTCACTTCCTAGGTCAGAACACAGGCTTCTCAGGTGGTTACAACAGATGAAAGGTGAGAACCCCAAAGTGCTAAGGTGGCCCTTATCCCTACAGGGAATGGACTTCACAGTGGAACACAGACCTGGGACTGTCAATGCCAATCAGATGGCCTTTCCATAATACTTCACTTAGAAGATGAACAGTCTCCAGGAGACGTTTAGTTTCATCCTCTTTCGTTTGGGAGTGGGAGATCATGTGAGAAAATCCCTCTTTTGCATGGTTATCCCCCCTCCCCCCTCATCCCCCCCAATCCCACACACTTTTTGCCTGGTTTTGATGTGGTTTCACATGAGGTGCACAGGGTCCCTGCCATCCAGATCCCCTGTGCCAGTGCTCCTTCCCTAAAACAAACCCCCAATTGGTACTTCTGTCTCGTATAAGTCCCTACTAAATGGTACCCTGGGTATATAGGGCCTGGAAGATGAAGAGGGTCACTTGGGAGCATTGCCTGACAGTATAGGTAAGTCACCCCTCTAGAAGACCTCTAGCCCTAAGGCAGGGTAAACTATACTCCAGTTGAGGGCAGATCTGCATGAGCAGATGTGACCCTACAATATTGGGCACCATTTCCCAATATTGTAAGTACCAGTAAAGCCATAGAGAGTACATGGCCTGAGAACTTGACAATTAGAGGTCCACGGCACAATGATGGCTTTACTGAATATAGGAGTGTTTGGTACCAAACTACTCCTCTCAATAAATCCACACTGATGCCAGTGTGGGATTTATTGTACCATGTACCCAGAGGGCACCGCAGACGTGCTCCCTGAACCCCTCCCAAACCTGGTGTGGTCTCTGACCGACTGTATGCAGCCAGCCACCACCAGACATGTTTCTGGGCCCCTGGGTAGAAAGCCCCTGCTCTCTGGAACCAGACCTATGCACATCCTGAGCAGAGGTGTCATGCCCCCTCCCCCAGGATGGGTCAGTGCTCGAAGAGGAAAGCTTCCAAGGCCTGCTGCCTTTGTACGCGACCCCCAGCCTCTGGTTTACACCCCCACTTTGGGCTGGAAAATTCCAAAAGGTAGGAGGTATGCCCAACTCTGCCAATCCCCATCACTAAGGTGGGGGAAAGCGAGGTGAAGCACAACTTTCAGTCCCCGCCATGTTGAAGGTGGGGTAATCCCTCCATTCAGGGCTAGGTCTATGCCCCCTCCCATATGAGTGTGGCATAATAGAGGGTGTAGCTTCCCCAGGTAAGGTGCACGTCGGTCCTACCTGCTACTCCTCTAACAGGCCTGTTAAGTGTAGTATTTAGGGGGCTCCCCCAGACCTGACCCTCAGATCTGTGACTACCTAATAATCTCCCGACAACAGTGGACCTGTCCAGAAGAAACTGACTTTAAAAACTCCAGACCCAGGCGGATCCGCGTCCCCAGCCCACTCTGCACCAGATGCTCATGGCCCGAGCTGGAGGGGCTCACCTGTGTAGTGAAGTCTTCCAGGCGATCCTGACCTCATGTGCAGCATTGGCTGACCTCTCCTGCCCTCTAAAATGGCGCCTGCTGTGTGAATCCGGAGGCTTCCCCAACCGCAACCGGCTCTGATAAGAAGACTCCGACGTCTATAGCGCCCCTGCACTCAAAGCTCCTGGATCTTGATGAGCTGAACCGGTGGTGGTCTTGCGCCCCCCTACATCCCGACTTACCTCTGCTGTCTCTGGTCTTCCTCCTGCCTCGTCTGTAGGCTCTTTACTGTCAAGAAGATCCTTATTGAAAAGCATTGGGCCCACGACGTTGAATTTGCACCCTGCACCCGACTGCCCCTCTGCCGCTGGTGGTGTATGTTTGGTGCTGCTTTGGGGCCCCCCTGTGCTTAACCTAACCCCCAAAGCTTGGCCCCTGAAACCGATCTACATACAAGCAAGCAGTGTGGCTGTAGGCACCCCCTGTCTCCATTAGAAAGCATTGGGGTCAAACTCCGATTTTGAACACTGCACCCAGCCAAATATGGCACATTACGACGCAATGTTATACATTGTGTGCCATTACAATGCGGTTGTTACATCGACCGCGTTGTTTATGCGCAATGTATTACATCTCAAGTCTTTACAGCGACTTCCACTAGGGGGCGTGCTGGACTTGGGAATAGTATTATTTACTATTCCTACTCTAGTTCACGCAACAGTAGGGAATGTGTTGGAAATGTATTTCCAATACCTCAGCGCCTCTTGTGAAATTCGTTGTAAAGACTTGTGATGTCATTACATCGCATACTAACAACGCGGTCGTTAGAGGTATCGTGGTGTACTGACCGCGTTGTAACGGTCGTTTCCCCACCCGGCCGCGCCTTTGCCACTGGTGGTGCAGTTTTGGTACTTACCTTGCCCTTGCTGATTTTTGGCTCCGAAGACTGAATCTGTAAGTTTGATACTCACCTGTTTAATTTCACTATTGTTTTCCCCATAGGATAACATTGGACAAGTGTGTATTTTTCAGCACAAAATGTTTTTTTTTATTAAAAACATACTTACCTTATTATGAAGACCCGGGTCTTATAGTACAAAAAAAGTATCATTTTATAAAATTGTTCTGGATCTCCTTCTTGAGTCGTGTGTCCATTAATGATCATGTGTGTACAATAAATGTCTTACACTGTGTTAGGCCTATAGCCGCTCGCCCACAGTACCACTAATAGAGCACCTTTGCATTGAGCCCTGTACACTTTTGGGGAACCCCTGGACTCTGTGCACGGTATTACCACCTAGTGATAATATCATACAGAGCCCACTTCCTACACTGATGCAGTGCCGTGACACAGGCCCCCGCAGCCCCCAAGCTCAGTGGGGCCCCCTCAGTACAGTACTCTAGCCAGTTGGTTGTCCTTATTTCATCCCCACTTCGTCATCTTTTCATACCATCACAGTCTTGATTTCCAGCTTTACTTTACTCTTTTATTCTTTATTCTGTTGTTATGTCTGCCATCTCAGGTCATTCTTAACTAATTGTTTTGTGTTATGCACGACGTGTAATGGCGCCAGCACCAAGCGGTGCCTACCAGTGTAAAAATATAATGTTCTTATAGATTTTTTTCTTTTTTTACACTAAACTGTTTTATCAACAACATCATAATTTATCAATAACTAATGAATATACATTTTAAGAAACTGGTGAAGAACAACTCCGTCATCAAACAATACTCCTCAAACTGTCATTGGGATCTATTATGTTAGGATTGTATTACATCAGTATCAAGGTAGTTAGCTGTCATGATGCAACAGTGGCTATCAACGTGGTTATTACCTGTTGATCAAATGTATGCCTGCTATTATCTTGTGGGTGTTAGACTTCATTTTGTGGATTTTGCCGATTTCAAGAAAGTGAAATTATAGGTCAATAGCGTAGGCAGTATATGCTGCACCAGAAAATTAATCCTCACGATGTCTAATATTGACAAATGCTCAAACTACTAAGAAGACACAATTTAGAGAAAAATAGTTCCTCTTCCAATAAAAATGATGATATCAAGGAGCATAGAGATCTCAAAAGTTCAATTGTAAAGTACAGTTAGAATCTTTCAATTCTTATAATTCCAAACCATACGAAGACGGAAGTCTTGAAAGTTCTTGTATTCAGTTATTTCGTTTTATTTTCACAGTCTGATGTAACAATACATGCATCAGCCCAGCCAACGCTTTTCGTTCGATAAGGACTTCATCAGGGTTGGGATTATAGTAGTTCCAATCTCAATTGGGGCGAACTTCCTAATGCAGCATATCAGTCATAAGTGCTGGGAGTCCGCCATAGCATCCTATTTGTAGCAAGAGCTAAATGCCTAGAATCTCCAATTAGAATATTAGGTGTTTCAATATCAGTGGAGCAATCCTTCTTAATTATAGTATAACCATTGGGAATCCCCGTAGCATACAGAATTTTTATCTGCTGAGAACAGCGCCTCAGTTCTCTTGCTGTTCTTCTATCCGTGATGAAGTCCTTTTTGGACGAAACAATTAACCACCATGTCCTAAGTCACTACACCTCAAAAGTCATGGTTAAGAGTAAACAGGGTGTTAGCTCAACGCTATATTGGATAATAAGACGAATGCTTTAAAAAAGTCCCCCATATGTTGTCTTGATTCTTGTATTAGTTAATTGTTGTAAATATGTATGTAACACTGAACGTTATATTGGTCCTTTTTAGGTCTCGGCTAAAGACGCGCGGAAGCGCGTCTCCGCCGAGATCTTATGTTAGGGAGTGTGCTCCCCAGGAGACAGTTTGGGGCGCGCGCATCCCTGGAGCCGATTTGAAACGGGAACGCGCGCTGTGGCCAGGCGCTGTCTCCTGGGAAGCGCAAGCACCACACACGCATGCGCATACACACACAAGCACTCATGCACGCACGCACATACATACATACATACAGAGACACACCCCCCCTGACACATACGCGCGCACACACACAAGTGCACCGAGGCCCCCCCTCCCCCCTCCCCCGCCGTCACCGTCGCCGTCGCATACACACACGAGCATACACGCACACACACACACACAAGTGCACCAAGCCCCCCCAGCCTTTTGAAACTTACCTGGGCAATGTCGGGGACTCTTCTCTCAGCACGCGGCGCCCAACCTCCTGCTAGCGCGGCCCCGGGTCTCCACACCGCTCACAGGAGCCCCGGGCCGCGAGACGCATCGACTCCGCCTGCCTCCTCTTCCGGTCTGGACGTGGCCCCGCCCCCGTCACAGGCGACCGTGCCTGACTTCCGGGGCGGCCTCCGTGTATTCCGGTTTCAGAGGTTTCAGAGCACAGCAGCAACCCCGGCCGCACCTCCCTCCTCGCGCGCTCCACGTGGACTCGACCTCCCGCAGCAATGCGAGGTAAGCAGAAAAGTTTTTCAAAAGTTTTTAATTTCCACTTTCTTTGTCCTTGTGGCACAGACTGTATTTTAATCTTCAAATTTAGGTGGTGGGGGGAGACAAATGATTTTAGACAATGAGAAAAAACATAATGGGAAAAGCATCTGTTATAGTAGCAATTTTGCACTGTTTGCCCGGCAGTCGGTTAAATGTATGTCCAGTTGAAGCCGAAAGTTTAAGAAGTGACACTCTCAGATCCCCCCCCCCCTCCATCTAAGGTTTTTTTATCCACTGAATTAACACTCTAGAACAAGGAGTGCAGGGGAGGTGTGGTTTTGTGGCTGAATAACTGTCTTCGGAGCTCGGCGACCAAGCTGCAATTCCGGCGCCGCCACTTGAACCGCAGCCATGTGTGATTCTAGTTAAGTAATTGTATCTCCCTATACATCGAATGAAAACAAACGTAGGGAGTAATGTAAAGTGGGCGTTTTGTACCAAGCTCCTGTGTGGATGGAGCAGAGACTGCATAACAGTGGATTGTGAGTCGCTTTTTGCATCACCTGACATACAATTAAGAAAATAAGGATAAAAGGGCAGCTATCGGGCTGATGTAAAAATATATTTTTAAGGATACACTTTCACGTGGTCAGGTCCCTAGTGTCTGTAATCACAGCACCCTTTAGGGCCACCCTGGACCATTGTTATAGCTATTTTTTGCTTTGTTGAGACAGTGCATGTAAAGGAAGAGTCTCCAGTCGGTTTACTTTCCGGTTAAATAAGAAATTGGAGTTATTTCTTAGTAGCTGGACAAATGCCCTTATCTAGTGGCTACTGTACGCTCATTCTCTCTTCTTTCTCTCACCCCCTTCTCTTTTTTGATTTCCTCTTGCATTGTTTCGACAACAAGTCTCTTTCCCTAAAACTGTGTCCCAGATTTGGAAGACCCATGTGTGCGCTCTGAAGTGGCCTCAGTCATCTCCCGAGTCAATCAATAATAAACGAGTAGGTCAGGGTGATATCTGTCTCCTGCCTGGCCCGTGCGTGCCTGTTCTTTTTTCCATCTCTTGCAAAATGCAGATCCTGCAGGGCAGATAGCCCCATCTGGCTGCCACGCACTCTGGTAGGTTTACACTTCTTAGAACCAAGAGCCATCTTCCACATGGGGGTCTTGCAGAGAATAGATACCAGTGTTTACTTTTCAAACCTGCTGGCCCAGCTATCGCTGCACGGGATTTAATATTTCTATAGTGTGCAACAGGGGGCTCGCTTTTGGTACTGGAGTATTAATTTCAGGCTGGAGGCAGTTCTCCTGATAATCATATAATATAGGATAGATAATACTTAGCTCAGTGCTTAATTTGTAAATAAATAAGTGCCAGAGACCTAGTTATGAGGCCACTGCAGCTTGCACCACCCATGGCCTCTGCCAGCGCTGCCAAGTGTGACAATTCAGACTGTTCCCAGCCCCTGAAGCTATAAGAATGGCTTGAGTGAGGTGTAGTCTTTTTCAATGCACATTCAATAATAAACAACTGTTTACCACACACACATAAATACCCACAACCACACCTAACCAAACACACACAACCACACGCACAGCCACATGCACAACCACACAACCACACACACAACCACACAACCACACACAGAACCACACACACACAACCGCACAATCACACACATACACACAACTACACGCACAAACACTCCACATAATTTGACATCAATCCACATAATTCAACTAAATAACACAACACACCACATACATCTAATCCACACTACAGAACTCCACATCATGCCACAAAATTCTACAGCACACCACATAATTAAACTCCACCACATACCATTCCACAACACAAAATACCATTACACATAATTATACTCAATAACACACAATCCCACTCCACACAATTCCAGTAAACTCAATACCACATAATTACTACCCACAACATTCCACCATGCCACATCATTTCACTACACAAATACAATCCACACCACACAATTTCACGCCACACAATTCCACAACTAACAATTCCAATCCAACCCACATAATTCCACTACACACCACATGCATACACTCCATAACACATGGCTAAAAGACATTGCCATTTACAATGCCATTAGCTCTAACTCAAATAAATCCGAGACCTATTGCATTTCTAATGCTTGTTAAGTTATGTGGTTGTCCTGTGATTTAACTGTGATTTAACTGTGTGACAGCATTATATACCATGAAACACTCGTTATATAAAATATAACACATTAACTATGTTCTTTTGTTGGTTTGGTTTGGTTTGGACCTACCTCTTCATCCCTAATGATTAATTGATTTACTTTGATCCATTCTCTTGAAAATTAAGCAATTGCTTTATCCGACAGAACACATTGTAGAAACGATTTCAAATAAGATGTAAGCTGATTGTAAACAATACGTTCACCATTGGAGCAAAACAAAAACAAGTGATGCGAAAGCACACATTAATTAGTGTAACATAAAAAGTCATTCCTAATTTAGTCCATCAGTCTAAAAATGTATTTGGTGAGTTGATCCAAACAATGACCTGGATCTGTCTTGTAAATGTCATGTACAACAACTGTCAGCCGACACGTGTTTAGTCAAAGCACGACTTTATTAAGGCTCAGTCAAGTAGTACAGTTGTCAAAGTATCCCACAGAGTTTGAGGTGAATTCATGGATAACGGTCCATCTGGGGTAGTAAATAAGGAATTGGGATAGTAGAGAATTGTCTTTAACCCCTTCCATGCGGCCGCGATTCCCCTGCTGTGCTGTACACAAACGAACAGGGCGGGGCCGTGACGAACCCCAGCCGTCATCAGCACACGAGCACCGTAGTGCATGACGGCTGGGGTTCGTCATCAGCATGGAAGGGGTTAAGGCACAGAAACCTTCAGTCGAAGCTCTTGTGCCAATTTGACACAGTGCCAAAATGTAAGCCAACAATTCTCCCGGTATGGCCCAAAATAAGGACCAAGGAATCGCAGCAACCCAACCTCTCCTGTTTGTAGCTTAGATATGAGCCAGAACTATCAAAAATCTGATTTTCATGTTAAAAATAAATTCCAGTTGCGTGTCATCAGGAATTTACGAATTTCCCAGCAGCTCGTAAGGAGTGGACATTATGCAGGGCACTCGTCAGGGACATGGTCCTATCTTCAGGATACTTAAGTAGTGACCCACAAAGCAAGATTGTTCCAGCAGGAATATCTATTTACCTCCCAGGGATGGGGTAAAGGGTTTAATAAGCAGACCTGAGTGATCAAGGGATGATCATAGCTCCCTTCCTGGAGTGCTGCAGACAGGTGCTATGGAATATGTTTATTCACAAAACTGCACTGGATAGAATGTCTTGCCTCCCAGTCAAATCAAGTAGCTTCTCCCACCAGCTGCTCAGACCATTGCAGTTCTGATGTGGCTAAACGTTAATACCCATCATAGGGTCTGCACATAACTCTTCAAACATTCACAAGAGCAGTGACATTTCTTCAGTGACCTAGGGGGGTCAGTGGCCCCGAAAACGGGGGCCGTTGTCAGGAACCTTAGTATCGCTACTATTAGCGTGCCTACATTAGCTGCCCGAAGACGTCCTTTGTTCAAGCCACATAGTGTAGGTATTTGGTTCCCCTGTTCACAGTTGAAGAATTACTCCAAAGATGGCCGCCGCTGTGGCCGTCTTGTTTCCAGAAGAAGGTAGAGCAGCCTAGCGTACTTGGAACGTTCGCGCGTTGTTATCTGTGCACTTCAATAACGTTCCGTGTTGAGGAGAGTCGCAGTTTCTCGGTTCTCCGCGTCAAGAATTCGTGACGGGAGGAAACGGAATTGTCGAACTTGGTTCCAGAGTAGGTTAGTTAGCAACGGGTGTTTCCGAGTGAGCTCAGTCAGAGTATCACGTATCTCCAGAGTTCAGTGTGGAGAATTGTGAGATAGAAATCCACTCAGTCTCCACGCAGTTCCTTGAGCAGTACCTTGAAAGGCAGCAGTCAATACTGTCAGTGAGCGCAGTTACCACCAGCCACAGAGGAAGCCTGCTGAGAAAAGTGAAGTACAGACTCCAAGGAGAATATTCGAGCGAGCAGAATTCTTCAGCACAGACAGTAAGGACAGTCTCATTCAAGCTAGTGCAGTGTTCTGTTCCCTTGACTTTGACTCTTCCTTTGCGCTTTTCCTTGCCTTTCCTTCCCCTCTTCTCCTTCCCTGTACCTTTTTGCGCGCTACATGAGGATACCTGAGCCAGGACAGCGTCACTGTGCTTGAACTGTAATTGCAACCAGACTCCAGTTACAAGATTACCTGCAGGAGAGCAACAGGTAAAGATAAGAGGCTTATCCACCAATAAGAAGAGTCAGGTAGAGAAATTGGTTGGATATTAAATACTCTTTTCTCAATTTCAGTCACTGCTTCCTGTAGGGCATTCAATCAATAGAAGAGAAGCATTTCCTTGTGAATTTATGGTAGGACCAGCTTTAATTATTTCATAGAGTAATTGGAGTAGAGAGATTAGTGTTCTTATGTTTCCCTGTTCTGTGCATTAGGCTACCTGAAGAAAGTAAGCAGAAGAATCCATTTCAGCTTGCAACTACACAGAGGGAGCCAGCCATTCACAAGGATTTTTCTCTTCTCTGTGCACTTCCCCTTTTCCCCCCGACTAGTGAATCTGCTCTTGTAGCGGGTGCACTGGTGGGTGGGCATTTGGGACTAGCATCCATACTGCTCCTGCGAAGACCCTGGAAGCTTCTGACAGATTGAAGTGCCCCCGTTAAATTCTTCGCCTGGGTAGTATGGCTGAGGGAATGGATTTAAAGTCCTTAGGTCCGATTTTAGAAGGAATTCAAAGGGAGATAGTTGCAGGTAGGGATGAAAATAAAAAACTTCAACAAGAGTTGGTGGCTTCTCGTCTAGAGGCAAGAACGCTAGCCCAGAAGGTAGATAATTTAGCTATGGGAAACCCAGTCAAGGATTCCACAATCCCCAGTACTAGTCTCCCAATCACAGACCCAAAGGCAGTGACGCAGGTTATTCATTCTGTTTCTCCGTTAATTCCCTTAGCGGCCCCAGAAAGATTTTCAGGAGACCCTCAGAAGGCACAGATTTTTTTGACACAGTGTTCCCTCCATTTTATGTGCTGTCCTACCCTTTTCCCAGATGCACAATCTAGAGTGGCCTTTATTCTCTCTTACCTAAGTGGAGATGCAGCTAATTGGGCTATGCCCTTGGTCAGTAGGGATGATCCTCTACTCTGTGATTTTGCTAAATTCAAGAGTGAATTCCTTAGGATTTTTGACAGGAGAAGGATTTCCCAGGCTACCGACAATGAGCTATTAGAATTGCGCCAAGGTTCAAAAGATTTAATTACTTACCTTACTCAGTTCAACAAACTCATCTTAGAGACCAACTGGCCAGAGGAGAAGAGGACCGCTCTGTTTTATCGCGGATTGAGGGATGAAACCAAAGATGTTTTAGCACAAGTTCCGAATCGCCCTACTGAGTTGACAGAATTGGTGGATCTGGTGTTGGAGTTATATTTTAGAAATTCGGAACGTAAAGGAGAAAAGAAAAAAGATTGGAGAATAAATTTTCCTCGCTTTGACAGGATGAGAAGTGAAAAGGGTACGGGAGGCAATAATGATGTGGAACCCATGCAAATTGGAGCGGTGAGGGGCCCATTAAGTAAGGAAGAGAAGGAACAAAGACGTCTCAAGAAGTTATGTCTATATTGTGGGGACTCTGGTCATTTTGTGAAGGAATGTCCCAAACGTCCGAAAACTCCGTTTAAGGGAAACGATTCGAGCCATCAGTAGGCGGAGTCGCTCTGGTGATGAAGGATGAGAAAACGGCTCCTGAACCTCATTTAATCTTGAATACTTTACAAACTCGAACTCCCCATGTGATTTTGCATATGACCATCAAGTTTCGAGAGTATCAAATTGCTGGAGTGGCCATTATGCTGGATTCCGGAGCTACCGGCAATTTTTGTGACATAAAATATGCTCATCGACTGGGCATACGAGCCATTCGTAAGGAAAAGAAAGAGCCGGTTCGTGCTGTGGACGGTACTAATCTGTCATCGGGACCTATCACTAGTCATACCGAGCAATTGGAATTGCTTCAAGTTGACGGTCACAGAGAGGTGTTGCAATTTAATTTGATTGATGCGCCACAGTTCCAGTTAATTCTGGGACTGCCTTGGTTAGCCACCCACAACCCTACAGTTGACTGGGAAAATCGGACAGTGAAGATGCAATCCAGTTACTGTCGAGAACATTGCTATCATCTTGAAGGAAGTACATCCGAACCTTCTGTTGCGTCTTTGTTATCCTTCGGAGGACAATCAATTGGTGTCATTCATTCTGGAGAGATTCCTAAAGAATATAAAGACTTTGCGACCGTTTTCAGTGAACAAGAGGCAGAGGTGTTGCCACCCCATCGAGCTTATGATTGTACAATAGATCTGGAGCCGGGAGCAGTCCTTCCGTGCAGTCGAATTTATGCATTGACAGAGGCGGAGAATGAGCATTTAAAAGAGTATCTGGACCGTTATTTGGCTAACGGGTTCATTCGACCTTCGCAATCACCTGTCTCTTCGCCACTCTTTTTTATTCCTAAGAAGCAGGAAGGAAGTTTAAGAACTTGTATCGATTACCGTGCATTGAATCAAGCAACCATCAAGAACCGGTACCCACTACCCTTGATTTCAGTTTTATTAGATCAGATTAAGGAAGCTCAATTCTTTACCAAGCTCGATTTGCGTGGTGCTTACCATCTTATCCGTATGAAAGAAGGGCACGAATGGAAGACCGCCTTCCGCACAAAGTTTGGACTCTTCGAATATTGTGTGATGCCATTCGGTCTATGTAATGCACCGGCAGTGTTTCAACACTTTATAAATGATGTGATGGGAGACCTGCTTGACAAGATTGCAATCATCTATCTGGATGACATCTTAATTTATTCCAAGGATGTGCAAGATCATTCCAGGCATGTAAGGGAAGTGTTGGAGAGATTACAGACCCATCGCTTGTTTGTAAAATTGGAAAAGTGCGTCTTCCATGCAACTACTGTTGAATTCTTGGGGTTTGTTCTTTCCCCTAATGGTGTCACCATGGATCCGGGAAAGGTGCAAGCAGTAAGGACCTGGCCATCTCCACAGAATGTCAAAGAAATTCAGAGATTCCTGGGATTTGCCAACTTTTACCGACGTTTTATCCAAGGGTTTTCGCAATTGATTACACCAATTACACGTCTACTGAAAAAGGGAGTTAAGTTCGAATGGTCTACAGGGGCGGAACAAGCCTTTTGCGTCCTCAAGGAGCAATTTGTGACAGCGCCCATTTTATTGCATGCGGACCCAGAGGAACCTTTCTTTGTGGAGGCGGATGCTTCCGATCAAGCCATCGGGGGGGTTCTTTCGCAGAGGCATGGCAAGACTGGTCAACTCCATCCGGTGGCCTATCATTCCAGGAAACTGAATGCAGCGGAATTGAACTACACCATTGCCGAAAAGGAACTTTTGGCTGTAAAGGATGCATTTGAAGTTTGGAGGCATTACCTATTGGGTGCGAAACACACAGTCACTGTTTTCACAGATCACAAGAATCTTCAGTTTCTAAAGTCGGCCAAGACTCTTACTCCTCGTCAGTTACGATGGTCTCTTTATTTTGCAGATTTTAATTTTGTAATCACATATCGTCCTGGCACCAAGAATGGCAAAGCTGATGCTTTATCCCGCCTGAACACAGAAGATTCTGAACATACGGTGGATCCGCAACCTATAATTCCGGAGGAAAAGATTATCTGTACCATCTCTCTAGATAATTTTCAAGAAGAGGTTCGGAAGAGTTTTTCAAAGGAAGACATCCAGCAGTGGGTACTTCAAGGTAAAGAGAGACATACTCATCAGCAATTACCTTACTACAAGGAAGCCCTGTACCTTCCTAACTCAACCCTCCAGCAGAAGGCCTTAAAGAGTTGTCATGATCATCCCTTGGCCGGACATAAAGGAATCACTAAAACCTTGGATCTGGTGCAACGTTATTTTTGGTGGCCTGGGTTGTCTGCTCATGTCAAAAAATATGTACAATCTTGTGAGTTATGTGCTAAAAGTAAACCTACCAGACAAGCCCCTCAGGGATTGTTACAGCCACTTCCTACCCCAACTCATCCATGGCATACTATTTCTATGGATTTTATCGTAGATCTGCCCCTGAGTAAAGGTTTTGACACTATCCTGGTAGTGGTGGATACATTCACCAAAATGAGTCATTTTATTCCTTTGGCAGGTACACCAACAGCTTCTGAGTTAGCACGAGTGTTTGGGGAAAACATAGTGAGAATTCATGGAGTGCCCAAGGTGGTGGTATCCGATAGAGGCCCACAGTTTATTTCTCAGTTTTGGCAGGCCTACCTAAAAGGGTTGGGAGTTGAGAGTAGACTTTCAACTAGCTATCACCCAGAATCAGATGGCCAAACGGAGAGGATTAATCAGGAATTAGAACAGTACCTCCGTTTATTTCTAATTGATCAGGGTGGAGAATGGGTAGATAGATTATGAATGGCAGAGTTTGCTTGTAATAATGCTAAGAGTGTTTCCACAGGTTACTCTCCATTTTACTTGAACTTCGGTCGTCATCCTAACCTCTTCGTTACTCAGGAAGAGTTGAAAGTGCCTGCAGTACAAAATTTGATGACTGAGTTAGCCTCTCTTCATAAGGTCGCAGAGCAAAACTTACTTAAAGCAAAGGGAGTGTATAAAGCGAGTGCTGACAGACACCGACGTCCTGCTCCATCCTATCAGGTGGGAGAACAGGTGTGGTTATCCACTAAGAATCTACATTTAAAAGGCAATAGAAAGTTTCAACCAAGATTTGTGGGTCCATATTCCATTGAGAAAGTGTTGGGGCCAGTCACGGTGAAGTTAAAATTACCAGCTAACATAGGTATCCACCCAGTCTTTCATGTGTCTTTAATAAAGAAGGCGAAACCACACATGAGATTGACTAGACCTCCAGATCCCCTAGAAATCCAAGGTCACACTGAATATGAGGTCAAGGAGATTCTGGATTCTAAGTTAAAGAAAGGGAAACTATTCTATTTAGTTGACTGGAAGGGATATGGACCTGAGGAGAGATCTTGGGAACCAGTGTCTAATATTCATGCCCCGCAGCTGATAAAACGATTTCATGTACAGAAACCACTCAAACCAGGACCGATAAATCGGTCTTTGAGAGGGGGTACTGTCAGGAACCTTAGTATCGCTACTATTAGCGTGCCTACATTAGCTGCCCGAAGACGTCCTTTGTTCAAGCCACATAGTGTAGGTATTTGGTTCCCCTGTTCACAGTTGAAGAATTACTCCAAAGATGGCCGCCGCTGTGGCCGTCTTGTTTCCAGAAGAAGGTAGAGCAGCCTAGCGTACTTGGAACGTTCGCGCGTTGTTATCTGCGCACTTCAATAACGTTCCGTGTTGAGGAGAGTCGCAGTTTCTCGTTTCTCCGCGTCAAGAATTCGTGACGGGAGGAAACGGAATTGTCGAACTTGGTTCCAGAGTAGGTTAGTTAGCAACGGGTGTTTCCGAGTGAGCTCAGTCAGAGTATCACGTATCTCCAGAGTTCAGTGTGGAGAATTGTGAGATAGAAATCCACTCAGTCTCCACGCAGTTCCTTGAGCAGTACCTTGAAAGGCAGCAGTCAATACTGTCAGTGAGCGCAGTTACCGCCAGCCACAGAGGAAGCCTGCTGAGAAAAGTGAAGTACAGACTCCAAGGAGAATATTCGAGCGAGCAGAATTCTTCAGCACAGACAGTAAGGACAGTCTCATTCAAGCTAGTGCAGTGTTCTGTTCCCTTGACTTTGACTCTTCCTTTGCGCTTTTCCTTGCCTTTCCTTCCCCTCTTCTCCTTCCCTGTACCTTTTTGCGCGCTACATGAGGATACCTGAGCCAGGACAGCGTCACTGTGCTTGAACTGTAATTGCAACCAGACTCCAGTTACAAGGTTACCTGCAGGAGAGCAACAGGTAAAGATAAGAGGCTTATTCACCAATAAGAAGAGTCAGGTAGAGAAATTGGTTGGATATTAAATACTCTTTTCTCAATTTCAGTCACTGCTTCCTGTAGGGCATTCAATCAATAGAAGAGAAGCATTTCCTTGTGAAGTTATGGTAGGACCAGCTTTAATTATTTCATAGAGTAATTGGAGTAGAGAGATTAGTGTTCTTATGTTTCCCTGTTCTGTGCATTAGGCTACCTGAAGAAAGTAAGCAGAAGAATCCATTTCAGCTTGCAACTACACAGAGGGAGCCAGCCATTCACAAGGATTTTTCTCTTCTCTGTCCACTTCCCCTTTTCCCCCCCGACTAGTGAATCTGCTCTTGTAGCGGGTGCACTGGTGGGTGGGCATTTGGGACTAGCATCCATACTGCTCCTGCGAAGACCCTGGAAGCTTCTGACAGCCGTATACTACCACTGGTCAGCATTAACAGTTAAAATAGGTGAATAGTTACAAAACCACAAAAATAAATATGGGGAGGCTTAGGGGCTTCATATTTAAGGCAGAGATATCATAACCCAAAAACCTACAAAGCATCAGGAAATCAAGATCTACAAAATGTAACAAAGACACATGCAGGTTGGAACACAGAAAGTTTCAAAACCATGGAGAGGGTCCCGCCCAACTGAAATAAGTGGCCTGCTCATTCAAAGAAACAAAATAAATAAAGTAGATACTAGCAAACAAAGGTGCCAGAAGGAGGACCTGTGAACACAGGAGAAATATGTTAAATTGGGTTTGAACCCAAACTCCTCGACACACTGGCAACAGAAATACTTAGCATTCCAGAAATCGCGTACCCAGTTAAATTCATTAGTTCTAAGGAGGTCATTACATCTTCGTACTCAAATCAGCTCAGCGCCTCAAGTAAGCTTGGTGCAATGTATTTTAATGCCCGGTCCATGCCCAAACATTCATTAGAGATATGGAGCCTCCTAGACATGGCAACCCCCGATATTGTTTTTGTTACGGAGACCTGGCTACACGAAAGTGCCACCCCTGATGTGCACATTGCCTTTCCAAAGTGATCCGAATAGATACGAAAGAGGCTAGAGGGGGTGGTCTATTAATTGCCTCTACACAGGAGTTAAATATCACTGTTCTAGAAAACCTTGTATATAACCATGCAGAAATATGTATCTTCAAGATCAATGGCGTCACAAGCAGCCCCTGGAGAGGGGCCCTAATTTATCGACCGCCAGGAGCAAAGGGGGACTTTACAGAGAAACTATTAGAGATCATTGCGCCACATGTATTAGTTTCAGACAATTTTCTCCTAATTGGAGATTTTAATTTTTACGCAGATACCATCAAATCCGGACACTGAGAAACTGATCTCTAGTATGAAAACCCTCGGTCTTGCCCAGTTGGTTGTAGGTCCCACACATTGTGCAGGTCATACTTTGGATCTTCTCTTTTCGTGCTCGGCGGGAATAACTGTGAAGCCCCCAACTCCGCTATTATGGACTGACCATTACTTATTAAAATTCACCATTCCCACAACTGCAGACAAAACTGACCGGGATAGTGAACATATATTGCGTAGGCCATGGCACAAAGTTACCTTGCCCCTTTTCTTAAAACATTTTTGCCATGACCAGTTAGGCCCGGAAGCCAGCGTAAACCAAGTGGCAAAACATCTTGATAATGCTATTTTGACTGCATTAGATAAAATTTCCCCTTTCGGTAAGGTTAAGATCAAGACAAGAACTGCCCCATGGTTCACTGACCAATTAAGAATGACTACATTTTCATGTAGAACCGCGGAGAGAAAATGGGGCAAAAGTAAAAATCAGGCCGATCGTGAAACATACAAGAATTTGCATCATGACTACATGAAGGAAATAAAACTGGCAAAACAAACATTCCTTATATATTGGATAAATAAGGCAGAAAACTCCTCTAAAGAACTATATCAAATTTTAAAGGAATTCGCTACTCCTAGCAATCAGCCATTAATACCTGCACCCAAGACTGGACTGATTGTCTATCTAAATTCTTTGACGAAAAAATCACAGCTATTATTCACTCTCTCGTATCTCAACATAATAGCACCAATCCTGAAGATCCTTCCGGCCCTTTACCTGACCTTTCTTATTTTCTAAATGATTTTGCAAAATGTGACTGCAATTCAGTCACCTGTGTCTTGCAGAAGATAAAGTCGGACTCCCCTACTGACCCTATTCCACCCAAATTTCTCTCCATTATTGCCTCGGCATTATTGGAAAGAATAACTGGCTTATTTAACAAGTCACTTTTGGAAGCGGACTTTCCTATAATAAGGAAAGCTGCCAGGGTAAGACTGATTTAAAAATAAAACACGGCCGATCCCAAACTTCTTTTAAACTATTGTCCTATATCATTACTCCCCTATTTCGGGAACGTGCTAGAATCTCTTGTTAACAAACAGCTTGTTGACCATCTTGAAAGCCATGAACTCTTAGACGCCTCACATTCTGGGTTCAGGTCGGCACACAGTACTGAGTCAGCACTGATCGAGGTTACTGATAACATCAGACTGGGGTTAGACAAACGTCAGTCAGTCATCCTCGTCCTGATTGATCTGTCCGCCGCCTTTGACACCATCTCCCACAGCATTTCAAAACAGCAGCTATGGGAAATAAGTGTCAGAGCAAATGCCCTGACATGGTTTCACAGCTACTTGTCGGACCGTGTATCCACAGTGCAGATCGGAAACTGCAGTGCTCATGAAAGACCGGTCGAGATGGGAGTACCGCAGGGCTCTATTTTGAGCCCAACGCTGTTTAATTTGTACATGACTCCGTTGGCTAAGGTGATCAGATCCTACGCCTTTGGAGTCATATCTTATGCTGATGACACCCAGATTCTGATCACCTTGGGCCCGGACCCGAACGAAACCAAGCAGCGTTTTAAACATTGTATAACACATGTTGATAAGTGGATGAGGGCTAACCACCTTCAATTGAATGGTAGCAAATCGGAGATCATGCTCTTTGGCAAGCCCACTGAGCATTGGACTCATGATTGGTGGTCATCCAACCTTGGCCCTTGTCCGACCCCCAAGGAAACGGTCCGTAATCTCGGAGTATACATGGATAACCAACTGTCCATAAAGCACCAAATAAATCATGTAACCGGCACCTGCTTTGGCATAATGCGCAGTCTGCGGAAGGTTTTCAAATGGATCCCTATTGAAGCCCGAAAACAATTTATACAGGGACTTATTATAAACAAAATTGATTATGGTAATGCCCTATTACTCTCAATCAATGAAAGCTTTCTGAACAGGCTTCAGGCCCTGCAGAACACTGCAGCCAGGCTGGTCCTCGACCTTCCGCAAAGATATTCCTCTGCTCCCAGTCTAAAAGCTCTCCACTGGCTTCCAGTGAAAATACGAATTCTCTTCAAAATTCTGTGCCTGACCCATAAGCAAATGTATGGCAATGGTCCTAAATACTAGTCGCAGAAATTACGCTGGTATCAGCCAGGCAGACTGCTCAGATCTAGCAATGAGGCACTGCTTACTCCTCTCAGAATTCATACTGCCAGGAAAGGGGGTCGTTCTTTCTCTTTTCTTGCTCCGGCATCTTGGAATAAAATGCCTTTACACCTGCGCATCACCCCCGAACACAGCTGCTTCCATAAAAAGCTGAAGACATGGCTTTTTGAAAACTAAGCCATTACCTCATCTCTCTTTGTCAGAGCCGTCTGCAAGCGCCATGAGACTCTTGGGAGTGATGTGTGCGTGATACAAATATCTCTGACTTGACTTGACTTGTAAAAGTGCTTTATGTGTCCTGTTTGAGATGATAAAAACCGGTTGTGGATTTTTCTAATGGTGGGTCAATTATGTAGTTAACATTTTCTGAATGGTGCAGTTTACCCTCCATGCAGTTGTATATAATTGGTAGAATCTTTGTCAAAAATGCTTTCTGGCCCTCATTAGGAGCATATGTTGCCATTAATTTATTCTCTCTAAGTAAATTTTATTTGCATGTCTATTGTGCTGCCAATCAGAAACTTCATCACCTCTGATCTTGGGTGAATTCGAAGAAGGAAATAGTAAAGGGTGTCTTACGTGTGTCAACATTTCCACCCTTGGAAGTCTACCATTGGAGCCCCCAGCCCTCTTCTGTTCCATCACTTTAAAAGCTTCTTTGCTTTTTATGCACGAGCTTACCTGTGGCTTCATTGAACCAAATTAAATACATCCTAGACCACTTTTATAGGTATTTTAATACACTACTCTCCTCTTGTAAAATTTCCATGGTGGATACTTTTATCCTCTGTAGTTTTGTGCAGCTTATGCGCCAGGTTTTCTGTATGGCACAAAAAAGCAGTAGATTAAGAATGATTCATGTTATGCACCACATATCTTTCCAAATAAATTTATCCAGCAATTACCCAAGTTACTTCCTAGCCAATTTTCCAGTCTGAAAAGTATCTCAAAGTTGTTCAGTTTGTATTCTTGATTTATACATACATGGTATTTATAAGCCTTAGAACATCAATTTCAATGTTCATACTTTTTGTAATCCCACTGTGAAAATCTAAAGACAAGATTCTAGTAGCAAATGATTGCCCTCTGTGTCACTTGCTGTTTAGACAACCGTGCACATCTTCTGTATGAGCATGGTTTGAGTGGAGCATCTATTATTTTGGCCTCTGTATCAAGGGTTGCAGAGACCACGTGCATGCTACCTCTGGGGCTTTTCTGGAGATTTTTCCCTGGTAAAGGCCACATTGGGATCACACACACAGCTTCATTATTCATGAGGGATTGCAGAGCTCCACGTTGCAGCTTCTCTGTGCTGATGAGTGGTGATGGCAATCTCAAAACAAAACTTGGTCCCTAAAATGAAAGACTGTAGAGACCATCTGTAAGAGGTAATTCTACCATCTGATCCATAGAGCATACCAAAAGCAACCTCAGAAATCCCAGCACAGCTGTCTGTATCGTATAAATTGCAGGGACTTGCCAGGTAGGCTTGGATTAGTCATTGCAGCATTGTATCAACAGGAATCCTAGCTGCCCTGTCTGTTCACCCACATATTCGATAGACTGCTATAGAGAACCTTAAAAGACATTGTACCCTCTAGCTGTGTTGTCTCTCCCACGCAGAGTCAGGGAGTAGTCTGGTGAGCATGAAGAAGACCACTGTTGATGAGATGAGACTGGTGCTCACCGCATTCCTTGCCTTTTAACACTTTCAGCATCTTTTTTTTTTTTTGCAGATGGATCACATGACTCGTCACATGGAAGAGAGTGAACGCACCATGCAGGAGCGGATCCAGAGGCTCGAGGCAACACGCATTGCACTGGAAGAGGTAAATGATCGCATTATATAAAAAAAGTATGGTGGAATGCTTTTGTAATACCATGGCCCACATTCCAGTCCATCTTTTATTTTGCTTGGTATGCCCTCCAGACAGACCCCAGCCATTTGTAAATCAGTATTGGTCCTGGCCAGGGTCTGTGCTGATGGGAACATGCACACCTCAAGACCAGTTTCTGTATTTTTGGGCCTCATCACTGAGGTATAGCAAGCATGGGACCCTAGTATTAGCCATCATAGTCACATTTAGGGTGTCTAGTTTAGAAAAATAAAAAAGTGATGGGTGGAATGTTTAAATTGATCTCAGTCACTGCTCATTACTAGAGCTGCTTTTCAGGCCATAGTATTGTTTTGGCCATAGTCAGATGCAAAAGGACTGCCTCTGAAATACATTTTTTTCCCTTTGTGTTGGCAGGATCTGAGCCGGGTCAAAGCTGCTTGTGTTGCGGAACGTTCTCGAGCAGATGAAGAGCTCATGAAAGCCAAGAGCATGGCCCAACTGGAAGAAGTAAGGAAGACAGGAGTGTAGGGAGCATGTAACAATTTCGAGGTTGAGATTTGGAGTTTGAAAGGTCAAACTTATAAAGGTTTAAATTATGCTCCAGGTTTAGGGTTCATTGCAAAAGTGATGCTTTGGGGAGAGCAATTTGTGGGATGGAATGATTATACAAATGTCAGCTACTGGGAGTGGGGCGCTGAGAGAATGGGAGCTTGAATGATTGTCTGATAAGGGCAATGTAGTGGAATAGTAGATCATTAGTTTGTGGCTTCTGATGTATTAAAAATTGTCCTGGTCTTGGTAGTTAGGCACTTTATCAAACATAACGTGGATTTGGGTGTAAAGATTGTGAAGACTGTTGAATGGTGGCGGACAGATATAGTGGCATGGTCCATGAACAGAGTGCAATAGCAAGATTCCAGAACACTTGCAAGATGAAATAGTATTGAAAGTAATTTCCACTTTTTTTTATTTAGATCTATAGTTTAGTTATTTGCCATTACGATGATCTGAATCCTTCATTAAATTAATGAGTTCATGAGCCACACCAATGGAGTTCATGAGCTCTGCCAACTATGTGCTGTGAGATTTTTCAAGGCATTCCAAACGTCTCTGGTTAGACATGTTTTCGCATGTTATTCATGAGCAAAGAAAATATTTAAGATTGATGTAGGAAGCTAGCTCTGTATATTGGATGCTTAATAACTGGTTATACCGTGTAGAGGGCTCAATCTAAAACACAAAGTGCTCGATTAGTGGTAGTGCGGGCGAGCAGCCTTAAGCCTAACACAGAGGAGTGTCAGACATTTATTGCACAATATTGACCAATATATATATAATTTTTTTTGTAGTTTTGTATAGCGCTAGCTAGACCAAGGGGTATCAGAGCGCTTCACAACATATACAACAAATAAAATAGTGAGCAGATTGAAAATCACATAAAGTTAGACACGCACCGTTGAGTACACCAAATGTTGGGTAGCTGGAAAGTTGTCGCGTGCAAACCAGGGCTTCGCTGTCTGTACCAATCAGCGTTAAAGTCAAAATAATATCGCAGTCTCCCTAATGGGAGCTGTCCCCCAGTGCACCGCGTTGTAAATACCAAAGGTATGATAAAGTTCAAAAAACGAAAACCAAGTTGATTCCAAATCAATTTGTAATTGTATTAAATCATTTCTTCATTACAAATATTTGCTTTTCATCAATGCAATACTCTTCATTGTTCAAATTATATATCCAAAGTTCATTGTTTCCATATCCCTATGCATTTCGGGCTTGTCCAGCCCTTCATCAGGGGATCAATCTATAAAAACAAATCAAAACGGACTGATATCAGTGATGATATCTGCTATACATACTTGCACATTGTAAACGGTGAAAAAACCGATTGTTGTTAAAACCAATGCATGTTCATGCGTTACAATGTAAACCTCGATGCTATCGTTGTAAATCATGTGTTCAAAAAACAGTATCTGAAAAGCCGCCACCAAACCACTGTTGTTAACGTCGTGTGAAAAATCCATCAGGGTGAGGTTCAAGATAAACAAACGTCTCCGTTCAAGTGCGTTTAAGCTCGCGTGTGCCCTACGAAAAGATATCCGCAACCACCGCATGCGTATCCCATATTTTGTGCAACATAAATAATCTATGTGACTAAAAGTACTCACAGAAAACGTATTTACCGGGACGCTATAAGCCACGGTTCTCCATCCACGCTGAAAGTTAGTGCTCGTGTGGTTAAAAAAGCACGGAGGTGCATTCGAGTGTAAACATCAATGACGGACCATTTACTGATCCACAGAATGGGAGCCATTTTGGAACAGAGAATAAATGAAAACAAACGGGTGCCATGATGTGCAGATAAAGGTTCAAAGTAAACAATAATCAGACAGGTGTTCATTAACACAAAGATAATTACATCAACATATGAAGAACCTGGTGATGATACCCGAACCTAAAGGTGCATGAATGGAAAAACGACAGTGTGTAAACGTACAACATGATAATGGGATGAAATGACATGATAAAGCTCATTAAAGATAACATTGAAATTCCATACGATCATTCAACCCTGTGGGTTGCATCGTGCTCAGGTACCGTATCCAAAAGTTCTCTCGTTGGAGTAATTTGTGTTTGGGGTTCATGCCCTCCTGATTCACTACATTCTCCAGGATCATAAATTGTAGTTGAGCTACATTGTGTCTGTATTCCGAGAAGTGCATTGCCACGGTTGATTTGGTGTCGGCAGTTCTTATGTTGCTCTTGTGTTCCATGATTCTTACTCTGATTTTCTTTCTGTGTGGCCAACATAGCACAAGCCACATGGGCATTTCAATAGATAGATCACGTTGGACGTGTTACATGTAGCGTTGACCTTCAGTTTGACTTTGTGGCCTTTCATTGGGTGATACAAAATGTTACCCTTCATGACATTGTTACAGTTACTGCAGTTGTAACATGGTTGGAGTCCTTTGTATCTGACTGTGGCACTGGTGGTTCTGGGGTGTGTCAACAATTCTTTGATGTTGGTGCCACGTGTGTGAGCAAAAGTCGGTTTCTGTTCAAATATTCCTCTAAAGTCTGGCTCCATGCTTAATAACGACCAATGTTTCAGTATCATGTTACGATATTTGTTGCTCAGTGTTGAATATTTGGAGACCACTGTCATGCGCTTTTGTTGTTCTTTAAGCTTAGGTCTGAGTAAGTCTTCTCTTCTCATGGATTCACACTTCAATTTTGCAGTGTTCACTATGTCATCCGGGTACCCTCTCTCTCTGAATCTTTGGCACATAATGTCTGTTTGCATGTTACAATCTGTGTCATCCGAGACAATGCGTCTGATTCGCATGAGTTGAGACAAAGGTAAATTGTTCCTCAGGTTCTGCTTGTGAAAACTGGTGTAATGCAACGTGCTGTTGCGGTCTGTGTCTTTCCGTTATATTGTTGTTCGAAATTCCAGATTCTCTAGTGTGACTTGTACATCAAGGTAATTGATGGTGTTCCGATCATACATCCATGTAAATTGAATTCAATCATTGATCTTGTTCAGGTCTTCCCAAAAAAATTTTAGGTTGTTTTCTGTTCCTGACCACACAAGGAAAATGTCATCAATATATCTTATGTACAGTCTGCCAGATTGGGCCCAATCTGGTAGGTTGAGGATGTTGTTCTGTTCAAAGTAGTGCATAAACAAATTCGCATAAACTGGGGCAGCACAATTGCCCATTGAGGTCCCGTTGAGTTGTAGGTAGAATGTGTCTTGCCACATAAAGTAACTTTGATAAAGGGTGAATCCCAATAATTCCATCAGGAAAGGTTGAAGTGTCGGGTTGATATCAGAATTTAGGATGGCATTTTCGATGGCTTCAATCCCAAGGTTATGTGGGATGGACGTGTACAACGCCTTGACATCTACTGTACAAAGCCAATATTCTTCATAAGATGATAACTGGATGCTTTCCAATCTGTTCAAGAATTGAGTAGTATCACGTATATATGTTGGTGTTCTAGCCACCAAAGGTTGAAGATGTCTATCCAATAGTTTACCCACTGGCTCGTGTATGCTCCCCCTTGTAGAGACTATGGGTCTGAATGGAGGTTTCTTGAGGTCCTTGTGGACTTTCGGTAGCATATACAATGAAGGAGTCTTAGGGTGTTCCTGAGTCAAAAACCGCTTGGTTTTCCCAGTGATGATGTTATCTTCCAAAGCTTTAGATAGAATATTCTCAAGTGTTTGTTTGAATTCTTCAGTGGGATTCCTATCCAAGGGTGCATAGGTGGTGGTATCAGTAACGTGTAATTCAACTTGTTGATGATAAAAATCCTTGTCCATTATAACCAAGGCGCCACCCTTGTCAGCATTCTGGCAGATTATGTCAGTGTTATCGGCCAACTTCTTTAATAAGGATCTTTCCTTGACAGTCAGGTTACTGTGTTTCAGTTTCGTTTGGAATCGCAATGTCATGAGATCTTGTTTCACTAGGTTCTCAAAAGTGTCGATAAGTTTATGACTGATGGGAGCCATAAAAGTGCTGCGCGGACGTAGGTCCAGTAAGGTACTGTCAGGTTGAGACTCTGTGGTGATCACATTTTCAAAATAATGACGAAGTCTAATGTTTCTCATCAGTTTGAAAAAACTCACTTCTAGTTCCAAAGTGTTAGAGTTGGTAGTAGGTTCAAATGATTGACCCTTTTGTAATAACTTGGTCTCTAGTTCAGTCAAAGGATGTGAGGAGATGTTGATGACAAGGTTGTCACTGTTCATCGTTTTTTCCTGTCTTTCCTTTTCTCTGGTTCTTTTGTTTTTTCGACTGTTCTTTCCCCTCTGGGTTCTTCCTGTGCCTCTCGGCCCCCTTCTAAAAAAGGAACCGCAGGTTCGGGTGTAGTCACGTTTTCCTTTGAGGTGGTGGGTCTTGAAGCGTTCTTGTTGGGTTGTACATCGCTATCGGATGAATAGGTTTCAGTGGCAGAGTAAGGATTGTAAGCTTTGGGTTGGCGTCGGCGGGCATACACTTCTGCCCAAGTGTATACCTCCCCGAGCTTATAGTCTATTGTGTCCCTTTTATATTTGCATATCTTTCTCTCCTGAATTTCCTGGGTATATTTATCTAACTGGGTGTTCAAATCCTCTAGCATTTTAGTATAATCAGTGGTTTCCATCATCTCAGACAGATCCTTTTCGGTGTTGTTAATCTCATCATTGAGTTCTTCTAATGTTTTGCAAAGTTCCTCTACAATCAGTAGAATCAGATCCAATGAACATTTGTTGAGGATTGCAAACCACCTCTCAACAAATCGGGTATTGTTCTTGCATAATAAAGGTTTCAGTGGGACTCTTAAGCCCCTTGGAATACGTTGAGCCCGGTGGTACCTCACAAGGGTGGACGCATGTAATCTTTGATTGGTTTCTTTTTTAAGTAGATACAACAGTTGTTTAATGTTGCTTTCTTTGCTTTTCTTGTTGGAGAAAGGCGCAGTTTCTTCTCTGATCAGTCCGTAAATTTTCGTTGCGTCATCGACGGTGAAAGCAAAAGTATCAGCTTTTGCATCTGTGGAGCTAGTGATGTTGTCGAAATTCATTTTGAATGACGTGCTGTGTCCAAAAGTCAGAAACAGTAAATACACATAAAGTTAGACACGCACCGTTGAGTACACCAAACGTTGGGTAGCTGGAAAGTTGTCGCGTGCAAACCAGGGCTTCGCTGTCTGTACCAATCAGCGTTAAAGTCAAAATAATATCGCAGTCTCCCTAATGGGAGCTGTCCCCCAGTGTACCGCGTGGTAAATACCAAAGGTATGATAAAGTTCAAAAAACGAAAATCAAGTTGATTCCAAATCAATTTGTAATTGTATTAAATCATTTCTTCATTACAAATATTTGCTTTTCATCAATGCAATACTCTTCATTGTTCAAATTATATATCCAAAGTTCATTGTTTCCATATCCCTATGCATTTCTGGCTTGTCCAGCCCTTCATCAGGGGATCAATCTATAAAAACAAATCAAAACGGACTGATGATATCTGCTATACATACTTGCACATTGTAAACGGTGAAAAAACCGATTGTTGTTAAAACCAATGCATGTTCATGCGTTACAATGTAAACCTCGATGTTATCGTTGTAAATCATGTGTTCAGTAAATGGTCCGTCATTGATGTTTACACTCGAATGCACCTCCGTGCTTTTTTAACCACACAAGCACTAACTTTCAGCGTGGATGGAGAACCGTGGCTTATAGCGTCCCGGTAATACGTTTTCTGTGAGTACTTTTAGTCACGTAGATTATTTATGTTGCACAAAATATGGGATACGCGTGCGGTGGTTTCGGATATCTTTTCGTAGGGCACACGCGAGCTTAAACGCACTTGAACTGAGACGTTTGTTTATCTTGAACCGCACCCTGATGGATTTTTCACACGACGTTAACAACAGTGGTTTGGTGGCGGCTTTTCAGATACTGTTTTTTGAACACATGATTTACAACGATAACATCGAGGTTTACATTGTAACGCATGAACATGCATTGGTTTTAACAACAATCGTTTTTTTCACCGTTTACAATGTGCAAGTATGTATAGCAGATATCATCACTGATATCAGTCCGTTTTGATTTGTTTTTATAGATTGATCCCCTGATGAAGGGCTGGACAAGCCCGAAATGCATAGGGATATGGAAACAATGAACTTTGGATATATAATTTGAACAATGAAGAGTATTGCATTGATGAAAAGAAAATATTTGTAATGAAGAAATGATTTAATACAATTACAAATTGATTTGGAATCAACTTGGTTTTCGTTTTTTGAACTTTATCATACCTTTGGTATTTACAACGCGGTGCACTGGGGGACAGCTCCCATTAGGGAGACTGCGATATCAGATTGAAAATCAATCATACAGAAACTGTCAACAGAATGTATGTATCCAGAAGATATCTTGAGCTGCGACCTTGTCAGACTTGGAATTTAGGAAAAGCTGAAGTGACAGATTGTGGGCAGTCCAGGGTCTATCAGATCTTTCGAGTGTGATCGAGGAAGAGGTCTTAGAGTAGCCCGTTGAATTTTGAAAACAAGGAGGTTGTTCTAATGTGTGGAGGAATGGAGTTCCAGATTTTGGGAGCGTTACCAGCAAAAGATTTGGCTGTAGTTCTTTGCTTGCGAGATTTTGGAGGAATGAGCAGTAGAGAGCTGGAGCTCCTGAGGTTTCTGGACTGGCCTGCCCTATTGAGTTTGGCGGACAGGTATTCTGGCTTCCCTGTATGCAGGGCTTTGTGTGTGATGCAGGCTGTTCTGAAGCTGGCTCGCAACTCCACTGGGAGCCAGGTGAGTTCTTTGAGGGCTGGAGAGAGGTGCTCAAATTTCTTAATTCCGGAGACCATTCTTGCTGCTACGTTGAGTGTCGTCTTCAAGGGGGCAAAGTGAGATTTTGCTGACCCTGTCAAGGTCGCGATCCCGTAATCTATTCTGGAGAGGACTAGTGCCTGGGTGGCTTGTTGAAGGTCCTTGGGTGGGAGGAAGGGTTTTATTTTGTATAGTAATTTTAGGTTGAGAAAGGCACTTTTAGCAGATCTTGAGATGTGTTTCTTCATGTCAAGTTTTGCATCTAGGGTGATCCCTAGAGATTTCACAGAGTCTGCCAGGGAGAGGTTGCCATTGAGGGCATCGATGGCTTTGAGCCATTCTTTGATTTGAGGGTTATCATCTTTGTTCGAAATAAGTAGTATTTCTGTTTTATCTTGGTTCAGTTTCAAGTGATTGGTTGAGAGCCAGTCTACCTCCTTGAGCGTGTTGTTTATTCTCTGGATGTCCTCAATTGAGGTCGTTTCCAGATAGAGCTGCGTGTCATCGGCATAAAGATGGAAGGGGATGTTGAATTTTCTGAGTAGAGAGGTGAGGGGTTCAATATAGATGTTGAAGAGCTGTGGGGAGAGTACAGACCCTTGAGGAACGCCTCTGGAGACCGGGTGGAGGTCGGATTCGAAGTTTTTGATTTTTATTCTCTGTGATCGGTTGTGAAGAAAGGAGGAGAACCATTGGAGGACTGTCTCTTGTAGACCAGCTCTTTCTTGAAGAACCCTTAGGATTAGATTGTGGTTGACTGTATCGAATGCAGCCGATAGGTCTAGAAGGATGAGAAGGCAGCATTGATCCGAGTCGAGTGACTTGAGTAGGTCGTCTATGACGTTGAGGATTGCAGATTCCTTGCTGCATCCCTTTCTGAATCCTGATTGGTGGGGATCTAGAAGTTTGATGTTTTCAAGGTGAAGGGTTAGCTGAGGGAGTACACATCTTTCCATGATTTTAGCAAAAAATGGAAGGTTTGAGACCGGTCTGAAATTGTTCAGATCTTCTGTGTCTAGCCCTGGTTTCTTTAGTAATGGTGTGACTTGCCCTATCTTGAGGCAGTCTGGAACGGATCCAGAGCTCAAAGAACTATTGATGATCTTGCACCATATTGGCGCTAGGACTCGCTTTAGGTCTTTGGTCAGGAGAGGCGGTAGCTGGTCCAGGGCGTGTGCTGAGGGCTTAGCTTTGGAGATTAGATTGACTATCTCTGCTTCCTGGATGGGAACGAATGATGACCACTGTTGTGGAGATTTCATGGAAGCATTGACAAGGTATTTGGACATATTGATCTCATTGAGGGAAGTGGGGTTTAAGCCCAATGCTAGGTCTATCTTGACGATTTTGTCATTAAAGAAGGTTGTGAAACTGACGCACCGAGCTTTGGATGCCTGAGTTAAGGGAGGTAAGGGTTTGGAGGTCTGACTCCTGATGATGTTGAAAAGCTCTTTAGGCCGGTATTTTGCGTTCTCTAATGCTGAGCAGAAGAAAGCGGACTTTTTATTCTTGAGGATTGAGAGATCATTCCTTCAGGTTCTTTCTGCAGCTCTTAATTGTCTTCTTTCATCGTTGATGTCAGAGATGAACCATGTTCTAGAGGGGATGTTCCTAGCTTTCTTTAGTTTCAAGGGATCAATTTGGTCTAGGGTAAGTGTCAAATTAGTGTTGTAGAGAGAGGTGATATCGTTGGTTGAGAGGTGGTCAGTGGCAGAGGGGAGCAGCAGGCTGATTCTTTCCTCTAGGACCGTTCGTGGAATTTGTGCTGTGTTCCTGACCCGTTTGGGAGGGTCTCGTTTAGGAATTATATTGTCCACGATTGAAAGGTTAATGTGAAAGAGGACTATGTGGTGGTCGGACCAGTCGACTGGGAGGATGTGATCGATGGTGATAGTCTTGCTTTCGGCTATAATGGCGTCAAGGATGGGTCCTCTGTGGTGAGTTTCTTCTAAGCAATGTTGTGTCAGATTGTTAGCCAGAAGTAGATTATTTAAGGTTTGAATGAGTGGACACACAACTCCAAAAAGGAGATCCTCACAAATTTTAGAAAAATAAGCATTGTTTGTACTTTATTATAAGACCAAGATCTTCGCATTAAGTTAAGTACATTTTTAAATAAAAATACTTTTCACTTTCAAAAGTAAACACTTAAAATATTTTTGAATCAGTTCAATTTTATCTTACGGGAAAACAATAATGCAGTTTAACAGGTAAGTACCACACCTACAAATCCAGTCTTTGGGCCCAAAGGTCAGGCAAGGTTCAGGAGAGCACCAAAACTGCACCACCAGCAGCACAGTGGCGGCTGGGTGCAGAGGTCAAAGTCGCAGTTCTGCCCAATGTTTTTCAGTGGAAACTGGGGGAGTCTGGATCCACACTGCTTGCAGTTAAGTGGAATGACAGCAGAGGTGACTAGAGATGTAGGGAGTCGCAGGTGCACAGTTGGTACAGCTCACCAAGGCTCAGGGGCTTCAGGTGCAGGGGTGTCTTCCGACGTCAGAGTCTTCTTACCATAACCGGTCGCAGTCAGGGAGAGCCTCTGGATTCAGGCTGCAGGCATTGCTGTGAAGGTCAGGAGCGGTCAGCCAAGACTGGATTCAAGTTCAAGATTGCTGGGGAGACTTGACTGGGTCGGTGGGCTACTCCGACTCTGGCTGGAAGCGTCGGGTGCAGAGTCGGCAGGTATCACGGTTACAGCTGGATCCAGAGCCCTTGAAGTCGATTTCCTCTGGACAGGTCCGCTGTCCATGGGAGATTGGAATCTTTTTTGAAGGCAGCAGTCCTCCCAGGGTTTTCATTGGTTGCAGGCTGCAAGACTGGTCGCCGGTTCTCAGAAGCTGGAGACAGGCCGGTAGTCTTCTCTGCAGGGATGTCTTCTTTCTTCTTACCTCAGCGCAGATCTAGTTTCCAGGTGTGGGGGAGCCACCCAAATAGTAAATTTAGGGGCATTTTAGGGGAGTAGCAGGTAGGGCCACTGTGCACCTACACCCACTATTATGCCACCCTCCTGTGGGAGTGGGCATAGATCTATCCCTGATTGGAGGGGTCCCCTCATCTCCAAGATTTAGGGGATTGAAAAGTGTGCTTAACTTTGCCTCCTCCACCAGAGGAGTGGAGTTGGCAAAGGTGGGCACACCTCCTAGCCTTTCTAAATTTTCCTACCGGTTTTCCCACCCAAAGTGGGGGTGTATTTCGGGGGCTGCCAACTGCTGCTGGCAGCAGAGGCTGGAGGTCGCATTACAAAGGCAGCAGGCCTTCGTAGCTTCCCGTTCAAGCACTGGCCCATCCTGGTGGAGGCACACCTCTGTCCAGGATGTGCATTGTTGCAGAGGCAATCTACCCAGGGGTCCAGAAACATGTCTGTGTCGCAGACTGCCTTAAGGCAGTCAGTGCGCACACCACGGTCAGTAGGCTATTCAGGGGGCTCCTCTGAGGTGCCATCTGAGTACATGGATTAATAAATCTCACACTGGCATCAGCGTGGATTTATTAACTGGGGCATTTTGTTACCAAACACTCATGGGTTCAGAGAAACCATCACGGTGCTGAAGTAGTTGAGTTGTCAAGTTCCCCTCCCATGTACTCTTAATGGCTTCCTTGGCACTCACAATATTAAGGAATAGACACTAATACTGTACTGTAGGGGCATATCTGCTCTTGCTGCTATGCCCACACCTGGGATATAGTGCACCTTGCCTTGGGGCTGGTAAGGCCTGCTAGAGGGGTGACTTACCTATATCTTAGGCAGTACTTGCTGGCATATCACACAGTGTGCCTTGTTGACTTGGTCATTTTTTTTTTACTTCACAGGGGCTTGTAAGCTGCAGTGGTATGGTCCTAGTGAGGGGGTCTCAGGGTACCCTCTTCAGCTTCCAGGTCGTAGGTACCCAGGGTACCACTTACTAGGGAATTACAGGGGCAGGAGTACCAATTGTGGCTATTGTTTTTCGGGGTAAGGACACTGGTACTGGGAACCTGGACAGCTGGGGCCCAGTACTCTACAGTCAAAGTTGCATCAAACGCCAGGCAAAAAGTGTGGGAGGAAGGGGTACTGGACCAGAACCCCATTTTCTCAAAATTGATAAAGCAGAAAGCATTTGCAATATTAAATATTGCCATGCAACTTCAAATGTTCTCTATACGTGTCTAGTTGACTGGTTCCTGAAGCCTACTTCCATGTGAAAATCATTCTAGATTATAAACACCAGTGACAATCACACAGTTTATGGGCCAGTGTCATCTGTAGAAAAAGGTTCTCTACGTGGAAGCTGTGATAAGCAATTGTTAAAAAAAAAAAATGTTCGTTGGAGGTAAAAGAGTGCTCTAAACTGAGGAATTGTCATTAAGTCTCATCTAACGGTTTGACAAATGTCCTCTCTTACGGTTTATGCCTTTTTGCATTTTCATAATTTCCAACTTGAAACTTTGTATGAGCCCCTTTAGGCATGCTAGAAAGTCATTGGAGTCTAAAGAACTTTAGTTGCTTTACTAATGGAGTGTAAAGCACTTCCTCCACGCTACTTATTTAGGGGATGTGGTTTCAATGTTATTTCTATTCTCTCATACCCTTCTGGAATATAGAATGGTACACCTTAACTTAAAATCCCTTCATCTGATACAAAAAACAAAGCATTAATACAAATAGACAACACAAGAAAAATGTTATACCTGGAGCAGCCAAGCTTTGGAATGCTCTACCTCTAAACATCCGCTCCATAGATAGCCTTCCCACCTTCCGAAAGGCAATTAAGACTTATCTGTTCCCCTCTCTCTAGCCCACCTCTTTTTCCTCTCTTCCTAGCTCAGGCGGCGGTCTGTGGCCCTCATTAGCGCCGGTGCCGCCTCTTCGCTGGGGCAGCTGTTTGCGCTTTACCAAAACCATAGAATAGAATAGAATAGCAGCAAGACGTAATAGGAGTACAAAATGACCAGAGTCCTCTCAAAAAAACACATTCCAGACTAAAGCAGCTATTGTAAGGGTTAAACTCCGCTGGACTTGCATTTAATGCCTGGAAATGTACAACAAAGAGGCTTTGTGTCCAGGTGACAGAAACCATGATCTAAGGGATACAAGTTTAGTGGACTGGTCAGATACATCTTTCTATATGTTTAAACCAGTCCCCCAGATCTCAAAAGCTCTCATAAAACGAAAGCAGATCAGCACCAGAATGATCACCAGAATGATTTTAATTGCAGCAGAGTAGCATGCCTGTTTCTCTCCTCTGCACAATTATGCAATTGATTTCCTCAAACCAGACCTGTTGTTAGGAGTTCAGGGCAGGGTCATGCACCACAACTCAAGTGGTTGAGATAAAAGGTCCAGTTCCTGAATTCCTACAATCCGGACATTTAAATATGCTGCCAGACATCGTAGAAAAAGATTGCATCTCGTGTGTGGAGACATCCTCCATCCATGACATATCTAAAAGAGATAGAACCCTCTTACCTCTATTGTTTGGTAATATTCAGTTTTTTTGTTTTTTCTTAATAAATATATATATATATATCTTTTTAAATAAAACAAAACTTCAAACAAAGCATGAATGTCAATCCAACACGTTTTTCTGGCAAAGTTGTAAGGGTACAAGGACTTTTGCATGTGAGACCGTAGCTCGGCTCAAACTACTTGGGCGCACAAGGATACAGAGGCACACCTACATTGCTTGTGGTTACCAACATTAGGGTCAAACATCACATCTTTTAAGGCTCCTTCCCCGAACTTACTGGCAGCAGTTCCCTTTCCTCTGCCCCCCCCCTTCTAAACCATAGTATTCTATCCATGGTGCCCATATCTTTCGAAATATCCGAGGGCACCCCCTAGCCTTGTAAGTCACTTGTTCCGCCACCATATACAGATCAAGACTTGCCCTCCATTCCTTAAGTGTAGGTATTTGCGGGGCCACCCAGTATTTAGCTATATCCGGTTTGGCTACCACCAACCCCTGGTGGGCTAATACAAGTTTGCGTCGCAGGATGTCCACATCCGTAGGGATTGCCAGGAGGAGAAACTTTGGTTCCATCTCCATCTCCAGTTGGACTTCCAATATATTATTGAGCTCTCCCACAATCTTTCCCCAGTTTGTTTGGGTTGCGTTACATTCCCAAAGGGACGCATGAATTGCCTGTAGTATCGTAGCCATATCCGGGAGGGGGGGCTGGAACTCCCTCTGCTTCCCCAGGTGCAGGAAGTACCTTGGTAAATCGGTCCAACTTCTCCTGCTTCCATGTTTTAGGCTCCTTATCCCTCGCCATCGTAGGCAGGCTGTTGGCAGGCACCAGCCATCTGCTTCTCCCAGTTTTTGCGACTACTGCTGCCGCTAGTGATGGGTTCCCTGCGTCGCTCCCCCTTGGCTGCCAGGGGGCACTCGGTACAACAGTGTCAACCAGGCCTTTGAAGGTCTCCTAGGTATGCCCTTTCAGTTCTTACAAAGTTGGCTGGAAAGAGGCAGTTCAGTTTTCACTTCCCCTGTGGCCCTTCTTCCAAGTTTCAGGCCAATAAACCGGTATTGCCCCCTCAGACTGGAAGAACCGTTATCGTGCTCCAGCCCACCAGGATCTCTGCAGGGCTAATCCCGGGCCAACACTTCGCACAGGCACTGCGTCAGTAAGGCCCACGTCACACCCAGCCACTCTTATCTACCCCCAATGCAGTCTTCTTCTTGGGCAGTGTCAGCCAACCCAGTGCGGGTGACAACTTCACGACTCGCAGCGATGAGCACCCGGTGGTGTATAGGACTACTGCTACCGGCCTGCAGCCTATCGCAATGTGCCCAGGGGTCGTGACAGCCCTCTCGAGTCCTGCCAGGAGAACTGCAAATGTGGAGATGTGTGTCGCCGGAGAATCAAGAGCGGGAGCCCCCTCTGGAGTCCTCACAGCTATGGGGCAGGTCCACTACAGGAGTCCACCTCCAGCCCAGGAGCTAAGTGCAGCCTCCGGTGCTCTCCCGACAGAGGGACTCCAATTTCACTCGACCCTAAGCGAGCTGCCGCTCCCGACCCACTGCCTGGCAGCCCTGATCTAGCTGGGGTGAGAGACTTGGATCGCTGACCGCCCCTTCGCTGAGTCTCCTACTCGTCTCCACTTGATGGGCGCGAGCTTTGGTCGGGTCTGCTCTGGCCGCAGGAGTCTCTCCGTCTCCGGTAGGGGCCCCTCTCCTCGCAAACTCCTTATTTTGATTCCTGCATCGCCGCGCCAATGCTGGTGTCTCTCGAGGTGGGTTGTGGGCCTCCGTCTCCGCCGCTACAGTGGAGGGTAGGGACATGTCGAGGGGCCGTACAGAGCCACCTCAGCTCTCACACCACTGCCGCTCCGGGTGAGAGTGTTTCCAGGCCGGCCTTCACCCCCGGTTACTCCCGGCTGGCCGCCATCTTGTGAATTCGCGTGCCGGATGCCACCCTGAAAGGTCTTGGAAATTGCTAAAAGCACCCCGTAACACCTCCCCGGGTGCTCCACTAACTGCACTCGCCTTCTGATTACTGTTGTGCTGTTTTTGAGGCGTCAAGGGTTAGGATTACGGCAGGATTTAGCTCGGGGCCAGCAGAGCTTGGGAAGAACGCAGATACAAGGCCATGTTGTTGGCCACACACCGATATTCAGTTTCATTTTTGCTTCCATAGGAGTGCGTTTAATGGCTTTTACTGCTTTTATGTTTTAACATAATTCATTCATCACCATTCTGAGGATTAAAATATGTTCAGACGGTCATATTAAAGTTTTTGTCATGTAAGAAGACAATCTCCCCCTTGGCAGTGCAGTATCATATTATCTAACTTAGAAGGCTACCTCGTGATAGCCTACATACACATTCATTTTTCAAGATCTATTTCAAATTGATTTTTCTAGTGCCCATCATTTCTGCAGAGAGGCTTTCATGGTTTTCCTAATGACAAAAATGGTTTCAAGAATGTACCATATTGTTCCCTCAAGTTATCCCAGATTTATTCATAGCATGGGGCCTACTTGTCTATGTAATGTCATTATAGTGTGAGGTGGATCAGTTGTGCTCGTGGCCCGCAGTATTAGCTTCACACTGGTTGCCAACCCTGACAGTGGATCCTCGTGCGTAGTGTCCTTGACCTGCACATTCAATTCTTCCTTCAATGGGCTTGTCTGAGGCGACTTACTGAGGGCTGGCAAAGATGTAGCCCCCTCCAGCTTCGCCATCAGCATCTACCTCACTCATGATGGTTTGGGGCTGGTGGGCATCTTCTGGTGAAAACTTGGCCTCCGCTGTCATTTCCATGATATGGGCCAGTCTGCGATCCTATCTGCTTCTTAATGTCTTTTTGTTTTTAAATAGATTGCACATGGCGCAATCCTGTTCTTTATGATTTGGCGACCGAGAGAGGTTGCAGACGTTGTGAGTAAGCGTACTTCGTCCCTCCTCCCCCCCAACGAGAGCACTTTTGAAAAACTTGTCCTTTTACCCTCCATTGCCAGGAGATGCACATTCTCAACGAGCTCCTGGAGGAATATGGTGTCAAAGTCGGTGAATTCTGACCTTTCGGTAAAATCTTAGAAGGATTCAACTGTCACAGGAGCCAGGTGTATGCTGTTGTCGTTGAGTTGCAATTCGTTCGACCTGGTAGGCGTCCGTAGGTCGCAAGAGCATCGAAGCTGCACAGAGCTCCAACTCAGTCCGTATGAGCCCGATGGTGGAAAAAAGGCAATCTAACAAAGGAGCCATTAAACATGTGCATTACCTTAAGGAGGAGGAGGCACGACGCATGACATCAACAGTAAAAGACTTCCTCAAGAAAAACAACTTGCAAAGTCCGGCCCAACACTAAATTGCAGGAATACGCACAGCAAGAGTATCAGCAGCTAACACATGCTACAAATATGTTATTTACCCTGTAAGTATCAGTTTGTATTGTGTAATGCTGTTGATTCACACAGGCCCACACTTAGATTTAAAATTTACCGAGCCTCTGGTTACCAATGAATCCGTCTTCCTCGCTGTCCTTTTCGAATGTGGTAGACATATGTTTCCAAGATTCAAATAGCGTACAGCATATCCACCTGGTCATCCCTTGTTGCTTTTTTGTTGACGTGTTTCTCTGTCATTTTGATTCCTGAGATTGTGAGGAGGCTGTTCTAATGTATTATCTTGTCCTGCTGGAATCACTCTTCACTGGGGCAGTCTCCTCCATTGCTATTCCTGACCAAAGCAGTTGTAAGCCCTTCTTTAACTTGTGAATCATCTTTAGAGCCACCCTCAAAGTAAACTGCAGCCATGTAGGGATCACCCATCTGCACTGGATTTAGTTTTTGTGAAGTTCAGACATTAGTGGCCAGAAATTCCTTCTATGTTGCTGGGTCTAGACTGAGAGGTCATGATTGAGGATGACGTTGCTATCTTCTTGTTTCCTCAGTTGCACTAGGATAGCTTTTTGTCTGCAACTACAGTTTTTATGATATCTCTAGGCCACGATCCTGTTTCTTTTGAGCATCTTCCCACTCTCTGTACCCTACAAATTCCAAGGGGGGCTACTATGTCATCTTCCCCCTCCCGAGTTGTACTTGGGATTACAATCATGCTATTTTAGTATGGATTACTTTATTTGAAGTTTCTGTGAGCTCATTCAATATTCTGTTGTCTCCAGCCTCTGATTCATAGACTATAGGTTGTCTTTGACTTCTTTCAGGTCTTGATTTAATTATAGCAACAATGTCGCTAGCTCTGTGGCAAATGTTTTATCTGAAAGAAACAGGTTAGTATTAGATTCCTTACCTTAGAATATCCCCAGGCGTCAGACTGGATCCGGAATTTTTTGCGTAGCAGTACCCTTGCGCGTTGGTAGGCGTCGTCTGCGGCTCCGTCGTGGGCGCCGTGATGTCGTCGTCGGAGTACTTAGACGCCGCCTCCGCTTGCTGACGTCAGTTCTTCTTTTTTCCGCGCCAGCAGCGCAGATCCGGAAAAAGTGGTACCTTAGTCATTTTTTGACTAAACTTTTTTGATCCCTTTTGATCATTTTTTGAGTCTTCGACTCCAAACGCTGCCGATAGGGATGCCTGGTTTTAAACCATGTGAGGATTGTGACCGGCTGATGTCGGTTACCGACCCCCACCGTCGGTGTCTCCACTGTCTCGGCGACAAGACATGTTCCGACTGCCGGGCCCTGACTTCGAAAGCTAGGCGGGAGCGGTCCCGCAAGTGACTCGAACTCCAGCAGTCGGCCCGCGCCGCGAGAGGTCCCGGTCCGGACGGAGGTCGAGGGACCGTTCGCGGGATCGGAGCCATCATAGCTCCGGGAGTCAACATCACTCCTCTGGGTCGAAGTCGTCAGGTAAGCACAAGAAGTCGAAGAGACGTCATCGCTCTTCCAACTCCCCCCGACGCTTGCGCGACGCGTTCGGGGGTTCGGGTGACACCGCCCACGCGGCTCCGTCGGAGTCGCGGGCGTCTCGTCCGGCTCCATACCCTCCGGTCCCTGGGCCACAAACGACGTCGGAGGAGGTCGAGCAGTTCCTCATGGCCATGAGGTCTCTCACTCCTCCGACGGGCTCCGCGGCGCCTTCGGGCCAGCGGACCCGTCTGGGGGCCCTAGCGGGTTGGGGGCTTCGGCCCCGACGGGTGCTTCGGCCCCGGCGCTGCCGGCGCCTTTGGGCCCGGCGCCGCAGGCCCCCCATTCGATCCGGTTCCGGATCCGGGTCGTCGCCGGTTGACCTCACTGGCGCCGGTCCCTCAGGTGTCACCTCCGGCGCCGTCTTCGGGCGGCGTCGTCCCCGATGCCTCCCTCGATCCGGTTCCAGCGCCAGAACGGCGCCGCTGGGCGCCGCTTTTGACGCCGTTTGGAGAATTCTACTTCAACGAACCGGCCCCATCATATGACCCCCCTGAATTTCAGGAGATGGGTGACGAGGAGAATTGGGAAGGGTCTGAGGACCCTCTGACACAGGAGTGTCAGTCCCAGGAGGACTGGACAGGTGAACTTGGGTATGCCAGTGGTCTGGATACCTCACCAGACACTGGTTTTGTCTCACCTCCTACCGTGGCTACGGAAGAGGGGGCAACCTACAGTGTGGTGCTGACGCGGGCGGCCAAGGCCTTGGGCCTTGAACTCCCCGTCGCGGCCGTGAGGACTAACCTCCTCACTGAGGTCCTTAAACCGCAGTCAAGCTCGGCTGAGCCTCTGCTGCCTTTTAATGAGGCCTTGACCGATGTTCTTTTGGGCACTTGATCCAGGCCCGCTACAGGTTCGCCTGTAGATAGGAACGTGGCCAGACGCCACCGCCCGACCCCGGGCGACCCTTGTTTCTTGTCCACCCACCCCACCCCCGAGAGCCTGGTAATTCAGGCTTCGAATTCCCAGACCGCATTTCCGTCAGCTCCGCCTGACAGGGAATCCAAGAGGTACGAGCAATACGGCAAGAAGGTATTCTCCTCCCTGAGTCTGGGACTGCGGTCTTCCAACACCGCGTGCCTCTTGAGCCGTTACAACCACTCTCTGTGGGATACGGTTGCACACGTGCTGCCAGAATGCCCGTTGGAGGTACGGGCTAAACTCGGCTAAGCCCTTGTGGAAGGCTGAGATGCGGCACGTTACTCTATCCGGTGTGGATTGGATACCACCGACTCCGTGGAAACCGCCGTGGAGGCGGTCGGGGACAGCGGTGAGGTCAGTCCACACCTTCCCCCGCAGCATCCGCCTCAAAACCCTCCTAGTCCGTGCTTTCAGGCCCATGTGACGCCAGTGGGGGGCAGGGTTCGCCATCACCTCTTCCACTGGCGCACTGTCACTTCGGACAGGTGGGTGCTGCAAATCGTCCGAAGGGGCTACTCCCTCCCCTTCGAGGCAACCCCTCCAGCCATGCCACCGCAATACCACCGCATGTTGGGGAATCATTTGCGACTTCTGCAGGAGGAAGTTACGGCCCTCTTGGCCAAGGGGGCCATTGAGCGCGTTCCTGGGCCAGAAGTAGGGTGTGGTTGCTACTCCCACTACTTTCTGGTACCCAAGAAGGGCAAAGGGGGCCTACGCCCTATCTTGGACCTACGGAACGTCAACGTCTTCCTCCGGAAGGAGAAGTTCAAAATGCTGACACTGGCTCAGGTCTTAGCTGCCCTGGACCCAGGAGACTGGATGGTAGCGTTGGACCTGCAGGACGCTTATTTTCACTCCCTGTCCTGCCAGCCCATCGGCGTTACCTGCGGTTCACGGTAGGCCACGAGCACTTTCAGTTTACCGTGCTCCCCTTCGGCCTTACCAGCGCCCCACGGGTGTTCACGAAGGTGATGGCGGTGGTCGCAGCTCATCTGCGCAGGTTAGGGGTTTCAGTCTTCCCCTACCTCGACGACTGGTTGTTGAAAGCGGGCTCGCCCCAAATAATCGTCAGCCACCTCCAGACGACGGCAGACCTCCAGCATCAGCTGGGGTTTTCCATCAATGTGCCGAAGTCACACCTGTGCCCCTCTCAAAAGCTCCTCTTCATCGGAGCAGTTCTCGACTCGGCGCAGTTTCGGGTTTATCCTCCCGAACAGAGGGTTCTGGACATTCAGGCTCTGATTCCACTCTTTCAGCCTTTGTCCCGGGTCTCGGTCAGGTTGACGCTGCGGCTTCTGGGGCTGATGGCCTCTTGCATCCTTCTGGTGCATCACGCCCGGTGGCGGATGCGGGCTCTGCAGTGGGACCTGAAGTTTCAGTGGGCCCAGCATCAGGGCAACCTCTCCGACCATGTCGTGATCTCGGAGGGCACTGCGAGACAGCTGTAGTGGTGGCTCACGGACCGCGATTGGGTCAGCGGCAGATCCCTCTCCCTTCCCCAACCGGAGCACATAGTTGTGACGGACGCGTCCCTCCAGGGCTGAGGAGGCCACATGGGAGAGGCGGAGATCGGCGGAGTCCCGGCTCCATATCAACCTTTTGGAGCTGCGGGCGATTCGTCTAGCACTGAAGGCATTCCTCCCCTCTGTCCGGGGTAGTGTAGTGCAGGTGTTCACGGACAACACCACCGCCATGTGGTACTGCAACAAGCAGGGCGGGTGGGGTCGTGGACCCTTTGCCAGGAGGCTCTGCGCCTCTGGCAGTGGCTGAAACATCAGGGCGTGACCCTGGTGGTTCAACACCTGGCAGGTTCTCTGAACGCCAGGGCGGACAAACTCAGCCGTCGGTGCATGATGGATCACGAATGGCGTCTGAACTTGGACGTGGCGCAAGGCCTCTTTCAGCAGTGGGGAGAGCCTTGGTTAGATATATTCGCCACCGAAGAGAACGCGCAATGTCATCAGTTCTGCACGTTGGAATTTCCAAGGCGGCACTCGCTCGGAGACGCTTTTAGTCGCGAGTGGAGTTGCGGTCTGTTGTACGCCTTTCCGCCTATACCACTGCCCAGGGTGCTGAAGATCAAACGCGACCGGGCCCAAGTCATCCTTGTGGCTCCGGACTGGGCACGAAGGTACTGGTATCCAGAGCTACTCAGTATGTCAGTCGATCTCCCGGTTCATCTGCCTCTTCAGGAGGACCTTCTGTCGCAGCAGCAGGGGACGGTCCTCCACCCGAACCTGTCCAGTCTCCACCTCCATGCTTGGAGATTGAGCGGCGACAGTTAAGGCCATTTGACTTGCCTCCTGAAGTCTGTGAAATCATTCTGGCAGCCAGGCGTCCCTCCACAAAGTCGGTATACGCCTGCAGGTGGAACAGATTTGTGGCATGGTGCACAGCAAAGGCTTTGATCCTCTATCTGCCCCTCTTTCTGAGGTTCTTCTCTTCCTTCTTTCTCTTGCCCAGCAGGGCTCTGCTTTGGGCACTATCAAGGTCTACCTTTCTGCCCTTTCAGCCTTTCTAAGGCTGCCTGATCAACCTTCTTTGTTCAAGTCCCCTATTGTAAGTCGCTTTCTGAGCGGCATCACACACATGTTCCCTCCTGGTCCGTTTGTGATGCCTCAGTGGGACTTGAACCTTGTTCTTACGTTTCTGATGTGCGCTCCCTTTGAGCCACTTCACAACTGTCCTCTTGGCCTTCTTACCCTGAAGACTGCTTTCCTGGTTGCCATCACCTCTGCCAGGAGAGTGAGTGAGCTCCAGGCTCTTTCATGTACACCCTCTTTCCTTTCTGTCCATCCGGACAAGGTTGTGTTGCGAACTAAGCCATCTTTCCTGCCCAAGGTTGTCACGGCCTTCCATATCGGGCAGTCTATCACCTTGCCCACCTTCTTTCCCCTACCGCATCCCTCTAGAGAGGAAGAACGGCTCTATCGTCTGGACCCAAAACGTGCGATTTCATTCTACTTAGATCGCACACGCCAGTTCCGGGTGGATGACCAACTCTTTGTTGGTTACGTGGGCGCTAAGAAGGGACGGGCGGTGCACAAGAGGACCATCTCTCGGTGGGTCGTCTTGTGTATCAAGGCATGTTACTCCTTGGCGAGGAAGGAACCTCCTGTTGGGCTGAGGGCCCATTCCACTCGGGCCACGGCGGCTAGCACTGCCCTGGGCCGGGAAGTCCCCTTACAGGACATCTGTCAGGCAGCTACGTGGGCATCGCTGCACACGTTTGCAAGACACTACTGCCTGGACAGCCAAGTCCGGAGGGATGGCTTCTTTGGCCGTTCCGTCCTACAGGACTTTCTGGTGTGATTATTGGTTCGCAGACCCACCACCGGGGTTGGTATTGCTGTGGTATCTATTCTAAGGTAAGGAATCTAATACTAACCTGTTTCTTTCAGATGAAAAAGTTACTTACCTCCGGTAACGATATATCTGTAAGAAACAGTAGTTAGTATTAGATTCCTTACCGCCCCACCCATCCTCCCCGTTCTGCGAACTGATATCTAGGGTTAAGGTCATCCCCTTTCAGGGCCCTAGTTTCAATGGCACCAGTGTTGGTTTTTAACATGGCTCTGCGTTTCTGGCGCGGAAAAGCTGTGTCTAAGAACTGACATCAGCACGCGGAGGCGGCGTCTGAGTACTCTGACGACGTCATCACGGCGCCGACGACGGACGCAGAGCCGCAGACGACGCCTACCGACGCGCAAGGGTACTGCTACGCAAAAATTTCCGGATTCAGTCTGACGCCTGGGGATATTCTAAGGTAAGGAATCTAATACTAACTACTGTTTCTTACAGATATATCGTTACCGAAGGTAAGTAACTTGTTCATCAATGCCAGTGCTCAGTTCCACTAAATAGTATTTTAAATGCTCTTTGGATGGAGGGGACAGTGGTGGTCAGTGATAGTTAGCCTGTGCCAGCTTTGCGCCTACTTAAGCATTTTACAAGTTCTGTACTTTCTCTGGGTTTGGAGGATCTGGACAGAGAGCCTGCAATGGCTCTCGCTTGGGTCAGGGCACACCCTTCACTGATAAGATTAGTCAGTGGTGTCTCTCCCTACTGCCTCTGGCTCCTGTTACAAAGTCAAACTATTTTGTAGCAGGGTATCCTGCATTGTGCCATAATCCAGTGGGAGTCCATGACAGCTTCACTTCTGTGTAGTGAAGGGTAGTGAGGAGGGCGGCCTCGAGAGCATTGCTGTCCTGTGACTCCACCCACAAGCCGAGTCGCAATCCTCCAGTCGCATCAGCGCCAAGATGCACAGTTCATGCGGCTCTGACCTCCCCCCGTGCCTGCTGTGTCCTACTGTGACATTGCAATTCACCCTACAGCCAGACACCCCTGCTCATTCATTAGCAATCTGTGACCATGTGTTGGAGCTCTCAAGGGCTTTCACCTTTGCTCCTTACTTGTTGTGGGTGGGGTGATGCTGGTGGACCCTCATGCTGCTGATTTTATGTCAGGCTGGGGGGCTTCACCATTGTTCTAGGGCTAGAACTGCTATCTTGAGCCCATTCGGTGGACATCCAACTGAGTAGGACTCCTGATCTCAAAGAGAGACCCGGAGCAGTGCACAATAATCTTCGCTGGAAGTCAGTTTATTTATTTTTCAATATTTAGCTAAAACTGTTTCATTCCTGGTCTCGCTTTCTAACTTTATTGTCTCTGTCCCCTTCATCTATTTTCTCCTTTAGCCTTTACTCCATCACATCCAGAATGCCTTCATTACTCCACCCTCCTTTATTTCTCCCCTGCATCACCAATATCACTTCTTTCCTTTATGCTCCAAGGAAATCTTTGTGACAGATCCTCATCAGGTGTACTTGTGGTGCCTGGGGTCGAGTCACGACTGTACAGCCAGCTGCGACTGCGCCGATGAATCCAAAGGCCATCCTGGACCTCTAGGTGAAATTCTACATCACCAAGCATAAGACGACCCAGTGACAGGACTGGTCCAAGTCGAAGGCTCGGTCCCTGTCCTGTGCTTTCTGCAGAAGTCTATGGAGCTATGGAGCAGTTCCAGAGGTCGGTATTTGTTGAGATCTAACTTGTCTCGTAAGTCTAAAAAGAAAAATGCGAAATCGAAGCAGTACCCCCCGCCCCCCCCCCCCCCCATCGCCACTTGCATTCAAATGATAAGGTGTGGGGGTGGCACCATGGTTCTCGATCCCGGTGTACGTCGACTTTAGAGCTGATTTTGTAATTGTCTCAGACACAGCTAGAGTTTCCAGGATCATCTGCCACTCCTAACCAAATCTAAGACTTCCACAAGGTCATGCTTTGCCCCTTACTGACTCCCTCTCGCGTGTTTTCGGGTCCCAAGGAGCTGAGAACTCTTCCATTTGGAGTACTGTTATCGAGTTTGCCATCGATACCATTTAGGCCAACCAAGCCTGTTACGCGTACTCCGAATACAGCCCCACCTCCTGCACCTAGGTCCATGCTGGTTTCTGGAACGTGGACCCCAGTACAGAATCCATCTCCAACTTTGGACAAGGAAATACCTATTCTCTGAGTAGGCCCCGATCTGACCTCAATGGAGGACGTGTCCAGCCACTGTTCATGTGCTGCTTCCCACACTTGATTTGCCACCTCCACGATGGAAATCACACATGCTATACTCCCTTTTCGGCACAGACTCTGCCATTAACAATGGTACGGGTGATGATTTCGGTCAGCCCTATACTGAAGACAAATGATATGATGACTTGCAGTCGGCCAGCGGTCTTGATACATTGGCCAGGCCCTGCTCTGGCACCCGAGTCAACAGACAAATAGTTAGACTCCATCATCCTCCCCCGGGCGACCCTGTGTTCCTTTCTCAATACCCTTCTCCTGAAAGTTTGATTGTGCATGTGGCCACAAACCGGTCTAACCCAATACTTTCCCATCTTCTCCCAGCGATAGGGAATCCAAGCAAGTGGAAAAGTTTGGGAAGCAAGTTTTTTCATCAACTAGTCTGACCCTTGGCTTGGTGAAGGCCAGCTGTCTCCTGGGCCGTTTATCCCAGGCCCTTTGGTACTTGGTGGCTCAAGTCCTCCCTGGTGTTCCAGAAGACCTCTGACCTGTCCTTGCACAGGCTGTCCGTGACGGTTGGGATGCAGCCAAATTCATAATTCTTTGCCGCTTGGACACAACTGATTCCATCAGGTGAGCTATTGGCACCTGTGTTGCTATTCGCATCCACCCTTGGCTGTGGTTCTCAGTTTTTTCGTAGGCACTCCAGTTTTTCATCATGGACATGCCGTTTGACGGGGATCACCTGTTTGGATTCTAGGCAGAATCCATTGTTGAGTAGTTCAGAGAGACGAGACACAGCTTGCTCTCTGGGCCTTTCTGTCCCAACCCGCCAACCTCACCCGACCTATCACTACTGTCACGGCTTCCACAGAGGTGCTCCACACTGCCAGCCAATCTAACAACAGCATGGGGCCCAGCAGTTCTGCTGTAACAGCCATGGTATCAATCACCCCGTGGGAAAGTGCAACAGGCTGCTTGGTCCCAAGCCCCCCTGCAGTCCCACCTGTCAAACCCCTTTAGTGTTCACTTTGCGAAGCACTTTCACCCGGTGGGAGGCAGGATTCAACAATTCTTGCTGGATTGCATGCCATAACTTCAGGCAGGTGGATCCTGCCAATGGTTTTTTACGGGCTATACCCTACACTTCCTTTCAGCACCACCACGTTTTCCACCATCTCCCCTCCAGCTGATGGAGGACCATCTTTCCATCTTGAGGCAGGAAGTGCAAGCCCTTTTGACCGAAGAGGCTATTGAGAGGGTGCCTGCGTTAATCTCACTACTTCCTGGTGCCCAAGAAGGATGGAGGCCTTTGTCCAATTGATGTTCTCATGCAAAGTCATTCATGTAATGAAGTACCTTCTCCAATGTGATTAAATAACATTGGTTGTAATGAATTTTTTCCTCTTTTCTCTTTGAAGCTTTATTTGAATTATTATGTGTTGATGTTCTTGTCCCTATGTGAATCTAAATATCTTTATTGACACTGGCATCCGTCCTTTGCATACTATTTGTCCAATTTTAGACCTGTGCCCTCTCAAAATCTTTCTCGTGAAGGGAAAATTCAAGATGTTCACACTGGCCCAGATCTGGTCTTCCCTCGACCCGGGAGACTGAATGGTAGCATTGGCCCTGCAGAACGCCTACTTCCATATACCCGTATTGCAGCCCATTGGCGCTGCCTCCGTTTCATGGTGGGACACAAGCATTTTCAGTTTGCTGTGCTCCCCTTTGGTCTCACCACTGCCCCATATGAGTTCACAGAAGTAATTGTGGTAGCAGCATATCTTCAGAGGTCAGGCGCCCCCGCCTTTCCCTACCTTGATGACTGCTTGCCCCAGGCAGTCATCAACCACCTCCAGACTATGGCAAACCTTCTGTCATCTTTTAGGTCCACTATCAACATGCAAAGTTACGCTGGAGTCATTCTCAGATTCTCTCCTTCATCAGGGCCATTCTGAACATAGTTCGATTTTGTGCCTTATTCACAGGAAGAGCGTCCAAGGCAATCAGGCTAAGGTCCTGATCTTTCAGCCTCGGTCCTAGATTTCAGTGAGGTCAACTCTGAGGCTGCTGGCCTCCTGCATCCTTCTGGTTGAGAACACCGAATGGCATATGAGGGCTAAGCACTGGAACCTGAAGTCTCATTGGGCCCAACATCAAGGGGCCTTCTACGACCATGTCCAGAGACCACGTCCAGATCTCATAGGAGACTGCAAAAGACCTGCAGTGGTGGTTCCTGGACCGCGATTGGATCAATTACAGACACCAAGCCCTACCTCTCCTAGAGCTGACAGTGGTGACTGATGCATCACTTATGGGTTTGGGCTGCTAACTGAGAAAGGTGGAGGTCAGAGGCATCTAGTCTCCAGCTGAGTCTGGCTCAGTTTCAACTTTCGTGAGCTGAGGGCCATCCACTTGCTGCTGAAAGCCTCTCTTCCATCCATTAAGGGGAGGCTGATACAGGTGCTCACGGACAACAGAACTGATATGTGGTACTACAACAAATAGCGTGGGGTGGAGTCATGAACCTTATGCTAGGAGGTCTTGTGTTTCTGGAAGTGGCTGGACCTCCAAAGAATTTTCCTGGTGGGGAAGCACCTGGCAGGTTCGTTAAACACCTGAGCAGACGAGCTTACAAATGACAGTTACACCCAGAGTCCCTTCCGCAAATGTTATGTTATGTTAATTATAGCTTATATAGCGCATGATCACCTACAGGTCTCTTAGCGCTTGTAGAGAAATCTCAGGTACCTTCTACCATCCCCGATGAGCACCCAAACAAATGTATTAGACTATGGCCAGGGCTTCCCTAAACAGATACGTCTTGAGATGCTTCCTGAAAGGGAGGAGGGTGGGTTCCTTACGGAGGTTCTCCGGCAATTCATTCCAGAGTTGGGGAAATAAAACAGAGAAAGCTCTGCCACCTTTAGATGCCATTTTGGCTAGTGAGGGGGCCAAGAGGCCCGCCGTGGACGATCGAAGTATGCAATCCGGTGCATATTTCATCAGGCCCTCCTTAATATGGCCAGGAGCCTGGCCATAGATGGCTTTGTGGGCAATGCAAAGGCCCTTGAACTTGGCTCTGTTTGACTGGGAGCCAATGCAACTTAAGCAGAAGCGGTGTGGCATGAGCCCTTCTAGGGAGCCTAAAAATCAGCCTAGCTGCCTCGTTCATGATCACCTGCAGCTTGCTGGTTAATTTCTCAGGAATGCTAATATAAAGGGCATTGCCATAGTCCAACCTGGACACGATCATGGCCGACACGATCATCTGTAGAGTAGTAGGCGAGAGCAGGGAAGCAAGTTTTTGCAGCTGTCGCATTATTCCCTGCCAAGTGCCAACCACTGATGCCACTTCATGGGTCAGGGAAAGGTTGGCGTTGATCTTAATGACCAGGCTTTTAACGACAGGCATGGGGGCAGTGCCGAGCTCTTGTGGCAAAAAAAGGTCATTCCAGGGGTTACCTTTAGAAGAGATTACAAGGACCTCGGTTTTATCCTGATTGACTTTTAATGAATTGTCTGTCATCCAATTTACAGTGTTTCTAAGGATGTTCTACATGCAAGTCTGGGCTTGCGGGGAATTATTAATCTGCAGAATAGGTTGGGTGTTGTCTGCATAATTAAATACTTGACAGTCCATACCGGGTAGGGCTGCCACTAATGGCTGGAGATACACATTGAAAAGGAGAGGAGATCGAGCACCACTGTTTGATGTTTGTTCACCCAGTTGGATCCTTTGGGACTGCCCTAGCAGAAAGGACTCAATCCACTGGTGGACCAACCCGCAGATGCCAAGATTGGTAATACGAAAGGGGAGTTGCGCATGATTCACTGTATCGACCGCCGCTGACAGATCTAACAAAATCAGGGAGCTCGCATCTTTGTTAAAGGCTCTAACTCTGAGCTCGTCAAGCACAGGCTACGTCACTAATTCAGTACTCTGATGGGACCTGAAGCCGGCCTGCCTCACTTGGAGTAGTTGGTGTTCCTCTATAAAAGATGAATGTATTGTGAGGACATGTTGCTCCATCACCTTTACTAAAAAAAGGAAGCTGGGAACTAGGCCTATAGATTTTTAAGATTGCCCGCATCAGCCCCTGGCTTCTTCAACAGTGGGGTGACCCTGGCTTCCTTCATGCTAATGGGCAGGTGGCCTGTCTCCAATGAGTGATTAAGTAGAGAGAGGATCTCTCTTTCTAGCCTGGATAGGGTCATACAAAAGATCCTTGTAGGACAGGGATCTGCCGGGGAACCCGATTCAATGCGATTCATCAGGCATGATAAGCAAGCTAAGTGTAATTTTGGAAAGACTGTGAGCTTCTCAACTGTGGCGCGGGGGCTAGAGTCTGGTCCAGGGCCATCTGATTTGTTTCAATGTTATCTCGGTGAGAACCTTGGCTCGATCTGTTCCCCACTGCTGAGAATGCGCCATAACAGCACTTCTGCACTTTGGAGTTTCCAAGGCGTCTCTTATTCGGAGACTCGTTCCGACTCAAAATTATCCCAGGACTACAGTATGCCTTTCCGCTGATATTACTCCTACCCTCAATTCTCAAGAAGATCAGGACCAATCGAGCCCGAGTCATCTAAGTGGCTTCAGATTGGGCATGGAGAGCATGGTATCCAGAAATCCTGTGCCATCTGTCCTCCTTTCAGGTTGCCCCTCGGGAGGATCTGCTGTCACAGCAGCAGGGCAGAATTCTGCACCTTCATATCTGGTTACTGAGTGGTGACAGCTGAACTACTTCATCCTTTCTTCAATGGTAACTGATGTCACCTCGACAGCCAAGTGTCCCTCAGCAAAGCTGTTTACGTCTGGAACGTGTTTGTGCTTTGGTGCGGCACATGCCAGATTGACTCCCTCCAGGCCACACTGTCCGATGTCTTGTTGTTTGTTTTGTCCTTCGCTGCATGAGAGGCAGGTCATCATTGACAAGCCGCAAACGAGTGGCCCAGCTGACGAAGAATTAACCCCCCAATGCCAGAGATTGAGCCTGAAAATTAGTTCTGAATGCCTCACAGCCAGACACTCTGGCCTGCAGTGTGCTGTAAGCAGATGATGCATGGCCATGGGGTGAGCAGGGAGGCCAGTTTAGATCTGTTCACACTGCCCTTTGGACCAGGGATGGGTAGGGGGAGTACTCCAACAGGATGACTGAAGGATGGGAGTGGGCGGAACCTAAGATTGTTGTTGCTAATCGAGCCTTTAGTTGGGGGGGGCTAGGGGAAAGTTCCTTTATTTCAGTCTAGTTGTAAATCTCATCGGGAGCCCCTTATAGAGCCGATACATAAAACCTGAACCTCTTGTGCCTATCCACAAAACATGGAACCACACGGCCATCTACTCATTGACCCTTAATACCATAAAATGTATCTGAGATAACCTCCTTTAGTAACCATGGTTAAAATCCTGAACTTTAATGTGAAGGGGTATACTTGCAGCAGATAAGCTCCTGATGCTTCTCAATATGATTATGGACAATGAGAGTGATACATGTATCTTACAAGAAACTAACCTGATCAAGCGTATCTGGAGCTGCTTGAAATTGAAATGGTTCCTCAAACAGTTCTCCTATGTACTAACAAAAAAGCAGGGGAGACCTTCCTACCCCCTCGAAGTCACTGTGATTAATGCCCCCAATGAAAACAAATGAAATGTCTTTTTAGAGAGGCCCTCACCAAAGTTTTAGTGTCACCTGACCAAGAGATACCAATAAGGGGGTGACCTAAATTTAGCCTTTGATATGCATATGGAAGGTCGGCACCAAGAGCAGGCCACACCGGAGCTCTGTCCAGGGTCTGCCAACAATGGCAGAAGGATCTGGGGCTGATTGATCTTCGGCACAACGAAAACCCATAAAAATTTCATTTTTTACTCTGCCTTCCGATTAACCTACACTAGACAGGATCATTTCATTTCCTCAACTTGTTTAGGATGGAACAAGTAGAGATTGTAATCTCTGCCCTCCTCGACCACTTGCAATATCCCTGTTAGATTATAAGGCGCCGAACACTTGTCATTCCTGGAGACTAAATGATTGGCTACAAGTAAGGGAATCCACACAACGAGCTGTGGAAATTGAAAAAGAGCTTCCTTCAGATTAATGACTCATCTGAATCACACATAACCACACTATAGGACACACTCACAGTGGTAGTAAGGGGCAACATTATTGCCATCTCCACAAACCTTAACAGGGAGGAGGATATCAAGCAGGTTGAGTTGGAGAGGAAAGTTGAGCCCTTGAAGCAGAACACAAATGCACAGGTTCCAGCAAGACTAGCCAGTTCTTCTCAGACAACAACTTAAAGCCCTAGGTAAGCACAGAGCAGAGTATGTTCTGCTTCGGACTAGCCACCAGTATTAAAAGATGAGAACTAAAGCAGATAAACTATTGGCATGCAAATTAAGGGCTAAGATGCACTGTGGGAGGGTGTTGGAGATGGTCACACCCAAGTCAAGATCCTTCATTCAGATCAGATATCATACTGCCTTTCAGGCTATTCTAGAGCCTTATAAACGGCAGGGGATACCATGGAGATGGCTGTAGCATCCTACCTGGCCGCTCTTATATAATCCTTGCTGACTCTGACCTAAGCAGAGTCTTATGAAAAAGAGATCACCCTTGTGGAAGTGATATGTGGGATCTCTAAGCTCCAGCCCTCTTAACCCCTGGCTCTAATGGCTTCACAGCTGCATTTTACAAAACATTCTGTTCCATGCTAGCTTTAATTTTGATATGCCCTTACAATCACAGGGGTGTCATTCAGCATCCTATGGGAAGCTGTCATAAGGGTGATGCAGCAGGTCAGAAAGGACCTATCATTTTGCACTTAATATCGGCCCTTTCCCTCCTCAATGTTGAAGCCAAGATCTTCACAGGTATTTTGGCATGGTGTTCATGGAGGGTCTGATAGACTCGGATCAGTTTGGATTTATTCCTTAGAGAGGGTATAGCGATAATCCAAAACAAATCTTACACATTCCATAAACTATTTGACACACCAGGAAACTGGCCCGCTCGTTATTTATAGACGCTGAGAAGGCATTCAACAGAGTTTTTATGAACCATTCTGTGCAACGCAGACCTAGGCCCCAAATTCAGAAACTGGTTCCTGAGCAGCTGTCCACATCCCTTGCCCAAGGTTATGATCAGTTGTGTTCTGTCCTTTGTGGGGCACTGGGTTACACGACATGGCTGCACCTTGCACCCCTTTTTATTTTTACTTTACATGGAATCTTTAGCTGAAAAAATCAGAGCAAATCTGGAGATTGCAGGGATCACTGTTGCCTGACATAAACACAAGCTGATGTTATACGCTGATGATATCTTGGTTATGCTGACTGGACCAGTGCGGTGGTACCAGTTTTATTTGCAGAGCTCATCCTCTTTGGGGAGGTAGGGGTCAGATTTCCAGGCTGATCTACAGAAACCCAACTATTGAATTAATCTACCCCAAAAGACACTGGACACACACACTGCATTTTCTATAGTCCTGGGCGAAGCAACATTCAGTTCCTGGGGAATAAAATGTGCTCCTCCTTGAACAAAACAACAGCCTGAACATGAACAGCTCACCCAGACTCTAAAGGACCTGCAATCATTGCAAATGTCATGTCTGCCCTGGTTGAGTAGAATCACAACGATCAATATGACTCATCTGCCTAATATTCTGTATGTGTTTGAGACTCTTCCACTGCAACCTCCTCCTTCGAAAAACCTAGATAAGATGCAGAAACTGATGAAGAGCTTAATGTGGGAGGGCAAGTTGCCTCCCTGTTGAGGAAACTTGCCTACCTGCTCTAGTAAATGAAGCCCTTGGAATCCCTAATCTCAATAACTATTATCTTGCGGCTCATTTTAGATAAACCGTGAAATGGAGCAGAAGCAAATCTGAGAAACACTGGTGCTTTACAGACTAGCAGATCACAGGAATCTACATATGGAAGGTGTCATGACAGAAAACATTACATACCGTGAGGGACTTGTTACTAGATTCAAGATATATGCCTGGGATAGAGTGGCTAGTATGAGGGGACTCACTTCTTTCTATCACCATTGACCCCATTATAGGGAACCCGGATTTCACGGCTACGGCATCTGGGGCTGCTTACATTAAATGGCAGATAGCAAACTGTAAAATAATTGTGGATTTGCATAACACAGAGGGGTACAATCTTTTGAACAAATTAGGGTAAACTTTGGTGTCCCGGAAAAGGCAAGGCTGACGTATTGGCACATAAGAGACAGAGTTCTATAGCCTTCAATTAAACCCCGCACTAGTAGTCCCCCCACCCCCTTTGAAAAATGGGACATAACCAAAAGAAAATACAAGCCCCTACTATCTGACATTTACCGGTTCCTTGGGGGCAGTCCTTCTGCAGGGAAGTCCTCCACACAGGGAAACTGGAATTCGATCCCTCCCTTTCGGAGTAGGAATGGCCCCTTATTTACCGCTGAGCATGTGTACCTCTGTGAAGAGTACAGTTAGTTCGTAGGCACCTGAAATAGGAATACAACTGAAAGAATGTCAATATTTTGCTAAAGGAAAGTCTAGGATTGGTGCAATGGTTCTGGCAATCTTATTTGTCAATCATAATGGTGGGGTACACCTCGTTTCGCCTCCACAAGTTCCTCGAATTTATCCTATTGGTATTCCCACTTCCGAAATCACCACTGACATGCCTATCTGTAGTTTGAAGATGCAGTAATACTACAGTATTTGAGTTAGCCCAGTAGATCTCCTCACAAATGGGGAAATTACGTCACGAACTGGAAACACCATACCCAATTACAGCAGTAATTACTCATCTGCCTTTAGCTGGTGACATGGAAGGAGGGGAGGGGGAAGACAGCGGGGGATATTGTACTGACACTGTTACACGATGAATTGGGAAATGAGCCTCTTGGTACCGGGATGAGGAAGAGTAATGAAGATAACCAATAAGTAATCAGAGCATTACCGGCAGGTAACTCAAACATACAAAGCCATACATTTACATTTTTGAAACAACACAAATTTTCGAGTGGTTCTCAATAGCATGACAGTTTTGAAAGGAGCTAGGGGTGTTGCCTAAGTATGTTTTTGTGCAGGATATCTAGGGCCAGATGTAGGTAATTCCTATTTACCGACTCTTAAATACCGAATCATACCGATTCGATATTTAAGAGTAGGTAAATAGGAAGGAGGCATATGTAGGTAAAACTTATTTTCCAATTACCGATTCGGTAAGATTCGGTATTTACCGATTCTGTAAATACCGAATCGGTATTTCACATTGATTCCTATGGGCCTTGAAGCCCATAGGAATCAATGGGAAATACAGATTCGGTATTTACAGATTCGGTAAATACCGAATCCTGCAAGGGTGCAGGGGGTGTCACTTTGACACCCTCTAGCACCCTAAGTACAGACTTGTGTGACATGTGGCACACATACATGACCTAAGGGCATGTCTGTGTGTCACATTGCACAGGTGTGCATGCACACCTGGATTCGGTATTTTACCACACAATAGGATTGTGTGGTAAAATACCGAATCTTAAGGGCCTGTGGCACTCTTAGGAGTGTCAGCTACATATGGATTTACAGAATCGGTATATTACCGATTCGGTAAAATACCCAAGTGGTAAATTTACCGAAGTGGTAAATTTACCGAATCGGTAAATATACCGATTCTGTAAATAACGACCCACCTACATCTCAAAAGCCAAATACCGGTCGGTAACGGCCGAAATCGGCCGTTACCGACCGGTATTTGGCTACCTACATCTGGCCCCTAGAGTTTTGAAAATGATAGTGAGCCAGTGGAGCACTGAGCTGGCTTGTTGTGGTCCTTTTTAAGCAAATGCAAACACATACAGCCTGCCTGATTATGTGCTCTTCGCAGTCTGGTAATGAGGTTTGTAGGGATGCCAATAGAGAATAAGGGCCTCATTTAGAAATTGACAGGTGGCCTGCAGCTGCTAAGGAGCGAGGTCATTTACTCCAGCACTCTGGCATACTACTGCTCACTATATTTAGAGATCTCTGGAGGTCTGCTGGAGATCACTGTACCTTTGAAGGAACCACAGCATGGCCACTGCTTTGAAGGCACTAAAAGTCTTCTGAGTGGCGCAACATTTTATTTTGTTTCAACAAAAAAGAAAATGCTAAAGTGGAAGTTTGTTTTTGTAAACCAAAATACTAATGACCCTGATACCCTGGAGGTTTTCTCCCACGGTGCGGAGTACGTTTTTCTTTTTTTCTGTATGGGACTACCAACAGAAATAGGGTACATCAGACCATCCACTTTACATAGACTGAACGATCTGCAGGACCAGCAGGGGCACCACTGCGAAAACATTACGGTCTGCATCTCTCTAAATGGAGCAGGGGTTTAATCCAACACATTTGTGGCACAGTAACCTATCTGCCAAACTTTAAACGAGGCCCTAAGTTGCAGTAATTCATTTGAACTATGTACAAGGCTCTTGTTAACTCAATTCAATTATCAGTGTGGATCATTGGGAGGATTTTGGAGAGAGGTGAAAGTTAGTTTCCTTGACTACTGTGTTGCTTTGTTGGGCAAAATTTTGTTTGAAACTAAAATTTGCCACTCTTTCTCCTTGACCAGTCTGCATCTACGATACCTTTGACGACATTGTACTTGTCCATAGGCTCTCAACTGGACTATCCGATTCTACATTAAAACGCATCTCTCTCTATTACACATTTATAGGCACCCCCTGGCTCAGCAGTTGGACCAGTACAGGGTGAACCTCTAAATGTATGCTGATAGCTTTTAAAATTCACTTCTTGGTGTAAAAGGGCCAGCGATCCAGGATAGCATTGCAACTTACCTGAACCACGTATTCCACAGAATGAACGGCCACTCAATTGTTTTCATGAGCAGACCCAGACCTTTCCAAGTAGACAGACTTTGGTGAAGGGTCCATGGCCAAGTATAATAATAATAATAATCCACATTTGTAAAGCGCACAATCACCCGTAAGGGTCTCTAGGCGCTGGGGGCCGTCGGGAAGATTAAGCAAGCTATTGCCCAGAGTCACATGGTGCTGGGCTAACCTGCCGCCGGTGCTGGGGATCGAACCGTGATCCCCAGATTCCGGAGTCAGTCGCCCTAGCTGAGGCGCCACACCTCTTCGTGTCACTGAATACCTGGAAACCCAAAAGATTTAATGACCTTTTGTCAGTTTACCTTTTGATTGAATGCCAGAGGCTGGTGCCAAAGGCAAAAGCTGTATTCCATGAGCAAGGAGTAAAACTGAGTGATCTTGCTTGGGGTGGATTTGCCAAGAAAGGTCCTCTTCTGCAAGAAAACTGCTGTCAGAGGTTTATGCCTCCAAACAGAGCAGGGGGGTAGAGGAAGATCCAGAGAATTAGGTCACCAGATGATCACACTTAATGACCAATACCAGGCTGTCTATTACTCTTCAGAGTTGTCTAGTTTACCCAACTTCGGGGTATGGCACAACGCTTTGAACACATACCAGAGATGTAGTTATGTGCTGTACTGAGAAACCTAGGCTCTGCAATCACTTGATAAGAGAAACATTGCCACCAGGCAGTACCAGAACTGAAAGTCTCAGAGCCAGAAGGTTGCTCACAAGAGGTTATCCCTTTGACGGTGAAGCACACTCAGACACAAGGCTCCAGTAGTTCCTTTGACGAGAGAGACCGCTTGTAGGAGGCTAGCCCAGCTAACGTTTTGCACACCAAGCAAGCATGATGCCACAATTATGAGACTCAGAAGTATTAACATTTCCAGGAAGCCAGCTGGTCTATACAACATAGGCCTTTTATTAGGCTTCCTGCGCTAAAGGAGTAGAATGTTAATGTGAAGCTGTGGCTTGAAAATCTTACAATATTCTTCTTTTTAGGCTTAAGCAAATCTTGTGAGCCCCATATAAGAACTACAGAGTGGTCTAGTCTAGTGACATCAGACATTCAATAACTCCTAAGACACATCCAAGCAAAACAATATTAATGAGTCACAGGTTAGATAAAACGCTTTTTGAGAACTGGACTGTTGAGTCTGGACAGGAGGGACCTCAATAACCAATGGCATTTAATGCCTGTACTGCTTTCATCTTTAGCCTTTTTGTTTGTACAGAGGTGACTGGTTGTTCCATGGTCTCCTATTGGACTCAGTCAAACACTACTATGGCAAGAAGTAATTGATGTTCTAAACGCCTGGTTCTTTTAGAGAGGCATATCATACAATCTCTAATCTTACTAATTCTATACAGTATTTTATATAATGAGATTTCTGATCGAAAATATAGATTGGGTGATTACAGGTTCATGTTCTGAGGTCTGGCTTCACAGAAAGATGAGCAATGCGAGTTATCTTGCAGACAAGCTCACCATCTCTGGTACTACTGGGCACAGCCAGGACACCAGACTAGGAAGTCTAAAAAACAAAAAAACAAGACAGCAGGCCTTTTCTAGCTATGTATCCGGGTTCCATAACAACATCCCTGTATTCATAATGACTGTACAATTGCTGCTCCAGTTGAGGCAAGAGTTGAAGACGCACCTCTTTAAAGAACACTACACCACAATGCATTAATCTTCGAAAACTCATTTCCCTCTCCTATTATTTGTATAAAACAATGTTTTTCAATTTATTTTAAACATAATTGCTCCAAATACAGTAGGACTCATTCCTTATTAAGATAATATGCAAATTAATATTAAAATAAGTATTCAGTTACCTAAAGTGCAGTTGACCTTTTTATCCTACTTTTTCCTTTTTTTAATATCTGTTCTTCATACACATTGTTAGATTCATACGTGACCATCCCTCCTTCTCGATGTGGTCATAGGAATGGAACTGAGACTAAGGATGTTGCATCCTGTGCCATTCAGTAAACCGTCAAAGTTAACTGAGAAGTTATTACTGTTGTATGTGCTGGGAATAAGGGGGTCATTGTTGGCCCTCTTAAAATGTTAGTTCAGATATTCCTTTATGTGAGACAAAATGCCTTTGAAAGCAGTTTCCTTTATTTTTTCTCTTTTAAATAGTTTGGACAACAAACACGATGTACTTTAAATACATATTTAATTTTCAAACTTTTTTAAACATATGTATTGTATAACTGTTTACGGATAGATAACAAATGAAAATACAAGTTGCCTTTTCATAGGCAGTTTGATTTTCATTATTTAAAATTTCATTCCGCTTGTGAGCAGATATATTCCATGTTTTTAAAGTGAATGGTGATACCCATGATATGAGAGTTGGTATTACAGGTAGGTAACTTGGTTTCTTACTTAGAAATTTTAATTTTAGATTACATATTACAGCCTCAATCAGTGAACTGTTTTCCAGTGAGTAACTCTGCCTCGTGCCTGGAAATTTAGGAAAGTGAGACACATGATCATAGAAAAATCTTTGTAGAACAGGCCCAGCGTGTTAAAAGTTGACATACTTTTTGACCATACTGTTTCTGGAACATATTAAACTAGTGTTGTCATTTTATTTGACAAGAGGTGTGTCATTCCAGACAATAGCTTATTTTGGCCCCAAATTTTAATTTTCATTTTTAGCTGCTCAATCAATTTGGTTTGATTAGAAATAATTTTGAGTGATATTGCAAGTGTTCAATTGGTATTTATAATAAGAAGCAAAACCATTTGGTGTTCTGTTTGTCGGTGGTCTGAACAAATGGCCAGCAGTGTTGCACATTAACAAGTTTATATGATCCAGCTTTACTCCCTGATCTTCTGACAGATTGGAAGGGACAGGGAAGCGTAACATAGAAAACCCACCAAACACATACGTTCACTAATTCCTGTTGACTTCTGTTATTTTCTATTGATATTTGTACTGTTTTCTGTTAACGAAGCAAATGCACAGAAAAGAAGGCTAAATCGTTTAAAACCCCTAACTTTCCAGGTGTAAAACAAGTAAAGCGAAAACAAACCTACAGTTCATTATGTATAGTCTCTTTGTGCATCCTCTGTAAATCTGTATAGAATCAATTGGAGGGAGGGTGGGTTCTGTTGGTCACTAAAATGAGACCATGGGGGACGCCAAACCTTGATCTCTTTGGTACAAGTACGATGTATATAGGGTGTCCGAGTTTGGGTCCTTACTAGTTACTTACTTTAACATATCAGATATATGGGAATGCTTACTAAGTTCTAAATGTTCAAATTTTTTGGCCATAGTTAATTGCCAATGTAACATGTTTATGTCACCATTGTATCTGATTTTTCCTATCACAGCCCCGAATATTAACTTGCAAATTGTGAGTAGAATGTGAAACTTTTCACCTGAGTGGCGGATGAAAGTAACTTGGCTTGCAGGTTTCCAGAATGTAGTTTGTGGCACACCTTACTTAGGCTCTCTCCCTTAATTCCCTTCTCTTGGTTTGCAGAAGCAAAAGGTATCTCACTTGGAGGAGAAACTGCGTCAGACCATCCAGTCTCGTGATGAGGCTCAGAATTATGGCCTTATTCAGAAACAGGAGCTGGGGGATGCACAGGCCAAGAACCACCAATTGAGTCTTGAGATTGAGGGGCTGAAGCATAGACTCCAAGATCTTGAGAAGGTAAGGTCAAACTTGGGGCCTTATTTAAAATTTGGCGGACAGCATACTCTGTCATAAAATGACTGATATTCCGTCTTCCAGATTACGAGTGTCATAAGACGTAATGCACTTGTAATAAGCCAGATGGAACATCTGCCACATTTTTTACAGAGTGTATAGTCCACCAAACTATAGAAAAGTCCCAATGTCATTATGTTAGTGTGAATTGCAAGTAAGCATTATATTTCGGTTACAGTGTTTTTTTGCTACTGTTTTGTGAATGCTTCTCCTACTCCTTTTTGAGTGTGAGAAGTGGGATACAATCAAATAAATGATCGTAAAGATATTGTGGGAAGGGGAGAGGAACTCCAGGAACAATGTGTTACATGAGAAGAGGCCCCATGAGCCTTTTGATAAAGTTGAACTTTCAATTAAACCTGTTGGTTTGTCTAGCTACTATATTTTCATTCACTCTTCTGAGGTGAAGGTATCCCTACTCTATAAACACGAGTGTAACATTTCCTTTTTCCTTGACAGAAAGTTTAAATTCTATTAAGAACCCTGAGGTGATGATTAAGCTTCACTTTATTCAATTTATTCACGAATGCAGCTTTCAAACCCACATTTAGAACTATCTTTACCATTAATCAGAGGGAAAAGAAAATAGAAAAACTGAAACCAATCACAGTCCACAATAGCCTTCATAAACCATCCTTCCTCTTTATGTTCCTCTTTCTTTGTGCGACACTAGCCATTGCCCAGAGACAGCTCATTCTTGTTTACAGGTGTTATTCTCTGCAAAATGGAAACAGCATTTTAATTCATGTGTCCCAACTAACCTTATGTACATAACATACCATTACAACATAGTCTATTCTCATACCTCGTTTCCCATGATTTATGCATGTAACAAACGCTTGTACATGAACACCAAACAATCAGTACGTACACCTCACACAGGGTATCTGCCAAGAGCCCATCCGGTCATACCATACACCTTTAACCAGGATGTGTATAAAAGTGTTTTATCGTGAGGAGTGAAATAATCTTCGCTTCCGTGTCCTTGATAGAATTGAAACTTTCTGTCACAGAAGCTAGGAAATTTTACTTTCAATGTTAGGACAGAGGCAAGGATTATGCTCATTCAAAGCTTATCAACCACTAAAGATGCCGTATCCAAGACTGGTTTAACATAAAATCTCTTAAACATGGCCTCAGAAGACCAGTCTGTGGAATAAATTAGGTCCTTTGGTCTTGCACCTAGAGTAAAAGATTTTGAGACAATTGCTCCTCTGGTCGAGTGTCCCCAAAAAATATACGTATCAATATCGGTCTCCTCCATAATCCAGCTCACCCACCTGGCTATAGTCCGCATCACTGGAGTTATGCGGCAGAAGAGGGCCAAATTATGTGCCAGGGTTGAGTAAATTATGCAGCAACAAATGGCAATTTATGTGGCATAATGTGACACATTTTGTAATAGTATTACCTTATTATTTCGTTGTTTTTAGTTCTCGCTAGAGCCAGCGCTTGCGGTGCTCTGGCGAGAAATTTAGTAGCTGGGTTTTAAAAGTGCTACCCACAGGCTTTTGCCGGCCACCAGCTTGCAGTTACGCGCACAAGCGCGCATGACGTGCAGAGCTGCCATCTGGTTTTCTGTAATGGATCATTAAGCCTTACAGCGGGCGTGTTAATCCCCTCCCCTACTCCCTCCCTCCTCGTCAACTTAATTTATTTATTTTTGTGCCACGCGGCCGTGTCACTTTCACGGCCGCTCGGCCATTGCTTTTTTTTATATAATGGTTCGTTATCCTGATCCTAGAAATGCTATAATGTATTAAAAATAATACCACACTTGGTGCGTGCTTATACCATGCACGTCTTTTGAAAACATCCAGTGCTTCATGACGAGCCCAAGGGTGAGTGGGCACGCACCCACACGCACACAACACGCGTGGCATTTTATCGTGTAAAGGCCCCTCTGACATTTCCTCCAAGAAGCCCTTTCCGTGGTTACATCTGTCTGTGGACAGCCCCTGACGTCATCCCCCCTATCCATTCCTAGACGCCGTGGAAACCTCTCAAACCCCCCGAGACTGTGCGCATGACTTCCGCACCCGCCTTCTTGTTCTTTATTTTGACAATGCTTTACAGGATCCCAATGCTATACAGCACTGCCAAAAGTGATTGGCAAAGCCCATAGGTCTCAACTGCAAGACCTATTGGCTTTCCCAATGCTTGTTTTCATAGTGCTTCACAGCACAGTTTAACGCATCGCTAAATGCTGTAAATAACAGTTCTCTTCCAGGGGATACTCATCAATAGTCATAAGCACTGAATAGTCCCGCCCACGTGCGGGACCCCGGAGCAATAGCCAATAATATGCATATATCTACACATATATATATATATATATATATATATATAAAAATACATATAAATACGCATAAAATAACCATATATATATAGATAATATGCATATACATATACATATGCAGCCCAATATAACTATACTAGGCTCAGAGAAACACTGCCACAATAGCCTGTAAACTCTTTACATTTGCTAAATAAAGACATATAAAACACATTATATGATAATGTAAAGAAGAAAACACTGCCTAGGTTTTCTTTGAAACACACAACCTTTATTTTCAAAGGTAAAAACAGGCAGGATCATAGAGGCAGCTTTAGCCTAGATAGGCTGCATTGTAACAACAGAAAAATCTGGCGCCGTGCCTTTAAGACCTCTGAGAGCCTCCAGGCTCCCATCATGCACCACAGGTGACAGTTAGGTCAGTTCTTTTTTCCGGCTCCTTCTGTGAGGATCCTGCAGCATTGAGCTCGCCAGTTGGTGATATTTTTTCACTTTCTTCTGGTATTTCTCAAATTTTTTCGTCTTTACTCGACGTCTTTAGTCATTATCTGACTAATCCAATACTTTTTTACTGTTTTTGGGCTATTTTTTCAGTCACAATGCCGGCCTTATTTGCTAAGTGTCCGGCCTGTGGTAAAAAAATGGCCAAGACAGACCTTCATTCGGTCTGTGTAGCTTGTCTACCTTCTTCTCACAAGCCAGAACTTTGCTACCACTGCAGCAAACTTTCAAGTAGGACTTTGAGAGAGAGAGAGAAGAGCAGGCTTCAGTCCCTGCATGACAGAGGAGAAACCGTGAGTGGAAGAGAAGATGTTCACTCTAGGAAGCCTTCTTCTCAGCACAAGGATAAAGGGGAGAAGAGAAAACATCGGTCCCCTTCAACTTCGAGGGACAGATCTTCTTCCAAGGTACCTGTGTGCTCAAAATCGTAGAAATCACCGTCGCGGCATACGTCGACGTCGAAGCATCCCTCGCCGTTGAAGAAGAATTCGCCGTCGAAACAAGGTGAGAAACGACATGAGCGTAGGCGGTCCCGGTCTGGCTCGCCTACGACTGCAAGGGAACGGGACTCGACGTCGTCTCATCGACGTCGACGGTCGCCGCCGAGAGGCTTGAAGCATCAGTCAAGGTCGCCGTCGAGAGGTGCCATGACGTCGACGTCGAACCGGGCAGTTGAGGTTTCGACGTCGAAGAGCCCCAGTCATGCGACGTCGAGGCACACGACGCCGAGAAAAGCATCGCCGTCGATACGCCTGACGTCGACGCCGAAGAGGCACTCGTTGTCGAAAAGATCGACGCCGAGGAGATCGACGCCGAGGAGATCGACGCCGAGGGAGAAATCGACGCCGAGGAGATCGCCGCCGAGGGAAAAATCGACGTCGAAGAGGATGTCGTCGACGTCTCCTGCTGCAAAAAGGCCTAGAACGGTGTCCAAAGACCGGTCTAAGGTTTCTGAGTCCTCTGGGAGGTCCTCTTCCTCACCTGAGTTGCGGATTGTGCAAATCTCTCCAGAGCCTTCAAGAGCGCCTTCACCTACAGGAGCTAATATCTCGCCTCGATGGCTGGGGGAGCTCAGAGACTGGAAGATAAGGAAAATTAACCTTCCAAGGTCTCGTTCCAGATCTCCGGTGTCTGCTAGATCAAGGTCACCGCTGATACGACGTGAGCGTACTCCGCCGAGAAAGTCTCCATCGGAGGGGAGGCGAGCCTCACCATCTCCTAAGTCCTCTCATCATCACTCTTCGAGAAGACGTGATACTAGGTCTTCCACAAGGTCTACTAATTCAAAGAGGAACTATTCTCCAACATTGTCATCAACTCCTCCGAGTAGGATTTCACCAATTGATGACGTGATTACGTTTAATGAGGTTCTCTGTCGTGGTGCAGCTAAACTTCATATTGAGATGCCCGTCTCTACTGCCAAGACAACGGTAATTTTCGAGACCTTACATCAAAAATTATCATCGAGGCCTTTACTCCCCCTGGTTCCAGGTCTGTTGGAACCGGCGGAACACAAATTCTTAACACCGGCATCCTTAGGAGCGGTTCCTTCGCGGATCGCTAAGAAATATAAAGCACCGGACACTGATCCTTTATTTCCGAGGTCTGAGCCACAGCCTGATTCAGTCATCGTCTCAGCGGCTCGTAAGAATCAAACGGGAGCGGCTTCATCATCTGTGCCTCCTGATAAGGACAGCAAAGCTATGGACTCATTAGGAAAGAGAATGTGTGCTACTTCTGCTTCCTATATGAAGGTTGCCAGCTCCTCTGCTTTACTGGGTCGCTATGACCGTTCTTTATGGGATTCCTTGTCTCGCTTTACAGAAAAACTTCCGAAAGAAGACAAGCAGGATTTTCTGGAAATCCTTCATGAAGGTGGGCTAGTGGCTAACCAAGTGATTAGCGCAGCGGCAGATGCTTCCGACTTGTCGACGCATGGCTATGCCCATGGAATCTGTGCAAGACGATCAGCTTGGCTGAGGCTTACGGGTCTTAAGCCTGAAGCGCAACACCGGATTCTGAATTTACCGTTCAATGGAAAATCGCTCTTTGGGTCTCATGCTGACGATGAGATGTCAAGAATGAAGACGGAGCTCGATACTGTAAAAGCTGTTGGTCTCGAAAAGAGAAAGGACAACTTTAGGAAGAAATACCGTCCTTATGATCGCAGACAGAACAAGCAGAGGGTTCAAACCCCTCAATGGTCGTCACAACAGAATCAGGGAAGATCCCAATTCACCCAGCGTCGTCCTGGTAGAGGAAGAGGTGGTATTTCCAGACAGTCTGCACCTGGAAACAAGCAGCAACAACAAAAACAGTGAGTGCTTGCTTCCCCTGAGTCCGTTACCCACTCCGGTGGGGGGGAAGTGTTCGTTTTTACCTGGACGAGTGGAAAAACATCACAAACGACAAATGGGTGCTGAATATTGTGCAAAATGGATATGCAATCAGATTCAAATCTCCTCCACTCGCCATTCCTCCTCAAAAGTCTGTGTTCCATCACCTTCATCTGTTAAAACAGGAGGTGTCTACGTTAATATTGAAGAAAGCTATCGAGGAGGTTCCGAAGACACAGCGTCGCCAAGGCGTTTACTCCCGATACTTTCTAGTTCCAAAGAAAGGTCCAAACAAGGAGTTCAGGCCCATACTAGATCTCAGGCGCCTCAATCAGTTCATTCGGCGAGAAAAGTTCAGAATGCTGGCGTTACATCAAATAATTCCACTTCTGCATCAAAAGGACTGGATGTGCTCCATAGATCTTCAAGATGCTTATTTCCACATTCCCATCGCCCCAAAGCATCGGAAATTTCTAAGGTTTTGCATACAAACCAGTCATTACCAGTACACAGTCTTGCCCTTCGGACTAAAGTCAGCTCCTCGCACCTTCTCAAAGTGCATGGCAGTCGTAGCGGCTTTCCTAAGGAAGAGACACATTTTCGTCTATCCCTATCTAGACGATTGGCTGCTAAAGAGTGCGTCTCCGATTCTGCTTCAGCAACATCTCACGTTCTGCATAAATCAGCTGCGGAGGCTAGGCCTGCACGTGAACTTCAAAAAGTCTATCCTCAATCCCACACAGAGGATACATTATCTGGGCGCACTTCTAGATTCAAAGGACGCAAAAGCGTATCCTTCGGAGGAGAGACTATCCTCTATGCTCCTCAAGTGTCAAGTCTTACTAAAGAATCCTCGACCAACGGCCAGACAGATCACATCTCTGCTAGGATCCATGGCGTCTTGCATCTTCCTTGTTCCGAACGCCAGGCTGCACATGAGACCTCTGCAGCAGTCATTGGAGGATCAGTGGTCCCAGTTTTCAGACCGTTGGGAAGACAAACTGTCACTACCTCTGTCAGTGCAGATCTCCATTCGATGGTGGATGCAGCGGAGTCATCTGATGGTGGGAGTGCCTTTTCAAGAGGACATGCCCAGACGATCGCTGGTGACAGATGCGTCCCTGCAAGGATGGGGAGCCCATCTGGGGTCCCTCCAAGTTCAAGGAGTGTGGTCAGAGAAAGAAAGACTGTATCACATAAACATGTTGGAACTCAGAGCGGTACATCTGGCTCTCAAAGCTTTCTTTCCAGCTCTCAAGTCACCCTCTCTGCTTGTTCAGACGGACAATACAACAACGATGTACTATCTGAACAAGCAGGGCGGAACGAGATCCAGACCTCTGTCGCTGGAAGCGTAAGCAATCTGGAAGTGGCTTCTGGCTCGGGGTATGACAATTTCAGCTGTCCATCTGCCCGGCGTTCTCAACGTCCAAGCAGACGACCTAAGCAGGCACTTTGCAGAAGCACACGACTGGGTCTTAAAAGACGAAGTGATAAGAGATGTCTTCCAGGCCTGGGGATCGCCAGAAATCGATCTTTTCGCGGACGCCGACAACGCAAAATGCGGCGTCTTCGCGTCCAGGTACCCGCAACGAGGGTCCAAGGGGAATGCTCTATGGATGGACTGGTCAGAGACATTACTCTACGCTTTTCCACCGATCCCACTCATTCCCTTGGTGATCAAGAAACTGTACAAGTCGAAGACAGATATGATTCTAGTGGCTCCGGATTGGCCTCGCCAATGGTGGTACCCGGATCTCCTGCATCTATCCAAAGTGCCGCACAGGAGGCTTCCCTGCTGTCCGGATCTGCTGACGAGGGAGAACGGCAGAGTGTTCCATCCCAATCTGCCGTCCCTGAAGCTAGCAGTATGGTTCCTGAGTTCGTCCAGTACGGACATTTAGGTCTTTCACAGGACTGTATGCACATCTTAAGAGAGGCAAGGAGAGCTTCTACCAGAAAGACGTATGCTTTCAAGTGGAAGCGGTTTTTCATGTGGTGTGCTGCTGAAGGACATGACCCTATTCGAGGTCAAGAACAGGTACTGTTACCATACTTACTTTCTTTGGCCAAAGCAGGTTTGCAGTATTCTTCTATTAAGGTCCATCTGGCAGCGATTACAGCATATCGAAAGTCTCCTACCCAGGTTTCTTTCTTTCAAATGCCAGTTGTGAAGGATTTTCTCGAAGGTCTCAGAAAAGTGTATCCTCCCGTGAGGGCTCCCTCACCTCCTTGGGAGCTTAATGTGGTTTTGTCTAAATTGATGGGTCCTCCATTCGAACCTATACACAAGGCTTCCCTTCAGCATTTGTCGTGGAAGGTGTCCTTTCTTGTAGCGATCACTTCTGCGCGCAGGGTGAGCGAGATTCAGGCTTTTTGTGCTACAGAACCCTATCTCGTTTTCCATGCGAATAGAGTGGTGCTTCGGACTCATCCCAGATTCCTTCCTAAGGTAGTCTCGGATTTTCACATTAACCAATCAGTGACACTACCTACGTTTTTTACTAATCCGAGCTCTTCAGCTGAAAAAGCTCTACATTCTTTGGATTTAGAAAGAGTTTTAAAGTTTTACCTTGATAAAACTAAAAGTGTTCGAAAGACTGATCATTTGTTTGTAAACTACGGTCCTCTGAATACGGGCTTGCCTGCATCTAAGAGGTCTATTTCTAGATGGATTGTGTCATGCATTTTGTTATGTTATCAGTTGGCACGAAAACAGCTCCCGGGTAGACCGAGAGCTCATTCCACTAGAGGAAAGGCTGCTACTATAGCAATGCTTAAGAATGTTCCTGTTCATGAAATTTGTAAGGCAGCTACATGGCGTTCGGTTCACACCTTTTCTCGCCATTACCGCCTTGATTCTGATACTCAGGCGTATGCTCAGGTTGGTCAAGCATCCCTGAGGAATTTGTTTGGGTAATATCTTTATGAGTGTACCGTTTAGAGAGCCTGATATTAGTCCGCAGGGTATGGGATGGGCTTGCTACTCTATTCAGTGCTTATGACTATTGATGAGTATCCCCTGGAAGAGAAGGATTAGTTACTTACCTGTAATCCTAGTTCTCTTCCAGGGGTATACTCATCAAAGTCATAAGCACACCCACCCGCCTCCCCGGACTAATATCAGAACGATCTCTTTTTTCATGTTACCCATGCAGTTATCACACTGTTATACGCCGTCCAAAAGAACTGACCTAACTGTCACCTGTGGTGCATGATGGGAGCCTGGAGGCTCTCAGAGGTCTTAAAGGCACGGCGCCAGATTTTTCTGTTGTTACAATGCAGCCTATCTAGGCTAAAGCTGCCTCTATGATCCTGCCTGTTTTTACCTTTGAAAATAAAGGTTGTGTGTTTCAAAGAAAACCTAGGCAGTGTTTTCTTCTTTACATTATCATATAATGTGTTTTATATGTCTTTATTTAGCAAATGTAAAGAGTTTACAGGCTATTGTGGCAGTGTTTCTTTGAGCCTAGTATAGTTATATTGGGCTGCATATGTATATGTATATGCATATTATCTATATATATATGGTTATTTTATGCGTATTTATATGTATTTATATATATATATGTGTGTAGATATATGCATATTATTGGCTATTGCTCCGGGGTCCCGCACGTGGGTTGGACTATTCAGTGCTTATGACTTTGATGAGTATACCCCTGGAAGAGAACTAGGATTACAGGTAAGTAACTAATCCGTGTTGCTTTTGCCTGAGTGAATGGTTCTCAGTTTAGCGACTTGGGAAGGCTGAGCTGGCTTGGAAACTCGTGTCAGGAGTGAAACTCGCGACCTGGCAGTCAGAGCATAGAGGGCAGTAGTGAGCCTTGAACTCTCCGCTCCATCCTGGCAGATTGCTGGGGCTGCATGCCCACAACCCTCTGCTGCTCTGCCAGGCAGGTTTTAAAAGTCTACAGTCTGGAGAGCCTCTGTTCCAAGCACGCACCTGGCAGGCACTCAGAATGAGGGGCGGTCCTTTGTTTATTTCCAGGCTTTCTGTTCACTCACAGCATGGCAGTCCACTGACCGCAGTTGCTGTGGTGCCCAGCGGCAGGCTGGAGGTATGTCCTGTCCTGAGGTGAATGCAGCTGGCACTTACATACATGCTCAGTTCAGGGGTTGGTGGATGGCTAAGCCTGGACTGCGGGGCCAGTAGAGAGCATCGCCGCCTTGTCATTAGTTTCAAGGCTGAGACAGACAGCCTCCAGCCCTAAAGTCAACCGTAGACCCTCCAGTGTACTGGAGATCCCATTGGCCCCAGCTGGACAGTCCAGCACCGCCCTAAAGCACGCGCCAGCAGAAACGGCTTCACTCTCCCTTTCCTGCTCTACCTCTCCTCCCTTTTGTCCCTTTTGCCTGTCCGTTCTGCCTTTCTCAGGCTCCTGCTCGGCCCACCTGTCTGCAGATCTACCTCTTGAATGACTTATAGCTGCCTTTACCCCAGATTTCTACTTTGTGGCCCCGTGTCGCTCTCTCAGACGCAATCTCCCTCTCGGTATCATTTTCACTTTTGTATTATGCTTCTATCGTCACATTACGCACCCCACCGTCTCTTAAAAGATATCTCTATCAGCCTCTTCCCTGCCTGGCTCCACCACTGTCCCCTCCTTCCTTCCCTGCCTGGAAGCCCCTCAATACCTGCAGATAATGGAAGGTGCGCGGACAGTAGCGCGTTCACCCGTCACTGTGATGTCTGACAACAGTTTTCGCTGCTCTGTGGTACTCTTGCACCCTGGTGTCACCCCTCCTTCACGGGGGTCTGGGGGCGAGGGATAAACACCTGTCACCTCTGAACAGTACGGGCGGGCACGTGCCCTGTCACCTCTGTGAAGAATCCCAGCTCCGATTTCTTCTTTGAAGTCACTAGGAGTCCATGAGAAAAATGCCCTGTTCGCTGCTGGGAGCCTTCAGGTTTTCATTTGCCCATCATTGTTCTTTACCTTTTCTTTTCATGCTACGTTACTTATTTCTCTCCCCTCCTCCCCTTTCCTTGGGAAGAGACGGGTCATTGGCCTCTAGCCAGCTCCTGCTGACCAAACCCCTGTTGGGTTTTTTAATCTATCCGTGCTCGTTGACTGATTCGACCTTTCTCTGCAACTTGAACCAATATAATGAATAATCTGTTTCATTAGTACACCCACTCACGCAATGCTGTTGTACAAACCAGAGCTAATCATAACTTCTGATAGATACATCATCTGCCTGTGGATTCCTCACCTTGTGAATATCCCCCAGCGTCAGCAACGTTCAGAAAATTTCTTCGTAGCACGCCGACGTGGACGACGTCACAGGAGTACGACCTCGCGCGTGACTCCGCCTGACGTCACCGACTCCTTATTAGGCCCACGCCGGCGTGATGACGTCAGTTCCCTTTTTTCCGGGTCTTCGCTAACGGTTTTCGGGATCTTCTGCGATACTTAGTATCTTACTACTATTACAGTGTTGCTGTTTTTCCTTTAATTCTTCCTTCTTCATCGAAGATGTCGTCGAGGAAAACAGGATTCAAGCAATGTGGGTCTTGCGCTCGTATGATGTCGATCACCGATCCACATGGCGATTGTTTGTGGTGTCTTGGATCAGACCACGATGTTAAGAACTGTCGGTCTTGTTTCAAGATGAACCCTAAGGCGCTTCGAGAGCGTGAAGCAAAGCTTCTTCTTGCGAAGGTAAAAGGAAGAGAGGCTGGGAGATCTTCGAGGTCGACGTCGAGATGCTCGAAGTCGAGGCAGAAATCTCACTCGAAGTCGAGGTCGGCTTCGAGGTCGAGGTCCAGAGCGAGATCGAGGTCCAGAGCGAGGTCGAGGTCCAGGGAGAGATCGAGATCTGGATCCAAATCGGCTTCAGGTCACGCTTCGAGCTCCTCGAAGAGGAAGCACAAGAGGAAGAAGCACAGCTCTAGACATCATTCGGGAAAGGAGTCTTCGGATTCGAAGAAGAAGTCTCGTAAGCATCATAAAGACTTCGTTTCTCCTTCTCCTGCCCAGTCCCTCGGAGGTTCCCCGACTCCGGAACAAGAACCGGATCCGGTATCTCAACATTCTTCGGAGCACGAGGAAGAAGAAGAGGTAGTTCCTCATACTCCAACTCCGATGGAAACTCCTGTAGACCAAGAGGGTCAGAATGAGCCTATGTCGGAACGACCTCCTTCAGAACATCCGGTAGGTTCGTACCCTCCTTTTCCTGGTCCTGGACAGGACCCCTCGCATTTTCTTAATGCGATGTTTGGAGTTTACTCGAGAGCGATGTATCCCACTGGAGCACCTGTTGGTTCCATGGGTCCGTTGTCTTACAACTTGGGCATTCCTCAGAGTTACGCCCCAGCTCCATTTATGCCATTTATGCCGGCGCCTCTTACACCTTGGCTCGGTACGGCTCCGCCGAGGTCTTCGACTCCGTATGCGGCTTCGCCGACTCCGGATCGACCTCGTAGTTTGGATCGAGGTGCCACGCCAGTCCGTGAGTCTCGTCTTCCAGCTGCCCCGGCTCCTCGTTCGACGTCGGAACCGGCTCCGTCGGAGTCGTTACCGGATCCGTCGACTTCGGTTCGTATGGAGTGGTCGAGGCGCAGGGCTCAGCGTCTCTTGGAAGAAAAGAGGGGGGAAGATTCTGACGTGGAAGAAGGTGAGCTTCTTGATCATGATGATTATTTTGAAGACCTACATAATGCTAGTGGTCTGGAGCTTTCTCCTGAGTGGGGTTTGCCTTCGGTGTCTGATGCACCATCTAAGGAAGTGGCGCCCTACCATGTTGTTATTAGGAAGGCTGCAGATCTTCTCAACTTAACCTTGCCTACTGTTGAGTACAAGCCCAACATCCTTACAGACGTTTTGCACTCTCCCTCTTCTATTATTGAACCTACACTGCCGTTCACTGATGCCTTAACTGATCCTATAAAGGAGGTCTGGAAGAAACCATTGACTTCTGCTGCTGTTTCAAGATCTGTTGCAAGACGCTACAGGGTGGCTCCTGGTGACCCGGAGTTTCTCTCTTCACATCCTTCTCCGGAGAGTCTAGTAGTGCAGGCTGCATGTTCTAACAGGTCTGCAGGTTCTTTTCCTGAGGTACCAGCAGACAAAGACTCTAAAAAGTTGGATCAGTCTGCAAAGAAGATTTTCTCTTCAGGCAGCATGGATCTTAAATCCACTAATGCTACTTGCCTTTTGGGGAGATATGTCCATGCATTGATGGATTCTGTGAAGCAGTTATCATCTAAGCTTCCAGAGGAGGATAGAAAGAACTTTAATGAAGTGATTTCCGATACTCAGGCTGCGGCACGCATGGTTATTCAGAGTGGCATGGACACAGTTGATTCTGTTGCCAGGATTATGGGCTCTACTGTTGCAACCAGGAGAGCCGCATGGCTGAAATCCTCTGATTTCTCTGCAGATGTGCAATCCACGTTGCTGGACTTACCTTTTGATGGGACTGGCCTTTTTGGGAAAAAGGCGGATGTCGCCTTGGAAAGATTTAAAGATAGCCGGGATACTGCAAGATCTTTGGGTCTCCAGATGAGAGGGTCGACGACTAGGAAGTTTAGAGGCTTTGGTAGATCCTCTTTTCGTCCCTTCAGGCAGGGCCAACAGCAGCAACAGCAACAGCAGAACCCTCTGTACAAGTCCTATAGAGGTAGACAGAAGGGTCGTGGACGTGGGCGTCAAGTCTCCTCTTCCTCCACTTCCTCCAATAATGCCCAACCCCCACCCGCATCAGCAAAGCAGCCCTAGATCCACCATTCTGGATCATGTGGGGCCAGTAGGGGGTCGGCTTACTCATTTTCTACGAGATTGGGAATCGGTTACATGAGATGTTTGGGATCTCAATCTCGTGGAAAATGGGTATGCACTTCCTTTTCAGGAACTCCCTCCCAATTACCCTCCTTGCCAAGGTTATTGTTCAGAGGACCACCTGCTTCTCCTGCAGGAAGAAGTCCTGGCTCTGTTCCGGAAGGGTGCAATAGAGGTGGTTCCAGAGCAGGAGAGGGGTCAGGGGTGCTACTCCCGGTATTTCCTGATCCCCAAGAAAGATGGCAGGCTTCGGCCAATCCTGGATCTCAGGATTTTGAACCTCTATCTCAAACAGGAGAAGTTCAAAATGCTCACCCTTGCTCAGGTTCTTCAAGCGCTGATGGAAGAAGACTGGATGGTGTCGATCGACTTGCAGGATGCGTATTTTCACATCCCCATTCTGAAGTCGCACAGGAAGTATCTCCGTTTTACGGTGGGATCGCAGCACTACCAGTTTGCGGTCCTTCCTTTTGGACTTACTACTGTGCCTCGAGTTTTCACCAAGGTGATGGCAGTGGTGGCTGCGCATCTCAGAAGGTCGGGGATTCCTGTTTTCAGATATTGTATCTACCAGAAAAAGCGTTACCGAAGGTAAGTAACTTGTTTATTAGAGACAATAAGAGGCCAGTTGGTATTCCAATTAGTGCATAGCTGATCTACACAAGGGATCGTTAAACTTGCTTCTAAATTCAGGGTGACATTAACACATCCTGATCCGTGGGATTGCACTAAGAATCCACAGGTTTCCTTTTACACATGTACAAATCAAGGGTTTATAAAAATTGAATACAGCTTCATGATACAAATGAATTTCATATTTACAACAAGCCTTTGCAATGCAATAGGTCTCGCATTTACGCAAGTTTAAGCTATTGGCATTGTAAATGACAATGCCTTTTATTTTATGTTTTAAAAACCAAAACATAAATAAAAGGCATTGTCATTTACAATGTGAATAGCTCAAACTTGCGTAAATGCGAGACCTATTGCATTGCAAATGCTTGTTAAACGTGGTTACACTGTCTGGGCATTAGTTGCTCCTCATTAGTATCACTTTAACACCCAAATATAGCAATAAGCAACTAAAAGCTGGCCAGTCACGTTTTGAAAAGGGCCTTCCACCACGCTGGAACACGTGTCTCTGCATTTTAGTAACTTTTGAACAGTTTGGGCTAGAAACAATTTTTTTTTGTTAAAATCTGCAGATTATGCGGCAGATGATGTATTATGTAGCAAATGCGGCAAATCTAGAATTATGCGAAAATTGCCGCACAAATGCATAATTCCAGTGGCCCTGGCTAAAGTGGGGGAAGAAACCACTTTGGAAGCTTTGCAGATGGAAATCAGGAGTTGCTGCTCGCCCTGGGACCTTAACTCCTCAGTCATACTCTTGTAAGCCTTTTAGCATCTGATCACGCATAATTTGGGTGACATCGAAAATTGAATGGGAAACCGTTCTGGAATTACATTTGGTTCTCCTTAATATGTGAAAGGTAACCCCATCTGAGGTAAAATTCTACCTGTAATGTCCAAGGCATGACCATCTGACACTTGCATTAAGGAAATAAGACATAACATAGCCAGCTGACCTGTTAACTCTTTCATAGAGCGGTATTAATTGCTTTGCCACTAAAGATGATGGTTAAGGACTTTGTTCACATCCCACAAAATGAAAATCAAGGCTTGGGGGGAAAGGACAATCGAATTCCCTTCATTAATTTACATACCAAAGGATGTACCCCTCAAGAGAGGGAAGATACCCCACTGAGATGGCAGATCAGAACTTATGTACTGACCTGTAAGCCATGGCAAGCAAAGCCAAAGAGGCCAAGAAATGTAGAATATGGACTACGTTGGACCCCACAGGATCCTCACCCCTCTGCATACACCAATGTATCCATCGTGTCCCAGGCAGATCTATAACGCTTAATTGTTCACTCTGTCCATGAATATGCCCAGAATCGCTCTGCTGCTTGCAAAGTCCTGGGACCTTCCATCGTTCATGCTAATCCTCCAGGCCATGAGTTGTAAACTCCATGCCATCACCAGGTGATGGGGGATTATCTGATGGAACCTAGAGGGGTTCTGTAAATTGGATAGACTGATTGGTAAACCCCAAGAAAGTTCAATCAGAACTGGGAACCAAACTTGTGATCTCCAAATCTGTGTTATGACCACTAAGGTTGCCTTCGGCTGTTGCACCTGCGCTGATGGCCGCATGATCATTGCGAATTAAGGGAACGTGTATCCCTGCTCCTCTATCCAATCCTGGAGTAAAGCATTCATTTCCACTGCTTAGGAATCTGGCTATTTGTTTGAAGCAAACCGGTCCACCAAATAGGGGACCCACTGGCGTTCTGGTTCTTCAGAGATAAATGGGTCCAACTTCTACAGACTCAAGTCCTGTGAGTTTGTGAATGCCAGTTCCCTACCTTGTTGGTTTGTTTGGGAGGTATTCCACCATGACTGAAGTATTGTTGCCCAGGCAGAAATGCCTGAACTGTCTAGCCAGATCTGCTAGTGTGTTTGACCTGGTTCCTCCCAGATGGTTGATGTCGCGTACTGCTGAAATGTTGTCCGTTTTCAGCAAGACACAATGCTGTACTCTCTCTCTGTTCCAACATTGTACCACAAAGGAGCCTGCCAGTAACTCCCAACAATTTATATGCTGCTGTTCGTGAGAGGACCACTGTCCAGATCTCCACAACGTGCCCTAAAGCCACTCTTGCTGGCGTCGGACTCTATTACGATGTCCAGGCTTGATCCAAAGATGACCCTCTCATTTCAGTCCTACGTGTGGGTTAACCACCATCTCATTTCCTCCTTCACTTCGCCCGACAATGGAATCAGTTCGGAATAGGTCAGGTCCCTACAGAAATGATGGGCCTTCAGTCTGTGAAGTGCCATGTAGTCAAGAGGGCTTTACGAATATTGCCTATATCGAGGAGGCCAACAGACCCATAACTCAGGTCATCTGCCTTAGTGATGTGGTCCGTTGGATGATTTTTTTCCGCAGTTCTTGCCAGATCCTTGCAATCTTCCTGAAGGGGAGACTTAACGTCCCTTCTCTGGAGTTTATTACAAAACTCAGAAAGCCCAGGCCTTTCAGCAGCTTTACTGCCATCTGATGGTACATGGACAGCTCCTCTGGTATTGACCCATCAGTAAGCTGTGTCCAATTATACAATAAAATGCACTCCCTGCACTCTCAAATACTCCATGGCTGGCTTTAGTACCTTTGTAAAGCACCATTGCGCCGAGGACAGGCCGAAAGGCAACATTTGAAACTCGAAAGCCTGGTTCCTGCACACATATTGCAGGAATCTTTGATGTGGTGAATAGACTGGGACCATCAGATAGGCATCCTGGAGGTCCAGCTGAGCCATCCAGTTGTCGGGCCTCAACAGATGAATGCCCGACATCTTGATATGGCGGTACCCCAGCCACTTACTGAATTCTTGGAGAATGTTTAGTGGGTACTGTCCACCCCCTGTTTTATCCCAACAAGAAAAGGTTGCATACAAAGCTATTTGGGTGAATGACAATAGCGATATCACCGACCTATTGTTCTATGAGTTAAGCCTCCTGTTCCAAAAAGGACAGGGCTCTTGACCTGTGTGTTTGGAAGGCATTGCCATAGAATTCTATATGAGACCCCCTTACAGTCTGCAAGACCTATGCATCAGAGTTCTGTGCCTGCCAATTCTGGATGAACCCAGCCGACCTACTTCCCACTTTGAATAGAGAAGAAGTTTGAATTCTCACATAAATTAAATTCTTGCAGGTGTCCCTGCAGGTTTCCTTTGGATCTGCGTTGTCTCTGAAAACCTACAGAGGAGTAGAAGCTTTCAAACCGGGCATGATCTTGCCTGTGACCTCATCGGGAACCTTGGCCTCTTTTGAGGTTTGGGAGTAAAAGCAACCTATTGACCGCCCTCTCCCACTACTGGTCCCTGAGGCAACCTTAAGGACAAAAATCTTTTTCAATGAGGCCTTTGCTTTATCCAAATATGTAAAGGTGGAGACAAACCTATCCAGTTCCTTTATAAACAGTTCATCAAATAAACCCCGTTAGGCAATGGCACCCACCTTCGAGGTCGCCAGATCACCCAGCTTCAGGTCTACCTTTCTCAACAAGGATCTCCATCTCTCGGGTGGACAACGCACAGTTGGCGTTACCCAGAAATATGATTGCTCTTTGGGGCCATACTGAGAGTACCTCATGGGAGAGGCCAGAACCAGATTGTATGGCCTCCTCAACCATGTCCAAAATCTTGGTGATGAGCATGGATATATCCAGCAACGTATGTTGGTATCACCTCCAGGAGCAGTCAATGCCTTTCTTCGTGTGCAAATGTATTTACCCAAGGATGTAGGTGTCCTGGTGTCTATCTCTGGGGTCATGGCGACCTTTTCCCTCCAAGAAAGGCCAACACATTCCACCCTAAGGTGCGCTCTGAAGGGCAGTACAGTTCCCGACTGGGACGTTCACCTCCAGGATCCAGCGGTAGTAGAGCTTGGCAGTGCGCTGTTCTTCCCATCCTGGGAGATAGAGATCAGGTGCACCGCCCTGTAGAGTCTAAGGACATGTATCTTTGGCCAATCGCCGCGATGCGGACGCCCTCTAGCTGTCTCACAGCCTAACCACGGTCATGCAGGCCCACAGTGAAGGAGGTAGCAAAAGCATAAGGAGCACAGAACATGGTCTTTTGGGCTGCTGTGAAGAGACAACCAAGGTTAACACACAACAACCAGTAAACGGTTATACACAATCACCAATATCTTCGCAGTTATTAGTAATCAACTGTCGCAGGGATTCTGCTCCTACACAGAACTGTGCATAGAGACTTGGAACCTTAGTGAATTAGGGTGTACCAAAACTCACCTTAGTAGCCAAAATCCCCTACCAGACTAGCAATCAGTGTCTCATTGGTTCTTCCATACCCCCAATGATTAGACAACCCAGGACATGGACTTAGAACACCTCAGGTAACGTGGAACACATGAACACTCTTTCGTTATACTAACATACCTGTCCAGAACGGGGAGTTAAAATGAAGACACGTGCAAGTTTGAAATATTTATTTCTAATGCCGTGTTCTCAGGCACAGTATCTTAGCTAATACAAGCACACATATTATAAGCAACAAGGTTATCAGCATAGTCACTAGTGCATAAAATACAAAGGGAGAAAGCATGTTAAAATGCTCAAGGGAAGAAGGCTAAATGGCACCTCAGTCTTAGCCTCCCTTGCTAGTATATTATATTATATCTACAGATGGTCTCTTTGGGTTTTAGAAGGGCGGCCCCATACCTCTGGTCTTAGTAGAAAGGGATCATATCATCTTCTACACCAGCTCTCTGCATGCGAATAGTCATCAAGTGTGTGTGCATGCTCTGCGCAGTGCATTATTAAACGCGCCAAAAGCCAGAGTTGGCCGCAGCTGCATATGTGTTGTGTCTAGGACGTGTGCTGAACAGACCGAACAACAACCACTGTGTTGAAATAACCTTGAAGGCCTCGGCACTCACTGTTCAGACATAGCTTACCAAGCAAAGCTGATACTATAAGAAAACATATTATTTTCATGTGAAGTAAAATATTCTACTAGGCTCAAAGCATTAATAACAATATGTGCCGTGTGCAGAAGCAGCAGAAAGGCAAAATGGTGTTTAAACTTCTAATAAGCTCATGCTAAGTTAACACAGTGTGAAGGCAAAGCCTATCTACAGGACACCCTCCCTTGATCCGAGCACAGATAAGATAAGGGGCAAATTTAGGAATGCAGAGTTCAACAACAGTAGTCAGAACAAGTCTCCAAATTTGCACAAGGAGGAAAGAAATGTATTTGAAGAAAAAACCTCATAGTTCGTTAAGAGTTCAATGTTATAAAAAATGTAGCCTTTGGACATAGTGAAGTCAATAGGTCTGGGCCAAAAAGAATTGATGAAAAAGTTAAAAAAATATATATATATCCGATGTCCAATAAGTGGCGTCGGTCACGGAAGAGAGACAGAAGATACATCTCATTCTATCAATTAATATGTAAAACATGAGGCAACGGCCTCCAACAGGAAGCACTGTTCTCATCCGAAAATGATTCGGCCATCCAATTTAACAAAGGGAAAGAACATACATGTTCCTCAATTACCGCAGCCTCTAGCACCATCAGAGGACACATCGGTGGGTTTTCAAGGAAGCTGCGTGCCAAGAAATCTTGCGCCGCTGCGAACACATTCCAACGACCCAGAACTCCATGCATCGCTGCAAAGGCCATAATCCCTCCGTCAGAACAAAGCAATTCATGAGCAAATAAGGGCTCATAAGCGGATTATAATCCACATCGGGAGACACCGTATTGCAGAGACCCAAATCCAGGGCCCAGTCGAAATCGCAACTCAGGCAATGAAAGACAGGCTGGACGCATGTAAAGTAGGAAAATCGAAACGATAATCCATAAGCCGCACTCAAAGTAGCAAGAGGCAGCGCTCCATAGTACTCAAGCATTCTGTTGCGAAACAGTACCAGTCGTGACAGCTCGTCTCGAAACACAAGACGTGCATCCATTTTGAATTAAACAAAACAGTAAAAGAACGCCTGCAGCTAGAGCCAGCAGTAAGGGAAATCCACCAAATAGGCTGGAAAAAATCGAATGAAAGAAAGCAGGGAAGACACTGAATATAGTTTGAAAAGAAGTCACAAGGCCACTCCTTACAACTTTAAAAAAGTGGGCCAGCCCCGTTGTGGAGGATGCATTAAAGATAGTGTGAATTAATTCACCGAAATGCAAAGGCAAATTAGTATTTAATAAAGCATGCACCTCTGTGCGGGTGTTAGCCACGTGAAGGACGAATGTCTCACGAGCAGATGTGAGGGCAACTTCTTTCTGGGACAATAAAGCTGTTATGCGACTCATCTTGTTGAACTCTGCTTTCAATGTCGGAATCTTGGGCCAGATCGAAACATCAAGCTTCCCATGCGGGGGAGGATACATTACATTCTTACAGCAAACCACACGTTCAATGACGGTAACTACATAAGCAATTCCTTTTATTAACCCACAACAATCTTCATTGTTTAAAAGTAAATAGCTCCCATTTGCCAGTAATGTGAATGTGGGCACGATAGCAGGCACAGGTGTACCTTTCAAAATACAGGCTAAATTTGGCTCATTCCTTGTTACAAGAGCCATGTAATTGGATATGTCTGCACATCAATGAGTGATCTGGTGTTTCAGTGCAATCTTCACCATTCAAATAAACTTCTTTACCCTCCCTAAGGCATCTATAGGTAAATGGAAGCGACCAAGCTTCATGGAGATAAGCACTTCCAAGAAGCTCATATCTACCAATTGCAAAGTACTTCATACACCCCTCGAACTTGAATAGAGGGAACGGGAGAGTTATTAACCCGTGGATAAGCCACGTTGCTGAATTGGCCTCTGCCACAGAAAACGGTAATTGTTCCAACCTCTCAATGTGTAACATAGAAAAGGAAGCATCTTTCATTGACAGCAAACGCTGCTTATCAGTCAAATTAAACGGGGCAAACAAAGATGATGTGTTCATGCAATGCCATGGTACTTTGCCATCTTTTAAGGTTTGCAAAGTCCATGCAAACTGCATGATGGAACGCAATTGATTTTGACCATGGTACAAAACAGACACTTCATCCTGCACTATATCAACAACAGATGATTCAATATTGTCTAACGTGTAAATGCGGGAAGAAAGCATATTAATGCCGTTATCCACAACTGCTAGTACTTTTTCTAAATTAGCTTGATCTATCGCTCTAATGCGGGTAGCCGCCTTAATCTGGGACGTTTTCCAGACTTCGTTGTAAATAGCATATATCCATCTTTTAGATCTGCCGTTAGCCGGGCCCTTTATAAAATCATTCATTTCAACATCGTCAGTCAGTTTAGATAAATGTAGCTTAACTGACGCCAAAGTGGAATGTTTGAGCCAATTCTGACATAATTTGCCTACAGAATAGGTAGTAACAGAATGGCCACTTTCAAAATGAGGATCCACTCTGACCTGTGTAAAGCCTTGAGCCAAACCCAGAAAATAATGCTGGCAAGAATCAGCACTTCTGTGCCAGAGCAACCAACCCTTGGGATCCAAACTGGATATTTTAAAGGAAGAATTCAGCAACAGAGTTGTTAACTCTCTGATAGAAAATTTAGTAGCATTATTTCAACTGAAATATTCTTCTAAATCAGGAAAAGAAGAAGCCAATCCAAAGCATGTTGTCTGTGAAATTGTAGAATTCAAGAACAACATATGGTTCGGGATGAGGCATGCACGGTGCAGAGCCTCAGTGCCTTGCACTTGCCAGCTTTTAGAACCCCAAACTGATTTAAGGTCAATTGTATCCTTCCACAACTCGTAGCCACCTACAGCTAACTGGTCTAGAAAGGACTTCGAATACAATAATTTAGTATCGGTAAGTCTAACTTTGGATGTGGACTTTTCTGACATCTTAAAATAAAATGCATTGGGATTTGACTGATTAAAATCAGTAAAATAAGTGAACCTTTTCAAAAAGGAAACAGAACTGCCTTGTATAGGAGCTGGACAATGCTCCCATTGTGTATAATTTACAGTGTTCCTCCTGTTATAAGTTTTATGGAGGTAATGATTGCCAAAATGTTGGTAACAATATAAATCACCGTAATTAGCAGATAAAAAATACAAATCTTCAGCATCACGAAAATCATTCTGAATCCAAAAGAACAGGTTTTCGTTGTAAGACTGGACACAGTAGTAAGAATCACTCACAATAAGAGTCGTCACACTAGGATCAGCGTACTCCAATGCAAGCATCAGAGCACGAAGCTCTGCCAATTGTGCGGTGCAGTCCCCTAAAGTCTGCGTGTGCACAACCCTGGACTTGAACTCATCATTCACCATGGCACCTACCACAATGGCGCAAGCTGAAACGTATGCGTACTTAGGCCCATGCGCAACTTGCGCTGAACCATCAGTGTATATGATGCAATGGAAATCCTCCAAAGGCCGTATAGTCAAAGGTGCAGGATGAACAAGTTCATACTGCAAAAACTCTTGCGACTGTAGGGAGGCATCAAAAATAATTGTGACATCCGGAGACGTCAATGATGCTGCCCATTGTATCCACCATGGGTGCAAAGCTTTAGAATTCGGTACACTGGCTTTCGTCACTGCCTCTAGTGCAGGATACGGGGTAACAACCAACATGCGCTTTCCCTGCGACAGTGACTTGTAGGCAATAGGTACTGTGTCTCCTTCGTTAAAAGTAAGGTAATTGAAACCCACCGCCCCAGGGATGATTCTTATCACCAGGTTGGTGTGGTTATCACAAGTCAGTAAGAATTTAGATTCTAGAAGATCAGCCTGCAAAGATTGCAAAATAGCTGAATGTTCCGGCAGCCAGCAAGATTTGGTAAAAGTAGGTTGTATCAAAGCATACAAAGGCTTGATACGCTGGGCATATTCAGGAATGTATGTACGCCCGAAATTCAAAAATCCCAGCAAGGACTGTAACTTTTTCAGAGTTGTAGGAGCGCGCAGTTGTGCGGATTTCTCCAAGAAGTGAGGAGCCAAACCTCGACCTTCATTGTTGAGCTCGTAGCCCAGAAACAACACTGTGTACTCTGCAATGTGAGACTTTGCAAAGTTGAATTTGTAAGCAAAGTCCGCAAAGTTACAAATTATGCGGTCAACGCGACACAGATGCGCCCAAAACTCGTTGTCTGTGAGATATATGTTATCCACATACGAACACAGATCTGTGTCCACTCTCTCTAAGAGAGAGACAATGGGGGCAGCAAACACGCCTGGACTATTCTTGTAGCCCATAGGTAAACATTTGTATTGGCGCTGTTTGCCACCACTTGTAAAACTGGTCCATTGGGAACTAAGACCATCCAAATTGTGGGCGTTGGAAATGTCAAGTGTGGTTTTAAACCGTTTTCGCACAAGACCAACCACTAAAGCAGGGCCGTGGGTATTCTGTACTGCACATGTACGACAATGCGAGTTCAAATGCCGGTAATCCAATACCAAACGGTACGAGCCGTCTGGCTTGGTCACAGAAAAAAGAGGGTTATTCATCGGTGACACACGTGTTTCAATCACACCTTGATGTTCCAATTGTTCAAGGATTTCCGCAACAGAAGCCTTAGCTTCGCATCGGATGGGATATTGAGGTTGAGGCTGGGGCATAGACCGTAAGGGAATGTCGTGGTGTGGGGAAAATGTATCCCAACCACAGTGAGTACGGTACAGAGCCGGCGCAAGGGCTTTAGCCCACTCTTCTGCAAAATTCAGCGCATGCTCCTTTGAGACAGTGTGCGCGAAACTAGGGAGGATCACCTCCTCCCCTCTCGGAGCCGCGAGGAAAAAAAGGTGGGGGCCAGTCAGCTTCCGCCAACAAAATGTCATATGTAGTCGTAAGATTTTCCCCAAATACCCCTTTAATGGTACGTTGTATGTCACCTTCAATTAAAAGGACAATGTTATAAAGTCTATCAGGGGGAGCTACTCTGGTATCAGCTGTCTGCACAACAACATACTGGTCAGTCGCTGTCACCTTCAGTAGTGGACGCAGGGCCTCTTGCACTATGGTAATCTCCGCCGCGCTGTCCAGCAAGGTCAGAGCCCATGCCATTTCTTCTGAAACTGGGGTCTTTTCGGTGTCGAATCGTCCTGCTTGCCTTTACTGTCTTTCGGGCGGGGCTGGTCGCGTCCCTGCTGGCCACCCCGACCTCTGCCGCCTCCTCCACCACCACCGGTCGATGAGTCCTGAAAAGAACGAGGAGAGCGTTGTTCAGAAACCTGAAAACAATCAGGAGATTTTATCATCACGCAAGTCATAAACACGTTCTGTAGGTGCAGGCACTGGTGATGCAGGACGTGACCCCTGTTTCTGTTGCTGTTGTTTTTGTTTTTTCGGCCAATTTTGCTTTTTAGCCTTGGGCTGGTTGTCTGTTTCCGACTTCTGCCCTTGGGGTTGTTTTTTCTCTTTAGTAGAGAAAAGCTTGACACCCAAACTATTACGGCCCAAGGTTTTATAAGCCGCCGTAATAATCCTTGGTAACTGTCGGGGTTTATCGGCATCGGGAACCGCCTGCAAAGCATTAGACACCTGAAAGCTTACCGCATCTCCCTTGACATTCGCAAGTACGAGATCGGAAACTACGTCAAAACTGCCGCATAGCCACATACCCAATTCAACCTCTGCCTCAGGTCCGTGCTCATCTTGAACACGCTTAATGACCGAGGGAAGGACGGTCATTTACGGAGTGCCAAAGCACCTCGTATACACCGCCGCAAATATCTTACCCCAGGACTCACAGTCACCTGCTTCTGGTATCAAGTCTTTTGGCAAACTAATTGTCAGAATCCTGTGTTTTTCAACAGGAGTCGTGTTAGGAAATACTGCTTCCAGCTGGTCGAATTTTTCTGCAAGCCAGAAAGACATATCATCCTTATCCTGGGGGCGGTTGCCCATCACTGCATTAACCATAACAGGACTAAGCTTCATACCGCTCGGTCCGGCTGAAAGCGCCGCAGCACCTGGGGCCCCGCCCAGGAGATTGCGGGTAATGTATTGCACTAACGACCTAATTACACTAATTGCGACTGTATGTAGCAGGTGTAAATCTGCAACGGGAACCGCTCCATGCCGAGGATGCGGTGTAAATCCAGCCAAAACAGGCCAGGTAGCGCCTGGAATGGACAAAGGACCCAACCTTGAGACTAACAAAGTGTGGGGTAGGGCGTCATTAAACTAAACTCGGTGCTGCCAAGCATTAATCGGAACTTCCTGTGTCCTATATGGAACATATTCCTGTGGCACGGCAGGAGGAGCATAAGTGTCGAACACACCAGTATTTGCGTTCACAGCAGGGAAGGTCACCCACGAATAGAAAATTTCATATGGGTAAGCTACTTCTGCACTCACCACCATAATAACTGCCATGCCTTCTAACCCGACGTTATAAGCCTGCAAATGATTGCGAACCGCAATTCGACTATGCTGCGGTATGTCAACGTCAACCAAGGTAACACAGTAAGAAAGAGGTACAACAAAAAATCACGTAGCACAACTGGGAAGTAATTCAAAAGAAACCGTTTGAAAAGATTCCAGCTTGAAAAGACCTATGTAACTATAGGTAGGTTTGTCCGACACCACTGTCTTCTGGAAACCTTAGTGAAGGGGGTTAAGGACTGATATAAGCACTACTCAAGCGTCATGTAATAAGACCACCAACGGTTGGGCGCCATGTCGCAGGGATTCTGCTCCTACACAGAACTGTGCATAGAGACTTGGAACCTTAGTGAATTAGGGTGTACCAAAACTCACCTTAGTAGCCAAAATCCCCTACCAGACTAGCAATCAGTGTCTCATTGGTTCGTCCATACCCCCAATGATTAGAGAACCCAGAACATGGACTTAGAACCCCTCAGGTAACGTGGAACACATGAACACTCTTTCGTTATACTAACATACCAGTCCAGAACGAGGAGTTAAAATGAAGACACATGCAAGTTTGAAATATTTATTTCTAATGCCGTGTTCTCAGGCGAAGTATCTTAACTAATACAAGCAAACATATTATAAGCAACAAGGTTATCAGCATAGTCACTAGTCCATAAAATACAAAGGGAGAAAGCATGTTAAAATGCTCAGGGGAAGAAGGCTAAATGGCACCTCAGTCTTACCCTCCCTTGCTAGTATATTATATTATATCTACAGAAGGTCTCTTTGGGTTTTAGAAGGGCGGCCCCATACCTCTGGTCTTAGTAGAAAGTGATCACATCATCTTCTACACCAGCTCTCTGCATGCGAATAGTCATCAAGTGTGTGTGCACGACATATTATTCTCGTGTGAAGTAAAATATTCTACTAGGCTCAAAGCATTAATACCAATATGTGCCGTGTGCAGAAGCAGCAGAAAGGCAAAATGGCGTTTAAACTTCTAATAAGCTCATGCTAACTTAACACAGTGTTAAGGCAAAGCCTATCTACATGACACAACATCACTTATCTGAAATCTGCTGAAGCAGCGAAGAAAGAGTGAACATAGAGAGGAAGGATGGGTTTTAAAGGACATTGTGGCATGTGATTGGTTACAGTTTTTCTATTTCCTTTTCCAACTGGTTCAAGGGAAAGATAGTTCTAAATGTTGGTTTGAAGGCTATGGAAATGAGGAAAGTGAAGCATAACCCCCACCTCCATAGAATAATTTTAGATTTATATGACACAAACTATTTTGTTTGTCGAAGTGAATGTAGGTCAATTAGAGTAACTGAACCCTGGCAATTAATCCACTATAGCTTTTTAAACCATGTGCATTGTCAAATGCATTCTTGAGGGCGACTTAATTAGGATTATTTTTGCAATGCAATCAGGACGGTCACATTAATAAAATTTCATAAAATGTGTATCTGTATTGGAGCATGTGTCCTAGCACATTAAATAGTAAGCAGGCTAAGCTCAGATGTTTGTGACTGCTTAGCTCCTTTTACTTTACACAATGCAGAACAAACATGAGTTCTCTTTAAAAAAAAAAGTGTGTGAGCGGGTTGTATTAGTAACTTCTCTTTGATGTAAGATGGCTCCTTCATATTCTGCTCATTTATGCTATTAGCGAAAGGATCACAGAATTAGGCCTTTTCTAGCAAACCCTTTCTAAATCCTGAACCTCTTACTTAGAATATGAAATGTTTGGGTAACAAAAAAAATAAAAAATTCCAAGAATATCATGTGGTCTGGACACTTAGTTTTCTTCAAACTGCATGAGATCTGGTGCTAATGAGACCGTGTTTGTCTAAATTGCTCCCGCTCTTATCTATAACGCACATCTGTGGCAAGTGCATACATCAACGAGAACTCCTTGGAACTTTTTTTAAAGCTTTAAATATATAAATATGGGGCTAATCCTATTAAGGAGTGAGAGTTTCCTGACACTAAGTAGCCAATTTGTAGCTGAAGTTGCTGTATCTCGCCAATACTAAGACCAATATCCAATGCAGCAGACCTTGATCAAAACCTTCCAGGACGTAATGAACCACTGTTTTGCTTATTACAATCAAATGATTGGAATTTAGGAATCCTAAGAGCCTTGGAAAAAGCCCTTGGCCTGTGCGCCGTGACAGGGTGAAACACGTGTAGACTGAAGTACAAACTCGTTGTATAAATGAATTTATATCTTGCTGACTAAAATATAGGATTAATACTATTATTGTGGTTTTTTTTTGCTGTTGCAAATCCATCTGAAATTAGCATATCTAATATAAGAAAATGTAGTGTCCAGCATTGTTTTGGTATGTTCCATTTTTTTTCTTTCATTTTACGGAGTTTTACATAGAGCAAACTTGACCTGAAGGTATCTCGTATCAGAGCGCTTTACATAACACCGGTTGCGTTACATGAGGACACATTCATTTTTTTTGTTAGGCACAGGGAGATCAAGTGATTTGCCCAGAATCACAGGATGTTCAGCGTCTTTGCCGAGACTCAAACCCAGTTTCCCAGATTCAAGGTCGACCGCCCTTGCCGTTAAGCCAACTCCTCACATCTTCCACATGTAAATTTAACCTTTGTGAATAAGGCCCATATGCGGTCTGTCCACTGTATTGTATTACCCAAACTTTGGTAAGTTATGTGGATAAACAAAAAGTTTCAACTCCTCACGGAGGCTCAGCTGTTCAAATTTACTGCACATCAAGCAGACCACAGGGAATCCTCAGAGCTTTCTGAAAGCTGTTTTTGCTTCATTATTTTGTAGTTAGTCTTCTTCTTGGGACTATCCTTATTCCCCAGCTACAGCAGGTACACAGTTTCTGCCCCATTTGTGTCTAAGCTGCTAAGCCCTTGATTCTTCTTATGACTGACACACCTTTCAGGCCTTGTGCCTTATGTGGGTCAGGTAAAGAAAGCTTATTTGTTCTTTCCTGATGTCTACCTAGAAAAACATAAATCTGGCTTTTGACTGACTGACTGACTTAATATTTCTAAAGCGCACTAATGCAGAGGCGTCTTGGCGCTGGGGTAAGTACAGGCTAGTGCAGCGTGACAGGTTAGCATTGAGAGAAAAGCCATGTTTTTATTTGCTTCCTGAAAAGTGTCCTACTGGATTGAAGTCAGAGTGGTATCGGGAGTGAATTCCACAATGTAGCTGCTTTGTGTGAAAAGCGCTTTCCCCCCCACCTTACACTGTTTATCTTGGGACAGAGTACCAATCCAGTGTTTGAGGATATGAGACAGCGATATGGTTCGTAGCAAGGAAAGAGGGCTTGTAAATCATAAGCCCCTCCTCCGTAGATGGCTTTGTGGACTACACACAAAGCCTTTAAGTCCACCCGTTGTTTTACTGGAAGCCAGTGTAATTGCTTCACGCAGGCAGATGTGGAATGGTGCTTTGGAAGATTGAGCAATACTCTTACGGCCGCGTTTTTAAGAGATTGGAGTTTTGAAACCTGGGCTACCCCAGCTCCCAAGTATAGAGCATTGCAATAGTCCAACCTCAACAGCTCTAAAGCTCTGACCACCTCTTTCCGCAGGGAAAATGGGATAAAAGGTAGGATCTTCCGAAGGACCTTCAGAGTGAAAAAGCAGGCTGAGGACACCTGGTTTATCTGTGCGGCAAGAGTGAGATCTTTGTCTATCAGGACACCTAAGTTTCTAGCTTTAGATGCCGGCACCGGGCAGATTCCGGCTTCAGGGGGCCACCATAGTTGGCTCCAAACAGATGGTTTGGTGCCAAACTCTACAACCTCAGTTTTACCTGTATTTAGTTTTAGAAAATTGTGGTTCATCCAGGTCATCAGATCTGTGATGCAGTTTCGAAACCGTTCCGCAGATGCGTCTACGCTAAGAGTCACAGACACCACTAACTGGGTGTCGTCAACGTAGGACACAAGTGAGAAGCCGTGGCTCTTTATTAATCTAACTAAGGGAGCGACATAGATGTTGAACATAGTGGGGGACAAGGTCGAGCCCTGGGGGACTCCACCAGGAAGTGTGAACAGGTGTGACTGGAGTCCATTCCAGTGGATTAATTGTTCCCTGGCTGACAGGAATGAGGATAGTAGGGCTAGGACCCTTCCGCAGATGCTGACCTCCTGCAGCCTTTGTATCAGTACTTCGTGATACTTCGTAGTACTTTTCCTTCATAAAGCCTAAAATGTCTGGTTGAAAGGGAAATATTCTCTTTTTCTCCTGCATATTTTTTCCCTTTGGTTTACTTTTTGATTGTTTCTCTTCATAATAACTATCAAAGACTGAGAGGTTAGCAGGTTGCCGCACTTGAAGCCACAAGAAAACTAAAAGTGGAACTGTCTTAAGGGCTAAGATTGCATCTGTGAAGATCTTGCCCTCTTTGCTTTCAAACCCTCCGCGCCTGCATAAAAAAGCAGATATTGGTGTGCCAACTAGAGTGATGCTTTCATTTCTGGCTTAAAATGGCTGTTCTAAGGAACTATGTGCAAAGCCTCTTTTTGAGGGTAATGTTGTCCTTGTTGGCTCTGAACCTCTGCACCTGCCTTTAAGGCAAAGACTTTGGTTTATTGCGAAAATACTGTTTATCTGTCAATATCCATGTGAGATCTCGCCCTTGAGGAACCATCTTGCCCAAGAGTTAAGCTTTGTGTAGGCGAGAAGCATCATCTATAAGAGTAATGTCTACTAGATGAGCCTGGTTTACGAAGAAACCACATCTACGGATGGGGTCATTCTAGGGAGAGTACTCATCAAAGTACAGATCCTCGACGATTAAGAGAGACCTTGTTGATGGCGACATGCCTAGTCTACAGAGATAGGCCTCATTTACGATTAGGATCGGTCTATGGAGAGAAGCCTCATCTATGGACAGAAGTCTCATCTACTGACAGATGTCCCTCGTCTTGGAAGATCCTCATCTCCCGTACACTTTGTATATGTAATATTGTCATCTATGGACAGATTTATTTATGAATGACTTTCTCTTTAGGCAGATTAGGCTATGGAACAATAGAATGTCCTCATAAATAGAGAGGTCGCTTTTCATTTGTGCCTCGCCTGTCTGGAAGTTTCATCCAAGTTGATCATGATCTAAGTGAGGCTTTTCTTTCTTGAAAGCGTCATATGTCTGAGCATCACATTCCTGACTGACCACTTTGTTTATCCATAAAGGTTTTCCTGTTCTCTGTTTTAGATTTCTTAGACCTACAATCCATACTAGGCAATAGAAACTCTAGCCTTCACAGACCTATATAAGGCATGATGTGTCTGCACTTGCGGCAAGTTGCTGGACAACTGCTAGAACCAGACCAAGGTGGGCCTCAAGGAAAGAAAGTTTTTTTTTCCCAGTATTCTAACATCTCTATTGATGCGATCGTGTTCAGCCCATTCACCAAGCCTCCTTTTAGCTATCGCGGACAATGGCTGCTCTATTGCTGTAATTTAAACCAGAAGAGTAGGAGAAATCCAAGCTTTATCAAATCATCCTCCCTATCTCAGGTTTTAAAAATACAGAATGATTCTCTCTACAAACCCTTGTTTGATGATGAAGGCCCCCCATGGTGGTGATCACGCTTTTATTCACAGGAGTGCTGATAGCAGTCCTCTATAATGCAAGTATGTGGAAATCCATCCATACTTAATGCCTCGATGTCTAGATGAAAGCAATGTAGCATACTATGGTTGGGAAGGAAGTAGAGGGAGCAGGCTAGGTGAAAGATGTGAATTAGTAGAAAATTCTGCAGAACACCTAGCAGCATTAAATGATTTAACAAGCCTTAAACTCCAGAAAAGAAAATTGTGAAACTACCCGGACCATAAATCTTTTGTACTCCGTGGTGATCTACACAGCTGTGAACCAGTGATCCGTCTTTCATGCTTAGTTAGAAGTATCACAAATGCAAAGATATGAAGATTGTGTATAGATTTGTGTGCCGAAGGGCATTGCAATTTTTTGGTTCCACAGTTGTCCTTTCAGCTTCAATTGGTTGTCAACTTTGAGCTGCTTCTGTTAATGTATGGTTGTTGTAGGGCTATGTGTAATTGCTAAGGATGTACTACTGAGATAGCATCGCTTAACCAACTGCATGACTTGGATCCATGTTGTATGTATGATGGTGCTATGAGTTGTGTCTAATACATACTGATGTAGTAGGGTGAAGTGCAATTATGGCTTGATGTGCTATTGAGCTTTCAAACACTGAGTCAGCTGGACGGCTTGTAGCTGATTTATGTCCATGAGGGCAAGTGTCGGACTGGGACAGAAAATAGGCTCAGCATGAAAAAAATGGGGGCCCGAATTGGTGAATTAGAAAACTAAAGAAAAGTGGTCAATGTGTAGAAATTGGTCAGTTTTGACCTTCTAAACGCACACTGTATAAGTGTTTTGCAAGGTATGACAGACCGCATGGTTTTGTGCTTGCTGCTGTCAATTTTTGGTTTAATATTGGGTAAATCAAAATTGAAAACCAGCTCAGCAGACCATAAACAAGCCCACAATCAGCCAGAAAAACAGCCCTTTGAGACCAGACCATTGTGCACTTCGGAATGCCCTTTAGGACAGTCCGACCCTGATGATATCCCCAGGAGTTTTATCTTGTCACCAACTTGCGATGAAGCTAGCAGGTGACAGAACACTTTGATGTGATAATCATAGGAGCTGGGCAGTTGGAACTCATCTGAGGCAGCAATAGGAAAGGAGACAAAGCGTTCAAGTTAACACTCCTGTACAACACTTGATAAAGGGCCATAGGTGGACACAAAAGGAAAGGAGTAAGTGGAGGCAAAGGTTACAAAAGGATATCTGTATCAAAAGCATTAACACACTGAGCCATCGGACATAAAATGTGGCAATTGTAGGATCTTTCATTGCAGTGCTCTGGTACAGGCATAGTGACCAACTCAGCTAGTTCATGAGGGTTGAAACAGGGATTTATTTATTTATTCATACAGGATTTATAATGCGCACGGCTGCCTCAGCGACGAGGCGTCCCAGCGCAACCAGAGACCTAGGAGTAGCAGAGAGACTCACAAGCGACCAAAGTCAGATGGTAGGAAACAGCCATGTTTTTAAGAGGACTTCCGAAACGCCAAAAGATTAGGGATGACTCGGATGCGTGCTGGGAGGGAGTTCCAGAGTTTGGCCTCCAAGAGGCCAAAAGATCGCCCCCCTGCCCTCGCTTTTTCTACTCGGGGGACACAGACCAGACCGTGATTGGCAGATCGCAGAGCACGCCTGGGCATATATGGCTTCAATAGACCTGATAGCCCAATAGGGGCTTGGTGCTTCAAAAATTTGTACGCGATGCACAGCACCTTAAACTGAATGCGCTCTTCAATGGGCAGCCAGTGCAACTTAGAGAGCACATGAGCCACCGACTGAGATCTTGGAAGCGCCACTAACATACGTGCTGCCGCGTTCTGGACCCTCTGCAGGCGTTTAATACTAGATGTATTGGCACCCAGATATAAGGCGTTGCCATAATCAAGCCTAGCAAAAATGGAGGCCTGCAGGATGGTTTGGCGCACTCTGGGAGGAAAAAAACCAAGCCAGGGCCTCAATCCTCTCAGGAGCCCAAAGCAAACGGCGGCAACAGCTCTTGTCTGTTTCTCGATTGTTAGTCCATTGTCGAACCAGACACCCAAGTTCTTTACCATCTCCTTAGGTGACGGGGCAGGTTTAAGATTATCAGGCCACCACCGCTCTGACCAAAGCTCCTGGTCCTTCCCATACAGTAGAATCTCGGATTTACTGGCGTTTAATTGAAGACAATTAGCCTTCATCCAGTCCGAAATAATCGACAAATCCGACTTGAACTTCTCCAGATTGGCGCTGCAGTTTTTGGAAAAGGCAATCACCAGCTGGGTGTCGTCTGCGTATGACACCAAGGACAGCCCCCTGCCCACCTCCGCCAAAGGTCTCACATACAGATTAAATAAAAGCGGGCTCAAAATAGAGTCTTGAGGCACCCCATGGCACAGGGCATGACCTGAGAATGAAAAGGAGGCACTGACACTTGGAAAGACCGCCCAGCCAGGAAGGAACAAATCAACTCCAGGGCATCATCCCCGATTCCAGCCGCCCAAAGGCGTTCAAGGAGGATCGCATGGGACACCGTGTCAAAAGCAGCACTTAGGTCTAAAAGAAGGACCAAGGCCGCAGAGTCTCCTACATCCAGCCGGCTCCGGATAGATTCAGTGAAAGCCAGGAGAGCTGACTTAGTACAATTGGCGGGGGCGAAACACATGTTGAGAGGGTTCAAAGATGTTATTCTCGTCGATGTATTTTGACAAGATGGAATTTACGTGTGCCTCCATCACTTTCGCCATAAAGGGTAGCTGGGATATGGGGCGGTAGTTGCCAGAATCATGCAGCTCTAGTGATGGCTTTTTTAACAACGGGATGACTTTTGCAAGCTTCCACGCCCTAGGGACGGAGGCTAGCTTCAGTGACAAATTGACCAATTCTAGAGCCACAGGAGAAATAAGTGGCTGAAGCTGGCGAAAGTGGGTCGAAGACACCGGGTCAGCTGGAGAGCCCGACTTAACGTTCGCACTTAATCAAAGCGCCATCTAGCCAAACTCTGTAAATCAGGAAAAACATGACAATACAATATTCCCCTTTGAAATATAAACTTAAAGCTGCAATCACAAGATGAAAATATGCCAAAATTATTTTAGATCTATTTAGTATTTAATTAATAAACTTCTGGCCTTTCCATTACCTCAAAATACAGATAAATGTTCAGTATGTTTTGCTGAGAAAGGTGACATCCCTTTCCGCAGGTTTTCAAAGAAGATGGCAACATTCAGTGGATGCTCACAACCAAGGCTAGAAACCATAGCCAGATGCACCCCACTGCACCAACAAATTGGTATACAACAGTGGGCTTGATTAATGCTCCTGAGACCTAGAAGGGGCAGCTGCAGTGTAAATTGTCCTCGATTATAGAATCGGTACAGCACACTATAAGCACTGCAAGTGTCCCTCTAAGTACTTGTACAACAAGGCCTTAGTAGTGCAAGTTTCCCTATTTCATAAAGTAGCTATGCCATGTCGATCATTTGATAAGCTTCCCTCTTCACACAACAGTTACACCACAGTAGCTGCAGTGCAAGCTTTCCTCTCTCTCCAAACAGATATAGCACACACCAGCATTCGAAGCATCCCTCACAGAACAGGTACACCACATTAAATAGCAGTGAAAGCGTCTCCCACACAAAGCAACACGCTATCAGTGCAAGCATTCCTCATGCAACAAGTCCAGCTGGGCACCTGCAGTGCAGGATTCCAGTCATCACAGGACAGGTATAGCATAGGCAGAAGTTCGAGCTCTCTCCCTCACAGAAAGAGGTACAGCAAGATTACAGCATTAGATGCTTTCCTCCCTGATTGAATATAACACTACAACAGCAGTAAAAGCTTCCTCTGTCGCAGAACAGGGAAAGCGCGGGAAGTATCAAAGAGGCTTTCTCTCCCACATAATAGGTACAGCATCATCTACAGCAGCAGGGCAAGCACCCAACCTATCTGAGTTATATGTTTCAGTATGATTGTCTGGATTGGTAAGATTATGGCTGGTTGATTGAGTATGGTATGGTATGGTATGTTATGTTATGCTAAGAGTACATTTAAAGTGCACATCTGAGGGTACTCTGGCCCTAGTGAGTAAGGGGAGTGCTGCCTTTGCAGTGCCCTATGTGAAGAACCACATTTTCAGTTTCTTCTTGAATTCAGGGACTGAGCTAGTGGCCCTTATGTGAAGGTAAGTTCGCTTCAGGAGCCAGGTACAAGAATGCGCGACCACCAGGTGTGGCTGTTTGGATGTGCGGACAGCGGCAGTCCGAAAGTTGGCTGACAGGAGGTGTCTGGTGGGGGTGTGGAAACTGATGTGCTTGTTAAGTTAAGTTGGGGCTAGACTGCAGTGCTTTGTATGTGTGTGTGAGTAGTTTGAACAATGTTCACTTATTTATGGGACCCACTGGAGGTCTTTGAAGTGAGTGGAAATGTGGATGCGAGGTTGACTGCACTGACTGAATGAGGCGGGTCCTAGCTTGGGCAGCCACTAGGCCAAGGACTAGAAGGATGAGTCCTTCCCGAAGAGTACTACTTCCATAAACAGTTAAATATGGATGAGTATAAACTTCTATTAATTCAGGGTCAAGATGCCCCAAGGGGTGAACATGCGCTTTACAAGTACACATGTGATGTAATGAGTGAAGCTGTGAATGACTGTGTTGATATGTAAGGAGGAGGAGTGGATGGCTGGATGGTAGTATGAGTTGGTGGACAGTTAGGTAAGTGGGAGTCTGGATGGCACATGAGTTTGCTTTAATGAATGCTAAATTTGTGCAGATAGATGGATGAGTTGATGAATGGAGAATATTGGTGGATGGAAAATGCATGAGGAAGGATGTCTGCTGATTGATGGGTAATTTAGCAGGGATGTGTGATGACCAGTTTCTGTGTATGAATGGATCACATTTGGGTGTATGAGCGCGTTGATATATTCATATGTAGTTAGATGTGTGTAAATTACCTCAATGCTGCTTTACTTGGAGTGGAGCTGCTCTCTTTGTGCACATGCTAATCTGTAAAAATTGGTTAGTGACTTTGCAGAGAAATGAAGCAGGATAAATATTTGTGATGAGTCAGCACCGTTATCGAAGCTCATTAAGAATGCCGATATTGCACTGCAACCTGGGAATATCTTCCATGCACGTAGGTGTCATACCCAAATAACAGAAGATTCTAAAATGCCAAATAATATGTATTTGATATGAGACTTACTGCGCCCACTCCTGGCAAAAAAAAAAGTTAATAACAGATACATTAGCAATGAACCAGCTCCGAGTGGAATAACCATGTTTTGACACCTTTTTTTTTAGGTGTACGACTAGGGAGATGCCCTGATGACTCCTTCAGTTCCAGAGGCTCTAAGCCTCCTGACATAGGACCCACGATTCCGCTTCACCATGCTTGTTGAAGTACCACATGGATGTGGTGGTATCAGTGAGAACCTGCACCCTTTCTCCCTTGATGGACTGGAGGAAGGCTATCAATGGGAAATGAATCACTTGCAACTCCAACAAGTTTATGTGAAGCGGATTTGTGTCTGAGACCAGAGTCCTTTGATCTCCACCTCTTACAGATGTCCTCTAAACCCAGCAATAATGCATTTGTCACAATCGTTAGCTCTGGGTGTACCAAATGCACAAGTGGGAGATCCAACGTGGGCGCGGCAACCATGGTACACCACGTTCCTAGAACTTTCCGTTGTTCCTCATCAAAGGCTGCGATTAACACCCAGTCTTTTAACGCAGAGCCATGGCGACATTCAGCACCCAGATCCGCAACAGTTGAACCTTGCGATCTGGCTCCTGAAGTCATAGTTTGGTTACCTGAACTTGCCTCCTGACTGCATGAATATTATCAAAGAGGCAAGAAGACCTACAACCAGAGCATGCTATGCGGCGAAGTGGAAACGATTTGTCATCTATTGTAACAATAATGACCTAAATCCGCTAGATGCATCTACTCAAAACATCATATGTTACCTGTTACATTTACACAGATGCAATCTGGCTTACAGTTGCATACGTATACATTTAGCTGCGGTGGCAGCTTATCTTCAGAACAGGCAGCACCTTTCACTCTTCAGAGTACCTGCTATTAAAGCTGTCCTAGAAGGACTCAAACGAATCATTCCTCAAAGACACCTACCTTCACCTGTCTGGAACCTAAACGTGGTTCTAACCAGACTAATGGGACCTCCTTTTGAAACTCTACACTCCTGTGAGATACAATTCCTAACGTGGAAAGTGGCTTTTCTAGTGACGATTACATCACTTCGAAGAGTTAGTGAGCTGCAAGCCCTAACTATTCAGGAGCCATTCATACAAATTCACGCAAATAGGGTAGTACTGCGAACAAACCCTAAATTTATGCCAAAGGTGGTATCCCAGTTTCACATCAATCAAGCTATAGAACTGCCAGTATTCTTCCCAAATCCAGAATCAGTGGCAGAAAGGGCTCTACATACCCTAGACGTTAAAAGAGCTCTCCTGTACTATATAGACAGAACAAAACTTTTCAGAAAGACTAAGCAACTGTTTGTTGCCTTTTCACCACAGCACAAAGGCAACCCCATTTATTTCCAAATCAGGTATAGCCAGATGGATTGTTAAGTGCATACAAATTTGTTATCAAAAAGCTAAACGCACATTAACAGTTCCCCCAAGAGCGCATTCAACACGCAAGTTAGGGACATCCTTGGCTTTCCTAGGAAACATTCCTCTAGAAGACATATGTAAGGCAGCCACATGGACTACCATACATACATTTACCAAACACTACTGCGTAGATGTACACTCCAAACAGCAGGCAGCTGTAGGGCAGGCTGTACTCAAGACTCTTTTTCAGACTGCTGCAGCTGGCACGGGCAACCGCCGCTAGGGGGGAGACTGCTATACATTCTATGCACAAGATATGAATTCAGCAGCCCACATGCCTCGAACGGAATATGCTACTTACCAGTATGCATCTGTTCTTGGCATGTAGGGCTGCTGATATTCATATCGCCCTCCCTCCTCCCCGGTGCCTGTCGCATGGACATCACTTACTGTATCATACTCCATCCCTGCCACAATGGCGAAAAACAATCTGAGGATGGAGAGGATGCCCATGCGCACTGTAGTCCAGGGGAGGAGCCACCTATCTCGTGATACTTCGAAGACTCTTCCAGGACAACAATGTGCAATCATCCGGACCCAACACTAGGCTGCGATCTATGCACAAGATATGAATATCAGCAGCCCTACATGCCAAGAACAGATGCATACTGGTAAGTAGCATATTCCTTAGAAGACACTACTGTCTTGACTCCGATACTAGAGCGGACACTCAAGTAGGTCAAACCTCCTTGAGGAATCTGTTCAACAGCTGATTTTTCGGTTGTTGTTAATTGGGTCACTTTGTTTCTCATTTGCCTGCAGGTGGTTGATGGGCTTGCTATTCTATTCAGTGGTTATCCATCGCCCTCACTCTATCTATCGCCCTCACTCTATCTATGCATTTTTAATACACCAACCATTCCGATTTTGAGAGGAGTAAACCTCTCAATGCCAATTAGATTCCCCATGTTAGACTAATGTTCTGATTTGTTACCTTTGCCTCAAATTGTAAAGCGCTCTGATATCCTTCGGGATCAAGTTCGCGCTATATAAAACTTTATAAATAAATAAATACTAGTGGCAGGGGTCTGCCACTGGTCGAATTGTGGTCCAGGAACCACCACATCAGATCTTTCACAGTCTCCTCAGACACCTGGATAGACTCTGAAAGATTCCCTTGGTGCTGAGTCCATTGAAACCTCAGATCTCACTGCAGAGCTCACCTGTGCCAACCTTTCTTGGCAGGAGGCCAAGAATCTGGGAAGCCTCAGACTTGGCCCAACTCAGGGGTTGAAATATCTGGATCATAGCATGAAAATCCTTGCCTCGTTGAGGTGGAGGGAAGACTTAAAACAGCACTGTGTCCAGGATGGCTCCAAAGAAAGCGAGCCTCTGCAAAGGAACCAGGTGTAACTTCTGCATATTGATGGAGAACCCCTGAAATGTTAAGAGATTGACCGTCGTCGAAGGTGGCACATGACTGAGTCCAGTCTGCTTTCAGTAACCAGTTGTCGATGTATGCGAAGACTGGTATTCCCAAACTCCAAAGATGGGCAGTGACCACTACCATCATCACTTTCATGAACACTTGAGGGGTGCTGGTTAGGGCAAAATGGAGCGCCAAGTACTGAAAGTGCTCGAGGCCTACTGAGAATCACAGATAGTGATTGAGGGCAAACTAAAAGAGTTTTGAAGTTGCAAGTGTGGGGGATTGGGTAGTTTATTGCAACTTGTGGTCTGAATGTTGTCGACAGGATCCCCAAACTCTGGATTGGTAGGTCTGTCCTGGCCTCTACTGTAAGTTCCTTCTAAAGCCTCGAAAGACTTGATACTGCTGGGAAACTGCCATGTGGGCGGTGCCAGGCAGAGGGAATGCGCTGTTGCCTAGATTTCTTTGAAGTGCTCAAACAATGTGTCCACCTTGTCTCCAAAGAGACAGGTGCTGTGAAAGGGCATATCTGAAAGAAACGTATGGTGATAGATTCCTTACCTTAGAATTACCCCCAGGCATCAGACTAGCTCCGGAAAGTTTTCGTTAGCAGTACCCCTGCGCGTCGGAAGGTGGCTTTCGTGCGGCTCCGTGTCCGTCGTTGGCATCGTGGTCGCCGAGACGACATCACGGCAGCTACTTAGACTCCACCCTCGTGCGCTGACGTCTGTTCTTTCTTTTTCCATGCCAGCAAGCGCAGGTCCGGAGAGTGGTACCCCCAGTCATTTTTTGACTGAGTTTTTTGAGGCTTTTTGTCTCTGTTTTTTTTTAGTCGATCGACTCCTGGTGTCGTAGGGATGCCCGGTTTCAAGTCTTGCGGGGACTGTCATCGGATGATGTCGGTGACAGACCTGCATGACGTGTGTCTCTACTGCCTGGGGCATGACCACGACCCCAAGTCGTACCTCGACTTCCGGGCTATGGCTCTGAAGACGTTGCGGGAGCGGTCCTGAAAGTTGCTAGAAGTCCGGCAGTCAGCTCCGCGCCGCTCAAGATCCCGGTCCTGTGGGAGGTCGAGGGACCGGTCGCGGAGCCATCACCCTCGTTCGTCAGGATCGAAGTCTTCACACTCGGGGTCAGGTAAGACAAAGCACAAGAAGTCTAAGAAGTGTCATCGCTCGACGACTTCCCCTCGCGCAACAAAGCTGAGGGTGTGGGTGGTGCCTCCCCGGCGGCTCCGGCAGAGCCTACGGTGTCGCCGTCGGCCTACCCGCCCTTCCCGGGTCCGTCGGCGACTCCGGCCCAGTTGCAGGAATTACTGTCAGCCATGGCCCGCCTCTTTGGGCCATCGGGTCCCACCGGCGCGCCTTCGGGCCCCTCGGGCCAGACTGGGGGTTCTCGTCTTTGACTGTCGGCGGATCCGGCATCGCTGTCAGCTCTGGCCCCGGCGCCGCAGGGCTCCCAAGGATCCAGGCCGTGATCCCGGTTGACGCCAGTTTACCTCGTTACACCTCCACTGATGTCGACCACATCTGCACCACCTCCGACGTCGCCCGTGGCACCTGACGATGTTGTCCCCGGTCTCAGCCCCGACATGGACACGTAGCAGGAATGGCGCACCTCACCGCCGATTCCGACGCCGGTGGGGCCTTTCTACCCCTATGTCTAGCCTCCCTATTTTCGGCCTGGACATCAGCCTTCGGTGTATGGGGAGGACTGGGAGGGGTCTGAGGACCCTCTCAAAGCTCAAGTGTGAGTATGAACCGGACTGGGTAGAGGAACTGGGAGATGCCAGTGGTTTGGACACCTCTCCTGACCTTGGCATGCTCCCTTTTACTACCATGGCTACGGAGGAGGGTGTAAGTTACGCAGTGGTGTTGCGTAGGGCGGTGGAGGCCCTCCACCTCCAACTGCCTACGGTGGCCGTCAGGACTACCTTCCTGACAGAAGTGCTTCAGCCGGCGGCTACCTCTGCGGTGCCACTGCTGCCCTTTAATGAGGCAATTTCTGATGTTCTTTTGGGCACCTGGTCCAGTCCCAACACAGGGGCTCCTGTTGATAGGAAAGTGGCTCAACGCCATCGCCCGGTCCCTGGCGACTCATTTTCCTCTCCCAACACCCTGCCCCTGAGAGCTTGCTTGTCCAAGCCTCAACGTCCCAGAGCGCATTCCCTACCGCACCCCCGTACAGGGAATCCAAGAGACTGGAACAGTTTGGGAGGAAGATTTTTTCTTCTTCCAGATCAGGGCTGCGGTCTGTGAACACCGCATGCCTCTTGGGCCGTTATTCCCACTCTGTGTGGGATACGGTGGTGCAAGTGCTGCCTCAGTGTCCGGAGGAGGCACTGACAGTGCTCTCTCAGGCTATTGCTGAGGGGAGAGATGCAGCCAAGTTCTCAATACGATGTGGCTTTGACACCGCCGACTCGCTGGGCAAAGCGATTTCCACGACAGTGGCGCTATGCCACCACGCCTGGCTGAGGACTACTGGCTTCTCGGGGATTTCCAGAACACCCTGATGGACATGCCCTTTGATGGCATTCGCCTTTTTGGCAACAAGGCAGATAGTGCGTTGGAGCGTTTTAAGGACTCGCGGGCTATGGCCAAGTGATTGGGCCTTTTGGCCACTCGCCCTCCTCCGCCCTCTGCTTTCCGCTCCTTTCATGGCCGGCTTCTCGGGGGATTTCCAGAACACCCTGATGGACATGCCCTTTGATGGCATTCGCCTTTTTGGCAACAAGGCAGATAGTGGGTTGGAGCGTTTTAAGGACTCGCGGGCTATGCCCCAGTGATTGAGTCTTTTGGCCACTAGCCCTCCTCCGCCTTCAGCTTTCCGCTCCTTTCGTGGCCACGGAAGGGGCGCCCCAACACGTTCGCTTCAGAGCCACAGGCCGCAGCAGCAGCAATCTCAGCACGGACGTGGGACCCGCAGAGGTGGGTCAGGGGGCCAGAGGGTTGGTCAGTCCACTTCCACCCCAGGCACCACTGCCCCAAAACCATTATAGTCCGGTCTTTCAGGCCCATCACCTCCTCCACTGGCGCACCATCACTTCGGACAGGTGGGTTTTACAAATAGTCCGAAGGGGCTACTCCCTCCCCTTCAAGACTACCCCTCCAGCCATGCTACCCCAGTACCACCGCATGTCGGGGGATCATTTGGCACTTCTTCAACAGGAAGTTGCGGACCTCTTGGCCAAAGGGGCCATAGAGCGCGTTCCTGCACCAGAAGTAGGACGTGGTTGTTATTCCCACTACTTTCTGGTGCCCAAGAAGGACAAGGGCCTGCATCCTATCTTGGACCTCAGGGACGTCAATCGCTTCCTCCGGAAGGAGAAGTTCAAGATGCTAACTCTGGCTCAGGTCTTGTCAGCTCTCGACCCTTGGGACTGGATGGTAGCGTTGGTCTTGCAAGACGCATATTTCCACATTCCCGTCCTGCGGGCCCAACGGTGTTACCTGCGGTTCACGGTAGGCCACGAGCACTTCCAGTTTACCGTGCTCCCCTTTGGCCTTACCAGCGCCCCTCAGGTGTTCACGAAAGTGATGGCGGTGGTCACAGCTCATCTGCGCAGATCAGGGGTTCCAGTCTTCCCCTATCTGAACAACTGGCTGTTGAAGGCGGGCTCGCCCCAGCTAGTCGTTTCACACCTCCAGACTACGGCCGACCTCCTGCATTTGCTGGGGTTCTCCATCAATGTGCCGAAGTCACACCTGATTCCCTCTCAGAAGCTCCTCTTCCTCTGAGCGTTTCTGGATACGACGCAGTTTCAGATATTCAAGCTATGATTCCGATCTTTCGGCCTCTATCCTGGGTTTCGGTCAGGATGACCTTGAAGCTGCTGGGCCTCATGGCCTCCTGCATCCTGCTTGTCATTCATGCCAGATGACATATTCGGGCTCTGCAGTGGGACCTGAAGTTCCAGTGGCTGCAGCATTAGGGGAGCTTGTCCGATTACATCCAGATCTCGGAGAGCACAGCACAGCAGCTGCAGAGGTGGCTCATGAACCGACATTGGGTCCAGGGCAGATCCCTCTCCCTTCCCCAACCGGAGCACATACTGGTGACGGACGCGTCCCTCCGGCAGAGTCCAGGCTCCATATCATCCTTCTGGAGCTTCGGGCTATCCGACTTGCATGAAGGCATTTCTTCCCTCTGTCATAGGGAAAGTGGTGCAGGTGTTCACGGACAACACCACCGCCATATGGTACTGCAACAAACAGGGCGGGGTGGGGTCGTGGAACCTATGTCAGGCGGCTCTGCGCCTCTGGACATGCCTGGAACAGCAGGGCATTTCCCTGGTGGTTCAACACCTGGCAGGTTCTCTGAACGCCAGGGCGGACGAACTCAGTCGCAGGTGCATGATGGATCACGAATGGCGTCTTCACTCAGACGTGGCGCAAGGTCTCTTTCGACAGTGGGGAGAGCCTTGGTTAGATCTATTCGCCACTGAAGAGAAAGCGCAATGTCAGCAATTCTGAGCGTTGGAATTTCCAAGGCGGCACTCGCTAGGTGCTGCTTTTCGTCGTGAGTGGAGTTGCGGTCTGTTGTACGCCTTTCCGCCTATACCGCTTCTGCCCAGAGTGCTGAAGATCAGGCACGACCAGGCCCAAGTCATTCTTGTGGCGCCAGACTGGGCACGAAGATACTGGTATCCGGAGCTGAAGACCAATTCTTCTTTGATCCGGCTCAGTCCTTTGCACCTGATTTTCAGGAGATGGAGATCGAGGGTGACTGGGAGGGGTCTGAGGACCCTCTGACACGGTAGTGTCAGTCATTTTGGGACTGGACAGATGAGCAAGGGGACGCCAGTGGTCTCGACACCTCACCTGACACTGGCTTTGTCTCCCCTCCTACCGTGGCTACAGAGGAGGGGGCTGCTTATAATGTGGTGCTGACAAAGACGGCCAAGGCCTTGGCTCTTGAGCCCCTCGTCGCGACTGTGAGGTCTAACATCCTCACTGAGGTCCTTAAACCGCAGGTAAGCTCTTCGGAGCCTCTACTGCCGTTTAATGAGGCTCTCATGGATGTCCTGTTGTGCACCTGGTCCAGGCTCGCTACAGTTTCCCCTGTAGATAGGAACGTCGCCAGGCGCCACCGCCCAGCTCCGGGCGGCCCTAGTTTTCTGTCCACCCACCCCCGAGAGCCTGGTTTCTAGGCCTCTACTTCCCAGTCCGCATTCCCGACTGCATCTCCAGATCGGGAATCCAAAAGGTATGAACTGTTTGGCAAGAAACTGTTCTCCCTTAGTTTGGGGTTGCGGTCAGTCAACACCGCTTGCCTTTTGGGCTCTTACACCCACTCTCTGTGGGATACGGTTGCGGCCGTGCTGCCGGAGTGCCCGGAGGGGGCCCGGGTGAAGCACGCTCAAGCCCTTGCAGAGGGACGAGACGCAGCGCGGTACTCCATTCGATGTGGGCAGGATACCACGGATTCGCTGGGCAGGGCGATGTCAATGATGGTGGCGGTTCGCCGCCACGCCTGGCTGAGGTCCGCCAACTTTTCGGCTAATGTCCAGAACACCCTCACGGATATGCCGTTTGATGGCAGCCACCTCTTCGGTGGCAAGGCAGATCATGCGCTTGAACGTTTCAAGGACACCAGGGCTACGGCCAAGTCCTTGGGCCCTTCGGGCCAGCGTCAGCCATCTTCTGCCTTTCGCTCCTTTCGTGGCCAAGGAAGGGGTGCCCCTTCACGTCCTGCCAGCCACGGGCCGCAGTCTAACATCCAGCGCGGCGGCGGACATGGTAACTGCCGAGGCGGTGCCAGGGGACAACGACGGAGCCAGCCCACATCCAACCCTGCAGCATCCGCCTCAAAGCCCTCCTAGTCCGAGCTTTCAGGCCCATTTGACGCCAGTGGGGGGCAGGGTCCGCCATCACCTCCTCCACTGGCACACCATCACTTCGGACATGAGTGTGCTGCAAATCGCCCAAAGGGGCTACTCCCTCCCCTTTGAGGCGACCCCTCGAGCCATGCCACCGCAGTACCACCGCGTGTCGGGGGATCACTTGCAACTTCTGCAAGAGGAAGAATCGGCGCTCTTGGCCAAGGGGGCCATCGAGCGCGTTCCTGGGCCAGAAGTAGGGTGTGGTTGCTATTCCCACTACTTTCTGGTTCCCAAGAAAGGCAAAGGGGGCCCTATCTTGTACCTGCGGAACGTCAACGGCTTCCTCCGGAAGGAGAAGTTCAAGATGCTGACTTTGGCTCAGGTGTTAGCTGCCCTGGACCCCGGAGACTGGATGGTAGCATTGGACTTGCAGGACATGTATTTCCACATCCCCGTCCTGCCGGCCCACTGGCGTTGCCTGCGGTTCACAGTAGGCCACGAGCACTTCCAGTTCACCGTGCTCCCCTTTGGCCTTACCAGCGCCCCACGGGTGTTCACGAAAGTGATGGCGGTGGTCGCAGCTCATCTGCGCAGGTTAGGGATGTCAGTCTTCCCCTACCTCGACGACGGGGTGGGCTCGCCTCAGACAGTCGTCAGCCACCTCCAGACTACGGCCGACCTCCTGCACTTGCTGGGGTGTTCCATCAATGTGCCAAAGTCACACCTGTGTCCCTCTCAAAAGCTCCTATTTGATCGGAGAGGTTCTGGATTCGGCGCAGTTTCGGGTTTATCCTCCCGAACAGCGGGTTCGGGATATTCAGGCTCTGATTCCGATCTTTAAGCCTTTATCCCGGGTCTCGTCAGGTTGACGCTACGGCTTCTGGGGCTGATCGCCTCCTGCATCCTTCTGGCACATCACTCCAGGTGGCGGATGCGGGCTCTGCAGTGGGACTTGAAGTTACAGTGGGCCCAGCATCAGGGCAACCTGTCCGACTATGTCCTGATCTCGGAGGGCACTGCGAGACAGTTGCAGTGGTGTCTCGCGGACCGCGATTGGGTCAGCGGCAGATCCCTCTCTCTACCCCAACCGGAGCACTTAGTTGTGACGGATGCGTCCCTCCTGGGCTGGGGGGGCCACATGGGAGAGGCGGAGATCAGAGGCCTCTGGTCTCCGGCGGAGTCCTGTATCCACATCAACCTTCTGGAGCTGCGGGCGATCCAGCTTGCACTGAAGGCATTCCTTCCGTCTGTCCGGGGAAGTGTAGTGCAGGTGTTCACGCACAACACCACCGCCATGTGGTACTGCAACAAACAGGGCGGGGTGGGGTTGTGGACCCTTTGCCATGAGGCTCTACGCCTCTGGCAATGGCTGGAACACCAGGGCGTCACCCTGGTGGTTCAACACCTGGCGGACAAACTCAGCCGCCGGTGCATGATGGATCACGAATGGCGTCTGAACTCAGACATGGCGCAAGGTCTCTTTCGGCAGTGGGGAGAGCCTTGGTTAGATCTATTCGCCACAGAAGAGAACGTGCAATGTCATCAGTTCTGCGCGTTGGAATTTCCAAGGCGGCACTTGCTCGGAGACGCTTTTCATCGCGAGTGGAGTTGCGGTCTATTGTACGCCTTTTCGCCTATACCACTTCTGCCCAGAGTGCTGAAGAAGATCAGGCGCGACCGGGCCCAAGTCATCCTTGTGGCTCCGGACTGGGCATGAAGATACTGGTATCCCGAGCTACTCCGCATGTCAGTCGATCCCCCGATTCGTCTGCCTTTTCAGGAGGACCTTCTGTCGCAGCAGCAGGGGACGGTCCTCCACCTGAACCGGTCCAGCCTCCACCTCCATGCGTGGAGATTGCGCGGCAGCAGTTGAGGCCATTTGACTTGCCTCCTGAAGTCTGTGATGTCATTCTGGCAGCCAGGCATCCCACCACGAAAACGGTATACGCCTGCAGGTGGAATAGATTTGTGGCATGGTGCACAGCAAAGGCTGTGGATCCCCTTTCTGCCCCTCTTTCAGAGGTTCTCCTCTTTCTTCTTTCTCTTGCCCAGCAGGGCTCTGCTCTGGGCACTATCAAAGGCTACCTCTCTGCTATTTCCGCCTTCTTAAGGCTACCTGATCAGCCTTCTCTTATCAAGTCCCCTGTTGTAAATAGATTCTTGAAGGGCATCACTCACATGTTTCGTCCTGTTCCTTTTGTGATGCCTCAGTGGGACTTGAACCTTGTTCTGACTTATTTGATTTGCGCTCCCTTTGAGCCACTTCACAATTGTCCTCTCCATCTTCTTACACTTAAAACTGCATTCCTGGGTGCCATCACCTGTGCCAGGAGGGTGAGGGAGCTCCAGGTTCTTTGTTCAAAGCCTCCTTTCCTTTCTGTCCATCCGGACAAAGTTCTCTTGAAAACACGTCCCTCTTTCCTGCGTAAGGTAGTTACAGCCTTCCACATCGGGCAGTCCATCACCTTGCCCACCTTCTTTCAGCATCCCTCAAAAGAGGAAGAGAGGCTCCACCGTCTGGACCCAAAACGTGCGCTCTCATTCTATTTGGACCGCACACGCCAGTTCCGGGTGGACGACCAGCTCTTTGTTGGTTATGTGGGCGCTAAGAAGGGACGGGCGGTGCACAAACTAACCATTTCTCGATGGGTCGTTTTGTGCTTTAAGGCCTGTTATTCTCTGGGTAAGAAGGAGCCTCCGGTGGGGCTGCGCGCCCACTCCACTCGGGCCACGGCTGCTACTACTGCCCTGGGTCGGGGAGTCCCCTTGCAGGACATCTGTCAGGCGGCTACGTGGGCCTCGCTGCACACGTTCACTAGACACTACTGCCTGGACAGCCAAGTCCGGAGAGATGGCTTCTTTGGCCGTTCTGTTCTCCAGGACTTTCTGGTGTGATCATTGGTTCGCAGACCCATCGCCGGGGTTGGTATTGCTGGGGTATCTATTCTAAGGTAAGGAATCTAACACTAACCTGTTTCTTTCAGATGCACAAGTTACCTACCTTTGGTTACGATATATCTGTAAGAAACAGTAGTTAGTGTTAGATTCCTTACCGCCCCACCCATCCTCCCCGTTCTGCGAACCGATATCTAGGGTTAAGGACATCCCTTTTGAGGGCCCTAGTTTCATGGCACCAGTGTCGGTTTTTATCATGGCTCTGCGTTTCTGTCACGGAAAAGCTATGTATAAGAACCAACGTCAGCACGTGAGGGTGGCGTCTAAGTACTTGACGATATCATTACGGCGCCGACGACGGACGCGGACGACACCTACCGACGTGCAAGGGTTCTGCTACGCAAAACCTTCCGGATCCAGTCTGATGCCTGGGGATATTCTAAGGTAAGGAATCTAACAATAAGTACTGTTTCCACCAGGTAAGGTAAGTAACTTGTGCGCCAAGTCCGGAGAGACGGCTTCTTTGGCCGGTCTATTGTCCGGTACTTCCTGGTGTGATCTTGGTTCGCAGACCCACCACCGGGGTTGGGATTGCTGGTGTATCCATTCTAAGGTAAGGAATCTATCACTATGTGTTTCTTTCAGATGAACAACATGTTACTTACCTTCGGTAACCATATATCTGTAAGAAACATTAGTGGTGATGGATTCCTTACCGCCCGCCCCTCCTCCACATTCTGCGAACTGATTCCTAGAGCTAAGGCCATTCATTTCAGGGCCCCAGTTTCAAGGCACCAATGGTCAGTATCTTGCATAGTTCTGCGTTTCTGGCACGAAAGTCGTCTACACAACTGACGTGAGGGTGGCGTCTAAGTAGCTGCAGCGGCGCCATCTTGGTTGCCGATCCCGGGGGCTGTTGCAGACTACAAACATGGCTGCCGCATGGGGGAGCTCATGCGCGGCGGCTGACCATACAGGCCAAAGCGTAGCCACCCCCAAGCAGTGACGCTTTGTTTTCTAGCTGCGGGAGAGTGCAACTTACCTTCCGGTTCTTCGTAGTACTTCCGGGGCATCTGGTTTCCTCGTCGCCTCCTGCTTAGTACGGTGTGATTCTTCTACCCGGACCTCCACCTCCTTTCCTCGGTGTTCCTGTTTCGCGTTCATCCTCCGTTTGGTGGACTCCGTTTTCCTTGACTACTTGGTGCCTACAAAATAATAGAAGACAAGAAAGGTTGCATTTGCGGAAAGGTTGCGGTAACAGCGCTTTGCGCTGACATTAGTTTTAATATTCTGTGCCCCTATGTATACATATCTGATCCAGTGTTCCTGACGCTGTGGTCATCCGCTCTTTCTGTCTGGACGGCTACCTATTACAAAGCAGAAAAGGGGACATTAGTGTGCGAAGTTGGCCTGGCATATGCTGTCCACTATTCTAGTGGGCACCTTGCACCAGTCCAAACGACCCTTATTGATGGTAGGTTTAAGACAACCTTTATAGAAAGCTATCCCACTGGTAGCTGTGGTAGCTGTGGAGAGCAGCCTTCAGGCTAAGTCTTGAAGGAATGTAAAGCAGCTTGTTATACAAGTCTATAATCTCCTGAATGACCAAATGAAAAGACAACCACACCAGGTATATATCAAATATATATGTATTTATTCTAAACACACTCCTGTAGTCTCTTTATGAGGCTAGAGGCAAAAGTGCAATACAATAACTTAATTAGCACTCAGTAAATTAGCACAGTATATGTTTTGCCCTAGGGGCCTCACAAACCATATACTAAGAAAGTTGTATAAGTACCGCTGTGAACATAGAGACAAGGCCTAGATCCTTAAGAACCGCTGGGGCAACCAAGAACCACCAAAGGTAGTGATGCCGGAGACCCACGGGGAACGCGAGCAGTGTCTAAACACAGCTGCGAATCACCATTGACTTCTATGTAGAAAGTCGCGATTAGATTTTTAAAAAATAAGTGCACTTAGAAGTGGACTAGGAACAAACCCCTTCAGTACTGGACACTTAGAGAGTCAAGACCCACGGGAGCACCGAAGTACTCATGTTACCTCACCAAGGGAAGCCGGGTGCATAGGTGTCTTTTCGTGTCAGGATTCGTCGTTGTTTCCTATGGAGAGCTGCAAAGAAGTGCTGCAGGCGACCAGAAGAAAAGTGTCCGGATGTATCCAAGGGTGGATCGGAGATCTGAAGAACCTGAAAGCAGAGGCGACAGAGTCTGGGTCACTAGCCAGTGACCAGGAAGGCGACAAGAAGATGCCAGCCGAAGTCGGGTGATTTCAGGTGATGTAGGTGAAGCTTGACTCTCCAGGAGGCATCAACGACAACCAGGAGCTGGATTCGAGCTGTCCCATGTCGGATGCCGAGTGCTGCAGCGTCGGTATCCAGATTGGACCCAACATGCCTTGGCAACAGCAACCCATGCAAGATGCAAAGATTGGCTTCAGAGCAGACCAGCAAGGTCTGGGGGACACGCCCTTCGGAGGGGAGACAGGGCACGTCAGGAGCAACCAGGGAAGCCCAAGAAACGAAAGAGATTCCTTTGTGGGGACCCACCAGTCGACGGACCAAGGGGCCTCGAGCAGGAATGCAGGAAGTGGGCCCACGGAACACTCTTGGAGTGTGGGCCCACATGCTTCGGTGCAAAAGGTGCTCAGGGCTTGGACTACAAGTAGCCCAATGCACAACTTCGGGAAAGCTCGGGAAGTCGATGCACTAGCAAACGTGCTGGATGTCCAGCAGTTCCGGTCCCACGTCTCTTGTGATGGCTACAGGTCTCAGCTTTGCTAGGGACTCGTGTCAGCCTCGGAGATGTCTGGAAGTCCGTGTCCTGTGTCACAGATTCTTCGGGATCCGGCTGGAGCCTCGAAAATGCAGACCGGCAAGATGCTTCTTGGTGCCTGTTTGAACAGGAGAGTCACGCCTTGACCTAAAGGGAAATTTCTTCAGTCTTCTAGTCGGAATAGAACGTCAAAGGTCCAAGATATATGTTGCAGAGTTTCGTCCAGGGTAATCTGAAGTCCTAGGGACTGGGTTCCTATACTTATAATAAGTTTAGGGGATGGACTAACTTGAAGGTCCCACCTATGGCCCCTTCCCCTTTGTCCAGTTTTGCGCCAGAGCTGGGGCTGAGTTCGCCAGCAACCGGTTGGAACTGGGAAATGCACAGGGACACCTTGTTGGCCCCAGACACTGTCTGAAAAGCATTCACTGAGTGCACCCACCTGGCCCTAATACTCTAAAGCCTGTCTAGGGAGGTGGTTACACCTTCCTGGACAGGAAACCTATTGTCCAGGCCTCCCCTGCCGGAGTTTCGTCCAGCAGCAGGAGGTCAGACTTGTGTCTGTGGCAGCAGCATCCATTTTGTGATGCTGGGGCTCTTTCTAACTATTACCAGGTAAGTGTGTACATGTCTTCTCCCTCTAGAAGGATGGAATGCTACCCCTGCCGCCAGAACTGGCGGGGGTAGTATTCCAAAGTGTTTGACACCAAACACGACATGTTTCCAAAGTTGGCATTAACCGCGAGGTTATAATGCACTTAAGAGTATATGGTATGGTTGTATCACAGAACAGCTATAAGGAAGGGATTCCGAAAGCTGCAGAGGGGCTCAGCTCATGCTTGGGCACCCTCACACACAAAACCAAGCACTCTGCATTCAGGCTTCTCAAGACCTGCCATAGGTTTCTATGTGTCTGTATATATAGGTAGATATAGGTATACTATATTTAAGTAAGGGGTACAAGTACCACCCTACCCAGGCTGCAGTAGCAGACCTGTGGTGTCATTTTGGAAGGCTTTCCAGGGGTGGCATAATACATGCTTCAGCCCTTGGTAGGCCTCTGGGGAACCTATGCCCTTGGTACCTAAGGTACCATATACTAGGGACTCACAAGGGTAACCCAGTAACCAACCTGGAGTGTACCTTATGTACATACAATCAATTTAGAGAGGGAACCCGATAGGCTGGAACCCTGGATAGCAGGATCCCAGCCAAACTAAGTCAAAAACCATCAAAACACCAGGCAAAAAAGTGGGGGTAACCATGCAGTCGGATTCCACTTTCCTACAATTAGTTATTTACACCTGAAGATAAGGTGACACATTTTGGTTTGACCATTAGAAAACGTTTTATTTTGGAATTACATTACTCCTACAGAAGATTTGTAGCAAGGTGGGTTCATTAGCATAGGTATTTCTACTGTTTCCTCCGTGTATATTAGTCTCCCTCTTAGTATGTAATCTTTGGTTTCTTCCTTTAGACCCAGACATATGCCTATTAATCTTCTTCTCTCTGTCTACAGCTTTTAGGCTCTGTCAATGTCTGGTTTTGTTGCAGCCTGGGGTTCGACGTGGGACCCTTATCTCTCCTTGTTTTGTTTCCCTTCTTCCCCGGGTTACCATTGTCACTTTGACCTTTGTTGGGTGCAATAGGTGATTTAGGGAAGTTGTGGATCTTTCTTCATGTCCATGACGTTCCTGCGGAAACATAGTTGAGACTTGCCAACCACGACTCTAACGACGGACGCGGAGCCGCACGACGCCACCTTCCGATGGGCAGGGGTACTGCTGACAAAAACTTTCCGGATCCAGTCTGACGCCTGGGGGTAATTCTAAGGTAAGGAATCTATGACTACTCATTTTTCTTACAGATATATCGTTACCGAAGGTAAGTAACTTGTTCTTCATGAGTGATTCTTGGATGTCACTTTTCAATCCTATGGCGCATATCCAGGTGTGCCACTGACGCCCCATGCTGGCACCAACTACACTATCCAGACAGACAGTGGTGTCCAGGCTCAGGCTGATTATGTATGTTTCTCCGTTCTATTCATCCTGAATGATGTGTTGGGGGTTGGGCTGAAAATAAACCGAGCCTGCTGGGAAGATATCTGCCACCATGTGCAAACGCGTGCAAATAACTCCCCGGGAGGCAAATTCAATTTACAGATCTTTGGACAAGACTAACAGACAAGAACATGTGTTTCAACTCTATCTTGTGGGATGGTGGGATTCATACTGGGAGTCAGTCAGCTGGTGGAGTTCTTGTTTAAATGTGTGGTGTCTTAACCTTCATTGTCTTGTGGCTTTGGGTCAGACGTCTACAGTTCAGTGGAATTGCGTCTAAATTAGATTCAGATTCTCGGAGGGACCGAGGTGGACATGACTTCAGCTGAGGTCGAATCTGATTTGCTTCGTTTTCTGAAAAGGAAAAGACTATGAGCTCTTCCTCCAGCTTCGTAGTCGTCGATGCACAGGGCCTCAGGCAGGTCTCCATACCATAGTAGGCTCTGGTCCCAGAGTCTGGGTGGACCCTGAAATGGGGTCAAAAGACACTTAACGTGGATGCATCGGAGGTAACCCCACTGGAGACCTAGTGTGATCCATGGGGTCCAGAGGCGCACCAGAGGGTTCCAGTGGCATAACAAAGATATGCAGCATTGCCCCCTTGAAGGACTGGATCTTTTGTGGCATCACAAATGAACCTTGAAATTCATGCTGGATAGAGTCTAGGGCTGGAATCGATTCCAAAGTAGGAGACTGATACCATAATCTTGACCTACCATGACGTCTTTATGACTTCTTCTGGTGAGGGTGGCAAGAGGCTGGGGAGACATGTATGATCTTCTTGTGCTTCTTTTTCTTCAACGCACTTGAGAACTTGGAATGTGATGACCCCCTCTCTTGAAAACGGCCTTGGACCATCCTTCCGAATCTTCTTACAGTCCTTGGCGACCTAGAGTTTGGCCTCAATGTCTGGGATAGCCTTCCCATTCATTTGAGCACAGTCACTGCATTAATTCAAGCCATGCGAGAAGCCCAGTCACCAGAGACAGACCATGTCTGGGTACGTCACTTACATCTGTTTGTGGCAATCCTTGCAGGTTTTAAAACCTTTAATTTTAGGGGGAGATATGTCCCTTGCACACCGGAAAAGTTTGAAAGAATTTGTGAAATTTAAGTCTGCTAGGTGACCGAGATCGAAGGAGCGAGCTACGGAGCCATGTCAGAATGGAGAGGGGGTGATTAAATTGTGGCTCCAACGTCATTTCCGGAACGCAGCGGACCAGATGTGTAGCCACATGACGTCACAAGGGCCGGACTGGCAACCAAAACAGGTCCTGGAAAAGTGCTCGGCCGGCCCCCCCGGAGGGGGGTATAGGGGTTGCGGCCGAGCTGCTTGCCAGGGCTGGTTTTGGCTGATTTTGTTACAGGGGCCGATATTGCAGCTATGCTGCAAAAAAAGCCCTTTAACAAAAACAGCACCAAGGGTCCCAAAACAGTCCCCCACCCTGGCGTCCCACCGGGGAAATGCCTTGTGCCTGCTACACCCAGTCCGGCCCTGGACGTCACCTATGGGCCACAAGGGTATTCTTGAGAAAGCTCTCCAGCTCCAGTCTGGCCCCAAGGAGTATTCACAAGGTGAAGAATCTCCAGTTAAAAGTATCTATCAGAAATGTAACAGAATAGGAATGTACCCTATCTACGTGACAGATGACGGTAACACTACAAGTATGCTCATTCTGGTGCAATGCAATACAATCAGGACTGTGTTTAATATTTTCCATTTTCTGTCTTCTACTTGCTAAATATAAATGCATGCAAAAGACCTGGACACACTACTGCTCTGAAGACTTGCTTGGTGAGTTGGTGGCAGGTGCATCTCTGGCAATCCTAAGCCGGCCCTGCCTTCTTGCCTCTCTCCCCACCTACTTTACCAGTGTTTATTATCTAGATTGAGGCTTTCCTGACTTTTTCACCCTTACCAAAGGGTCCTAAATGCCACTTAAAGAAGCACAATGGTTCTGAGGGTAACAGACAGTCCTACCATGTCTTAGGCATCTTCCATCACAATGCCTGCCAGCGTTAAGCTCTGGTTAATAGACATAGTGTTCTTTTTACTACCCTTAACAGGACTTGGCTGGAAAAGAGCGGCAAACAGTAGCCCAAGTGAACAAGGTGAGGGTGGAATTGGAGGAGCAGATTGGACACCTGCAGGCAGAACGGACCGCACAAGAAGGCTTAAAGGAAATGATTGCTGCTCTTCAGAGGCAGCTGAAAGGTAAGAAGGAGCAGTGACATGGAGGCCAGTTTGTGTGATGAACTGTCCTTTAAGGTGTATTGGGCCTACAGTGAAGTGAGGGGGGAGTTAAGATTATTGAACTCAGATCGTAATATAGCGGGACAGGGTAATGTAATGTAAGGTCGATTTGCACAGCACTATTTGTCACCCATGAGGGTGTCCAGGAGCTGAGTAGGTGAGCGCAGGCATGTGGTGAGGCTGGACTTGTGTACAGGTAGTCTCGAATGGCCCCATAAGAAGACTAATTGGAAAGCCAGGTCTTCTGCTTCATGCGGAATTCAAGAAGTGAGGAGGAAGCCCTGAGGTGTTGGACGAGGTCGTTCCAGGATTTTGCAGCTTGTTAGGAGAATGATCAACATCTGAATCTGCTTCTGTGGGTAAAGGGTGTTTGTGCAAGTGAGAGTGGTCCTGAGCAAAGTTTTCTGGTGGGTTGGTGGAAATGAAGCTGGTGACTGAGGCATGCAGATGCTGTGTTGTGTGGTGGCTTGAATGCATGTGTGAGAAGTTTGTACTGGCAATGTTTCTGTATGTGGAGTCAGTGGAGTTCTCTGAGGGGTGGTGGTGTTTGGGTTTGGACTAGTCTGGTGGCTGCGTTTTGGATGGTTTGAAGTCTGTGAAGAAGGTTGGTTGGGATGCAGGCGCGCAGTGTGTTGCCGTAGGAGTCATGTACATGTTGAAATTGTGGGGCTGAGTGATGATCTCTGTTGGACTCTGCAGATGAGGTCCTTGGGTTCTGATGTGAAAGACATAAGTTTGACTCATTGTGTTCTTCCTGAGAGGAAGGAGGCTCTCCATTCGAGTGCTGGTCTTTGTATACCTACTCTGTTTAGTCTGGTGATGAGTGTATGGTGAGAGATGGTGCCAAAGCAGTGAATAGGTCCCAGAAAATGAGGGTGACGGCCTGTCCACGGTCGAGGATGGTGCACATGTCATCTGTGGCTGCGATGATGGCTATTTCATGCTGTGGTTGTTTCAGAATCCTGATTGCAATTCATTCAGGAGTTTGTGGCAGTGTAGGTGGAAAGAAAGTTGTCTGTTGATGGTCTTCACAATGACTGTGGCTGGGAAGGGGAGCAGCGAAATGGGTCGGTATTTGCTGAGTACTTTGGGGGTTGGCTGAAGGTTATTAGGAGGACGGTCACTTTGGCATGGTTCCAGCTATCTGGGAAGGTGGCTAATTTGAGGGAGGTATTGATTGAAGTGAGTGCAGCTCTGATCGTGGCTCTTCCCAGTTTGTTGTTATGGTGGGGGCAGGGGTCTGTGGGCGGCACTCCTGCGTGGACTGTCTTCATTATTGCTGCTGTGTTCTCAATTGATAAAGGGTTCCATGCTGTCAGTTCGTAGTCTTTGATTGACGAGGTTAGCAGGCTTTAAAGGTTGATGTGGGTGGCTGGGGTTCGCAGTAGCTGTAGATCTTGGTGATTTTTTCATGGAAGAAGTCTGAGAGGTTGTTGCAGAGTTCTTATGCAGGGGTGATAGTTAGTTGAGACTGTTGGGTCGGTGAATTCCTTGACGATGATGAAAAGGTCCTACCAGTTGTTGGACTTAGATTCTCGGGTCAGGGCCTTTTTCTTGGTATTTCACTTGATGGAGATGGTGTCTAGGGTGGCCTAGTAGGTGTTTCTTGTAGTGGTTCCTCGGGTGGTTCTCCATTTCTGTTCGAGTTTTTTGCAAACTCTCTTGGAATTTCTGAGATCGGCAATGTACCAGCTAGCTTGTTTATTGGCTCTTTTGGGTTTGGTGTCTCTCAGGGGAGACAGGGTATTGGTGCAGGAGGTGATCCAGTTGTTGAAGTTGTTTGTGTCATCGGTGGGGTCTGAGTAATCAGTTAGAGGGCATTGAGCCATTCAGTTTCTGTAACTTTCTTCCAGCAGCAGCTTGGGATGTTGCTAGACTCCTTAGGGGTGTTTGCTGTCCCTGTTATATGAAAGTGAATGATGGAGTTGTCCATCAATGTGAGTGGAGTGATGTAGCTAACTTTAACCTTGTCGCTGGATGAGAAATGGGGTTCACGGTGTGTCTGGCGATGCGGATAAGGCTTTGTAGGAGCTGGGTTGTTCAATGTTCCATAGACTTTCGAGCAAGTCCGTGGGGTCGTCAAGATGAAAGTTGAGATCACCTAGGAGTAGGAAGTCTTTGCTGCCCCTGGCGAGGGATGCAGTGAGGTGAGGAGGTTGCTGAAATGGATGCCAGGTCCTGGGGGCTGGTAGACGAGGGTGCCTTTGATAGCCGCTTTACTGTCTGTCTGAAGCTTGAAGTGCATGTGTTCCATAAAAGTGGCTTTGGGTCAGTGTAAGAGGTACACTTGGTGGTGTCTCTATGAATGATGGAGAGTCTTCCTTTTGATTCATGGGGTTGGTCCTGGCACAGGTTTTTGTAATCTGTAGGAATGGCTTTGGCGATGTCCAGTGCCGATATAGGGATAATCCAGGTTTCAGGAGGAGGAGGAGGAGGAGGTCTGGTGCATTGGAGTCAATGAGGTCCCAAATCTCGGTTGAATGCTTGCCGAGTGAGCTTGTATTGAGGCGCATGCGAGTGAGTTTTGTGGTGCTGTCTGTGTGTGTGTGTTTGCAGGTCTTGAGTTCTGACTTGGTGAGAAGTGCGGTGTGTGTGGGCAGTGAGAGGCGGTTTGTTGAGACGGGATGTGGCAATGCAAGCAGACCTAGAGGCCCACCGTGGACTGAGGTGTGGCTCGACAGCAGCGTTTGTGGTAGCATCTAGGGTTGAGCAGGTGCCGTTTTTCTGTGGTGTAGCTGCAAGAGGGGTTTGGGACCAAGGTTTTTGGCGCTGGTTGCAGTCCAGGCACAGATGGGCTTGCCTTTTGCGTATCCTCGCTGTGGCCGCCATTATGTAGGGCCTTGGAGAGTAGAAGGTGTGCAGGGCGGTGGGCGGGGTCAGTAAGAGCAGTAAAGTCCTGCAGGGAGAGCAGGAGATTACAGCAAACAAAGTGGGAAATCGTGATCGCCAGAGCAAGAACGATCATCTAACAGGGGAAACGCAAGGAGACAGACTCCAACACAAGTTAGAAGGGCAAGGCGAGGTCGGCAGTGGGAATTCCCTTAGTGATTGATCCCAAGATAGTTTTATTGGGTATTATAGAAGTGGTTGGTGACTCCAGAGCTGTCCGCTCTTTGATTGCCACTGCGTATATTGGGGGCCAATAGAGACCTTGCCAGGCATTGGAGAGATGTGCAGGCACCGCCCATACATGTGTGGGCCTGTGGCACGGACTCCTGCGCTGCTTTTGAAATACTGGTGTATAAGGCGTGAGGGTCCCCCCAAAAAGATGAACTTATATGGCTGTTATGGACTGGGGACACTGGGTGCACTGGTTGAGACCGGGCACGTTTTTTGATGTACAGTGCAAGAAGGCTTGGTCAAAGTCGCACTGAAGCAGAAGAGAGATGTCTGGGCAACTACTCCCACATGTCACATGTTTAATAATGTAGTGTACATTCACAAAAGAGACTGAATAGAAGCAGAACTCTTCTGTTGCTCCCAGCCCTTTCAAGGTTTGTCCCATATATTTGCTCACATTCAGATTTATATTTTAGAGTGTGCTTATGCCAGCATTGCTGCTAAGGGAGAAAAGTTGTTGGCTCTGATAATGGTCTGCTGGCAGACCTTTTTTGATACGAATGCATTTGGCCACTGGGAATGGAGCCTGGGTGAATATGAGATTCAAATAGTTTTCTTCAATGTAACTTTTTCTACCCCTTTCTAAACGAGTCTTGTGTACTTTTTGTCAGTTAAGGATGACAAAATTAGCTTCTGGCACAGTGATTCTCCTTAACTCTCTAAAGACTTGAATTAATTGACTCACTATCGTTGAGAGATAAAAGCCTTAAAAGAAAATCAGTCTGTCTACAATTCAATCTTTGATGGTTAAGACATCAGAGAATCACTCATACAAAAGTAGTATATTGGCAGCTCTATGATTTTATGGTGACTTCTTGGTTAACACATAGCATTGATTATTCCCGATTTCTGTATCATAATGTATATACAATACTTGAGGCCCTACCATTTGGGCCTATGGTTAAGATGTGTCTCGTCTAGAGACCCTAAGAGCAGGTACCCTAACACTAGCCCCAGCAGAAAACAAAAAGCTTCTAGTTAGTGGCCCCTAGTGCTCACTTGCTCTGCCAACATATGACTTGTCAATTATTTCTCTTCAGTTCTGTTTTTCATGTGCTCTCCATTTATTGTATTTTCAATTCTACCCTTTTGAAACAGTTTTTGAACATAATTTGAAAATCTTTCTCAGGTTCTGTCCCTTAATTGACTTGTTTAAAATAATTTGGGAACACAGAAGTGACACCTTTCCTCTCTACATTTCTGTAGGCACTAGTCTACAACGACTTTGGCACAAGCCTTTTAACCCCTTGGCTGCGGGGCCGATTCCCCCTGCTGTGCTGGGGGGAAGTGGGTACGCACAGCACCCCGGTGCTCATGACGAGTTCAGCTCGTCATGAGCCACGTTTCTTGTGTGCTCATGACGAGCTGAGTTCGTCATGACCACACCCGTTCGTTAGAACGCCCAGCACAGGAGGGGAATTAGCCCCACACCTGAGCGTTCTAACGGTCATGACGAGCTCAGATCGTCATGAGCACACGAGAACTGTGGCTCATGACGAGCTGAGCTCGTCATGAGCATGGGAGGGGTTAAAGAGGGATAAAACAAAATATGATATGTTATTTTTACTACTTTACCCTCTCCAGGATGTTATTTCTCCAGGATGGCCTTCCTAGACTCCTCAGTGCAAATCTGTTGTCCCTAAAAATAGAGTTAATTACAGTGTTTTTTAGCTCACATGGCATTTTATAGAAAGATACCAATCACATGCAATTCAGCTGTGGCCCCATGTTAAATAAACAGATGTTATTCAGCATCAAGATACCTCTTGGGGTGAACTTATGCTATACAAATGCACATTATGTGTTTTCGGACTTAAATTCTTATCAGTGAAATGCAGTTTGAATATCCTAATATAATAATATTGTGACCCACATTTGATAAGTCTCCAAAACAAGTATTTGCAATGCTATAGGTATCACATTTTTTTTAGAGTTAGAGCTATTGGCCTTGTAATGGAAATGCCTTTTACTTATATGTGCCAGACCTCTCAGATGCTTTGAACACCAGATTCTATCCATTTATTTATTTATTATTTATTTATTGATAACATTTCTAGAGCGCGAACAATGACCCATGGGCGTCTCGGCGCTAAAGTATCTGCAGTATTTAACCCGGGAGGGGAAGTCAAAATTTACTGATTAAAAAGCCAGGTCTTAAGTTGTTTGCGGAAGGACCATAGCGATGGGCTTGTTTTATTAGAGTGAGGCAGAGTGTTCCAAAGCTTAGGGGCTGACACCAGGAATCTTCTGTCGCCCCATGAGACAGATTTGGTGCGAGGAATCACAAGGTTATTTAAACTGGAGGAGCGTAGGATTCTGGAAGGACAGTAGGGGGTGAGATTTTGGGCGAGGAAAGCTGGTCCCAAATTGTGCAAGGCCTTGTAGACTATACAAAGAGATTTGAACTTTATCCTCTTTCTGATAGGCAGCCAGTGTAAGTCTCTGATGGTATTCGAGGCAGATTGATATTTGGGAAGTCTTCCCAGTAGCCTGGCGGCGGAGTTTTGAATAATTTGCATTTTGTTCAAAACTCTTTCTTGTGCATTTAAGAACAGTGCATTGCAATAATCCAGGGTGGATATTGCCAAGGAGGAAACCAGGGTATTGCCAGCTGTATCAGGAAGAAAGGGGAGGATTTTCTTGATAAGTCTCAGTTTATAGAAGGCAGAGGAGGTGATCTGGTTGGCATGTGAAAGAAAGGTGAGGCGGTCATCGAAAATGACTCCCAGATTCCTGACCTTGCTAACAGGCTCAGGAGGGGGGCCAAATGACGAAGGCCACCAACGAGAAGACCATTCAGGGGTCAGATGTCCAAAGATAACTACTTCCGTCTTTTCGGAATTCAATTTTAGGCAATTGGAAGCCATCCAGGTCCCAATTGCCCGCATGCCCAGATTAAGATCATCTGCTCTTTTGTGGCCGTCATTCTTAATGGCAAGGACCAACTGAGTGTCATCTGCATAGGACGTAAGGCTCATCCCATGGGCACGAATGATGTTGGCTAGGTCCGACACATAAATGTTAAAAAGTGTCGGACTTAGGGATGAGCCTTGAGGAACTCCGCATGGCAGAGACAGGGTAGGGGAATGGAAAGATCCCAGTGTAACCACCTGAGTCCTATCGGCCAGAAAGGAGGCCAGAAGTTTCTTCGCATTATGCAGAACAACCATATTCTCGACACGGTCGATCAAAATAGCATGATCGACCGTGTCGAAAGCTGCCGATAAATCAAGCAGTATTAAAACTGCTGTCTCCCCGGCATCACGGATGGTTCTAACATCATCCGCGGCTTTGATCAAAGCCGTCTCCGTCCCATGGCATTGGCGGAAGCCAAACTGGGATTCGTCCAAAAGATGATGTTCCTCAATGAAGGCCGTAAGTTGTAGGTTCAGTGCTTTTTCGGCTATTTTTGCCAGAGCTGGAAGGCTGGCAATAGGACGGTAGCTCTTTAAGTCTTCCATGTCAAGGTGTGGCTTCTTTAGCAATGGTTTGATGAGTCTTTTTTAAAGTGGCTGGATAAATGTCAGTACTGAGCATGGAGTTGCAGATAAGAGTAATGGCAGGAAGAACAACTTCAATGACAGGTAGTGGAACTTTAAAAGGACATGGGTCCAGAGCAGAACCCGATCTAATAGTGGATATAATGTCAGCAATCTGGGAGCTGGAAATATCTGCAAACTGAGAGAGAGTTGGACCAGTACGGAGTGTGGTGGGCAACTTGGAGGGGGTGTTAGTGTTATTGGCAAAGGCCGAGTAGATGTCATTGACCTTGCTAAAGAAAAAGTTGGCCAAGGCATCGCAGAGAGATTGGGAGGGAGGGGGAGTCAAATTGGTGGAGAGACCGGCTAACTGTTTGGTGGCTTCATATAATGCCTTGTTGGAATTTTTGACTAGTTCAATTCTATCGTTAAAGAAGTTTTTCTTGGCGTCACTAATCATGATTTTATATTTAGCCACTGTTTCTTTATATTTAGTTTTCGCCTCTCCCGAGTAATCTTTCCGCCAGTGCCTCTCCTTGTTTCTGCACTGCTGTTTCTGTGTTCTTAAGGCCTCGGAAAACCAGGGAGCCGACGGGGCAGACCTATTACGAGAGTGTTGTTTAACCGGGACCAGAGAAGTGGCCGCAGAACCCACCCAATTGTTAAATTGCATAATGGCAATATTAGGGTCGGCTGATAACAAGGGATTAGATTTAATCAAAAGTGTTGCGAGGCTAGAATGATCAATGTCGTTCCACGCCAGAAAAGACTGGCGAGAAGTAGAGGATGGTGTAAAGGCCCCAGAGGCCCCAGAGTCATTAATGGTCAGTGTAGCCAGGATGACATGGTGGTCTGACCATGTAAGGGGAAGGATTTGTAGAACATGTAGATCCATTAAATTAGTAAAAATTCCATCCAGTGTGTGGCCCCCATCGTGAGTGGGGGCCATTGTTGATTACCTGCTTTTCTACACTTCAATCGTTTCTTTCCAACAGATTACAATCTGTTACTATTGCGCTATTCATGTTGACAACTTCTCCTTTAAATATGGAGTGCCTCGTGGTTGCTTTTTGAGCCCCACATTATTCAATATCTATATAACACAATTCGCGATAGTAGTAAAAACCTTTGTATTTCATCTTGTATCGAAGCCGACGATACACCAATAATTGTATCCGTCTCCAAAAATCTTGATGACACTCGAGCCAACTTTGCCATTTATATGAACTTTGTGACAGAATGGAGGAGTGCGGACTGCCTCTAATTGAAAGGTGACAAAAGTGAGATTTTAGTTTTAGGCAATTGTTCCTGGTCATGGTCTCCGGAATGGTGGCTGGATAAACTGGAACAACCTCACTCACGCCCAAAATCTTGGAAATCATCATCGATGCGCCGCTAACCTTCAATTAACAAATTAACAGTATTGCTGTACTTGTTTGCTGTACTCAAACCACTGCGTAAAATCCTTCCTCTTATTCCAGTACCTTCTGAGGGAGGCACTGATAGTTTCGAGTACAGAGTACGGTAAATCACTATATGCTGCATCCAGAATTGCTCTTGACATTCCAAAAAGAGCATCCATTAGAGTTGTTCCATATGACCAGGATGTCATCAATGTACCTAATCCATAAACGTATCTGATTGGTAAATTGATTATTGTTCCAGATGTTGTGGTCCTCAAACCCTCCCATGTACAGGCATTCCACGCTTGGGGCAAACGTGCTGCCCATGGAAGTACAGTGGCAGTGCAGATAGATCTTGTCTTCAAAACTGAAAAAGTTTTCAGTCAGAGCTAATTTGGCTAGTTGCATGATCCACTCTACTGGTGTGTTCCATTTCCACTCTTCAGATAGTAGAAGATTGTGGATGACATTAAGGCTTTCTTCTTGGGGGATACTCGTGTAGAGCGACTCCATGTCCAGGCATATCAGTGTTTGATATTCAGGATTGAAGGTTATGTCTTTTTGTATGGTCAGTAGATGAGTGGTGTCTTTCACATAAGATTTTGCTTTTGTGACTATAGGTCTCAGGTACCAGTCCACAAACTGTGACAGAGGTTCTAAAAAGGAGCCAATGCCGGAGACTATTGGTCTCCCTGGCGGTGGAATGCGTCCCTTGTGTATCTTCGGTATGGTGTAAAATCGTGGGACTCTGTGTTCCTTTGTTGTCAAGAACTCCTTCTCCTTACGGTTGATCCACCCTTTTTCATGTGCTCTGTCCCGGAGTAGGTTGATTTTTTGTTGGATATTGCCCGTCGTGTCAGTGTGAAGGATAGTGTACTTCCTTTCCTCTTGTAGCAGTGACATGCATGCCGCACTATAGTCCTTTTTGTTCCGGACCACGATGGCACCTCCCTTGTCTGCAGGTTTTATCACAATATTCTCTCTCGCACTCAGTGTTTTCAGAGCGGTTGATTCCTGTTTTGCTAGATTGTTAAACCCGTTGGGGTTGGGTTGTAAGGTCTCTATGTCCTTGATGACTGCTTCCTCAAAAGCCACAATTTCAGGGGGTATTGTGGAAGGTGGTGGACTAAAGGTAGATTTCTTCTTCAGGTTTGTGTAGCCTTCTTCTTTAGGTTGTTCCGGTTGGTTCATGATTAATTATGCCAATAAAGCAATCTTATCTAATGTCTTCAAGGACTTAAAACTGCTACAAATGAGGTCGATCGACCATAAAAACGTCAAAGGATGACCAACCTGCTCAAAAATTATAACGCAATAAATGCATCAAGAAAAAACTGGATCAAATTAATTTGCAAAAAACTAGCTTATAATTTCTTATACATTGTTTTTTTTTTAAATGGCAACTTTGCAATCCAAAAGGCTTTTAAAACAACAGTTTTGCAACGTTAACCTTTCTTGTGCTTCAATTATTCACAGATAGCTTGTAGTTTTCTAAAAACAGGACAATGTCACGATTACGAGAGGTAGCATCTTACACAAAACACGCTTTTCGTGTTTTTAAAATATACAAAACAAAAATTAGTGGTTAGTGGTACAGGAGCGACTACTGCGTACCTTAATTAATTTATGGCATTTGTTGCCGGCTCTGGTAGACATTAATGAAAGTCTATAAACAGCTGCTTGTAATGTTTATCTGGGTCATGTGCCTACTTATAGGCCATGCAGGCTGCGACTTATAGGCCGTGCAGGCTGCGCACTAGAAACTGGGCAGGCTGGCTCCGTTCTGCTACCCCACCTGACACGACGTTTCAAAGGTGGTGGACAAGCGATCAATTCAAAAAGTTAGAAGACAGCGAAAAACAGCATAGTTTAAAAAAGCTGCTGCAGTGGTGCAGAGCCAGAATTTGCACTGACGTTTAGAAATAAGGAAATTCAGAAGCAGAACATTACTATGCAAGCAAAGGGATAGAATACATTTATCTTATTTTAATTAAAGATGGGTCTGCGCTATCCGTCTTTCCTCTCCAAAAAGTACACTGCACAGCAGCCCACCATTCTAAAGAACTACACCCTCTCTCACTCAGTCACTACAAACAGCAGCGCCTTATTTGAAATATTATTATTTTTATAGCACATCGTGCTATAAGTGTGGGTTCATATCGCTGGTGACCGGTAACTTCATGCCATTCCAAAGACCGAGTTTGAGGAGTGTTGCCTGCATGTATCATCTGAGTATCTATGACTGATCTACCATTGTGTTTGATAGATCAGCAGCGACTAAACCACTGGTCTGGTGGTGTCAGAAAGAACGAGGCCCGAGTGATTGTCTGACTGCTCGACTCTGGCGTGTAGTGTACCGGCCACTGAACCTAAAGCCTCTGAGTATTTATGATTTACATCGTCTTAGAGGCGACTTCCTGCTTTCTGTAGGGGCCCCCTCATATTTCGTTGTGCCACAAAAGCCTTTGGTCAAAGATACGGCTGCGGCATTGTAGTTCGTAATTTTGTTTCCATTGTTTAATTTGTTCTGAACCAATAAACATGTCTGACAGTGTGCCGACTGGGAACCGGGTTGAAGTCTTAGCGTGGGCTTTCCCCGTGCCCACATCGCATGTACCGGGAAACCCACAGTTGCGCTTATGCTTGGATGGTGAATTGGGGGTTCTCCTAACCGAGGAGGTAGGGGGAAAGCTAAAAGTATAAAGAGCAGCAATAGAAGGGCAAGATAAGGCGGTAGTAATACAAATGCCTTAAATAGCATCCAGAACATGAAGTGTGGCGTCCATGAGACACAAGTGAAGGGAAAGGAAAACAAAAAAGAGTGCAGCAGGAACGAACATTCATTAAAAATAGTACACGTACTGTGTAACAACCAAGTAAAGTGGCCAGTAGCCATGGGAGGTTCCAAATGAAGACAAGACCGTACTAAGAGGGACTAACAAGCCTATTAACGAATTTGAATGCAGCATTTACGAAAGACAATGACACAAACCAATTTAAAATATGGGCGGACAGCGGGCACAGCTTCTCTCCCATACGCTACTACAGCAGTCTTGCAGAGCGAGCAGTGCAAACGCGCTGCCACTATGCTCGACCTAAAAATGAATGGCATGCTCAGAGACAACCAATAATAATAAAGGGTAATGTTTAAGCCAGAACTTCTGAACTACTGGGAATTCCTATGTGGATTGGTATTCCTTAATTTTAAGCACATCTGTGCCATTGCAGAATGCAGCAAATCTAATGCAAATTAGTCTTGGGTCCGTAATACAAGGAGTAGTCCAGTTCTAACTTCTAGGTTATATATAGTCTGCTCATATACTTACACATTATATGTTTTTAATGGATACTTCTATGCGCAGATTCTTCACCTTTTAAATATCTCCAGGTGCCAGAATGGATCTGGAAATTTTCATTGCAGTTTCTCCTGCTCCACAGAATGTGACATCGCTGGACTCCGCAACAACCTCATACCGTTGCAGGAAGTCAAAGTGCAGTCACATACAGGTGCTACCCTTGAAAATTGAGTTTCTTTCTTTCTGGACACTTCAGCATGAATTTGGAGCTTGTTCTGTGCTTTCTCTGTAGAAAGGAGATTTTGAGGTCTGTAAAAATCTGACAGTGTGCCAGGGAAAATGTCCCCCCACACCAAACGAAAGGCTTCAAACAATGGTACAGTTGTAGGAAGCAGATGCCAGTCACAGGTCCACACAATGTTTGCCTGTCGTGTCTAGGCATGACTCAAACTTGCATCTGATGACCATCAAAGAGAGAGAGAGAGGGAAAAGTATGTCAGAGCATCAAAAATTAGGTGTGTCTCTATCCAAGAATCTGACCCACTCCTGCTTCAAATTAAGGCCTTGCATCGAGGCTCGCGCCAAGTCACCATCTTGGCACAAGTGGAATACTAAGTCCATGGACAAATGCATAGCAAGCGCAAGAAATCAAAGCCGGACTCATTGCGATCTTGCCCCTCCCACACCAGGGATGCGCCATGCAGCAAGCATACCAAGGATCTGTGACTCAAGTACCATCCTCCGACTCTGAGCCTCTTCTGAGGCTTTTCTTTTTACGTGCCCAAGTCCCCTGGAGCATCATCGACCCCACAGCAGATAGAGGCTTTTAGGGAGCCCAGGCCGCAACTGTTTCGGATGGTTTTGACTCCCTCTGCAGTGCTTTAGGGCCCGAGCCACAGCAGTTACCAGTTGGGCTTGCGCCGACAGGTTTGACTCTGGCACCGATTGACCCAGTGGTACATTCTCCCTGTTCATTTCTGATGCAGGCCCATGCCTCCACTCCAGCATCAGAGGCCTCTATAGTGCCAACCACTGAAAAAGTCCTAACAGGCTCTGAGTGCAGTGTGGCAAAGGCCACATCCTGTTTCTTTCTGCAACACCATGTGCCCAGTACCCTTTCTCAAGTGGACACCGGGCACCTGGTATAGCCTTTGGCAACAAACAGCATGCAGTCTTCCATAAGAGACAAACATGTGGAAATACTGTCTTTATGGAGAGCTTCTTTTATGTTAGGAAAGAGTCTTTCTCTCTGTAAAAATTATTACAGGATACCACACATACATGGATATTTATGAAGGAAGAACTGCTGTTTGCATATAACCAACTTTACCTTCCAAGCCCTAAAACTCTTCCTTCCGGTGGCGCAACAGGTGGGTACAAGGTTTGACCTACATCAAATTCACTGAATTGTTCTGCAGCAGTAAAAAAAGGAAGCTAGCAAATTTATCAAGTTTAGCATCACCCTTCCAACGTACATGCACTACCGCCAGATCAAACCGCATCACTGACAAGGACTGGAACACAGCTCACAACGCCCACCGACTGGAACACAGCAGTGGCCTCCCTAAAGTCATTAAGAATATCAAAAATTGAATCCTCTCCTGTGCCTACTCCCTGGCCCCCTACAAACAGACTGATAAAATGCCACTGCAACCAACTGGAGCGCAAATGGAGAGTGAGCCAGGAGCATGTTCAAATCTGCACTAAGACACTACCAAATGATCCGTACCACCAGCTTCACAGATCGCATTGATGATAGCACCAACAGAAGCAAAGAAATATTTGATATTGTGAAAGATTCCACCTCACCATCAGCCACCTCCAACTGGATGTGAATTTTTGTAATGCGCCGTCAAATACTTTGAGGCGTCTTGGCACTAGGTAACAAGGCTGGAAGTGCGCCCAAAGCTATTCTTGCCAGAAAAGCAATGTTTTTAGGAACTTTTGAAATCTAGTAAGAGATGGAGCTGTTTTAATTTTAAGAGGGAGAACATTCCAATTGAATGTGGCACAAACCACAAAGCTCCTACCTGTTCAAGATGAAAGTTTAGAGGCGGGAGCTAACCGATTACTGGCTGAGCTTGAGTGAAGTCCTCTCTCGGACATAACGTCTGAGTTTTACTCTCAGATAGGCTGGACCGCAGGTGTTTTGTATGCGATGCACAGGGCCTTTAATACTATATACGTCTGTACAGGTATCCAATGTACACTATTGATGGCCTGTGAAGCAGACTAAAATCTAGGGATTTTCATCAGCATCCTAGCGGCTGAGTACTGAAGAATCCGAAGTTTGTTCAAAGGGACGTTTGGGAGCATGTAATATAGGCCATTGAAATAGTCCACTCTACATATTACAAGGGCCAAGTCAACTGTTTTCAATAAGTCAAATCGTAGGAACTGCACTATTTTCCTAGTAATGAGAAGCATATAGAAGGAGATAGAGATCGCCTTATGGACTTGTTCCTTGTAGGTAAGCCTGTCCTCAATCAGTATCCCCAGATTTTTTACTCTTTTGACTGGCGATGGGAGTGAGCCTAATTCGCTGGCCATGATGAAGGGGACGCAGCCCGCCATTGGGCGTGTGGGAGCCCCGGAGGACATATCGAGAGGACCGGTATATCATTTTGGCGGGCGAGCTGCGGTGACTGCATCACCCGACGGGCCTGGTGCGGAGCCGACCGCTGAGAGCCCACGTCTGGGTGTTCCTGGCAGGGAGATAGTTTGGCCTCGCAGCCTGAGCGCCTCAGGGGACGGCGGTAGTGTAGACCCGCTCCCATTGGGCTGTGGCTGACTCCCCTGTGGTGCTCTTGCTGACTCCCCAATACCCGCTTGTGGACGCCATTGCTGAGGGCTTTGGCACTTTGAATATTGGGCCTACGATCTGCAGACCGCCTTGACATGGGCCTATGTGGTGTGGAGATCCATTGTTGCCGCTGGACTTCCTTCAGTTTGGTGTGTGGCCCCCCTCTTGCTGTTCGGACCTTCATCTAGGGGATCCCTGGTTGACTTCCTATCAATATCCTGGTTCTCCCAGGGCCTCCCGATTCCAGCGTCCCCAGTTATTGTTGGAGGCCCCTTGAGGACCTACCCTGGATATCTGCTTGGCTGGTGCGGGGGTGGTGAGTCTCGGTCCTGGTGGATTGCTTTAGGTGCTGCGATAGCTGTTGGAGGCCTGTCCTCCTGCCTGCATCCTATTCTGAAGACTGGTGAATCTCCTTGGGGGCCCCCCTCTCATCGCACTGTGGGGTGTTTGGGGCTGAAGAGTGGACTGCCTGACCTACATCGGGCCGTGCTGGTGGCTACTGCCCTGCTGGGTTCCTGCAGAAGCCCCCCCCCCACTACGTTTGGTGGGGTGCAGGTACAGTTTGTGACGTGCCGGGGCATCACAGATCTCCACCACTGTTGTTGCGAAACACTTCAATCATCGTACTGCGCATACAGGGCATGGGACTTGGAAGTGGCACCCATTAGGGGGGTGGGTAGTTGCTTGCGTGCGGAGGTGGGCGGGCTAGGTACCGGTGCGGCCTGTGTGTGAGTAGGCTCCTCGCCTGCCATTTTGCCGGCCTGGGTCTGTCTGGTTGCTGTTGTGGAGGAGCTCTCTTCACCACTCGCCTCTTCTGTGCGGCTGCTGTGCAGCAGCGTGGATCCATCTTTAATCCACTTCTGCGGAATTCCGCCAGCTGGTGCTAGACTATCTGTTGCCCCTCAACATGACTCGAGATAAGTTGCCAAGTGCTAAACAAAGCACACTTGATCGATTTGCGGCTACTGGGGTGCAGCCGGCGGATCCCGCCACCCAGAATTCTCCAGGTCCAGATAATGCTGCATTGATGGCAGCCATAACCCAATCCTGTGATGCGCTTGAGGCCAAGATTGGGGTGCTGGGATCAGACGTCATGTTGATCGATCAGGATTTACGTAGGGCAGTTGACAGAATCACCGAGGCAAAGACCCAGATCTCTACCACAGAGGATACAGTGGCCTCCCTTCAGAAGAAGGTGTCTTCCCTTGAATCCAATACCAAGGGACTTGCGCTCAGCGCAGAGGATGCTGAAGGCAGGGCACGATGGAACAATCTTTGTTTTGTTGGTTTTCCGGAGGGATGTGAGGATAATAACATGGAACGATTCCTTATCACTTGGATTCAGAGCTGGATACCTCAGTCCTCTTTATCATCCTGCTTCATCATAAAGCGCGCATATCGTGCCTTGATGCAGGAGCCTTCGCCGGGGGCCAGGCCTTGACCAGTTATAGCCCGTTGCTCAACTTTCACAACCGTGATGCGAACCTCGCACAGGCTCGATTGGCAGGTAAACTCTATCATGACTCACACCAAATTCTTATCTTTCTGTACCCGATTGGTGCAACAACTGCGGCAATCGTTCATGGCTGCCTTAGCCTGCCTGCGGGACCTAAAACTTCAGTATGCACTGCTCTTTTCAGCTCGACTGTGGGTGATCTATGAATCACGCACCCTCTTCCTTTGATACTCCCGAAGAGGTCTTCGCCTGGATGGATGAACAACGGAAGCCCAAGCCTCACACCCCGCCACGTTTTGACTCTGAGTCGTCCTCCGGTGAGACCGCACAGCGGCTTCCTAAAATCAAGGGAAAAACACAGATAACGTTTGAGGCGTCGCTCGAAATCTCAAGGTGCCTTCAGCTCCAGAGGCGATGGGGGCTTGCGAGACTCGACGCCAGCACACTGTAAGGACTGAGACCTGTGGTACACGCCTATATGCGGACCGGACTGACTGGTGAAATCTATTTCTTTGGCTTTGTTGCTTTTTATTTCTCGACCTTTCTCTCTTGTATATGCAAGACCAGTATGGGGATCTGAAAATTCTGCAATGTTTATCTATCATGCTGATGGTATCGAAGTTGGGCCAACTTTCAGTTGAACACTTAACATTTCTTTGGGGCTAGTTCTATGGGGAACTGTTGGTATGGGACCATGCCCTGTCCCCGTTGGGGTGGTTGTATGATGCTCACCGCGACAGATACTTCTACTGTTTTTGAGGTATTGGGTGGGGTGGTTGGGGAAGGGTGTTTTCTTTCTTTTGATTATTGTTGTTTGTTATTGCCACTATGTATCTCTCTATTTACATTTTGAAATTGCCACGGTCATTTGCTGTATTAGCTGCTATATTGTTTGGTGCCAGTATCTATGTCACGGGACGTAACCGGGGTCGGGAGTAGAGAGTTCCAAGTTCTCAGCTGGAATATTAATGGTTTGCTGGATAAAATTAAGCGAGGTGCTGTTTTGCATCAAGCCAAGCGACACAGGGTGTGTGTGCTCTTCTTGCAGGAGACCTATCTGGCAGGCATGAAGACTCCTTGCTTGGGACGATTTGGTTTTGCACACGCCTATCGGGCTGGTTTCACTATAGGTTCTCAGGAGGTGGCCATACTCATCCATCGCAGTATCCCTTTCGTTCACAGCGCATGTTTATCATGATTTATGGGTTGCTTTTTGAGGAACCCATTGTTCTGGGTAGTGTCTATGGCCCCCCCTCCACTCTCGTGGTCCCTTATAGAGAAATTGACCACGCTGTGGACTGACCTTCCATCCGTATTGACGGTAGTCAGAGGTGAGTAGAATTCTGTTACGTCCACAACACAAGACCGATGGCATGCCACGGCCCGAGTTGTAGAGGCACCGGATTCTAAATCATCCCCCCTGGTCCAGAGCTTGGGTTGGGTAGATACATGGACGATTTTAATCCCGGACACAAACGCTTACACCTATTTCTCAAGGGCTCATGACTCCTTCTCTCGTCTGGACTATATCTACATCATGGCGGCACATTCCCACTGACTGTCCGAGGCTGCAATTCTTCCCAGGGGGCTCTTCGATCATTCGCCGATGTCTTTCCTCCTCTTTCTTGACCCCAGGCGTTCCTGATTCCGATTGCGCCTGTCGCTGTGGCTATTACTTGAGAAGTATAGGGCACATATGCATACCTCTCTAACGCATTATTTATCACTCAACATGGGTACGGTGGCTTCGCTGGCCACCTTATGGGAGGCTATGAAGCCTACTCTCCGGCAGGCGGATATTGCCTTCTGCACTGCTCTTCGCAGGCAGCGACATGCTAAGCTGCTCGAGGTTCAATTTCTGGAACTGGAATGTGTCAGTAGAGGTGCGGCGGACCAGGCTGCATGCAGACAACTGCTGGCATTGCAGCAGACGTACGTTAGCGAGCTCCTTAACAAAGCACGACTCTATTGGCTTGCCACCCGTAGTCGTATTTATCAATGGGGGGATAAATCTAGTGCTCTATTGCATCGTTTGTGTCAACAGACATTGTGACCCCAAGATTTTGGCTAAAGTGATAGCCAACCGTTTAGTTCTGCTTATTACAGACTTGTTCCATCCGGATCAAGCAGGACTCATGCTAACCGCGCTACACAGCACAATATTCGGCGTGTGCATAATGCCATTGCGGCAGTTGATAAGCTCAACACCCCTGCCGCGCTTCTTTTGGCAGACATGAATAAGGCCTTCGACTCTCTAAGCTGGACTTATCTCTTTGCCCTGCTTACTCGCCTCAACATCGGCCCCCGATTGCTCAGTTTTATTTGCCTGTTATAAACAGATATAAAATTAGTCCGCGTGACTGATTCGGCTTCTAAAGGTTTTCCTGTCGGGTGGGGGACACATCAAGGCTACCCGCTCTCCCCCTATCTTTTTACTCTAGCCATGGAATCGCTTCCGGCCTGGGTGAGGGTAGACGCGCAGCTGCGTGGCTTCGAGTGAGCGCCTGATCTTTCCGACCGTATAGCGCTCTATGCGGATTATGTTCTCTTTTTCCTCACTGATCTTAACCAGACAGGCCCGCGTATTTGTATTATGAAGATCTTTGGGGGAACCTCTGATCTATATATGAATCGAGGAAAATCCTTTGTGTGGCCGTTGCGAGGTGGAGATGTGCTTTGTGATTGATCGCGGAAGGTAGTTGTGGTTCCAGATTATTTTAAGTACCTGGAAGTGCATCTCTCCTCGTCTCTAGCTTTTTAGTGGAGTAGGAACCTTGCCCCACTGTGAACGCAGGCGGGAGACCAGACATGTGTAGGGTCTCACCTGCCCCTGTTTCTCTTTGGTAGGTCCGCTATTTTTAAAACGATTTCCTTGCCGCGTCACCCTTACCGGTTGCAGAACCATCCATATCCTATCAAACCTATGTGGTTTCGTCAATTAAATGCTATCCTCGCCTGTTTCTTGGGGGGTGGGAGGGGGCCTACACGGGTAGCCCCGAGGACCTGCTTCCACTCTACGTACTCCGGTGTAGGCGCCACCCCTGATGTCCATGCTTATTATATGGCTTCTCAGATACTTGTCCTCAATGACTGGTGGTACGGTAATCATGGGGATCCAGCCTATGCGGTGGAGCGCTGGCTGACAATGCTCTCCACAGGGTTCTTTATTCTGCAACATTGCTTCACGATCCACCACCCACCACGGCTATGATTTTCAAACTTTGGAAGACGGCGTTTCGACAGATGTGTTGGTGGGGGAGACTTACCAGGGAAACTCCACTGTGGATCAATCGGCAGTTACCACAGCTGATGCACCTGCCTGGTTTCCGGGGCTGGGAGGCCATTGGTATAGATACAGTGGGGGCGGTCATACACGGATGTACCCTTATATATTTTCTGGACATACAAACTGAGTATGCTATGCCATGCACACAATTGTACCGCTATCTCCGGTTCCGCCATGCCTTCACTCCGTCTATATCTCATCTAACGGAGATTCCTGAACTTAACCCTATAGAGGCGAAGGTATTCATGGGCGACCTGGGGATCACAAAATTGCTAAAATATATTGTACACTTATTAACTAGACTCCACAAAACGAGAGAGACATGGCAAGAAGATCTGGGTCCCCTGGAGGACGATGACTGGGTAGAGGCGTTGGCATCTCCACGCGGCGCAGCAATTGCTACCCACCTCATCCAATTCAAATAATTACACAGAGCTTATTATACCTGGCACAGGCTGTGGCGTGCCAGGTATAATTCCGTCCCCACATTGTCTGTGCTGCAACTCTATAGAGGCAAAAACAACAGTTGATGGACAGAATGCAGAACAATGTCATACATTCACCTCAGTACAGAGATCTGGGCCTAAATACATCGTTTTTTAGCACTCCACACCACCCCAGTTCAGACATGGCCATTTGCAAATCAGCCTTGACCCTGTGCCTCATGGGAACAGTCAAGCCCGAACTGCCAAGCCATGTCTTCCCTGGACCGGAATCAAGCATCCTAGGGCCGGTTTCTGGCTATCAGCCGTCATCAGCCAGGATAGCTTGACTCCAGTGGTGTGGAGAGCACGGGACTCACGTCTGAGCATACCCTTCCCACTCGGGGTGACAGATGCAAAAACAACAGTTGATGGACAGAATGCAGAACAATGTCATACATTCGCCTCAGTACAGAGATCTGGGCCTAAATCCATAGTTTTTTTGCACTCCACACCACCCCAGTGCACAATGGCAAAACATTCACCCCCAGTCACAGATCTGGGTTTAATCCATCGTTATTTTGCTCACCAAGCCACCCCAGTTCAGACATGGCCATATGCAAATCAGTCTTGACCCTGTGCCTCATGGGAACAGCCCAGACCGAACTGCCAAGCCATGTCTTCCCTGGACCGGAATCAAGCATCCTAGGTCCGGTTTCTGGCTATCAGCCTTCATCAGCCCGGATTGCTTGACTCCAGTGGCTTAGTGAGCACGGGACCCACGTCTGGGCATACCCTTCCCACATAGGGTGAACAGCAAAACACACAAGATGATGGACGGAATTTTTTTTCTTTTTCTGTGGAATTCATTCGTTATAATTCCTGGAAATGTTGATCTATATATTTGTTACTCTATATGTTGGAAATGGGTGGCTTATGTGGCCCATGTCTTCTATTGGATGTCAACAATACAAATGTGTTTTGAAAAAAGAATACATTTTTGTATTGTGCGATTGCGGCTTTGTATTTGTCTTTTTCTATTGGGTCATAGGTTTTCCTCCAGTTGCGTTCCTCTCTGCGACATCCCTGATCACCTCCTAACAGGACCTCTACAACAATCTTTTAATTCTTCAGCAACATCATCCTCACCATTTACAGCAACTTCAACCTGAACCAGAAGACCTCACCAAACGCATTCTGATCTTATCCAAAGAACCAATACTAAACACATGGCCTGTTATCACCCTAGAAGAAACAGCTGCCACCATGAAGTCATCCTCTTCAGGGGCCACCATCAGCCCTGGGCCCCACCATACCTACTCCAGAGGACCGTAACTCATCAACGCCATGCTCACACACATTCTAAATGCTTCCACCTCTCCCCGGACTCCCAAAATGCTTGAAAGCACGCAACTGTACTCCCATTGCTGAAGAAACCCTCTGCGGACCCTTCAATGCTTGCCAACTACAGACCGATCTGCTGTTACCATTCTTGGCCGAGGTCTTAGAGAAAATCATCAACAGACACCTCACCAAAAACATCAACGACCACTTATTCCTTGACACTACTCAGTCTGGTTCCAGCCACAGCACGGAAACTGCCCTCATCGCTGCCATGGATGACATCTGCATGGCTCTCTTATGCCAATGACACACAACTCATTTGATTCCCTAATTGACTAGATGCCCAATACCCGGATCAAGTTCAACGGCATGAGTGAAATCGCCCACTGGGTGAACACCAACAAGACGGACATTGTGATCTTTGGGAAGAGCTAGGACTGGCACCCACCATTCATCCAAGAATCTTGGTATCATTATCAACAGCAAACTCAACATGATTGACCAAGTCAATCACATCACAGCCTCATGCTTCCATACCTTGAATATGCTGAGGAAGATTTTCATATGGCTCCCAATCAGCACCCGGAAAACTATCATGCACAATCTGGTTACAAGCAAGCTGAACTACTTGAACACAGTCTATGCCGAGATTAACAAAAAGCTCAACAAAAAGCTGCAGACCATTCAGAACTCAGCAGCCAGAATCACTCTTAACCTCCCATGACACACTCACATTACAACGATTCGTGAAGGAGCTCCACTGGCTCTCCATTCACAAATTAGCATAATTCATACTCCTCACTCACACTTTCACAGCACTACATAACACTGGCCCAGCATACCTCAGCAATCGTATCTGCTTTCACAAACCTTCCAGAGACCTCAGTTCTCCCAGACCCCTACTTGCATAATTTCCACACATACAGAAAAAGAGATCTGGCAATCGAGCAGTATGCTACATCGCTCCTAAAGCATGAAATGACCTGCCGTTACACATATGAGCCGCCTCCTTACTTCTTGAATTCCGCAAGAAGATGAAGACATAGCTTTTCGAGTAGTCCCACTAGTCCCTAGGTGTGACTGGAACTAGACACACCTGCTCAGAACAAGGATACGCTCTTGGATGATAGTACGCTCTACAAATCAGCGTAACAACATGTAGCAACAGACGTTTTGCCTATTGGTCTAGCCTTTTGGCTAGGTTCTGCACTACAGAAATACCATATATATACATGTGTGTGTACACATACAGATATACATTTGACAGGTTTTCACAACGAGATCCGTTTTGAAAATTTGGAGTTAAAGCAGTATTCCATACGTGCATATACCTCTGACTGACAATCACAGTTTTGGACAGCGATTGTTACGCACTTCACAAACCCTACTGGATGTTCGTTTGCCATTGAGAAGTGAACCCATGGATGAAGCATGCCACTGCTGGTGGTGAGGGCACAAAGTTATTTTAAGATAATTTTGTGCATCTTAGTGGTTTGCAAGTAACTATGTTGTGAGATTTGTTTAGGATGGTTTTCATTGGAGCAAAGTGACGGAGCTGTTTTTAGAGAAGGAAAGACAAATTGCCGTCCTTTCACCGCTAGTCTAGAAAATGAATGATTTCCTTTACAAGTTCTTCTAATCCTGAGGGTAATTGACAAATGGGAGGAGGATCATAGGGTTCTGCTGCTCACGTACCTTTTCAGCCTATGCCTGAAGAAGGAAGGGCCTCTGTTAAAGAACTCACAATGGCAGAGTCACCTTCTTGTTTTGCTACAGGTAGCCAAGAAGTCAGACCAAGTGTGCAGAAATTTGGATCCATAAGCTGCAGACCAGGATACCTCAAGTCTGGAAAGGAGTTGCTTGGGTAAACCCAGGAATACGAATTTACAATAATGAAAAAGAAACAGAATAATTGCCCTGGTCATTCTTTTTTTGCAAATTGATAGGAGGGAGAACTATGCTCAGTAGTTTAGGACGGATTTGACTTTGTTGCTGTGACACTCGAGAATGAGCTTGTAACCCCAATCGATGGCAAGGTTACAAACAAATGTAGGTGATGTATGGAAGGGGAGGGTGCCAACTCAGTAGGCCACCATAGTCGTGACCAAAGGAGAGATGACTGACCAAAGAAGAGCACCTCTTCCTTACCAGAGTCAAAATGAAAGGAGGTGCCTCACAACCAGGTGGCAAGAGCAGAAAGACAATTCTTGAATTAGAGTTTGCAATGTTAGTGCCTCCCTTCATGCAAACGATCATTCCAAACAAAAATAGGAAAATCCAAAGTAATGGTAGAGTCCTCGAGGGGTGCAACATAAGTGAGTAACAGTGTCGGCCTTGAGGCAGACTCTTGGGCACGCCACAGATCAAGTATTTGAAGGAAGACTTGAATGGGATAGGAAAGACTCATCGAGCCCCATCATTGAAGAAGGAAAATTCACAAAAATAGGATTTACCTTGCTTTCCAAAACCAATGAAGCAATGGTTGCTAACATTGAAGGAAGTTAGACATTACATCTTCCTGCTTCATAACTTATTGTGGGTTGAACACGCTTCATCGCCATTCTGACAAAGGTCATCCTCATCTGTCTAACATTATGTCTGATACCGAAATTGTGCAGGATGCAACCGAGCACCACAACATAGCACATTTTCTTAGTAGCGTATATCATTATTCCACAACCAAAGTGCAAACTGCAAATTACAGACTTTGTAAGTCCAAAGGCACGCTCAGTGGTATGTCTCATGTGACACATCTAAATGTAATTGGTTCATCATGTGCATCTGCCATATCTGGTCTTAAATGTAAGATCTGTAGGGCCTATGTGAATCTCTGAAATCTGACATGCATATCTAGTACCAAGCCAGGTCCCCTGGACAAGGTGCAACCGCATGATATATGTGATCTTGCTGTTGCTGAGGAACATTGTATCTTGCATAGAGCCAGGAAATTAGTTTGACATTGGGGCAGTTATATCAGTGTTGCAGGTCATTTTTACAGTAATTGACTAGGACATTTTCTTATTTTGGTACCCTTCTCCAATATCCTTGGATGGCGAGGGTGCATTTGAGTGCATCAACATCTGTGGATGTAGCAATGGCGTAAATATTGCATTGATGAGATTTGTCAGTATGTCTGTAGATAAACATTTTTGCTTTTGCATGAAATTTAATTATCCTCTTTGGACCAGATTTTTGCTGGTATCAGAACTGTGTGCTGTGACATTGGTATTCAGTGTTGTAAAACTGGTGACAATGGGCACTGAGCATCACACCCCTGGTAGCCCGAATGCGATCGGACCTTAAAAAATGGCAAACCCTCCCCCTCAATCCCTTGGGACGGAGTGCACTGTTTAAAATGATGGTCCTCCCCCGTTTCCTCTACACCCTACAAAACATCGCCATTCCCCTTTCCCGCACCTGGTTCCGCGAGCTCGACGGAACTTTATCCAGATTCCTTTGGGGTGGCGGAAGACCACGGATCTCCCTCGCACACAGCCACATCCCCCCCTTTGACGGAGGCCTAGGGGTGACTCACCTCTACCACCTTGCCACTAAACTGATTGGCGTCCATGACTGGTACGCGGGCGGCTGGTCCGACCCAAGCGTTCCTCTATGGCTGCCCGGTCCCACAAACCATGGCCCCAATTACAAGAGCGGTCCTGCTGGCCTGGCGCACCGCCCTGCGCCACACAGGGTGGGACCGGAAACTTACCTGCCAGACGCCACTCTGGCATGGCAACTGGCTCCGGGAGGTATCGTCCCTAAGCGGATTCTGGCGTTGGGACCTTATCGGGGTGTCGGTTCTCGGAGATGTCTGCGTGGCAGGCCATATTCGAGCCTTTGCTGACTTGCAACAGCGTCATGCCCTTCCCCATGCCCAGCATTTTAGATATCTGCAGCTGCGCCACGCTATTCATGCACACCTCCCCGTGCCAACCGCCCTCCCAGAGTTTAGCCCGCTGGAAGCCCAAGTGATGATGGGGAATCTGGGTAGGGGAGGAGTATCCCGAATCTACCGCTCCCTATAGCCCCTCGTCCCTCGATCAGCTGCGCACCCGTTGGGAGGGATGGGTGGGACCCCTAGAAGAGGCCGACTGGAGGGACGCCTCAATGACCCCACGTACCCTGACCACATCATCCAAGCTGCGTCTGGTGCAGACATACTATCTACACACGTCTTACCTCACCCCAGAGAGGCTTTTCAGAGCCCGGTTGAGACCCTCCCCAGACTGCCCGAGAGGTGGATAATCCCCGGCCGACTTCTACCACATGGTGTGGCTGTGCCTGGTGCTTGAGAGATTTTGGAAAGGAGTGGAGCAGGAGCTTTCACAGGCCCTGGGCTTGGAGGTCCCTCATGACCCGCTGCGAATGCTGTTAGGGATCTTCGATGGCCTGGACGGCCCTAGGTTGGATAAACGCCTATTGGGAACAGCGGTGGCCGTGGCCAAAAGGGACATAGCATGACACAGGTCACGCAATGTGGCACCCATGGTGGGGGGATGGCGGAGGGGGGTGGACTGGTGCGGTGCCCAAGAGGATGCCCTATTCGAATCCCGGGGTTCTCCAGAACTGTTCCCTAAAATATGGGCGAAGTGGTTTAACATGATCCCGCCGTGAACCCAGATACACGAACTGTTTGCAGAGTTGATGTTATTACCACACAAGCTGTATTGTCGGACTGGAGTGGACTGACCCTACCCATATGCACTGCTGATTTTGACTCATTGTACATGTTGATTTGTGAGCTGCCGCCAATTAATTCTCTTTGGCTGTTTTAAAATGCTGAATAAAGTTGAGTATCAAAAAAAAAAAACTGGTGTCACCCAACTGGTGTAATCAACTTTCTGGTAAGCCTATTGTAAGGTAGAGCAGAAAATGCACAAGTCACATGGAAGTTAAATATTGTCTTGGGTTTCAGTGTGCATGTTCACCACCCACCTATATGACAAAAATATATAGTTGCCAGCAGCACCACAATGCTCTAGCTGGGAGCTGCAGGTGAAAAGAACTACAATGACAAATGGCAGGAAGAAGTGTCCTTACCATGTAGGAAAACCTACTTTTTTATATTAAATAAGTCACCCTTAAAATATGACTTGTAAGCTCACATGCTGGGTTCTTAATATATAAAGCACTAGCTTACCCGTCGCGCGTTGCTGCGATCTCAGAAGAAAGGAAATTTAAGGAAACTTGTTATGATAACATTCAATTTACATTGTGTCATTTTTATTGAAACTTATTCATTTTAATATGGAAAACATTTTAAAGTGTTGTTTTAATTCTGTTTATTTATTTGAGTGCTTGTGGATACACGTTATTTTTTGTTTTTCCGTCTGGTGCGTACACGAATAAATCAGAAAGTTTCCCGACGTGTGAGCTGGCCACATACAGTTGTCCATGTGAGAAGCACGGATTCTCCAAATCTCGTCCACACACTTGCAGCGATTGTTCTTGTGCTTTGTTGATGGTAATTGCAAAAGTGAGTCGCACCGGAAACTGTAAACTTTGCATACATGAATAAATCAGAAGGTTTTCCGATGCGTGAGCTGGCCACATACAGTTGTCCATGTGAGAAGCACGGATTCTCCAAATCTAGTCCACACACTTGCAGCGATTGTCCTTGTGCTTTGTTGATGGTCATTGCAAAAGCGAGTCGCACCATAAATTGTAAACGTTCAGTATTGGAAAGATTATGAGGGCCCTGTGTGGCCGGGGGGCCGATATTTAACAAATTTTTTTTTTTTGCCCTAAACCTTCGTGGATGTGTACTTAACAACTTTTAACACATTATTTTATTTATTCATTTATTTATTTATTTATTTTTTAGCGAGAAACCTTCGCGGGAGTGTACTCAACAACTTCCCAAAGTTTCATTCCGATCGGATGAATGGTGTAGTAATGCATAAGGGACAAACGGACATACTTTGGTTTTTAGGGCTCGGCCTACATCCCACGAAGTGGGTGTGGCTTAAGAGTCCTTTTCTGAGGAGTTCGACAAGCTAACCTACGAATTCCAGAGAAGCGCGTGATTTTTGCTCTTAATTTATGGAAGCTGCATGGCAATTGGCCCTCGCATGGCTGTGTTTTTACAAGCCAGCACGCCATAGGCTGTAGAGTTGCTCCGCTTCCTGCATATTCCGTGCGGTGACGCGCAGCAGAAGGCTATATTTCATCAATTACCAGCTGTCAGGGGCCGCGGTAATTGAAGCCAGATGCTGGGCGCGCGTGCACCATTCTTTGCTGTCTGCTCTATGAAGCTCTTCCACTTCATGTGGCTCGCGCACTGAGAGAGTGTTAATCATGTCAGCACAACACTCGTTTTTTCAGCTGTGTGCGCGCGCATGCTAGCTCCACTGCCAAAGCTTGTGGGCCCGTGATAATTGAAGCCAGATGCTCGGCGCGCATTCACCTCTTTCCATTCACAGTCTGTGCACTACATGAATTACTGCAGTCAGCCAAACTCTTCGGTTAAATTTGGGTAATGCTAAAATGCCTGCCCACCAATCAGGCGCTGCTAAACTCAGCTCGTTTTGAAGGAAGTGCAGAAATTCGAAAGAAAGAATGGGGTTGAGATCTCAGTCGAAGCTCTGCTTTTATGTGAAGCCAAGGTGGTGTTCCGTTTAATGAATTGCTTGTCTTCATGCTGTTGCAGCTGCCATGCTGTAACATCTACTTAAATCACAGCTGGAAACACAGCTAACAAATCGATCACCAGGAAGGCGCTATTTACCTAACTCACAATGCAGCGAAAATAAAAGGGACACGTACTCACATCGATAACGCGGCAGGCATTTCCTGTCATTATTAATCACTTTCTTCACTGTTAGCACCTCGCGTGTGCTCTTTAAAAAGTGTCAGCCCTCTTTTGTTTTAATGGCGAACCTTGATGGATAGCATCCTTGATGTCACCATGGAGGAAGGAAGGAGGAATTATTGAAAAGGATGTCAATGCGCACATCGGAGGGGAACCATCGCTGCTCAATACTGTCACCATTTGAAGGTTCGCTAAAGCGCCTTGCAAACTATTCCTGAATTCAGCAGGAGCCGTGGAAGCTATTTTAATCCACTGTTTAAAGGGACCAGCGCTGAGAAATGGGTGTCTCTTTGGGCGAGAGAGCGCTTCTAAAGCTTCCCGGACTTTGTTGCAACTCATGGGTAGGAAAATTATCCTTCATCAGACGTTTTAATATAAAGATGAGCCAGGATGTGAACAATGCGAGTGATGGTGCCAAATGTTGCAAAACCTAGTCTAACAGCACAACAAACAAACGAGAACAGGAAGCCTGAATCATTGCCAAATAGTAAGGTAAGAAAGCTGGCACTAAATTAGGAGACATGCTATCACCAGACACTGCACTCGAGACTTAAGAGCACATTTTGGTCATTAAAATGAAATGGATTCTTTTTAATCACGTATTAATTAACCATGCATTAACCATCGCGCCTGGAAGCCTGCAACGCTCACGATTTCAATAGATTTGCCCAGGGAATGGCTGCTCGTGATCTGCTGATTCACGTTTTCATGTCTGCTGTGAGGTACGTTTGCACAAGCAGAAGGCTGCATACTTCACTCAAATGGCCACAAATAACACCCACAAACGTTTAACTTCTAAACCGGGTCAGCAATGAACAATTGGAGTAGCAACTTCACTTGCATTATTTTGCACAAAGAGTAGGGTCTTAGGTGGGAGCTAAATTGGTAGGAACATTTCGAGAAGTAAACTTACAAACCTGACTCTGCTTAGCGGGTCTTTCGCAAAAGAAGCATTGCCATAATTAGATGCAATCTCGATTAAATAATGAAAGGCTGGTTCGACAGAATTTCTTAAAATGGAGGTGGTGAAGCCTATGGATGCCATTTTTAAGGTCTGGGCCAGGCACTGGGACATTACTGTGAGTGCAGAGTGAGTGCCGGAGTGACTGTGAGTGCAGAGTGAGTGCAGAGTGACTGTGAGTGCAGAATAACTGTGAGTGCAGAGTGAGGGCGGAGTGACTGTGAGTGCAGAGTGACTGTGAGTGCAGAGTGACTGTGAGTGCAGAGTGACTGTGAGTGCAGAGTGACTGTGACTGTGAGTGCAGAGTGAGTGAGTGCAGAGTGACTGTGACTGTGAGTGGAGAGTGACTGTGAGTGCAGAGTGAGTGCAGAGTGACTGAGTGCAGAGTGAGTGCAGAGTGACTGTGAGTGCAGAGTGAGGGCGAGAGTGACTGTGAGTGCAGAGTGAGTGCCAGAGTGCAGAGTGAGAGCAAGAGTGACTGTGAGTGCAGAGTGAGAGCAGAGTGAGTGCAGAGTGTGAGTGACTGCAGAATGAGTGCAGAATAAGTGCAGAGTGAGAGTGAGTGCAGAATGACTGCAGAGTAAGAGTGAGTGCGCAGGATAAGACCACACACATAAGACCACACACATAAGACCACACATATAAGACCACCACCACACACTCACCACAACACAATCCCCACCACACACTCCCAACCACACACACACACACACCACCAGCCGTCACTGCACGCTTTCACCGGGCACAAACACCATCAGCTGTCAGTGCAGGCTTCCACCAGGCACACAACACAAGACATCAGTGCACGCTTTCACCAGGCACACACACCTCCAGCCGTCTGTGCGCGCTTTTATTAGGCACACACACTACCAGCCATCAGTGCACGCTTCCACCAAACACACACACATCCAGCCGGCAGTGCACGCTTCCACCAAGCACAGACACACACCACCAGCCGTCCGTGCTTCAAGACCAGCTTTGTGTAGCTAAAAACGGATTTCCTCCTCCTAAACCCGGCCTAATCCTCGGAGTAATGTAAACAGGATTTCTGTTGCCGCCATAAATTTCACCCAAGTCTCGTGCGCTACTGTAGGGATTTGTTAAAGCATAATGTGGAATTTTATTCATAAATTCTGTTCTTCGGGTGCCATCTGTGTAAGCTGCCACGTTGTATACAACTTGTTGGCTGTCATATACACCATTCCATCTATTTCACGGCGCAGTGAGTGCAGAGTGAGTGCGAGAGTAACTGTGAGTGCAGAGTGAGTGTGACTGCAAAGTGAATGCAGAGTGACTGAAGAGTGAGTGTGACTGGAGAGTGACTACAGAGTGAGTGTGACCGCATAGTGAATGCAGAGTGACTGCAGAGTGAGTGTGACTGCAGAGTAACAGTACCTGCAGAGTGACAGTGACTGCAGTGTGTGAGTGTGCAAGGTAAACAGTGTGTGACTATGCAGGGTGAACAGTGTGAATGTGCAGGGTGAGCAGTGTGTGAGTGTGCAGGAGACAAACACTCAAACTAAGTCCACCACGCACACACATAGGACCACACACATAAAACCACACACATGCACCACACACATATACCACACTCACACACACCACAAACACACCAGCCTCTCACCATTACACACTCATCACCACTCACCACCACGCACTCACCCCCACACACTCACCCCCACACACTCACCACTACCAGCCGTCAGTGCATGCTTTCACCATGCACAAACACCACCAGCCATCGATGTACGCTTTCACCAAACACAAACACGACCATGCATCAGTGCAGCAAAACCACCACGCACACAACACAAAATGTCAGTGCATGCTTTCACCAAACACAGACATACACACACCACCAGCTGTCAGTGCACACTTTCACCAGTCACACACAACACCAGCCGTCAGTGCACTCTTTCACTAGGCACACTCGCCAACAGCTGTCAGTGCACCCTTTCACCAAGCACACACATTACCAACCATCTCTGTACGCTTGACAGGCACACACACTACAAGCCGTCAGTGCATGCTTCCACCAGGCACACACACCTCAAGCCGGCACTGCACGCTTCCACAAAGCACACACACCACCAGTCAGCAGTGCACAATTTCTACAGGCACACACACCACCACCCATCAATGCACACATCAATTGTTAACGCATTCACAATTAACTATTGTAGCAATCGCACTATGCTGCACTTTACTTTTAAAGATATTCAGCTAAAGCGCAGCATGCCACCATTGCTAATATTCCAATCCAACACACATATGTTCGAGGCATGTGGGCTGCTGAATTCACATCTTATGCATAGATCGCCGCCTAGTGTTGGGTCCGGATGATTGCACATTGTTGTCCTGGAAGAGTCTTCGAAGTATCACGAGATAGGTGGCTCCTTCCCTGGACTGGACAGCGCTTGGACGCCCATCGGGCAGCAATCGCGCTATATAAATAACAATACTACGACTACAGTGCGCATGGGCATCCTCTCCATCCGCAGATTGTTTTTTTCCGCCATTGGGTTTGGATGTACTTTTCTTTACTCCAGTTCGGAAACTTTTCTACAAGGCCAAAAGGCCTTCGGGGTCGTCGGTATTGTTCTTTCGATCGGTGCCGAGTTCTTGTTCCAGTTTCTTTCGAAGCAGGACGTCGAAGAGAGCCGCGTGGCCTTTTCGACACCAGAGGCCCGATCGTCGATGGAACGGAGCCCGTTGAAACGATGCCCCCTTTGTAACTCAAAATACCCCCACATCGATGTACACCCGGTGTGCAACAAGTGCTTATCACCAGACCACAACGAGGACAACTGTCTAGATTGTACTCGGTTCCGGTCGAAGAAGACGCTTAGGCTCCGACGTGCAGCAAGACAAACAATGACGAAGCCATGCCCCGACCCGGTGAATATCTTCGACGAAGACGACGATGAGGTCGTCGAGACTGAGGATCCAGAACAGACGTCGGATCCAGGTTCGGAGCACGACTCCAACTACTATGAAGACGACGAAAAGCACGTCGTTAAAGATGAAAATGTCGAAGAGGTAAGGGACAACGTGTTCCCCATCGGAGCCGTCGATGACGACTCAAGTGATGATCCAGGCCCAGCAGCGGGTACTGGGCCTCAACAAGACACTCTTAAACTTTCCAAGGCTCCGGTCGAGGCATCGCCGAAAGGCCTTAGCCAAGATCATGACAAGCATTCTACAGCCCCGCGTCTCGGCCCGGCTAAGAATATCTCACACGAGCCATCGGTCGCCCAACTAAAAGCGAAACCGAAAGCTATCGAGGCAAAAACTAAACCGAAACTGCTAAAGACAGCCAACGGATCGAACAGTGCAAACACATCGGAATCGACATCGAAAAAAAGTGTCGACGACCCTAAAAGGTCAACCACAAAGGGTGTCGATCCGGAGATTGGTACGCTTAAGTCCATCGCTAAAGCCAAGTACGTCGAACAAACGAGGTCGGCGTCAACGGACATCGACGCAAACAAAGGACTCGACTCTCAAAAGGCCCTCGAACCGAGGCACCGAGTCGTAAAACAACAGCTCGTCAAAGCCCTCGAGCCAAAAACCAAAGGCGCCTCGAAGGAGCAAGTCGAATCGATAAAAAAGAGCGCACCTCCGACGCAACAAGCACCAAAGTCGACGCAAAGTAAAAAAGCACGACGGCAAAGCAAAGTCCGTTGGTCCCATATCGACGCCGGCCCCAAAGCCGCCGATAAAATTCGGACTGCCCCCAACAGCACGGCCTAAGGCGATGGATCCGAAAAAAGGGATCGAACCTTCCAAAACTGTGTCACTTGGAAAAGGGAGTCATCCTCAAGAAGTAAGCGTTGTGTATCAGGAGCCCTCCTATGATGAACAGTCAAAGCTCCATATCGACGCCGACACTGGTACACTTACTATTTATCAAAGAAAAATCAGGTCGAAAAATCCACTGGAATCCTATAAAATTCCACTAAAAAAGAAAAGGGAATCTTCCACATCGCCTGTCCTTTTTGAGAGTGTGCAGTACCATGGCCAAGACACTTATGCATACTCACCCACACGCTCTAATGAGGAGCTGGGGTATGACTATGAAGAACAATATAATTACCCTGCGGACAATGATCAAGATGACCAGGCTCAAGCCTGGACAGACACTACTGACCAGGGGGAGTCACAACCTATCCCTGATACTCCTTCTTATCCTGTAAAAACTTCGCCAGCAGAGGATACAGCGGCGTTTAGCGCACTAATAGAGAGGGCAGCACATAATCATGATGTGGACATGCATGCTGACCCAATTGAGGAGGATTTCTTGTTTGACACTTTCTCCACTTCAGAGAAATCAGTTAAAACATTGCCAATGTTAAAGGGTGTCCTCAAACACGCAGGAGACATTTTTAAGGAGACCACCAGAGCAAGGGTTGTTAACTCCCAAATTGAAAGAAAATACAGACCGGCGCCTGTGGACCCTACATACATTAAGGGACAGTTGCCGTTGGACTCTTTGGTGGTATCCAATGCTCGTAAACGTGCCAACTCCCAAACTACTGGTGATGCTCCTCCTCCAGACAAAGAGTCTAAAGTGTTAGAAGCTTCTGGGAAGAGGGTGGCTGCACAAGTAGCTAACATCTGGAGAATTCCCAACACACAGGCCCTATTAGCCAGATACGATAGGGCACATTATGACACATTAGAGCAACTGCTACAACATTTGCCTGATGCCTACAAAGAAGGAGCAGAAACACTGATACAGGAAGGGAAACTCATATCCAACGCTTCCGTTCTGAGCTGATGGCCCTGAGACCCCCTCGGTGCTCGTCTTGCCCTTGGCCTATTCCGGACGTTTGGAGCCAGGAATATGTATGTAGAGACTGTCATTTCTCCCTCTCATCTCTCGACCTAACAAATAGTCCAGCCCACGCCCAGAGTCCCGACTTTACATATGGAGTCTGTCCTTCTCTGACTCTTAGAGCAGCGCTGGTCAATTGCAGATCATTGGGCAAACATGCCATTGACATCTGGCAGTCCCTCCAGGACAACAATTGGGATCTTTTTTTCCTAACAGAAACATGGTTGAATGATACCACGAATCCCATTGTCACTCTTGCCCTTCCGGAGGGTTACAGTATCATTTGCGCCAATAGACCTAACGGTAAACAGGGAGGTGGCGTTGCCCTAATTTATAAATCTAAATGGACGGTTACCATCCCTCTTTATGATCAAATCGACTGCATAGAAGGACTGCCTTTTAATGTTAAATTATCCCCTTCCACCTCTTGCTCGGGAATACTGATCTACCGCCCCCCGCACTCTAACACCTCACACCTGCCGGTTCTGGCGGATTATATTATTCAGATCAGCACACGCTATGCTAACTTCACTGCCTTAGGGGACTTTAATCTCCACGTAAACGAGGAATCTTGCCCCCACAGCAAAAACTTTGTTTCCACGCTGGCGGCCTGCAATCTAGCCCAAAAAGTACTACTACCTACGCATAAAGCGGGACACACATTAGATTTGATCTGCTCCAATTTGACAAATATCCTGACAGCTCACCCTATTCCGGTCATTTGGTCAGATCATTTCCTCATCCCTTTTGAGATTGATATTCCTTGTCCCAACAGACCTATTCTCACTCCCAAGGCCTCAGGGAGAAACTGGAGCCGCATTACCTTAGAGACGCTCCAGGAATATTAAAAAAATTCACAACCTATCCCGTCGTCTGACCTCGACAGGAGCATTGACTATCTGGACGCCTGGATCGGTCAGGCCCTAGAGGCTTTGGCCCCTCTGAAACCCATTAAAACCTACAGGGCAGTACCATCAGCACCTTGGTATTCCGATGAGCTCCCTCAGAAAAAAGCCTCATGTAAATCTCTTGAACGATCTTGGAGGCAGAACTACTCCTTGGAAAGCAAAGCTACCTACAAGACGGCCCTCAAGGAATACCGTAGACTGATTGTGGAGCACAAAAGGGATTACTTGGCCTCTAGAATCAAACAAGCTAGCCATAGCGCCAGGGAGATCTTTAGCATAGTCAGATCCTTTACAGACCTTAACGCGCTGATTCGGATTCAGCCTGCCTCCCAGTCCCTTTGTGACAAACTTTTGCAATTCTTTGAGGAAAAAATTGAGAATATGTACACCTCCTTCCCTATCTCCAATAGTGATGGACTGGAGGAGGAACCCATTACTCATAATTTACGGACCCCTGCCCTATTAAAATTTGCAGACATATCTGAAGCCGACTCTATGGTGGAACTACTCAAATGTAAATCTGGATCACCTAATGACCCTTGGCCAGCGAAACAATATAAGAAACTGGCAGCTTTTCTCAATCCCTACCTAAACCATATTTGGAATGAATCCTTGAGAACGGGTAGATTCCCCGCCAAATGGAAGCACGCTTCTCTGGTCCCCATCCTGAAGAAGCCCAATTCAGACCCAGGCAATCCTAGTAATTACAGGCCAATTTCTCTTTTGCCCGCTCCAGCTAAGATCCTGGAAAAATTGGCACACTCCCAGCTTGCGAATTACATTGAATCCAATGGACTTCTGCATGACTCTCAGCATGGCTTTCGGTCGGGCCACAGCACGGAGCCAGCCCTGATTGTAAATGTAGTTGAGCTTATATAGCGCACAGCTACCCGCAGTGGGTTTCCCGGCGCTTGCTTAGGGAACCCTTCCTGATATTCCCCTGTGAGATAGCAGGGTATCCACAAGGTGAAAGTCAGGCATCCCGCCGCGAGGGGCCGTTGTGGAGATTAAGCAAGCTGTTGCCCAGAGGCGCAGAGTGTGAACCCGTGAGTCGAGGAGGCACCGGGGCGAGAATTATCGAGTCCGTGGAATTTTTAGCCCAAGACCCGCCGGGGCGGGGAATTGAACCCTGGTCCAGGACCGATCTCAGATTCCGGGTCTGCCGCCTCTAACCCCTGAGCCACACTTCTCCAATGGCTGACTCGGTGAGATGGACGCTGGACCGGGGGTCGAGGGCGGTGTTAGTGCTGCTGGATCTTTCGGCAGCATTTGACACCGTCTCTCATAAGATCCTGCTGAGAAGGCTGGGGGACCTGGGTGTAGGCGGCTCTGTGCTGAAGTGGCTTTCTTCTTATCTATGCGACCGCACACAGCAGGTATATACCTTTCCTTATACCTCCTCCGCTAGACCACTCAAATGGGGAGTTCCTCAGGGCTCATCCTTGAGCCCGCTCCTGTTTAATGTTTACTTTACCCCCTGGCCAAATTAATTGCGCAAACTGGGATTAAAACCACCTCCTACGCTGATGACATTCAGCTACTTTTTACCTTTGACGAACCCTCTGCCTCTGCCTTTGATCCATTGAAAACCTGTCTTAGGGATATCTCCAGATGGATGGACTCTAACTCTCTCCGACTCAACGCTGGAAAGACGGAGATCCTGTTTTTCAATTTACCGTCCCCTCTGGATTCCAGCCTGTGGTGGCCTGAGGATCTGAGCCAAGCCCCTACGCCCAAAGACTCTGTGAGAAATCTGGGAGTTCGCTGGGATAACCATCTTAGTTTTAATGCCCAGGTCCAAGCAGTAGCAGCATATTGCTTTGCGAAGATCAAGACAATAAACAGGCTTATTAACTATCTGCCAGTTGACTGCCGTAAGACTGTGGTCCAAGCATTGATAACATCCCACCTTGACTATGCCAACGCGCTATACCTTGGTATCACAGCAGGTTTATGTCATAAACTCCAGACTGTCCAAAATGCTGCTGCTAGGTTGGTGGAGAGAATTCCTGCTAGACATCACATTTCCCCACATCTCCGCAAACTGCATTGGTTACCCATTGCTAAGAGATGCGTATTCAAGGCCATGACTATGGCTTTTAAAACTTCTAGGGGTAAAGGATCGGCCCATTTGAAAAACACTCTGCGGCCGTATGCCAATGCCAGGACATTGCGCTCTAGTTCCCTACTTCTTCTCGCCACTCCCAGATTCAAACGAACTCGTTCAGGAGGGAAAACATTTGAAGTTTGCGCGACTCAGTGTTGGAACAAGCTCCCGATTGCCCTCCGTGCCTGTCAGACAGAATCGGTATTTCGAAAATCTCTTAAGACCCATCTTTTCTGCTTATAACGTTTCTTTCTTTTATCTTTTTTTCCCCTTTTCTACGCCCCCTGTTCCCAGATCTATCAGCGCCGGGACGCCCCGTTGGGGCAGCTGTGCGCTTTATAAAATACACAAATAAATAAATAAATTCCATTAAATGTGCGCTGGGCGTAGCAGACACTGCAGCCAGAACCATCAACACAAGTGTCATGCTCAGAAGGCATGCTTGGTTGCGTATCTCAGGGTTCAAACCAGAGATTCAAACCACATTATTAAATCAGCCTGTAAACCCTGATTTTCTATTTGGTCCTGATGTGGACTCCATCTTAGAAAAGATTAAAAAAGACACAGGGACAGCCAAATCTATGGGGGCCTTGCAGTCACAACAATTCAGAGGTGGTTCCTTTCGTCGCTCCAATAACAAAGGAGCTTCAAGAGGACAGGCATCCCAGCAGACTCAATACAATAAAGGGAACACGCAAACCACCTATAATAAAACAGGCAGAGGTGGATACCGTGGCAACAGCAGTAAAGGCAGAGGATGAGGGAATAACAACACCAGATCCTCCGCCAATACTAAACAGTGACGCCTTGTCGCTGCCCCCGGACCATATACCACCGGTCGGGGGCAGATTACAACAGTTCCTGCCAGTCTGGGAAAGCATTACCACAGACAGGTGGGTAAGACAACTCATTCAGTGTGGTTATTGTCTAGAGCTAACATCCACTCCACCCAACATACCCCCAAAGCACCGTCCTATGTCCGCAGAGCACATAGACTTATTGCAGCAAGAAGTTATCAGCATGCTGCAAAAAGGGGCCATAGAACTCGTCCCTATTCAGGAACAGGGTACAGGGGTGTACTCTCTGTACTTCTTAATCCCCAAAAAGGACGGGTCTCTCAGGCCTATACTAGACCTCAGGCCCCTAAACCAATACATCTTGTCAGAACACTTTCACATGCTCACTTTACAGCAAGTTCTACCATTACTCAGTCAGGGAGACTTCCTCGCAACCCTAGACCTAAAGGATGCGTATTTCCACATACCAATACATCCAGCACACAGGAAGTATCTCAGGTTTGCCATCAAAAATCATCACTACCAGTTCAAGGTACTGCCTTTCGGGGTGACAACAGCCCCCAGGGTCTTTACCAAGTGCCTAGCGACAGTGGCTGCGCACCTACGAAGAAACCATATTCACGTCTACCCCTATCTGGACGACTGGCTTATCCAAGCAAAGTCAGCCCAGCAATGTGCCAGCCACGTGTCCCGCACTATTCACCTCCTACACAGCCTCGGATTCTCATTAAACTACCCAAAGTCTCACCTTCAGCCCGCCCATGTACAACAGTACCTGAGTGCCTCAATAGACACTCTGGCGGCAAAGGCGCAGCCAAACTCAGCCAGAATCAACAGCATTCTGTTACTCATTCAGAAATTCAGACCCCAACACTCGCTCACAGCAAGGGTGTTTATGCAGTTGATAGGCATGAGTCCACCTGCATTTTCATAGTCCCTCATGCGGGACTACTCATGCGTCCGCTCCACGAGTGCTTAGCACGGCAGTGGAACCGGGCTCAAGGACAATTGAAAGACCTAGTGTTGGTGACCGGTCGCGCATACAGCTCTCTGCATTGGTGGAACCCACAAAACCTTTGCAGGGGACGACCGTTCCAAGAGCCTGTACCACAAATAGTGCTGACGACGGACGCATCTCTCAGAGGATGGGGAGCGCATGTCCTCCATTACACAGTGCAGGGACTATGGACGACACAGCAGAAGCAGATGCACATCAACCTGCTGGAACTGATGGCAATCTTTATGGCGCTGAAAGCTTTCAAGGTACACTTGTGCAACAAAGTCGTGTTAATCCGGACGGACAACATGACTGCCATGTACTACATACAGAAGCAGGGAGGGACACACTCTCCACAGTTGTCCCATCTAGCGCAAAGCATGTGGAAGTGGGCCATTCAGAGAAACATCTTCCTCTTGGCGGAACACCTCCCAGGCAAGGACAACCAGATGGCGGACCTGCTCAGCAGACACAGCCACCAGATGCACGAGTGGGAGATACATCCCTCAGTGCTGCAGCCGTACTTCCAGCGGTGGGGTCAACCGGAAATAGACCTGTTCGCCACAAGGGAAAACGCAAAATGCCAAAGCTTCGCCGCCAGGTTTCCACATCCGCAGTCTCAGGGCAATGCGATATGGATGAACTGGTCAGGCAGGTTTGCGTATGCTTTTTCCCCAGCCCCGCTAATACCACTAGTGGCACGCAAACTGCGACAACACTCAATGACACTAATCCTAGTTGCTCCAACCTGGGCGCGGCAACCATGGTACACCACGTTCCTAGAACTTTCCGTGGTTCCTCATCAAAGGCTGCGATTAACACCCAGCCTTTTAACGCAGAGCCATGGCGACATTCAGCACCCAGATCCGCAACAGTTGAACCTTGCGATCTGGCTCCTTAAGTCAAGTCAAGTCAGGATATTTATATTGCGCACATATCACGTCCAAATGAGTCTCATGGCGCATGCAGACGATTCTGACCAAAAGGGTAAGTGGCAGAGATTAACAGAAGAGCCAGGTCTTAAGCTTCTTTCGGAAACTAGTGTGTTCAGAGCTCCTGAGGTCATAGAGTTTGGTTACCTAAACTTGCCTCCCGACTGTATGAATATCAAAGAGGCAAGGAGGCCTACAACCAGGGCATGCTATGCGGCAAAGTGGAAACGATTTGTCATCTATTGTAAGAATAATGACATAAATCCGCTAGATGCATCTACTCAGAACATCATATGTTACCTCCTACATTTACACACATGCAATCTGGCTTACAGCTCCATTCGTATACATTAAGCTGCGGTGGCAGCTTATCTTCAAAACAGGCAGCACCTTTCACTCTTCAGGGTACCTGCTATTAAAGCTTTCCTGGAGGGACTCAAACGAATCATTCCTCCAAGACACCCACCTTCACCTGTCTGGAACCTCAACGTGGTTCTTACCAGACTAATGGGACCACCTTTTGAACCTCTACACTCCTGTGAGATACAATTCCTAACGTGGAAAGTAGCTTTCCTAGTAGCGATTACATCACTCAGAAGAGTTAGTGAGCTGCAAGCCCTAACTATTCAGGAGCCATACAAATTCACGCTAATAGGGTAGTGCTGCGAACTAACCCTAGATTTATGCCAAAGGTGGTGTCCCAGTTTCACATCAATCAAGCTATAGAACGGCCAGTATTCTTCCCTAATCCAGATTCCGTGGCAGAACGAGCTCTACATACCCTAGACGTTAAAAGAGCTCTCCTGTGCTATATAGACAGAACAAAACTTTTCAGAAACACTAAACAACTGTTTGTTGCCTTTTCACCACAGCACAAAGGCAACCCCATTTCCAAATCAGGTATAGCCAGATGGATTGTTAAGTGCATACAAATTTGTTATCAAAAAGCTAAACGCACATTAACAGTTCCCCCAAGAGCGCATTCAACACGCAAGTTAGGGTCATCCATGGGTTTCCTAGGAAACATTCCTCTAGAAGACATATGTAAGGCAGCCACATGGACTACCATACACACATTTACCAAACACTACTGCGTAGATGTACACTCCAAACAGCAAGCAGCTGTAGGACAGGCTGTACTCAAAACTCTTTTTCAAACTGCTGCAGCTGGCACGGGCAACCGCCGCTAGGAGGAGACTGCTATACATTCTATGCATAAGATGTGAATTCAGCAGCCCACATGCCTCGAACGGAATATGCTACTTACCAGTATGCATCTGTTCTTGGCATGTAGGGCTGCTGACATTCACATGTGCCTCCCCGGTGCCTGTCGCAGCTGTAGCATTCAGAATTAATCTCTAGCATGGACATCACTTACTGTATCATACTCCATCCCTGCCACAATGGCGAAAAACAATCTGAGGATGGAGAGGATACCCATGCGCACTGTAGTCCAGGGGAGGAGCTACCTATCTCGTGATACTTCGAAGACTCTTCCAGGACAACAATGTGCAATCATCCGGACCCAACACTAGGCGGCGATCTATGCATAAGATGTGAATGTCAGCAGCCCTACATGCCAAGAACAGATGCATACTGGTAAGTAGCATATTCCTTCCACTACACACCACATGCATACACTCCAAAACACATGGCTAAAATACATTGCCATTTACAATGCCATTACCTCTAACTCAAAAAAAACCGAGACCTATTGCATTTCTAATGCTTGTTATATATATTGATTGCATACAGTATATTGGGAATAGCGCTCCCTCAATGTGAATAAGTACTCAAATGCGTTTTTTTCAGAGGGCAAGGGTGGCTGTATTTTCATTTGTGTAAAAAAGAAGATCCTTATTGTGAGGAAAGTGGTGTACTATATCTCATAGTTGTGCGACTTCACTGTGTAATACACTCACAGTCCTGTCTTGGGTCCAGTCAGGCCCGTATGGAAAAACCATTAGCTCAACCCTGGGAAGTCTTGCTTAAACAAAGGAACAAGTACAAAGAATTTAGAGGCACCAAAACAACAGAGTAAGAAAGTCACAGAACGCGACGGAAGCCCAACACCAGTTCATAAAACTAGCTCTAATTTTTATGAGTTTTTCGACACCAAATTGAAGAAAATGCTCCTGAGTTTTCTGGAGGTATACATTTTTATGTAAATTGTTAATTACAGCAAAATTCCAACAAGCATTGGTAACCACAAAGCTTGGAAACTTTGTAAAACTTTTGAAAAATTGTGTCCTGCTACTCTGGCAATCGTTGGACAACCAACTCTGACAGGGGGAAGGTCAGAGGGGCCCAATAAGGAGTAGTTGTCACCAAAGCGGTTTCAAGCCCAGTTCCAGGCTCTATGGGCGAACCACCATAGACTTTAATCAGAATGGTCCTAATACAAAGGATGCTGATCGATCGACAAGAGGATTCCTGGGGCTACTCCTTAGTCCACAACTTGTCAGTCCACTACTTTGTGGGGTTACTTTGGCTACAGAGGTCGATGTGCCTCAAAGTACTCTTCAGTCCAGTTACCACTGGACTACTGGTCTCTGGGCACAAAAACAAGTGGTTCCTTTTGATCGAAGGTTAATGTCCATCTTGGGTGACTAAACTGCACTCTGACGACTCTTCCAGGTCTAGCAGACTCGGTGGAAGTTTTGAGCGTCTGGACCGACTGAGCTACTTTGGCTACTGACTGGCCAGAATAGACTTCTTCAGCTTTTGTGGCCCTGGTACTGTAACAGGAAGTCAGCCAGCTGACTCTTGGCGTTTACCTCTTCTGTATTGGGGCTCGGCAGTGACTTCTTCAGGCAGCCAACAATGGCACAGTCCTCTCTTTAGCAGCCCAGGGAATAGCAGGTGCGGTCTACTGTTTGGTGCAGCCCCTATTTCCACATAAACCCAATGCATTTCGTTACGTGTCGGAATTGTTTGTAATGTAATCCTTGCTCGTTTTCATTAGGCGCATGAGTTTTTAACTGATAAATGTAACGAACAAGAGATGGTTTACAGTCCACGTATGTTGGTTTTCTGGTCGGCCTCATTTCTTTTGCAGTTGTATTATAGTAATCATTGAGCTTGCCGCGTCTTTGTAAACAACCTGTAGATCACCTTGACCATCTGATTTAATAATGAAAACACTTAGTTGATATGTTTATTTCTCGTTTTCTGTATATTTAAAGAAAGTTTCATGCTAAATTTAATTGATTGCACATTGTTATTAAAATGGTGGCTCAAAAATTCCTTGTTTTTTCCCGATACAGACCCCCGAGGAAGGGTCTTTGACCCGAAATGCATTGGGTTTATGTGAAGTGAAGACATAAGATGCATTGTATTGATTTACACACGGAGTTTACGTTATGAAAGAATAAATAAACGACAAAAAGAATAAAAAGATGAACATTTGATAAATTGAATGAACTTTGTCATTAATGATTTAAGATTGATGATGACCAATCCAGGTCAAAGTTGATGAGTGCACACGACCTTTTAGGATGGAGAATCTCCACCTTTTCTAGTAATCATTTTGGATAACAGTGTTCTTAGACTAAACACTTTGGAAGGAGTGCACTACAAAAATAAACAGAAGAAAGTATTACATTTATTAAGACAACGAGTGCACCAACGGATCTAACACAATATATTTCAATCAAACATATATTGTTTAAGGATCAAAGCACTTGCAACTGAGGTCTGATTAGCAGGCCTCAGAGCACTCTGAATCAAAACACCAGCAGCATCAGCCCAAAACTGTGGGGTTGACCATGCAAAAAGAGGCATTCCCTTACACTTATTTTATATATATATGCTTTAAGAAATGGTAGAATAATGATTCACAGTCATTTTCCACTTAACCCCTTGCACGCTGATGACGAGCTGGGCTCGTCATGAGGTAGCCTCCTGCTACGCTGATGACGAGCCCAGCTCGTCACGTAACATGCGGTTTCGCAAAACTCAGCGTACGAGCGGAATTCCGCCCGCACGCATGCGGTTAATTTCAGAAGACAAATTCAGTGATGAGAGTAGATTTTATGAAAACCACAGTGGAAAAATAACTTTTATAAAGTGTACTTTGTGCTAAAAGAAAACTGGTTCAGAACCACTCTGTGTCTCACTCCCACTCCAGAGGCACTATACAGATTCCTGGTTTAAGAATTAACAAAACTGATGCCGTAGGACAGTGGCTTCTAATCTGGGCTCAAGAAGTCAGGGGTGTTGTCAACAACTGGTCACATGCCTTGGATTAACCACCTGGGAACGGACAGGAACAACTGTCACAACAAAAGGCAACTTTACGACTTCTTTTGCTGTGGTGATACTAAATCTGGCTGGCATGATCTGCTCCCATTCTTTGCCAAGGCCACCACAGATTTTCTGGCTCTAACTACATACAGATGAAAACCCAGTTTTTCACCCTGACAGAGGGAAGAACACCCCATTTTTACAACAGAGCCAGATCTCTTCTGATGGAAGAATGGGAATGTTAAAATGTGGGGGCTTTTGTAGAATTGCAAAGAGAAAGTGTTTAAACATTAGGTGGCAAGAGGTGGGAGAATTGTCAGAAATGGGTGAAGTAGATCTTCCAATCACTGGCTAGTGCAAAGGATAAGACTTGCACCTCACCATCACCTCCTCAGAATATTTTTGGACTTGGAAAGACAACATCTCGGGAACGAAGACCCTGCTGGTAGAAAAAGTTTCCAGCGACTCCTGCTGGCATCCAATAACTAGTGGACGTGCTGTCCAATTGTCAAGTGACTGACCTCCAGTTTGCTTGGTCCAGGGACATATTCCAGACTACAAGAGGGCTCTGTATTTGGGGGAGAGGACTGGTTATGAGAACATGTTTGAAGGTGTGAGAGGCACAGAAATGTAGAGCTGGTGGGAGCTATAAGTGGTGGTATTGCTATCCTTTTATTTGAGTGCCAGTACAGTCATATGATACTGTCTTGTTTTAAATTAGTAAGCGTGAAAGTGTGCTGCACCAATTCTGTTTGGGTTAATGCTTGCGCAGCATATCCTCACAGCCTTAATCGTTCTGCACATATTGGCATGTGCCAGTCGATGTAGCTCTTACAATTCCTCCTGCCTTGCATGATAAGGAACTGCTGGGAGTTTCCTGCACTGTAACAAAGTGTGCTGCAGAAGTGTCTGTGGAGAGTGCCTTCTGCTAAGTTTCTGTACCATGAACAGTACTACGAGGGTATGAGCACTCGTTTAAACTCGCATCAATTGATTTACTACCTGTTTTTGGTGGTGGCAATTTTCCGTTTCGCTGTTTATTTTCAATGTTTTATAGTAGATAGTATAGTCAGAGTGTGCTTCTTATTCATCGCATTTTTTATTCTTGTGTTATTTTCGCTGCGGGTTGTTGTTCTTCAAGAACAGGCTATTCATTCATGTTGGTATAAATGTGTATAGTATTTGTGTTATTTCTGCTTTGCTGCATTTCCAGGGCTTTTGCTTTGGATACAGTCTCTAGAATAGATTCTCAATTTCGTCAATCTTTGATCAAGAATTTACTTTTCTGGGCTATTCCCCTAGCTGGACAATTTATCTTTCTGATTTCCATTAGTAATTCATGCTTTGTACTTTTCTCCCGTTAAGGATGTAAGACCGCACAAAAGTTATTTACTATAGTAATTGCTTCAGCCCATCTAAAGAGCTTCCCAACGCTCCACATCCGACCGGACTCTATTCTATTCTAGTTTTCAACCAAAGGCAAAAAGAAAAACCTTGGTAACAGGAGTTGGAAGTGTGAGAAGGGCTAGGAACCACCTAACTCAGCTTCGTACAGCTATCTAGTACAATCCTACTGAAGAATGTCCCATTTCTATGGCTGAAGAACTAATCCAGGTGGTTCTATTGTATCGGTGGTACTATTGTGATTTATCTTTGCTTTTTATGTAACAGTTGTTTCAGTTTCCTTGTATTGTTCGATGCTCCGCTTTCCGTAAGACCATAAATAATTTTACTTTGCCTTAAGCTTGAAGTCTTCCAGGCAGGGGCGTCTTGATGGCTTGTATAGAATGTGAAATCGGGCATGAATAGTCACAGATTCGTTGAAAGAGTACACTGAGTGTTGGCTTGAGGTGAAAATGAAAGGTATGGTATTGTGGAAATGGTGGCGCAGGAGTGGGTGATCGTATAAAAGGGATGGGATTAAAAGGCTTGGGAAGGATTACTTAATGTGCTGCATACTACAGGCAGCACTTTAGCAGCCACTGAAGGCTGCTTTTAGCTAGGACATATGCATGTTGCATGATATCCACTCTGCAGCCCCGTTTAGCAGTCAAAGATAGCAATGGATAGTTTGAGCCAGTATGTAATGCATGTGCTTTTGGTTGTTTCCTTTCTGCAGCACAATCGAGCAATAATCGTGAGCAGCTCCTGGATAAGGAGAGTGAGATCGCCTCCCTGCTCGAGAAGCTCAGATTGAAGGATGCAGACATGCAGCGAATGCGTGAAGAAGAAGCACAGCGTGCAGGCTTCCTACAGAATGCTATCTTGTCTTATGTGCAGAGCTCACCTCTTGGAGCCTCCAGTCCAAGGAAATGAAGTGTCGGAAATAAAGTGTTGCAGGAGAAGCTCCACACCGTCAGGGTTTCTGGCAGTACCTGAGCACCTGTGAGGGAAGAGTGGATCACAGCTATTTACAGCCCATTCCATACAGGGGGGAATACTCTAGGCAGACTCATGCTCATATGGAAGCGGCCATTTTAATGGATCTGAGGTTTGCAGGCCTCAGGATGGCTGGCAGACTTTCATATGGTGCGTAGCTGCTTGCTATGACTTGTAATATGGCAATAGAAAGGGGAAATATGGATTTGAAATCTTGCTAGAGACAGAAGGTTTGTCTGGGTCTCACATGGGCAATGGTGAAGGACATATCCCGCGATAAGGCTGGCCATATCAGTTATTACTGTTTCCAGCCTTTCCAAATGTATACCACATCCAAGAGCGTCTTACTTGAAACGAGGACTTCTAAGCCAGTATCATTAATCGATAATATGCAGACTGCATCAATAGAGTGTCTCTTTACTTTTCTTACTGCATTTCATGACATCCCACTCCACTTTTCGTATAGAATGCCATGGGATTGTTGGACGCTGAAGTCATCCTTGACATCCAGTCTCTGTGTAAAAATAAAGTTCTGTGCAGACTATAGCTTTGATGCAAGTGACATTGAGGGCTGTCAGGTTTAGGATTCTATTAGCACCAGAATATAGCAGCTCAGGCTCTGGAGTGTACACACTATTTTAATACTTTAAAAAAACAATTTATGGATAGAGGTCGCACTCATTGTCGGAAATTCCCTTTGTGTCCAATTCACCATTGAGATTTTTTTTGTTGTGGAAGGGAGGAGGGTGGTCTGCTCCAGTTGATCCTGGTCATCAGTTCAGAGCACCTCTTCTGAAACAAAGGAGTTTCAGGAATAAAAGGCGAAAGAACAACTTGGTTAAACATACAAGACATTACACACCTTTGAAATTAAGATTGAAAAACTAAGTCGACTCCCTGCCAGGATGACAAGTTTCTCAAGGCCATTTCACAGTAAATGCCCGACAACATTGTCACAAAATTATGAAAATGTTACAGAATCCGTTGCTCCAGAAGAACCTTTGTGTGCCAGCATATTTCTCAGAGTACAGGATAAAATAACTTCAAGTCCTAAGGGACAGGAGACCAAGGAAAATTTCCATCAGACGAGATACTACTAACCACTAGAAATGCTGGCATTTCTGTCCACTTTCAACGAAAATCAAGAAAGTGCACATTTCCTGGGCACGATGGTATTTTCATAGCTCATGATGCGAGTATCTCCAAGAACAACAGTGCCAGAGTATTGGAGACTATAAACTGACAACATTAGCCTTTTGTCAGTCTTATCCACGTCGATGCAAAAAAGGAGAACGGAGCATGGTCAGTCGCCATTTTTTGAGAATAAAGGACTGACTCCCACAGTCGTCTGGAATGTCTAATTGGCTAGTAAGAGAATTCCTATAGTGTGAATGTCAATCAAATGTATATATAATCCACTGCAGAGAAGAGATGCATTGTCAACATGTTGGAACTGAGGGCTGTCCACATGGCATTTAATTTCTTTCTTCACCCGATAAAGATGAGTTCTACTTGGATCCAGCATGCATTACTTCAAAAAGAAACGATGCTCAACATCCAGGGTCCTCAAGTAATCTACAACTTTGTGAGCACAACTATTTACTTACTAAATGTGGAAAATGTATACAAAAAAAATGCACTGTAGATAGCGTGTTTTCAGAAGATATTAAATGGGTTGTTAAAATCAAAGGGTCATATTATCAAGAAAGGACGATACAGTATAGCCGCTTTTATCAGCAGGAAACTGCTGACAAAGCGGCGATAATGGGCTTGATAATAGGCCCTTGTGAATTCCCATAGAAGCCCAGGTTAACACCAGAACCTGGGCTTCTACGGGAATTCACAAGGGCCTATTATCAAGCCCATTATCGCCGCTTTATAAGCAGAGATAATGTATCGCCCTTTCTTGATAATATGCCCCAAAGTTCTCAGGGAAATTTAAATATGGTGGGGGGTTCCACAGCTAGATGTCTTTGCACGACCAATAAAACACAGGGGCTTATTCACAAGCCCAATGCGTCACTTTTAATATGGGAAAAAGTGATGTACCGGCGGCACGAGGGGCTTCTGAATAGCCCCACAGAATATAGTGACTACACATCTAGATATCTTGAGCCCAACTCTGAGCGGGGCAATAATTTTTCTACACGCTCATACCTCTCTACCTTTCCTGTACAAGTCACAGGAAGGATCTTTTGCATAGCCAGCAAGTAATGAGCCTAGGACCTTCTACTGGAAGTCTCTTACTGAACGACACCATGAAAACTAGATCTCCTGTCCAAGACAAAAAGTAGCATGCAATACCACAGTCTTCCAAAAAGTAATTTAACAGCTTGGGTCCCGACTACTAGCAGTATGGCCATTTGAGTCTGTATTTCGAACTACATGAACAGCCTCAAGTTCAAAGACCTTCATTAATACCTTCCTTATGCTTTCAATATCAGAGATACTGCTTATGTTACTTGACAGTGGTTCTAGAACAAGCAGAGCAGAGAAAGTACAAATTATTTTTATTAAGCTTAAGATGAGCTCTTCTACAATATCCAGTTCTTCATGGAAGGTTTACCTAGTCCTTTACACATTGGTACGCTCTCCTTCGGAACCTGGGAAAGTATTATTCTTGATGGCCTTTGCATTACAGTGGGTGGCTAGAGAGCTTCATGGCCTGGTATTAACGATTTCTTATACAATGTCAGCATCTCTCTTCGAACTGCCCCCTCAAAATTATATCTGATGATTTATCATCTGGTGTTCACAGCCATTATATCTCACTGGGTGGAAATATCCTTACAAAAATGCACACTGGGTTATGTTAACTAAATGAGACAGATTTCTCTTTAGATGAAGGTAAGGAAGTAAAATTTGGTTAATATTAAATGAATTAGGTTAGAAAATAAATCCACACCACTGTTTCTAAACTTTGGCTCTGCACCTATGGGATTTCTACCTAATAAGTAGACAAGTGCGAGGTTATTAATTTTCCAAGTAAGCCTCAAGCTTATTCTATGTGTAAAATAGCCTTGCATCTCAGAAATATTCCCTTTGCTGTATTGTTGCCTTGCCTGTCATGCCTTTAGTTCAATTAAGTGAGTTCTGTTTACCCAGTTTGTGCTTGCTAATTTTTTCCAAGATCCACAAAACCTTCTACCATAATAAGCCACTACCCTAACCTTGGTCAGTCCATAAACGGAAAGAGTATTTGCCGTTCTTCATGCTTTTGTGAATGTCTTAGGCGCCAGTGACTTTGGGCATGGTATTGTGATAACTTGGTGCAGGGACCAGCTAGGTAGCCAAGCCTTACTGGACTTGGTTTGCCTGTCAAGGTTGGGCTTTATTGTTATGACCTTTGGTCAAACCAGGAATTGGGACCAGGTGAACAACAACCTGTGCGGAGGTCAGTAGCCAGCTTTTAGGGTGTCATCCAGGGCTTAGAGTCAGGTGGCGTGATAACCAATAAAGATGAAACAAAAATCTCAACACTTTGTGAAGCATAGATAGAAACATTGGGGCACTTGCCTTGAGGCTGATCCTAGCGATGCCACATTCAGCTTTAATCCCCGAATGGTATCCGGCGTATGAGGAAAAAAGGTGTGACTCAATTTGTGTTGTACATTTTGGTTGGGTTGCCCAGCACGCCGAGCTCTCAGATGTGTGTGTCCAGCAAGAGACAGCACATTTATTCCATGTTTCTTGGCACATGTCAATGGCAGAGAAGCAAACTGTTTCAATCTGGACTAAGAGAAGCCATAAATAGTGATATTCAGCAAGAACACCTCACCATGGGACTCCAACTGGTGGCCAGATCTCATGTCAGGAATCTCAGAATAAATCAACAGCAAACTGGACATGACTGCACAAGCCAACAACATCACTGGATCCTGCCACCACACCCTGAAGTTGCTGAAGAAAATCCTCAAGTTGTTCCTAAGCAAAACTAGAAAAACTGTCCCTCACACCCTAGTCACCAGCAAGTTGAACTATGGGAAGACCTTTAAGGCTGGGATTACCAAGCAACTCACTAGAAGGCTACAGTCCAACAAGAACTCTCACTAATCCACACCTCAGTGAACTACACTGGCTTCCAATGCACAACCATGCCTAATTCAAACCCCTCACCCTTATTACAGTTCCACGGCCCAAACAAAAGGAACACACCATGCCCGGTTCCTGCAATTCCATGAACCACATCTTTAAATCCAGATTTTTTCTGCCTTAGGAGTTGACCCAGAAACATCATTTCAAGATCCTCCCACTCTTCTGCAGTGGGATTTTATGAATTCAAGGTACTTCACAACTCAGTCATCACCTACCTGAACAGTCACATCTCGTTCCACCAACCATCCAAACACCTCCACTCCGCAGTACTCCAACTCAGGATGATGAACGTTCTTGCATTGCTCCTAAATCTTGGACGACCTCTCTCTTCACATCAGATCCCCCTCTCTTAAATTTCGCAAGAAGCCCTGGCTTTTCCATTAACCAACCTACCATAGGTACGGTTAAGTGCACACACCTGCTCAGCACCAGGATACCCTTCTGGGTGATAGTGCGCTTTACAAGTACATATAACAGAAGATGGGCGCTATCTCCCAGTAGATTGGTCTAGAGAGCAACCTGGAGACTGCAGCCCGAGAAAAGAGCAGCAGGTAGATGAGGCAGGATTGCACATCAATGGACTTTCATAACCACTATAAATGATAGGATTGTGAAAGCTGCATAACAGAATGCCAGCACATTGCACATCCAGCACCAGGTCTTCAATAGTAATCCAAGTCTCAGGATAGTGACTTGGTAGCTGCACCAGGTTGCCTTAGGCCATTAGCAGTGTAAGCAGTACTCTTAGCATTCCAGAGAGATCCATTTTTAAATTGTGGTTGCCCACTGATCCTAAAAATCAGTTTCTGTCCCCTACTAGTTGAGCCTGTGGATCCAACAGTTTCAGTTGGACATGTGGGTACCCCCCAAAATCATGACTTCAAACTGTCCAATTCTAAGATTTTGGGCTGGTGGAATTTAGTGCCCCCAGGGGACCAAGTTGTAAGTAGAAACGCAGACCCCAAGCCGAGGTTAGAGATTCGCCAAATACCAACCTGGTCTCTTCTTTCTCACTACCTGTGCCCAGTGCACTGAAACCCCCAAACATAGGTCCCCAAGCATCCCTGTTCACCATGATACTGAAAGTATTTTGTGAACCTGCCTATGGCGCCCTGGATTTATTTTGATGAGGTGTAACCCACACTGCAGGTTTGGGTGAGGGGGATGTCCTGACTTTGGCTGCATTTGACACTCAACCACAGCAGCTCCGAACTACAGAACTGTCCTTTCTCACACCCAGGATTGCCAAGTAAGTGGAGCAGATGACTAGCATATGATAGCAAACGTTCCTCCATTATTTTATTTTATGGCACCTTTGCCCAGTTAAGTGACTTGGGAGTAAATAAACTTAATTAAACCTGAGGTCCTATGAAGGATGCATAGAATACAAATATCTTCTCGGCATGATAACACTAGTCACAGGAATCCATGTTGTAACCATCTATCAAGTTGGATAGAGACCAATGGGACAAATATGCTCTGATTTAGGTAGGCGGCTGAAGCAGGACAGTCCCATTTACACCACTAACAATTACATCCCACTGCTGGAGAGTGGGAGGACCTTGAAATGTCATCTCTGGGTAGACTCTTAAGGCAGTCCGAAATATCTAAATTTAAAAGTGTAGGTCATGGAATTGGAGGAACCTGGCAAGGTGTGTTTCTTTTGTTTGTGGAATTGTAATACAAATTTCTGCTCTGGTATATCTGCAAGGAAGTAAGGACTTGGATGAGGAGTTAATCCTCCACTTAATTTTTGGCTATCTACACTACGGTTCGTCATCCCTTTCCTTACACCCACCATTTCCTCTATAGGTGCTTCAGCCTCGATCCCTGGTGTGCTAGGGTAGGTACACGGGAGAAATGATGATGAGGTTTCACTCTATGGCCCACCCATTGTAAAGGATGAACCTATTAGGTTTTTGGCGATTGAGAACCATTTGTAACTTAACAGTGGGGTGCCTCTGGGGTGAGATGGATTGACCTCAATGAAGAACTGGGACATGGAAGGAGAAAATCAGGATAAGCGGAATAATCAGTAAGCAATCCGAACAATAAATTTGCAAAGCAGCTAAGTAGAAGTCCGTCCACCCTTTTGCCTAAAACTGCTGCCCTTATTCCTACCCTAGAGCAGACATCAGAGTGAGCCAAAAGTTCTCCTGATAGCATATATTAATTGGGGATCGGGAGGCAGGCAAGCCTATTCTATTCAGGGCTTGTGAATGTTAAAGAAGGTCTCATGATGGAGAACAAAGAGTTATAGATATCTGGCAAAATGAACTATCATTGCAATTTATTTTGGATTTTGTGATGCCTGGTGTACTTTAAAGTGCCTTAGCAGCATGTTCCCTTGGTTCTTCTGTTTCTCCTTTGAACTTAAACGTTCGAGAAATAAAGGAAACTGTGTTTGTGTATCATTATGCTCATATTAAAAAACATTTCTCTTTATGAAAAACTGTTCAGCGATCCAACATTTCAATTATATTAACTCTGTTAAAATACCCATGATGAAGGCCAAGTTGTATTTCTTTTTTAGCTTCAGAAGTTGTACATAAAGCTACTAATAATATCATGATATTGCGTTTGTGTCACTTATATTAAAGTTTGTCAGACATGCAGAGACAGCTTTGAGAAGCATGATGCATATAACCAATAGATCAATTGCAAGTTATTTTTTAACCTTTGTATATTGCTGTTATATGTGTTCAATTTGATGTAGTAGACAACGTTTTTTATTTCATTATTTGTATCATACTAAATATAAAATTATTTTACTACAGAATTTTTTGTAAGTTTTTAAATAAATCATTTTTGCCAAGTTGTGAGCAGACCTCATTCTCTCGATCCGTTTTGGCACCCTTTCTAGGAATCGCTCTCACTAACTGTGCTAATTAAGGCTGAGTTTCCTGGAAGAAGTAAATTCACCTGGGTTATTAAGAAAAAAAACACAGATCTGAAAGTCTGTCTAGCAATGTTACAAAGACACCTCGCAGCAAATATGAGGGCTCCAGTAAGGGATGATTCTTGTTCTCTGGTGGCAGTCAGCTTGGTATTTTAAGTTGCAAGGAATCCTCCATCAACTGGCAGGGTCACACCATGGATCATTGCACTTTTGTCGCTCAGTAGGAAAAGAATTGTGTTCACCACGTCTTCCACCTCTAAAAGAAAACAGAGTGGTCAGTTCGGTCATCTACAGATGATCTGGGCAGCTTCTAAGATGCCTCCACTTACTAACAGCACAGATTAATGATGGAGTTAAAAAACACATATTTCTATCAGTCACATCCTAGCAGCAAAGTTGGGCAAATGTGAATTACTGTATATTATGTGTACATTGTGGGGGAGATTTATAAAATCTCCATGCAACGCAGCCCCCCACGAGGCTGCGCTGCGCGACAGGGAGGGAGCAGGGGAGCGCCATAGTTCAAAAGATATGGCTCTCTCCGCCCCTTACCCGTGCGTCTGCACGGATTGCAGTTGCAGCTGCCGTGCACCACGCACCACCTTAGCGCCACAGGGCTAGGGTGTGTCTGTCTAGCTTAGGTTTTGTACAGGAAGGGTACCCTTCCCGCACAAAATACAATGCCTAGACATGAGTGAAAGCTTTTCCCACTTTGCATAGAGCAGCACACATGCAAAGTCAAAAAAAGGAAGGAGAAATAAAAGCATTTCTCCTTCCTTTTGCACCTAGTTTAAAATGGCGCAGTTTTCTCAAGCGAAATCCAATCAAATGTATTTAGTAAATTGGGTTTAGAGTGAGAAACCTTGGGTGGTTGCATGGGAACCCCCCATGTACCACCCTTGGCCCGCCCCAATGGCGCAAAGTAATGGCGCTGCTTTGCATTACTTTTCCGTTATTTCCAGCACTAAACAAGTTTAACGCTGGAAAGTAAATTAGGAAAAAAGATTTTGCGCCGTTTTCCATCACTTTTGTGACACAAACACAGCACATAATCTTAGTAAATCTCCCTCTAAGTGTGTAACATCGATCCAGACTCAAAAAGCAACTCGTTGGGAGGCACTTTGCAGTACAGAGGTTAATAAAACCTGTAAGTAGTTTACATTAGCAGTGAGTGATTCTTACCCTTTTGCTAGAAGGGTAGCACCACAGTTCAACTCCAGTCCAAATGGCCTTCAAAAGAGTCATTAACATCCAAGATGGATGTATGACGATACATCGCCAACCGCAACAACGCATGCAATTACCACGCTGTTTTTAAATCATCGCACGCATTTACTGCGCATGCTGTTGCCACGCAAGTGTAGTGTCTCTGCTGCTTTGGGGCATTACAATGCAGGTCACCAAATCGCCTGCTGTTACATCGTTCTTTGCACCGAGTTTACGAAGTCTCTAATATACAAGAGAGTGCAGAAGATAGCGGAGGCAGGTTGCATGGACCGGCTCACACTAGGTATGGTGTGTGGGTGGCGGGGTGCCCAGTGCGACAAGCTGCAAGCGGAGTAGCTGCGGCAGTGTGAGCGTGCTTACACCCGTGGCCAGCTCAGTGGGCGATTAAGGTATGTAGCAGGGGCACTCGAGAGCCAGGAGAACGGCCCCTGGGGCGAGGAGGGCACTGAGCAGGGCACCAAGCATCGCTTCAGCTTATAGTGGGGAGGGCATGCACGCGGCTACAGGGAAAGAGAACGTCGAGGCAGAGTCCGCGTATGAAGAGCAAAGCAGTAAGTGAATGTTTTTGTGCATTCAAAGTTTCAGTTGGACACACATTTCTGTTGAGACACTGTCAGACTTAAGAGATTACAAGCTGATTTGGAGATAAGTAAGACTGAATTTGTTTTCCACGGACTCTACTGCTTTCACAGCATAAACAGCAATTTAGAAAAAGACTATCTCTATAAAAGTGCATAAAATATTATGGTAAGTTCAGTTTATGGGGAAACCTGCTTTAAAAGCTGCTTATATACCCTATTTATGTCCAGACATGTCAAAGGTAGACTAATAGAAGAGTACCCACACTCACTTGAAAGGAGTTTGCCATTTTCTGCACCATATTTGTTTAGTCTTGTGGCACAACTGGCCAGCAGCCAATTCTGAAAATCGTTCCAGTACCACTCCTCCCAGAACTCAAACGCGCCCCTTTACACTTGCCAAGAGTTAGAAATGATCATAGAATAGTAGACTTTGCCAGTAGGCCGAGAACATTCCATTATCTTCTGGAAACAATACCATATATTAATCAGTTCATTTTATGCAGCTCAAAAGCAAAAGACCGGGTCAAACCGCCGAGTTTTGACCCCAAGTAAATGAAGTGTATTGTTCGATTATTTAAATGTACACAAATTAAGACATTGTGCAAATACTCAGACAGATTGCACATGTGTTTGGCATGTTAAAACGCTCTTAAAGCTCCGAATTAAGCTAGTGAGTTAAAACAACTTCTCAGCTGCAGTCATGAACAAATCTGCATATCAACTGAAGCATGCAATTAGAGCTTGTTGACAGGATATGTGTGATGATAAAAGAAATGTGACTTCTGCTAAGGGCAGCATTCCTTTCCAGCATTTTCACAAATAAAATGCACAACTTTTCCGGATAGAATGAGAATAGCTGGACTCAATTATTTAAAACAGTCACATCCAAGCAAGCACTGGTAAAGGCAATGGGTCAAGCAATGTCTGGCAGCCTTTTCGCATTGTCAGTACTTATTTTGTTTTGTCATGCTTTTTGAAAAACTTTTTTTTACTATCGAAGAGCACACCTTGTCAAGGTAGTCCCTGGCACCGAAGGGAACTACTGTGTGTGTGGACTGCTCCATGCAGAAACTAACGATTTGATTGCTGAAAAATTGGTGGAGGAAATAACAATGAACATCTCCATAAAACGGGGAGCCCTACCCAGGGATAAACTGAAGTGCATTATTGGTGCAAATTGCAGTGGAAAAACAACACCCGCCCATTCATCCCAGGGTTCGGGCAGGCCTGATTTATGAACGTGGAAGTGCATCAAGTACAAATTGATCATCTATACCAGCACTTGTCCTTAAAAAGAATTAGCCCGCTGGCAGCTAGGCTGACGCAACCTGCTAGTAATTATGCCACTGCAAACACCAAGTCACCGCGAAAGCAGCAAGAAGTAAATGCGCGATGATATAGATGCGGGGAAAGCTCCATTGTTTTCAAAGAAAACATTGTTACGCTGCTGACCCTTTGACTTTGAACCATTGAATGATTTGGACATACCCTATCAGCAAAAATGTCGCAGTCTAAATATTAAGGGGCAGATTTACAATAACTGGCGCATCCCTGCATATTAGCAGGGATGCGCCAGTTATTGTGCGTCACGGCACCGCCACCATGGATGCGCCGCATTTACAATGCGGTACAAAAGGGGGTGGTGATGGACGGAGCATCTGAATCAATCCAACACTCACACCCAGTCAAAAGATCTGCGTTTAATCCATCACCGTTCTTTAGCCCACTCTGCCACCCTAGTTCAGAAATGGCTATATGCAAATCAGTCTGACCCTGTGCCTCATGGGAACAGTCCAGCCCGAACTGCCAAGCCATGTCTTCCCTGGACCGGAAACAAGCTTCCGAGGACCGGTTTCTGGCATTCCAGCCGTCTTCAGCCCGGCTTGCTTGAATCCAGTGGCAAAATGAGCAAGGGACTCACGTCTGAGCATACCCTGCCACACTTATGGCGGCCAAAAGCGGCACAAAAGGGGGTGGTGATGGACGGAGCATCTGAATCAATCAAACACTCACACCCAGTCAAAAGATCTGCATTTAATCCATCACCGTTCTTTAGCCCACTCTGCCACCCCAGTTCAGACATGGCTATATGCAAATCAGTCTGACCCTGTGCCTCATGCGAACAGTCCAGCCCGAACTGCCAAGCCATGTCTTCCCTGGACCGGAAACAAGCTTCTGTCCATCAACTGTTTTGCATTTGTCACCCCGAGTGGGATGGGTATGCTCAGACGTAAGTCCCATGCTCTCCACACCACTGGAGTCAAGCTATCCTGGCTGAAGACGGCTGATAGCCAGAAACCGGTCCTAGGATGCTTGATTACGGTGCAGGAAAGACATCGCTTGGCAGTTCGGGCTGGACTGTTCCCATGAGGCACAGGGTCAAGGCTGATTTGCGTATGGCCATGTCTGAACTGGGGTGGTGTGGAGTGCAAAAAAAGATAGATGGATTTAGGCCCAGATCTCTGTAATGGGGTGAATGTATGCATTGTTCTGCATTCTGTCCATCAACTGTTGTTTTGCATTTACAATGCGGCGCACCATGGGGCAAAAAGTGGACAGATGCGTGGCGCATGTGCTGCCGTAAAGGCGGCGCATTGCTGGAGTTGCATCGCAAGCGCGACGCAGCTCCAGCAAGGCTTGGGGGTGCCCTATCCTGTAAATGCTGCGTCAATCCTTACGCCTGCTTCAAGCAGGCGCAGGGTTTTGACGCAGCATGGGCTTAAAAGTGACTGAGTTAAATCTTGTAGATTTCACTCAGCCACTTTGTTATATTCTGGTCTTCTCTTTCACTGCTGCTCAGCCTTTTAGGAGGCATTCCTGCGCCGGAATGCCCCCCCACCTGCGCAGGAACGCCTACATGTGATGCAGGGCTTTACAACGGGACGCATCTCCCAGATGCGTCACGTTGTAAGTACCCCACACCATGGCGTTAGATTTGCACCGCCGCTGCGTCACAAAAGTGACGCAACTGCGGCGTAAATGAGGCGGAAGGGGCTTGTAAATCTGCCCCTAAGTGGCTAGACACACATTCTGAACACTAAATAGATCTGCCCCTAAGTGGCTAGAAACACATTCTGAACACTGAACAGATCTGCCATTTTTTAACAAAGCACTACAGCCAAATGCGTGCTGTCGAACAGGTACCACTAGCCTCATTACCACAAAGGAACAGGCATCCAGACCATGAAAAATGCATATAATTAAAAGCTAGAGTGTGTTAATTCTATAATTAACCTTAGCTAGAGTCTGAGCACACATAAAAACGCATGTGCGGCAACATAGCTAGAATAGCTAAATGTTCTGCACTTGCGCCTCATCTGTCATGTCATTTGCACTTGTGCTAGCGATGTAAATGTCAACGCGCAGTTGTAGCATGCGTTGTAAGCCGCCTGCGATGTGAAAGCCGCGTTGCAATGGCACCGTGTGAAAACACCGTCGTTGTAATGGGTGTTTCCCATCCAAGATTGTCAATAACCTCTGTGTCCATCTAGGAAATGGTGTACGGTTAGTGGGTGAGCACTGAGAGTGTCAGCTATCCGCCCAGGAATAGCCCCCATCCCCCTGCAAGCACCAGTGGACGGCCCAACCTCCGATCTCCAGAGGCACACCTGGTCACATACAGTGAAAGAGCAGTGGCTTTAAACCACTACTCAACTTTTCACTCAACCTCTCTCCATCAATGTGCTGTAGAAAGTAAAATTGTTATACTCTATTGCATGGTTCTGGTCTGCACCTTGCCGCAGCGTGTCTGATATGGCCCCTGGCGTCCCTTTATAGCATCAGACATCTTGCTGTGGCAACGATCAGAGACGATTTTTTAAGCAGCTCAGAGCTACCTTCTCCAATAGGACTTTTCCATCACACGATTACTTTCATTTCCATTTCCCACTCCTAGAGGGACAGTTCTCACAATGGCACAAGTTATCAGTATTTTTTTAACAAGTCTTTTTATTAAACATGTAACATTTGCAGTATACAGTACAATATTACGGACAGCTGATGATATAAACATCAAAGTGTACATTTGTAATATTGTGGTCCATTGGCTCGTCAGACATATCGGACCTTATAGTTTTGACATCTGTATCGTAATGGCACATTCACTAATCTGGTATCATGCCCGATGTGCTCCCTCCCTTACCAACCCAGGCTTACAGACCCCTATATGTCTCCCATTGGTGCCATATTTTCTCCCATTTCTTAGGGCACCCCTACTCTCATATACTACTTTCTCAGCGGCACAACACCAATCTAGTTCAGCCTTCCACTGATCCACCTTCGGTGGAAGGGTGGCTCCTCACGCCCTGGCAAAATTTCTCTTAGCCACCATTAACCAAACTTTCTGATATTTCGGCCATATCTGTTCCCCTGTTAAACACAGTATGTGCCACCTGGCGTCTATAGGAATTTCCTGCCCCAGGACCGCTGACATCACACGTATTACCTTCCCCCAATATTGTTGTATAACTAGACACTCCCAAATAATGTGGAAGAAGGTACCCCTGCGGTCGCAACCCCTCATGCAGCTATTCGTGGGGATACACCGAAGATTGTGCACAAGTGTACTCGTAGAGTAAGATCTGTGAAGAATTCTTAACTGTACTAATCAGAATCTCGCTCTGATAGCAACTTCCCTTGGACTTTGTATGGTCTCAGTCCAATTATCATCTTCCAATAGGCCTATATCAATCTCCTAGGCTTCCCGGAGCACCCTCAGGGGATCAGGTGAGTTGTTAATCTTCCTATATGTAAGGGATAGTGCCTTTTCTGGGATCACATCTAGTAAGAGTCGGTCTTCCAAGGGGCTATATTCCTGAATGCGTTCCCCCTCTCTGATATGCCTGCGGAGTGCATGCCCCAATTGCATATATGTACGAGTTACTTACCTTCAGTAACGATGTATCTGGTAGAGACAATTCTAGCCGCAGATTCCTTCACGTAGAATTATTCCCAGGCGTGAGACTGGATCCGGAAACTTTTTTGCCACAGCATCCCTGCGCGCCGGGGGCAGGACGACATCACGCGACTCCGCCCAGGCATCGTCCGCGCACGTGACATCCACGAGGTCACATAAGACTCGCCCACATCATTTTCTTCTGAGAATTTTTTCGCACCACAATGCGGAACCACCAGATAAAAAACTGTGGAAGCATGGGAACAGTGTGCGAAAAGCAGAAAATATGGAAAGAAATGGTGACTAACAACACCACCCACAGTAGTGTCACACCGCAGAACCCAAGGCAGGGAAAGAAGAAGAGACGAGCAGAGCCCTGCGCAACCACCCTGCCAGCACATAGACAGCCTCCCACCTCTGTGCCCCGGATACAAGGAACATGCGTAAGTAAGGTCATGGTACACGTAGGACGCCCACCACCCCCTTCCTGAGCAAGGAAGGGAACCAGTCCCAACACAGACAGGGGCAACAAAACTCCAAGCCACTCCAACATAAAGGGAAAACACCCACAAATGACAAGGTCAAGACCTGGCCAGATGACCCCTAATCAGAGGATAGCAATAGAGGAAGGGAGGGGAGGGAGGACAGGAATAGAAAGCAATCCCCCTCCAAACCTGGAGTAGCCAGAGCAGCAGGGCACCGAAACACCGGGGCCCCATCCTCCAAAGAACCAATGGAGGAATGAACCGCCCTCAGACGGAGCCACCCGTCAAGAACAAAGAAGGCACTCGCAGGAGATATAGCCCCCCAACGGGAGGCGAGTATCGAAGACCAACCTAAGGGTCCTCTCAGAACAGGGGAGGAAGGGCGGGCCGTGAAGGAATCTGCAGCTAGAATCTTCTCTACCAGATACATTGTTACCGAAGGTAAGTAACTCGTACATCTGATAGAGACTACTAGCCGCAGATTCCTTCACGTAGAATAGATACCCTAGCAATACCCCCTGGGAAGGAGTGTCTGCGAAAGGACCCCACAGCCAATACAGAACAGAGGGCCCACAGAGAAACAGATCTGCGGACCAGGTAAAACCTCGTCCCTACCTGGCAAGGGGAACCCCCCAGGCAGACCCCCATCAACCCCAAAAGGATGGAGGAGGGAGAAGAAGGCTGAAGAGGAACCAAGGGCAAGGTCGGAGAGGCTGAAACACCCCATTGCCCCACAAGGCAACACAGCTTCTGCCCAATGCCAAGACAGGAAGGGTGGAAGAAGAAGAAGCCTAGGGGACCCGAGGAAGCGAGGGAAAAGAAGGCGAACCCACTCCAGGTGGAGAACAACCTGCCAACCAGAACAGCGCTGGCAGTCAAAGCCACCAGAAGCAAGAAGAACAGCCCGAGGCCTCAGGAAGGCCGAGTAGGCGGCGCCTGGCATGGGAGAACATAGGAACATCACAGACCTCAGGGCAGGAGTAGGAAGAGGAGGAGATTCCCAGGCACACCACTAAGAGTAGCTGCGTACACAACCACAAGGCGCAAAAGCAACCTACACAAACACCATGGAGAACAGGCACCCGAAGGCGACCAGAATCCTCCAGCACAGCGTAAGCCATATGACAGCTACCACTAACCAGGGTACGATAAGTCCCAAAATATGGGAACCCTCTTTGGAAGAACTTCCACAGCAGAGGAAAAACAAAAGAGCCACGGGGGAAAAAAAACACCCCCGCGAAAGGCTTGACAAGCAGCCCAAGCAAGCAGAAGGCCTAATCTCAGGGCCAAGTCTGCGCAACAATTCCACACATAATCAACAAAAGGGCCGTCCAGCAGTCAACAATGCCAAAGTCCCAAGGAAGCGGTACAAAAGGGGGTGGTGATGGACGGAGCATCTGAATCAATCACACACTCACACCCAGTCAAAAGATCTGGGTTTAATCCATCACCGTTCTTTAGCCCACTCTGCCACCCCAGTTCAGACATGGCTATATGCAAATCAGTCTGACCCTGTGCCTCATGGGAACAGTCCAGCCCGAACTGCCAAGCCATGTCTTCCCTGGACCGGAAACAAGCTTCCGAGGACCGGTTTCTGGCATTCCAGCCATTTTCAGCCCGGCTTGCTTGAATCCAGTGGCAAAGTGAGCAAGGGACTCACGTCTGAGCATACCCTGCCACACTTATGGCAGCCAAAAGCGGTACAAAAGGGGATCCCAAGGAAGGACGCAAATGGCCAGAAAAAACACTCCACAGCCAGAACAACCGGCCTAAGAAGTCCCAGAATCAACCCGACTCAGGAGTCACTGAGGAGGGGGCGGAGGAGAACAGAGCCCTGCCTAGAGCCTCTGGATGGCGGGGTCGGCCGGGGCATGGAACAACAGGAAGGTCATCAAATGGAAGGTCGATGAGTTGCTCCCGAATTTTCTCAGGGAATACTCCATCCCGAAGCCAAGCATGGTGACGGAGAGCGTCAGAGGAAGCCATTGTCCGTCCCAGCACCTCTGAGATGTTCAGAGCAGAGCGGAGAATAAACGCCGCAAGCTCCCGGCCATCCAACGCATGATGCCGTAAGTCCACCTGACCACCAGCATCCTGGGATGCCGCGGATCCCAGAGACTCAGCCGAGTGCCACAAACAGGAAGCGGCCTGAGCCAGCACACACAAGGTGTTCAGGGCCCGCAGGGCAGCGCTGGTCTAGGCGAACATGTTGCGCACCCAAGAGTCCAGCCAGCGGGCCTCTCGGGATGGCGGAGTCAACAGCGGTGGCAGGGAGGGAAAAGCAGGCCGCAAAAGAGGACTGCAGGCAGAGGGGTGGAGAAAAAGGCACGCCGGGTCATGCGGCGCCGGAAGGTGGCGGTGCAGATGTTGAGGCATCGGGTCCCCTGAGGCAGGACGCCTCCAAGCCCCAGTCAAGGAAGAAAGGAGGGAACCTTCAAAGGGAAGTAAGATTTCCCTCCAACCAGAGCCCTGGTGGAGGACCTCCAATAGATGGTCCGCGGGAAAGTGAGCCACCGGGTCACCCATTCGCAGGATGCCCACAGCAGTGGACACCGCATGAGCGAAGGCTGCACCAGCCTCCATAGGGCCCCGCAGTGGGGCAAGCAGCTCCTCCGTGGGCAAGGCTGGAAACTCAGGCGGCCGTCCCCGTGGCCAAATGGGATAGGTAAGGACCAGACCTGTAAGTCAGAAGGAGCCGAAGAATGAGGGACCTTCCGCTCTTCCGACGAACACCTCTGCCTCAGGAAGGACAGGGAGCTGCCCTTCGACGCCGGTGAAAAAGACACCACGCGGCAACCAGTCTCCGGGGAGGACGACACCAATATACAGCCTGCCTCCGGAGAAGAAGGAGCGTCCGAAGACGAATCCGCGGTACGACCCCTGCGCGGAGCCGGCTGCCTGAGGCAGGTTGTTGGCACCATCCGGCGTCACCGGACAAGGTTCCTCCAAGTCACCCCGGAGCGGAGACCGGGGCGGAGCTTGAGTCAAACCGGGACCAGGGCGGCGCCCCGACCCCAGTCGAGGTAGCCACCTGCACGGGGGAACGAGATGGGCCTGGGGAGTGAAACGAAGCCCTCCGCTGCCCAGAATGAGGTAGAGATCGCTCGGCAACCCACGAGGCGGTGCCAGGGAAGATCCAACCTACGACTCGCCCTCCGTCGAGGCAGCAGCCTGTGGGGAGGGACGGGAGGGGCTGGAGAGGGACGAGAGGTCATCACCCGGCCTCGACCCAGAGCGGGACGAGGAGGGTTCACCGACCCCTGTGGCTCCGCATGGTCCAGCTGCTGCTGGCACCGCAGCAGCGTCACCTCGGCCCAGCGACCTCCCGCAACACCACAGGGACTCCAGCAGGAGTTTGCGGGGAGCCAGAGATGCCGTCGCCTAAAGGAGGCGCCCCAGAGGAGCCGCACCCCAACAGCACCACATCCTCCAAGCCTGGATCCGAAACCAGTCGGGGCCGGAGCCATCAGAGGAGCCGGAGGGCCCCGCACGAGAATAGGTGTCCGCCGACACCCCAGGAGGGTAAGGAGGAGGAAACGCCAGCGAGGCCTGCAAAGCTGCCGCGTATGTCTCCATTTGGACTCCCGACGTCTCAACACCGGGAAGCGGTGGATAGGACGACACGCGGGGCTTTATCACCCGTGGAGACTCCACACCCTCAGCAGGCCGGAAACCAGCCTCTGGGGACAAACTGCAACACTTACCCACCAGGGAGCGAAGCTCACGTGACATTGTAGAAGGGCGAGGATGACGACCACGGCCGTACCTGAAGCCGTCCGCCGAAGCAGACCGAGGGGAGGACGTCGACCTGGAGAGACGCGCATCTTCGGCTTCAACTATTGACAGGCCTCACAGTCAGTGGCGCCATGATCCTCCCCCAAACATGACATACAAATGAGGTGCGGGTCCGTCGCCGACTTAAGACGCCCACAAAACGTACAAGTTTTGAAGCCCGAAGGCATTCGCACACTGTTCCACCAAAATAAATGGAATAAAAAGGGCCCGAAACAAGGACCAGATCTCCGTTGCACGCGGAAAAGGAAAAAACTGACGTAGGTGCGCCGAGGTGGGTCTTATGTGATCTCGCTGACGTCACGTGTACGGACGACGCCTGGGCGGAGTCGCGTGATGTCGTCCCGCCCCCGGCGCGCAGGGATGCTGTGGCAAAGAAGTTTCTGGATCCAGTCTCATGCCTGGGAATAATTCTACGTGAAGGAATCTGCTGCTAATAGTCTCTATCAGATCTATATCTTTCTGTTTCCGCTAGCTGAAACTACTTCTGTAAATCTTTGAACAAGATTATCGCTGTGCCCCCCCCTACGTCTCCTAGTTGGGCTATATAGAAAATGCTACTTACCCAGTATGTATCTGTTCTTGGCATATGGAGCTGTAGATGTAAGAAAGTGGCACTGTATATACTGGACCAAAGTAAGGTACAGTGTGCAAAGAGGCCACCGTTTCAGAGGTGTGGCAGAGGCTAAAGTTAGATATAACCTTACTCTCTAAAGTGGTAGCTTGGTCAAGCAGTAAGGCAGTATCAGAGACAGTGTAAAGCATTTGTTGTACACACTCAGTCAGCAAATGGTCTCACACACTCAAGAACTGAACTCTAGGCCAATTGTTTTGTATCAAAATATATAGTTGTTATATTTTTAGAACCAACAAGGTATCAAAAGATACTTTCTCAGAATGAGTTACTTTAGTTAAATACTTTTCAAACAGGCAATAGACTTTTTGATTGCAATAGTTACAGTTGTTGCAATAGGCAATACAATTTCAAACACAATGCAACATTGAGCTCAATGGGAATTTCTAGTTAAATGCAAATAGTTACTTTGTAGATTACTTTTCTAACTACAGGACTGGATCCTAGATTAAGTCCTGGGACATTTCCTGTAAACAGTTAAGTTTTGGTTACAGTAGTGATTTTTAAGGAATATTATTGTATTTTAATAGTTGACACTTAGAAACCTTTTCACATAGAATCACTAATGTTATCTTATGGGAGGAAATTCCCTTAGCAGGTAAGTAGTGTTATCATTACTTTTTCTTACCCAGTGTTGGATCCTGGATCCAGCACTGGTGCATCTCCTGTAAACAGTTGAAAGAATGCGATTAAGTCATACAGGCGATTTTCAAGGAATATTTGTAGTTTGTGAAAACTGACATTTAGAAACTTTTCTGGTGAAAACCAGAAAATGGATTCCTATGGAAGGAAATTCAAGTTACTGGTAAGTACGGTTAAAATGACTTTTCAGCGGGGGAGGAGCTACGCACCTGACAAAGATGGCCGCTTAGACCCTCGGCTCCGCCGAGTCCGTCTGCCGGCCGGCCCCACTATCCGTCGATCCATCCTGTCCCCTGAGCCCCGCAGTCAAGACCGGTGGTCGCGTGGAGCACTCGAAGCCTGCTCCGGAGTCCCGGGGACGCCGTGGACCAGAGTTGTGCCCGCTTCGAGTTTGGGCCTGCGGTGGAGCCGGAGCTGGTGGCTGGAGTAGACAACCAGGCCGCCTCAGAATCGAACAACAGCGGCGGCCCGATCCGGAAGTCGCCGGCCGGGTCCGCCTGTGGGGGAGCTTTGGAGGCGGCAGCTGTGCAAAGAGCTGCAGTGACTGCTGGACCCCCTCCCTCCGCAGTGCGAGGTGAGTGGCTGAAGGGCCCCGGATCCGGCGGGGCTCCGGTGATCGTCGGAGGCGGGCAGACAATATCCTTGCTGCAACGGGGGTAAGTGAGGGCCGGGGGTACATTGTGTGTCCCCCCCACCCGGGCTTCTCATCGGTGCCTTGTTCCTGTTAGCAACAGGGCGAGACCCGGCGTACTAAGGGGTCAACCTGGTGAATTTGGAGATTCCGCCCCCCGCCCATGAGTTGGAGCGGACTCCGCTGTCAACGGGCAAGCAGGAGGAGAGAGTGGCCCGGCTGGGGGGCGGCAGGGGGAGTGGTGGCATATCCAGTGCAGTGACACAACAGGCTCTGAGGAGTGCTGATGGTGGGCGGTGTATCGTGCTGGAGGCAATTGACTGCAACTGGGCAGCGGAGTGTGAGGAGGCCTCCCCCCGTGTCCCCCCACCCCATCCCGGTGAGAGACTTAAGTGACAAATCCTTCAGAGATGGGGATTGCGCCTAAGGCTCTGGAATATCGCGCTTTCTGACGTGGAGAGACCTGACTGAATACTAGACTGTGCAGTGCATAACATATGCAATGGCGTCCAAGCAGGATGGGGAGAAGCACTCCTCCAGGAGATCGAGAGCACCAAAGCCGGTACAATCGAACAAGCTGGACCGTTATACTTTGCCGAAGGGATCGCCGGCCAGTCCGGGGTCTTCCATTGTCGCAGCCGGGGGGGTCCCTGGATCCCCGGGGGGGCGGGCTCACGCTGCATGACATCATGGTTGCCATAGATGGTGTCAAATCCTCCCTGGGACAGCAGATGGGGACATTAGACGGCAAGCTGGATACAGTTTCCATGAAAGTTAACCTCATAAGAGCAGACTTCACTAAAGTCAATGAGAAGGTTAAATCGCTTGATGTTAAAACTTCCAGCCTGGTAGATGATGTGGCCCAGCTGCAACAGGATGTACGTGTGCTTAAATCCTCCCATGAACTGGCAGAATGCAAACTGGATGATTACGAAAGTAGGGCCCGGCGAAACAACGTTCGTATTTTGGGGGTGCCCGAGAGGTTGGAGGGCCCCGCCCCAGATTTATTTGTGGAGGACCTGGTCCTTAAACATCTCCAACCTAAAGGCCTAAGCAAATTTTTCACCATCGAGCGGGCCCACAGGGTTCCAAGGGGGAGGCCGAGACCTGGAGCCCCGCCGCGCCCCATCCTCACCAGGGTCCTGAACTTCAGGGATAGAGACACTATCCTGCAAGCTGCAAGGTCCGGGTATCCCATCCGGTATGAGAGTGCTACCCTTTCCTTTTTTCCGGATTTTACGCAGGCGGTCCAGAAACATCTGTCAACTTCTTCTTGCCAGCCAAAAAGTTACGTCGCTAAGGGGTTGCAATATGCCATGATGTTCCCAGCACGCCTAAGGGTGGAGGTCAATGGTAGGGTTTGTTTTTTTGATAACCCAGAGACTGTGGCAGACTGGGTAGACACTCTCCCTCGCGACGGAGCTGGAACACCGAACCGTTCAGAAGAGCAAGAGACAGTGGACCGGGAATAATAATGTTTTTTACTTTGCTGTGTGACTTAAATCTGTCAGGTATCAGTGACTGTATGGCCTTTGAACTGCCGCGTGTCTCTCAGGGAGTTTGGTTTGTTGTTGGGATTCGGGGCTCAGGGGGATTTATTAGTTCAGAAGGGGTCTGGGGCGGGGCGGTGAGGCCGAACCCTCACCTCTTTTTCTTTCTTTGATCCGTTAGGGGCGACAGGCACTCTGCACTTTTCAATGGGCACTTTGAAGCCCAGTGGGCAGGGCAGCGGGGTGGGGGGGTTTTGGGGGACAGGTTTGGTTTTTATGTTGGTTGGTTTGTTTGTTGCATCAGCACACAATTCTGTTTCAATAGACGAAATGCGGGGGCGCAGTGGCAGTACCGGGTGGGCGATGGGGGGTAAAGAAATAAAAGTATTGAGTTGGAACGTTAACGGGTTGGGGGACTAAATTAAACGGAGTGTAGTTCTTCAATTCCTTAAAAGGCAGGCACCGGATGTGGTCCTGCTTCAAAATACACATCTCATTGGAAACTCATGCAATGCCTTGCACACAATGGGGTACAAATTAATCGCACATTCTGGGTTCACGTCAGGTTCCAGGGGTGTGGGTATCTTGATTCGTAAAACATTTCCACTGGCAGTGACCTCCACATGGGAGGATGAGAGAGGCAAATATATCGGAGCCACGGGCATGTGGGAGGGACAGCATGTAACCTTCCTGTCTGTTTATGTTCCGCCGGGGTTACAAGGCACAACGCTAGCAGATTTGGGGACGGTCCTACTTTCACTCCCTGAGGGACTTTTACTTTTAGGGGGTGACTTTAATGCAGTGGTCTCTGGTATGATGGACAGGTATCCCCCATGGGAAACGGGGAGGGCAATGCAGTGGCTACCAGACTTTATAGACGCAATGGGTCTAGTCGATAGTTGGAGGTTACTCCACCCAGATCAAAAACACTACCATTTTCACTCTGGGGCACACAATAGTCTCTGACGCCTAGACTACTGTTTGGTCCCTGCTGCACAAGCTTCATACATAGTAGAGGTTACGTACTTAGCCAGGGGCATATCAGACCATTCTCCACTTTGGATCCACATAGCTTTAACCCAAGGCACGGCAGGAAGGGTGGCTCCAATAAATCTATGGTATTTGCGTAATCCCAAGACCCGCAAAGACCTCCTTGCTAAGCTAGATGAATACTTTGCCAAAAATGTGGGTTCTTTACCTGGGTCCTTATGGGAGGCTTTTAAGGCAGTTATTCGGGGCGACGCCCTGTCTGCAGTAGCGGGTGCTAAAAAGGAGAAGCAGAGGGAAGTGGTGGAGTTGGAAACTGAAATCAGCAGACTGGAAAGGGAATTGGAACAGGGAGTGGCGCGGGCTGAACTTCACCAGTTGAGGATGAAGCAGCATGATTACAAGACATTGGTCACAGATAGGGCTAAGGCTCGTGGTAGGGAGCAACAGGGTAGACTGTACAAGCTGAGAGGACAAGGCAGGGAAACTTATTGCATGGCTGGATAAGAGAGAATGGGCTTGCCGGCTGGTCCCTGAGCTCCTGACGAGGGAGGGGACATGACTCAGTGAACCGGAGGACATAGTAAATAAATTCACTTCCAGGCGGTTTCTACATCAGTCTCTTCCTGCCCGGAAGCTGATTCCCATCTACTGCTCCGTGACATACAGCTCCTGTGTCTTTCCCTCGATGACCGACAGTTTATGGATAGTGCGCTGACAGCAGACGAAATTGCCCTGGCCATCCGCTCATTAAACTCCGGTAAGGCACTGGGCCCCAACGGGCTCCCCATTGAACTTTATAAACTTAAGCCGTATACACAAGCGCCTTACTTGAAGGAAATGTTTATGGAATCCAGAGACGCAGGGATTTTCCCCAGAGATTAGAGAATTGCTTTAATAGTCGTAATCCATAAGGAGGGCAAGATCAAAACAAACTGTGCCTCCTATAGGCCTATTTCACTCCTAAACGCCGAGACGAAGATTTTGGCCAAGCTCCTGGCAAATAGATTGGTAAAAGTCATCAGTGATCTGGTACACCCCGACCAGTCAGGCTTTATGCCCCAAAGGGACACCTCCCTAAATTTGCGTAGACTGCATGGGGTGGTAGCCAGAGCCCATACCCTACAGGAGTCAGCTATAATTGCGTCTCGACGCAACAAAGGCATTTGACACAATTGAATGGCCTTACTTGTGGGCAGTTTTGGCAAAGTTTGGTTTCGGCCCCGGCTTTATTGAATTGGTACGTCTGTTATACTCTGAGCCACTAGCTCAAGTTGTAGTAAATAATAGAGCTTCGGCTCCCTTCTTGCTGGGACGGGGTACCCGTCAGGGCTGCCCGTTGTCCCCCCTTCTTTTCTCTTTAGCTTTGGAACCTCTGGCTGCTTGGATACGCTGGGGGTCTGCGATGGACCCCGGAATGGGAAGACCGCATATCGTTGTATGCAGATGATATACTGCTCTATCTGACCTCTCTGCGTAAGTCCCTTATTGTGATCTTTTAATGTCCTGGTTTCCTTCGGGAGGAACTCGGGGCTTTCCATCAACTGGGAGAAATCCTTGTTGTTTGTATTGAAGGGAGGCAGACCCCCCTGTCCCTCCGCAAAACTGTCCTATACAGTTTATTTCAGAGGGATTAAAATATTTGGGAGTTTTTGTCTCACTGGACCCCTCGCTTAGGTATACTCTAAACCTTCTTCCCCCTCTCCAAAGACTCAAGAGTGATGTTTCCGGTTGGAAGAAACTTCCTCTTTCATTGTTGGGTAGGGCAGCCCTCTTCAAAATGATGGCCCTCTCTCGTTTTCTCTATGCCCTGCAAAACACCTTGGATGTGGTACCATCTAGATACTTCAGTGAGATTGAGAGATTACAGCGGAGTCTGTTGTGGGAGGGTAGGCCCCACATTGCTTTACATAAATTAACACTTTCCTGGCATGACGGAGGCATATCCCCTCCCAGATACAAAGAGATATTACTGGGCATCCCAGCTGGCCGCAATCAACCATGGCACATATGGCGGGGCTGATGACCCTGGATATGCTATGGATAAATGGCTTCTCCCCGGGGGTAGGTATAGCAGAGCCCTATATTCTCGACCCAATAGACTGGCATTGACGGGTCGACTAAGCACTCGGTCAAGGTTTGGTATGTGGCCACAGGTTCACTGGGCTGGAAAAATAAGCTGACCATGGCCACCCGCTGTGGAATTCGGAGCAGTTGGGCACGCTCTGGAAGACCAAAGGCTTAGACAAATGGGATCTCATAGGAATCTCCACAATCAAGAATATCTGAGGGAAGGGGAGTATTAAATCATTTGCGGCCATGCAGGTAGAATATAAACTGGCGAAGTCTGAATATTTCCGCTATGGACAGATTCGTCACTCCCGTCTCTCTGCACTTCTAGAGGGGACAGAGCTCCCAGAGGCTTCCCCCCTGGAAGATAGGATACTGGATGGGCACCTACCTGACAAAACGATCACCTTGATATATAAAAATCTGATCAACCACAGACCTGACCCTCTTGAGGTGCTAAGAGACAAATGAATGCAGGACGGAATAGAGCTAGATGAGGAAGATTGGCAGACAGCAGTGTCCTCCCCTAGGGAAGTTGCCATTCTTGCCCACCTGCGACTAGTTCAGCTTAAAATTCTCCACAGGATTTACATCACGGGACCTCGGTTGGTGCATATGGGACTTTCAGATAGGGGGCTATGCAAGCGACAATGTGGTCACGTGGGTACCTTCATACACATTATCTAGGAATGTGAAGTCATCACTACATACTGGCGCAGCATACATGATACCATACATAGAGTTCTTGGGATCTCCCTTTCACTGGAGGCAAGGAGGTGCTTACTTAACATCTGGGAGCCTACGGATTTGAATACCTCACAGACACAATGGGCTACTTTGGGGTTCATGATCGCAAAACGAAATATAGCCCAACTGTGGGGTGCTGGGCAACCTCCCACCCTGCAAGTGTGGGAAAACAATTTGGACTGGTGCATGTTCAGGGAGAAACCTGCATATGTTGCGAGGGGATGCCCTCGAAAGTGGTCATTGATTTGGGGACCTTGGAACAGTTACAGAGGGGAAATTTGTACACCACCCCTGAATGCCTCTCTGGAAGCTCCCCCTTCTTCGTGAAGTTTCCATACAACTATGAACGGTGTTTAATTTGTTGCTCCCTGATGTGTACTCGGCTGCTCTATTTGACCCTCTGTAATGTGATTTTACTGATGCTTTTTCAATAAAAAGAGTTATAAAAAAAGAAATTCTTTTCAGGTCAGTGCTGGGCTAAAAGGTGCAGCACTGGGTTCTCTCCCGATAACAGGTGAGTAAATCGGAATTTGTTGTTCAGTTGATTTTAGGTGAATATTTTAAAGTTCCAAAACTCCACACTTAGAAGAATTTCCAAGTGAAACCAGTGAAGGTTATCCTACGGAAGAAAAGTTAGTTATTGGCTAAGTACTCGACTGGCAGAGTAAAGGTTCTGGGCGATAGACTCAGGTGTCTCCCAGGGTCAGGTAGGTACAGTTGGTACTCCCTCAGCGGCACAGGGGCAGCCGGGTGCAGAGGTAATTAGGCCCAATGTTATCCAATGAGAGGCAGGGGGCCTTCGGTTGGTGGCTGCTGGCAAGCAGGCAACGCGGCTGTGGGAGATGGGCTCCTGGTCACTTTTTCTCAGCAAATGGGGAAGTAGATTAGGACAAAGATTGCACTGCCAGGGGCACTCTGGCGGCTGGGTGCTTTTGAGCCTTCGGGTGCTCAATGTTATTCAATGAGATCTTGGAAAGTGAACAAAGGCTGCAGGCTCGGGGACGGAGATTCTTCAGGAGCGACCAACACTTCGAGGGGTAAGTTGGGATCTTGGAGGATAGGTAGGCACCCAGGAGTTGGGCACAGGGGGCGCAGGGGTGTCTTTTGACGTCGGAAAATCTTACTCTCTGCTGGTCGCGGTTCGAGGGGTCCCTTGTTCTGAGGCTGCAGGCGTCGTATGGGTCGTCGAGGAGGGTCCCAGGTCTGCCCAACCATGACAAACGTCCCCCCTCCCGTGTGACCTCCCCTCCCTCCAGTCCCCCCACCACAGAACCTCCAATTATGCGAAGACCCCTCCATCTTAGCGTTGCAGTGAGTTACCAATCCCCTGCTACCACCACAACCCCCCAATCCCTCCCCCAACCCCCACCAAAACCCAAAGAAGAACAAGCATTTGCAATGCAATAGGTCTTGCATTAGGAAAGTTTGAGCTATTGGTATTGTAAATTACACATTTTTTATTTATGTGTTGGTTTTGAAAATAGTGAAATTAATAGCTTTGTCATTTACAATGCCAATAGTTTTAACTTTTGCAAATGTGACACCTATAGCATTTGTAATGCAATATGTGTTGTATTTACGTGACTTAGATGTATTGATATTACAAATAACAATGGCTTTTAATTTTTTTTATAATTAATGCTTAAATAAAAGTGATTGTAATTTATAATGGCAATAGCTTAAACGTTTGTAAATAACTTTTGTGAAGATTACGTTCAGTGTAAAAAATTGTGACATTTGTAATAAAGCTTGAAACATTGAGAGAATATATTTGAACCAGTTGTTGTTGAATGGTTGCACATATTGATGCTGTGGTGGCGCTGAGTGATGTTGTAGTGGCGAAGAGTGATGCTGTGGCGTTCAGTGATGCTGTGGCAGCCCATAATGATGTTGTGGTGCCCCTGAGTGATGCTGTGGTGCCCCTGAGTGATGCTGTGGTGATGCGATAGATAGAGTGAGGGTAATAGATAGATAGAGGGAGGGCGATAGATAGATAGAGTGAGGGCGATAGATAGATAGAGTGAGGGCGATAGATAGATAGAGTGAGGGCGATAGATAGATAGACAGATAGAGTGAGGGCGATAGATAGAGTGAGGGCGATAGTTAGATAGAGTGAGGGCGATAGATAGAGTGAGGGCGATAGATAGATAGAGTGAGGGCGATAGATAGATAGAGTGAGGGCGATAGATAGATAGAGTGAGGGCGATAGATAGATAGATAAAGTGATGAGAGATCAGATAGTAAAAAAGCAAGACTTCTGGTGAAACAGGAGCTTGAATGTCATATTTCTGGCTGTAGCACTTAAATTAAAATGCAGTTCATTCAACTAAGATTACCCCTTACTAGAAGGTGAGTGCCCTGCTGTGGCGTTTTACTGGGTTCCAAATATAATGTAAGCATCTAAAAACATTGAAGAGGCCTTCAGCTTGGCAAATACTAATTGCAAAGCATGTGGTACTCCTTCAAAAACCATATGATTAATGTGGTTTTAGGTGGCCAAATTTCATCTTGTAAATTACTCTTCTTTTAGAATAGAGCAGTCTCTTTGGCACCAGAAGCCTTGCAGACACCCCTTTGGGGAACTGAACTATAATGTAAGAGAAGCGTAAACTATTTCATGCATCACTGAGTGCGATCTCCTGTGTCCCTTCCACAACGTCTTGGGGTGTACTGGAAGCGAACTCTGTGAATCCAACATGACAATCAACTGCTGCAATGGCTTTACAATAACCACTTATTGTGAATTACGCTGTGGTTACTAAAGAGGTTTGGTAACTCCCTGCACCAGTGTGTGTCCACCTCATAACAAGCATTGGCATAGGCAATACGTTTTGATTTTGTGACCTTATAATTACTTTTTTATGCAGCATAATATCCTTTGTTCAACAACATCAACTGTTGTGTGTATAAACACTTTTACGGTCCCAAATGCAAAACCTATTGCCTATGCCAATGCTTGGTGTGGTTGTGTGTGTTGTTGTGTGTGTGGTTGTGTGTGGGTCGTTGTGTGTGGTTTTGTGTGGGTGGGTGTGTTGTTGTGTGTGTTGTTGTGTGTGTGTTGTGTGTGTTTGTGTGTGTGATTGTTGTTGTGTGTGTGGTTGTGTGTGTGTGTTTGCGCGAACTGTACCCGAAGGTATTGAAGCTCTTTAAAGTCCTACTAGTTTAGAATGCAGCTGGACGTAGTAATTTACTTTCTGCAGAGATGGGCAGAAGGCAGTAGGTTTTTTTTTGCTGTAGGGTATGGCATGTGTATTTTTTTAATTAAAAAATAACGAGCGCATTGCTATAGTGCAAACTGGTCCCGATGGCATTGAAGTGCTTTACGCACGCACTAGTTTCTAATGCAGCTTGTTTTGTTAATTTACGTGCTGCAAAGATGCCTACGTGTATTGTAAGAAATGTGTGATCTGTCTAGATTGCCCTGTGGGCATTTGTTCCGTGTTGAATAAAGTTTTTAACATTTGTAGAGTATTGGAGGCGGAGGGACCGACCCGAGGAGACGCATTTTAACCTTTGTGCTGGAGGTTGTGAAGCATATGTGTATGAAGCTAGTTAACATTATTTAAAGTAAGTTAATTGTGTTATTGGCAAAGGTGCATGTACATTATTATTGTAACTATGCACCTAAATGTGGTCTTATGGTACTTGAGAAGGTTTGTTTTAAACGTTTGAGTTTATTACCAAAATGAATGAAGGTAGTAATAGGAGTATACCATAAGAGATGTTTTTTGTCGGATTTGTGCTTGTGGTACGGAAATGCTTTTTGTGCATGAAAAAGGTCAACCTGATTACAGGTACGTTTAGGAGTAGTGTTATAAAAGGCTTTGCGGCGTAGTTGTATTTATTTAAAGTGCCTTACTTTGTGTAATAGGTATTGCAGGCTGGGGAAGTAAGAATGAAACAGAGAGAGCCAGACCCAGGTGGCAGTGTGAGGCATGGGACAGCACTGCATGGATGAATAGGTGACTGTTAAACTCAAGCATCAATGTGAGATATAGCAAAGCAGTTCCAGGATAAATAAGTGACTGTGTGTGTTTAATGCAGTATTTGTGGTGACTAATGGTGCAGAATTATTCGAGGGTGGTGCTAACTGGGACGATGTTGTTGCGATGTATGCAGCTGTAGTGGGGATGATTGATGAAGAATGAATGAGTGCCTGCTAGACCCAGGAAGCAATGTGAGGCATGGTAAAGAACGGTCAGGGTGAATAAATAACAGCCAGACCCAGGCGTTAGTGTGAAGGATATCAAACCACAGCCCTACACATAGGAATAGACTATGACCAGGCAGTCCCCAACTATAAGCCTACAGTAAGACATGCATTTCTTACTTATTAATGTGTAATCCCCCTTATGTAACGTACTAAGTTCTATTGTAAAGCTCTCTGACACCATTGGGCAAAATTTGTTTTATAGACAATATCATTAAGTAAAGTAAACAAGTTTGAGCTATTGACATTGCAAATAACGATGCCTTTATTTTGTTTTCGTTTCTAAAACAAAGAAAAGGCATTGTCATTTATAATGCCAACTCGCGTAAATGCAAGACCTATTGCAGTGCAAATGCGTTTTTAAATACAGCTCTTACTTTTGGCGGCTTGCCACTGTTTAAAACACTTCCGAATTTGGTAGAGAAAGCAATTTGATTAAAAGGAGATTAAATCATTTTACGAGGAACATAAATTTGCTGCAGTAATACCGCACTCGGCAAGGACCATGGAATTTACCATGTGCAGCCTTACTACACTGCCACTATTAAGTACATACATTTACCACTTAACTCATAACCTATAAGCAACATCCTCTGAAATGTATTTCCGGCTGTGCAAGTAAAGACAGCTGTAAATTAATATCCGTTCTGCTTGAAAAAAGCTGGTTTCTAAATTCTGCAGACTTAACAGCGCACGGGCTACCACAACTCGTTAATGGATTCTGAGCGAGGCTTGGACACGCTGGGTAATAACTGAAATTTGCAAAGAAGCAATGCCCGAGAGACAATGCCGGCTTCCTTGCTAGACAGCACGTTTTATTTTTCTGAGAGCTTTTTTATGCCTCCCTTCACAGAGCTGCAATAATTGAGCTTCTCCAGGGTACTCACTGACAGTGCTGATTCCGCTGACTCGCCTGTTCTGTATTTTATGCATTCTTACAATTTAGTTTGAGTCCTGTGAACAAAGAATTCTAGTATCAAACCAGGAAGTTAGGCATCCTTGCCCGTGACATGGGCGGGGCCTGTGACGAGGCCGGTGTTGCTCGTTGATGCGGGGCTCCCATCATGGAGGGAGAGCCCCGCGATAGCGCGAAAATCCACAGAAGTGCCCCGCGTGTGGAGATGCGCCAGAGGAAAGGAGCGCAGCGAGGCGACGCCACAAACGAGCACGGTGAGTGGAGGGGGGATATGTGCGTCTGTGTGTGCACGTGAGCCCGTGAGTGGTGGTGGGGGGGGGGGGGGGGGGGGGGTGTGGGGGGGGGGGGGGGGGGTGTGTGTGTGTGTGTGTGTGTGTGTGTGTGTGTGTGTGTGTGTGTGTGTGTGTGTGTGTGTGTGTGTGTGTGTGTGTGTGTGTGTGTGTGTGTGTGTGTGTGTGTGTGTGTGTGTGTGTGTGTGTGTGTGTGTGTGTGTGTGTGTGTGTGTGTGTGTGTGTGTGTGTGTGTGTGTCTGCCTGCCTGTGTGTGTGTGTGTGTGTGTGTGTGCCTGCCTGCCTGCCTGTGTGTCTGCCTGCCTGCCTGCGCGCCTGCCTGTGTGTGTGTGGGCGTGCTTGCGGGGATTCGGAGCCAGGGGGCGGGCAGCCTGATACAAAAGCGCGAGGCGCGCTCACGAGGACAAATCTGAGACATCAGAGGCTCGTGGCCGAACGCTGTCTCAGATTCCCCCGAAAGTAACAGCTATAGGTCCTGAGCTAGACAGCACATGCTACGCATGCGCAGCTCTACGCTCGACCTAAAAAACCAGTACAAAGAATTGAACCCATTGCTCCTTCGCATTGTAGGGCGAATACGCCCACACATATATACGGGGGGACTGCGGGTCCTGGGACCCAGTCCGCACCCCACCTTGGCGAGAGCTCTAAGCGGAACCATCAAATATCAGTCTGCACATTTGTATACATCTTTCGGTTGGGCAGCATGAAACCAGACTCCACCAGTCAGAACTTCAGTGCTGTTGCGCAAAATATTTCAAACTGTCAGCCGCCTCTACACCCCCCGGCAAGACCAGAAGGCGAGTCCAGGCCACTTCAGGGGACCAGACAATACCTTTAGTCTCTGGGGCCTAAACATGGGCCCCTGATCACCCCTACTAGGAGCGGGAGCCATCTTGCTCGGGGAGGGTCACACCAAATAACCAGTAGTGTACATAGTCTCACCTCCGCCGTGGCAGTAGACTCCCGGGGAACCACGAGTCCCGAATAAGGCAGCCCGGAACTCAGCAAGGACCCCCCAGGAGGACAGCCATACTCACAACTAGGCAGCGACTCTCAGTTTTTATCGACGGCGTCCTTGTCTCGAGTTCGGCACCCAAGAGGAATCCGGGGGTGCGCCTTTCGCCGGATCCCCAGAAGCCCCCAAGGGACGTGTCTCCTCCTTCATCTGGTACGAGGCCCAGCAGCTGCAGACCGCTCTGTAGAAGGGGGAACCAGTGTAACAGGCACGCCCCTTGGTCCGTATCAATCTGCCGCTCCGTTATCCCACAGAGTGTCCCAGTCACCTCCGTCCAGTAGGCTCCCAACGTGGGCAAGTCCAGAGCATATGCACCAGGTCCGCCCCTTCAGCTCGGCAACAGGGGCAGGCCGCCGTAGCCCCTCGGAAATACTGATTAATCTTAGCCGGGGTGAGATACGCCCTATGCAGCATGAAGAATTGAATCAGTTGGAGCCTAGCGTTCCGAGTTCCCTTCCATGCTCGATGAAGAATTTGGGACCAAGCTACATCTGGGATATCTTTTCCTAAATCTGCCGTCCATTGATCCCGCAATCTCTGCAGCGGGGTTAATCCATCCCTCGACATTCTTTTGTACAAACATGTGATTGCGTTATGCGTACCCGCCACCATCACCACGTATTGACATGTTTCGTTAGTGGGGGGGTTCAGAAAGACCAGCACCCCAATATTTCTGCAGAGCAGCACTCAAGGCCGCATGCAATAAGAAATGCCCACGCCGAAGCCCAAACGACTCCTGTAACACACTATACGGCAGCAATGCTCCGTCCGCATACAGGTCGCCCACCATCTGCAGACCCAGTTCCTCCCAGTCCGCCAGGCCAGCCCAGTCACCACCATGTGGCAACGCTGTACACATACCCCATGGTATCTCTGGCGCATAGGGTCGTAGCACCCCAATCCTGCTATGATATCGCTTCCAACAGTATCGCAGGGTACTCTCCGCCATAGACAACTCAGCTAACCTTAGTTTCTGCTGCAATATTATGAAGGACAAAGCGTGCCTCGGCTCATCCGGCATGGTCTCACGTTCCGGTCCACGAAACTCCAGGGCCACTGCCTGGGTGAAGACCTGAAACTGTGCCGCCAAATAGTGCAACTCAAAGTCAGGAGCTGCGAGGCCCCCGTCCTCACGCGACCTCATCAGCGTTACCAAGGCTACTCTGCGCCTCCCCGCTCCCCATACAAACCCACTCACCGCCGAACGGAGTGTTCGGAAGAACGCAACTGGTATCCGTATTGGCCGCCTGCAGAACTGCCTCCTTGGTTTTGTAGGAATGGATCTTCGTTAGCACATCTCGGGGTCTCTTCTTATCTTCCTTCTGCAGGGGGCCCACTCTATTTACTCTATCCAGCTTGATTTTGTGGACCTGGGGGCTCAGGATTTCAGCGAAGAGCCCCTCCATAAAAGCCTCCAGGTCAGGCCCTTCAGCGCCTTCTTCTAAGTCCCGGACGCAAATGTTCTCCCTTCGTGCGCAGTTCTCTAAGTCCTCGGCCTTAAGCTGCGACTGTAGAAGTTGTTCCTTGAGGAACTTTAATGTCATTCCGGCAGTCCCCCACCGTTTGCTTGAGCTCCTGATGTTGAGATTCCAGGTCTAGTACCCTGGTGCCCACTGAGTCCACATCTTGCTGGAGAGATGTCAGACGCTCCGACAAGTCAGTGCGTGATTGGTCAATGGAGGATTTGATGTCCTGGCCTAATTCAGAGCGAAGTTCTGACTTGAAGTCCTTGAACATGGACAACAGGTCTGCTTTGGAGAGGGCCATTGTCGACTTGTCGGAATTACCCTTCAGTGTTGGCCGATTATCAGCGGTAGAGAAGAAGTCCGACACCTTGCTGGTCCCTGTGTTTGTACCTTTCTTCGGCGGCATAGGGAGGACCCCTCCTAAGAGACCCAAGGAAGGCCCAAGTGGGAGCCAAAGTCCAGTAGCCAGAGACTCTGTCAGGAGGAGCGATGACCAGACCTCTACCACCACTGGGACCCCCTCGCTCAGTTATCGCACTGACCGGAGCCCTGGGAAACTCCTCCTGCACATATAAGTAGGGGGAAGCCAAAAAGCACTAGCCGCCCATGGAGATAATACCGACTCAATCGTGGAGGGCGGCAGGTCAATCGCCCGAGTCCTCTCCGCCTCTGCATCCAGCTCATGCAGCCATATCCGCCAATAGAGGGCCCCACACCTTCTCTGCTGTCAGACATCTTTCGCCGCTCCAGGGAATAAGCCCAGTAAAGGTGAGCGATTACAGGGCTCCCACGCTGCGGGGGACCTCCACGGCCGCCATCTTAGGGTCAGGCGCCAGGGAAAAGCTCGTCCGTCGGAAAGGCGCAGGAATCCAGAACACCTCACTCCAGCCAGGACATACCGCTGCCACCTTCAATTCTGTGGTGTCCCCAACTTGCCTCTGCTGCCACCCCAGCTCCGCCATGCGGCATCGCCATGTAGTCCGTCAGGGCCGATTCGCGGCCGACATTTTGTTCTCGCTGCTCCCGCCGTCTCTAGGATCACCGCATATGAGGCCCCCAGACCCTGAAACACAGCGAAAACGGGCGTCTGCCGTGCCTCACATCCTCTGCTGTCAGGGGCTGCGCCGCACAGGTGATTCTATGCAGGAAAACCGGCTGCAATCCCTCGCCAGGTAGCGCGCGGACCGGGAGCTGAAGCAGTTCACGTCTGCTCGGCCATTTTGCCCGGCCACGCCCCGGAATGATCCTTTTAAGTCCTTCCATTTAAAAAAAAAAAATCTTTTTATTGTTTCAAAACATCAAAGACATACCAGGGTCTCATATGATTCCAATACATCCCATACTTCCAAGTACATACATTCTAACATTGAGATACCCAATCCTACCTTACATAGTCCCCCTCGCTTCCAGGCATCTGCTCACCCACTCCCACCGTCTTCCATGAGCAAACTACCGGATTGACTCTGATAGCAATCAATCTTCCTTCACGTCCCCAATATCAAACTTCAACTCCAAACCTCCCCCCGCTGCTGGTGCTGCTATCTCAGAAAATATATATCACAAACCTACCACTCTTGTGTCTTAATTATACGGGTTAACAGCTTATCTACAATAAAAGTTTCCTGAACCTTCCATGCTACGGGGATCCCCTCTCCTCCTCCCATCAGCCCCGTATTGCCATCTACGCCTGCTCCTCGCCCGCTAAGGCTCCTGAATCCGAGTCAGTGTCCGCATCTACCATCCGGAGTTCCGCTACCAAGACCTCCCATTCCCTTGCCGCTTCTAACTCTTTATCACTATGGGACCTATGCGCCTGTTGCATCCTAAGCGTGCCCTCGCTACCCGCCCACAGCAGCAAAGCAGTCTTCCACCTTTCATAACCAGGGCCGGCCGTAGCCTTCCAATGGGACGTTATTTCTCTCTTAGCCAAGATGAGTCCTAAGTCCAGGAACTTGCTAGTTATTTTATTTTTGCTAGTGTGGGGGAACCAGTGTAACAGGCACGCCCCTTGGTCCGTATCAATCTGCCGCTCCGTTATCCCACAGAGTGTCCCGGTCACCTCCGTCCAGTAGGCTCCCAACCGTGGGCAAGTCCAGAGCATATGCACCAGGTCCGCCCCTTCAGCTCGGCAACAGGGGCAGGCCGCCACAGCCCCTCGGAAATACTGATTAATCTTAGCCGGGGTGAGATACGCCCTATGCAGCACGAAGAATTGAATCAGTTGGAGCCTAGCGTTCCGAGTTCCCTTCCATGCTCGATGAAGAATTTGGGACCAAGCTACATCTGGGATATCTTTTCCTAAATCCACTGTCCATTGATCCCGCAATCTCTGCAGCGGGGTTAATCCATCCCTCGACATTCTTTTGTACAAACATGTGATTGCCTTATGCGTACCCGCCACCATCACCACGTATTGACACGTTTCGTTAGTGGGGGGGTTCAGAAAGACCAGCACCCCAATATTTCTGCAGAGCAGCACTCAAGGCCGCATGCAATAGGAAATGCCCACGCGGAAGCCCAAACGACTCCTGTAACACACTATACGGCAGCAATGCTCCGTCCGCATACAGGTCGCCCACCATCTGCAGACCCAGTTCATCCCATTCCGCCAGGCCAGCCCAGTCACCACCACGTGGCAACGCTGTACATATACCAATGGTATCTCGGCGCATAGGGTCGTGGCACCCCAATCCTGCTATGATATCGCTTCCAACAGTATCGTAGGGTACTCTCCGCCATAGACAACTCAGCTAACCTTAGTTTCTACTGCAATATTATGAAGGACAAAGCGTGCCTCGGCTCATCCGGCATGGTCTCCCGTTCCGGAAACTCCAGGGCCACTGCCTGGGTAAAAGACCTGAAACTGTGCCGCCAAATAGTACAACTCAAAGTCAGGAGCTGCGAGGCCCCCATCCTCACGCGACCTCATCAGCGTTACCAAGGCTACTCTGCGCCTCCCCGCTCCCCATACAAACCCACTCACCGCCGAACGGAGTGTTCGGAAGAACGCAACTGGTATCCGTATAGGCAAAGTCTTAAAGAAATACAATAGTCGAGGAAGTGCCACCATTTTCAGACGTGCGACGCGTCCCATTACCGATAAAGGCAAGGATCCCCAGAACCGCATACTATCCCTCAGGCCCCTCATTGCCCTCTCAATGTTATCTTCAAACAGATCCGCCTGTGTGTGATATATCCGTGTTCCCAGATAGGGAAGGCACAGAGGTTCCCATTCCAAACCGAGCGGCAACGTCGGCAGGCTGCATGTGCTAGACACGGGGAAATGTCCCCGAAGCGGTCCAGGAGCTGCCTTGCCCCTCTCAGCGCATCCCCAGCATCCGCCAAGAACATAAGGAGGTCATCCGCATAGAGCGAGATATGGTGGTCGCAGCCCCTGAGCCGAAGGCCCTAGTACACCTCTCCCAGTCTTGCGCGCGCGCGGCTAATGGCTCTATCGCAAGAGCAAACAATAAGGGGGAGAGCGGGCAGCCCTGTCTAGTGCCGCGTCCCACCGGATAGGAGGAAGAAACAGCTCTTCCCACCCGCACCCTAGTTGTAGCCGACGTGTACAATATTTTAGTCCAACCAATATACCCGGCGCCAAGCCCGAACGCCGCCATCACCGAGAACAGGTAGGGCCATTCCAGGCTATCAAACACCTTGGCGATGTCGACCGAGAGAACGAATGCTCCACTGCTCTCCTCACCCGCCGCGTCCAGGAGCCCAAGCAACCTACGAACGCTTCTGGCAGTATTACGCGTCGGGATAAAGCCCGCCTGGTCTGCATGTACCAGCCGAGTCATCAACGGAAGGAGCCTAGTGGCAAGCACCCGGCTCAAAATTTGGTAATCCGTAGTAAGCATGGAAAGATGCCGATACGCAGCAGGATCAGTTGGTGATTTCCCGGGCTTGAGAAGGGGTATAATGATGGCCTCCCTAGACGACCCCGGTAATCTCTCCTTCTTCAAAGCCTCTCGGTACATCAACAATAGTCTCGGCGCCAAGAGGTCTACATACGCCGAGTAGAATTCTATAGGTAAGCCGTCTCTCCCAGGTGTTTTATTGCGCGCCAGTTGCTTAATTGCGCAACGGATTTCAGCCAATGTAATGTCCTGCCCCAGGACCTCCGCCTCGCCCTCCTCTATGGTAGGTAATTCCAGACCCTCTAGGAATACCTGGGATCCTGCCTCATCGGGCCGTAGGCGGCTGGTATAAAGATCAGCATAAAAGGCGCGGAAGAACTCGTTGATCCGCTGCTGATCATACTCCAATCGACCGGCATGGGATGCCAGTGCCAGGATAGGCACACAGCAGGGGGGGCGGGGTTCGCGAGCCAAGCCAGCAAGGTGCCCACCTTGTCCCGTTCTGCATGCGCACGGGCCACAAACGCTTTATAGTCAAAGCATCGGAGCCGCTCCACTTCCCCCGCCACCTCCGCCTTTCGAGCTAGTACATCGTTGCGCGTCCCAGTGCCGTCAGTGGGCCTTCTCAGCCTCACGCAGGGCCAACTCAGCCTGCTCGATCTCCTGCAGGAGCAGCTTCCTAACCCCCACCCATTTGGCAATACAAACTCCGCGGACCACCACCTTGAAGGCGTCCCATTCCAGGGCCATCGTCGAGGCTGTGCCCGCATTTTCAGTAAAGTAGTGTTCCACCCCTTCGCCAAGTTCCGCTCGGAACACCGGGTCTTCTAGCATCTCGGGGCGCAGCCTCCAGTGAGGGATCCTGGGTCGTTCCGCCACCCAGCAAAAATTCACCAAGAGAGGGTTATGAGCGCGTCAAATACTCGCTGCTGATTGCCAGGGAGGTCAGGCCAGCACTACAAAAGATAACATCGAGCCGGACATGGAGGTCGTGCAGGGCTGAATAATAGGAATAGTCCCTATCCGTCGGGTGCTGCATGCGCCAGACATCAACAAGCCCCCAATTATCCTGCCAGACCACCGCCCCTCCACTCCCCGGGACGTTCCCCGCTGCCATCAGTGAGTCCGGGGGGGCGCCAAAATCAGGAGAATCTCGGGGACTCGGGCGCGGAGCTCCGAGCTCACACTGCCTGCCCCATCAGCACCGTAGCCACCTTAAGTCCTTCCATTAATGCTTTAATAGCATAGCAGGCACTCTAAAAAGAGACAAATGCTGTCTGTTTTGTAGATATGCAGCAAGATGTAAGCATATAGATCTGTATGCTAAATTGGAATGCTGTAGATGTAGCAGGTAGCAAATTTTGTTTCGAATTGAAGCATCTAGCGGATTGATGTTATTGATGTTACAGTAAATGGCAAAACGCTTCTACTTTGCTGCATAGCATGCTCTTGTGGTAGGGCGTCTAGCCTCTTTGATAATATTCATGCAGTCTGGTGCAAGATTAAGGTAACTGAACACTAGGATTTCAGGTGCCAGATCGCAAGTTGAGATGACTGGGATCTGGATGCCTTATCTCTCCATGGTTCTGAGTGAGAAGATTGGGCGTAAGGTGTAGTTTTTGGCGAGGAACTATTGATAGTTCTAACAGGGTTGTGAACCATGGTTGATGGGCCCATGTGAAAGCAACTAGGATTAGTGTCAGGGAGTGCTGTCGGAGCTTCCGATCTACAAACGGAATAAGTGGGAGAGGCGGAAAAGCGTAAGCAAATATTCCTGACCAATCATCCATAGCGCATTGCGTTTGGACAATGGGTGGGGATACCCGGATGAAAAGTTTGGGCGTTTTGCGCTTAGGTGAGTGGCGAACATATCTATCTCTGGGAAGCCCCACATTTGGAATAATGGGAGCAGAACTTGAGGGTGGAGTTCCCATTCGTGGATCTGCTGCCGTTGACGACTGAGCTGATCTGCAATCTGGTTGTCTACTCCTGGGAAGTGTTCTGCAAGGAGATATATTTTTTGCGGTATGGCCCATCTCCAGATCCTCTGGGCTAGCTGTGAGAGCGGGAGAGAGTGTGTACCTCGTTTTTGTATGTTGTACATTGCTGTCATGTTGTCTGTGGCAATCAGGTCAACTTTGTTTGCTAGATGAATTTGAAAGGCTTTCAACGCTAGAAAAATTGCCAGCAGTTCTAGATGGTTTATGTGAAGTTGTTTCTGTTGCATAGTCCACATGCCGTTAATGGTATGTGTGTGGAGATGAGCTCCCCAACCAGTGAGCGATACACCCGATGGGTGCATTTTCTGTGGAATCGGGTCGACGAAAGGCCGCCCCTTGGAAAAGTTCTGTATGTTCCACCACTGCAGAGAGCGGTAAGTGTGGCCATCCACCAACACTAGATCTGATAACTGACCTAGAGCCTGGTTCCACAGATGTGCTAAATATTCTTGTAGGGGACGCATTTGGAGTCTTGCGTAAGGAACGGTTAAAATGCAAGATGCCATCATTCCTATCAATTGCATAAACACTCTAGCTGGTAATGAGTGTTGAGGCTAAAACTGTGTTATTAGAGTCGGCCTGTTGCAGATCCTGACTAGGTTGGGATACGCTAGAGCTTTTTGCGTGTATATTTTGGCTCCTAGATACACTTGTGTGTTGGATGGTTGGAGATGAGGCTTGGTGAGGTTTACAGTGAACCCGAGGTTGTGAAGCAGTTGGACTGTTTTTTTAGTGTGACGTAGGCAGCTTTGTTGCGATCTTGCTTTTATTAGCCAGTCGTCTAGATAGAAGATGTGAATGAGGGGTCTTCTTAGAAGAGCCGCGACTACTGCCAGACACTTTAACACCCTGGGTGCTGTAGTTACTCCAAATGGGAGAACTTTGAATTGATAATGTTGGCCGTCTACCACCAACCTGAGATATTTGCGATGAGCGGGGTGAATGGGAATATGGAAATAGGCGTCCTTTAGATCCAGAACGGATAGAAAGCCGCCTTGCTGAAGGAGGGGTAGAACCTGTTGAAGTGTGACCATGTGAAAGTGGTCTGATTGGATGTAGAGGTTTAGTTGTCGGAGGTCCATTATAGGTCTTAAAGATTCATCCTTCTTAGGAATTAAGAAGTAGAGGGAGTATACCCCGGTCCCTTGGTATTGCAATGGGACTGGTTCTATACCTTGTTTTTCCACGAGAGAGAGAAAACCTCTAGCTTTAAGAGTGAGAGGTATTCCAGTGACATTATATGTGGTCTTGGAAGGATATTTGGGGAATTGGCTGCAAGTTCCAGGCAGTAACCATATTGGATAATTTGCAGTACCCATTTGTCTGAAGTGATGGAGTTCCAGACAGGGAAAAATTGGGAGATACGTCCCCCAACAGCCCCCACATTGACCACTAACTTTCTCCCTCCTCATTCATTTATCCCTGTGATCCTTGGAACAAGCAGGACCCCGTCCTCCCCTGCATCACCCAGACCTCCGCAACAACTTACCACTATCCACTCCTGTTCCCCTACCAAAACGACTGACCCCAAACCCCTCAACTGCATGCTGATCAACAGTCTATCTTCTTCCTGCCATGCTACGGAAATCACTGAGACTGAGGCTGTGAAAGCATTGACATCGCATTTCTGATGGAAACATGGCTCAATGACCACTCCACATCTATCCTGGACCTGCTTGCACCCCCAGGTTACACCATCCTCCAGAAAAGACAGGGTTATTAAAAATGGTGGGGGCCTGAGCCTAATTTATAAAGATGAACTTCTACTCACACCTGTCCCTCACCCGGACCTGACTACTTTCGAATATCCTTTGTCAAAGAATTATCTGATTTTCTTATCCAATCAGCGGCTTCCTACTCTAGGAACCTTTTCCTGGGAGACTTCAACCTCCACTGGAACAAAACCGATGACCCCGCGATCAACCTTATTAATGACCTACTTGACATCAGCAACTTGGAGCAACTTTGCAATTCTCCAACCCACGACAAAGGTGCCACCCTTGATGCTGTCATCACCAGCAAGGACCTGGCAGTTCTTTCCAACATTATCCCCATCGACTGGTCCGATCACCACCTCATCCTCTTCACGATCAACAGCTTCATGACCCCCCCCCTCAAATACAACCAAACAAATTAAACTAACCCGAAACCTCCACCTTATCCCCCCAGGCAAGCTGGAGACTAAAATTAAAGCCCTCCTATGTCATTTTCCTCTCCCCCACAACACTAATAACCTTACGGAACATTACAAGTCCATTGCTGAGGTCCTTGACCAAATCGCCCCAGCCAAACTCAAACACTAAAAAGTAAACCATCCAAATCTTGGTTCAATGCCGACCTTAACAAGGAGAGGCGAGCCCTCACACAGACAGAATGCACTTGGAGGCAACAGCCCTCCCCGTCTAATCTCACCCTCCTCAGAGTCGCTAGGGCCAGCTATAAAAAACATATCTAATGAAAAAGCATCCTTCTTCCGTTCACAACTTGACCGGGCAAAAAAACGACCGAGAGATCTATTTAACATTGTTAAAAACCAAACTACTTCAGCCCCCCCCCCCCTAATCTTCCGGCTTCAGTTGAAAGATGTGAGGAAATCGCTAGACAAAATCACCAAAATTGACCTATCCTTCACCTTTCCATCCCCACCACCCAACCTACCCCCCTTCCTAACTCTCTCGCCATTTCTCATACCACTCCTTCCCCCTCTCCGTCTCTGTTCTACTTGCCACCACTGTCTCCCCCACGGTATCGGATCACAATGTCCCCCAGCGAAAAAACAATGCCTCCTGGATTAACTTTTGTCCTGTCTCAGAAAGTGATATCCTTAGCATCATCTCTAAGTTGAAACCATCCTCACATACCCGAGATCCGATCCCGGCCCATATAGTTCAAGACCTTAAACACATCATCGCACCATACTGGACCTCCATCATCAACTCCTCCCTTACTACCGGCCTTGATCCTTCATCCCTCCAACTTGGCCAAATTACCCCCATCATGAAAATCACATCAACTGACCCAAATAACTTAAATAACCTACGCCCCATCTCCAACCTCCCTTTCTTATCTAAGGCACTTGCAAAATGCACCCTGCAACAGCTGGACAGTCACATTAACTCATTCAACCTTTTAGATGCTTCCCAATCTGGTTTCCCAAAGGGATGCAGCACTGAAACAACCATGCTCAACATCACGGACGACATCCATTGCTACCTTGACAAAGTTGAAGCCTCCCTTCTCATTCTTCTTGACCTCTCCGCTGCCTTTAATACTGTTAACCATGCTGCCCTACTGGCTTTGACGGAACTGTTCTTAAGTGGTTCACTTCCTTCCTCCAACATATAACACAACAAATTAAAATCAGCAATTGCCTCTCCAAACTTTTACCTGTCACCATGGGCGTCCCCCAGGGCTCCATTCTCTCTCCCACCCTATTCAACCTCTTCATGGAACCCCTCACCCTCATCCAAGCGAAAATCGGTTATCACCTCTATGCCGACGACACCCAACTTTACTATAGGATCAAATCCCATGCTGACATCCTTCATGTCAACGATACCTTGACTAAGATCCAACTATGGTTCCATCAAAACCACCTCAAACTCAACCCAAAAAAACCTGAAATCATTCTATTCTCTCCCAAAAACAACCCGCTCCCCATTCATCACTGGATCTCAGACAGCAAAGCCCTGAACTGCATTCTTTCCTTCTCGAACTCTATCAAATCCCTCAGCATCATCATTGATCAGAACCTCAGTCTCACCGCCCACATAAAAAACTCGACCAAAGGTGCTCTCTTCATACTACAGCACCTCATAAAAAATCAAACCCTTCATACCAACCGATTACTTTAAATCGGTAGTGCAATCATTGGTCCTATCAAGAATTGACTACGGTAATGCCACTCTCGTTGGACCTCCTAAAGTCCACCTTGCCCAAATCCGTTCTCAACCTGGCTGCCAGGCTTATCACTGGCTGCGAATGATTTTACCACATCTCCCCCGTCCTCAAGGACCTCAAATGGCTCCCGATTGAAGGCAGAACCACCTATAAAACTGCTTGCATCACCCACAAAGCTCTCCACCAAAACACCCCATCCTACCTTACCGAAAAACTCCACAAAGCGGGCTGCACCAGATCACTGAGGAGCACTAACGCTCTTATCCTTGTCCCTCCTCTACTAAAAAAAAAACTACACAAGCTCGCTCTTTCCTCAGGTAATGCACCCTCTATCTGCAATGCTCGCCCTAAAGAGCTACGCTGCAACCCCTCCTACCCCTGCTTCAAAGAAGAGCTCAAACTACTCCTTCTAAACAAATACTGGGGCTCTTAACTACTTGAACACTGGCCTTCAACTCCCTCTCTGCCGTACACAGTTCCATCCCACCCTATTCACTCCCACTCTATTATCTTCGATCTGTTGTTTAACCTTGTTCTTCCATTCTTTGCTCCATCTTATTTATGCTACACTTGTGTAAATTGTTTCTCTCATGATTTCAAATGTACCTATGCTATATTTCTACTGATTCTGTTATATGACTTGTAAAGCGCTCTGATACCCCTGGGTCCAGCCAGCGCTATATAAAACCTTTTAAATAAATAAACTAATCTGAAAGAGACACGTTAGTGATAGATTCCTTACCTTAGAATATCCCCAGGCGTCAGACTGGATCCAGAATTTTTTTGCGTAGCAGTACCCATGCGCGTCGGTAGGCGTCGTCCGCGGCTCCGCGTCCGTCGTCGGGGGCGCCGTGATGACATCGTACTTAGATGCCTGCCTCCGCGTGCTGACGTCAGTTCTTTTTTCCGCGCCAGCTAGCGCAGATCTGGAAAAAGTTGTACCCTAGTCACTTTTTTACTAACCTTTTGAGATCCTTTTTGATCCATTTTCGAAGTCTACTCGACTCCGACCGTGCCGGTAGAGATGCCCGGGTTCAAGCCCTGTGCCGACTGCAACCGACTGATGTCGGTTACCGACCCCCATCGCCGGTGCCTGCACTGTTTGGGCCTGGACCACGACGACAAGTCCTGCTCCGACTGCCGGGCCCTGACGTTTAAGGCTAGACGGGAGCGGTCCCGTAAGCGACTCGAGCTTCGGCAGTCTGCCCCGCGCCGCTCGAGGTACCGGTCCGAAAGGAGGTCGAGGGACCGGTTGCTGGGCCGGAGCCACCACAGTTCCGGGAGTCATCATCGGTCTTCGGGCTCAAAGTCCTCAGGTAAGAGGCACAAGAAGTCGAAGAGGCAGCATCACTCTTCTGACTCCCCGCGACGCGGCCGGGGGTTTGCGCTGGAGCCGCAGGTGTCGCGGCCTGCTCCACACCCGCCGGTCCCTGGGCAGGACGCGACGCCGGGGGAGATTGCAGACTTCCTCATGGCCATGAGGTCGCTCGCTCCTCCGTCGGGTTCCGCAGCGCCTTCGGGCCAAGCGGCTCCGACTGGGTCCCGACGCGGGCCGGGCGCTTCGGCCCCGGCGCCGTTGGCGACTTCGGTCCCAACGCCGCAGTGTCCCTCTGGGTCCGGTTCCGGGTCGCTGCCAGTCGACCTCACGACCTCGCCGGCGTCGGCCCCACGGGTGTCGCCCCCGGCGCCGTCCCGGGATGACGTCGTCCCTGGTCCTGCCCTCTATTCGGGTCCGGCGCCGCTCTCGACGCCGATGGGAGATTTGTATTTCTACGACCCGACCCCATCTTTTGAGCCTAAGTACCAGGCGGTGGGTGATTAGGAGGATTGGGAGGGGTCTGAGGACCCTCTGGCATGTGAGTGTCAGTCTTCTGCAGACTGGACAGGTGAGCTTGGGGAGGCCAGTGGTCTGGACACTTCGCCCGACACTGGTTTTGTCTCCCCTCCTAGCGTGGCTACGGAGGAGGGGGCTGCTTATAGCGTGGTGCTGATGAGGGCGGCCAAGGCCCTGGGCCTTGAGCTCCCCGTCGCAGCCGTGAGGACTAACCTCCTCACTGAGGTCCTTAAACCGCAGTCAAGCTCGGACGAGTCTCTGCTGCCGTTTAATGAGGCCTTGTCAGACGTTCTTTTGGGCACTTGGTCCAGGCCTGCCACAGGGCAGCCTGTGGATAGGAACGTGGCCAGACGCCACCGCCCGGCTCCGGGTGACCCTTGCTTCCTATCTACCCACCCCACCCCTGAGAGCCTGGTTATCCAGGCCTTCGATTCCCAGACCGCATTCCCGTCGGCTCCCCCCGACAGGGAATCCAAGAGGTACGAGAATTACGGAAGAGGTATTCTCCTCCCTGAGTTTGGGATTGCAGTCCGTCAATACCGCGTGCCTCTTGGGCCGCTACACCCACTCGCTGTGGGACACAGTCGCGGCCGTGCTGCCAGAATGCCCGATGGAGGTACGGGCTAAACTCGGCCAGGCCCTTGTGGAAGGCCGAGATGCGACACGGTATTCCATCCGGTGTGGGCTGGACACTACTGACTCTCTGGGCAGAGCGATGGCAACGACGGTGGCGATTCGTCGTCACGCCTGGTTGAGGTCCGCCAATTTCTCAGCCGATGTCCAAAACACTCTTATGGACATGCCGTCCGATGGCCGTTGCCTCTTTGGCGACAAGGCAGACCATGCGCTTGAGCGCTTTAAGGACTCCAGGGCTACGGCCAAGTACTTGGGCCTCTCGGCCCCGCGCCAGAAAACGGCTGCCTTTCGCCCCTTTCGTGGCCAAGGAAGGGGCGCCCCCACATGTCCTGCCAGCCACGTGCCACAGACTACCATCCAGCGCGGTGGCGGACGTAGAAACCGCCGTGGCGGCGGTCGGGGACAACTGCGAGGCCAGTCCACACCTACCCCTGCAGCATCCGCCTCAAAACCCTCCTAGTCCGTGCTTTCAGGCCCATGTTATGCCAGTGGGGGGTAGGGTCCACCATCACCACCACCACTGGCGCACCGTCACATCGGACTGGTGGGTGCTGCAAATCGTCCGAAGGGGCTACTCCCTCCCCTTCGAGGCGTCCCCTCCAGCCATGCCACCGCAGTTCCACCGCGTGTCGGTGGATCACTTGAAACTTCTACAAGAGGAAGTTACGGCCCTCTTGGCCAAGGGGGCCATCGAGCGCGTTCCTAGGCCAGAAGTAGGGTGTGGTTGCTACTCCCACTACTTTCTGGTACCCAAGAAGGGCAAAGGGGGCCTACGCCCTATCTTGGACCTACGGAACGTCGCCGGCTTCCTCCGGAAGGAGAAGTTCAAGATGCGGACATTGGTTCAGGTCTTAGCTGCCCTAGACCCTGGAGACTGGATGGTAGCGTTGGACTTGCTTATTTTCACATCCCCGTCCTGCCGGCCCACAGGCGTTACCTGCGGTTCACGGTAGGCCACGAGCACTTTCAGTTTACCGTGCTCCCCTTCGGCCTTACCAGCGCCCCACGGGTGTTCACGAAAGTGATGGTGGTGGTCGCAGCTCATCTGCGCAGGTCAGGGGTTTCAGTCTTCCCCTACCTCGACGACTGGTTTTTGAAGGCGGGCTCGCCACAGACAGTCGTCAGCCACCTCCAGACTACGGCCGACCTCCTGCACCTGCTGGGGTTCTCCATCAATGTGCCGAAGTCACACCTGTGTCCCTCTCAGAAGCTCCTCTTCATCGGAGCAGTTCTAGACTCGGCGCAGTTTCGGGTTTATCCTCCCGAGCTGCGGGTTCGGGATATTCAGGCTCTGATTCCGATCTTTCAGCCGTTATCCCGAGTATTGGTCAGGTTGACGCTGCGGCTTCTGGGGCTGATGGCCTCCTGCATCCTTCTGGTGCATCACGCCAGGTGGCGGATGCGGGCTCTGCAGTGGGACCTGAAGCTTCAGTGGGCCCAGCATCAGGGCAACCTGTCCGACCATGTCTTGATCCCGGAGGGCACTGCAAGACAGTTGCAGTGGTGGCTCACGGACCGCGATTGGGTCAGCGACAGATCCCTCTCCCTACCCCAACCGGAGCACGTAGTTGTGACGGACGCGTCCCTCCAGGGCTGGGGGGGCCACATGGGAGAGGTGGAGATCAGAGGCCTCTGGTCTCCGGCGGAGTCCCAGCTCCACATCAACCTTCTGGAGCTGCGGGCGATCCGGCTTGCACTGAAGGCATTCCTCCCGTCTGTCTGGGGGAGTGTTGTGCAGGTGTTCACGGACAACACCACCGCCATGTGGTACTGCAACAAACGGGGTGGGGTGGGGTCGTGGACCCTATGCCAGGAGGCTCTGCGCCTCTGGCAGTGGCTGGAACATCAGGGCGTGACCCTGGTGGTTCAACACCTGGCAGGTTCTCTGAACGCCAGGGCAGATGAACTCAGCCGTCGGTGCATGATGGATCACTAATAGCGTCTGAACTCGGATGTGGCGCATGGCCTCTTTCAGCAGTGAGGAGAGCCTTGGTTAGATCTATTCGCCACAGAAGAGAACGCACAATGTCATCAGTTCTGCGTGTTGGAATTTCCAAGGCGGCACTCGCTCGGAGACGCTTTTCGTCGCGAGTGGAGTTGTGGTCTATTGTACGCCTCTCCGCCTATACCACTTCTGCCCAGAGTGCTGAAGAAGATCAAGCGCGACCGGGCCCAGGTTATCCTTGTGGCTCCGGACTGGGCGCGAAGATATCGGTATCCAGAGCTACTCAGCATGTCTGTCGATCCCCCGATTCATCTGCCTCTTCAGGAGGACCTTCTGTCGCAGCAGCAGGGGACGGTCCTCCACCCGAACCTGTCCAGTCTCCACCTCCAAGCTTGGAGATTGAGCGACGACAGTTGAGGCCATTTGACTTGCCTCCTGAAGTCTGTGATGTCATTCTGGCAGCCAGGCGTCCCTCCACAAAGTCGGTATACGCCTGCAGGTGGAACAGATTTGTGGCATGGTGCACAGCAAAGGCTGTGGGTCCTCTCTCTGCACCCCTTTCTGAGGTTCTCCTCTTCCTTCTTTCTCTTGCCCAGCAGGGCTCTGCTCTGGGCACTATCAAGGGCTACCTTTTTGCCCTTTCCGCCTTAAGAAGGCTACCTGATCAGCCATCTTTGTTCAAGTCCCCAATTGTAAATAGGTTTTTGAAGGGCATCACACACATGTTGCCTCCTGTTCCTTTCATGATGCCCCAGTGGGACTTGAACCTTGTACTCACCTATCTGATGTGCGCTCCCTTCGAGCCACTTCATAACTCTCCTCTCCGTCTTCTTACCCTTAAGACTGCTTTCCTGGTTGCCATCACCTCTGCCAGGAGGGTGAGTGAGCTCCAGGCTCTTTCTTCCAAACCACCTTTCCTTTCTGTCCATCAGGACATGGAAGTGTTGTGAGCAAGACCCTCTTTCCTGCCCAAGGTAGCCACAGCCTTCCACATCGGGCAGTCCATCACCTTGCCCACCTTCTTTCCGCCTCTGCATCCCTCGAAAGAGGAAGAGAGGCTCCACCGTCTGGACCCAAAGCGTGTGCTCTCATTCTATCTGGATCGCACACAACAGTTCCGGGTGGATGACCAACTCTTTGTTGGTTACGTGGGCGCTAAGAAGGGACGGGTGGTGCACAAACGGACCATCTCTCGGTGGATCGTGTTGTACATTCAGGCATGCTGCTCCTTGGCTAAAAAGGAACCTCCTGTTGGGCTGAGGGCCCATTCTACAATGCAGGACATTTGTCAGGCAGCTACGTGGGCCTCGCTGCACACGTTCGCAAGACACTACTGCCTGGACAGCCAAGTCCGGAGAGATGGCTTCTTTGGCCGTTCCGTCCTCTAGGACTTTCTGGTGTGATTATTGGTTCGCAGACCCACCACCGGGGTTGGTATTGCTGGGGTATCTATTCTAAGGTCAGGAATCTATCACTAACGTGTCTCTTTCAGATGCACAAGTTACTACTTGTGTAACGATATATCTGTAAGAGACATTAGTTAGTGATAGATTCCTTACCGACCCACCCATCCTCCCCGTTCTGCGAACCGATATCTAGGGTTAAGGTAATCCCCTTTCAGGGCCCTAGTTTCATGGCACCAGTGTTGGTTTTTATCATGGCTCTGCGTTTCTGGCGCGGAAAAGCTGTGTATAAGAACCGACGTCAGCACGCGGAGGCGGCGTCTAAGTACTCCGACGACCTCATCACGGCGCTCACGACGCCGACGACAGACGCGGAGCCGTGGACGACGCCTACCGACGCGCATGGGTACTGCTACGCCAAAAATTTCCGGATCCAGTCTGACGCCTGGGGATATTCTAAGGTAAGGAATCTATCACTAACTATTGTCTCTTACAGATATATCGTTACACAAGTAGTAACTTGTGCTTTGTTGCCAGTAAGGGAGGAGTGTGTGGAGTTGCCTCTGCTTCTTCCCTTACCATTGTTTCCTCTAAAACCTCCTCTGAAATAACCTCTTGGTGAGGGGGATTGATTATTACCTTTGTAAAATGAGGTAATCTCGGTGGATATGTTTTTTGAACCACACCTATAAAAGGAACGTCGAAAAGTACCCCTATTGGTGGGGTAACTTCAAAGCCCCCATGGGCTTTGCTACCTTGTATCTTTTTTCATTTTCTCGAGCGAGGTGTCTACTGCTGATCCAAAGATGTTCTTTAACAAAGGGTTTGTTGAGGATGGAGTTTTGCACTTCAGGTTTCAAACCTGAAATTCTCAACCAAGCATGCCTTCGTAATAGTACACTGGTGTTAATTGTACGGGCTGCTGTGTCTACCACATCAAAAGCACACCCGATAGATGTATTTGTAATGAGCTTACCCTCTTGAAGTTAGCCTTGGTCTTATGTTAGTCTGGTAAGAACTGCATGAGTTTCTCCAACTCATCATAGTGAGCCCTGTCATAACGATCTAGCAAAGCTTGGGTATTGACAATTCGCCAATGGTTAGCTGCTTGGGAGGCTACTCTTTTTCCTGAGGCGTCGATGAGCTTGGACTCCTTATCTGGAGGAGGAGCTTCACCTGACGTTTGGGAATCAGCTCTCTTGCGAGCATTAGACTACAAGAGAGTCTAAAGGTAATTGCTATGTATGTATTTTAATGAATATAAGTCATAGCTACAAGACAGGGTATTACAGTTTTATTTCATCTTACTGCTAACGCTGTACATTTTATACTTCGCATTCTGTCTTACGATTGTAGCAGTTCATATCTCTTGCATGAGAAATAAGACTGTTCAATAAACCCTTTTTATTGAAATGCACGTCTATCTATTTCTGTGCAACTCTGTAGAAACGAAGCATGCAAGACTGACTGAGTGAAACGGTTATCTATTGTTTCCACGACTAAGATTATTCCGACTCTAAGGGAAACAAAGTTGTCATGTTTATGCGGTTGTCAGAAACTAATCCCTTCTTGTTCATTCGAGAAAGATTCTAGTGACCTCTGAGTTAGCTGGCACACACACAATTAAGTTTAATATACTTGATAGAGACATACTGACCTCAGTCCTATGTCAAAACTATAGTGTATATTATTCCAATGCGCAGAGCCTATCAGGGATATAGGAACAACACTACATGGCGCCCAACGTTTTGGTAAGGCACTAATTTAACGTTAGATACTGAAGTAACTCAGTCGTGCTTTTCTCAGAGACCCATACTCATAATACTCCATAAGACGTTTGGAGTGGGTAGGGATAATATCCGCCATAGCTAAGTAGGACGAAAGATCCTATGTATTAGTTTTGTTGGTTTGTTCAACGTTGAAGGATACAGTGTTCAAAAATATTGTGCACCATATCTTTGTTACCTTCAAACTTGCTGTGCAACTTTCATTAAACAATGGCTGACGAAAACGTCAACAACACCGAAACGGTGGAGCTACAGGCGACGACGCCGTATCAGCTTTTAACTGAACAGGTTTTACTGAAACCGATGCGGATGCTATAATCATTCCTCCAAATTTAAGGAGAGCCATCACTCTAAAACTTATAAAACATGGCCTAACATCAAGAGGTGGTAGAGCAGTTTTTGTGATAGAGGTACATGAAAATCACCAGACAGAGGTATTCTATTCATGGATAGTATTTCCAGAATCAAATCCAGTAACACATTTGTTTCACTTCTACAAAGAAGATGATCCACCAGAGGAATATATTCCTTTCGAGGATATTGAAATAGGGGAAATGTATGAACATGTGTACAGTTTTAGGTTAGATGGAAGCGAGAAATTAGCACAACGCTGGAGCCAAACTTTGGGTATAGACATTACACCCAGAGTGATCAAACAGGCTCTAGGCCACATAAGGGACTCGGTCCACTGTTAGTTTGCAACTCCAGCAACTACGTACGACATGTACGCTGTACTATACTCTGGCGAAAATCTCTAAATGGGCTCAAGGGAATAAGACGGGGATAAAATACACTGTCCTAAATGTGGATTATATGCTGTAACCTGATACACATGTTTATTGATTGTCCAGAATTGAAGGGTTATTGGCAGAAGATTGGTCAGATTCTACAGCTTAAATTAGGTCTGGACCCCCCCATTCACTGATCTTAAAATAATGTTGGGTTACAAGGGGGATAAACTGGCACTCGCATGTCTTTTTTCAATACTGATGGCTGCTGCTAGATTGGCCATCGCTCGGGTTTGGGTTTCTACGACACCCCCATTGGTTGTGGATTGGTGGGAAATTATTAGGGAGACATGTGGTTTAAAGGCAGCCTTGGCTAAGGCAAGGGGAGTCTGTTCCTTGATCAAGTAAGAAGCAATATGGAGACCATTGGCTTTGGATGGAATAATTTAATCACTGATAGAGTTGTATTAATTAATTTTGTGATTCCTCTTAGTTTACCTTTTCTGTTTTTCGTACTTGTGTTTTTGCCTGATGTATAAATCCAAAACTTCCAGTTTAATCTGATGTATATTATTGCCCTTTTTGATGACAATCAAAAATAATTTTAAAAAAAGAGGATATTGAAACTCCACTCACATACCAGGAGCACGAGCTCTGGTTTAAAGGCGCCCTAAAACATTTAAATCAAATTACCAGGCTCGGTCCACTAGGTAGACCAGGAGAAACATGGCCGGTTTTAGCAGGTTACACACCTAATCCTGAAATCGAAGACATGACAGATGTAGAATTACTTACTCAACTCAAAGAGTTAATCAAAATCTACAGACAATTGGTCCAATATGTCATGCAGACTCTCACAGTCCAACCTCCATTAGTGATTCCACAACAACCCCCTCACCAGGGGATAACAATAAAAATTACACCACAGACTTTACACGCAGTCATGGGTAAACTACCAGAAAAACGTAAACAAATTCCGTTCTGGATAGCTCAAACAATTACTCAAATCGAAGCGGTATTTCCCAATACCGGTCCCTATGACAAACATAGAATTCAAACTATCTGTTTACCAATGGGGATCACACCACATCTGGAAGACTGCACCACTTGGGGCACAGTCTTCGCTGCTATCTACACTAAAACACATGGTGTTCCTCTATGGCGGTAATACCTGACGTCCTGAAACAGATTCAAACCGAATATGGGGCAGAGCCTGCTCTGAATTTAGGTATGAAGTTACTGAAAAATTTTACCCAGGTCTCAACAATAATATTATCTAATATTAAAGGAGAAGCAGCATCACTGGCAATCCGCCAGAAATTAAGTAAATTTGAAGTAACAAAACAACCAAAAGAACTAGCCAGAATAATTGAAAAATCCTATGAAGAATTAGGCAGAGACAGTTTGGGTGGGAAACCAGTTAAACCACAACTGTCTGAAAGTCCTGAAAAGGTATTTACTAAAACACGCCTACCTCTTCTAAAAAGAAGTGGGAAAATAATAAACAAAATTCAAAAGAGAAAGATTCTCAATCCCGAGGTAGGTTTCCTCAAAAGGAGCCCTCTAAAAGGAGGTATAACCTCAGGAATAGGGATAATTTGAGAAAACCTGACAGGTATCAAGATACTGAGACACGTTCCTCTCGTACCTTTCAGATATCGTCACAGACATCCGAAAGAAGAGGACGTCAGAAAAGTTAAGACGATCAACACGTTCAGAAAAGCAAACCAAAACCTCAATTCTCCAAAAAGAAGGGTGCAGGTCTAAAAATCAGACATGCCGAGGATCTGGAGCACACAACTCAAGAACGGAGAATGGGCTCAGACAATGTTGGACAGCGCAGCAGGACTGTCAATAGCTCGCAAGAACCTGAAGGAACTTCTGGAGACAGTGGACTTGAATGAGGACATTGAAGTTGAAACTGCAGACACCAGGGTTAGTTCTCCACATAGGTTATATGAAATAACACTCCGGATGGAGGGAGACATACCTAGAAAAGTGAGAGCACTCTTTTGGGAGGGACTTTCAAAGGGTTATGATATACTTCTAGTGGAACAAGACTGGCCACCAGAATTCGTCAGGGAGTGCCCACATGGCAAAGACATCATTATGCCAGCCTTCTCCAACCATATTCCAGTACATTTAAAATATACTTATGCCAGGAAATGGGCAGTTGCCCAAGCCCCAGCATTATACAAAAATCATGTAGGATGGGATGAGGACTCACCTCACCACAAAATCCAGTTAAAAAAAAAATCAACCAACTGCAGAAAGGCAGTACCCAATTAAGCAAGAAGCTAAAAAACAGGTCAGGGAGATTTTAGATCAACTTGAATTCCAAGGGGTGATTGAAACATGCACTTCATCAATGAACAATCCTTTGTTTCCTGTTTCCAAACCAGACAGTACATATCGTCTAGCTTTGGATTACAGACACCTAAACTATTGTTGCAAAATATTTGCAGTGCAAAATGCACACAGTACAGCATCAATGAATAACACTGTGCCTAAAAAATATAAAACCACATTAGACATTTCAAACGGTTTCTTTTGTCAAAACATTGCACCTGAAAGTAGGTATTTGACCGCTTTCTCAATAATGGGGACACAGCGTCCCTTCTGTCGTCTCCCTCAAGGATTCAAGAATAATCCGAGGTTATTCTCAGCGAGGGTAACAGAGTTACTACAAACGTACGATGATGAGGCATTGTCATATGTCGATGATATCTATCTGACAAACGATGACCTGAACAGGCACTTGAACAGAGTGAACACCATTATACTGGGCTTCGCCTCTGAAGGCTATAAATTAAGTTATAAGAAATCAAGAATTGCCCATCTCAATGTCCTTTTTCTAGGATATGAACTAACAAGTGAAGGCAAAAGCCTGGCAGTCAACTTTTTAGAAAAGTGTGCGCTGCTCCAACCTCCAAATACGCTGAAAAACATAGTCGATTCTAGGTTTCCTGAATTTTGGAAGAACTTACATTCTAAACTAGGCAGAGAGGGTTAAACCTCTCTACGAATTAATCAAACCTGATTTTAAAACAATAAATTGGTAAAAGAACACAGAAATTTTACGTTCATTACAGACATGTTCGCAACAAAAAATTTACAAACACGTGGACACGTACGCAACTTAGTGATCCGAATCATTCCGGGTCAATGCGGATTCACCTACTTAACTTTTAACGAAGGCGAAAAAGTACCAATTGCATACAAATCACATTCGTACACACAAGCAGAAATGAAATGCACCTCTACAGAAAAATTTCTGACAGCAGTTCAAACCGCTGTAGCAAAAGAAAGAGCCCTAGCACAGGGGGAACGCATTATGGTCGTAACTCCTGTACCAGCCTTAGAGGCAGTTACAAAAGCGAGCATTCCGAATGCAAAAGCTTTACAACCAACATGAAAACAATGGGTTAATTCTCTTGCTGCAACTGATATTGAATACGTTTTTGATCCTTATTTGAAAACATAAGCATTCTTGCAATACAAACACGAAGGTCCTCTGCCTGATGAAATTCTACCTCTAGACCAGTATGAATGTATAATTTATACTGACTGATCAGCAAAACCCGGTGGGGGGGGGGGGAAGGATAAACGCTTATAGTGCTGCATGCGTGATCATGACTGGACGTATGCGCGATGGCATATTCAGACCTATGGTCACGAAAACGCAATCTCTAGGAGATAGTACAGCTCAGCGAGCTGAACTACAAGCATTCATAATGGCACTTGAAATTACAGATCGCGAATTCCCCACACTCATAGCGTGCGATTCCTTTTATTGTGTTCAATCTTACAATGAATATTTACAGAATTGGCTTCAAAATGGGTTCAAAGATGCAAAAGGTGGCACAATTAAGCATAAAATGCTTTGGGAACAAGTAGTTCAGTTGCGAAACGGACTACAAAACACTCACGTGATACACACGCTGAGTCATCAACGTGATGGCGTTCACGTTGAAGGGAATTCATTGGCTGATGAAGCCGCAAATGGGGCTGTGCAAACGGCTTCCGTAGCTGCAATCACTCGTTCAAAAACTAAAATAGACAGTGAAATAATACTGACTGTCAATGCTTCTAGCAAAGACAGCGGTGCAGCGTTACCTAAAAAGTTTCCACTCAAATACTTATATATAATTGATGAGAACAGCGTTCCGTTTGCTCGAATCTCTGGATAGGGTATTTCCAAACATGGAACGGAGGACAGCTTTGATTTACGAAGTACACCTGGGAGAGGGTCTGATACATCACAGGATCTCTAAAACAATATTAGCACTAAAAGAGATGTACTGGTGGCCAGGTATGAATGCACATATTCACATCTTCGTGATTAACTGCATAAACTGCAATAGAGATCGCACTACAGAACGCCCCCAGATACCTGACTACAGCGTAGCCAGCCCAGTACAGACACCATTATAAGACAGCATTAGACTATCTACGTGTAGGCATCCCTCTAGACGAATGCAGTCCCACAAACACTAATTCAAGGTTCATTTGGATGTAGCCTCAGCGCTCGGCTGACGCTCAAACTGTTATAAAAGATTTGTGAGTCTTTATCGGCACATGCATAATAGGCACACTACACTCTGACCAGGGCCCTGCGTTTAGCTCTTGAGCTTACAAAAAAGCCATGGCCAGTTTGGGCGTTGAATTGCGGTACTCCTCTCCATTCCATCCTGAGGGAAATTCTGTTGTGGAAAGAAAAAAACGGGACATAAAGCATTCTATAATAGCTAGGGTATTAGGTTCGGGTGATGGGTGGGTCAAACATCTTTATGGGATCCAACGTAGTCTAAATAATTTGCCAAGAAGTTCTCTAGAGGGTATCACTCCATATGAGGTCCTATTTGGGACAAGAATGCTGGTTACGGACCTTGATTGTCATGGAACAGTGGTGGAAAAACCCAGAAATTTGATATCCAAGATCGTTTGGCTGTTTTACAGGACTTAAATGAACTAAGATCGAAACAAAGCAACATGTTCCTGAAGCCAACCACCACTGCGGAAAAACCAACCGTCCCAGCAAGGCCTGTCTGGATCCCAAAGCTTGGTGATCTAGTCAGAGAAAAGATAGCGGACAAGAAGGAATTTGGGCCTTCTAACAGACAACCAGTACTTGTCCTAGCAATCCACGGATCAAGAACAGTACTACTACCACCCCTTGCTGGTAAAAAGGAGAGACTATTTGTGTCTATCGACCTGATCGAAGCAGTACAAAAGGGGGTGGTGATGGATGGAGCATCTGACCCAATCAAACCCTCACACCCAGTCAACAGATCTGAGTTTAATCCATCACCGTTCTTTAGCCCACTCTGCCACCCCAGTTCAGACATGGCCATATGCAAATCAGTCTGACCCTGTGCCTCATGGGAATAGTCTAGCCCGAACTGCCAAGCCATGCCTTCCCTGGACTGGAAACAAGCTTCCTAGGAACGTTTTCTGGCATTACAGCCGTCTTCATCCAGGCTTGCTTGAATCCAGTGGCAAAGTGAGCAAGGGCCTCACGTCTGAGCATACCCTGCCAACTTATGGCGAACAAAGCGGTACAAAAGGGGGTGGTGATGGACGGAGCATCTGAACCAATCAAACACTCACACCCAGTCAACAGATCTGGGTTTAATCCATCACCGTTCTTTAGCCCGCTCTGCCACCGCAGTTCAGATATGGCCATATGCAAATCAGTCTGTCCCTGTGCCTCATGGGAACAGTCCAGCCCTTACTGCCAAGCCATGCCTTCCCTGGACCGGAAACAAGCTTCCTGGAACCGGTTTCTGGCATTACAGCCGTCTTCAGCCAGGCTTGCTTGAATCCAGTGGCAAAGTGAGCAAGGGACTCACGTCTGAGCATACCCTGCCAACTTATGGCGAACAAAGCGGTACAAAAGGGGGTGGTGATGGACGGAGCATCTGAAACAATCAAACACTCACACCCAGTCAACAGATCTGGGTTTAATCCATCACCAATGTTTAGCCCACTCTGCCACCCCAGTTCAGACATGGCCATATGCAAATCAGTCTGACCCTGTGCCTCATGGGAACAGTCCAGCCCGAACTGCCAAGCCATGCCTTCCCTGAACCGGAAACAAGCTTCCTAGGACCGGTTTCTGGCATTACAGCCGCCTTCAGCCAGGCTTGCATGAATCCAGTGGCAAAGTGAGCAAAGGACTCACGTCTGAGCATACCCTGCCAACTTATGGCTAACAAAGCGGTACAAAAGGGGGTGGTGAGGGACGGAGCATCTGAACCAATCAAACACTCACACCCAGTCAACCGATCTGGGTTTAATCCATCACCGTTCTTTAGCCCACTCTGCCACCCCAGTTCAGACACGGCCATATGCAAATCAGTCTGACCCTATGCCTCATGGGAACAGTCCAGCCCGAACTGCCAAGCCATGCCGTCCCTGGACCGGAAACAAGCTTCCTAGAACCGGTTTCTGGCATTACATTAATTTATACTGACGAATCAGCAAAACCCGCTGGGGGGTGGGGGTGGGGTAGGAGGATAAACACTTATAGTGCTGCATGCGTGATCATGACTGGACGTATGCGCGATGGCATATTCAGACCTATGGTCACGAAAACGCAATCTCTAGGAGATAGTACAGCTCAGCGAGCTGAACTACAAGCATTCATAATGGCACTTGAAATTACAGATCGCGAATTCCCCACACTCATAGCGTGCGATTCCTTTTATTGTGTTCAATCTAACAATGAATATTTACAGAATTGGCTTCAAAATGGTTTCAAAGATGCAAAAGGTGGCACAATTAAGCATAAAATGCTTTGGGAACAAGTAGTTCAGTTGCGAAACGGACTACAAAACACTCACGTGATACACACGCTGAGTCATCAACGTGATGGCGTTCACGTTGAAGGGAATTCATTGGCTGATGAAGCCGCAAATGGGGCTGTGCAAACGGCTTCTGTAGCTGCAATCACTCGTTCAAAAACTAAAATAGACAGTGAAATAATACTGGCTGTCAATGCTTCAAGCAAAGACAGCGGTGCAGCGTTACCTAAAAAGTTTCCACTCAAATACTTATATATAATTGATGAGAACAGCGTTCCGATTGCTCTAATCTCTGGATAGGGTATTTCCAAACATGGAACGGAGGACAGCTTTGATTTACGAAGTACACCTGGGAGAGGGTCTGATACATCACAGGATCTCTAAAACAATATTAGCACTAAAAGAGATGTACTGGTGGCCAGGAATGAAGGCGCATATTCACATCTTCGTGATTAACTGCCAAGTTAATCACGTCTGAGCATACCCTGCCAACTTATGGCGAACAAAGCGGTAAAAAAGGGGGTGGTGATGGATGGAGCATCTGAACCAATCAAACTCTCACACCCAGTCAACAGATCTGGGTTTAATCCATCACCGTTCTTTAGCCCGCTCTGCCACCGCAGTTCAGATATGGCCATATGCAAATCAGTCTGACCCTGTGCCTCATGGGAACAGTCCAGCCCGAACCGAGTCCAGTATCGACCTGATCAAACCACACTATGTGGCCGATACTAAGCAGTAAACCAAGTGGACTCCGACAATGTAGCAGACACACTCCTCTAGCTACAATCCAAGAGGTTCAAACTGAGAGACTCATCACCTTTGAAGATCATACAGTTAGAAATGAAGGACTAGGCAACAAAGCTATTGAACTCGTTCCTCTTGAGACCCAAATAACAGTTCGTCCTCATTCACCCGTCTACAACGAAGTAACAAGTGATCAAGTGGTTCCAGTGATTTCAACAAATCCGGATGAAATTCCAACCACTGACTGAACTGCCTCTGGCTATTTCATTAACTGCGATACGTTTTCTGAGGATCCCAGCGAACCTGAAACAACGCCAGCAAAAAGAACTTTCAAAGAACAAGCAACAGACTTTTTTCATCACCTGAAAAAGACTTATCTGGTTTCACCAAGAAATGAACTATGGATTGTCTTGGGAATATTCTTCTTTTTACTTTGGTTAGCTCTGGTAATAACTCTGGGCAGGCTGATAAATGGAAGATATCTTCGAATGGACACAGCAAGTAAAAGAGTGAACTTACTTCTCCAGCCACACAAATCATCCCATTGTGAACAAAGACTTGTCAGCAGTGAACATCACAGCCGTACCTATACCTGATGGTATAGTGTGGGACAGACCTGAATATGACATTTTTGGCCCGTCGGAGCTGGTGAAGATTCCACACTTATTCAAGATTTCATTAAGTGACTTTATTACCTCTAGTACCTTTTTCTGATGATTGGGACTTCGAGACTGTTAATAATATGATGTCAGATCTAGAAATGTCTGCAGTATTCACAAATCATGAATATTTAGAGGGTTCATCAGACTATGAACAAATGTATTGTTATAACCATTATGGTCATCATTTCTTGCACAAATCTGCAATGCCTAGAAATGCATATATGTATAACCAAAGGGAACATTGTCCTACACCTCCTAAGGGTAGCTCAAAAAAGCTTGCACTGAAATGTCCATATTTTGCAGGTTTCAATTAATCAAATGCAGAATAATTTTACTTTAAAAATTGAACAAGACAGGAACGAAAACTATGTTGACAAATACGAAACAGATTTATTCTGCAGCCTTTATTACACATCTGACTAGACAGGTTTTCGACTTTTGGAAAGACAATATTGAGACAAAAACTGTCTGGGGTACAAAAGATTGGCAAGTGCAGGGGGGAGAAGCTATGTTTACAGCCTGTATCATCCCCGAGCAAATTATGTTTTGAATGACACTGTCCAACAAAAAGTCTTGCCTTGGGTTAGCCAAGATCACAGATCTGAATACACAGACCATACCGGTACCTTTAAGCAATAGCACTACATGGGGGGAGGTCGACATACATAATATTTTGCACCACAACAGATCAAATCCTGAATGGAAAAAATGGTTGTTCTGGCCCACAGACACAAACAACTGTCGAGATTGATTCCTGAACAAAACACAGGGTTTCACTATCAATAGGCCAGACCCAAGAAATGTTCAAAGACAGCATCTAGGGATAGTAACAACATATAGTGTAGGGAAACTATGCCTTGACTGGATACAGAAATCTACACTTGAGAATGTAAAACATCACTTATCTTTACTTAAAGATGGCGCAGACCTTAGGGAATTCTTGCTAGGTCCAAGAAAACCGTGTCAAAAACGTTTCATATGAGCCGGTATATATGCTGCTTATAATGAAATTTGGAAGATTACCCAAGCAGAGACTGCAGAACGAATAGAGAAATTGATCGTATTCATTTAGAGAAATCGCTCTCTGTAGTAGACAATGGGTTAACGACTCTGTCGTCCATGATATATTCATTGGACAGCATGGTGTCTTCTGCCATAGACATCATGGAACAAGACTTGGTCATGTTGCAACATGGTCAGTCTCAGTTACGTTCTATCATGCTATTAGGCTGGACGTTACAAAACGTGCGTGCAGGCTATGTGCCTTGGCGTTTAATCAATACTAAGTCACTGTTTTCAGAATTCAATCTCACTGATAAACAGATCAAACTGGCACAAAGGGGAGCAGACTATACGGTGCTGAGCATTGAAAAATTACCATTCACAGTGGCAGAAAAACCAGCTACTGAGTGGATAATACATTGTAAAATCACTCTGCCTGTTGCTATTTTCTATTTTCAGTATTGCATAAAACACATACCATACCAGCAGGCAAATATGAAAGGTTGGGTAAAGAATACATCAAGACATCCTGGAATTTACCATACACACACAGATGTTGGAGTGGGGTACGTGAAGTGTTTCTTAGCGGTTCTAACTGTGAAAAAGCACTAAGCGGGTATTTCCTTTGTCAGGGTATTAATCTACAAGGGGCCTGCGATGGTTCCACTACAAACTTATCCTGTCACCTGCAAGGTTCTCCGGCTGCAGTGATTAATCCAATTTTTTGACTACTTTCTAACGAGAGTTACCTAATGTTGAATGATCACAGCTGCTGTGGCATGTTGCCAGGGATTCCATATCTAGTAACTGTGTCATCCAGGGTCACTTGCTGTATGGAAGTATTGTTTCCACGAACCAAGACAGCCAGGGAGTCGCCTCTATGGCCTTCAGTGAACATCTCTTCTATACGAATTGATACGCTAAGCAGAATGGAAGCCATTCTTTTGCAAAAAACTGTGCCACTTACCTTGGCCAAAGAAACCTATGATCTACAAGTCGCAAGGACTTCTGCCGAGATACATGCCCTTTTGAATACAAACCAGCCCTATGCATTACTCAGAAATGTTGGAACGTATCTTAAACATGCATGATACGAGCGGTATTGTACATCTATTTAAGAACGTATGTTCAGGACTGTTAGCACTTTTTCAAGCAGTCCTCGGAATACTTCCCAACTTTGTTTACTCTGTGATTGGCGGACTGCCACTACTTTTTGGACTCGTTGCAGGGATCCTAATTTTGCTCCTACGGCTATGATATGGCAAGCCAAATCACCAACGCCACTCTAAGCACCATAGAGCTCTATTGGAGATGAAGTGTTGTGAGCGCATCGTTCAAATTCTAGGTTTACCTCATCTACGAGAATTAAATACCACTTGGTTTCGGTCATTCAGACCAATCTGGCAAGATTGCATTTTTATTGGAGATGAAGTGTTGTGAGCGCATCGTTCAAATTCTAGGTTTACCTCATCTACGAGAATTAAATACCACTTGGTTTCTGGTCATTCAGACCAATCTGGCAAGATTGCATTTTACCTGTTCTACGCTGCCTGCTTTGCGGTGAAGAATGCGTGCTAGACATCTTTCTAACACTCCCATCAGTCATGCCTATGGATATCGATACTTTGCTGGACCCGGTAATGGCCCATGCTCTGTGTTGTCCCCAGCGGCTACCAATCCTGATGACGGCATTCATTGAGATCTCACAGACGCAAAATGCAACTGCTGAGGTACGAGAGGAAACAACAGGTGCTCAGGTAACATCCGATATGAACATTGTTGATGCGACCAAAGTTGAAGGCGATGCTTCTCATCTATGTGCGGTTAATCTTCTAAACGAGGTAATCGAACTTTCACCTACAATGGTAGATGACTTCTTGCCTACAGACATAGAATGTTTTCTCCCAGCCCTAACACCGACTTTTGATTTTGGCACACAATGGTCTGAGAGACTTTGAATTTGATCTTCATTTTTCAAAACAAGGGACTAACTTTGGAACTTTTTCCTATGATTAATTTTTTTTCCAAATTTGTATTTTTCATTTTTTGGCACAAACAATCTGCTTATAGTAAAATTATTCATAGAGAACAAGAATTCTTTGAATACTTCGAGACAATGTAGGACCTTGTCAACAACCAAATGATTATGTCATCTGTAATGAAATGGTTTCGGCCTTTTTTCTTCTGTATTTACGAGCCATTTCATAAATGTATATTTTCATGATTTATTCATTTTGCATTTCAAATGTCAACATATGCTTAGAATGAAACATTGCTTTAATATGTACAACACCAAGGCATTTGTTATGCTTACAACCCGTTCTAATGCATTTTACAATGTATTTTGGACATGTTTTTAGCCCTTCATGTGTAGATATATTTTAGATATGTTTAACATGTTTAGGATCTTGTAACGTCGTACATTCAAAAGTGGAGTAGGTGTTGTGTATCGCTTTAGATTCCGTATGAATTTCCCGAATCATGCCCTTGTATAGGTACAATTCACATTGCCCTTATTTAGGCATAGAAATCCAGCCCTTATTAAGGCATTGTCCATGCTAACCAAATACAGGCATGGCTACTTACATCCGTTCATCTACTTAACCCGAGTTCTAGGAAAACCAGACTCTTAAGCCTTTAAGTCTTCCCCTTGCTTGGGTATTGATTTCTCCAAGAACTCATTTATTATGCATGAACATCTATTCCTTAGGGGTTCATTCGTTACATTCTTATGCTCGACTTTTACGTCAATACTGGCATTCCTAAACACCTTCAAGGTATAAATAATACTCGATAGAGACATACTGACCTCAGTCCTATGTCAAAACTATAGTGTACATTATTCCAATGCGCAGAGCCTATCAGGGATATAGGAACTACACTACACTGCTTGTGCGCAGACAGGAAGGGAGGGAGAGAGGGAGCGACCGAGCCGAGTGGTACACGTGCACATCTCCTGACGCCCGTACGCACACATCTGCTGTCTCTTCTGCTAAGCCGTCAGACGTACACATGCACATGCCCAGTCTTCCATGCGTGTGCACATGTCCTGTCCCCCTTCGGCCAAGAAATCAACAATAGATCTCGCCAAGGCGAGCAGCGCATGTGCTGCGTTGCTAGGCAAGACATAAAGAGTCATCCTCATCCAATCGGAATACTGAGACAGAAATTCTCCTGTGCAGGACAAAGACAAGAATAAAGCGAAAATCCATCAAAACCTAAGACAGCCAACAAAGCCATCCACTCACGAGCAACAGATTGACTCAAAGCCCACTTAAGTATATTGTATGTATTGAAAGTAAGAGCTCTTAGCAGTACAGACTTAACAAGTAACACATCAAAAGAATATTTAATTCCTGTTGGCTACAGTACAATGGACAAAGAAAATGACTAGCAAGGTTTAAAAAGGTATCTGTCAGCGAAGGGAAGTTGACAAACATAACATGAACAGTTAAGTAGTTTAGGCTGTAGTACAAAGGAGCACACACGTATTGAGTGAAAGAAAATACAAGTCTACTGCATAGAGTGGGACATTACAAATTCACCCTCACTGAATCTTTCCCTGCTAACAGGCTGGGAACCCCCACTAATCATTAACTGAGCACTACACGATGATAATTTAATCTTTGGAGGAAACACTCTGCATAATCCCCTCATAAATTCTTTTTTAAGCCTTTCAGAATACAAGGACTCTTTATTTCAAAGTTTTGAGTGTGATGGTACATTGGTATGTCAATATTGATTTCTGTGGGTGCAGAGCATGACAACAGAGAATAATTCAAGCATGTGAACCTATAAACATGCTACTGCTTGAGAACCTCAGTTACAGTTAAGCATCTTTTATTTCCTTCTGTAGAAGGTGCATCGAAAGTAGCATTAGGAAATGGTAAGCACTGTAATAGACCACTGCCAGACAGGCGAGTTGTAGGTTTACCTTAAATCAGGGAAATTTTTTTTATTTTTACTGTGCAAAGGACGATGCTAGATCAGAAGGATGGATCACTCAGTCGATCCAGGATTTTTGGTCTGTTAATAATTAAAACGATGATTAAACTTTCAGTGTTGACCAAAACATTCCACTGCTTGTCCGGTCAAAAGCCAAAACACAATTATGGGCAAAAGCAGCGTGCCATGTGTCAGATTCAGAAAATTGTGTTCTATAAACAATACAGGCAGAGTAGGAATTCTGAATGCACAAGTGTGAATACAGGATGGGTCAATCAGACCTATGAATTCTGAAATGACAATGTAGAAGGAAATGCCTATTTTTGTATGGTCACACAGAGTTTTTTTAACTAATGCTGTTTTTTCGAATCGGAGAGTGCACTGAGGTCTGTTAGCCAGACCTCAATGCATATGGCCTTGCCCTTAAACGTCAAATTGGCTTCTATCCAATTGGCGGATCTAGCTGACCTGTACGTCCCTAGTAAATGATACCCTGGGTTCTAGGAACGGCAGCACTGGTTGTGCCACCCAGGGTGGGACATGAGTAAATCGAGACTACCAGCTCACCATTTGCAGGCTGGAAGAGCAGTTTAACTGCTGGCGCAGCTTTGACATTCAAAGCAGTGGCAAAGCCAGGATTCCCCCTGATAGATGTAGGTCACCTTTGTGGCAGGCCTAGTGAGTCCCAAGGCAGGGTGCAACATAATTTCACGGGCAGAACATGTATTTCACATGTTCTGGAAGTTAACTTGTAGTTTTTACTATGGAAAAGCTTGGTCGCCCAATTGGCAAATGCGGAGTTACTCACTGACCCCTCAGCTGTGCTAACTCTGGAATGGTTCAGTCAAAGTGGGTCATCCAAGGTTCCAACAACTTGTTACATTAAGCCCGACCTGAAACTAAATTAATGTAACAAGTTACAATGTGCAACTTTAGTTGCCACTTTGTTGCCTTCAGTCTCCTATTTCCATACTGGTTGCACAAAGGGATCCTGTAACAGAGACAGCTTTTGCCCTCATGTGGAAACGTGCTATTGGCTCCCCGGAAAGGATACAACAGGAACCTGCTCTTAAAAGAGGTGTCACCTCTCTCTACACCCCATGTTGGCCCAAAACACGAGCTTCAAATGTGAAGCCCCCTATGAAGGGTGAATGGGTAACACTTGGGAGATGGGCTACTCCAATGTTCAGGCAGACATGCTGGCACTTGGGACAGTAAAGGGGAAACCAGTTGACAAACTGGTTTTCCAGGGACAAGTAGCCCCCTTGATAGCCACACCTTTGGGTCGGGCTAGGGAGATCCACACGCCAGCAGAGGGGTCCTGCCATTTTGGAAGTGGACAGAGTGGCCAAGATGCCACAGTTCACAGGAAGTGGTCACCAGATGGGAGGGACCCTGGTAGCCCATGGGCTACCCACCGCATCCTGGCCTGAGGACATTTTCTGAGCATACTTAGGGCACCCCTGGCACTCTAAATCCAGCTGAGATCTGATTTCAGAGTGGACCGAAGGAATGCCTTGCTGTACCATGGTACCAGCAAAGAGAGGCTGCAACGGCGTGGACTGCACCTGCTGAACCTGGCACCTGCAAAGGAGAGGGACTGTGTCTGCTGTGTCTTGCTCTAGGAGAAATCATCTCCAGAGCGAAGCCAAAGCCAAGAGACACCAACGGTCAGTGAGCTGGCCTCCTGTTCACAGCACAGGGACACAACAGCTGAGAAGCCTGCTGGGGTGTAGCGCCAACTCTTTAGCCCTCTGGCAACTGCACCAAGGACCATGAACGATGCACAAAGTTGCACCAAAGTTCGCTAAGCCTGTGAGTGCCATCAGAGTGCAGCTGGGACCCCCAGAGGGCGAGTTATCGACACAGGAAGGATTGGCCTGTGACCATGATAGTAGGTGACTGGTAGTCCAGTAGTGACTGAACTTCTGCCAGCACTGAGAGGCCTTTGAGGGACATCGACCCAGTGATCAAAACCGCCTCGCCACCTTCATGGACCGAGGAGTAGTCGCAGCAAGACTCCTGTCAACTTCATCGTATCCACCAGCCACTATCTGTGCAGGTAGGAGCAGTGGGGCCAGGTGGGGAGGGTGATTGCGACTGACGACGATGAGGGAACATTAATTATTTATTTCATTTTTCCTCATGGTCGTCAGTTGAAATCCCCCCCTACTCGGCCCAACCACTCTTATCTGCACGGGCCGCGGCTGGTATCCACAGTATACTCTGAGCATCTTCAGCATCCTTCCTCCCTTGCATCACGACCACTTCCATTGGAAAGCCATGCAAAGGATAAAGTTGCCTAGAACTGACTGAAGACTGCCTCAACTGCTGAGGTAACATGTTCTGAGGACCTTGCTAGTCCCCATGTTTGACTCCCTACTGAAGCTGGTCGCCTAAAGTGACTCGAAGTGACCGCATTCCAACCAGCCGAACCTTTTGTTGAAAAAGTTTCAAGTATGACATTTATTGAATCTGCCAGTGCTTGTTCGTGGTTGAGTGACATAAACTGATTTACTTCACCTTGTAAATTCTGTATCTCCAGAGCCCTCCAGTGGATTTTTTTCGTTGTGGTGTCTAAAAATACAGTCTATTTTGTTAAAAATTCTAAATAAAACGTTTTAAAATAAAAAAAAACAGTAATTTTATAAATTGGTGTCAGATTTCTTTGGTGTCTTGTCAATTTAATCTTCTATTGATTTTGTGTTGTTAGAATGTTTTACACTTGATCCTTTGTGTAAGCCTTACTGCCCAGTGCTGACTTGAAAGAAGGGAATCAAGCATGGTCTTTCGAGGGGAAGCTATTAATGGATGAGGAATATCGCCAATTTATGATCAAGGTAATTCGTGAGTTCTGGGCTTTTAATAAAGGGACAGCTGACGTGAGAATAGTATGGGATACTCTAAAATCTGTAGTTCGAGGAGAAACCCTGCGCTTTGCTAACGCTAAACGCAGAAAGGAATGGGCTAAACATAAAGAGGATTTTGATTCAGTAATACTGGCTGAAAGAGAATTGGCTGCTGTTATTGGCCTTGGTTTAGATCCGATTAGAGCTCAGAGGGATCTTACTAAAAAAAGGACAGCTGCATATGCCAATATAGCGAATCATATTGCGGAAATATATGCACAGTATAGAGAGGAGGTATATGAATTCAGCGAGAAAACTGGTCGAACTCTGGCCAAACGGTTAAGGGGAAAAAGCAGCCTGTAACGAGATTACTAAGATTGTAGACTTAGATGGAACATTGCAGGAAACGAAGGAGGGTGTCCTTGCAGCGTTTCAAGGGTTTTATCAATCTCTATATAGCAAAGAAGGAATAGATCCGCAATCAAGTAAGGAGGGAGAATATCTGAAAGATCTGGTATCTGGGGTTTTGACGGATACGCAAAAAGCTATATTATCTTCCCCCTTGGTATGGGAAGAAGTTGAGTCTGCTTTGTTAGGATTAGCGCAGGGGAAGGCTATGGGCCCTGATAAAATCCCATTGGAGTTTTACCAAACTTTTAGGAATGAATTGAAGAATGAACTTTTAGAGGTTTGTCAGCCGGCGTTTTTTGGTATCGCCCCGGATTCCTGGTCTAAAGCGACAATAGTGTTTTTTAGGAAAAAAGATACTGACCTGGGGTCCTACAGACCAATCTCACTGCTTAATTCAGATGGTAAAATATACTCAAAGGTAATTGCAAATAGGCTGAATGAATGATGCCAGGCGTCTCTCAGACAACATGGATTCATTCAACGCAGAGACACCACGGACCATGTTAGGAGGATCGTTTCCATGCTGGACTGGTCACAGGGTACTAATACCCCGGTTGGAGTGGCCCTGTTGGATGCGGAAAAAGCATTCGACAGGGTCTCGTGGAGGTTTCTGTGGTCAGTCCTAGCATGGAAGGGGTTCCCCGCTGAGATCATTACAGCCATAAAAACGCTATATCTTAATCCGTTGGCTACTATCCGCATTTCAGGCATGATGTCTGGGGACATAGCCATAGGGAGGGGGACAAGGCAGGGATGTCCTTGTTCCCCCTTGCTATTCGCTCTCTATATTGAGCCTTTTATACTCACCATGGAGAACAATGTAATAATTAAACCGGTTGTGATAAATGATGAGGCATACAAAATATTTGCCTATGCACATGATATCGCAGTTGCAACATCAGATATCAGTAGTGCTTTACCGGAGATCATTGAAGCAGCCAAGGTTTTTGGACAGGCTTCGGGTTATAAACTGAATGTGTCTAAAACACAACTGATTCATTCAGTAGCCGGTCGCCCAGAAAATATTAACTTTGAACCAGTGGTAACTTATTTAGGGATTAAAATATCGCCAACAGTGGAGGATATCCTCCCTTTGAACCTAGAGCCAGTCATTGCTTCCTCCAATAAGACGCTGGAACGGATTAATAACCTACATCTTTCTCTGCATGGGCGTAGCAACGTCCTGAAAATGTTAATTTTTCCTAAATTCTTGTATATTTTTCGGACTCTCCCGCTACTTATTTCTTCTACGTTTTTCTCCCAGATTGAGAGAATGTGTGCTAGGTTTTTGTGGAGTTATCGGCGTACTCGGAGAGCTTTGAAGTGGTGTATGCTGCCAAGAGCACAAGGTGGTTGGGGAGTGCCCAACTTTCGATTATACCACTGGATCGCCATACTTCAACATATGGGCGTGCTATTATTACATGAAGATCCGACGGAAGACTTTGCTGCCCCGTCTATCTATGAGATGTTATTAGGGGGGGAGGCCAAACTATGTCTTAACCGCATAATAGAGCCTAGCTACTATAAGAAAACCAAATTTAAGGTAGTGTGGTCTGCATTTGTAATTTGGAGGAATGTGAAGAAGAAACTGGGACTCAGGGTCAATTTAAATTTTGGCACACCACTTTATAACTGTCCGCTTTTACCCGAAATATTTAATGACTATGTAATGAAGAAATGGTATAATGCCGGGATTTTCATTTTGGGAGATTTTTTTCAGGGTGATCAACTTGTTTCCTTTGAATGTCTACAAAGGAAATATAAACTAGCCCGAAACGACTTTAAATATCTTCAAATACGTAGCTTTTTGGAAACGAAAATTAAGCAGAATCAAATCTGTTTGGATAGGGTAGAGATTTTAGAAGCAATTAAAGTACGAGGAAGAATGGGACCACTATATCAGATAATCATGAAAGGGGTGGAGGATGATATTGAGGGTTGGGAAATAAAATGGCAAAATAGACTCGGGGTGGAGCAAATTAATCTACAAAAGATACTTGAGCTAGCCATGATAGTGTTATTTAATGGCCCCCTGATCAGTCAACATTATATGTCAATTTATGATTTATATTATACACCAAAGAAACTGGCTAAATGGAAATCTAGTCGGGGGGTTAGTTGCAGTCGTTGTGGGTTATATGCTGCAGATGCACCTCATATGTTTTTCTATTGCCCTAAGTTAGCACATTTTGTTAAGGATGTTGAGCAATTTTTGCAGGTTTTAGGTATATCTCAACAACTCTCTGCGGAGTTGGTGATTATGGGCCGGCTAGAAGGGGGAGCTAATCCCCGACCGGTAATGCAGGAAGGATTCATATTTATATGTATGTCTATTTTTCGTTTAAGTATTACATCTCATTTGGCTCGATTCTGAGCCACCAACCTTCACTAGCTGGCAATCTAGGTTATTAACAACATATTATCTGGAGATTGCGGCCTATAAAACAAAGGGCATGAGGAGGAAAGCTCAGGGGTTACAACTGTGGTCCCCGATTATCAACTGGCTATGAAGTTAAGACTTGATTGTATATTGATGTAATGCTTTAACCTGGTTTTGATATTCTGAACTATTCTTTTTGCCATTTTCTCTTCTTTTTCTTTCTCCTTTCTTTGATGTTTATTGTGTCTTACCTGGTTGCTGATATAAAACTCAAAAATATAAAAAATTATAAATTGGTGTCAGATTTCTTTGGTGTCTTGTCAATTTAATCTTCTATTGATTTTGTGTTGTTAGAATGTTTTACACTTGATCCTTTGTGTAAGCCTTACTGCCCAGTGCTACAGCTATCCAGGGTTGAGAGGAAGGGTTGACAAACGAAACCTAAGGGTTGTAAAGGGGTTGGCAAGTGTATTACAGAGTGCGGTTGAACAACCACACCATATAACACACCCCATTTTCTCACACTGGTACCTAGTGGTGGGATCCAGAACTTGTGTTTAGCAGTACTATACAGCTGATAAAGTTAAGACACTGAGAATGCGCCTGGAGAGGACATCCAAAGATCATTTCTTATGTCTTCCAAGCAGTTGTTGAGTGGTTGTCAACTCCAAAAAGTATTGCAAAACTTTTTCAAGGAGTGAGAAAAAGTTTGGGAAATTGTGGCAACATTTCTAAAGACTTTTCAAAAAGTTTTGCCACAGTTTGGAAGCCACTTCTCCCAGCAAGAAAACTTGGACTTTGATATGGTCAACCTGTCCTCATGCACGAGGGATAAGCTGAGAGCCTTCTGTAAGAATTGCAAGATCAACATGGGAGGCAAGGACAGGAAAAATGAATTGATCAGGGCCCTGAAAGCTTGAGACTACATCCACACCTGGAGATGGAATTGCCCCAAAGTAGTGTAGAAGAAGATAATGTGGAGGATGATGCGAACAGTAAGGGAACATAAAGAAGCCTGACCCCCTACACCAGACCAAGGGTGGCTTCTGGAGCAGGCTCCATCACTAGCAGAGGTCACTGCTGGACAGCCTAGCAGCAAATGACCTAGAGGAAATAGCCATAGCCTTGGCAGAGAAAATACTGGCCCTGGAAGAGAGGAGGGTCAGACTGGGGTTAGAAGATGGTGGCAGCAGAATGGTAACAGGAGGGGTTGACTGGGGTACCCCCGGTGTAAGGCTGCCAAAAGGGATTCTCCCTAGTTATGTCCAGGGGCATGACATAGACATGTGGATTGACTTATATGAGAGCTCTCAAGATGAGGAAAGGGGTTACACAACAATGGGGGGAGGGGGCACTCCTCTGGGAGTTAGTTCCAGTAGTTGGTAGGGATAGACTGCTTACACTTGAGAATGAGGTAGCATAATCCTACCTACAAATGAAGGCAGCACTTGTTGAGTTGTTTGGTCTCACTCCTGATGAGTATAGAAGGAAAGTCTGGGGAAAAACAAACATAGGTTGACTTTGTTGACACTTCAGTTAAGGAATTGGATGGTTGGATTAAAGGCAACAAAGTAGACACATATGAGGGGCTCTACAATTTGGTTGTTAAGGAGCACATCTTGACACTTACAGAAGCTGCACCATCATCTGGTGGACTCTAAGCTGTCTAGCCCCCGGGAACGGAGCAAGACAGCTGATGAGTGCGTTGGTACCAGGGTCCCTGTGAGGTAACTCGAAAGGTAGTCAGGCCCCTCTTCAGGGGAAAGAGGGGATATGGAAAAAAGAAAGACAACCCTAAAGAGCCCCAAAAGATGCCACAAGGGGTGCCCTGAGCCACATCCCACTCAAAGGGGGAGGGGTACCAGGGAAAGAAGTTTGACCCCCTTGAATGCTGGGGTGTGTTTTGACTGTAGTGTTACAAGACTCAAGAGGGGAGAGGTAGTGTACACCAAAAAGGCACCCAAATGTGACCAGTCCAAGGGTTTGGCCAGTGCAGGGTTTGGTTGGGAGACTGCCCCTAGAGATCCCAAAGGGTACACGGAGGTCAGAGTGTCACTGGGTGGGAAGAACATTGAACCTTTGGCTCACTGGCCTCCAAGTATAGAAAAAAAGACAACAGTGGCCAAAAGACCAACAGGGTGGAGGTAAAGGCTCCTAGGGATATGTGTGCCAATGTGACCATGGTTATGGCTAACCTGGTTTCTCCATGCCGGATCCTACCAGAAGAGGTGCACAAGATAGTCAACGCGGACAATGTCACATCCTAGGGCTGTGGTTGACTTTGAGTGGGGAGGAGTTACTGGCCCAAAGAAGGAATTGGTGCCCCCTGCTAATCCTGTAGAGTACTTACTGGGGAATGACCTGGAAACCTCTGCTTGGGCAGAAGTAGAGAGGAGGACCCATGCTGTCTCTACCTGAATGGGTGTGTGTTACAAGAGCACAGAACCCCCGAAAGGAGAGTCAAGGGATCCTGGAGCCTGAAACTATGGACCAGGCCTCCAGGGCCAAGAGGAGGGGTAGGAAGGCTGGCCACCCAGTCTGCAAAGGTCCACAGGCCCAGAAGGAGGACAACCCTCAGGGGGAAGGCCTCATGACAGCAGAAGACACTGCTCCTGGAGACATGCCAGCCCTGGCAGAACTCCATGGAGCTTGGGTTCCCTCTAGGATGGACTTGAGTAATGGACAAATTGCCTACCCCATTCTAGAGGACCTGCAAGAGTTAACTGTCAGACAGGAACAAGGGGACACCAGTGGTACCCATAAGGTATACTGAGAGGAAGGGCTCCTGTACAGTGACCCAAATGGCTCCAAACCAAGGGAATCCAGGAGACTGGTGGTCCCTCAGAAGTACTAAACTTGCCCATGATTACCTGGGGCAGACCAGGACCTGGGAGAGGCTGGTCAATCATGTTTACTTGTCCCAGATATCGGAGAAGATAAAGGAGTTTTGTGTCTCCTGGCCCACCAGCCAAGACAGTTGCAAGGCAGGAGGAAACTAAAGGCTCCCCTGATAACAGTACCTGTGGTGGGGACTCCCTTTGAGAGGGAGGGATTGACATTATTGCTCTCCTCGATCCCTGAACAGCCTCAGGGAATAGATTTATTGTGATGGTAGTGGGCCATGCCACCAGAATCATGTCAACTGACCACATGCCTCTTGGATGGCTGATGCAGATGAGAGGGGAGAACCCCAAGCTGTTGAGGTGATCCATTTCACTACAGCATGAGCCTTTTGATCTCTCTGCAGCTCCGGTAAGGGTGTCCCGTACAGACAATCCCTTTAGCCTCCGCAGAGTTCTAAGTCATTTAGTGGCCAAGGCCATGGAACAAACTGACCCCGTGGTCAGGGACAGCGCGCCAGTCAGTACATTCACCAATTGGTCCTCTCCCGCACCCCCACCTCCCAAAAGACCCACCTTCCACACCCCTTTGAACGTGCCCTTAGTGGAGCACAGCTATCTAGTTGGAGGCAGGATCCAATGAAGTTCGCCGGGCTGGCAGGCCATAACATTGGGCAGGTGGGTTCTGCAAACTGTCCAGAAGCGATATGTTGTACCCTTTCTGGTTGGTCTGCTGCTCCTTCCATCTTCGGAAAGCCAGAATGAGGACCATCTGAATGCCTTACAGCAAAAAGTGCAAGCCTTTTTTTTTTTTATAAATTCAAAAGGGCTATTGTGAGGGTGCCAGCATCAGAAGTTGGATGTGGTTGTTACTCGCGGTACTTCCCAGTGCCAAAGGAGGACAGAGACCTTCGTCCTATTTCAGACATGTGCCCTCTCAAAAACTGTACTCCGAAAGGACACATTTGGGACTCTCGCCCTGCTCCAGGTCTTGTCTGACCTTTACCCTGGGGACTGGATGGTACCGTAGGACCAGTAGCATGCTTATTTTCACATTCCATCTCTGCAGGAACACAGGCACTCTCTGCGGTTCATGTTGGGAAAGGAGAATTTTCTGTTCACTGTGTTCCCCTTTGTTCTCACAGATGCCCCTCCGATGTTCATACAAAGTGATAGCTGTAGCTGCAGCACACTTTCACAGCCGAGGGAGTCCATCCCAGTCGACTGGCTGCTGAAGGCAGGATAGCCCCAGGCATTTGTCACCCACCTCTAGACTAAAGGCATCTTTGGGGTTCACTATCAACATGCAGAAATTACACCGACTCCTTCTCAAACCGTCCTTATTATCATTCTGGACACACTTCGATTTTTCGCCTTCCCCCAGAAAGTAGAGTCCAGGATATTCATGATTGTGATAGTTCAGCCTCTTTCCTCAATTTTAGTGATGCCAACAAGGGGCTGCTGGACTGATGGCCTCCGGCATCCTGCTGGTGAAGTATGCCAGGTGGAATATGTGGACTCTGCAGTACGATCTGAAGGCCCAGTGGGTCCAATATCAAGAAGACCGCTCTGATCATGCCCAGATCTCAAAGGAGACTGCTAAATACCTGCAATGGTGGTTGCTCGACTGGGTCAGGGACAGACACATTTCCTTACTCAGCTCTTACCCTTAAACTGATATGCTGAATTGGCTTCTACCGGATTCGCTGAGCTAGCTTAGCTTTACGTCCCGAGTACATGGGATTGCAGCATTGGTTGTGACACTATGGGTGTGACGCTAGTAAAATGAGACTCCCAGCCCGCCATTTGCAGGTTGGAAAAGCAGTTTAAATTGCTATTTAAAGCAACAGCAAATTCAGACTACCTCCTCGTATATGTACAAGTCACCCTTATGGCAGGCCTAGCAAGTTCTAAGGCAGGTTGCAACATATCTCATGGTCAGAACAGGTATTTTACATGTTTTGGTATTAAAAATCGATAAACAGTTATTGTTACTATGGAAAAGCTTGTTCACCCAATTGGCGAGTGCAGAGTTACACGCTGACACCTCAACTGTGCTAACTGGAACGGTGCGACTAAAGTGGATCATCCAAGGTATCAAACAACTTGTTACATTAAGCCCGACCTGGTGCCCAGTTCGAAATTACTGTAACAAGCTGCAGTATGCAACTTTAGCAAAGTTGCCACTTTGCTGCCTTCAGTCCGCTGCCCTAAACTGGTTGCACATTGGGTCCTGTATCTGAGACAGCTTCCTGCCTTCATGGAGGGATATGCCAACGATTCCCAAGAAAGGATACAATAGGAGCATGCTCCGAAAGGAGGTGTCACCTTCCTCCTGCAGGAAGCCACATTGGTGGTGGTCCAAAAGGCAGGCTTCAAATGTGAAGCTGCTTTTGAAGAGCAAATAGGTAACACTTGAGAGAGGGGCTGCTCCATTGTTTCAGGTAGACAGGCTGGCACTTGGGACAGGAGAGGGGAAACCAGTTGCCAAACCGGTTTTCCAGGGGCGTGTAGTCATACCTCTGGTTTGGGCTAGGGAGATCCACACGTCGGGAGAAGGGTCATGCCATATTGGAAGTGGGCAGAATTGTGCATCCTGGGATGTCATCATGTGGTAGGGAGTCTGATAGTTTTGTAGTCAAGTAACAAAACTTGAACACTGTGTGCACAACAAAACAAACAATATATCACAAACTTTTGATATCCTCATAAAATTTATAAATCTTAGACAAATCTCTTATCTCATTTATTTTTTCATGATTAGAAAAAGCATTCCCTATGTTAATATTCACATAAATTGGTTCAACTGACTGGAAACAGACTTCAGAATTTACAAAAATACGAAAGAGTAGTATAAGACAATGTTTATTTTTCTGCCCAATGCATTTCGGGAAATAGTCCCTTCTACAGGGGCCAATCTGTAAAAGAACAAATTAACAGTGTACAATATCCCATATCACACACTAATAAAGTATAACAAGTGTGTTGTGCAACCTCTGGTGTGATAATCACCGCTCACAAATGACCACACTCACTCCTCATCAAAAGTGCCCAACAGGAAGAGGAGCCTAGCCCGCAACCATGATGGCCGCCTGAACCCTCGGCTCCGCCGACCCTCTCGCTTTCCTCCCGTGTCGCCGCTCATCCTGCAAGCTATCCTGCTCCTTACCCGATTTTTCGGATCCGGGAGGTGACTCTGCTCTCAACGCTGTGCTTCCCGGTGTGTTCCCAGCGGGGGAAGCGAAGCAGCGCCCTTGCTCCCTCCTTTGCGTTCAATGGCGGCGACCGGGTCTCTCTTCTTCGAAGACGCCCGACCCTGATTGCATCACCAGCGGCCATTGCAACTGAGTCGGAGCCGCCCGGTGGGTAGTGGCTGTTGCCCTGTGCTTTCCGCCGCAGATATCCCGTCTGCTCCGCAACGCTTCACGCTCCGAGGTCAAGGCGGCTGTGAGTGCTACACAGTATCCTTTCCCCAGCTCGTAAGAGATTTTTCCAGCTTTTTCGATGCCCAGAGCTTTGGTGGGTGCCATTTTGTATCTATCACCCGACAATTGCAATTGCCGACCCCGGGCTGCTCCCGAGTATACGAGCATGCCCCGTCACTAACTGGACTTGTGTGGGTGTCGGAATGGAGTGTGCTGCCCCTGTGCCCCAGGCCCGGCTCTACTGTGCGGAGTGGCGGCGAGATGATCGGCTGTCCGCAGGGGAGGTCGGCGGCCGGTCTCGAGGTCTCCTCCATGTCTGTGTGCCTGGCAGGCAGGGAGCTGCTGCATCCCCTTTTTCTGGGGAACCATTGCGGATTGGCGATATTTTTGGGGCGCTGGGTGAATTGCGAGCTGTCTTACGAGATAATGCACGAGAGCTGGGGGACCGATTGGACGCCCTTTTGTCCACGATGCCCTCGACTGGCCACGTTTGCTCTCGAGTGCGGGACACTGTGCCACATCCTGTAACTGACTGCCGTGGATTGCCTATCCAGATGTACACGGAGGCACTAAAGATACAAGATCCTGATTCTGTCGCGGAATTGACTATTGTTGTTGGGGAGAGCCTTGAAGTTCGTGGACTTCTGCGTTGGTTGGGGGATCGTCTCCGGACGTTCTGTCCGGTAGCTTCTCTGTGGTCTGTTGGCGTGTCTCACTACCTTCTCCTGGGACTGCTCTCACTGCTCTGTCCGGCCTCTCTCGGTGGATTGTTGCTATGTGTTGTTTCCTTTTGTGATAACGTGGCACACTTGGTTTCGAGATGTACAGACTTTGGTGGACGGTCTCCTATTCTGCTGTGGTCATCCCGTCTGCTCGCTCTGTTCCTGATGGCCACTGTCCAACTGGACCTTGTCGACACATCGGACCGTAAGGGGCAAGGTTGAAGAAGTTTTCTCCTTTTGATTGCTGACGCTCGTATCGCTGGGACTATACTGTACACACGGGGTAGCGACGTGTTGATTCTATGTCGGTTTGGGGGTCAGGGGATGGTGGCCTTGATTGCATATGTTGATTATTCTAAGTATATACGTTTGGCCCTCCTCCGGTTTGATACTATTCCTCTTTTTCTTCTTTCTTTACTTTTTCTTCTATATTTCGGGTGCTCTTTTTGGGGCGACAGACACACTGTTAGGGGGGGGTAGGCCATGGCCTCTGCATGTGTGTAGGGTGGGGGGAGGGGTTTTATTTTGTCCGTTTTTGTTTTTATGGGCCTTATTTCTCTTTATGTTCTTATCCTTTTTGCTTTTTCTGGGTCAGTGGGATCGGTTGGGATTAGATGGGTAGCGCTTGGCGTGCTCCGTGTCTTTTGTGCCTGTTTATCCTTTTGTTCTGTTCTTATGCCGCCATTTTGATTCTTTCTCACTGCTTGATCGGAATTCTTCTGCTACACGTTGCCCATCCATGTCTTTGGTGAACTATATGTGCTCTGATCCTTCTCGGTTCGTATGCTTTCTTATAAATTGCATTATATAAATCTTAAAAATGAACCTTAAATGCTCCTGTTTTCTCGGTAGCACCTGTTTATTCGATGTAACTTAGGTTGTTTGTTCTTTTGTACTCTGTGCTACTGAGTCGCGATATACATTGCTACAATGCCCGTAAATATGTCTAGGCCGGCCGGATGGTTGTAGGCCCGTATTTGTTTTATGATACTGCGCAATAAAGGTTTTTTAAAAAAAAAAAGTGCCCAACAGCTCTGCAGATAAAACGTTTTAAAAAAAAGGGGGAAAAAACTGTTTAGGTGCCTAACTTTCACCACTAATCAAACCAAAACAGCTAAAACGAACAACGTCATGCAAAAAAGGCCCCTGCAACAATACCAACAGCCTCCCGTTTAAACCATCTACTTACTCAATACCCAATGCGGGTCCCATGCTCCATTTGACAATAGTATCTCGATTCATCAAACTGTAAATTACGCAGAAAAACCTGCGGATCAGGAATGCCCATTGGCTACCCACCGCATCCAGCCCTGAGGGCATTTTCTGTGTATAAGTAGGGCACCCCTGGCCCAGCAAACTCACATCACAACTGGACTGGAAGAGCACAAAAGAAGGACTGCACTGTGTAGTACTCAGGGCTTAGAGTGTGCACCATGTCATGATGTGTGGTGTTATTAGAATGTTGTTGGTGCAGGATTCTACCAGAGTCTGTTATTCTGTGGCTGGCGAGAGAGAATCATGCTACGTCTTATGTGCTACAAATAAACGTTTTCTTTGTCTTTAATACCATCATGGAGGTGTCACTCCAACATAATCTGCTGCACCATGGAACCAGCAAAGAGTGCCTGCACTGAAATGGACTGCACCTGCTGAACCTGGTGGCTAGCATAGCAGAGGGACTGTGCCTGCTATGTCCAGCTCGAGGAGAAGTTGTCTCCAGAGCCCAGCCAATAGAGTCCAATGGTCAGTGAACTTGCCACCAGTTCACTGCATAGAAACACAACAGCTGAGAAACCTCTGGGGCAAGTTGGTAGCCCAAAGCCTTCAAACCGCCACCAACCAACTTCGTGCAGCACCAGAGACCAGGACCTGATGCACACAGTTGCACCGAAGTTCACTGAGCCAGAGAATGCCGTCGGAGTGCAGCTGGGATCCCCAGAGGATCAGCTATTGACTCCGGAAGGATTGGCCTGTGACAGCAATACTGGGCAACTGGTAGTCCAGTGGCGACTAGAGTTCTGCAAGCACTAGGAGGACTTCAAGGGACATCGCCCCTTTGACTAGGACCACCATACCCCCTTTGTGAACTGAGGAGTAGTCCCAGCAAGACACCCGTTGTCCGCATCGCATCCACAGTATCCTTTGAGCATCTTCAACATCCTTCATCCCTTGCATCAGAACCACTTCCACAGGAAAGCCCGAAAAAGGATAAAAGTGCCTGGAACTGAATGAAGAGTCTTTCACCTGCTGAGGTAACTTTTTCTGAGGACCTTGCTGGTTCGACTGACTGACTTCCTGCTAGAGTTGGCTGCCTAAAGTGACTCGCTAAGTGACCGCATTCAAACTAGCCAAACTTTTTCGTGAAAAAGATTGTCAAATTTGTTGATTTTGCCAATGCTTGTTCGTGATGGAGTTTAATCATCTTATTTACTATACCTTGTAAATTATATACCGCCAAAACCTCTCTGATCATGCTCAGATCTCGGAGGAGACCTGGGAGTTAAGGGCTCATTCCACCAGAACCAAGGCTGCTACCATTCCTCTAGCACGCAGAGTTCCTGTCCTGGACATTTGTCAGGCAGGTATGTGTGCATCTCTCCATACATTCACAAAGCAATACTGTCTGGACAGTCAGGTTTGCCAAGAAGGGTATCTCGTTCGTCGGTCCTACAGGAGTTTTTGATTTGAATCCATTCACAGACCCACCTCTGAATAGTTATTGCTTTAGTATATAATCAAAAGGTGAGTCCTCTACAGTTAGAAGTCTCTATCAGAGGAACAAGTTACTTACCTTCATTAATGCTCTTTCTAGTAGAGTCTTTCTAACTGCAAATACTTCACCGACGCTCCAATCCTACCATCCTCCTTGTTCTATAAATTGAGATCTGTCCATTTAAAAAGATCCCAAGTCTAGGAATCTGTACACTGGTCTAAGCCAATTGGCTGGCTGCTGGGGTTCTTTGTCTGGGGGAGTGGGGGTGGGGGGGGGCAGGACAGCCTTGAAAGCAAGTGTCATCAGCGTGCAGGAGTGGCACCTAAATTGACTCTACATGTCATTTACCGAGCAGAACAGCATCAGTGTGGAGTCGCGTGGCACCAGCTGGCAGCACGCAGGGATACTCCTGAAAAGTTTCAGTATCCCATCTGATACCTGGGGAAGTATTCAAAAGGTGAGGAATCTGCAGTTAGATACTCTTTACCAGAATAGTCTTTAACAAAGGCAAGTAACTTTTTCGTCATTACTCAATTAATTGAAATCACTGAAATTACACCATTACAGCAATTAAAAACATAAAACTGAACCATTGTACCAATAGTCGGGTTTGGTTATGTATTCAAGTTTGGCTGCCGTTCCTATTCATACGATGGATAGAGATTCTCTATACAGCACTGATGGCGAGGGTGCAAATCAATTGTCACTCTAAACCTTTTAAAATACACAAAGGGACCAGGCAGGGGTGTCCACTCTGCCCTATCCTTGTTGCCATTGTGATGGAGCCTCTGGCCTGTGTTGTGCGACAGAGATACGTGAGAGCGGCCCTACAATTCAGTCAACGCCCCCTGATAATCTCCATGTATGCGGATGACATGGTTTTGTATGTCCGAAACCCGGAGAAGAACTTGCATTCGCTTATCTGGGAATACATTAAATACAAACACTTATCGGGCTATCAATTAACTGTGGTAAATCTTCTGTCTTTCCACTCACATCTAGTTCCAGTTGCAGTTCCAAATGGAATACTCACTCAAATGGTCGACCGAGCCTGTCAAGTACCTGGGGGTGTGGGTGTACTCCGATACCGAGATCGTGTTGAGAGAAAACTTTGGCAGCGCTCTGACCTCCATGGAAGAACAGGTGAATAGATAGAATGGCCTGCCTCTCTCCCTAAGATAGAATAGCACTAATAAAAATGGTAATTCTCCCTCGGTTTCTGTACCTCTTTACTAATGTCCCTATCAAATTAATGTGGGTTTCTTCTCATGGCTGCGTTCGATATTTAATACGCCTGGTCTGGGCAAGAAAGAAATCTAGGTGTAGCTGGGGTACTCTTACAAGGGCGTATTCGCGGGGGGTGGTTTGCGGCACCTGATCTGTATTTGTACTATTTATGTGCGCAGGCCCAATTTGCACACTACTGGTTCTCTCCCCCCCCCCCCACTTTATTCCACACGTGGCGGTGGAGACGGACGATATGGCCCCTAAGCATTTAGTGGCATTAATTTCCAAGGCAAACTCTACCTATGGGTTCAGAGACATGTGCACTGCGGACTGTACAGCTAAGGCATGGCATGCCATGGCGAAACATGCAGGCAGACAAATTGTACATGCCCCGGCGCTTCCAATATCACACCATCCTAACCTATCGGTGACCCAAGACAAAAGGACTTGGAAATACTGGCAGATATGGATATAGCTACAATGGGCGATGTTTACCCAGAGGGCACCTTCATCTTGATGGAGGAGACACGTGACCATCATCACTGTGCGCTAATCAGTTTTCACGTATTACAGGCTGTGGGAGGCGTTCAAGGCTTTTAATGACAGACACCCCACTGAACCAGTCACCCTGAGGCCCTTACAGATTATTGGCAGGACCATTGCGGGCTAAGTTGGTCACCTGACTGTACAACATCATGCAATCTAACACTGTGCCTGTTCTCAGCCAGGCACGAGAGCGATGGGAACAGGCACTTGGTAACGCTCTTAGCGAGGAGGAATGGGAGTTCAGCTGCTCCGTGACCAGATGTCTGACGGCTAATTGTAATTTATGCATAATTCGCTTTAAATACTTACAGCAGATATATTACACTCCCCTCCAATTGCATAGGTATGGCCTGAGAGAGACGGCTAGATGAAAACGATGTGGGACACAGGAGGCTGATTTTATTCATCTCACATGGGATTGTCCCAGGGGTAATGAATTCTGGGTGTTGGTTACACAAGCCTTAACAGTCATGGTGTTGGAGAAAGTGGACTGTTCTCCCACGGATTTACTTTCTGGGGCTGGTGAAGCGCTTAAAACTAGAGAATAGGTGATTGGTGCTGATCGCATTACTACTGGCCAAGAGAAAAGTAGCACAAACATGGGACAGTACAAAGGCACCGAACTTTAAAAACTGGATACACGACTTGGTGTTTTGCAGCGATCAACTGGCATACTATGCCGAAGAACTTCCAGCGCCTTCTAGGCCTAAAGATGTTTGGTCCCCACTAACAACCTATTTACTGTCTAGCCCTCAGGATGTCACAGGTGACATGGGTTCACCCTAGAAGCCTTTTGGTGTAGTGTATGACGGTGTGGGTTAATGTAATGAATCTGGTTGTAAAATCTAATGTAAAATCAATGTATCCTACTGTCACACGGGTGGGTCACTGTTGTGTGCAATACACATAAGTTGTAAGTTTTGAAAATTAAAAAAATATTTATTTATTTTTAAAAGCAGCAAGCTTGGTTATCAAGTTTAAAATTATGTCCATACATTTTATAAAATGACCAGGTAGTTGTGAGTCACCTCACTTAAGCAAGATCCCCCTGCATATTTATGGTTCAAATATCTTTATTAATTTATGTCAATACTTGCAATGTGAATGCAACAACATTTGCAACACTTAATACCAATCTACAAATCTAGGCTTTGATTATCGTTCGTCGTTTCAACTTTATTTCGGCTAACATTAGCCATAAAAGCACAATATAAAATATGACATGTTATTATTAACTCCATAGTCCATTTACAAGAATTTGGGGCAAAAATGATATACAATTTATCAGCGTTATAAATTATGCCCTAAAACATACGAGCTACTTTCATAAATATAGTAAAAATTTATCTAAAAGCCAGTAATTAAAACATATTATACAACACTTAGTATTTACAGAACAAGAGTTAATAAAACAGTTCAATTGCACTATAATTTTAGCCCAGCCTTCTTTCTGATCAAAAAAACGTTATATAAGAACCTAGATATACAGAACACCATGACCTGTGTGGTATTGGTCCTCAATATACGTTCAGCATCTTTACAAGACCTGACACCCATGTTCCTGCATAGAGATCTAATCCAGCGAACCCTGGGCGACTTATATAACGGGCAAAAGAAGAGTAGATGGACATCATCTTTCTTCGCCTTCTGCGTGCAAGAGATACATAGGGGAGAGCCCGTGTTTCCCCCCCACCTGGATGTGTTTGCATTTATCTGTAGGACCCCGTATCTAAACTGCAAGAATAAAGTTTTTGCTATCGGTGGTCCAATCCCATCCATAAAGGGTTCGAAGGAAACAGTATCTTTAAAGGTTAAAAACTTTTGAGTTAGTGGACCAGTAAATGAGCCCTGTACTAATGGGTTACTGATGTAAGACCAGAATGCAGACTTTAAAGACTTTTTGCAAGAGGGTGTCAGTCTCAAGGGCTCGTCCCAATAATGGGATAACCCTAGTCTATTTGACCAGAGGGAGATATGTTTTAGCCAGGCGATGTTTTTATGCCCATCGAACTGCATGATTTCTATCAGGCCACATCTATAGTTATCCAACTCAGGGGTGGTCCATATCTTAATCCAATACAATAGGGGCCTTAAGATGGCTTGATGATCTGTACGTTTAATGGCAACATCCAAAAACACAGGAACTAGGAGGGTTCTAGACGCAATTTTTAACAATCTCCGTATAAAGATGTTTTCATCCCGTTCAAAGTTCTTTTTGCAGGATGGTCCCCAAATCTCAGCCCCATAGAGTCCGGCTGATTGGGCCTTTGCTTTGAATACTTCCAATGCTGGAGTAATGGCCTTAGATTGGCTGCCACCGTGAACTTTTAGAACAGGCATTGAGTTATGACGAAGGGCTATCCTGCTCTTTTCGAGCTGCCCCTTCCAGGATAGTTTGCTATCCAACATGAATCCCAAATAATTAAAACTCCCCACACGTTCTAGTTTTTGGTTGTTTAAGGCCAGATTTTTCCTAAATGTTTTTTGAGGGTTTATGGACATGTACTTCGTTTTTGATGAATTAATTTCCAATCCTTTATCCACACAGTAACTATAAAAAGAATTCACCAAGTTTTGGAGTCCCTTTGGGGTCTGTGAAATGAGGATGGTGTCGTCAGCAAAAAGTAGTGCTGGAATCGATTCACCCCCAAGTTTTGGGGAGTCATGTACACAGTTCCCTAAATACGTGGGAATAGCGTTAACATAGAGTGAGAAGAGCGTAGGTGCCAACACGCAGCCTTGGCGTACGCCCTGTCTCACCGGTATGGCCTGTGTTAACTCCCCTCCCTTCCCCCATCTTACTTTGGCGTAATTTCCTGTGTGGAGTCTAATTAATTCTATAAGTAATTCACCAGGGACCCATATATTTGCTAATGTTTCCCATAAAAGTGTGCGAGGGACAAGATCGAACGCAGCCCTCAGGTCCATAAAAGCAACATACAGACTGCCCTTCTTTATATTAATATATTTCCAAACAATACATGTAAACCTAAAAACCTGGTCTATTGTACTGACTTTTGCTCTGAACCCTGCCTGGTATTTGGATAATACCTGGGAGTCTTCCATCCACTCTAAAAGCCTATTTAAAATGTGTCTGGCACACTTTTTGGGTAAGGTCGATTAAACTGATTGGGCGATAATTTGCTGGGTCATAACGATCTCCTTTTTTAAAAATTGTTATGATTTCAGCCCCCTTCCAGGACTCCGGAATTGGAGTACCTGCTACTATGGAGTTACATAAAAAGTTAATATACGGTCCCCAAACTTCTATATCGTGCTTGAGTAGGTCGCCAGGGATCTTATCAGGTCCCGGGGCTTTCCCTGCTTTAATGGCCTGTATCGCCTGGACAGTCTCCTCTAACATTTGCAACACTTAATACCAATCTACAAATCTAGGCTTTGATTAATAATAAACAGAAACATGCCCCACCCGGTCTCCGTTCCCCCCTCCGCTCCCAAAACACTCCGCTTGCTTCCATAAAGGCGCACCAACCGCAGCACCAAGTTCATTTCATGAGCCGGGTGGTGGGGGTTCGCTCAGGTAGCCGCAGGATGCAGAGGTTTTTAAGGCATGTCAGATCCCAGAAGTCTGGCGAGAGGAGAGACAGGTATGGATGCCAAAGGTCTCAAAAAGATGCCCCTTGATTGGTGATAGAGAGTGTAATCGTTTCCATACCGAGGACATGCCACATGCAGTGGAGCCATCCCAAGTGTGTGGATATATGTGTCATCCCCCAATGTGTAGTATACTCTGGATCGCTGCACCTAAAGCTAAATCAATCTGCCGCCCTTACTGGGTCTTAGGGGGGGTAAGTGAGAGAGTTGGGTAAGCCTAACAACGTGTAATTGGGAAATTGGGTGTCTGTCAATGTTGTCGAGTAAGTCCAATAAGATTGAATCCGATGATTGAATCCATGGACACTCCCATAAGAGATGCAGCAGGGTCCCCATTGTTCCACACACCCTCCAACAGTCCGCGCTTTTGTTAGTGTCAATACTATGCAGCCGTTCTTGAGTCAAATGGCAATATGTAGCTACTTTAGTAAGTACCATAGCTGGGCCGTATGGAAATATAGTTGGAAATTAAAAAAACCGAGGGCCCCAGCGTTCGGAGGGAGATGGCTAATTTTTCTCCTCCATCAAGTTCTCTTCCCAGCCCATACGAATTGGTGTAATCCAGCTTGAAGCTTGGGTATCATCCCTTTCTGAGGTGTCAAGGGGAGTGTTTGGAACAGATAGAAAATCTTAAGCAATATAGTCATCTTATGGGTCGCAACTCTTCCCAGCCAAGAGATCAGGTGGTGTCTCCAACGAGTGAGCCCAAGTTTGATGTGACTTGTAATTAATTGAGGAGGTATTACCTGTCTGTATAGAGGAAGCCAGTCGGATTCCCCGGTGAGGGATCGCAGTCTTCGTCCAGTTCAGGATAGGAATAAGTTCAGGGCCTGGGAATTAGCAACATTAACTCAGAAGCCCACGGCAAGGCCAAACGCCTCCAACACGGACAATAAAGCTGGCAATGCAGAGATCGGTGTGTCCAAAGTGAACAGCACGTCATTGGCGTAGAGGCTGATCGTCTGTTGCCCTCACAACACCCCCCCCCCCCCCCCCCGGTGGTTATGGTAATCCCGGGGTTATCTCAGACTCTCTGAGCCAAGGGCTCCATATAAAGAGCAAACAGCAGAGGTGACAGTAGGTGCCACTGTCAAGTACCCTTGCTGACGGAGAAGGGAGCAGATACACAGCCATTTACCCTGACTGATGCTGTGGGGAAGTGGTAGCAATTTATCACCCAGGTTATATATCTCCCTACTATTCCAAAATGGGGCAGAACTTCTAAAAAGAGCCAATGAACCCTGTCAAAGATCTTTTTGGCATCAATTGCTAAAAGCATAAACTCACCTGACGTGCGTGAGGCCTTTTCTATGATTTGCAAGATGCGTTTAGTGTTGTCACTAGTCTGGCGTTAGGGAATAAAGTCTGCTTGATCCGGGTCTACAATAGATGGCATGTGCGGGCCCAGTCTAGCTGCTAAGATGCTAGTGAACAGCTTGAGGTCCACATTTAAGAGAGATATTGGGCGATATGAGCTACGCTGTAATCTGTCTTTGCCGGGCTAGGGAATAACTGTCACAATGGATCCAAGGGGCAGAGAAGGAGTTATATAACCAAGTTAAGATCAGAGCGAGCACATGACAAAATGTTTTATAGAAGACACATGAACAGATGAGAATCTGCCTGGCCCCAGGGATTTCGAGGTCTTTTGTCGGGAAATCGCTGAGATGACCTCCTCCATCCAAATATCATGTACTAGAACGTCTGCTTGGTCTGGGAATAGCGGTGACATGCGAGCTTTGCCGAGATACAAAGCGATATCTGCAGAGTCTAACTGCTGGCTAGTATATAACTGCGTAAAAGTTTCTAAACAAGTCAGGAATAGAATAGTCATCGGTGATTCACATCGTGGAGTGAGTGCACTCCCATGTTTTGCTGCTGAATACGCAGTTTGTTAGCCAAGAGGCGGCAATCCTTATCTACCCCTACATAAAAAACATGGCACAAACGAAGTGCTACGTACTCTGCTCTGTCGAAGTCAAGGCTTGCTAAATGCACACGTGCTGCTGTCAACTGACGCCAAATCATCAGCTCTCCCATGCGCTGGTGTATGCCCTCTAGCTATTTCACTTGTCTGGATAGAGTGTCCCACTTCCTTGCGTATTTTATTGCTTGCCATCAAAATGGCAATGAGTTCCCCACGAATGACCGCCTTAGGGCCCTCCTAGAGTGTGGCAATCGATATTTCAGGGGTGTCATTCAGAGCAAGGTAGTCAGTAATAGCTTGGCTAACCTGTTTGACCACTTCAGGATGCTGTAACAATGTGTCTGTCAGTCGTCAGGTCCGTGTTGAGCAGTGTATGGGGGAAGTGTCATTGCGAGAGAAACCGCTGCATGGTCCGACAGTGCAGCCGGAAGGATCTCTGAATCTGAGATGAGTGTGAGGATATCCTTCGCGCCCAGACAGTGATCCAACCGTGTGTAGGAATTGTGTGCATGGTAAAAATAGGAATATTCGGGGGCATGGAGGTGAAGTGTTCCCCAGATATTTTGGAGCCCCATATACTTGGGCCATCTGTGCCCCTCTCTCGTAAGTACACCAGTTTGGCCATGTCTATGTAGTGACCTGTCAAGGTCATTATCTAAAACCAGGTTAAGGTCCCCTCCAACTAGAACCTGTCTATCCTGTGTGGACAAGACCTCTGTAGGCGCTGAGTGCAGAAACTCCTCTTGACCGTTGGTCGGAGCGTAGATGGAGGCCACCACTAATGACCAGCCATTGAGGGTGAAGTGAAAAGCGAGGAGACGGTCCTTCACCTCTGCCACTTTGCGGCCTATTTGCCCCTTAAAGGTATGTGCTACGAGGAGAGCTGTCTTTGTGTGTGCAGGGGAAAAGAACTGGTGGCGAAAGATGTGGGGTCGAAGCCTGTGACAATCTTGTTGGAGGAGGTGTCTCTCCTGGACTAGGCAGATGTCTGCCCCTGTATTCTCCAGGTAGGATAATACCGCCCTATGTTTAACTGGGTTATTAAGGCCCTTCACATTGAGGGTAAGGACCCTAAGTGGGTTGTCTCTAATTATGTATCCAGAAAAAGCTGAAGGCTACCCCAAGTGAGAGTCTGTGTATGGTCCGAGAGCTAGCATGGCATCTCCTGGACCTCGCTTCATTGTGGCGGCTGTGAGCATGAATGCATCTACAACCAAAACCAAAAACCCTTTAGAAAAACAAGCAAAAATGCGAACAGGAACAAGAGTACTCAATTAAGAGGGAAAAACAATTCCACAGTTCTGAGTGTCAGATGTAGGGGGTCGATTCCGTGGCCACACCTCCCCGTCCTCCCGTCCCGCCACCCAACCACTAGCAGTGCAGTCCGCAAAGGTACTTGCCCATCTGTTTTAGGAGGAGTCAGTCTTAGCCAGCGACCCAGGAACGGACGCCAAACCTGCCTCCTGCCCCTTCACGATAGTGTCCTTTTACCTGGTCTGCGGGTTCGCCAGAGGACGACCATTTTTTAGCAGGACGGGGATGCCGGAGGTGTAGAGCCATCCACTGCCAAGTCGATACCCAGTGCCCTGCATGTTTCTTCCAGTGATTGGAGCTGGAAAAGCTTCCCATCTAGATGGAATATAAGTCGGAATGGATGCCCCCATGAGTAGGGTGCCCCCATGGTCTGAAGGTGAGAAGTTGCTGGCCTAAAGGCACACCTCTATTGCAGGGTAGACTCTGCCACATCTTGGTAGAGAGTGGGTGTTTGATACCTGAAGATGAGCTGTTTCTCTCGGGCATTATGCAGGATGTCCTCCTTCACCTTTGAACTCGTGAATACAGAGCAATATGTCTACCGGAGGGGAAGTCTCCTCCTGAGGGGGGTCGACTGTGTGTGCAGGGTCCATCTTTATCTCCAGAGTTTGGAGGGGGTGGGGGGGCGTCCAGGATTGGTCAAAAAAGATCTGCGATAAAGCCCCTGAGATCTTTGCCTTCTGCTTTGGACGATTCGTAGGTCAAAGGCTCTTCCGGTCCATCCTCGTCCTGTGTACGAGGTATAACAGACGTTGGGGAGCGATCCCTCAGAGGCAACTCCGACCAGCCTAGAGAGCATATCCTCCAAGTTGCAATCTTTTTTGGATTGGACTGTAGCCATCACAGATTGACTATGTATGCTTACCTCAAAGCGGTAGTGCGCGCAGGCTTACGGCGCTCTTATATCAAGGCAGGTTCAAGGTCGCAAGGGTCTAGCTGTTCACGGGGGTGCAGCCCCCTTAAGGGTGCCAGAGCTCTAGCCACTCCCGCCATTCCTCGCAGGGGGTGTTGCACAGAGAGTTGTGGTCAGGCAGGTCCAAAGCAAGCGCCCCTGCCAAGGGTACCAGCCCCATTCAAAGTAGCCTCTCCAAAGTCAAATTTGGTCTCCACACACAGCAGGGGCATCCACATGCAAGTTTAGATCTATTGAGGCGGGAGAACACGGATTCAATGTCAGTGTATGGCCATATTGCGGTGGGGCATTCATTTCAGCCACAAAGATTGGGCAGTGTCGGGCCAATTCGCGTTTCCCCCACTCAAGGCAGGCGAACCGCCAAAACCTCAGCGATAGCCCTGGGGGGTTTCAGTCCACCACCACCCAATGATTCTCAAGGTACGTAGTGCAGATGCCCAGGGCCCAGTTGTAGCTAAGTGTAGGTGCTCAAGAGTCGAATCACCCAGATTGCTCCGGCCTCGACTGCCCACACCGATTGCAGCCCACACCAAGGAGCCCCTCTCCGCTCAGTCCAGGTTCACCTCTGGGATACATGTGTTTTCCTCCAGGCTTTGTCTACTGCCCGTTCAGGCCTCGGCTCATGTCGCAGTTCCAGCAGTGGGGCATTAGGTGCTCCCAGAGCTCATCTCCTGGCAGTCTGCTCTCAGTAGGCCCTCCACATGAAGGCAAGCCACAGGGGATATTGAGCGCGATCCCCAGCAACAGAGATCTCAGGCCCTCTCCCCAGGCTGGGCATCTCCTTCGCCAGGGTATGCGGCTGTTCAGGGACTCCCGGATGGGCTGTCCAGGCGACCTCTGTAGAGGACCTGAACAAATGCAGCAATCCGTGCCTCAAGCTGCGCTGCTGGGCAGCACATACATGACAGAGCGTGGCTACAACGTGCAGGCCCCTTCTGGGCTGGAGCTCTCCATCACGGCGCCAACTTTCAGTCTCCGACTGATAACACACAGCCAGTGAAGCCGACTCTGCGCCCGTCCGGAAATATTTTAAGGGCAAAAGCCCAGCACGTCGGTCTCTGATCCTCAGCAACTCCGGGGATAGCTGTAACAGGGCAGTTGTGCAGTGTGTGGTGGTAAGAAACAGTGGCGGCACCGGGGAGACAGAGCAGAACATCTCACTCAGTCGCCATCTTAGCCACGCCCCTCTCCCTGCATATTTAAAAGTAGATATGCATCTTAAAAGCTGTTGCCTTAGAGCCATCGGTTTGGTGCAAATAGATGTGTGTTATGGACTACTCATCTGATGTGCAAAGACTACATTTGGTGTCTGTTCAGACAACAGTCATGGAAACTTCTATTGGAAAGCTGGTAAAACTTTATTCTAGATTGAATGGTAAGTCTAAATATTTTTGATCTGTACTATTTTCAAACGTTCCGAGATCTATCATTGTGCGCTTTCTAAGGTCCAAGTCAGTGTGGTCTTCAAAGAGCGAAAAAATGTGGACTACATGGTGTTATACTGCAGGCTCTCTAGCGAGTCCTCCAAACACGTGCCTCAAAGGTTCGTGCTTGGGTGATTATTTTGTATTTAATATTTTGTGTAAAGAACATTATAGAGTTCCGCTCCCTTTCATACACACAACAAAACACACTGACGATACATAGACAATACTCCTGTAAGAAACTATGTACCCTGGTATTAGAAATTGGGACAGTAGTTGGCAGAGGTATGCACCCAGTCCAAGTAGGGACCACAACCTTAGTCAAGGTAAGCTAGATATACACCTAAAGATAACCTGTGCTCACCTTCTGGTAACTTGGCACAGAGCAGGTAGGCTTAAGCGGCAATGTGCTAAGTATTTATGCAACACACACAGTAACACAAAGAGACTCTACACAGGTTTATAAAAATAGAGAATATTTATCGGAGTAAAATAAAACCAAAACAACAACAAAATCCAATAAGTAGAACTGTTATGAATTTTTTTAAAATAAACCAAAAATGGGGTTTAGTAGCCATTAGCACTAAAACATTACATGAGGTCACGCTAGAAAGTTCAGACCGACTGCGATGGAGGTCAGGCCAGCTACAGGACTCAAACAGGTACCACTGACAAAGTACCTTGGATGGAGCAAAGTGTCAACGTAGTTGGGTTGATGCGCCGATGTTAAGCCTTGCAGTCGGATCCTGCGTTGTTGTCAAATCTGACCGGCAGACTTAGGATCGGCGCGGTGTCGGACCACGCAGTGGGGTCCAGCATCGTGGTCAAGCTGCACAAGGATTTCTTCAGATCTGCACTGCATAGACGTTGAAGGGCACTGCATCAGTTCCGATCGGTGCAAAGGTGACTATGCGTCGGTTTTGGAGCAAGACAGTGGCAGAACCCACTTCTGATGCCCAGGACTGGAGGGGCACCTCAGGCAGGGTGGGACTCACAGATGGCAGAGTCCAGCTGCAGCAGTAGAGTTGCAAGAATTATTTGATGGCACAAGACTGCAGAAATAGAAGACAAGCCATCGGAGTCACTCTGGTTTCAAGGGAGACGGGTCCAGTCCTTGTCCTCAGCATGGTAGAGATCAGCTGGCAGTAGGGCAGCTAAGCACAGCAGATAAACAGTTCCTTAAGAAGGGTCAGTCAAGCAGAGTGGCAATCCTTGTAGCACAGCAGACCTTACTCCTGGCAGAGTTCTTCACAGGTCCAGGTCCAGTAGTGTATTGTCTTCATAGTGTCTGTGCCACAGTACTTATACCTAAATGTGCCTTTGGTGTGGGGGTGACTTCAAAGCAGGCCCCTGAGGTGTACAGGTCCCTTTTCATCTCAGCCCTGTCTGCGAGGCTATCTGTGGGGGTAATCAGCCCTTTGTGTGGGACACAGGACACTGCCCTTCGAGATGTCACCTCCCTCTTCCCCATCCTGCCCAGGAAGAGCTATCAGAATGCAAATGAGTTCTCTGTCACATCCACCCTTCCTGTGTTTGTGGCAGTCTAGAAGTAATGCACAAAGTGTAGTGGTCACCCACCCCAGATGTGTATTGGAGACAGGCTACAGGTACATGCAGCTAAGCTAAGAGCAGAGAAATGTCCACTTTAAAAAAGTGGCATTTCTTAAATAGTATTGTTAAATCCAACTTTACCACTAAAGAGGATTTCTCATTACCAGTCCAAAGATATAAAACATGATTTACCTACTCTCATCTATTCAGTAATTATAGGTAATGTATTCAGGGAATTCCCAATGCAAGCCTAGAAGAGGAGTAGGCCTCACAGTAGTGAAAAACAATTTAGCGCTTTGTCACTATCAGGACATGTAAAACATAAAAGTGCATGTCCTACCTTTAAATTACACAGCACCCTGCCCTTAGGGATACCTAGGGCCTACCTTACGGGTGACATATTTGTAATAAAAGGGGAGTGAAAGGCGTGGCAAGTGGTCAAAGTAGCAGTAAACTGCACACACAAGTCCTACAATGGCAGGCCCGAAACAGGTTTGAAAGGCTACTTGTGTGGGTGGCACAACCGGTGCTGCAGTTGCCCTAGTAGAGTTTAGGTTACAGGCCCTACTATACCACTGCACAGGGGACTGATACGTACACTAAATATGCTAGTCATGTATACATTAATGTCACCATGTTTAGAGGAGAAGCATATGCACTTTAGCACTCGAGAGCAGTGGTAAAAGTGCTAAGAGTCCTATAGGTCAACAAAAATTACAGCAAAAAATGGAGGTAAGCAGGAAAAAGAATTAGGGGGATGACATGTCTAACACCTGGTTATGCCCACATGGTGGGGAGGGCTAGGGGAGAGGTTGTTAGGTAGCATTTGAGTATGATGATTTTTGTTTAAATCCTTCTGATTCTCTGATGTCCCACAAATTAAGTGCTCAAAATAAGGTATTCAAGTATCATGCATTCTCATTCGATATGAGAAAGAATTTGCATGGCCTTTTTATGGCAACAACAATGTTAAGCTTCAGCAGGGCAAAGAGTACAGGAAGTACATAGGCTTCAGAAGTGCAAGCAACATACACAAACCCTCCCCCCCCTGGCACCAAGTGGAAACTGCAGGACGGGGCTTAGCACTAGAAGTTCTCTTTTTATACGGAATAGTTGTAGCATATCAAAAACCTGCAGGGTTAATATATTTCCCAGGCTGTGGGAAGAAGCTACAGACATATGCGTGTTAAATTTCAATGAAATGAACAAATCCACAAATAAGCAGGAATCACTTCAGATGAGCATTGGTACCCTCTCTAGAAAAACACGCGTTGGGCATATCCTTTCTGCCAGAACCCTTGAACTGGAATCTTTTTGGCAGTGCCACCGAGGAAAGTGGAGTCTACCCTTTCCTACCTTTCTGTTTCTAGTCTCCATGCCAGATGGTAAGACACTGGCCCCATTCATTGGTGCAGAAATGTGTTCAATATATTAAGTTGCCTAGTCACCTCTCTGCTCCAAAGGGGCTGAAGTTAAGAGTAACTGGACAGCAGCATAGGAATCCTCCACTTTGCGCGGGAAACACTTCTTTGTGGGTGTGTTCAGCAAGGCCCTCTGTCGAGAAGGTAGGTGGTGGTGTTGGTCCTCTCACTGAAGATCCCTGGTTCCAAAGAATAACACTAAAGGTAAGGGACTGCAACTGGGCCACAAATCCTTTGTTCTAGTCACAAGGGGCTTCCAAAGAGGGTAGTTCCCTTGTCCCAGACATCCACTACACTCCAGCCTTATAACCAGAAACTGCGTTTGCACTAAACTGTGTGGGCAGCAGTGGTATATGGGATTTAACGCTTTCTCTGTGATGGTGTAGGGCTCTTTTCTCTCACTATTTTGCCACCTTTGTGGGCAAAATGAAAGGACGCCCTTCTCAAAAGAATTCCTGCTCCGGTGGACAGTTAATACAGTGATCCTTGAGCTGGTGTCCTTTGAGGGAGGCGTTTGTGCCCTTCCTGAAATGACTACTGCTCTGGATTATGGTCCTCCCATATCCTAAAGTAGGAATCCTTTTGGGAGGGTTAAAATTGAAAAAGAGAGAGAGGGGGCTGCAATGGAGACCTTCTGCCCCATACAGAGGGTCCCAAAGAGAGGATGGCGGTAGGGATCCACATCTAAGGCTCTATGCCCACATAATGCATACAAGCGGGAGGGTGGGTTGGGGCCTTTGCCATTCCTGCACATTTCTCATCCCTTATAGCCTCTCTTTAGGCAATTCAACCCTCTAGAACTTAACTAGTGACCCCTAGATCCCCTCGATGGCAACTGCATTTGTGCACGCCTGCGTTCTCCACTTTGAGCCGGCTGTTAAAATGGCACCTAGTTTGCCATCACAGATCGTCTACTGGCTCTCAAGGACCCTCTCATAACCTCAGCCAGCCCTCGGAGCACATTATCTGGGCATTACAGAGCCTCAGTTAGCCCTTAATAATCCTCTTCAAACGCTGAAGGATAACCCTTATCTTTTTCACAGTCACTCTCAAAGGCCACGTGGCACCCAGAGTTATTACCAGTAGGCTATCAGATCACCAATCACGGATCAGAAATCATAAGATGGCAGTGATATCCTACACTAAGCAATGCTCAGTTGACCCTGACACAATATGCTAGCAGTCGGGATCATAGTGCCGGTGCTCAATCTCTCTAAGGTCCTCTCATCTTAGCTTCAGCCTTCCCACAGGCATTGTTAGCATGCCTTCAGATCACTAAGTCATGGTCTGCTTGTCGAAAGGAACCTAAGAGGCACATAATCAGGTGCCCCTTGTGTACCCGCAGCCTGCCCTCAAAGATATTTAGCTGGCCCTCATAAAGCATCAACTCACCACTCAAAGCCCTGGAGACATCTACTGAGTCTTGCAGCAAATCACTCAGCCCTGACAAGCAGCATAACTGACTCACACGGCTAATGCTCAGACATCAAAGAAAGCACATCTGCTAGCTCCCAGTCCCTCTCTTTGAGCTGTAAGAGGCTCTCAGTCTCTCCTCTAAAGCCGGATAAGCGCTTTAGAAACCCTCCAAAAGCACCTAGAACCTCTTTCGCGGCTTTCACAATGCATGAGACCATTGCCAGCCAGCGATAAGCTCTCCAGGCATGTGCTGTGCACCTAGGCGCAGCACTAACTTGCTGTTTCTAGGTTCCACCATAGTTAAAAGCATAATAATGCAACTTGTGCCCTGCCCATGAATACAAGGCAGTGATGCAAGATTTTTTTTCCTGAATGAGGGTGTAAAATGCTTGGAGCACCAATTTGATTGCTAGGAGAAGACGTGTCAGCCCTGTTCTTCCAGAGTCCAGGATAGTCTTACTCACAGGATAGACTTAACCACAGTCTTACAGTTTAATAGCATTGTTTACATGTAACCTGTAAGTCACAGGTTTAAATCCTAGTAACATAGCTTAGTGGGTTTTTGTTGCTTTGAGCAACCTTCAGCTCATCAGTTCTGATCCTGAGAAAGAGTTCAGTGGGAAATTACCACAGGGTTTCTAGGTCCTGTATTTGTTGCATCTCGCCAGACAGACAGGGCACTGGATTCCCCCATATTACTATGATATCAGGCCACAGGTTAGCCCAACAGTGCTTTCAGAACACAGCATAACACACACAAATAACACAGGTCAGATATGCCTTAAATGGATATCATGAGGGCCCCACAGCACTCGACCCCGACATAACCTCCAACACAATGCATTTAATCAGTGGCGTCACTAGGGTTGGTGTCACCCGCTGCGGGTAACTCATGGTGTCACCCCCTCACAACTTACCGCATGGACCTCCTCCGCTCCGAGTCAGCCAGTGGACACAGTAGGCAAATAACAGGACCATACAGAATCCTTTGTAATGTTTGTAAATTTAGGTCCTATATTTACAAACTGGTATATGTGTTCACTGTTCAATTTACTGTTTAAGACCAGGAGGGCACTTGTATGTATCTTTAAGCAATACCCTGGCACCCACTGACAAAAAAAACGGTGCAACACCCGAAAACTCAAACAGTGCAACCGTTTCTACCATTCCAATTCTGGCCACAGCTCAGAGCTGTTAGGTCAACTATGAATAAAAACTGGTCTTCAAACAATCAGATGCACCCAGAGTCTTACATTTGGATAAACAATGGAATTAGAGTAAGGCTTTAGAGGACTACAACGCCACTTTGAGGCTGACTGAGATACAAAAAGATTCCCACCTTTTATTACAAAGGGCAAAGGTTTTGCAGATAATAGAAAGGCGAATGAGAGCAGGATGAAAGGAGAGGTGCACAGAGGTGCCTAGAGGCCAGCTATCAGTTGATCTGACGCTACTTCCACCTGGTCTGTTTGCTAACGAGGCTGAGATTTGTTTGGGAAGCCAGAGAAAGAAAAAAAGTGACGTTGGGTGGCAAACTGTCCTGTGCTTTCAGCAGGTGCTGTTTTGTTCCATATGGGAGATCAGCGCACCAGTAAAAATATGTGTTTCTGGACATTTGCAGATAGGAAAGAGGGCGCCAATCCACTACCCATGTCTGACTGGGAATAAATGCAGCCCTTGCGAATGTGTTAATGCCAGCCCCTTGCTTCACTGGACGAGGGCAGTAAAACAGTGAGGTGAGCCAGTCTGTTCTTCTCCAAAAGAGTTGGGGCGTCCCAGTCATTACTTTTATTTTTTCAAAAGCGGAAGCAAATATTTTTATTTACTGCACACTTTCTCAAACATATTGGGGGAAACATACATTCCAAAGGCAGCTCTGTAGGAGAAGGCTTTAATTTGCATGTGCGTCGGGGTCTAGCGAAACAACCAGAAGCATTAAGGGCCCTTATGAGAAAAAAATGTTAATGCTTGAAATAAACTGGGTGCTGCTGCCTCGGAGCGTAGGTCCTGGGTTAGACCTCCCCCCCCCCCAAACCCACTGTCCTTTGCTCCATGCAATGTGTGCCCCTGCCCAGCCTCATTGAAATCGAGGCAAACAAAATTAGCGACATTTAGAGCAGATGGAAAAATCTCGTGGAAAAAAAAAAATCTAGTCTACATCATGTCTATCGCTGCTCGACAAGCTGATGTTTCTTGGAAGCCAGTGCGGACTTCCCGCCGGGTCACCTTACTTTACCATCCTCGGTCAATCAATGGAGTCCACAGGGACGGAATACCCTTCTCTGAGTGAGACTAAACTGTGCGTTTCCATAAACTATAGATTATTGCATGGTGTGGTGTACCTTTCCACGCTTAGAGTGTGCGTGGGCTGCCTTAATTCTATTACAGGACCGGAGGCTTCGGATTATGCTTCTCTTTCTTTTATTTGCTACTCACAGCATCCAATGAAAAACTTTTTGTATGTACAAAAAACTACATTTCCCATGATGCTTGTCCAAACATCACATCCTGTATAGCCCTATAAGAGCCACTGTATCCTGTTTCTCCTCCTCTTTCTTTGCTGCTCACGCAGAAAGTTAGGTGCTCATGAACTATGCCATGCTTATTGTCTCATATTGACTGTTTAATTGATTTAAAACCCGTATTGTGGGTAGTGCTTGCGCTTTCATCGCGCTGGGATATTGTTTAATGTTTTACTGTTTCAATGTTGAACTGTTGGCATTATGGGCGCGATATCGTGCTGTGTTCCGTCAGTGCTTGGCGCTGGGTTACGGAGTGCTCTGACATCAGCGCTCGTATTTCGCTGTGTCTTCAGAGCCTCCGGCTGTGTTCTAAGGCTCCTGCTAGGAGCGGTCTGAAACGTATGGTGCGCTCCCTGCCGGGAGCAGATGGGCGCGATATTGCGCGGTGTTCTGCGCGTGCTTGATGCTGGTTGTGGAGTGCTTTCCCACCAGCGCAGTGTTTACCGAGCCTCCGGCAATGTTGAAACGCTCCCGCTGGGAGCGGTATGGAAATTGGTGCGCTCCCCGCTGGGAGCAGCGAATCTCTCTGATGCGGGCGGCCCGATCGGGCTTCAATTAAATCCCGCTGGCCTCAGAGTGCCGCACTGAATTTGGCAGCATTTCTTTTTCATGTTCAATATTTTCTATACACCCACGCAGGCAAGGGTTCGAATCCCTCCAATACCGTAAAAGTATCCCAAGGTGGTGAATTTCGATAACGTGCTGTCTAGGTTAGGAGGATTAATGTGCTATAGGGGTTACGGTCTCTGCCCCTGTTCCAAAGGTTCCGGGTTCGAATCCGGGATTTACCTATTTGTATTTCAAAGTAAAATTGTCCGTACATTTACCTTAAATTTGAAATGATGTCGAATTTTGGGCCTGATATTTCTATGATGAATGTTGTCACTATTCAATGCTACACTTGCTGGTGTGGGCGCGTTGGCGCTAATTAGTTTGGCCCACTCGGGCCTAGAATTAGGTCACTCCTGCGGGAACAGAGATGACGCGCTACCACTTGCTTGCTGCGTAACTACTTGAGCATGCGCGATCAGAATAAAAGACTTGGCCCGCCTGAGCACAGAATCAAAGCGCTCCCTCAAGAGCGGAGATACCGCGCTGTCGTTTGCAGCATTAATAGAGTCGCTGTGGGATAGTGGTTAAGGTCTAGATTATTACTCAGAAGGTTAGGTTCAAATAATGGTGTTTCAATGACTATGGTTTTTTCTGCATTACTCCTGTCACTTCCATAGGGTTGTTCTGTAACTGCGCAGTTTCGCGCTTCCCCACCACAGGCTGTCCCTAGTAGTCGAGTGCGGTTATGGAGTCATAATGCTCCGGTGTGCGTAGCCCAATTGGGCTACATTTGGGCAGTTTTGGCCTACGCACGTCGCACACGTCCCATGTTTGCTTCGAGATTCATAGTGCCTTGTGCTTCCCGACTGTAATAATAGGCTGGCCCTTGGAGTGCGCACACGCTCCTGGTATTTCACTATTACTCTGACGCCCTTGGGGCTGGAATAATTTGACTACAGCTTTGCTGAGGAGCCGATACATTATTACTTTTCAATCTTAGTGTGCACAGGGTTGGCTCCCCCTCTACTCCTCCATTACGCTGTGCTTTGCACTACAATATTGAATACGGATATCCCTTGACGCATGGTTGGGATATATGAAGAGTATGTCACCTATTCGAAAGGAGCGCACAAGTCTCCTAAAATAGCTGTTGACGCTCGAGTTCTCCACATCCTTGAGTAGGTCAACCGGGCCCCAGATATGACAGTCCCTAGCTCAGGGTAGCAACGCTTGATTGACGCCCATTATCATTTTTAAGTCACAAATCTATGCTCGGCGCGCACAGAAGGGTACCACGGGTTCCCCTCGCCACCACTGCCTGGAATGATCATGAGGCAGGAGCAGGGGATAACAGCTGAGTGACTTTACAGGCACTGCCACTGCGTACATCGGCACTGCCAGGTCATGCGTCCAAGGATGGAAACAGCAGTACAGAAGAATTCTAGTTAATAGCCTACCACGTTTACTTTGAGTCACGGTGAAGATTTTTAGATGCAGTTCGAGTGGCAATGGGTGGTCACCACGCAAGAAGAAAAACTAACCTCCTACCTCTGGTTTTAGTTACAGACAACCATAAATGACGTGTAATGGGTTCCTCAACCCCTTCGCCACAGTACCTGCTGAGGACATCTGCAAAGACTCTCGCACAGCGGGGCCGCGAGACTCCGAGCGCGGGAACAGGGCCTCATGGTGCTGAAGAGACAGTTTGCCCCCTTGCTGCCGCGACACTGGACGTCAATAGACATGACGTCCAGACGTCAATAGACTGGACGTCCAGACGGGACGAGAGGGGTGACGTGGCGCCGGCGCACGTAATCGTGCAGCACTTTTGTTTTGATCGGATATGTAGAGTTATTTCAGGCCTGCTCTGAGGGCTGCCGCTGTAGGAATGAGTTGGCAAATACCTGGTCGGCGTGCTCGACCTGCACGTAAGGCCGTCCGCCTAGATTGCTCCGGAGTCCTTGTAGTTAGTAGACACTAATCCTCCTGATTATAAAGCAGAGGCGAGGCTGCAGAGCTGTGTTACGCAGCTTAACCAGATTGGTGTCACCCCATGTGATGGGGTCACCCGGTGCGGTACTCACCCCCCTAGTGACGCCCCTACATTCAATTCACCGCCTGTCACAGTCATGTGCAGCTCACGTCTCGAAACCATCGAGTTTACCATCTCAATGGTGCATCACCTCACATACATCCACACCTGCATAAAAAAATAGAATGGTATCAAAACCACATAATTAGGAAAAAAGCCTCAACACATAACAAGCACCTGAAGGCACAAAATGGACAACTATAAACCCCAGCAGAAAACAGATAAACTGCAATGCCCACTAGCACACAAATCCACGCCAATCTAGCCAGGCACACATTCTAATTCACTCAATCATTAAGCCTTACATTAGTCCGCTTCAACCCTTCCAGCTGCAGTACAACATGACTCACAGATAAACAATCAGTAACAAAAACAAATACAATTTCAATGGACATCTTTCTCTCTGGTTATCAAGAATCATAACCCCATAAGTGTCTGTACTCTGAAAACACATCAGGACCATACAAACAATGGGAATGCAGTAAATAAATACATTTACCACAACCACTATTGTTAAAGGCACAGACAGTCAGAGGTTCATCTCGAATGACAAATGTAAAAGGCGCAGAGTCCAGCTCTTCACAACTTCATAAATCAGAAGTAAAGGTACAAATGCACAGGCGACAAACCTTTTACTGCTCAGCAGGCAAGTGTCGACACATTCCTGCATAACTAAACCCATCAACTCCTCCAGGATAAAATGACCGAAGGCCCTCATACTGACCTGCAAACTGGCCAAGGGGGATTCGGCTCTTCATGGGAGCAGCCTTCTGGGGGTCACTCCAGCCTATGCGCCCCATGTCTGTCATTACCACAGTGGGATTCACAGCATTCACACGTATCTAAAACCAGAACAGAAAGAAAAAAAACTTCACATTGTATATGCAGATTTGTCAAATGCTGGGGAAGATATTGCCTCCACTGCATTAAGGTGTGCAAAGAGCAGTTCACCTATTAAGACTGGGAGTGAACACATCTCAGGACCTATTGAACCTATTCAGGAAAAGTAGCACGCCCCTGGCAGAGTTAGGACTAACTACCCAGACACTTAGCCAACCATCAAACCTTGCCCGCACACACTCTACTGGAGGCAACATGACCCACTAATCCACAGAGCTGGGAACAAGAAAAGTTGGCATCAGGAGACTGTTGCCATTGTGGGTTGGCTGTCCGTGTAGCAAAGGGCTCCAGGAAACACCGAAAAATGTGCAAGGCGCTAGAAGCTGCGGGCACATAAGCTCTGCCTTTGTGCCGTCACCCAGTCAGTACATATGAAACTTATAAATAATCAGAGAAGGGTCTATAAAAAGGCACAGTCACAGAAGAGCAGTGCCTCATTCACATTCTCAGTATGAGATTCGAATTGCTAAGATTTCTCCTGTTGACCGGCCCTGCATCTGCTTTCCTGCCTTGACTGCTTAGGTATTTACACTGGATTTGTCCTAGTTCCTGCATAACTCTCCTTACTTCAGTAAGAGAGTTAGCTTAGTTCTTATTTCTACCTGTTTTTTAACTCTCTCCCAACTCTTCCAATTTTGACTCGTTTCGCTACGAAGCATGTGAAGTTGTCCTTTGGGGTCCCATGACTGAGGCCACTCATCCCTGCTTGCATCAGATTCCTATCATTCTCTGAAGGGATTTATTACCATCTCTCTGAAGTTGCGACTGGGGATTCAGAATATCCACTGCTCTGAATTCTGGGTTAGGAAGCTCACTTGGGAAGACGGGTGGAGCATACACTTACATGGTACAATGAGGACATGTTATAGATTATTGGCGCGGTCTCATTTCAGTCCCATGGTAACATTGTGGTTTTCCCACCCCTGGGAGAGACCTCATGGCCCTGGGCCTGTCCGATGTACTGGTAAGCAGTGGGTAAGGAGATGCTCTTTGGATCCACTCCTGAGGTACACCGGTCTCCCACTGTCAGAACTAGACATGTGGGTCAATACAGAAATTAACTGATCTCATTCAGATTTATTGCGAATGAACAAAATCACTTTCAGAACACTTGGAAGAGCTCAGAGTAGCAAGAACCGTGTCTGTGATGTTGCCATTTTTAAAAATGTGTTTTCCAGAGGTCCTTCAGTGTAATCCCATTCTCAAATGACAGAAGGTCTTTGTTACACAAAATGTTAAAAGCCTTGGGCGACTGTACCTTTTGCTTCGCTGACTGAGGAATTTGCCAGTTATTAGGAAGCCTCAGTGGACTGAACATTTCATGGATTGCTCAACCATATCTTACCTTCTTTGGTCCAAGTTCTAAGGCCATGACTTTGGTCAACATGTCCAGAGCTCCCTTTGTGGCACCTACGAAGAAAGCAGAGATAGTGGATCGTAAGCTGAAGAGACACACTGTACTGCTCATCCATGGTATATAAGGAACATGTTACACACCATTAAGCATCAGTTTGCAGCTTGATCTGTTCAAATGCTCTGCAGTCTCAAAAAATCCAGCATAGGGGCTTGAAAAGCTGTGTTTTGGCTTGAAGCATGACTCAAACGACATACATCACCCGGATGCCCGCAAAGCATTAGGACACACACTTCACCTTTGATTACTTTTTTCCCCAATATATGATGTGACTGTTCTCCCACAAAACATCTATAAATTGTGTATGTTAACTTCTTATTGCATTGACCAAAGAAGGTCTCATATGAATCAACAAGAGAACAAGCCACAACTAATGGTAAGTAACAATTTCCATTTGGAGCATGCCTCTATTGTAGACGCTGTGTATATCCTGCAAAGCAAGATGCCTACCTTCCCAAACAAGCATTTGCAATGCAATAGGTCTCACAACCGCGAGTTTTCCAGCTACTGGCATTGTAAATGCCAATGCCTTTAAAAAAGTTAAAAAGCATTGTTATTTAAAATACCAAAAACAACACCTATTGCATTGCAATGCATAAGGGGCCATTTTGTATGCAAAAGTACACTGAATTGTCACATAAGGGATTAGTTATCTCCAGGATCATTGGTATATAGAGAGCAGTATGTTTTGTTTTTACTGCAACAGGCCTTTATAATATTATAGGCAGCACACAAAATGCAAGGCAGATTTGCTTTGCCAATGGTAGTTTCCATTTTTTAACCTGAATGTCATTGGTGAACACAGTAAAATGGTGCAGTTAATAACATACCAGTGTGACCTTTGTTCTATTGACAAATGCAGTTCTCTGAATTCACTTCTGGGGTTTGCTTGGGTGTAGCACCGGAATGTGCCCAGGGCTAGTGCAGGGCAGCCCTCGTGGTTAAAGCACTGAGGGCGGAGAGGTTCTCTGTGTCCGGGGATGGCGGCAGTGTCAGGGGGTGCTGGGGGTCTGTGGTGAGGCGTGAAGGTCGGAAGCAGACCCTGCAGCACTGAACCATGTGTCACGGTTGTGTGCACACACAGATGACATTACGCACTCTGACTCATAAGCGCCCAAACAAAAACGAAGCCAACCGCTCGAAGCCGTCTTCTGGCGAGCAATGAAAGGATTCGGGGACACATGCCAACATTTGGGCTCAGATAAGAGAAAGATTGAGAACAAACACAGCGTGCATTGAATTTACAGATTAACTTGCATTGAAGTAGAAGAAATGTTAAGTAAGAGGAAGACAAAGCAATGCTCGGTTTACAGAAATCTGGAATCTCCTGCCTACACCAGGAGTGCTTGAATGTGTTAGTTCATGACGCAGTGTCACCTTCCTCATTTGACTGGCACTTTGAATATTCATGACCCAACGCAGCCATCGCCCAGCTCTGGCTTGTAAGACCAGCCGGCTTTAATGTCAAGTATCCGGGCGCCCTCTGACAGACCGTGTGATCTTCTGCAGCCATGTGGCGTTCAGTGAGGGGATTGCTTAATCCTGTGGTGGGAGAGGCTGCGTGACAGGAGCAGTGATTAAAACCGGTTTGGTTTAGGTACAGTGCTCTGAAGTGCTCACAGTGGAAGAGTGTACTGCGAAGGGAGAGCCCCTGAAAGTCAGGGGACAGTCATCCTTATCTGCTCCCTATCAGGTCGGGTGTAGACGCCAGCGAGCAGCTGCACTCAGCTACAGTGCATAAGAAGACGGCTGCATGGAGAACCTCCCCTTCGGCTCAGTCACAACGTGAGGTACCGACGGACAGAGCGGGGCCTCATCCACTGAGCAGATGCCAGGTGAGGTGAGGCGTACTCCCACATAAAGCTGGGAAATAAATTACACCTCCAGTGATAAATCATATGACTACTCAACTTTGAGTCACACACACTGGTAGGATGTATCGTACCAATTATTATTTTAGTGTTCAATATAATTTTTTGCACAGTTTATCGTAGTATTTGCAGTAGCGCTATTTCCATCTGGTCCTGAAGAAAGCCTGGTTAGTGACACCTTTATGGCTGAAACATGTAGACCCATGTCTCTATTGCTCTAGATAGTTTAAAAAAATAACTATCAGTATTTGGTTTTAACCTTGACACTAAGATAGCACCTATTAACGTTTTTTGTGTCTTAGTAGTCAATCTTAAATTGTTCTTGCACTTTTTCTTTACACCTTTTCTGCTCTGCAAATCACCAGCACCACTGAATACAATATAACTGTGGTTGGAGTAGCAACTAGCAATGACTGAAGTGTAGCTGTCCCCCCATGATAGGTGTGAGCCACACCAGTCACACAATCTACAACCACTCCCAGATGACGATGCTCCGCCATTGTGGCGGGCTGATGGGATTTATTTTGCCTCAGTGAGTATGGGTTTGCATTGACTCTGAAACTATGTGTCTTTGTCTTTCTTTGTCTTGAAGCTCACAGACCGGTAGTTCCCTTGTTGTTGTTTCAGTTGTGGATTTGGGATAGGAAACTGCCTGGTTTCTAAATAGTGTCTCCCTAGGACCCCCATTAAAAAAAAAAAAATTGTGAATGCATGGAGAACCACCCACGACCTCTGACCCTGTAAAATATTTAAACAGAATACTTAAATCCAGAGCAGGCAATCATTCAGTCCTCTGGATCAGGTGACCTCCCCGTGCTAGCCACGGAGTGCCCTGCTGTGCATCACCCACACCCCCGACCCCCCCCCAGCCCCCCCCCCGAGCCGTGAGTTTATTTAGGGGGGGCATGTAGCACCGTAGACATGTTACCTTATGGCCACATCAGAGCAGTTAGCGGTGGGAGGTGCCTGGAAGCGCACAGGTGCTCACACAGCAGATGCACACAGAGGGCAAGCACATCACAGGCCCGGCGTTGTTGTAGGCAAATTGTTTTACTATTTTCTTATGTGCTCTTGGATTTTCATTTTTAAATTATGTATTGTGTAGTTTATTTAACAACCTTGAAAATATAAGCAATAATATACTGTGCTCCAAAAAGGGTTTGGTAGAATAGCAATTGTTCAGCAGCTAAACGCACCCAGCCTGAGAGAAAGTAAAATCGCGCCATGGGCGCACGGTGTTCACGCGGGGACAGGAGATGTGCACTCATACGGAGTGTATATCTCCTGTCCGTACGCGTGCCATCTCCTGTCCCCCTTCAGAGGAGACGCCAGAGAGGTGACGCCATGCGCTTGCACATCGCCTGTCCATGCGCGCACATGGTAGGTCACCCTTCGGGCACCAAACCGGCAACAGTAGTCTCGCCAAGGGCGCTGCGTTCGCTAGGCGAGACCTAAAAACAGTGGTGGGCATGAAATCGAAACAGGATGAAATGCTTCCTTAACTGTCTGTCTCACTGCAGCATCCTTTCTACCTTGAATAGGTATACAAACTGTGTTGTGGGTGCATGTACAAAATAACTTGTATACACTCTACAAAGTCGGGTAGGAGTAGGTTACCTTAAACAGCAAAAGTGGTACCTTTCTTGTAGGTGGAATGTATTTTAGGTGTTTTTTGGAATTGCCAATTAGTCTGTGTGGGTATTGTGCGGAACATAAAGTCATCTTGTCAGGTTTAATTCTCATACGATTTGTGGCTGATGAGGACAGGCAAACAACAAAAACCAGGTTATTATATTAAAAGCTCTTTGATTGATCAATGTAATGTATGGTGACTCTTCCTACATCTAGTGTGTGTAGAGAATGCTCTACTGTAGTTTGTTTACTGATGAAAAGGAACATCTTACTAGCAAGGGGACTATAACCACCTGTTTGTAGCTTCTAGTGCTATTGATTCACATGCTTTGCATACTCCTTCCATCTAGTGATGGGTGCAGATGTTGCAAGTTGTTTTTGTTTGAAGAAGCCTTTGGTCTTGAGATTCCTCGTGATTCTTCAAATGGACCACAATGCACCAGGACTAAGATCCCGCCTCAAATTGTTTTCCCCAGCAGATGAGTAGTATTAGTAGAGTGCTGTGAAGTAAGAAGAATATGTAGTGTGCATTGTGACTAACATTAGTAAAATCCTGAATCATTATTTGCTTCCGTGAGGGCGCATATGAATTTACAGTGCTATAAGCAGATGATTACAAGTACCATTTTCTGTTTATTACAGGTGTTGCTGTAAATACACATGCTTTGCAGAGTCTATAAAGAAGTGCCTCCACGAAGTGGTGGCCAGCAAGCTCAGGATGCAGACTCCTGAATTAAAATTATCAACACAGTTTGGCCAACCAAAGCCTCTTGACAAACACAATTATCCAAACAGTAAGGCTTTGTGAACATGTATGGTGTTGACACTGTAACAGCCTTACAGATGTCTTCTACAGGAATGTTTAGTTTAGAGGCCACTTTAGGTCCCTTCTTGCAAGTGGAATGTGCTCTGGGCAGTGTATGTAGTGTACACTTGGCTTCAGCATAGCAAGTTTACATACATTTTACAATACATCTGGCAATCAATGCTACCTTTGGAAATGGGAATTCGCAAACAAACAAAAAATAGTTGCTTGATATTGTTGAAGGACTTTTTTCTATTACTATACTACACTAATGCTCTCTTGACACCTAGTGTGCCTAATGCCCTATCTGGAACTAACTCTGGGGCACAAGAAGAAAATGGGCAACTCAATTGTATGGTTTACATGAAAAGAAGAAACAATAACCTTTGCCAACAATTTTGGGGTTGTGTTCTGTGTACCTGGATAAAGGGTTCCTTTGCTGGTGTATTGGCTCAGACGGATACCCCATTTGTCTAGTTAATACTACATACATTCATATTGTGGACTGGAGGGGGTATTACCAGGAATTATCCTCATAAGACTCTCCACAAAGGGCTTGACTACTGGTATTTTAAAGAGGGAAAAAGGTTGCCCATTTTGTTTGTAAACTGCTTCTGCAGCTAAAAGTATGCTAATCAGGCTTTTTGAAGCTGCAGTAAGTAACAGATGATATCTTGAACTGATGCTTCAAGTCGCTATATATGATTCCCTAAACAGTAATAGGCAAAACTTTCCCACTTTGCTGCATAACTAAATGGTGCGTGGGGTTGTGTGCCTGCAGTATACTTTGCATACGCTCTGATAGTTTAAGGTAACCAAATGCTAAGAAATTAGGTGCCGGGGGGCGGAGCCAGGCCGGCGGCCAAGATGGTCGCCCGGGCTCTCGGCTCCGTGGTCCTTCATCCCCCACCGCCTGTTCCCGTCGTCTATCCTTTGCTGCGATGCTGTTCCCGGGTGTCGGACGGCAGGCTGAGCTGCCGCGTCCGACTCCGGGGGTTTTCTGGGCTCTGAGCGCGAAGATGTGACCCCTCGAACTTTGCGGCCTTCCCGGGGCTGGAGCCGGGACCTCGCATGATTCTGCTGCCGCCCGCGAGTGCAACAACAACTGCCTCGCTGACCCACGGAGTGCCGGTCTACCGTCACGGAGGTCCGCCCATCTTGTGAGTGTGCCTCCAGCGCTGACCTCATGGAACCAGGTAAACTCGCTCCCCGCGGTCCCCCCGCTATTGATTGTGCCTCCCCCCACCCTCATCGGAGGGCTGATTGACGCTATGGCTGCCTGGACGTGGCTCTTTCTTCCTGGATTGGACCCAGATTTGCCTGTATGCCGCGTCTTTATTTTACATTTCCAGCCTTCGTGGCCGCTTGATTTTCGAAGCAGCTGTGTTATTTTCTGACGATGGGGAGGAGCTCCGTTGTGGCCGTCTGCGGGGAAGTGGACGAGGCGGCCATATTTTGTATGGTGCGGGGGGCGCGCCGTTCCTCGGCACCTCACTGAATCATGGACTGGCGGTACTGGTGTTGATTCGGACGGCGTTCGATGGGACACGCCTGATAATGGCGGCAGCAGACTATCACTGCTCGAGGGGTTGGGGCGGTCTGCCCCCTGTGTGTTCAATGGACGACAGTTGATCTGGACCGACCCGAGACACCCTGATTAGTGTGGATTGCACCCGAATGCCTGATGCTGATATTATCCTGATGCCACTTTGTGCGTATGGGCCCTTCTACAACTTCCTGCGTTGCCTTTGCTGTGTGGTACGGACTCAGCTTTCCTGGCGGTAGGTGAGCTGGACAGGTGCCCGGAGGATTCCCAGTTACTTTGAAGTGGTGCGACGCTGCACTGCCTACTCCTGTGGATGCTTTGTTTTTTTGGTGATGCCATTGGACGTATGTTCCTCGTTTTTCCTTTCCAGCCCTCTTCGGTTGGCTGGCGTCCATTTGAGACTTTGACCTGTGCCTTGACTATTCTGTTTGAACCTACCTTTGCTATTACACTGTGACTGATGGAGTGGCATCGACGATCTTCGAGTGGGCCGTGCACTGCTGCCCTGTGAGAATTTCAGCTGCCTTCGAATTATCGTGTTGGTTTCCTCCGATGCTTTGATGGCGGGGCCCTACACTACATGGACTAGGATGGGCTGCGGGCTCGGGCTGTATGAGTGTCATGCCTGCTGGTGATCTGTTTTTCAGGGTGGTTACACAGGGGGATTTTCATGATGTTTCTCTCTTTTAAGCAGCCGAGCAGTGATTTCATCCTGTTTTTGTGGACATCCTGAGACTTTGCAATGCTTTTGGCGTATTGAGTTGTTGCGCGGCGGTGGGGGGGGAGGGGGGCCGGGAGTTCGTTCTGGGGACCCTCCAATGTTTTTTCTTCTTTCCCCCTTTTCTTTTGTATCTATGTGGATTATTGTCTTTCCTTTCGTCTTCTTCTTCTATATTTCGGGTTTTTGACATGGGGCGACAGGCACGCTGCTAGGGGGGTGGGCCGTAGCCATTGGCAGAGGTGCAGGGTGGGGGGTGTAGTGTTATTGTTTGTATCTTTCTCCTTTTTGTTCCTATGGCCTTTTGTTTTTCTTGTTTTTGGTTTGTCTATCCCTTTTCTTTCTCTTCTTTTCTGGGGTCCGACTTGCTGTCTTCTCGTTTTGTTCTGCTCCTTTGAATGCCGGGGTTGTTGTTTTTCAGATGTTTCTGGGTGCAGTGGGCATCTGCTATTCTGGCGGGCGGGCTGTGTTGTTTATTGTTTATCCTGATCATCTGTTCTCCTGCTAGCCTTTGCGTTACCATAGTCCTGCCTATGTAACTCTGGTAATATGATTATCTCCTGTTTTGGGTGGGCATAATTGTACGGCGTCGGATCCTGCTTATCTTTATTATCAAAAGAAACCTTCCCTAATCCTGTGATTCTTATGTGCCACCTACTTCCTTGCGTGGTGGGATGTCTTGGGGGATGGGCTTCATTGACTTGGTTATTAATTTGCTTGACTGCCACTATTCTGCTGGCCGACCGTGCTGGTATGTAGGCCATAACCTGTAACTGTATTGTGGAACAATAAAGGTTTTCAAAAAAAAGAAAAAAAAAAAAAAGAAATTAGGTGCCAAAGTGCTACGTTCATTTCCTTGTGATTTTAACGTTTTGACTTCTCCTGATGCTGAGAGAGACGGTCTGGTATCAGTGACAATCTTTCGTGTGAATGGTTTGCCATTCCCAAAACGATGATTACCTCATTTTCTTCGTCACGTAAGGGATCAGGGAAGTGGAGGAAAGTTATAAGTAAAGATCTCAGACCAGTGCATCCATAGTGTTTTGCCATGCCTTGAAAAATCAGAAAAATTATACAAAACCTGCAGGTCTAGGGACTTTAATAATCTACTTGACCTAACTGTACTGGGCTTGACCCATAAACTTGTCTCAACTGGTGTGATCTTAGGCACATGGTTTATTTCACGGAGTCACCTTTTTCTTAATTATCAAATGGGAGAACACCTTTAAACATGTGAGTTCAGCATGTCTGCTGTACAAAAAAAACTCTGGTTTGAATAAATAGATTAAACTTTTGCTACATGCATAATAAAACAATCTAGCCCATATATAGGGTATACACATAGGGTACACATGACCCTGACTTGCCTCTTAGTTTACTAATAGCGGAATGTTTCTCAGTTCATATTTAAATACTATGACTTAACCCGTTCAGCGCGGCGCGAATTTTCGCGCTGTGCTGAACGTTCTGAAAAACAGGTGTGGTCATGACGGAACGGTCCGTCATGAGCACAGCTCAACCGACGCTCATGACGGAACCGCTCCGTCATGAGCACCGAAGGGGTTAATAAATATATTACTAAAGCATGATCTGGGAGCACACGGTCATTAACAGGCAAACATTTCCCAATTGAAATAGCCACAAACTTTCCAACTGATTTGCTGTTTTACTGATAAAACGATATACCCTCTACAAATGATAATGTGTGGAAATCAGCTTCCAACAAATATTTATCATTTGCACATCACCAAATAAAGTATTCTGATTTTTTGTTATCCTATTAAAATTGTTGTTTTCATCTAACTTCATAATAAAATTTAAAAAACCTTAATACCGAAATATTTCAAAATATTTGTACAGTTCATTTACAAGCTATTTAAACGTTGTGTGCCCGGCACGATTGTCAGACAGTTCACTTTACAAAAGACTTCAACTTTACAGTCAGACAAGGAAAGGTAAACGGCAATCTCTAGGATAAAATAAGCAGCAAATTGTAAGAAGGCATAAGCTGAAATTTAACCTTTGTCTTTAAACACACAGCAAATGAGCCAAGATAAAAAAAATGTTTATGGCATCTTTATTGCTCATTCACTTTCTGAATAAACAGGGCACCTGTTCTTTGCCAGCTTGGGCTCTTTCGTCAGACTGGGCCAATAGGACCTAAAAATAGCTCACTCTTATAAAGTTCGACTCGCCATAACGAGTGGGCGAGTAGATTTCTAAATGCCCGATTGCCCATGGAATCTGGGTAGGTGGAGGCGAAACGTTTTGCGCAGCGGAAAACCGATCGACTGCGGGTGTGCCTCACTTTGGAAGTAGTTTTGAAGTACTGAGGGATTCAAATATCTTTTGTAGAAGTGGTAACACGTCCGGTTTAGCAGGTCGTCCATGTTGTTGCCCACCCCTGGCAGATGATCCTATAGCAAATTAATGTGACAGAGAATGAGCCAATGTGAAATTGGGCAAAAACTGACAACTGGGGTGAATGAGTGCTCGCTTATTTCGGGATTTCCTGTGGCAGTTGTGCAAGACCGCTTTTCTCTGAATGAGGGTGTATAACGCTCTGAATGTCAATTGGCTTGCTGCTGTCAGCTCCAGGTAGTTGATATGGCAGCCTGTTATGCCTTTGCCCCGGTCTCCTGAACAATGAATGTGGTTGAAGTGTGCTCCCCAGTCCATGAGAGAGGCATCCATGGTCATGTCCACATTTGGCTGAGTGTTAAAAAAATGGCCTTCCTAGTAACTAGTAATACGTTTTTGGGCCTCACTAACTGGTTCTCCCTATTGACCCTCAGCGTGTAACCATTGCTTCGCTAGACACGCTTATATTGGATGCATATGCAATCTTGCATGATGCATTGTTGGTATGCTTCAAGTCTTCATCCCCAACAGTTGTATTACTATCCTTAGTTAATGGTATATTTTGTCTGAAAAAGAAACAGAAGTCTTTGAAATACCATCAACGTCTTCTTATTTCAGTAAGCATTTCTAGTGACAGTGTTGAACACAGTTCTTAGGAAAGGTTGAACTTGTAGAGGTCAGAGATGTGACTGTCGCTTTGAGTGTGAACCCTTGCTTGTACAAGAGTGACACTGCAGCTTTAGTGTGTCCTAGGAATTGCTGCAGGTCGGTGCTTTTTATCAACTAATTTTGTAAGTACGGGAAGACATTAATGGCACTACAGCAAATGTGTGCTACCACCACCAAGCACTTGGTGAATACCCTGAACAGTGTTGTAATTCTGAATGAGAGAACCATGAACTGTTAGTGCTGTTCACTAACCATACAGTGCAGGTAGCCGTGATGTGCCGGAGAGATGGGGTTTGTGGAAATAGGCGTCCTTGAGTTAGAAAGTTACCATGTGAACCTCTGTTCAGAGCAGCAAAATATAGTCCTCTAGGGTGGGTGGTCATGCTGAAACGCTTAAACAGAATGTAGCGGTTTAATGGCCTCAGGTCTAGAATAAGTTGCAGGCTTCAGTCCTTTTGGCAATGAGAAAATACAGGGGAAATCCTCGGTCCCAGCTGTTCAGTGGGTACTTGTTTAATTGTAACTTCCCTGAGAAGTGTCAGTACTTCCTCCTTCAGTACCTACAGGGGTTCCTCACTTATTGCATTAGGAAGAGGTAGTATTTTTGATGGCATGGATCTCCAGGCAGTACACCTGCCGTACTACTGACAGCATCCATTGTTCTGAGGTTATTTAACTCACACTGTGGAAGGAATCATTTTATTTCCCTATCGACAGGTGCTGTGTGATCAGGAGGGTGCAAGGTGAGTCCCTGATTAGAAGCAGAGGCGCCCCCACCAGTGTGTTGTTCATCTTTGCCTCTGTAGTAAACACAGTAGCCACCCCTTATATAATATGTAGAACTATTCCCTTTTTGAAAGGGCTGATGTTGCAGATACCCCGGTTTTTGAAGAGGGCTGATCAGCCTTGGCACCTGCTTTTGCCTGTTTACGAGAAGCAGCCTTGGGTAGTTAGATTTGTAGAGCACCTATAGCTTTATCAGTGTCTGTCATTTTTTATTTTTTCAAGCATATTGTCCACTTGCGATCCCAATAGATGCTACCGGTCAAGTAGAACATATACGAGGTGCTGTTGCATCTCTGGCTTCAAACCAGACACCCAAATCCGTGCATGGTGTTTGGGTTTGATGCTCATGTTCACCTTCCAGAAAGTAGTGTGAGCAGCATTCAAAGCACATCAGATACTAGAATTAGAGATAACCTTCTCCTCTGCCACTAGGTCTTGTACTCGTTAGCGATGCGCTTCTGGTTTCTGTCATGAGAGAGCAATCTGCTTTGAGAGAGCAGAAATCCTTCAGGGGGTAGCTGCACCAACAGTACCTAGGCTGTCTGCTTCATCTATCTTCTCACTTTCTTCAACTGGTTCAGGGGCATCTCCAGTTGCCTGGGCATATGTACTTTCCAGACCTTGGGCACAACCAAGCAGTCTGGAGGGACATGGCAGGCTTATATTTCTTCTTTTCAACTCCCAAGGTGATGAAACATACCTTCACCAGACCAGTGCTATGCTTGTGCAACAAGTGGCTATTAATATATATCCGATACAAGTTATCTGGAAGGCATAGTCTGCGTACAACAAAGAATGGCACAAGAGCATGGCCCGCAGTAGACCAGAGAACAGCTGCTGCTAAGGTTACGTGCCTCAGTGCTGAACAAGTGTGCCCCAAGCAAGCAGTAGTTGGAAAGAAACTTTGGACATTACATGAAGCATGAGAAGAGTCTACATTAAACATCATTCCACCAGAACTGACAAGCGGGGACTGGGTCATCATGCTCTGCCTTGTGCTTCTGAGTAACGGGGAACGTTTTCATCACAATGTTACTAATTTTCAACACAATACATACAAGCATTTGCAATCCAATAGGTTTTGCCTTACTGATAGTTTGAGCTATTGGCGTTGCATTATTATTTGCAACGCCAATAAGTCAAACTTTCAGTAATGCTCGATCTTACCTCTGGATCCCATGACGTTTGTCAGCAGGCCAGTGGCCTGTAGAAATGGGCCTAAATATTGCCCCTCAGATAACGACATGGCTGAACCCTGCATTTGCATGTGAGGGGAGGAGGGTGTGCAAGCGAGGAGTTAAGAGATGGCCAGAGCTGGCCAACCAAAAGAATCAATTGGTGATGTCCGCTAGGTGGGAACAAAGCACCGAAAGGCGGGCCAGATGCACAATATTAACCTAACAAAGTAAAAGAATATTGACAAGCATTGGCATAGCCAATTGGTCTCGCCTTCTGGACCTTAGAAATGTGTAGCCATGCACCACATTATCCTGGTATGGTATGGTATGGTAAAAAGTTTTGTACCACGCTCGGCCACCGTACGGTTTCATGGCGCTCATGACAAATGCGGGGAGGCTGGGATGTGTGTTTTACTCAAAAGCAGACTGGAAAAGATAAGTTTTTAAAAGTTTACGAAAACAACCATAGGTAGAACAGTGACGATGGCCGTCGGGAAAGCATTCCAGGTTATGGGGGCACAGAAAGAAAAACAGGAGCCACCATGTTTTTTCCGTTTGGTTTTTGGAATGACTAGCAGGTTGTGGCCAGAGGAACGAAGATTTCTGGGAGGGACATAGCATTTCAATTTAGAAGTCATAAAAATAGGAGCAAGAGCGGAAAGGGCTTTAAAGATTGTACAGCCCAGTTTGAAGATGCAGCGCTTAGCTATAGGGAGCCAATAAAGGTTCCGTAGTAGAGGCGAGACATGTTGATGGCGGGTTGGTGGTAAACCAGGCGTGCAGCCTGATTTTGCACGAGTCGCAGTTTGTGAAGGAGGTATGCAGGGATACCGGCATACAAAGCATTGGCGTAGTCAAGTCTTGACGTGACCAGGGCCATGATGACAAGGATCAGTGCGTCTCTGGTAAGAAATCTACAGATTTTTCGTATCCTGCGTAGTTGGAAAAAGCAGGATGACGTCACCGCACTGATCTTGGGCCCCATGGATAGGTCACTAGAAATGACCACGCCAAGACTCTTCACAGATTTAACAGGACAGGGAGGAAGCCCTAGTGAAGGGGGCCAAAAGCTGTCATTCCAAGGGTTGGCTGCTCCACCCACCAGAAGGAGCTCAGTCTTAGTGGTATTAAGTTTGAGTTGGCTATGATACATCCACTCGGAGATCTCAAGCATGGTGGACTTAAAGGTGGTACAAGAGGAGAGAGGTATCAGTGGAAAAAATTAACTGTAAATCGTCCGCATAATTAAAGATGGTAGCGGCGGACTTACGAAGGGAAAAAAATCAGAGGTTGCATGTATAAATTAAATAATAACGGGGATAAAGCGGAGCCCTGAGGGACACCGCAGGACAAGGGAGAGTAGGGAGCCGAAAAAGAAGACAAATGCACTGCCTGCGAGCGGTTGTCCAGAAAGGACTTGACCCACTCAAGAGCCATACCCTGGATACCGGCATTCCCGACAGTCGATCAATATTGCGTGATCGACCTTGTCGAAAGCCGCCGATAGATCCAAGAGGACAAGGGCCTGAGGGATGTTATTATCAGCGCCCTTTCTGAGGGTGTCCATAACAGCAACAATGACCGACTCGGTGGAGGGGGCGGAATCCAGCTTGTTGGGCCTCAAGGAAAGATGAGGTCTCAATGAAGGCACTCAGGCAGCGGGTGGCATAGGTCTCTAAAATTTTCGCCAGATAAGGGAGACGGGAAATAGGTCTGTAATTGCTCAAGACCGTGGGATCGGCATTGGTCTTTTTCAGAATTGGAGTCACCACTGCCTGTTTAAAGGAATCCGGAACCATCCCTGTCGCCAAGGAATTGTTGAGGAGAGCCAGGGGAGGTTCGGGCAGGCCAAAAAGATATCCCTGAGAACCTGGAAAGGACAACAGTCGGTAGGGGAGCGAGAGCTCACTTTATACAGGTGTGAACCGAACTCTGAGAGGGAGATCGGGGGAAAGGCATCCAAACAACAAGGGTTTCTAGGGGGTAAGGGGGGGGGGGGGGAGGTGAGGGAATGAAGGCAAAGGAATATTGTTCTTAATATTAATAATTGTTTCAGAAAAGAAAGCATTAAGTGAGTCACACAAGAGTTGGGAAGGTTGAGGTTGAAGGGTGACTCGGTCTGGTAATGAAAGCTCATTCACTATGGAAAAGATATCCTTTGTCTTAGAGGCGGACTCCATGATTTTTTGAGAGAAGTAAATAGTTTTGGCCGATAGGATAGATTTTTTGTAGGTTCTCAAACGGTCCATAAACTCAGTTTTCAGCTGGTGGTCATAGTTACACTGGGTTCTATTAAGCCTGTGATTGAAAGGGCTGCTCCATAGGAGGAAACAAATGACAACAAGGAAGCAAGTCCATCATTATTCTATGGCTCAGTATAGGAAATTTGCATCTGTAAATGTATTTAAGTGCACAACCAAGTTTAACTTAAATGTATAAACTGCTTTACAAATTGGGTTCTACATTTCACAATCAGTGTTAAAGCTGGTGTGGTTAAACAAACATGAGTGCTTTGAGTGATAACATCATTGTTTATACATCGGGTTCAGATCTAAGCACCGCCACAGAAAGTGAAACAGATGGGGAAGGTGGTCGAGTACAACGAGTGGCAAAAGTAGGGGCTTTAAAATTATCCTTGGCACAGGAGGTGGACTGCCTGTGCCAGGACAGGAGAGATACCCTGAGATCCCGAAACCGACAACTGCCACAAAAACCAAGCGGGCAAATGCAAAACGTAGCGCCAGGAGGAGGTGCAGTAACCGGCGCAAACGTGAACAAGCCTCCGAAAAAAGCACTGAGAGGGAGGTCGAACCGCAAATAGACCCTGAAACAGCAGCCAACACGGTGATCAACTTGTCCGATGTAACTTTGAATCAAGCAGAGACGCAAATTCTTGCACTTGGTCTATCCTTCAGCCCTGAGAGTAGTTTTAATTATTCTGAGACCTGGATGGATGTTTACAGATTTATTCGAAAACTAAAACAGAAATTTCATAAACTCAAGGCAAAAAAAGTTACTGTGATTGTTCCCCACATTTCATTGAGTCCTCCCTTATTTTCATCAGGGGATGTCAATCTTTTTCAGGACCTTCAACATTTACAGAAGGAAGAAAGTGCGAGCACGAGCGATTTGGGATTGGAGGGCGTGGATATAGGTGGGACAATCAGAACGCCTTTTAAACCCAAATCGGTGTTTCAACCTATAATGCCTTATGACAACCTTGATCTCTTCCATGAGCAAGTGACCTCTGACTTGAAAGAACTTTATAAGTCAACCAACCATGAAAGTGCCCAGCTGAGTCATCATTAGCGTTGTTACATCGAGCTGATGAAAAAACTGCAAGACAATGAAAACCTCATTATTAAACAATCAGATAAGGGGGGGAATTTGGTCTTGTGGCCACGGTCACTTTATATGGAAGAAGCCTATTTACAATTGAATATTGTCTCATGTTATAAACAAAGCTATTTGCAAATTGTAAAAGCTTCTTGGTTGAATTATTATGGTAGATTGGTTGCATGGAAAAGTGGTGGGTTACTCAGTAATGATGAATATCTTTTTTTAAGGAATGACCATCCGATAATTCCATCCTTATACCTTCTGCCAAAAGTTCATAAAAATAACCAGAGGCCACCTGGACGACCGATCATTTCTGCAATAGGTAGCATTACGGAAAATACATCAAAATATGTGGATTACTTTTTGCAGGAATGGGTCACATCTTTACCGTCCTATCTGATACCTCAGATTTTTTGCGTAAAATCCAGGACATACCGTGGGGGAGTGATTCAATTCTCATTACTATGGATGTTACCTCCCTATACACCTCCATTGGGCATCTTGATGGGGTCAAAGCAGTTGGACACTATTTAAACCGTAGACCTGCATGTTTTTCATTGCACAATAAGATGCTTATTGACATGATTAAAATGTGTCTTGAACACAATTATTTTTGCTTTGATAATACTATGTATCAACAGATAAGGGGAGTTGCTATGGGGCCTGCTTTTCCCCCAGTTATGCTTGTTTGCATATGGGACTGTGGGAAGAGCAGGTCCTCAATCGTCAGCATGAGGACATCTTAAATAGGCATGTACCCCTATGGTTAAGATACATAGACGACCTTTTTATTATTTGGAGGGGGTCGGAAGAACTAGCCAAACAATTTATCGAGCAGTTGAACGTTAACCATTTAAATCTGGAATTCACCGCTCACATAATCAGTTGTCTGCGCAGCGGAGGGTGCAGGCATGCCGGGGCGTCTTTATATCTAATGGTACCCTATCTACAAGACTTTATCGTAAGCCCACTGCTGGTAATTCACTGCTGCATGCATTTAGTCACCATCCACAGCACTTGATCCAGAGAATCCCCTATGGGGAGATGCTCAGGGTAAAACGCATTTGCAGCAGGACAAAGAATGCAAACTAGCTCAGGAAGCTTGTAAAAAGAGATTCCTTTTGAGAGGATATAAAGCATCAGTCATTGATAAGGCGATTAACAAGACTGGATCTCTCACTAGAGAACAGACGTTAATCCTGAAGGAAGCAAATCCAGGCAGCATCTCCACTAAAGCAAAAACTGTGTAAAGTACCTTACTGCCATCAAACTAAATAAAACTCATCAATGCAACCATTACAGTAACGGATTATAGAATACAAATTAAGAGCAAAGATAAATACAGCCTTCCCAGACTTTAAAAGATTTCAAAACGACAGTATACAAATTGTATGGGGGCTGTTGATGGGGAGGCAGGTTAGTAATGCTTATTACAGTGGGGTTTAATGAAGAGGCTTCTTAAGTCTCCATATCAAACTCAATAAAAATGACAAAGTGCCGTAACTACAAAAATCATGTTCAGCCAGCCTCTGGAGGTCCTCCTTGTTATGTCACCCTGTTTCACTCACCATTCAGCCACAGCATGTACATACCACAACCATGAAAAAGCATCAGCGATTTCAGACATGACCTGACATCTGGAAGTCCTATTGTCAACAGTGGAGACGGAGTGTTTTGCCAGTGAAGTGCGACCGCTTCGTATTTCACATTTCCGTTCCGATTTATTTACTGGTCAAATCTTGCTGCCTAAAGCAACATATCTTCCCAGATCTCCTCCAAGCCTCTTATAAATGCCCTGACTTAGAGTGGGGACATCCAAAATGTTGTGCTTACTCCACTGAGGTGGAGGCAACAGATATATTTTAGTTCTTTAGTCATTGTAAATTTGTCATATATACTCACATATTTTTGTTTGTACATTCTGTGTTCAATAATGTGTGCCTTTTGCCTGCGCTGTTCTGACTATGGCCTGCTAACTTTGCTTGTTCCATTTCTGTGACAGTTCTCTCATGTAACGTAACTGGTTCTATTGTACAGTGCTCTGACACCTTCGGGTAAAGTCCGTGCTTTATAAAAATGCATTAAATAAAATAAAAAGTGCATACCTTGTAGAATGCAACAGAGGGCTGGACAAGCATCTCTTTCATCAAGAGGTCTTGTTCACGACAGTCAGCCCTCCTGCAGCTCGAATTGGAGGATGCCTGCTTTTCAGTGGGGGGAGTGCTTTAAAAACAAGGTTCATGTGTGATTGCAGCAGCTCCGATCAGAGCACAACAGCTGGTCTTTTCCAGCTACGGGTCCATGAGGAAGTTAAAAGCGAAGTGGAGAATGAGAATTGTTAAAGGGGCAGGCTCCGCAGCAAAGCGAGATGGTTTTGGGGGACATGAAAAATCTTTTCACTTTGAAGTCTGAGAAAGAAAATTACCTTAAAAACGAAAATATGGTCTGACATCTGATCTCGGTATTTGAATGGATAGCAACTGTGAGGAGATTACAATTACGGCCCAGTTTATACAAACGGAGCTCGGAGCAACTGAAAACAGCCAGCACGGGTGTTAAAGGCTGTTACCCAAAGAAAAAAGTAGTCCCTAAACAGATGTTGAAAATTGGAAACTGGAAGCCTGCAATCCTGGGGGCCTACTCTGTGGGAGTAAACGACCAAAGAAAAGGAGGGTCTAATAGGAAAGATGAACCACTTAGAAGCGAGAATTTTTTAAGGACACTGAGAGAAGCCAATGAAAAGTAGCTAAGCCCACAAAGAATTATATACTAAAGTATATACAATAGGCCTCGAATGCTTGACGTAACAAGCATTTACAATGCAATGGTCTTGTCTTTGTTAAAGTTAGAGCTATTTGCATTGCTCATGACATTATTTTTGTTTTTAAAACATAAATAAAAGGCATTGTCATTTACAATGCCAATAGCTTAATCTCTCGCAAATGCGTGACCTATTGCATTTGCACCCACACACACACACAGAGCCACACACACACACAGAGCCACACGCACACACAGAGCCACACGCACACACAGAGCCACACGCACCCACAGAGCCACACGCACCCACAGAGCCACACGCACCCACAGAGCCACACACACACACACACACACAGCCACACACACACAGACAGAGACACACAGAGCCACACACACACACACACACAGAGCCACACACACACAAACACACACACACACACACACACAGAGCCACACACACACACTCACACACACACAGACAGAGCCACCACCTCAAAATCACCAGACATGGAAGAGCAGTGACGGAGGCCGGCGGCCCCCACGACACACCCACCCAGAGTTCCAATCCCACCCAGGCACTCTCCCATGGTGGCCGGAAGTGAAGCGCCCCCCCAGGGGGATTCTGGCAGGGGGACGGAGGCCAGGCTCACCGGAGGGTCCCGGGGAGCAGCGTCTGGAGGCAGGAGGCACCGACCGGAGGGAGAGCCCGAGAGAGGGAGGGAGGGAGGGCCGAGAGCAGGAGGAGGAGAGAGGGAAGTGAGGTGTGCGAGGGAAGTGAGCCCAGCCCCACCCGCCTGACTCACAGCCGTGCCGAGCTGACCCCACCCTGAAAAGTACAGCACCACACCCAGGAGGAGGCGGGGAGGGTAGAGAGGGGGCTCCCAGAGCTCAGAGAGGAAGAGGGTGCAGGGAGAGTGAGGAAAATAAGTGAAGAGAAGGGAGATGCATGAAAGGAAAAGTAGAGCAAGAAGACGGGAACCAGGCGGCGGAAGGGGACAGTAAAGGCAGGCAGAAGGAGGGTAAGAGTAAGGAAAAGGAAGCGGCCAGGAAAGGAGGAGGAAGAGTGAGGGGGCGGGGTGGTAAGTACAGGGAAAGGAGGTACAGGAGAGCTGGAAAGGAGAGGGAGAGGAGAAAGTAGAAGAGGGAAGAAGAAGGCCATGGGAGACAACACCGAGAACAGCATCAGCCATAGAGAGCGCCCGGGGCAGAGAGTACACTCGAGCGATAGAGGGAACAGGTCCACAGGGCAAATGCCTCATAGGGCAGCCACCATCGTGAGTGCCTCCGCTCCTACCGAGTTAGCAGCGTGACCCGGGAAGAAGGCCGGCCCAGAATACACTCCCGGTGCCCTCAGTAGTTCCAAGGGGTGAGGCAGGAATCCCGGACCGGGGTCTTCCAGCTCCCTAATCCCTGTAGAGAAGCGGGAGGACGGTGGGCGGGGCCGAAGCAGGAAGGGTAGCCTGGAAGTGCATCGGCACCAAAGAGGGAGGGGGAGACCCAGTGGTACCGCAACGCCGGCCGGCTTGTAAACAGAGAGGCTCGCCAGAAAATACACCACGGCGAGAACGCAGGAGCACCCGACAACCCCACAGCCCTAAGAACCACTCCAAAATGACGCAAGCCACAGGCTGCAGTGCTGAGCACCACCCGGCACAAAGCTCCGAGCCATTCCACTGCACCCCCTGCACAGAACAGCCCTGGGCTTTTAAGTGCGCAAAAATGGCTGACGTTTGTGTTCCCATTCGGAGGGGGCCTGGCTTGGCAGATAGGGCTGGACCGCTTTACTGGCGCCAAACCAAGTTGGCTTTGCATATAGACAGTCTCTGTTGTGCCGCAGGGGGGAGTAAACTGATGGCCTCAAATACGACCCAAGTCACTGGCAGCGTTGAGATTGTTTGCAGTCATTCCACCCATCACCACTGCGTGGCCAGGAGAGGGTCAGGTCAGAGCAGGAGACAGAAAGAGGAGTGCGTTACATGCAGCGGGTGTAGGTTACAGGAGTGAAGAAGTCAACCCGGTGTAGGTTACATTCGTGGGGGAAGATGGAGCCAAATGTAGGTTACATTAATGCGAGACCAGGTTACATTCGTGCAGGGGATACCGGTCTAAATCACATGGTGCCAAGTGCAGAGACAGACAGGTGTGGTTTACTGTTTTGCAGAAGATGGCGCCATTTGCAGCTTAAATACATGGAAAAAGACATTACAGGTGTGGATTACATGAAATAATTGTATGATTTATAGAGTGATCGCGACTCTGCTCAAGTGTGCATAGTGTCTGGGTCAAATTGCATTTGCACAGGAGTTGGGGAAGGAGGGGACCTTGAGTTATGTTATTTCAGTGCAGGATAAGTGACCAGAAGTAAAGGGGAACGGGAGTAGTGCGACTTGAGGGCAGGAGTAATGTGACTTAAGTAAAGGAGTAATTAATGTGACCAGGGCAGGAGTAATGTGACTTTAGGGCAGGAGACCAGGAGTGATCTTAATGTGTAGTTTGTTAGTGCTGGGCTCGGAGCAAGTCACAGAAGTGCAGGAAAGGGAAAATTACAGTTCTCATCCACGCAATTTCTCTTCGGCATAGGAGCTCTTCTAACCCCTCTCAAAACACACGTTGTCCCATCGTCCCAATAGTTACTCCTGGCACCCGTCGTACACGCGTCACTCATGAGCACAAAAACAACCCTTCCTGACCCACCTCTTCTCACACACCGCTCACTAACAGAACAGTCACAAACACACCATCACATTTCTGACTCCCTGCCTGCTGCCAACACCGGGCATGGAAAAACGGGAAGCCTTTATAGGACGGCGAGGAGGTTACAGGAACACACACAAGAAGCGTTGATGCCCTGACGCGCACCCCCTTTTTCTCCCCGCAAAGACAAGTTGGCCCACCCCCCTGCAGGCACACCCCCCTCCCGGCGCCAGCCCTCGTCTGATCACCTGAAGCACCCCAAAGAAAACACTACTCATCCCGGGGTCGCTGACGGCTCTCCACCCCCTCCGCCACTCTCATCAATCCAGGCGCTAGTTGTTAGTTTCTGGGCCCCAGGACAGCCCACGCCCCCTGGCACATCAAAGCTCGCTGGCACCGCCTCCTCTCCCCCACGTATGGCAGGGGTAATGACTGTTCCCCCGTTCGTGGTCCAGAAGGGCCGCCCTCCCCCTCCTTTCAAGCAGACTCCGCTCCTTGGCCACCGAGCCAAATCCTTCTCCAGACCTGGGCCCGCCCCTCCCCCAGAGCAGATTATTTTCTTTGGTCCGAGGCTTGGCTTTTCCTCTCTGCCTGCTCCGGGCAAGCTTTTGTTTTCTTTAGTGCTAGTGAACCAGCAGCGGCCTTCTCGGCATCAGAAAGGGTTAGAGAACACCAGGTGTTGGCGAACCACCACTCACTAGTTAGTTTCGCACCGATCAAACTAACCTCGTTCCTCGCCCGTCCCAGTGGCCACCGTGCAATTTCATACCCCCCTCCCACTCCAACATGCATTATCGCATGCACGGGCATCAGGTCCTAAAAATCCTACTTTATATGTTGAAAAAGCACACACACACAAAAAACAGTTATGGGGACCCGCTCACTCCCACGGGCGTCGTTACACTACACCTGAGGTAACTTTGATAGCTAAGCCCCTGACTCCGTGATCATCATACGGTTAGACAACAGTGCCACGATTCGCAGCTTCAGGGAGCATTAGAGTCACTTGCAGACCGAAAAAGCATAAACAACTCTGGGTGTTTACATGCACCTACCAGGCAGAGACCACGTGAGGAGCCCCACCCTTTTCAGACAGGGGGGGGGGGGGGCGTGTTTTTTGTTGAGTGACTGAAGACGTTACAGAGAGAAAGCACAGCAAAAAACACGCCCCTGAATACAAAAAGGACGGGGCTTAGCTTAAAAAAAAAATGACGTCACAAACCTCTTCTCCAATGGCTGGCCGCCATTTAGGGAGCCAGCCAATGGAGAAGAGGGGCGTGTTTAAGCCTCGCTACTGTGAGACATAAGATCTCACCAGCGAGACTGCGTATGCGCAGCCTACGCTAGCCGAGACCTAAAAAGCAGCCCAATTAACCAACCAAAAGTGGTGGGTGTGTCCATGTAGGAAGGTGGATACCTGACTATGGTTACCCCAGATTTTTTTGCCTAGTGTTTAGCTGGTTTTCGACTTGGTTGGCCTGGGATCCTGCTAATCAGGGTCCCAGGCTATCTGCTCTCTCTTTAAAATGGACTCCATGTACCCTAGGTGCATAACTAATTGGATTGGGTCACCTTATCAACCCCCGTAACAGTGTACTATAGGTACCCAGGGCATAGGTGAATCCAAGGCCTACCAGGGACTGCAGCATATCTTTTGCCACCCCTGGCTGGCCATCCAAACTGACACAACTGGCTTTTCACTCAGCTGGGGCAAGGTCGTGTAATCACCCCTTGCTTAGATATAGTATACCTATATCTAAACCTATATCTGGACCCATATATACCTATAAGTCACTCCTATGGCAGGCCTAACAATCCTGGAGGCAGAGTGCTTGGTTTTATGTGAGATGGTGCTCTAGCATGAGCGGAACCTGTCTGCAGCTTTCTGAACCATTTCCTTATAGCTGTTCCAGGATATTGCCATACCATATACTCTTAAGTGCATTATAATCCTCGCGGTTATTGCTAACTTTGGTTTGGCTTTATCAAAACATGTCGTGTAAGGTGTCATACACTTTGGAATACTACCCCCTAGCCAGTTCTGGCGACGGGGGTAGCATTCCACCCTTCGAGGGAGAAGACATGTTACTTTACTTAAACGCGGTTAAATCTAACCAGAGCCTCAGCATCACAAAATGGATGCTGCTGCCACAGACACAAGTCTGGCCTCCTGGTGCTGACCGAAACTTGGCAGGAGAGGCTTGGACAAAAGGTTTCCTGTCACAGGGAGGTGTTACACCACCCCAGACAGGAGATAGTGGATTGGGGTAGGGAGGTTTGAATGAAACTAGACACTGCCTGGGGCACACAAGGTGTCCCATGCAAAATCCAGTCAAACCGGTTCTGGGGCACTCCAGCCCCAGCTCTGGTGCGAAACTGGACAAAGGGAAAGGGGTGTAACCACCCCTTCCCTGGTCCCACCCATAGGAGGGACCTAGCAGGATATCCAGCCCCTTGATTTGGAATAAAGGTAGGAGCTGTGCCAATGCACATCAGATTATCCTGACTGAAACGTATGAAAGAAAACTCTGGACCTTTCGACATCCTACTCGACGTAGAAGACTGAAGAATCTCCCTTGTGGTCAAGGAGTGACCACCCTGTGCAAACAGGCACCATCCAGCGCCCAACGGTTTGCTTTGTTGCAGTTCCCGCCGGAACTCGAGTGACAGATCGACAAGACCCAGCTTCCCTGACTTCTAACAGCCCGATCCACAGTCCCAGCGAATCTGAGACCCTCGGAGGCGACGTGAAGCCGGCCATCTTGGAAAAACTACGAAATGCTGACCGTGCAGCTCCCGAGGCTCCCTCGAAGCTGTGCATTGGGGTTTGAGAAGCCCCAGCCCCGAGCAGCTTTTGCACCAAAGATCTCCCCTCCACACTCACCGAGTGCTGCGTGGGGCTCTTTTGCATTTTCCTGCTCGACGCGTTGGTCCGGTCACTTGCCCGTTGGCTAGTGGCTCCAGTACCGACGAATCCTTGAATTTACTCTGCTAGTCTGGTTGCTCGAGACTGGCCCTCGCTCCCCTGAAAAGGAGCAATCTATTTGACCTTGCTGGTCCAAGTAAGAAGCGATCTTCAAATCCTGCGTGGGTTGCCCTTGCCAAGGCCTGTTGACTCCGATCCGGAAGCCGACACTGCCGACAGCAAGAGCCTTCGTGGGACAACTCGTGATCCACTCCTGGACATCCTCGGTGCCCCAGAGTCCACGTGGCAGCGGAGACAAGCTTCTCGACAACCACCTGATTGTGTCCGACATTGCCTGGTTCCTTCCTGGTTCCATCCTGGTAACTGCTGAGTGACCCAGACTCTGTCCCCTCTGCTTTCAGGTACTCTACATCTTCGATCCACCCCTGGATCCAACCGGACTCTTCTCTCCTGGCCGCCTGCAGCATCTTCATCTCCAGGCCCCATAGAACTCCACGACGAAACCCAACACACTTTGGCACCTATGCACCCGCTTTCTGTGGGTGAGGTAATGATTGAACGCCGGTGCGCCTGTAGTGGTTTACACCTCTAGTGTCCTAGTTTTAAGTGGCTAAGTTCTAGTCCAGTCGGAAGACTTCTAAAACAGTAACTTTGTAACTTTTACGCACCATTGACTTTGCATTGGTGCATGTGTGTGCTTTTAGCGCTGCACCCGATTCCCGCGGGCTACTCCCGTCCTAACTGCTGTTAGTCCAGTGTAGTCCCAGCGATTCCCAAGGCCCTAGGCCTTACCACTGTTCGTAAAGTGATACTTATACCACTTTTTTGATATATGGTTCGAGTGCCCACCGGTCCTATCCATAATTGTGCAACTTTTGAATGTTTAACTGTGCTTTTGTTTAAACGCTTGTGCCTCTGCACTCATAAAGAGTACAGAGGATTATTCTAGTAATAAATACATATATTTTTATAAAATATAACTTGTGTGGTGTCCTTTCATTTGATATTACAGGATTGCATATGGTAAAACAGCTGGCTTCACATGCCCTCTTGAGTTTAGCCTAAGACTGCGTAGTCCATGAAGTTAATGCCACTTAGACTGAGGTCATGGTGTGGAATGGCATAGCAACGGGGCTTCCTGTGCAACCCTGTGACAATATGAGATATCTTGGCATAAAGATCATAAAGGATATCAAGTTAATCGCCTCTACAAATTTTACTTTAGTGGCTAAAGAATGCAGGAAACTAATGAGCTCCTGGGCACATCTTCCCTTATCGCTCCTGGGTCGGTCAAACTTAGTTAAGATGTCTATCCTACCTAGGTTGACTTTTATTTTAAATAGTTTGCCACTTTACTTTGAGAAAACATTGATAGCAAAGATGCAGAGTGACATCACTTCATTCGTCTGGAGGAATGAGAGTGCCAGAATTGCTTGGACCAAACTGAGGCGACGTAGGGAGAAGGGTGGTTTGGCCGGACCTGACCTCCAGATTTATGCCTGGGCCTTTCAGTTGACACATGCCCGAATGTTACTCAAAACTCCAGCAGATCATGGCATCGGGCTAATGTTCACAGCATTACTGCAGTGTGAGGGTCTAAACCGGTTAGGTTTTTTATTTAAGTTCTAAGACCCCAAATTCTTTAAGAAGATCAAACTGAAGGTATTGCAGGACCTTGCAAGAACTTGGTATAACCTTCGAGTTGCTACCAAAATAGGCTACCATTCTAATAGGTCTCCTATATGGGATCTTCCTGCTCCCCCGAGCTGGACCAAAGATACATTGATAAGCCCACTAAAAAGACGCTGGTATATCAACATGGGGAGATCTCTTTTTTGAAGGGGATATGTTCTCCTGGGAACACCTAGTCAGCATGGTAGGCCCCAATCTCTCTAGATTAAAATTCTTACAAATTTCAAGCTGGGCACAGGCACAAAAAACAGGGCCACCTCCTCGCCAACAACCACCTCTAGGAGGAAGTAGCCAACTGGAATCTTCTCTACTCGATAGGCCACCAGCACCCAAGGAGGTCTCCTACTTTTATAATCTAATTTTAGAGGAGATCGATGGAGAATTCCATCTTCCAGACCAGCTCTGGGGCTCCCTATTCCCTACAATAAACTTGCACGAACTTTGGTTAACCTCCTGCAATGTTCTATGGGATATCGTTAAACCTGCCTGGCTTCGTAGAAACCACCTTTTTACCCTTCACAGGGCCTATTATTCGCCTCGGAGGTTGTCCAAATTTTCACCTGGCATACCAGTGGCTTGTCCCCGTTGTGGCCAAGTGGCTGCCTCGGATGCGCACATGTTTTACGATTGCCCACGTTTAACATCTTATTGGCAATCAATAGGCACCAGATTAATATCCTCAACAGGTTCCATCGTGAGTTTAGAGCTCCGCCTGGTAATTTTTTGAGTAGTGGACACAAAACGTAATGCTAATAACAATCTTTTGTTCTACTCAATGCTGGCGGCGCGACAAGAGATTTGCAGGTGCTGGAAAGAGGCTTCTCCCCCGACCTTCTACGACTGGTGTTCCTCCATGCTACAAATATCTAAAATGGATCTTTCCAGGGCTGGAAAACCGGATAAAAGAGCTTTTTGGTCAAAACTTGATTGGTCCCAATAACTCGAGCTGGGGTTTGTTTTTGTTTTTTTGTTTTTTTTCACCCCAGTTCCTATGATTATGAAGCCATGACACACTCTCTTCGCTATATCACTGTTATCCTTGTTTTTAGGACAAACCAGTGGTAACGGCAATAGTGGAATCTGGTTAATGGCATTCACCTGTCGATGGGTGCTCAGGGGCCAGAGATTGGGTGAGAAAATGACATAGCTGTAGGGTCTTGTCGGATTCGCATTTCGATCGCACCCCAACCAGTCCTGCCCTGAGACAGCATGTCTACTTTCCACATCTCTTTTTTTCCCTGTCCACGGTTCTGACGGGTTAGCCATGGTTGAGATGAGGAACAAAAAAAAAAAAGACTGCATAGTCCATGCTACCATTAGGATAGCTTGTCTACAAGGTTGACTTACAACCACCACCATAAGGGATTGTTTGGACTGATACAAGGTGCCCCCAGAATTGGAGACATCATACATCAGGCCAACTTCTCACAGTCCAAAGTTCTTGATAGCTCATATACCAAATACAGCATGCCTCGCAGCAGCGCATGCGCTGCCTAGACTCAACAAAAAAATAAAATACACAAACACCCACACATTAAAACTAAATGATTACCTGCAGTAATAGTATTGCAGCTTGAATTTTCTGGATTCACATACTGTGCATTATTAACCATCAAGTGGTTGGGTCTGAAATTATTTAAGTCCTTTCTCTCTCTGTTTTTTTGGTGGATGTCAATGAGTCGATCATTCCTTGCCATGTCCCTCTTTGTAGAACACAAGGCATACACCCTGGAAGCCCTGTGTTATGGTTGCCATCTTCTGATTCTTTTTTACCTGTGGGCAGCCCTCTCATAAGTTTGGTTTCTTCTCCATACTCTTACCTCTATCAGTTGCCAATACATTACATTTTGGTGTGGCTGGAGTATCGGAGGTGAATCCCAAATATTCTTCAGAAGCTGTAAAACTATGCCTATAGGCGAGTAATAATTTTATTTTGCAACATGAATCTTTTTGGGATTCACATGCTTTGCATTGATTTTGTAGCAATATTCTCGTCCATTTGAAGGCTGGGTTGAAATGAGTGTATATTTGCAAACAAGTGTGTCTGCACCTTTTGTCCCAACTGTGCTTCCTTGCTAGCCTGGGTGCCCATGAAGTAAAGTTTTGTGAAGGGGTGTATGGAGACCACGTTGCCACTGTGCACGTCATTTATATATATACATTAGCAAAGTGAGTGTTGCTTCACTTTTCTTCATCGGATGGTCTCAAATATCCATCTAGCAATAGTTCCTTTGGGTGACGGAGAAACTGTTGCTTGCTGGGGCAAAGAAAATGAAAAATTGGATACCTTTCCTGATTGTTTTGTATCCTGTAGGGGATACACGAGTTCCCTTCTGTCATTCAATGTGGGTATGAAAATGCCCTTTCTGCTTACGATTTAGATAACTGTTTGGCTCGGTTACCATGGAAGTGCAAAATCAGCTTTGGGAGAAACTACGGATTGGTTTACATTACCACTCTGTCTCTATGTATTTGATATTATGGTTCTTGCATTGTCATAGCCTGCAGCTCACCAACTCTCTGTAGAGATCTCATGTTATGCATGGATTCAAAGGGTGGATTCATAAGCTGTGTCAGCATAAGGTTTAGCATCCACATTGGTGTGGGAGGGGTTCTTACATCAGTGGGGTTATTCTCTTTGCACCCTCCGGCACTCTGCTGACTGGTGTTGAAACAAAACTCCTTCCTTTCACTGCCCTTGTGTACACCACTAAAATTGACAGGTGAAAGAGGGACGAGACAACAGTAATGTCTTGTATCCAGCTTTTAAAAAGGCATTTTCTGTCACACCAATTCAAGAACCTGTTCCACTCTGAGGTGTATAACCTTCTGGCCTCGTTTAGGACCTTCATGGCCCTTATACGTCCTCAGGAGCAATGCCACTAGGCACAGGGCATCTGGTTCTGGGTTGGTTACCTGACCCTTTTGTATTGTCAACAGGTCCTGATGATTATGACAGGTTTATAACGATGTTCTGTGCCGTATGTAACAAGTCAAAAAACATGTTTGGCTAGTCCACTGGTGTACTATCAAGATTAGAGTGATTAGTGCTTGCTTGCATTTCTCTAGCACAAGTGTTTTGGGGCAGGGGTGTAGGCACATTTCCCTAACCATTTTAGCAATGGGGCATTCCCTAGTGACCAGTGGTGTGGATACCTGGATACAAAGCTTTGTCATTTTGCATTCTCTAGAGTTGCAAAAAGGTCTAGGTGTAGTGTGCCTCATCTATGAAAGATTATTTATTTTCGCCAGTTGTTTTAGCTCCCATTCGTAGGAGGCATTTGAGTGGCTACTTAGTTCATTATGTTAGGTTATGATAACTTGATATAGCGCGACATCTTGGCACTTGGATAGCAAGTCAGGAAGGAATTAGCCATTAAAAGAGCCATGTCTTATGAGGTCTTTGAAGGGGGAGCTTATTCCAATGATGGGGAGCAAGGTACGAAAAAGATAGAACGCCGTATTTTAGAGTTCTGATACGTCGTGGATGGAGGAAAAACTGGTTAATTGATCGGAGATTTCTTTGAGGAAGATAGGAGACACGTTTATCCTGCCCATATCTCGGTCCTTTGCTTGACCTAGCTTTAAAGGTCAGACATAGTAGTTTAAAAATTGCTCTTTTCCTTACAGATAGCCAATGAAGGGTCCTGACGGTGTGCCCGATGATGAAATGAAATGAAATGAAAAAGAAGCTTAATAAAGCGCACTGCGGCCAAGCGGCTTCCTGGCGCTGGGGAAAGGACCATGGTTTATTAACCAGTCGGGCAGCAGTATTTTGCACCACCTGTAATTTAGATCGAAGGGATTTGTTGGATGCTGCCAGTAAGACATTTCTATAGTCTAGGCGACTGCTTATCAGCGCTCTGGACGAGGGCCTTCAGGAGGACACCCATACCCACTGCAATACCTTCTTGAGGAAGCGCATTACCCCAAACCACGTGCTGCAAGTAGCCATCACCTGCTCTTTCATCAATAATTTGTTATCTATTAAAATGCCTACATTTCTTCCTTTATTTTCAGGAAAGAGAGGAAGGAAGAGCTGGGTGGGCCACCAATCAGTTGTTCAAAGGTACTGTGCCTTTCCAAAAATAAAAATCTCAGTCATAAACGTAGCAATGTTTCTCATGCACGTAGTGAAACATATTTTGACATTCTCCATCTCTGGTCCAAGGGCAATGACCAGTTGTGTGTCGTCCACATATGAAAGTATTTCAAAGCCGAAGGACTTAACCAGCTGAGCCAAAGGACGTTAAAGAGCATGGGGCTCAGGGTTGAACCCAGAGGCACCCCCCTTCCTAGGGACAGAGTCTAGGATTGGAAGGGTAATTTTTTTGAGTCCAGCCCTTGAGAAGGTCAGTTAGCCATTTCAGTGCCATGCCATGAATTCCCATCTCATGCAGACGCTCAATCAGGATGGGATAAAGCATGGTCTCGAATGCCGAAGACAGGTCGAGAAGAACCAGCATCACAGGTGTGCCTGCATCCAAGGAAAGGCAGAGCGAGTCAACTACCGCTTTAAGAGTGGTTTCTGTGCTATGAGCGGGACGAAATCCCGATTGAGAGGAGTCCAACAAGTGAGGAGTCTCTAAATATGAGGAAAGTTGACTTTTGACATGAGCTTCCAACAACTTGCTAATCGAGGACAGAAGGGAAATAGGAGGGTAGCCTACCACGTTCATGGGATTGTCTGATTTTTTTTTTAAACATAGGTGCAACAAAGGCAGTTTATGGTTCCTTGGGCACCATGGCTGATGACAAAGATCGGTTGCATAAAGATGTAACCATAGGTGCAAGAGAATTGGATAGCTTGGCTGTGATATGGAGGGTGACAAACGTCTGCTGGAGAGACAGATTTTGTTATAACTAAGAGTTCCAATACTTGAATATAAGTGATCAATTCAAATCTTTCTACTATAGCCTGGGAGTTACTACCTGCAAGACTATCGAGTTATGAAAATTATGATAAATATTATCTATTTTTATTTCTAAGTGGAAAGCCAAGGAGTCACAGAGTGTTTGGAAAGCTATTGTAGCCGAACTGCAGGAAAGGGTGATAGAATGCTCCTTTAAGACTTTAAAAAGCTCTTCTGCAGAACATTCTGCTTGTTCGAATCTGCCAATAGTAAAGAGTCTTCTGACTGATTTTATTTTGTCTGGTAAGACCCTAACACATTTTTGTATTGGTGTCTGTGGAGGGTGTCTTTCGAAGACCTCCATATATGTTCTAATTTCTTACTGTTGGATTTTTCAATTTTTAATTCTGTTGTAGCAAGAGGCATTGGGTCTGGACAATCAGTATGGGTTTTGTAGGGGGAGACTATGTCAAGAGCCCCGGAAAAGGACTCTGATAATACATTGAACATCAATGCTGTCTGGGATAAGTTCTTAAAGTCTGGGGTTCTAAACACAACTTGAAAGCTAGCTGCAGATAGCGGCTTCGAGCATCTTGTTCTAACCTTTATTCCTGTTTTAGATTTTGCAGGGGAATATTTAAACGAGATATTACATTTGATTAAGAAGTGATCTGTCCAGGTGAGAGGTTCAGGTTTGTCGACAAGTATACACTGGGAAATGAAGAACAGTAGGTCTAAAGTGTGGACAGCAGAGTGCATGGAGCCTGTTTTAATCAAATGGAGACCAAGCACTTTAAGCTTAGACAGTGAGTTAGAAATGTCTGGAACAGGATGCTTGCTCAACATGAAGGTTAACAGCTCCAATTAGGAGGAAACAGGCGAGGATAACAGATAGGGAGCCATTCATTCTTTTAAATGAAATCAAAAGTCTCTTAGGACCCGGGGGACGATATACTATAGCACTGTTCCACATCCCCCGTGGAGAAATTCATCTTTGAATATTGCCATTTCTGCCCACTCCGAGTGTGCAAAGGCAATTAGCTGTAGTTTAAGAGTATCTTGGAAACTGAAGGCTACTCCACCCCCAGGTCTTACTGCCCTGTCCAGTCTGACCAATTTGTAGTTGTCAGGAAGGGCAAAGGGGAAGGGCTGAAGTGTGAAGCCAGGTTTCTGTAATGTAGCATATACCTGGGAGCTGATGAGTAAGTAAGTCCCAAATCTCTATGGTATGTTTAGGGATAGACCTGGCATTAAAATAGAGACAGTTTAGTGTAGAGAATTTTACTGGTGGGGTCTTAGAAGAATGACCACTGTCTATAGGTGGACTATTTGAAGACCTAGGCTGCATCATGGGGGCAGTACAATTACCATTTTGGGCAAGAGATTGGTCCCTCTTAGTGATGGGGAGGTTGAGAAAACACACACCTGGTCTGAGGGCTTGATTTGTTTCAAATCAGTATCTGTACAAAAAAACACAATGAGGAATGGTTACTTCTGGGTCAAGCGATACAAGGGTCGGCACCATGGTCTGCTTAAACATACAGAAGCGGAAACAACTAGACCGCTGCCCGTCAAGATGGCTGACGCGAGAGGGGAATAGGACTCTATGCTCCTTCCATTCAAACTGCAATTAAAATGCTGCGGAGGACCGGGGAGCAAGGGATGAGCCACACAGAGTGAGCGGTACACGTAGCAAAGCTGATATTGCTAGAGTAAGTGCCCAAATCGAGAAAATATGTGCTTTAAAAAAAATATATAACGGATGCTAAAATATCTCACAATGTTTCGCACCTATGGTGTATTGCCATTATTATCCTCTTTCGCTAAATGACTAATTTCTATTTGTCCTGTGCTGGACAGCTTATCTAACCTTGTCCCTTACTGTGTGTTGAGGTAGAACATGGTGGTCATATTGTTATGTTGTGTATTTATTTAGTGCACAACTTTCCTGGGAGCTGAAGCAGGAGCTGTATGGGCAGAGCACGGGGTTGGGGCTTAGTGAAAAGTCAGGTCTTGCAGAATTTAAGAATGGAGGTGGAGGCTCTGATGTGTAGGAGTTGTTCATTCTAGGCTTTAGGAGCGAGATATGAGAAGGCACAACCACTGGATCTAGTCCTGCACACGCAGAGTTGTGTGAGAGCAGGAGTCCAGAAGAGCAGACGTGCCTGGTAGATCTATGGAAGTTCATGCAGTGCATTAATTCAGTTCAAAGAGTGCACATCCCAAATGTCAAAGAACACAGTCATTCAAAAGACCAACAAGAATCCTGTTTTATTTATCATCCAATTCTTTGATTAAAATTAGCAGTAAACACTTTCCATTCCGTTAACATCCGATGGAACTGCTTCAGAGTACAAATATCTTAAGTTCTTTGTTGAAAACTTCAAAGCCCATGCCATATTTAGATTTTTCAGTCATTTTGGGAAATTGTCATGTGCATAAGGATGTAACAGTGCTCATAGCATCCGAGTACCATAAGGATGAGCACCTAAGGATAAATTAACATATTGGATCAATCTGAGGTGTGCTGGCCCCTTGTCTTTGCCACTGCTTCTCATTTTCTGTATATCGTCAAAGTCTGTGGTGTTGCTGAGGTACATGAGGCCATTGTTGTGTAAAGCTTTGCATGTGCATGGAGGAGTTTCAAGAGGGCTAATTTTCTGATTGGTAGCCAGTGGAGCTCTTTGTGATGCAGGTTATGAGAGTGCAGGGTGGGAAATTGAGGCTGAGCCTGGCCACCGAGTTTTGTCTGGTCTGGAGTCTTCTGCTCAGTTCACCATGGATTCCAGCATAGAGTGTGCTGCGGTTATCCGGCTTGTTGGTGATGAGGGCTTGTGTGATTGTTCTGCAATTGTTGGTGGGGAGCTATGTGAAGATCATCTTGAGCATCTGCAGTGTGTGAAAGCAGTAGACATTTTGTACGTGGCCAGCCATGGTGAGTTGGATGTTGATTCCTATTATAAGGTTCTTTGCAGGGGTTGCCAGGACGGGTAAGGGTCTAAATTAGGGGTGGGCAGCAAATTCCGTTCAATCAAGGGACCTTGGCGCCCTTCAGTGAGGTGACAAAGTTACAGACACATGGTCACTGGAGACAACTCTTCTGTCCTTTTACGCAGCTGTAGTGTAGGAAAAGCACTATACATTTACCCAACGAGGTACCACTTACTGATTAGCCAGTAGAAAGGACTCCAGCTGAGTAGAGGAATTGCACAAAACAGTGGCATCTTCTTGGATAAATTTGCAGGGCAGGATTCATTCTGGCTGGCACGATGATAGTCTGCCCCTGAGAGTGACCCTGCATAGATTATAATGGGCGCAGCAAAAAAAATCTCCGCGAGCATGTGAAGTTTCGCATGCTCGCAGAGATTTCTTGCTGTTTCGTGGAAATTTGCGAAAGGCAACTTCGCAAATTCCGCCCACCCCTAGTCTAAATTCGGCATTCTACCAGGTGGAGTCCGAGAAAGAAGGGTCTTTGCCAAGGATTACTACTTCCATCTTGTCTGTCGTTGGATAACGATGGGGTTGGAGATGGTGTTGAAGGCTGTGGAAAGATTCAGTAGGAGGAGGGCTGAAGTGTCACCTCAGTCCATTATCATCCGGATTTCATCCATGGCAGTGATGAGGGTGGTCTCTGTACTGTGGTCGGGCCTGAATCCAGATTGAGTGTTGTTGAGGAGGTGGCTGTCAGTGATGTGGAAGGCTAGGTGTTTATCATATTTTCCACAACATTTGTCAGGTATAGTAGCAAGGAGATAGGCCAGACGTTGGTGAGCCTTTTGGGCCCGCTTAGAGTTCTTTGAGCCAGAGACCACCTGTGGCAAGTTTCCAGGCAGCTGGCTGAGATGTTTTAGTCATTCAGAATCAGGGTGAGGGCTGCGTAGATGAAGACGGAATGAAGGCAGGGGCACAAGGTTGCTCTGAAGTGTTTGGACTGCATGATCATTACAGTTTGATTGGTGGGTCAGGTGGTCAGGATGGTCCTCTCGGTGTTGATAGAATGACAAGAGGGCTGCAAAGGTGAAAGGATTTGATTGGGGCTCAAAGATTTTGTTGATGCTGGTGATATTGTTGCCGAAGAATAGGGACAGCTGGGTGCAGAGGTTCTGAAAGGGAGGTACACTGGTGAAGCTTTCTGCAGGAGAGGTGGAGTATTTCACTGTAGCAAAGATTTCCTTGGCACTGTTGGTGCTGCTTTTGATGCGATCAGTGTGAACAGAGCATTTAGTGTCTCTGATTGGCTGATGGTAGAGTCTGATGGAAGATTTTTAGGTGCTCATTGTGTCATTCCAACTTTGTCTCCTGCTGCGTTCAAGTTTCTTGGAGAGGCGTTTGGGGAGCCTGAGCTCTCCCATGTACCAGCACGCTTGAGATCTTGTTCTTGTGGCTTTGAGAAGAGCCAGGGTATCTGCGCAGGCAGCAGATACAGGCTTGCAAGATAAAGAAGTGGAGGTTGTTGTGTTGAAGCCGGTGGTGTAGGAAGTTGGAAAACCAGGATGCTTCTGAGGTCTTATTCCTGTCCTGTTGTGAAGATTTAGTGATATTGTTTCTGTGGTGGTATGTGTGAAAAATTGTGCTGTTGGTTGAGGGGGGTCTGAGCCCTTCCCTAAGTAACAGCTACAATCCTTGGAAGGGTGAACCACAAACAGTCACTAAATTAACCCTGTGCTTAAACCTATGGTAGCTTGGCACAAAGGCAGTCTGGCTTAACCTAGAAGCAATCTGCAAAGTATTTATGCAGCATACAAACAGCAATAAAGTGTAAACACAACACAATAAAAATCCCACACCAATTTAAACACACAGAGTAAAATGTAAGAATTAAAATGACACCAAAATGAAAAAAATCAAATCATTAGAAATGGAGATATGCAATTTTAAAGATTTAGAATAAAGTAGAGCCACAAAGCACAAAGTTCCAACTGAGGGTATCTGCTCTCGCTGGACCGGGACAAACTCACAAGTTCAGGCTGACCATGATGAAGCAAAGAAAAGGCACAGGGCCAGGTTTTGCCCACTGAGGACTGTACCGTATTTATTTATTCATAAAGTTTTGTATAGTGCAAACAAGACCCCAATGGGCATCAGAGAGCTTCACAATTTGGAGTGTCGTAAATAAGAAAGGGATTCAAATCAATGTCATTTTTAGAATGCATGCAAGTAAACAGTGACAAGGGGGTATCCAAGGACATCACATTTACATAAAACAAAGGGTACTGGGAAAAGAACACACATAACGTATGGGAATATAACCAATCAACTCTGGAATCATAAGTGATAGTCTAATATGGTAGTTAGTCAGAGGGCCGTGAGTGAGACAAATAAGCCATATTCAATTAAGGCAAGAATTGGTTCATAAGGATTATTTTCACTTCCTTTTTACAAGAAGCAATTGACGAGATTCTGCAGACTTCCGGTGGGAGAGAGTTCCAGATCTTCGGCCGCGCCAGAGAAAGCTCTGTGCCTCATTCTCTTTTTGCAGAAAATCTGTGGTTTTAAGAAGAGAGAGTTTGCACTTCTAGATGATCTACCCCCTACTGATCATTCTAGCTTTTGCGCCAAATAACGGGGGTATTGAAATGGAGGGCTTTACGAGTCATGCAGGCGATTTTTAGTGGTTTTCTTGCTTCAAGTGGCAACCAATTTAGGGATTTAAGGGATGGGGAAATGTGAGCATTTCTCTTTGTACCCATAATCAACCTAGCTGCACCATTCAGGGAAGCCCTTAGTGGGGCCAAAATATATTTGGAGAGGCCACAGAGCGTAGCTCTGCCATAGTCTAGCCACGGCAAAACAAACGCTTGAACCACCTGCTTGAAGTCATCTTGTGGGAGGAATGGTTTGAGATTCTTAAGTATCCTCATCTGGTGGTTTGCACCCTTGCAAGCCTTACTAATATGATTCTTCATGTTCAGGTGCATGTCCAGGGTGATTCCGAGAAATTTGGCTTAGTCAATAATGTGAAGAGAGCAGTTGAAGGCTGTGAAGAGGTTCATCCAGAGGTCTATCTTGGGGGTGTGATTAGGCAGAGATATGAGAAGGAATTCTGTTTTGGAGGTGTTGGGCAGGAAGTGATTCTCCCTTAGCCAGTTTTGAGTATTCGTCAGAGTGGAATTGAGTGCAGTGAAATCTTCAGAAGTAATGAAAATAGAAGCAGGAGTTGGAGAGGGCGCATCAGACCAGGCCTGTGACAGAGAGTAATAAGACACAGATTGTCAAGTACTGGACAAAAACTAGTTTTATGACCTTGTACCTCCACCTATTTCGGAATTGGGATGAAAGATCCCTTCATGGGTTGGAAAAGCTGTGCCTCAAAATACTTTTTTTTTTTGGTTTCCCTTATGATTTCTTCAATAAAGTCAAGAACCTGAAAATCCACTTTAGGACCTCAAATATTAGTATTTTTGTTCCCCAACAAGAATAAGGGTGACAGCAACAATTTCATCTCAGGCTATGAAGTCACAGGCAGGGAAACAGCAACATCATAGTCCAGAGCTACTGTTGTTTGCTAAACAGGGCGATTGCTAATGGTTGGGCATATTGCAAGCATTTCTTCCGTCACTTTTCATGTGCTTGATGTACCGCTTTAGGTGGCAAGGTTATGCCCAGACATGGGTCCCGTACTCACTGTGCTACAGGAACGAAGCTTCACCCAACTGACGAGCCCCGATCAGGGTGAAACCAGTCTTAGGTTGCTTGCATTTCAGTACCCGGAGGACATGGTCTGCCGTTTCGGGCTGAACTTTTCCTATTAGAGCAGGGTGTGATTTGCAATGGGCTACATCCACACTGAGGTGGCATGATGGGTAAAAGAACAAATTGGTCAATAGCTAACCCGAGCAATAGCCAGTGGTTAGACAAAATGTAGGCATTCCTCTGGTCAGCTTTTGTGTGTTTGATGTTTAACTTCTCCCCTGTGCGGTCTATCTGGATTTGAACTGCAGACCCCCCCCCCCCTCCACCAACCCCTTTCTGGAAGGCTTTGAGGGATAGGATTCTGGTTCTCTTCTGAAGCAATTGCCATGGATGGATCTGAGAAGAAAATAAAACTCTTCCTCCATTGCTTCAGTGTCTTCCTCTTCAAGCACTTCCTCGAATGCTTCTTTGACTAAATTGGGGTTTGGAAGAATCCTCCATTGCTATCCTTACAGAATGAGGCCAGCACAGCTGCTTCTACGAGTGATTAGTTTTTACTTCCACCAAAATGCCTGCACTCAGTGTCGACATTATTCCCAACAAGCATAGGTTGCAGCCTGAATGCAAGTCCTTACAGGAATAGAGTAAATTACATTGGGAGGCAGATTAAAAATAGGTATTCTACATTATCTCACACACCCCATTCTGGAGTCACTCATATGTACGGATTCCATAAGCATACCGGTTTGAAATGTTGTTGATGCTTTCCCAGTTCGACTCAACATTGAAATACTTTTTCCATGTCCTTCTTGTTTTGTCGGCATATTTATTACAAGTCCAGACCCGAATGGCATAAAATTTTTACAAAACTCTGAAGTGGCCTTTGCAAGCTAACACTTTGTAGGCTTCAATGTGGCACAGGGTTTCCTTTTATCTGAATCACGTTTGAAACCCAAACAAAAGAATGTAATCAAAACAACTTATGTTTTTCTGGACTCAACACTAGATAGGAGGCATGTGTACAACATGGTGAATCCACAATAGTTACATCTTGCAGACATTCAGTGTGATTATATGGAGATAAGATGGTGTGCAACTTACAGTAGACGGTATGATCCTGCAAAGCACACATAGAGGCTTGGCTGGAGATATTCACTATTGACCCCTGTGAACCACGCTTGATCATCTCCCGTGCAACAATCTGAAACACAAATGGAAACCAGTAAGCCATAGTGTAAAGTCAGCAGTCTGCTGGGGAGCCGACCCTATGCAAGCTACTCAAATATAACAATGCTTGGACTAAATACCTAATTTAAAGGGACAATTTCACATTATCCTTGTTCCAAACTCTACCAGAGAAAGACAGTGTATTTTTAAGCTGCCTCCAACCTTGCCAACGAGACTGCCTGACATAAAATATATGACGGTGCAGTACACCGACGAGGAGTATGTATCTCACCTGAGACACATGAGCCACTGCCTTCACGTTCACATCCAGGGACCTAGGAAGAAACAGGAGTCAGTTCTGGGCCTATCACCACATGGAACATTTTTACTATAATCCAAATGAACCTAGGGAGGTAAAAGTTTCCTATATTATAGGCTGAGACCAGGGGTTTGGAAGGCAGCCTGGTTATCTCATACAATGCAAACTTACCTGTCCCAGGCATCCTGAGTGACCTCTAGGAAGGGCTGCAATACAGCCAAAGCAGCATTATTCACCAGCAGGTCAACAGCGCCGATGGCCTTCAGCGCCTCTTCGGTCTCATTCCAGCTAGCGAGGTCCACACAAATAGTCTTGATCCCTGGACACTGGAGAAAAGGTAGAGAGTATGTGAGATCATCAGAAAGCTTAGACTGCATAAAGAGTGAATATGGACTGATGATCAAACAACTGCATTCCTATGCCATCATCTTTAACTCTTCACCAGTTTATGGGGGTTCACAGTTTTGTGTAACACGAATGGGGAGCAAGCAATAGTTATTTTCCAACAAACAGGAGATCTCAGCACCCATGCTCGTCTCCTCATACTGTTTCAGTGGTGGTGTTGGTGCTGGGGCATTCAGGGAGACGAAAGCTCCTGGTTCCTGAGTAACCATTCTCTTGGCTCCGGTAACAGAAGGTTCACAATTAGGCTTGAGCCTCTGTTTCTGGCAGAACACTAGGTACTGACAGTCCCCGCAGTTTGGAGGTATTCGAAACAGCATTGGGACCGTGTTTTGACTCTCACAAAACTCAGGAGCAGAACAGACATGGACTGCTGTTGGATTACTTGGTGATTTTCCTGTTTGTGAACCCAAGAGAGCACAGATCGCAGAAGTTTGATAACTCAGAAAAGGTGTAAACACACGGGAGCAGTGAAGCAAATGCCAACAAATAATAAATCAATTACTAAGTCTACAATTCGAGGGACTGCTTCATGCACGGATACAAATTTTCCATTTCAAGTGAGGAAAAGTAATCTAACTTCATGGTTTCATCATTATACAACTTATGTTTTTTAATAAAGTGCAGCTGCCTTTTCAATAGGTGACATGAATGAAGTAGGAGTCCTGCACTCTAGAATACTAACACAAAGTTTGTTTGATAGAAAATACATGTGAGCCACAAGCAACATTCTCAAGGCGAGTTCTTAACTCAAATATGGCATGAAAGCAGCAACGTATCTGTGCGTGTTAATTGTAACTTAGAAGCAGCCGAACCCCAAGCCACAAATTTTCATAATACCAAGAAGAAATGTAGCTTGCAACGTTGAGTTGATACTACATCTTGCATATTTTGATTCTCAAATGTTTTAAAACATTTGGATACTAAATCCTGAAACATCTTCCAATGCTTTCTAAAACACCAACGTTTTCCAGACGTTTTTGATTTTAGCTTTTCTTTTTGCATTTCATCAGTAAATTTGAGCTATAATTTACTTCAAGTATTAGATTTTGTTTCAGAAAACTAAAAAGGGCCTAATGTAACCTTCATCTACGTTGTTTTGTGCTAATTATTGTTGTACAATCCTTGCACTAGAGAGTAAGGCACCCCTACCACAACGGTATCGATAGGTGTGTCCATAGTATGTGTCCAAAGCCAATTAATGAGGATGCAGGTCACTTCTGGATCTTAACCACATCTTGTGACCAGTCTACTGTTCATCAGGGTGGATGCAGGTACTCTCACGAGGAGTATTCTGAAGGACCGGCGGCAAGGTGCTGAAAATCTACTCCACTTTCCCAACAATAGTCTCGACTCCGGTTGCGACTGACCTACCTCTCCCGAGATCCCCCCTCCCCCCAGACCAGCCTGTTCTTGATCATTTTCCCCTTTTGGACCTTGACACCCTAGACAAAGTGGCATGTCAAGTTAAGTCGGGCTCTCCACGTGACCCAGCGCCTCCAGAAGTCCTGATGCAGGCAGGTGAAGCCACCTTGCCTGTGATCCTGGAACTGCTAAATTCATCCATATCCGCATGCGCAGTTCCCATAGCCTGGAAACAAGCAATGGTGCGGGCGCTGTTGAAAAAACCCAACCTGGACCCTGATGACCACTCCAGCTACCGTCCCATCTCACTCCTCCCTTGGGCTAGCAAGGTGCTGGAGAAATATATAAATGCCCAGCTGGTCCAGTTTCTAGAGAACCACTCCCTACTACATACGTCCCAGACAGGCTTTAGACCAAAGCATGGGACTGAAACCGCCTTATTAGCAGTCACCGAAGAATCTCGAAGGATACTGGATCAGGGAGGATCAGTGGCAGTGATCCTCCTTGATCTAAGTGCCGCCTTCGATACGGTCAGCTATGCCATCTTGCTGAACCGTCTCTATAACATCGGAGTCTCGGGTGATGCACTAAGGTGGTTCGACTCCTTCCTGTCTGACAGATCTTTTCAGATCTTCGACGGCGATACAATGTCATCCAGTAAACATCTCAGCTGCGGAGTACCACAGGGCTCTTCGCTGAGCCCTGTGCTATTTAATGTATACATGAAACCACTGGCTGGGGTAGTCGAACCGTACGGCATTAAAATCGTGTCGTACGCCGACGACACTCAGCTAGTGGTTTCACTGGCGCAAGAGAGCAACAGGCAATCCCCGGCAGGTCTGTTGAAATGTTTAGAGGACGTGAAGGAGTGGATGACCAACTCCTCCCTTAAGCTGAATGGAGGAAAAACAGAGCTCATGCTCCTAGGCCCAGCATCGCCAGTACCATTTACCTCCTTGTGGCCCTGCGGTCTGGGCACTCCCCCCACCCCCAAGGAAAGTGTCAAGAGCCTGGGAGTATGGTTGGACAAAAACCTCTCCTTCTCCACCCAGGCCACTAAGTTATCCGCCACCTGTTTTGGCCTACTTAGAGTCCTGAGGAAGGTCCTCCCACTTCTGCCTCTGGAGGCCAAAAAGGTGGCAGTACAAGGCCTCATCCAGTCCCGCCTAGACTCAAACAATGCTCTATACTTTGGGGCCCCTGAGATGACCCTTAGGAAGCTGCAAGTGGTACAAAACTGCGCAGCACGAACCTTACTCCAGATTCCGCGAACCCAGTCAGCTAGACCTGAACTGAAAAGCCTGCACTGGCTGCCAGTGAGGCTAAGAGTGACATTCAAGGCGCTGTGTATTGCGCATCGGGCCTTTTGGAAGACGGGATCAACAATAAATAACAACCTTGTTATCCCCTACCACCCAAATAGGAACCTTCGATCTACGGATGCTTTCCTTGCAGTAGTTCCTAGAGTGAAAAGAGCCAGGACCGGGGGTAGGCTGTTCTCGCTTAACACCGCCAAGCTTTGGAATGCTCTCCCCCTCTCTCTTCGCTCCAACCCTGACCTGCTCTCATTCCGGAAAAAGCTGAAAACTTTATTGTTCGCCAAATTCCTTTAGTCCTAATCTCCCTCTTCCGTCACAACTCTGTTCTACTCAGCGCTTGGACGCCCGTGGGCAGCAACCGCGCTTAACAAATCCATTTCCATTCCATTCCATTCCATTCCACAGAGTGGTGTAGCGGAGTCTTGGGGTGTTACTCTCTAGCACATTGGAGGTTACACTAGACAATAATAGGGTACCTTGGTTCGCCTTTGTGTTTGAATGCCAGTTTTGGGGGGGTTCTCTCCTCACCTCGAGAGCCAGGCTGTCCAGGTCCGCCTGAGTCCTGCTGACTGCAATTACTTGAGCCCCTCCACTTTGAAGTGCCTTGACTGTTGCCCGTCCAATCCCTGCAAGAGATCACAGAATATCAAAGGAGAATGAGCACTACCCTGCAAACGTCTTTCGCCATCTGTAAAGTCAACCAAATCTTCAACCCTTACATGCAATTCATATTGCCTTATTCCAATCTTCTGCATGACCCAGGAGCCCCCACACAGGATCCTAATAAAAGACGCTCGGGACAACCTGAGCGCTTCTCCTGCACAATACACTTTGCCAGATTATTTCACTCATAGTCTCCCTCTCGGAAACTCTCTCCCCATGTACCTCCAGCTCAAATCAGCCATCTAAAAGTATCAGGAAGATTTGAAGATCTGCTCACTAGTTGTCTCTGGACCATTAGTCATCTTGTTTTGCCTTTCTGCCATCTCTCTGTTCCCCACCACCCAACCCCCCCCGATATTCAATAGTGGATGCAACCAAAAATTGTAATACTAAAAGAATTCACAGGAACCTCTTCAAGGCCATATCTGCCTTTATGATCAACAACCTGCATGTCAATTAGCCATGCAACCTACAAGATCTTGACCAATATTTCTAACCTCATCCACAACCTGTCTTACCCATGATGCAATAACCTTCACAATCCGTGTGACTCTTACCCAAAACCTGTCTGCCACAATACACTTGACCCTCTACACACCGCAAGTAATTCCCATCCACATTAGCTACCCCTTAAAAAAAATTGACCCTCATTCCCCAATCAAGGTAGGATTGCAGCTAGTTCAGTATTTCAATGGTATAACATTGCAAAATAAGCAACACACATAACTGTGCCATTAAAACAGAAATAGGAACTACTTGAGAGCAGTCTAAACAAGCATTTGCAATGCAATAGGTCTCGCATTTGTGAGAGTTAGAGGTATTGGCGTTGCAAATGACAATCTGGCATATGCATCAACAATCGGTAATACATGTCGGTAATAGCGAAAAATAACGAATCGCTATTAAGGACATGCAAACCGCGATGCGTCAAAATAATCGCTAAAAATTACCGAATCGGTAAAAATCGCTATTAAATACCGAAAGTACGACAGCGAGAGTAGCAAATACCGAGTTAGCTAATACCGAATCGGTATTAGTGAATCCGGTATTAGCGAATTCGGTAATAGCGAAAATTGTAAATTTACGCGACGCCTCGGAAGCAGGCCGATGACATCACAACCAGGAAGTAGGACAGCCACGCTGCATTCAGTGTTCGGAGTAGCACAGAGGAGGAGGCAGAGCACAGGAGTTGAGGACCCTGACAGAACCAGTAGCAACCAGGACAAGGCAAGCAGGACAAGATGGAGAAGGAGGCCCCCCAGCAGGGAAAGGACACACCCCGAAAGCGAAAACGCAAGTTTTCTGATAAGGAGCTGGAAATCCTAATAGAGTGTGTGACCAGCAACAATGACCGACTGTTTGGGAAGTTGTCGTTGAAGGTGCCAGAGGCAGAAAAACGAAAGATGTGGCTGCGCATCAAGGACAAGGTAAATGCCTGCGGAGTCACCCACCGCAGCATCGACGACCTAAAAAAACGCTGGTACGACCTGCGTAAGAGGGCCAAGGAGAAGATAGCGCAGAGGGTCAGGGATGCTGCTGGCACAGGAGGGGGCACATCCAATGTGACGCCTAACACAGCCCTGGAGGATCTAGTGGAGTCCACCATAGAACCGGAAGCTGTTGTGGGGGTCACACATCTGGACACCTCTGGTGCTGCGGAAGGAGGACAAGGTAAGAAGCATGGCAGCGTAACAATGCAGCGCGTACTAAGTCCCTGCCCAATCCCCCATGCCAGACCCAGTGCACATGTAGCGTTGCCCTAAACACATACCCTCACCACTGTGTTGCACCATGGGAGTTGTAGTCAATACATGAATGGGTGCATGCCAGAGCCCAGAGATGAATACAGCAGCAAAGGGCCAAATGTCAGTCAGAAAAAGTAATTTATTGTGAGATGCCACAGCTATTGTCACATACTATACCATGATAATAACTATGCACTGTTTCACACACAGATGCATCCCCCATCGATTCTGACGACAGTGCCCGCCTCGTGATCTCAGAGACGCCAGTGTTGTCAGATGCGGAGTGCTCACAGGGAGCTGAAGCCATGTCCTCCCCTTCACCACCACGGCGGACAACACCTCCACCATCCCTGCGGTCCAAGACACCACCACCACCACCATCCTCGCGGTCCAAGACACCAACACCACCACCACCACCACCACCATCCTCGCGGTCCAAGACACCACCACCACCACCACCACCACCAGTGCGGGCCACTCCGCAGAGCCGATGTTCCCTCCCTGCCCGTAATGGAGTCGGATCACAGTTCAGCACACCCAAATGTTCCACGCCAGGCTGTCGTCACTCCAACCAGCCAAACTGCAGCACGACAGCGCATCAGGCAGAGGGCTGTGCCCCCGGGTCGGGCTGCTGCAAGACCAGTCGATCTGTCCGAAGGGTACGGAGTTGTGGAGACCCGGATGCTGCGTGTCCAGCGCCTGCAGGGGAGACACATGGGTGCCATGAAACTCTCCATGACCAAACTTTGCAACAAACTAGGCAACATGACTGACGCTGTGCGTGAGCACACCACTGCCGTAGCTGCCGGCAACAATGAAATCAAGCTGTGCCTGCAAGAACTCACACGTGCCGTGGTCGCAGGCCAACGGAGTGAGCGCCTGCGTCACAGGCAGATCATGCTGGCAGTGAATACAACTAACAAGGCCATTAATAAGCTGTGCAACAGCACGGCTGTGCTGTCCCGCAGGTCCGTGTCCCTGCAAGTGGACCTAGGTCATGATTGTGGGGATGTGGCAAAGGCCCTTGAGAGGGTGACCACTGCAGTGGAACAACTGCAGCCTGGGTCAGCCAGTGTCAGCAGTCTGGGAGCGGAAGAGGGGAGTGAGGCAGCCTCCAGTGTCAGCAGCGTCTCCCTGTCCGAGTCCAGCGGGAGGAGGCGCAGTGGCCGCAATGCAACTGCCACTGACTCCCATCGTGTAGAAGCCGAGGAGTCACAGGACAAGAGACTGGGAGTACGCGGCAAACGGAAGTGAACATGTGGCAAAGTCACACTGTCCTTGGTGACGTAACCATGGCCAGACTAAGGTGCCGCACGCATCACCCGTTCTGAGAAGGGACAATTTTAGTTTGACTTTAACTGCAGCAGCAGCATGTTTGTGTTACGTATTTCTGCACCAGTCAGGTGTCTATGCCCATTAAACCCTTGCAAAACTGATCCTGTTGTCAAGTCACTCTCTTACCTGTCTCAGAAATGATTCCGTGTGATGTATGTCCGCCTCCTTTGCCCTTCAGCTGTGTTGGGCACATGCGCCTGTCGGTGTTGGGGGGGCGGGTTGCTGTGCACGTAGTTCATCCTCTCCGTCCACCTCTATGGGTATCCCCCTGCTTGTGGCGATGTTGTGCAGGACGGCACACAGCAATGATCTGGCAGCAGGTCACTGGGTCGTACTGCAAGGCACCTCCAGTCTTGTGCAGTATTCGGAAGCGGCTCTTGAGGATGCCAAATGTCCGCTCAACCACATTCCTGGTGCTGATGTGTGCTCTGTTGTAGCGCTGCTCTTGCGGTGTAGCTGGGTTGAGATAGGGAGTGAGGAGATATTCACGCAATGCATATGCGCTGTCACCTGCAGGATGGGGAGAGAATGGTAATCAGCATGAATGAGATGTGGGGATGGAGTGGTTGGAGAGTACGATGATGCATCTATATGTACCTAGTAGGTGTCCCTCTCCGAATTCACCGTTGATCAGGCGCCTGTGGAGGCCACAGTGACGGAATATGTAGGCGTTGTGTGTGCTCCCGGGGAATTGGGCTACAAGGTCCGTAATTATGTACTTGGCATTGCACACCACCTGCACATTGATAGAATGGTATGACTTCCGGTTGCGGAATATGTATTCGGTGGCTGATGGAGGACAGATGGCGACATGCGTGCAGTCAACACACCCGATGACATGGGGGAATTGTGCCACCTGGTAGAATTCTCGTTTGGTGCGGGTCAGCTGCTGGGGGGTTGTGGGAAAGGTAATGTGGCGATTTATTAATGTCAGCATGGCCTCTAGGAACCGGTGGAAGAATCGTGATAAAGCACTTTGCGATACGCCTCCAGTCTCAGCTATTACCCCCTGGAAGCTTCCAGACGCAAGCAGGTGCAGGCAGCATAGGACCTGCACATGGGCTGGTATGGCGTTGGTCCTACGGGTCTCGTGCTGCAGTAATGGTTCCAGGTCTGCTATTAGGCGCATTATCATGGCACGGTTGAGTCTATACTTGTCGTACACCTGTTCCTCGGTCTGCCCCAGCAAAGTGATGCGCACCCTGAAGATCCTGTCCTGTATCATCCTCCTGCGCTGGGCCTGGGCGTTGATCCTCCTCCTCCTAGCAAGCACGTAGAGGGCAGCCATTTTGGTTGACATGTGGGGTTTCCCAGGGCATTTATAAAGGGTTACTGATTGTCAGCACCTGCTGATGGGGTTGGAATTTTTTTTTCTGTCCTTCAGTTAACTTTACCTCCTGATTGTGATTCTCCTTATTTTGCTAATGCTAAATAGCGATTTTCGGGATTTTCGGTATTAGCGACTTTTCATGCATACCATTGTGGTTCGTTAATAGCGATTCGGTATTTCCGAAGTCAGCTTTGGGGTTCGGTAATTCCGATTGTCTGTTTAGTGATTCGGTAATGTACCGCGGGGGGTTTTAGCGATTCTTTATTTTTTTCCGATTTATTGTTTGATGCATAGCATTTTCTGGTTTTGCGTTCGGTATCGGCCTGTTTTACCGATTCGGTGTTTTACCGGGAGGTATTTTCGTTGATGCATCTGCCAGAATGTGTTTAACCCATGTATTTTGGACTGGAGTGATGTATGTGGTGTGGAGTGGAATTATGTGGGTTAGTTTTCAACTGTGGAATTGTGTGTGGTGGGATTGTGTGGTGTGAAGTGGATTTCTGTTATGAAATTATGTGGCATGCGGAAATATGTATATTGTATGTGGTATTGAGGGTACTAGAATTATGTAGAGTGGGATTGTGAGTCAGAGTGTAATTATGTGGAAGGTCATTTTGTGTTGGTGAAGTATTCATCAGTAAAATAAAAATAGTACTAATGTAAGAGCCAGTGCATTAACTATGCCCCGAGGGTAACAGACGTGGCAATGTGAACCAAAGTTACGGATGAAAAACAGTAACTCTGACTGAAATAAAGGGAAGCTGAAGGGCGATAACGTGGCCCTGAAAACCAAATGCAGGTGAGATAAGTTGACGGGCAATGGAGGTACTTTATCCCATATATCCCAATAGGTCTCGTCAATGTGAGAGCGATTGACTTGCCAGTTTTTAGCGATTATTGACTAGTGCGTTGACATTGGTATGGGGGAGGTAACTAAAGTAAACAACACCGGATTTGCAGAAAAAGAAAGCACCATATTGAAAAAAGGCAAGATGGAAGAGAAGAGGAGTAAAAGGAGAACAAATTAAGAATTGGTAGTAAAGTAAATGTATTTTAAAAAACTAGGGAGCACTATAGGAGAAAATCACACGAAAAATGATCACCATAGACAGAAAGGTTCCAGAGTACATATTACTATACTATATGCTCGGTAGTCACATTTTCCGTGTTATGGACATATTTTCACATATTCTATGCAGCCACAAATACCAACAACCACACGAGTATGCTTACACCTTATGTTCACAGTGTGCAGGGTGTTGGAAAAGTAGCATCCCAGGACTCCCGGGTGAATGTATGTGTCACTAGCTCCTTAATGAGTGTTTTTGATACCTTTATGTGCAAGGAGTGAGATGGTGGGATGTTTGGCGTTGTGCACCAGCTGGGTGATGAAGACACCCTAAAAACGGACAGCGTTACATAAAACGACACAATATTTTATTAAAGGGCACTGAGTGAGTGAGGGGGAACGAAATGTAGGGCTGGACAGTAACTTCCTGTATTTTGACATTTTATCAGCACAGTATAAAGTACTAATACATTGAAAGGTATTTTCTATAATTTGTGTCTTCTGCTTACATTAAATGATTTGTGATAAGCAACTGGGTGACTTATGAAGATGGCACAGAGGAGGTGTATTGTGAAGGTCAGAAAGACTTGAGGATAATATCGTGGAGGCCTTGGACCCTTCTGTCCAATCCTCAGTAAATAAGGCTATTGAGAGCTCAGTTCCCAACACTGTGCAACACCCAACACTGTGCAACAAGCTCTAGCTGCTGAGCTTAAACCCATTACTAAGCAGCTAGAGAGCTTTGCAAAAAGGCATGGGTTCACCAAAGAAAAAGGGAAAAGCACTCCACCAACTGCAGGTGCATCGCAGGGAAGTCAATTGCCACATGCCAGCGCTTTAAGCGATATCCCTCCCTCGGGAGAACATGGATATTCCGGTGGCGGCAAAGCAAAGAGTAAACAAAAGGTTTACCTCGTTACCGATACAACCAATACCGATACGGACACTACGACTTCGGATGAGGAACCCCCTCCTAAAAAGAAGGTAAAGACGGCGGCTCCTGTCGCCCCTGAAAGTGCGCACAACACCCCATTCATCTTAAACTCCAGTGTCATCGTGCACCCCAGATCTTCGGATTGGTCTCCGGAAGTCACTGAATATCTTCATGAGCACCTTCGCAAAGGTTTTGACAAGGAGGTGCCTAATCGCCTCAGGTCCGAATGTCCTCGGCCTGAGGTTCCGGATAAGGTAGCCGAGACCCCAGAAATAGACGTTAGTCTTCTCACTTTTCTAAAGAAATTTGTCAAGGATCCCAAGAAGGGGATCGACCGCGCCTGGCGCCAAGATAAATTTCTTGATATCGCGGGTCAACTTGCGAAAATTCTAGAGATGGCCCTGGTGGCCAAGGAGGCGCAACCCCAATTGACCCGGACATATTAGCAGGTTGGACCCAGAGGGCCATTTGCCTTTTAGGCAATGCAAATTGCACCATATCCACCGAAAGGCGCAAGTCCTTGCTGATGCGAATGGACACTAACCTTACGGATCTTGCTGCGGCAGAGCCTGGGCCCCTAGCCGAAGGTAATCTCTTCGGGGACCGCTTCGTAAAGGATGTTTCAAAATATGTGGGGGACATTCACCTTCCTGGATAAGGCCCAGTCAGTAATTAAGCGCTTTTTTCCAAGGTGGCCTTTTTAACAGGGCCAGAGGAGGCAGGGGACGCTCGTCAGGCTGTGGATACACCCAAGGTCCCCCCAGAGGTGACTATGGTCGTGGACGAGGAGAATGGGACTCAACAAGAGGGGGCAACTTCTACCCCACTCGTAGATGTTTCAACAGAGGGCGTTTCCGTGGTGATGGAAACAGAGATCGTTTCCAGGCACAAAATTCCTCAGGTAAGCGTATCAGATGTATTTCTGCTTCCATTGGGGGGTCGGACTAAGTCCTTTGTTCACAATTGGCGTATCTTAACGCAGGATGCATGAGTAATTCAGACGGTTCAGGGTTTCCATCTGGAGTTCTACAGCACGCCACGTCGGGGCAGTTTACCCAAACCTCTCCTTTTTCCCCAACTAGAATGCAATTTCATAGAATCCGAAATAGCAGAATTGCTGCAGAAACACGCGATTATGCCTTGCGACGGCAGGCCTCACAGCTTTTGCAGAAATGTCTTTCTAGTCCAAAAGAAAGGTGGCGGACAGACTTGTTTTGTATTGGAGGGAGTTCAATAAGTACCTCCTTTACCAACATCTCAAAAAGGAAGGGATCCACCTTTCTGCTGAAACATGGGGACTGGATGGTCAGGTTAGATCTCAAAGATGCATACCTGTCCATTCCGATTTTTCCTCCACACCACAGTTTCCTGCAATTTAAATGGAAAGGTCGGTGGTACGAGTATTCGGCCCTTCCTTTCGGGCTTTCTTCGGTTCCTTGGTATTTCACCAAGGTAATGAAGCAGGTTGTGGCCCACCTGCAGGAGCAGCGGGTGTACATGATTATTTATCTGGACGACATCCTAATCATGGCGCAGAGCCCGGAACTGGTAGCTCAACATCTTCAAATGACAATGTCCCTATTGCAGAGTCTGGGTTTTGTGAACAATCACGCCAAATCTGCACTGATTCCGGCGCAGGTGACTGACTTTCTGGGGTTTGTGGTAGACGCCCAATCGGCACAATTGAGTCTTCCCAAATCGAAGCTGAAGGATCTCAGGAAAGAGATTACGTCACTTCTCAGCAAGCAACAGGTGTCTCTCAGAGTTATTGGAAGAATAGTGGGCCTATTAGCGTCGTCCATTCAGGCGATCTTCCCGGGACCACTGCACTAAAGAGCATTGCAGAAACTGAAAATCCAACATTTACAGAAGGGTCTCTTACACGTACTTGGTTCCGTTGACCCAAGAGGTGAGAGAGGAGATGCATTGGTGTCTGGGCCTCGTGGAAAAGTGGAACGGAAGAGCCATTTTCGGCTCCCAGCCAGAAATGATCATCGAATCAGACGCCAGCCGTTGGGGTTGGGGGGCGCGCTGTGGAGTTATCTCCACAGGCGGTCAATGGTCGCCCCAAGAACTATCAATACACATAAATTGTCTAGAGCTTCTGGTGGGGTCCTTCGCGATTCCGACTATCCCCCCAAGCAGCCTTCGTGTTGCATCCTTCTACGGGTGGACAACATCTCAGCGGTGAGATACATAAACAAGTTGGGGGGGAGCGAGATTGTCTCTTCTAGTGGAGATTGCCAATATTGCCTGAATCGGCAGATCACAGTGATAGCGGAATACATCCCGGGTCAGGCCAATCTAGTGGCGGACTGGAATTCAAGACACCTCAGGGTTTTCAGCGATTGGAAGCTGAATCCGAGAGTGTTCCAGTGGTTACAGAATCTTTGGGGTTCATGTCAGACGGATTTATTTGCATCCAGGTTGAACCGTCAGCTTCCCAATTTCTTCAGTTGGAGGCCGGACCCAGCGGCGAAAGCGACAAACGCATTCCTGCAGAACTGGTCGGGAGCATTGAATTATGAGTTCCTGCCGTTCCTCTTAATACCGAGGGTTACGTCACACATTTTCAAGCAGCAAGCGGAAGTGATTCTGGTAATGCCCCTGTGGAGGTCGCAGCCACGGTTCCCAGTGTTGCTGGAGATGAGCTGCGATCTTCCCTGGATGCTACCGTGATCAGGGTCTCTACTCCTGGGACCTCACGGGGAACAGTATCTGTTGATCTTAGAGGGGAGGCTGTCCCCGATGGCATGGCGGCTTTCCGGCAACTGTGGGAGATGCCAGGGTTTCGGAGACTGCTTCAGCATTCATCAAGCAGGCTTGGGCCCAGTTCACTAGAAAACTATACTCTTCAGCCAGGAAGGGTTGGATGGGTTGGTGCCTGGAACGGCACCTGGATCCCGTGGGGGCAGGCCTATCCCATGTTGTAAATTTCATTTCTGACAAAACTGAGGGTTTGGCATACCGGTGGGTAAATAATTTTAGATCGGCCATATCGGCGGGACATAGTCCAGTGGATGGGAAACCTATTGGTATGCATCCATTGATATGTAAGCTTCTGAAGGGTATACGGGTGGCGAATCCGCCTAAACCTAAATACTCTGGCTTATGGGATGTCTCTCTTGTTATTTCCTTGTTTAATAACTGGCCGGTGAATAATCTTCTATCCCGGAAACAGTTGTTTGCCAAGCTGGCAATGCTTCTAGGTCTTTCTGCATGCAGGCGTTCATCGGATGTTTGAGCATTGGAAGTTACAGGTAGAGTATTTACTGCGGAAGGAGTTTCTTTTACTAACTCAAGTCGTACTAAAACCCTATCTAGCATATTTCATATAATGCTTTTCCCAGCAATGAGAAACTATGAGTTGTGCACTGTTTAAAAGAATACAAAGAATGTAGCAGGATATTGAGACCAGAGGGTTCTTCTCAACTGCTCCTCACAGTACAGAAACCTTTTAAGCCGGTGTCAGCGGCAACTATTGCCAGATGGCTAGTTACATTATGAAAGAGGCTGGTATTGACATTAAGAAATTTGGGGTACATTCCGTGCAGGGTGCCATGGCATTCAAGTCTTACATGCTAGGGTCTAGCATTCAGGATATTATGCATTGTGCCGATTCGTCTGCAGAATCGACTTTTAAACAATTTTATTATAAGCCGGTGGGAGATATTACATCTGTGGTATTTAATGAAGCATTAAACTAGCATAATCCGAAGCCTCCGTTCCTGTAATAGAATCAAAAATTTGCTAGCATTCGCGCAAAGAATGTTCGATTCTATTAAGGACACGGAGGCGAGGATTATCCCACCCGGCTATGTACAAGACTGTTGTTCATATTACCCACGCGTTTATATAATGATGATGATTTGTGACACACGGATGTTACGGGATTTTTATTCTTTTCTAGGCGCAGACAAGAAGTCTGAATTCCAGTTGAAGACTACTGATGGAGCTTGGTTCCATGTGAACTTCCATGTTGGAGGATGTTATTTGTTGCTTTATGGACTGTTGCAGTTCGAGCAAACAAAGAGGATGATGGGATTGGACTCAGGGTTCTTATGGAGGGCCATACCATTGCAAAGACTCAGGGGCAATGTAGTTTGTGAAAACTAATTGAATGGTTTTATTGGCTGCTGTGTTTAATACAGTAAAGAAAGAGATAGCATAATCCTTGCCTCCGTGTCCTTAATAGAATTGAAAATTATTGGTGCAAATGCTGGCAAAGTTTTGATTCACCCTATTGTTAAGAGTGCAGGAAAAGAGTAAGTGGCACATGTTCATGCGCACTAAAATATAGTCAGTCAGTCATTCTCTAACCAGTATACAGGCACGGAGTCCAAGAGTAGGAAGGACTCGCATGCGATCAAATCCTACCCCTTATTCTCAGTGTGTATGCTTAAAGCTGGTTCAGGCATGCATACTGGGTAGTACGTTTCGGGCATGCACATACTCCTAGCTGAACATGCGTTTTCTCAGATTTAAATTGATGGGTCCCGGAAGAGTTAGTTACATTGTTGCTGGACGCTGAGAAGTGGGTGCCTGTCAAAGACCTGCTTTCGTTCGGTGGAATGTAGAAATACACCAAGAAGAGGCATTTTATTGAGGATCTCTTCCTCCAAGTCATCCTCACTGCCTAAAAAAGGTAAGTATTAGGCAGGAGGAGTTAGTTCAAGAGAATGTGTATTCAGCAATTAGGAGCATTGTATTATCGATTGTGGCTAATATACAGTCTACCACATATCCTCAAGAATTCCAGGATATCTCTACCTCTGGGTCCGATTCTGATGGAAATGAGATGGATGTTCCCACTCCCAGCCAAAGGAGAAAGTATATAGACAAAGGACTTCTACCGTAAATATTATCAAGAATGCAGCAAAATATAGGGTTTCTAGTGGAAGAAGTTCCATTAGCCACATCAGAACATGTTGTGGGGCAATTCTGGAGTGTAGTTCTCCTGACCTACCCAATCAATAACATTATTGATGTCATAAGGTGCGAATGAAAGGACCCCGATACAAAGGCTACAATGTTCCTAGGTTCATGTCCAGGTTATACCTGCTGGAAGACATGGATGAAAACATTACTGAATCTGTGGCTATAGATTCATTGCTCACGGTATTGTGTCACCCACTTCCATTGCTAAGTAAAGTATTGTTAAGGACCAGATTGATAAGAAGATAGATTCTGTTATTAAGAAGAGTTCTGCTAGTGCACATTTTGAAATGAAAGCGGGAATCTTTGGCGTCTACTGAACACAATTTCAAATTTCTGACGATAAGGAGTTATTTAAAGCAGTTCAGGAAGGATATTGATGTTTGGTCTGTTGGAAGTGATTCGGAAACGAGAGGAATTCCTTTCAGACATTTCGTTCAATGTAGTACATTAATCTGCATTGACTGAAGAGGCTAATATTGAGGCAAAACGGAATCTGTCCTTGAAGGAAAAGCGTACTGACTCCTCACAAACATCTGTAGCACTACATTTGCCTTTGACTGCAGTGTGGCTGCTACGATCAGAAATGGAGGAGAAGCTACATCCACTTTTTAAGGTGAAGAAACACTCTTCCTCTTTTAGACAATCAGCAAGATCCTCAACTTCAACATCACTATCCTCATGGAAAGCCATCAACAAGATCTCAGCAGCAACACTGTGGATATTTCGGAAAACACAAAAAATAGAATTACAAAAATCACTTGGATCAGAAATCCAAAGTTTCTTCACCTGTCAAAAACCAATTATTATGACAATACAAGGAGGTCAAGACAGCATAGAAAAAGTCTACTCATTATGCATAGGTTTTTAAAATATTCAGGACAGATACCTGTGACGAGGGGGACCCGGAAGACAAGATACGAGACATGAACCACCCAAATGTGAACGAAACCCTGTTGCTTTCACCCTCTGTCACACAGCAACCGAAACACTGGAAGGAAGATGATCACATCCCCCACCGACCCGAGACTGACCTCAGAGAAGAACACTGTTTCTTTAACTGGGCGGAACTGGAACCGGGGCACGCCCACGAGACAGAGGTGAAATCCAGCCTTGACCACACACAGGTGTGTTCATCACTCGGAGGAGTAGGCGGTATTGGAGACGTGGAGAAGAGCGACAGAGCGGAGAGCAGTACGAGAGCTGAGGAGCTGAGGATAACTAGAGGAGAAACCGGAGCAGATAGCAGGGACAGCGGAGGAGCCCAGACCATCGAGGAGGAGGAGGCGGCTGGAGGCGAGCCGGGAGCGAGAGACGACGACTACAGCTGCAAGCCAGGAGGCCAACGGGAAGGCTCTTCGCCCAGCCACACTTCAAGGGACGTGTGGCTTGCACAGGTACAATCTCGCTTTTCGGGTTGGGTTGGACGTAGGTGGAACAAACCAACCTGAAAACGCACACGGCATCCTTTGCACTAAACCCCACCCCTATCTGCACTGTACCGGCACCTAGGATTTTGTGGTGTGTTTCTGCACGTGTGACCCTCACTCCCCTCCCTACTCACTGTAAATGTATACACGAGGACTAAAACTGCCCATATCTCTGTTTTTCGAGCTGGAAGGCGCCAGAGCAGAGGACCGGACTACCAGTCCCAGAAGCCCTCGGGAAAGAAGAGGAACCGGATCGGAAAGACGCAGAGAGCGGCGTTCGGCCAGAGGCTTCAGCTGAAATACCTCTTCCCTACTATCGCAAACTGATACATCGCAGACGTATTTTGAAAATAAAGCCTGCGTTACCCACAGTACCTGTCTCTGTGAGTCTATTCCCATCGCAAAGCTCACAATACCACTTCGATTTTGCATCAATTCCTAAAGAGACTGGGCCCATTATTACTTCTTGTCCCACAAATCCAGTCAAGAATAAGCAATGATACGGTCTGTTCATACATTGCAGTTGAAGCAGGCAATTGTTCCAGTGCCCAAGAAAGAGAGGGTAAGAGGATGCTATTCAATAATCTTTCCGATTTCCAAGCCTTCAGGAGAATTGAGATCAATTCTAGACTTCTGGATGGTGAACAAGTCGATGAAGATTATATCTTTCAAGACCGAGTCTCTACAAGTCATAATTCTCTTTATTCCAGAGGAGGCTTTAAAGATTACAGTAGATCTGAAAGACTCCTACTTTCACGTTTGTGAGATTTTATCTTTGGGGCGACATTTCCTATTTCAGGTGTCACTCTTGGGCATAAAGTAAGAGCCAAGAGTTTTTCACCAATATTGAGTCCCTTCTAGTTGCCCTACTACATCTCAAGGGTCGAAACATATATTTATATCAGGACAACTGGCTGCTCTATGCCTAGACAAGGCGCAAAACACTGCTGGGATGGAAAAGTGTTCAGGATGGTCTTCAGAAACATGGTCTGTTGATCAATCTTAAAAAATTTGCAAAACAGAACCGATGCAGGACAGGACATTTATCACAGCACATTTTAGAACAGACCTAGGAATGGTCACTCTTACAGTAGAAAGAGAGAAGAGACTGAGACAGACAACCCTACAATTACTGGAACATCGCAAACTGTGCATGTCTGTGGTTGGGAAACAAGGACATAAGTCCTCCTACATGTTCCTTGTTGCCTTGGTGTTAGAATACTGGAAGCCCTCATTCATCACTCTAGAGGTGAATTCAGATCACCTTTGAAATCAAAGCTGCTCTCCAATGGTAGTTGAAACCCATTTCTCAGGACAGAGCAAGTAGTCGAACGGGAGGGAGTTATGTGCAGTTCATTATGTATGATTACATTTCGCGGATCAAAATATTCATCAAGACCAGACAGTGAGAACAGACAATATGGTGGCTATGTTGTATAAAAACAGACAAGAAGGGAACGAGTTAATGGCTCTAAATTTGACTGCAATGAAAAGTGGTTCTTTGGCAGAGCATTATCTTCATTGGTTCTTGGGCAGAGCATTATCTTCTATCTTTGAAAGCATAATTCATTGACTGCTTCTAAAGATTCAGCAGGAAGAAACTGAGGTGTCAATCAATCAATCAATCAATCAGTGACACTTATAGAGCGCGCTACATACCCGTAGGGTCTCAAGGCGCTGGGGGGGGGGGGGTGCCGCTACTGCTCGAACAGCCAGGTCTTCAGCTTCTTCCTGAAGGAGAGGTGGTCTTGGGTCAGGCGCAGGTCGGGAGGGAGGGAGTTCCAGGTCTTGGTGGCCAGGTAGGAGAAGGACCTTCCTCCTGTAGTCGCTCTTCGGATGCGGGGGACGGCGGCGAGGGCGTGGTTGGCTGATCGGAGGTGGCGTTTGGGAGCGTAGAAGTTGATCCGGCTGTTGAGGTAGCTCGGGCCTTGGTCGTGTAGGGCTTTGTGTGCGTGGGTGAGGAGGCGGAAGGTGATTCTTTTGTTGACGGGGAGCCAGTGAAGGTCTCTCAGGTGTCCGGTGATGTGGCTGGTTCGTGGGATGTCGAGGATGAGTCTGGCTGAGGCGTTCTGGATCCGCTGGAGTCTCTTCTGGGTCTTGGCGGTGGTACCGGCGTAGAGGGCGTTGCCGTAGTCCAGTCGGCTGGTGACGAGGGCCTGGGTGACGGTCTTCCTGGTCTCGGTGGGGATCCACCAGAAGATCTTCCGTAGCATGCGTAGGATGCTACGGCAGTGATATCCATTTGCAGGTCATGGCTCTCGCTGGTGAAATCTATGGCCCTGGGTCCTCACTGAAAAATGCCCCCTTCAAGCACCAGGGTGATGTCCTCTTTTTCAGCTGTCATTGTCAATCTGGAAATTGAGAGGATATGTATGGATATTCATGCCCTTTTAGCAGAATTGATTTAGAGGCCTCACTAGCTTTCTAATTTGAAGTCCTATTCAAAGCCTTAGAAGAATTTCAAGCACTGGTGTTTTTAAAATCTCTTTCCCAAGTGGACTGTGGTATTTCGTCAAGACTCCAATTTCCGCAATATAAGTTTGAAAAGAATCTAGCGGTATCTAAGCTGAAGGGAGATGGTCTGCTATCAAAGCATTTGGAGCCTTGGTTGTGGCACTGACAAGATGGAGGATTAAGTTTGAAGAATTTTAAGGAGTTTTTCCAATTTTATGTATGTTGTAAAATCTATCATACCTGCATGGGATTTAGCTTTTAAGATGTTGCAAGGTGTTTCACATGAATCTTAAAGTTCCGTGGGCTTGAAATATTAAACTATGAATGCAGTATTCTTGTTAACAATCACGTGTGCCAGAAGGATTGGAGAACTTGGTGCTTTGCTGTGCAAATTACCCTTACTAAAGAGGGTGGAAGAGGAGATCATATTGAATCATAACACCGCTTTTCTTCTAAAAAGTATCTACTAGTTTTTATACAGACCAAGAGATCAGCTTGCTCATGTTTTTCCTAGTCCATCTTCTAAGGAAAAAGAAATGTTGCATTTACTGGGTTAGAAAATAGTAGTTTTTGTTCCTTAAAAAGAAGATCTGATTTTCTAAGAAAAAAAAGGATACTTTGTGATGTTGGTCTTAATAGAAAATGAAACAAGGCATCTGATATTTTTATTAGCAGATGGATTTCCTCTGCTATACTTATAGCGTAATCTTTATCTAACATACCTGTTCAGGATGGAATTTAGGGGAGCTCAAGAAGGAGTATTTCTGCATCATGAGCAGAGATTCAGTGGGTCTCCTTAAATGAGATTTGTATGGCTGCTATTTGGTTTTCTGAATACACCTTTGATAAACACTACAAAATAGAGGATGTTGGTTTTGTGAAAGACCTTTTGTTCACAAAGTACCACATTTAGTCCTAGAAAATGACGGTGTTAAGAATTAAACGCTTCTGCTTGGTAAGCATTAACGCTTGCTTATGTTCTTCTGTTCTTGGTCGCACGAAAGTCAGTAACGTTTGTATGTCTCAAAGGCTCCCTGTTCTGTCTCCTGTGCGGTGACTTCCCCTCCAAAGTAATGATTTTGGCGAGTAGGGCTGAGGATATTGAAGACTACTGGTAAGTAATTAGGGCACCAACCTACATCTTTAGAAGTACAAACAGGTTAAATTTGAAAAGGATCAATGATTTAACCAAAACGTGAATTAATTCAATGAAGGCTATTGTGACTAAATGGCTGGTCTTTAAAAGTGCAACAATAACAATTTGATGATAGTCTTTGAAAACTCAACTATAAAATAAAAATGCCCTGAAAACTGGGGTTTCCGGTTTCCAGAAACACAAGTGCCTAAAAAAATGCCCCATGTCACGTGAGAGTAGTTCATATTGTCGTCTCTTTTTCCCTTACGTTCTTTGTACCTCATAAGAAAAATTGAAGTAGGTATAAAGAAGGAGTGATAACTTCAGGCCCCAGGTCTCTTGGACAGGGCAGTATTTTTTGGCAGCGCGGCACTAACCCTATGAGTGGGTCACTACTAATCCCACAAAAGAACAATATAACAGTGTAAACAAGGTAAAGTGCAATCACTTCAGTAATTATTTCACTTACTACAGTAATTACTGGGTTTACTACCCTATACTTTCTTCACACTAAGAAAAAATGATGACCGCAACATTATACACATTTTCCACGTGCAATAAAGTGTCACACGTGAAGCGTTCAAACGTCAAACACTGGCACAATACAATACTCGAATCATAATCTTAAATCATCATGGTTAAGCCATTCCTGGTTTTTAGGTCTCGTCCTATTAATCGTGCAAACGATAATAGGACGAGAGTATAGAGGCTCATCCAAGCTCTGAAACCATTGCGGATTACGTCGAGTGCATGTGCACATGCACGTGCTTTTTACCATTTGCTCCCGGAGCCGCCTGCCTCCGAGAGCTTCACTTCAAAGGGATCCGCTCCCCCGCCCACTGCTTCACACTTCACGGCCGCCAGGCCGTGTCTCGCATTTCTCCCCCCCCCCTCCTCCCCCTCCCCACAGCAATGCCAAGAGCTTGTTTTACGAGCGCGGCCGCTCACTTCTAAAATGTAGGCTTCTTGTAAATATAACCTTTCTCATGCCACCTCCTCTGTGCGGTCCTGTCTTGAGGCATCTAAAAATATCTCCACAACTGCCGATAGCTGGCAAACTCTCCTGCCTGCTCAGCTTTCAGGCTTCAACGAGAGAGAGTAGGGGAAAAACATATCTGGCTGTTTCTTCACTATGTGGGATTTAAGAGCTCCCTTGTTTTACTTTAAGCGCAAGGCGCGCTTGCGGCCAATGCTTGTGTTAATTAGCGTGGCCTTAGCGCGATCGCTTTCACTTTCACGGCGGCCGTGCTTGTCTTTCAGCGCTTGTTTGTAAAGGGGAGAGTATGTCTTTTGCAACCGATACCAACTTCTGGGGTACATTGCCTTTTTCCCCAAAATCCCATCAGTGCCTGATTTCATTGAATGAGCAGAACAAAGGGATTAACAAAGGTTACTTAATAGGCGTGGTTATGTATAGTGCAGGAAAGTGACTATCAGCTTTACTTCGAATGAGACAACGTCACTGCACCTTGGTGTAAAGGTCACTTCCGGGGTTGTGGTGATTTCTTTCGAACTTGTCGTGCCGCATACTTGGCTTTGGAATCTGCCAGAAAAGCTCTGGGTTGCGTGGAGTGAGTGGGTGTGCACGCCGAGTGCTCGTCTGCTGCTAGCGCTGCGGCCGCGCCATTTGATCTTGTGCATGCCCATCGCCCACTGTGATCCTTGTCATTTGTGCATTCTCACACTTGTTTTACATTTGCCAATACAGGCATATTTTTAAAGTGCCTTTTTACTCTTGAAAGATTATAACGCCCGTCTGAACTACTTCCTACAACACCCCCCCCTTTCAAAGACCGCCGAAAACCGTCCAGTGCAAGAAGGGCAAAAAGTACACCTACTGCAGGTAAGCGAGCGCCCCTACCTTGTGTGGAAATGTTGCATCTCGGGGTTCGGCTTGCATTGTCAAGGTGCCATGGCCTCCCGAGTCCTCGTGCCATCAGAATCTCGCAATGCCTTTTCTCTGACATTGTGTTTGATATATTTAGCTACGCGGTCTAATAAATTGACCCTGCCGTTGTCTTGCTTCCCACAAACCTTCTCCCGAAGAAGCCCAGAAGTGGTCAGAAGCGTTCAGTGAGCTGCTGTCGAGTACATGTAAAATAATTTTTCACACCGAGTCTAACCTCGTCTGTTATTGTGGGAGTACTTTGTATGCTTAGCCGGTTTTAACAGATCTGGTAAAGGCCGTTTAATCTACTTGCCTGTCACACTGGGAGCTCGCCATGGGTTAACAAATTAACTCATTTTTATTTAACTACTTTTTTTTGATGGTTGTCAATGTGTTTTTGGGAAACTAGCTTCACGCTAAGGCAACGTGTGATCTTGTTCTTATGCTTTTTGCTGGATTTGCCCGTTTGTGCACATTCTGATGCGCTCTACTCCAGGGTCCATATGTGATGTGCTGGTCTTTGTCAGGTTTTCTCTTTGACTTCTAGGACTTGTAGTCTTGTTTATTTTTTTTTGTGCCTTTCTGCCTGTTAGACTCGTTTTCCCTTGTTTTCTTTGTCAGTTTAATAGTTTGTCTTTCTATCACTGTTTGGACTGCTTTAAGGTTTTCTTTTGGTCCCCACCCCATAACTGTGTTATTATAGTTTATTCTTGCGAAGTCTATTAGTTTTAACTTGTTGACGTGCTATGATGTGCGAGTCAAAGATAAATGTTAAGAAGGGCCAAAAAACAAATTGATCTGGCGCAGTAGCACCCCCTGCTTAGTCTGGTATAGCGGGTGGTACAAACGGCTAACTGGCACCCCTCCGCATCACCCTTATCTCCCCCTGTCTCTTGTTACCACGCAGGCTGAGCTATGCTGCACACATGGGGTCTCTCTCCGCACGAGACAAGTGCCCAACGGATACAGGGTTCCCATTTGTGGCATATGTTGTCGGGCGCAACCTGCCCATTATGCATATCTTGTGCCTTACATCTTAAAGCACACCCAGCTCCTTATTTTATATACTCCTCCATGCAGCCTAGGCTGGACAAGCATGTGACACAGCGATTCCTCCTGTTCTGTTAAGCACCGTTGCTTCTCACACGCCCGGTCCTTTCTCTCCCGCCGTCCAACGAAACCACGAACGGTATGCACAGTTTTCATCCTCTTACACATTGCTTTTAGTCACCATCTCGGTTTTCTTCCCTCTTTTTCTCTCCCTTTACCACCATTATAAATATACTAAGCATCCTGCCTTTAAAATTACGACCCCGCTCCTTTACATTTCCTGCAGTCATAGGCAGCACATTTCCCCCACTTGCAATAAAATTGAGTTCACCTAACGCCAAAGTTTACCACAAATGCAATCACGGCCTGGGGCGCTCCAACTAACATAAATTAACAAGTTGCTGTGACAAAGGTTCAGAGGAACCACACCAGCGATGCCATATGAACAGCAGGCAGCCCCAACACATCTCCCCAACTTTGTGAGGAGGAACGAGGTTACAACTTCAGTGTGCGCTTCTTCGCAGGCATGCTTTTAGGGCAACTTTTCTGGGCACGCAGGGCCCATCTGTTATTAAAAAATGCTTTAAGTGCAACAGAAAACTTCTACCAGGGCCGTAATGTCATTGCGTTCAGGGGCCTTACATGTTATCACGTGCTGTAGCATTATATTAAGCTACTGATCAACAGTGCCTACTCCTGCGTATTAATTTTGCGAGGGGGGACAGTGTTACGACTAGGGTGACCAACTGGCATTGGTGCAAATTCAGGACGGTGAGTGTAAAAATTCAGGACAAAGGGTCAAAATTCAGGACACAAATTCAGGACAGGAGGTCAAAATTCAGGACAAAACTGCAGGACAATAGGTATGTTTTACAGACACCTCGGAGGTCGCGCAATAGTATATAAGTAAGCCCAGCCATTTCCAAACATATTCAACCATTTGCAAACCTATCCATCATGTATCCTTCCATCTATCATTTCACTCATCCATCCCTTCATCCATCCTGTCACTCATCCATCCATTATCCATCCATCCATCCTTTCACCCTATCCATCTATACACTTATCCATCCACTCTTCATCCCATCCATCCACTCATCCATCCAGCCAATTACCCTTTCACCAATCCAGCCATCCTTTCACTTACTAATTCTTCCACCCATCCACTCTTTTAGTCATCCAGTTATCCTCCCTTTCTCTCTCCATCGACCTTTTCACTTAGCCAACCTTCCTTCCATCCATCCATCCATCCATCCACCCACCATCCATCCATCTACTCATCCACTCATGGATCCATCCATTGACCCTATCAACCATCCATCTATCATTTCCCTCCTTCACACATCTATTCATCCTTTTGTGCATCTACCCTCCCTTTCACTCACTCATCCATCCTTACATCCACCCTTTCACTCATACGTCCATTCATTCACCCTTGCACTTATCAATCATCAATCCAGCCATCAATTCACTCATCCACCCACCCACCCAACCATCCACCCACCATCCACCCACCCATCCTTTCACCCACCCACCATCCACCCACCCATCCTTTCACCCACCCACTCATCATCCATCCATCCTTTCACCCACCCACTCCTCATCCATCCATCCACCCAACCACTCTCCATCCATCCATTCTTTCACCCACCCATCATCCATCCTTCCCCTCATCATCCATCCATCCTTCCCCTCGTCATCCATCCTTCCACCCACCCATCATCATCCATCTATCCATCCATCCTTCCTTCCCCTCATCCATCCTTCCCCCGTCCATCCTTCCGCTCATCCATCCATCCTTCCCCTCATCCATCCATTCTTCCCATCCATTTATCCTTCCCCTCATCCATCCTTCCCCTCCGTTCATCCATCCATCCTTCCACTCATCCATCATCCATCCTTTCACCCACCCACTCCTCATCCATCCATCCATCCCCTCATCATCCATCCATCCTTCCCCTCATCATCCATCCATCCTTCCCCTCATCATCCATCCATCCATCCATCCCCTCATCGTCCATCTATCCATCCCCTCATCATCCATCCATCCTTCCCCTCATCATCCATCCTTCCCCTCCATCCATCCATCCTTGCCCTCATCATCCATCCATCCATTCTTCCTTCCCCTCCATCCATCCCCTCATCCATCCATCCCCTCATCCATCCATCCTTCCTTCCCCTCATCCATCCATCCTTCCCCTCATCCATCCTTCCTTTCATCCATCCCCTCATCAATCCATCCATCCCATCCATTTATCTTTCCCCTCATCCATCCATCCTTCCCCTCCATTCATCCATCCATCCTTCCCTCATCCATCTTTCCCCTCATCCATCATCGAGCTACCCTTCCACCCATACATCCAGCTATTTACATTTTCTCTCATCCATCCTTCCCCTCATTCATCAATCCATCCATCCTCTCTCATTATCCATGTATTCACTCTTTCATTCATCCATTTACCCTTTCACTAATTCATCCAGCCATCCACCCATCCCTTCACTTACTTACTCGCCCACCTTTTCATATTAATTTTGAGCTGAGCCCTTTTGAGAAGAGGCCCATCAAGAACTTCACGACTGGGACAGAAGCCACCCAGGGCAGAGACATAATCCACCACAGGGGGACAAGAGCCATCACAGGAGGGGGGGGGAACAGGATCCACCAGGGTGGGCACAGGGGTGGGCATGCAGTATTCTAGTATCATCCTGGGCTCCTCGCCCCCTCCTACACAAGAGGCTCTCTGTCCAAAATGCCATCCCCCACTGTGATGTACAGTACTTACAGGAGATACCCTAAGAGAACTGATTGAACTGATTGTCCTCCATACTTTGTTAATCAGTGTGGGTGCGATTGTGCCTTTTCTTTATTGTATTACATTATAGACTGCATGTTCAAAGAATGGAGGTTTGCTTACAATTTAGTGACAGTAATTAAGCTCTGTGAAGAGAACCACGTGCTGCCTCCGTGTAATCTGGCTGAGCGGAGTCTAGGATGTTTGGGGCTCTGGGTAGAAATGGAATGTGTGAGGCCCCCTCTAAATTGCAGAGACATGAGTCATTCAGGGCTGTTTGCATCTGAATAGATGCCCCTGCTCCTGAAGTTGCAGCCCCTCCTCTCAGTCACCTTCGAGCACCTCTTAACAGCTCATCAAGGGCTGGAGGGGTCAGGGCTGCCATCCCGCTGTGCCTCTCCAATGCTGCGGGGTATCTGAGCTTTGCTACTGCATGGGAGTCAAGAAGGGAGCTGGGTGGAAGCTGTGCCGGCTTTAGGGTGGGGCGACCAGGGCCCGGCTAAGATGACGGACAAATGGCGTCCGTTAAAGAATCCTTCATGGACAACGGACAGACGGCCGAAATTACGGACTGTCCGTGAAATTTACGGACGGTTGGTCACCCTAGTTACGACTACAGTGTGCGCTCCTTCACCGCCATGCTTTGTTGGAATTAGCTTTAAACTGGGATGTAATGTTATTATGTACAGGAGGCTTACATAAAGGCGCGGTCACGATGTTTACACGCACTTAACTGACCTTGCGTTCCTGGCTTCCATTTACGCTTACAATGTATATGTAACAGAGCGCTGAACAACTTTGCGAGGTGGGACGGGGTTACGACTGCAGTGTGCGCTCCTTCGCCGCCATGCTTTTAGGGCAACTTTTATGGACGCGGAGGGCCCATCTGTTGTTAAAAAGTACTTTCAATTCAACAGAAAACTTCTAACAGGGCCCTTATGTTATCGCGTTCAGTGGCCTTACATGCTATCACATGCTGTGGCATTATATTAAGCTACTGTTGAACACTGGCTACTCCTGTGTATCAACTTTGCGAGGGTCATAGTGTTAGAGTTTGCGTTCTCTGGGCCCGGTATAACAGGAGGAGGACATGTTCTCCACTGTTGAAGTAAATTCTTGTGGGGCTCACATTTGATCTTAAATGTGGTGCACAAAGAACAGACTGGTCCGTACTTTTAAATGCGAGTGAGATTAGCCGTAGGGAGAAACCACATGTACATTTGACTCAAGCTGCTAGGTGTGTGTAAGCCTAATTTGATTTTCTGCTTCTGAAAACTGGTACTCAGTGTCACCAGGAGGGCTCAGAGATTCTGAAAACTGAGCTACGCAATTTAATACCTCTGTGCGTTACTTATGTTCCTTCAACAAAGAGTGGTTTGTATTTGGGTTTTGTTGGTTAACAAAACTGTTTAGGAGATACATTATAAGTTATACCTGTCATTTTTTCGGTGCCTTTTTTAGGTCTCGCCTGAGCCAGCGCTTTCTTTGCAAGCCCTTCTTTGCCCTGGAATGATCTGCTAATGTGCATTTCTCTGTAAATCTCTTGGTTCTGTTGCCTGTTACCTCTCTTTCTTTACTATTGCATCATGCTTTGCTGATCGTGAATCACCGTCATGTTATTTATCTAAGGCACATTGATGAATACAAAAATCAACAAACATGTCACACACCCTCACTCACCCTCACACACCCTCACCCCCCTCACCCCCACAACCCTCTCACCCTCACTCACCCTCACACACCCCCTCACACCCTCAACCTCATACCCCCTCACCCTCACCACCCCACACCCTCACCACCACCCCCTCCCCCCTCACCCCCCCTCACCCTCACACACCCTCATCACACACCCTCATCACACACCAAACATAGCAGAACAAAACATAGCATAACACAACAAAACATAGCATAACAGCATAGCAAAACCTAGCAAAACACAACAAAACATGGCATAACACAACAAAACATAGCATAGCATAACAAAGCATAGCATAACAAAACAGAACAAAACATAGCAGAACAAAACATAGCATAGCATAACAAAACATAGCATAACACAGCATAGCAAAACCTAGCAAAACACAACAAAACATAGCATAACACAACAAAACACAACATAGCATAACAAAACAAAGCTTAGCATAGCATAACAAAACATAGCATTACAAAACATAGCATAGCAAAACATAGCATAGCAAAACAAAGCATAGCAAAACAAAGCATAGCAAAACAAAGCATAGCAAAACAAAGCATAGCAAAACAAAGCATAGCAAAACAAAGCATAGCAAAACAAAACATAGCATAGCATAACAAAACACAATATAGCATAGCATAACAAAACAAAGCATAGGATAGCAAAACTAAACATAGCATAACATAACTTAGCATAACATAACAAAACATAGCATAACAAAACACAACACAGCATAATAAAACATAGCAAAACACAACAAAACATAGCTTAACAAAACACGACTAAACATAGCATAGCAAAACAAAACATAATAGCATAGCAAAACATAGCTAAAGAAATATGACCGGAAACATGTAACAGTATAAAAGCATGATTTTCGGTAGGTAGTCACGTGACCACATTTTAGTATCACGTGCTTATGTTCTTACCGAATCCTGCAACGTAAAACTCAATCATCCACGTGACTGTCAACCTAAGCAGAACACCCAGCAATTCATACGTCTCTCCAGTCCTCACCCCGCCCCACCCAAATATGTGTTCCTGTATTCGAAGGTGCCCAACGCCCTACCTTTTCCAGCCCCCGTCACCAAGGCTCTGCGGCCGCTGAAGTTGATCTCCATGGGGGCGTCGCGTGCGCAGCAGTCCGGTGCAGTTCCAGGGTAGAGGACTAGCGCGCCAGGAGAGCGGGCTGCAAACTTATTGAAATGGTCTGAGGCGGAGCTACACGAAAGGGTGGGGCCACGAGACAGAGGTGGGCTCAGTAGAGAGGAAAGGTCAGGATTAGGAACTGGCCGTCAGCGGGGCGCCTTCTTATGTGAGAAAAGAAGTTAGAAAGTTAAATCAAAGCAACTCATGGGGCAGGTGACTCACTCCCTGCAAATTTTGACCGGTGACTACGGGTGGAATCCTTGCGACCAGGCGGTCTTTTCCTCTGAGCTTTCAGTTTTATCTCTGTCACTGTGTAGTGTACTCTCTGCTTGGGTTGTTTTTGCGTTTTTGCCTGTCCTCTCTATCCTAGGCTCCCTTTCCGTCTTCTCTGCCCCGAGCGTGCAGAGCCTGTCTCACAACTCTCCACTTCTTTCATGGAGGTCGGTAAAGCCTCCGTGGCTTCTCTTAACCTTCCAATAACAAGCATTGTCGAAGGCAATAGATCTTGCCTTTAACAGGCGAGTGCTGGGTTATTGGCTTTGTTAGTGCTTTTTAGTTTACTGCTCTAAAATGGCAGTCAGCCTTGTTGGAATTATAGAATAAAACAAGCATTTACAATGCAACGGTTTCGCCTTTGCAAACGTTTAAGCTATTGGCATTGTAAATGAAAAACTTTTTATTTATGTGTTGGTTTTGAAAACAGATAAATAAAAGGCATTGTCATTTACAATGCCAATAGCTTAATCTCTCGCAAATGCAACACCTATTGCATTTCTTAAAACACAGCACGAAGAGAAACAGAGCTATCCGGAGTAGCACTGGATAGAAAGATAGGTTTCAATGGAGCCTTGGTTGAGGCAGCCCCTTGAAGGTTTCACTCACGCGATGGTCCACTGATGGAACTGGGCCTTGCTGGGGTGGAAGAGAGAAACAGCTCCTGGACGCTAGGTCCAGGGATGTCTTGTGTGTGTCCAAGGACCACCCAGACCTTTAGTCAAGATTAGGGGTCTAGAAACACAACAAAAATCTACTGGTCACAGTAGAGATTCTGCTAGTGCCCTGGGGATCCAGAGCTCGTGGCCCCTCGTGGTTAGAGTTTGGAGCCCGTGACAAGTAAGAAAGGCACGTATCTCCAAGTCTGTTAGTGGCATAAAAAGAACTCTGTCCACCCTGATCTCGGCTGGCAGGAGGAGACACCGGGATGGTCCATGTTACTGTAGTGACCTGATGGTCACTGTTCTAGTTGTTGTTGTGCCACCCACTCCCAGAGGCTGCCTTACACCTCATCCCAAACCCATGGACTTGTGACCCTGCGACCCATGTGCCCTGGGCCAGTTCTACCCACTAACTTCCTGTGTCTGTGTCATGATTATATATGCCTGGTCCTAGGGCCCCAATACATTCCAGTTACCACCGGCAGGCTCTGTTTCAAGCAGGTCCTCGCGCTAGAGAGAGCAGCCCCGGTGTGGTGGGTGGTGGTGTGGATTTGGACTCCGGGTAGCTCCCAACTGGACTTTTTCAACTGTTCGGATTGTCTATGTCCTGGCTACACTGGCGGAGAGCTTTCTAGCAAGTTCCCACCGGGCAAACTTGTGGAGACTGTCAGAGCTGCAGGGGCGGGGCGGGCACAGGGTTCAAGTGGGAGAGCACCGGAGTTATCAACCCAGCAGCAGTCGAGGTCTCTGCTATGGAACTCTGGCGGCATCTAGTGGCCAAAGAACACAGTGTGGGAGTGCTGACGTATTACAGCCACTCGATCCACGTCTGGCAGAAGGGCACGTGGAACCACTGGCATTCTAGAACATTCGCCACCCCTGTACAAGGCAGGTGTAGGGTAGTGCCACTGTGGGCAGTCGCTATAAAACGTGTACAGTTCTGCTGTACTGAGGTTGGAGGGGTAGTGCAGGTTGATGGCATCGCTCTCCCTCGTACCCCCGCGGCATTGCCACTATGCAGTAATCACGTAGGGAGGTGCAAATTGAGGGCTTTGCCCCTAAGAGGCAGTCTTTGCATCGGGAACAGGTACAGTTCTCACCAAAGGAACCAAAGGGCTCTCGCCAGCCACGAGGATGAAGAAGACGCAGACACTGCGGGCAGAGCAGACAGCGAGCGGGGGCTCGAGTCAAACTACAAGGCTTTGAGTTCAAGTGGGGGGGGACAGGTGGTGGCCCTCGGAGCTGGGACCATCTCCGACTCCGGTCTCAGAATTAAGGAACTTGGGAGTCTGGCTGGACTCTAGCCTTAACTTTGTTGGCCATACTAAAAAAAACGTGGCTTGCTGTTTTGGCGTTCTTCGGGGCCTAAGACCTGTTCTCAAATTTTTTGATGCCCCGACCAGGCAGCTGGTGATTCAGGCGACGGTAATTTCCCGGCTTGATTACGCCAGCTCCCTCCTGGTGGGGGCCAACCAGGCAGAAATCACCCGCCTGCAGCGGGTCCAAAACGCTGCAGCTAGAGCGATAGTGGGCTTGCCTAGATTCTGTCCTTCGCTCCTTGCACTGGTTGCCGGTGAGGATGAGAATCCATTTTAAGGTTTTATGTCTGGCTTTTAAAATCTTGAACGGTACTCCTCAGATCTTGTCCAATCTCTTGTCTTTGTATGTCCCGGCACGCTCTCTTCGATCTTTGGGCCAGGCTTTCGCCGTGGTCCCCCGGTTTAAGCTTTGTCGTGCCGGTGGCCGATCCTTTCGTGGGAAAGCCGCGGCTATCTGGAACTCTCTCCCGGTTGAGATTCGTTTTTTGGAGGATCTCTTGCAGTTTCAAAAAGCCATTAAAACTTTCTTATTTTAGTTTTTCCCCTTAGCTGTTCCTTTTCAGATTTTGTGTTGGTAGTGTTATGTTTTACCTTGTCGGGCGCCAGGACGCTCCTTTGCTGGAGCAGCTGTGCGCACAATAAATAATATTAACATAACATAACATAACAAGTCACGGCTCTTCTCCCCGATGTTGTGTAAGTCTGGGCAGGCCATTCGCATTGCTCTTTGTTGACTCACTCCCACATACATGTAAGGGGGGCTGCAAAAGAGAGGGGTTTGGTGCGATGGGCGTATTAACATAAATAACCAAGTCACCCAGAATGTGCAGTGCAAACGAGTCGAAAGGGTTTGGGAGTAGCATTATAAAATTAATCTAGCACCCACTTCTGTCGCACTGCAACTCAAAGCACTTTTAAAACATGCTGCTTTGTCAGCTGGCTTGCTAGCTTAACCAGGAAAACATGCAAATAGGGTGTGGGGGCGAGAGCGTTCAATCTACGCAGAATAGAAGGAAAATGAAATTCCACCATGGTGTTTTTTTTCGAATATATCACCTCGCCTTAACTCGCATATAGCAATGTAACTTGAACAGCATTTGAGCTTATAAATAACTCCATCTGGCAAAATTAAAAAAACAAGCAAATCTGCATTGGACATGTTACAAAGCTCATCGTGAGGTCCGGACAACAGATGTAAACCAAACACAAAAGTACAACAACCTGTCGGAGATGCAGAAAGACACGCACATGTGTTTTAACCAATATAGCAGTTGGTAAAAAGATCTGTTAGCGGTTGCAAGGAACAACGTGGTTAGATTCCATCAAATAATATATTTGCGTGTTTCTCTTTTCAGATATATTCTTTTGATGTAATCTAACCATGTGGTTCCTTGCACCTGATACCATGTCTTTGCTGACACTGCTGTCAACAAAAGGAGACTCTTAACATGGATCCCCAGAGGGAGAGGGTGTGATACAGCGGTTAGAGCTTCTGACTCGTAAGCTAGGGATCGATGTTAGTCTCGGCGTCGGTCCAACATTCCTGGGATTCTTTTCTGAGAAAATCACTTAATTTCTCAATTGCCAGCCCTATATCAATCTACGAAAATAAATTAAACAAAAAAAGCTGTTATCTCAGAGGGGTGGTGGGGGCAGACAAGTAGTGTTGTGGTAGGGGCGAGGGGATGGAGAGAGACTTCACAGGGCGATTAAGTGACGGCACTACAAATGAAGCGATAATTTAAGTTTTAAGAAAAAAGCAGCGACCTCGGAGCGGTGGGCAAGCAGTGTTGTGAGGGGGTGGCTGGGACGACAAAGGGAGATTACGTGACGGCAGGGCAAATGAAGCTGCCGAAGTTTAATGCACGAAGTAAACCAAACCGAACACTTAACGAGCAGAGTAAGGCCAACAACAACAAAGTCAGGTCCCGGGCCGGCCAGCCAATCACAGCGCGGCCCGGGGAATGACGTCATGGGGGTGTCCCGGCCGGCAGCCAATGACAGCGCGGCCCAGGACAAAGGGGCGGGACTTAAAAAAAGACCGAGAAACGCCCCCGAATCGCGTTTTCTCGGGAAAGCATGATTGACAGCCTCTGTCTCCCAATGGCTAGCCTCCATTTATGGAGCTAGCCAATGGGAGACAGAGGCTGAACCAAAGCCCATATGTAGGATCATGAGATTTTGCCATGGGCGGAGCAACTGCTACGCAGTTGCAACGCCCAGGGCGAAACCTAAAAAGCATTGTCAAAGGGAGTGGGTGTGGCTTAACGGCCAGAGGGGCTGACTTTGAAGCTGAGGAACCAGGTTCGAGTCTGGCGGGAGGTCCAATCATCCTGTAATTCTGGGCAAATCACTTAATCCCCCGTGCCTAAAAAAAGGAATGTGTTAGTCTGTACTGCAACTTGTATTCCTGTAAAGCGCTCTAATACCGTTTGCCCTATATAAAACATCCAGTCAGCCTTTTGGCTTTGGCAATTCTTGTTTCTGTCTGTCATGTTGCGAAATTTTATTGTTGGGGTGCTGGACCCTCAGCCAGGGCACAAGTCCTAAAAAAAAAAGAAGTGGGGGGGATCAACCTAGTTAGGCAGTATGCAAGTGACATCATGGTGTGCAACATTACGGCGTACATCACGGCTCATGACATCACACATGGCATCACAGGAATTGACATCATAGAAGTGGCATCACAAGCCACGACTTTACAAGAAGTGGCATCACAAGAAGGGAAATCAGATCTAAAGCCCTCACATATATGTTTAGCAGGTCTATCATGTGTACGTTGAGCGCATTGCGAGATAATAGTACAGTGAGCTATGGAAGATGATATGTGACTTCTACACCTTGCAATCCCCCAGTTTTATGTAACACATCCTGTACATTCATTTACAAACTTATACCATTTATTGTATATGTAATATGCATGTGTTTATGAAAAGCGCGCTGGCACCCTGCATTGTGAAGAGTAAGGCTATACAAGAACAAGCATTGGCATAGCCAATATGTCTCGCCTTTGGGGCGTTATAAGTGTTAGACAGCGCTATTGGCTTGGTTAACGTTTTTAATATGTGTTGTAGAGCATTGTGAATGCTGTGCAGCATGTTGAAAATGTATAAGGTATAATAAAAAAAGTGTTATAACCATTTCTGTGGTGTAAAACTTGTCCAATCAGAGTGAAGAAGTGAGTGAAATTCACAAAGTAGAGAAATGTCTCTAATTGTTGGCGTGTGTTATTGGGGGAAACTATACATTTTTTAACATCCCGGAGTTTCCGGTATTCAGGAAGTGCAAAATTAGAGTAAACACATGCAGTGCACTAATGGAGTTAATATAAAAGTATGCTGCATGCCTCTGCATGTGTTTTCTACTGTGGCAGACTAATCGAACGGTCGTTATGGAAGTTGCATGCATCCCACAAAGCTGCGGGTTGCACATATTCTGCAAAGGATTATTACCAGGTCATTGTCAGGAGAGGCCCAATTATGCGGCATATGTGGCAGGGAAGGACCAAATCATGCGATGGGGAGGGCCAATTTATGCTGCAAGGGCAAATTATGCGACCTAATGCGGTATCTTTTCTGATAGTATTGTTTTTATAATTTTGTCATTTTTTCCACCTGTTATCACTGTCTGGGTAAAGGTCTCACCTCATTACCAGTTTAACATCCAAATGCAGTCATAAGCATCTGAAAGATGACCAGTCAACCGGAACATAGGGCATTCCACTGCACGGCAATTAGAGATCAAGTGATTTTAATAACGTTTGTTCCGTTTGAGTTGGAAACATTTGTGTTGTTGTTAAAACTTGTAGATTGTATAGCAGATGACGAATTATGTTGAAAATTCCCACAAACCCATAATTATGCAAAAAACATCACCAGACGTCAGCTGCAGGATCCACGCTCCTCCTCTCTTTGGGGATGGAGATATAGCGCTTTGACAGCACCGCGCTACAGGCGTCAACTCCTCCTCTGGCAATCAGGAAAATAGTGCCACCAAAGCGCTAGGGAGCCGGCGAGGATCCAGAGTCCCACACAAGAAAGTAGTGCCCATGCCCACACTCCTCACCTCCTTGGGATACAGGCAGTCACAGTATAGTGCTCACGAGGCGTATGGCAGCAGCGCAGGCAGGCAAGGCTGGTCAAGATTAGCAGACAGTGGGCACTCATCAGTTTACTTAGTGCAGCTAATTTGACCATTTTAGGTGACTTAAATATTCATTTTGATGACCTGTCTTGTACCGCTACAATATCCCTAACTTCTGGTCTAGCGGCTATGAATTGTGTGCTGGTTAATTCAGGACCGACTCATGTAGCAGGTCATTTATTAGATCCAGTTTTTTATAATATACTTAGCTTGCGCTGGGTCTCTACCCTTCCTGTCATTTAGTCTGATCATTTTATAGTCGCCTTTCGGCTCACGGCAGAGCAGACTAATCCATTTTTACCCAATGTGGGGAGTAACTTTGAGTCTAGAAATTGGAGTAAACTTGATATGGATCGTTTTAATCATCATTTAATGGAAACCATGCCTTCTATTAATCAAACCTCGATGACCGACTTAGTGACCATTATGAACTGGATCTCTAATACTGGGGATATATGTCTCCCTCTGTCCTCCCAGAAGGTAAAAAATCATCGTCCCCCAGCCCCCTGTTTCTCACCTACCTTACAAAAAGTGAAAAGTAAGTGCAAAGCCTTAGAGAGACACTGGAGGAAAGATTATGCCTCAGAATCTAAAGTAAAATATAAAAAATCAATCAGAGAGTATCATTCTCTCTGTAATATGGCCCGGGCCGAGTATGTAAGTACCACTATCTCTAATGTTCAAAACTGCCCGAAAGTTCTGTATAGTTTGGTTTAGGAACTTTCTAGTGCTGCTTGTCAAGCTCCTCAACCAACTCTATTAGAATCCCAATGTGAGGAGCTTGCAATATTTTTCCTTAATAAAGTGGAGCAGATCTATTCTAGATTAAATATCCCTAATACTTCTACTCCACAACAATGCATGGTCACTACTGGTGTATTAAATCCTGGAACTCAGTTTGGGGTTCAGAAGGAGAATAATATGAATAAACTTGAACAATGGACACTGTTTGACACGACTTCTTTGGATCAAGTCTTAAATAGTGTTAAATCAGGCTCCCCTCGGGACCCGCTTCCTGTCACTATACTGCAAAAAATGGACCCTTCTATTCTAGAGCAGATTAAGGAGCTACTTAATGCCTCCTTACGTGAAGCCCTGATTCCTCCTGTATGGAAGCATGCGATGGTTCTTCCATTGTTAAAGAAACCTAATGCGGACCCAGCCCAACTCTCCAACTTTCGGCCCATTTCCTTGCTCCCAGTTTTCTCCAAGTTGTTGGAGAAACACGTGAACTCGCAACTAACTCACTATGTGGATTCCCATAAGCTCTTACGCCCATCTCAATCAGCGTTTACAGAAGGGTATTCCATGGAAACCATACTTTTGGGAGTGAGTGAAATGTTGCGCAGCTATTTGGATGTTGGGGACACCGTGGCGCTCATATTGTTAGACCTGAGCGCCGCATTTGACACAGTGTCCCATACTGTGCTTCTGCAAACACTTCGATCCATTGGCGTAGAAGGAGTTGCTTTGGGATGGATAGCAAATTTTCTGTCCGGTCGCACATTTCAGGTTTCTTCTTCTAAAGCAGTTTCCAAAGTGCATGCTTCCCCTTACGGAGTGCCACCGGGCTCGATTCTCAGCCCTTTATTGTTTAACATTTATGTTAAACCATTGGTTGATATTAGAGAGGAGGCAGGGCTGTAAATTTTTTCATATGCTGATGACTCCCAAATAGTCTTCTCTCTTTCTGCTAAAGGAGCCGTTGGGCCCTCTTCTCCAAGATGGATTGAGTAAAATCATGCAGTGGATGCAAGTCAATTCACTTAAGCTTAATGGAGAGAAGATGTATGTGTTCATCCTAGGGAAAAATAAAGAACTGTGGGGCCCTCAACATTGGCCTCCTGAATTGGGTGTTACCCCTCTGCCTACTAAACAAGCCCGCAATTTGGGTTTTGTAATTGATCATCTCTCGATGAGGCTTCAAGCCATCAAGGTGGCGGCAACATGTTTATCCATTCTTAGATGGCTCAAAAAGATTTTATGGATGCTGCCGGAATCTACAAAAAGAACGGTAGTCCAGGCTTTGGTCACCTCTCGCTTGGACTATGGCAACATCCTTTTTCTTGGAGCTAATAAGGAAGTGATTCATAAATTACAAATTGTTCAAAATGCTGCTGCTCGCCTGCTCTGCCAGATTCCCAAATTTTCTTCCGTCTCTAGCTCCTTGAGTGATCTCCACTGGTTGAAAGAAGAGAATCACATTAAATTTAAGACCTTAACCCATATGTATAGGATTAAAATGGGTAAGGCCCCCCCAATATTTAAGATCCATTGCTCAATTGTACGTTCCTCCTCGTCCTCTTTGTTCAGCCAATCAGACAAAATTTGTGGTCCCAAGGTATAGATTATCAAGAGTAGGCGGTCGCTCCTTCTCCTACCTAGCGCCTACTTTGTTGAATTCTCTTCCTTTATCTTTGAGGAATGAGCCTAGTTTTGTGCACTTTCGTAAGATGTTGAAAACCTGGCTTTTTAACCAATAGTTTTCCATCCTTTTCTGTTTTGTCCTCTTCAGGCGGCGCCGGGAAACCCTTCGGTAGCTGAGCGTCTTATACAATTAAATAACTTAACAGGACAGCAGCTCCTAGAAGCAGTCATCTCCCATAAAGTGGCACTCCTCCTGACATAGCGGTCTTCACTTCTCACTGGCCCTGTGGACAGCAGAGGGGTACACATGGGCTCAGGGGCCAGCACACAGGCCCTTGCGGCGGTACCTCCTGGCAGAGTGCCCCCTCTCAATCAAATCCACGTTCAGTCTAACCACATGGAAGCTCGGCTCCTCCTTATATACGCCCCTCACCCCACCTACTAGAAAAAGCCAGAAGCTTCTGGAAGGGTCCTGGCAGTAGCAGTCCCAACTGTCATTGTGGGGGAGGTGTAGAGCACCCTGTCACTTCGCGCACTAGACAGCCAACCCACCGCAGGCAGGCAGGCAGGCAGGCACAAAGTACATAAAAATGGTGACTGTGGAAAGTGACACTTTTAAACAGCGTAAATAAACCTCTGCACACCATTGTGCAGCATTCCATCACACACATATAGCAAAAAGGCTAGGGGGAAAGGCGAAAAAGTTCAGGATGACCCTGCAAGCAGGGCCAAGTCCAACATGACCCCCTTCCAGCCAAAAGCCAGGTTAGACTAATCAATGCCTTGATGGGCTTCCCTGCTTAGGGCGAGAAAACACAGATGCGGGCCTGCAACTGCAGGGGCACCTGCCGGTTCTCCGCCACTCTGGAACCAGGTGGTTCCCTCTGTCAACACTCCCTGGACCAACTAAGCCACCCCACTGGTACTCTCTATTCGGTTGCGGCCAGGACCGGCCCCTAGGCCATCCAGATGTCTCGGGTCCTTGCCGCCTCACAGAGTGGGGGCAGTAGCCCCAGGCACATAATACCTGTTGGCCACTCTACTTCTCCTCCGTGCAGTTCCAGACTGCCACTGGTCCTCCCACCTGGGGTCCACACCCTCAGGCTGACCAGCAGTCAGGGGCGAGGCTCTCCTCCCCCTACCTCTCCTTCTGGGGTTCCGCACTCTCCGCCTACGCGGGACACCCTCAGACCACCACTCTCTCACTCGTCCAGGGCAGTGACCCTGCAACTGATCCACTAACCCAGAGTCTAAACCCTTAGGTTGCACCAGTGCCAGAGGCGAGTCCTCCCTCCCTCTGCACCCCCTCCCAGAGTTCCGCACCCTCCCGACTGGAGTAGTACCCCTGGAAGACAACTCCGGGGGGAGACTGCTTACAGACATCCCTCCCGCCAGGTCAGGCAATACTGGAACCGGGCCTCCCAACCCAGGATCGAAGCCCTGTGGTTGAGCCGTTGCCAGAGGCGAGTCCTTCCTCCCTCTGCACCCCCTCCCTGAGTTCCGCACCCCCTGGAAGTCAAACCAGGGGGTGCGGGTCTAAACCCTGTGACTGAGCAGACCCCAGAACCCCTGGAGCGCTGATTACGGACGCCCCGGGTTCTCCTGACACTAGGGGATCCCTTTCAATGGACGGCCTATCAGGACAGCCTAGGCTCCCTACCTGGGGCTCCCTTATGGAACTCTCCTGGCCCTGAGACCGCGGTTGGGGCACCTAGGGACACCTCCCCATCTCATTCCCTCTCCTAGGAGACCGAACGTGAGGCCCTATAACCCTCTCACTACCCTGGGACCTAGTTGGGCTATTTTGCACCTCTCCCACCTCGCTGGAGTGGAAGACCCCTGAGCCACTCCCTTCAGGATCACTCCGCAATGCCTCCTCCGACTCTCTGGCACTCACCCAAAGGTCTGCCTCCAGTGCAAGCTCCCTGGGATCGGAGAGCCCAAGGTCAAAGAGGTGATGCACAACCTTGGGAAACAATTTCTGAGCACATGCTTCCTGATAATTACATGGAACAGCCCTTCCCAGTCATTCACTGCACTACACACCATCCAATCCTCTAGTGCAGTCCAACACACCTCCACAAACTCCTCCCAGGACTGGTGAGCCAGTTTTCCACTGCTCTTGAACTCCAACCTGTCCCCCTCTTCCTGGGATTCAGGTACTGTCTTCCGGGCCCTGGGAGTGGGACTCCCTACACTGGATTCAATCTCGCTGCCACCACTTGATCCCACCATCACTGGTGAATCCAGACCACAGAAACTACTCTCAGGGGAGAACCTACCCACTGAGCTAGTCTCTCCCGGGCGAAGACCCTTTCAGCCTCAGCCATCCTTTCCTGTGCAAGGACCTTTTCGGTCTCCAGCTTTTTCTCTTGCACCCTCAGCTGTGCTATCTCCTTGGCGTGCTCTAACCTGAGCCTCTCCAAAGCCAGCTGATGTTCCCTATCTTCCCTCCTATCTACCCACTCTTCTGGGGACAGGGAAAGGGATGGGGCATTACCCCCGACACTGGACCCAGCAAGGGAATCCCTATCTATGGGGTCCTCACTACCTACTGGTGTCCCCACCCTGTCATCTTGTACCTCCTGTTCAGGATCCTTAGGGCCACCCCCCTGGCATACTGCCAGGGCCCTCTCTTGCTCATAGTGCTCACGGTCCCACTCATCCTCTTGCCATTTAATCAGGAATTCCTTGAAGGCATGACTTGGTGTCTGACCCACTTACTATTATATCTCTCTCCTCACAGAACCCCCTCAACTCCAACACACTGTACTTGAACAGATGGTCAAAATCAAAGGCAGATTCCATTTTGGCAAGACACCAAGACGCAGTGCAAGAGAAGGGACCTAGGTGCAAGGGCTGCTACAGGAGTGCGCAATGCCACTTTCAGGGCGCAACAAAATCAGGAACAATAATCTCCAAAACCTGTGATTACTCTACATGTAGAATTTGTAGTGCAACCAGTTGTCGCTGTGGTACTGCTCGAACCCAAGTCCTATCCCACCGCTGAACACCAATGTTAGAAACGGGGTAGTGTCCCTCTTTTCAGGCACTTTACAAATAGCGCTCACGAGGCGCTAGAGGAACAGGCAGGGGGATTCCCTCACCAGACGTCAGCTGCAGGATCCACGCTCCTCCTCTCTTTGCGGATGGAGATATAGCGCTTTGACAGCACCGCGCTGCAGGCGTCAGCTCCTCCTCTGGCAATCAGGAAAATAGTGCCACCCAAGGGCTAGGGAGCTCGCGAGGATCCAGAGTCCCACACAAGAAAGTAGCGCCCATGCCCACACTCCTCACCTCCTTGGAATACATGCAGTCACAGTATAGCACTCACAAGGCGCTAGGGTAGTAGCGCAGGCAGGCAAGGCTGGACAAGATCAGCAGACAATGGACACTCATCAGTACAGAACAGCAGCTCCTAGAAGCAGTCATCTCCCATAAAGTGGCACTCCTCCTGACTTAGCAGTCTTCACTCCAGCAAAGGCTCTCACTGGTCCTGTGGACAGCAGAGGGGTACACAGGGGCCAGAACACAGGCCCTTGCGGCGGTACCTCCTTGCAGAGTGTCCCCTCTCAATCAAGTCCACGTTCAGTCTAACCACATGGAGGCTCAGCTCCTCCTTATATATGCCCCTCACCCCACCTACTAGAAAATGCCAGAAGCTTCTGGAAGGGTCATGGTAGTTCCAGTCCCAACTGTCATTGTGGAAAGTGTAGAGCACCCTGTCAATTCGAGCACTAGACCGCCAACCCACCTCAGGCAGGCAGGCACAAAGTACATCAAGCACACCATTGCGCAGCATTCCATCACACACACATATAGCAAAAAGGCTAGGGGGAAAGGCGAAAAAGTTCGGGATAACCCTGCAAGCAGGGCCAAGTCCAACAAGGGGGCACTCGGTGGGGGATGAGGAAATAGACATCTTCAGCAATTGTGATGCAGACAGGGCAGCCCACTCTGTCACAATCTGAGCTGACACCGGGTCCAGCGCTTCTACAAGATTGTTGTGCTGTAAACTGGCCACAGTGATTGTTTGTGGGAGGGGGAGAGAAAACAGGTATGGTAAATCATGTCTCCCTGAGGGTTACTGTCATGCGAAGACATCTCTGCATACTGAGTAATCTGTGCATCCCCTGGCAGATCATTAAGCAGGGGCTTGTCGTGCAGTGCCAACACCCATCTGGCCTTATGCCAGGCCCTGCTAAGTGTTCTACGTCCAAGTGCCCTTAATATGGCTGACCTGAGACAAAGGGTTATTTTTCACTCATCCGTGATCGAAGACTCACTTGAGCACGATCAACACAAACAAATACATTGTTAGTAGGCCAAATTGTTATAGTACATTTAACCCTGGCCCCAATTTTGCCATTTAAAAGAAAATGTGCATAAATCATACGTGGTACAGCATAAAAAATGCTACCTCTCAACGAGGGGCGATCATTTATTATGGACGTGTAAATCAGATCTATTCAGGGGACCTCTATTAAATCTAAATAACCTAAACATGTGTCTGGGGGGTGAGATGACAACTGCCTCTCTTATAAAGAGAATTCTATAAAGTTTAGAAGGAACATTAGAGGCAACACAGAAACGCGACAAAGTTACTGCTCGATTTAGAATTTAGAATTTTCTGCAAAACACGTGGCACTATTGTTACCATACCTTATTTTTGGAGGTTCTCCGCTATGACTATCTTTGCACTGCTGGTAACTGTTACTAGAAGGCCTTGACTAAAGCGCAACACTTCATTAATCTCCATATACAAGAGGTAACGTATGCATGAATCGGGATAGCTACAGAAGGTTCTTATAATGGCTTAATGAGTAAAATCTATAAAAATTAAAAGCACACTCTCAGAATCTCAGATTTGGAATGAGGCAGGGCTGTTTGCATTGAGGCACTCTCCCAACTGTGTTACAACATATGGATACAATAAAGAGGCAGAACAAGCAGCAACCCTGCGTTCCCTTTAAAATTACAGTGGATTAATCGAAAACATGATCAATCACCCACTATGTACTCGCAGCAGCGATGTTAATCACCACAGACATATCACAGCCCACCTGAGAGACGTGCACTGGCTCCCTGTCAACAAGGGGATCACCTTCAAGCTCCTCACCCATGCTCACAAAGCACTCCACGACGCTGGAACAGCATACCTCAACAAATGACTCACCTTCTACACCCCGAACCGCCAGCTATACCCCGCTGACCTCGCCCTCGCCACCGTCCCGCGCATCCACAGAACGACCACCGGTGGCAGATCATTCTCCTACCTCGCCACCAAGACATGGAACGCCCTCCCCATCCACCTGCGATCGACTCAGGACCTGCTGACCTAAAGGAGACTTCTCCAGACCACGGTGTTTGAGCAATAGCAGCACCCCCCCACACACACCTCCCCGCTTAGCACCTTGAGACCCTCACTGGTGAGAAGTGTGCTCTACAAATGGTGGATTGATTGATTAATTTTGTTTAATGCTTCTTCATTCTTTCAATGAATAGCATTGCGGGCTCTGTACTTGTTGCTGCGGAAACATTGAATACGGCCGGCAACATCGCTGACACCCCACAGAACACTAATCTTCAAACCCGTGCATGCACCGGCAGTGCTAACCTGCTGCTGATCCAGGCTGAGTCATGATTTGCGCGATCCCAGAGCTTGCAGCCTCTGGCTCTGCATTGCTACGGATTTGAAATCCCTTTAATAAAAGCAAAAATCATTATGCCTAAAATACTGAAGATTACAGAAGAAACCCCACTGACCATGGTGAGGAAGTAGTCATGGAGCAGACAAGAAGTGTAGTCACTCGACATATTTCCTGTACTATGTGCTTTATTTTCAAAACAAAAAAATACAAGGCGGGGAGGGAATTCATGGAACAGGCGCCCTCTGAACTCGTCTAATAAACAAAGAAATACAAATGTGTGTGTGTTTGTTACCTCTAAAGCCATCGCGGGAGGGGGAAATGCAGGGAACAGGCCCCCCCGGGAATGCGGCTGATGAGCAGGAACCATGTGTTAGCTCAAAAGCGAAAGTCAACAAAAACAAGTTGTCCGATCCAGCTGCGCATGACAGCGCTGTGTTTCATGATCCACAAAGGAATACAGCTGGCACCCTGCGCAACGCTGCTCGCTCCCGGCAGCTGGAGGCCGTGGTAGTGAACATTTTCAGAAAAGGTTGGACATGCACCTGCCTCGGCCATTTGCATTCTTTCATTTTTGAAAGCCACATGCAAGGCCATTAAAATGTGACAACCACCCACATGAGCTTTCAGAAAGCTTTCAGAATGTCTGGAGTGATTCCAAGAGGCATGCGTGCGGTTTGACCTAAAAAATGGTGGTACGTAAATTATTTAAACGCCTCCTCAGGTGTAGTAAGATCTTTATAAATGCAATTTGCTTTGTGTAAATACTGGAAAAGACCAACGCAGTGCATGCATATCTCCTAAACAGGGAATGAACACATTGAAAAGCTGCCTCTCCTAAGTATGAGTGAAGTGCTAACAAGGTGTGAGCCTTTGTTTCCCCTCCGTTTCATTTGCATCAGGTGTGAGGTTCCTGACTGCTCCCAGCCAAGAGACTCGAACAAAAGGAGGCCAGATTACCCCTCAAATTCGGCCTTTGTTATGGGCCCAGCAGGAATCTTAAATAAGAAAGCACCGTCCTCGCTGTTGCTTGTTGCAGATGGAAAGCAGACAATGTGCAGACGCTGCTGAAAGTGTCCCGGTCTTTGGAAATTACTCCGGGACTAGTTCAGCACATTATTCAGTGGGGCCCAAATTCTTGGTAGGGTGGACGGTGTTCACCCTGTGAAAATAGTGGGTGGACGCCGTCCACCTGCGTGTACCCCCGACTCGTGCCCTGCCTAAAAAACACTGGCTAAAGGCATAAATCTTTTATTGATCTAAAAAAACGGCACACAATATCTAGGGTGACCAGAATACCAGAATTTTAAAGCCAAAAACCGGGACGTTTCACAAAAATAGAAGGACTACAAATGTACTTCAAACAAGGGAACAGAATGACATGGCTCATCAGCATAGAATTATAGAAGAAGCAGTAAACATAAATAAAATGCAATTTTTAAAGACAGTTTCATGCCTGTTAATTAAAATATTAGCTTATAACAGCAAACTATTTCTGCTTTGTAAAACGTACAAAGGCACCTCTCACCATTTTCAGTCAGCTCTCTCTAAAAACCGGGACATGAGCTAGAGTTCGTGAAATCTGCTGGGACAGCTGGTAAAAGAAAGGGATATCTGGTTACCCTACATATTACCATAGAATGCCCTGGCACCAAAGAGAACTGCATTGTGAGTGATGTGATCGTTATGAAAGAGAGGGAATACAAAATTGGTCCGTGACTCAATTTGGCATAAGATAAAATATAATTTAGTTAATGTGTGTTGTTTAGAGAGCTACAACACTGGTATTAATACCTAGAACAACCACTTCCATATATGCAGTCAATACCTTGTTTATGAATGCATTTGCTGAAAGTGAAAAAAAAATCGAAGATACCACACAAGGAGAAGAAAACGCCACAGAAACCGGATATCATTTGCATAACATTTATTACTTTAATGAATCACAATTTCAATTTGATATACTGATAGTAGGTTGCCCCAGGGGAAGAAAAGGAGAGTTGGGATAGTGGAGGTGATGGGTAGTGATAGTAAAAGTCATAGAAGTGAAGGTAAAACAATGCAAATTGTTCGATAAATACTGGTAAACAGACGAGTTTAGGTAGACCTGTCCGTTAACAAAGCATTACATGATTCTGTAATTTATAAACATGCATAGATGCACTTTCAAGGTATGTCAGGAGGGAGACAGGTACAGGTCTTGGATGGTGGAGAACGTCGACGTTTCGACTCGACTAACGCAATGAGGGAAATGTGGACCTCAGCTGCGAGTCTTCATCAGGACGGGAATTGGCAACCTATTCCTGGTGCCAGGCCTGGCTACTCAGGATCGTAGGAAGAGTCAATAGGAGCTCAATGTTGGCCGGAAACCACCAAAACAACTGGGATCCGCGGTTCGCAGGGATTCTAATATCCATCAATTTAATAATTAGAGTGACTAATCACTTCCCTTGTAAGAGTGGAGCCGGATGTGCTCCGATGCTGCTCGATGACCGCCCCCAGGTCCGTCGACTTGTTGGGTTACCCCATTGTTTCATAATCGTTATGAAAGAGCAGCATGGGGCAACTCACAGAGAAGTCAGCCAGTGGCTAAAGTGGGCTGGCCCATTGCCCCATCATGCTTGCTGGAGTGAGTGGAAGAAAATGTGAATCACACAACAATAGACTAATGGACGAAGTCTGGCTCAAAACCCTTATAACTAACTAGGTTATAGGCATACTTTTAGTAAAATCAAAAGGTCTGGGCCAACATCAAACCTACAAAAGTCAATTGATCTGATGGCTGCCTGCCTCTTGCCTTGCTGATGCTTTTTTGTTGTTGTAATGTGAATCTTTATTGCAATTAGATACACAGGGTTGAAAGATACAGAGGGTTAAAAGATAGAGAGGCTAGCAAAGCTAGGTTTAAAGGTTTGTATAGATAGATGACAGATGGATGGTTGAATAGATGGAGATGGTTACATAGACAGATAAAGTTGCATACATAAACAGGGTTGGTTAGATAGACAACGTTAGATATGTTTCCAAAGATAGCCATACATGGGGTTGCAAATATTGATAGAATTACATAGATCAGCATAGATAGACTAGGTTGCAAAGAATGACAGCTAGACAGACATGTTGATAGATTGACAAACAGGTAAATAGCAAGACAGCTAGGTAGGTGGGTAGATAGATAGGTAGTTGGGTACACAGACAGATAGAATGGGTTGCAAAGTTAGATAATGGTATTGGAATAAACAGCACAGCTTCAGTTATTAACATCATGGTTAAATGTCTATATAAGCATGGCCTGCAAGAGCACTGAAAGCAAACTAGAAAGCTATACAATTGAGGCATACAGACTAAATTGGTTTACATGTATAACAGTAGTTCTCAATTTAAACACATATCAGCATGACATACAGGTGTGTAGCTATAAATGCACTTCGTTATATGTGTACTAAAAAGACGATAACTCTATCAAAAACTGTTTCAAATAGACATAATCTGATATGCCGTAAAATAGCAGTAATCAGATGAACAAAGGCCACTCCAAAAAGAATTTACAACAACATAGCAAGAGACAGGATCAGATAAAGATGGAATGTTCCCTTGCTCACATCAAAAGTTTCCTGCTAACACATGATGCTTTAAACATAAAGGCAACTCTAAAGTAATAATAAAGTAAACATAAAAACACTGGATCTGAATTTAACTATCTTATGTGCGGACGTGCTCCTTATAAAAGAGCAAAATGCAGTCACTCAAAATGAAGTCAGCCCATATGAAAGTGGGCTGGCAGTTTGCCCCATTCTGTAGTGGGTGGAAGCAAAATGTGAATTAAGCAACAGACCAATGAAAGAAGACTTCTGTCATGAAGCCTCTTTAAGTAAGCATATTAAACGTATCATTTTAGAAAAAGCAGAAGGTTTTGACTAAATGCCAGACCCAAAAAGGCAAAATAACTGTTTGGAGTCACGAAACATGCACACCTATGAGACAACACAGTGGCACTATTTGAATTACTTTAGTCCAACGTGGCAGCATATGTTAACATGTATTGTGATGTATCTGCATAACCTGTTTCTAGACAGACTAGCGAGCATGTCTTTCACATTTTTACTGTTATGTTCCTGCTGATAATCTCTGTCGAACGGTGAAAGAAAACTTAAAAATTACATTGTATGGGAGCACCAAAATGTGAATGAATGGACAGGTAGCACTTCGCAGCTGGCAGGCCATCACAAATAAAAAAAATGCTAGCATGCTATCAATCTCAATTTTTTAAAGCATTCTTTGCTTTCGTTAATTTATATTGAATTGAAATTTGCCTAGCTAACGGAACGGTAAGTTTCAATTCTATTAAGGACACGGAGGCGAGGATTATGCTTTTCTTTCTCCGCTATTTATTACAATACCAAAACACAGCAGCCTCAGAAAAGCTTATAAAGAAAAAAATGCTTATATCACAACATAATAAAGCATTATCCACAACATAGTCCACAAAAAACAAAGTCTCTTGAACTACGACTCCCATCATTCCAACGAGGATGATATCCAATGAGTCCTTCCATTATGTCCATGACCAGTAGATAAGGAGTCCCTTCTCAGTGTTCCTCCTCTTTCTTCGCGCGAATCACGCTCTCAGTTCATTGGTCTGCCTTGGAACCATCATTTCCTAGCAGGAAAAAACAACAGCGTAAGCGTTGTAACAAAGGACCAATCATCGTACAAACGCATTACACAACAACATGAATTACGACTCAATACAAGGTCAAAACCATGAAAAACCTAGTTACTTACTGACATACGGGTGGGATGTCGCTCGCCGACGTCCTGGGTGGGATAATCCTCGCCACCGTGTCCTTAATAGAATTGAAACTTACCGTTACGTTAGCTAGGCAAATTTCGATTCTATGGCAGGACCGGAGGCTCAGATTATGCTAGTTCAAAGCTTACTTACCACCAAATGAGCAATATCCACCACAGGCTTAAAGTAAAACCTCTTAAAGGTGGAATCTGAGGACCAGTCAGCGGCCCGCATTAAATCCTCCAGACGAACTCCTGCTGTGAAAGCCTTAGAGGCCATGGCCCCCCTGGCAGAGTGAGCTCCAAAACGCTTGGTATCAATACCTACCTCTTGCATGACCCAGCGCACCCACCTGGCTATAGTGGGGGAAGAGACCGCATGGTGTGGTTTTCGCAAGGCAATCAACAATTGTCTTTCACCCGGAGGGCGAATGTCCCAAGTCACTTTTTTTTTTCACACTTTTCGTAGGCTTTCAGACACTGAACAACACACAACTTCGGAACATCCACGAAAGCCGGATAAGAAATAGTTTTTGAGGCCGACTTCGTGCGGCGACCAATCGTAAAGGTGACACCATCCGGTGAAAAAACACGTGCTGAGACGTCCAAGGCCCGCACATCGGACACTCTTCGACAGGACACTAAGCACAAAAGCATCGCTAACTTAGCCGAGAGCTCTTTGAAAGACAGGTACCTATTAGGCTGCCAGGATAGAAAAAGGTTCAACACCACATTGACGTCCCAGAGGATGGAGTACCGCGGTTCCGGAGGCAACGACAACCGGATTCCCCGCAGAAGGCGACACACAAAAGGATGTACTCCAATTGGTGAGCCGCCAACTGGTTGGTGTGCCGCTGAGATGGCAGAACGCATAGCGTTAATCGTGCGGTATGCAAAACCTTTCGTGGCCAATTCCGCCAGAAAATTCAGGACGGGAACAACTCCCGCGACCAGGGGATCCAAACCCCGTCGAAGACACCAACGTACCCACTTAGTCCAAGCGGACTTGTAGCGCTTCGACGTACTGACTGCCCAGGCTTTGGACAAGAGTCCATCAGCCGATCTCAAAAGGCCCGGAAGCGACCAGCGTCTCCGGAAAGCCTCCATGCCATGAGACGGAGAGAACCCTGAGCGATAAGATGGTGCGGTTCCCGATCCGGATTGAGAAGCAGGTGTGGAAACCGGGGGAGTAGGATTGGAAAATCCCAAGAAAGTTCCAGAAGAACCGGAAACCAAACTTGGTAGCTCCAGAGCGGCGTCACCAGAACCAGCTCCACCACCTGCCGGCGAACCTGAGCCGTCGTCCGCATCACCATCGCAAAAGAGGGGAACGCAAAGGGCTTCTCCGGGCTCCAGTCTTGGAGGAAAGCGTCCGTGGCTTCCGCCAGCGGGTCCGGCCTCCATCTGAAGAACCTCGGAAGTTGATGGTCCAAACAGGACGCAAACAAGTCCACTGAAAAAGGACCCCACAGATCGTTCAACCACCGAAAAACCTGAACGTCCAACATCCACAGACTGGAATCCCGAAGATACCAGGAGTGCCAATCCGCTATCTGGTTGGCTCGACCCGGCAGATATTCCGCCGTCACGGATACGTGATGGTCCAGACAATAATCCCAGAACTCCTTCCCCAAATTCGCCAGAGCGGGATCTCGAACCTCCTAGATGGTTCACGTATCGAACCGCGGACACATTGTCCATTTTCAACAGAACACACGACCTCGCAGAGTCTCCTGTCCAGCAGCGTACTGCAAACGAACCCGCCAGAAGCTCCAGACAGTTGATATGCAACTTCTGTTCTTCCAGCGACCAGGTGCCGCCAGTGGAAAAATCTCCACAGCGCGCTCCCCAACCGACTCTGCTGGCGTTGGACTCGATAATGAGGTCCGGAGCTGACCCGAAAATTGCTCGCCCATTCCAGGCCTCCATGTGTGACAGCCACCACGACATCTCGGCCTTCACCTCCTCGGAGAGGGGAACCGACTGGTCGTAAGACATGCCCCTGCGCAGATGGTACTCCTTGAGGCGCTGAAGGGCCCTGTAATGAAGTGGGCCTGGAAAAATCGCCTGAATCGAGGACGACAGAAGGCCCACCACCCTGGCGACTTGCCTTAAGGATGTGTGAGACTTGGTCACAGTCTGACGCAAGACATGCCTGATCTTGGACAACTTCCGCGACGGGAGGCTGAGGGAAGCGTCGACGGAGTCTATGACGAACCCCAAGAACTCCACTCGCTGGGAAGGAGTGAGGACCGACTTGGTCCCATTGATGATAAAACCGAGCTTCTGAAGTAAAGCCACTGTCTGGCGCAGCTGAGAAAGCAACTTGTCCGGACACTGCGCCATCAGCAAAATATCGTCCAAATAGACGATCAGGCGTATACCCTGCCCTCGTAGGAACTCCACCACGGGGTGCAACACTTTCGTGAAACACCACGGGGCCGAGGAAAGACCGAACGGGAGGGCGGAAAATTCGAACACCTGCTCCTTCCAGAGGAACTGAAGAAAACGACAATGAGGCGGGTAGATCGGAACCATGAGGTAAGCGTCTTTGAGGTCCAACCGTACCAACCAATCCCGCGGGAGGAGGATGTCTCGAAGAAGATGAATCCCCTCCATCTTGAAATGACGGTAGATCAACCAACCGTTGAATTCCTTCAGGTTGATCACCGGTCGGCGCCCACCACCGGGCTTGTCGACCAAAAACAGATTGCTGAGGAAACCTGAAGGATGCAGAGTTGAGCGACGAATGGCCCCCTTGCGGAGGAGCTCCGAGACCTCTTTGTCTATCAACTGAGCGTCGGCCATTGAAAAGGCTATAGGACAGGGGGTACCCACCTGAGAGGGTTGGTCGTAAAATTCGATACGGAACCCGCGGACGGTTTGTAGCACCCAAGCATCCGCTGTAAGTTTCTCCCATGCCCCCAGAAATGCCACCAAACGGCCACCAATTCGCACCTGCTCTGCAGGAATAACACTCACCTGCTGAGTTATTGGTGCCGGGATTCTTCCTGAAGCCTCGTCCTCCGAAACGCTGGCCTCTTGTAGGGTAGAAGGAGTTGAAATTGGCTGAGGTGTTGCACTGCCCTCGCCCGGAGCCTTGCCCTCTGTTACCGGTGGGATGACCACCGCGGCCGGTCGCACGGCCCCCACCGCTACCGGCCCCTTGGGAGAAACGCTGCTGGAAAACGCCCTTAATACTCTTCTGGGCTTTATCCAGCGAGGTGAAAGTCGAAACGAACTTGCCCAATTCCTTAATGAATGGCTCTCCAAAGAGCCCGCCCTGGGCAACCGCTCCCGCCTCCGAGGAGGCCAGGTCCCCTAACTTCGGGTCCAATTTAATTAAAAACGACCTTCGACGCTCGGTCGAGAGGGCACAGTTGGCGTTACCCAAAAAGATAACCACCCTCTGCGCCCAATTCGACAAGACGTCGGGGGAAATGGAGGTCCCAGTGACCTTTGCTTCTTCCGCCATGTCAAGTATCTTGGTAATGGGCCCTACCGCGTCAAGCAACTTATCCTGGCACGACCGCCAGGAACGGTCGATGCCCTTGCGCGGGTCCTTCATAAACTTGGCGAGAAACGTCCCCATTTTCGGATCGAGATCCGGCGTCATGGCCACCTTGCCTTCTAACGTGGGCCTAGGACATTCTCCACGGAGGTACCCCCTGGCCTCTTTCTCCAGAGGCTTGCGCAGTCGGCTGGCCACGAACTTTGCCACTTTGTCACCCGGGGCCCAGGCTGCGGACCGCGGATGGATGATCTCGTCCGGGTCCAGCATGCCTGAGCTATCCCGTGGCAACTCGGCGGCTGAGCCCGAAGGCCGCCAGGAGCGCACCGAGTCTCCCTCCTCGTCCGAATCCGGGGAATCTCCCGGGGATGAAGGAGCAGTCTCCGAAGCCACCACTGAAGCCGGGACCGAAGGCTGTTCAGGCGTGGACGCGGTCGCCATCGCCAAGAAAGTGTCCCTCAGACGCTCGAAGGCTCCCTTATCCACCCCCTGAGCACCCTCCGGGAACCCCTCTCTGCAGGGTTTCTTAGGAGCAGGGGGGCCCTCACCTGATGGACTTGGGAGGGGAAATTGCTGTTGTCATCCCTGCGCTTGGGCGAGCTTGGCGCATTCCTCTACGATGCGCGCTGAGAGGCGTTCTTCCATAGGGGCCACCACTTCAGACACGCAACGGTAAATGGAGCTATCCACTGCCTGGTAAAACTCCTCGTCCTGCAAGTAGGGTTGCGAGTCATCCTCATAATACTCGCCCTGTTCCATGATGTGAACACCGGAACCTCACACACCACCCGACTTGGGGTGTTTGAAATTTGGGCAGGCCGGAAGGCTGCAATTAGGTTTCGCGTGCCAGGAACTGGCTGCAATAGGGTGCACTCAAACCCCCACAGCGCGCCGACCCACCTCAAGGGACCAGGTCAGCCCACCTCACCGCGCGCTACCACACCAGCTAGAAGCGAGTGCAGGCCTTGCCAAAAGGCGTCAAACGCGGAACCAACCGCAATACAGACCCCACAGGGCGTTCAAAAGGGGAATAAAGGGGCTACAGACCCGGAAACCGGGCGTTCAGTGAGGAGGCTCAAGGGAAAGGCTCCGCGTCCGCTGATTCTCCAGCGTGGCTCCTCCTCGAGGGAAGGTACCGCGCCGGGGGCCAATGAGACGCAACAGTGCCCTCTAGCGGTTCAACAGCGCACCTCACCACAACGGGAATCAGAGGCACGTAAGAAGCAAAACGGCGCTTCCGTGACTCGCCTGGGACTCTGTGAAGAGAAACATGCAGCAGAGACCCAGCAGCCCCATAAAATACTCAACAGTCAACCCCAAAGTAGTATAACCAAAAACTCTGGGAGAAGAAGAAAAAACACTTAACTGGCTGCGGAGCAGCGAAGAAAGAGGAGGAACACTGAGAAGGGACTCCTTATCTACTGGTCATGGACATAATGGAAGAACTCATTGGATATCATCCTCGTTGGAATGATGGGAGTCGTAGTTCAAGAGACTTTGTTTTTTGTGGACTATGTTGTGGATAATGCTTTATTATGTTGTGATATAAGCATTTTTTCCTTTATAAGCTTTTCTGAGGCTGCTGTGTTTTGGTATTGTAATAAATAGCGGAGAAAGAAAAGCATAATCTGAACCTCCGGTCCTGCCATAGAATTGCATATCAGGTATACACATTGTTTATTATTTCTTTATGCAAATAAAGAAGTTTGCAAAATCATGCAAAACATGACTACTGTCATGCAAAGGCGGCTATGTGCCCTTTGAAGTTGTGGCTGTGTGTCATATAAAAACTCTGTAGCATAAGATGAATGTGTACTCTTCATTAATTAAATCATTTGCTTCTTTACATTCACAAACAAGCGAATTGGCATTCACTGTTTAGATATTAAAACATACTTTGAGTGCCTAGATTCAATTTATATACAAGCTTGTTTGTATCTCAGCTGTAACTAAAATCGATGCAGGGGTAGACTATGGCTGCAAAGTCACTTCCTCTGACATCACTTTGTACAGTGTCACTCCATGAGTCGTCCATGTATGATATCTTGTAATTAGTCCCCTGCTTATTGTTTTGTTTGGAACTTGTGCCATGGCAAATGTGTGTGTATATGTATGTACACTTCAAGCACTAATATTCGTCAGTTATCTAATACTGTTATTGATCTCAAATTTGCACTATGCGTATAAAATTAAGTAGCCCCAGAAAAGGATGAATTTGCTTCAGTACTTCGCAAGACAAGTAAGTTGAATTAAGCTCCTTCGACAGAATTCTGTTTGCTACCATACATGATTTTATTTACAGTTAGACCATCTAAGCCAATCACTTTTCTGAAGCTGAAAAATGAGTCCCATAGAGTCACAAAAACATAACACATCATATTTATTGGTTGGTTGGACCCATGGTAACCGTTATTGTGTTGTATTTGTTATAAATGTCTTTGAGGTTAACTTCCCTAGATGTTTGCTGTTCAGAAAGTGAAATGCTGTAAATGATTAATTTCTAGTATGTGCTGCATCAGCAAAGTGAGGAGGCCTCGTGAATAAGTTGTTTACACACACTTGCTGAAGCCTGCACATGTGCTATCTAGCAAGCCACGAGAACAGGAAAGGCTTTGCCAGACATCAAGAGAAATTAATGCTGAAAATAAAACAACCTAATTCGGGGGTTGGGGGCAGCGGATAGTATAGAAAGATAAAAAGGAGGTAGCCAGTCAACATTTTGGGCAGCAGGAACAAGAAAGAGCATATGTAAAAATAAAAAGTCCGGTAGGAGAGTGAATTCACTGCTGATTTGGAGACACCAATGGAAGGTGCAGCTGAGATGGCCATCAACAATTGGGTGCAACAAAAAGAGAGAACTGAAGGTTCACTGAGAAGTATACCCATACCAAGGGCCAGAAAGAAAGAAAAGTAAAGGTTAGGTGACCCAAGGAAACTGTGAATGAGAAGAATATAAAAACATGGAGGAACTGACAAAAAGTCATGGGGGGAAAAAAGCAAGGGTACGCTCGATTTGGAGAGAAAGGGGAAGCAAGAATAAACAGTAATTTCACTGTAAAAAGCATAGCAAAGGGTTGTGTGGGGCAAGTGGGAGCTAGGAAAGAGAAGATCAAGACAGGCAAAACAAAGACAAAAGAGAAAAGCGTCGCAAGTGCAATGGTGCCTGTGGTGGCGCAGGGCAACCAATTGTGCACCCGCGCAGGGGAGAGCACAGGGATCCCTCATATTGTTGTAAATATGATGCATCCCTGTGCTTTGAAAGTAACGTAGCACGGCAAAGCCAAATAGCTTGCAGCACAGCGCCGCGTTACTTTCTTGTAAATAAGGCCTTGGTGTATTTGTGAAGGAGTATTTCGCAGTGTCTTGGGATTAATAACGTGAGCATGTTACCCAGGTTAGTGGTACTCATTTTGTCCACCTTTGAAACCTAAAAGGCTGAGTGAGTGTAGTGGCCTGATGCAAACATTTGACCAAGCACAGATCTCTCAGAGAATGAATTAGTCCAAAGAGGCACCAGGCAGGTAGAAGTACTTAAAATGCCTCAGTACTGTTTAGTGACACGTTTGATTGCAGGGCAAGTCTGCAAAGTTGCTGGCAAGACTTGAAAAGCAGTGACTTTGTAGGGTGCCCCCAGGCACATAGCCATGTTTGCTCACCTAAAATGATGAGCAAATATGAACACTAGAAAACTCCTTGATTTCACATTGTAATGTGTGGCAATGCATATAGAGAGGAGAAAACATCTCCAGCTTGCCCCGTGCTTGTCACCATGTTTAAACATGGTGCTAAATTAAAATCACTGGAGAAAACAGACACACAAATAGGCAGTGGTGGCCCCTCTGCCAAGGCAGAGGAGCGTCGCCCCACTGCTTTCAGCAGTGGAAATAAAGGGAAAATAAAATGATAATAACTTGTTTTTATTATCATTTTATTTGTTCCTGCTGATGCGTCTTTGTAGGGCAGGGCTGCTCTGCTCTCAGGCAGGCACTCTGACAGTGCGCAATGACTGATTGGCCGACCCAACAGTTATGCGTACTTTGCATGTTCAAAAACCAACTAGGTTTTTTAGAAAGCCCTCACTCACCAACCTAGTTTGTGACATGCTTCATCATCGGGCCCCACCAGTAGAGGCTGAATGCCACCCTTGTGTGCTTCAACACCAGAATTACTGCAGAGCTGGTAACATGTGAGTTGTGAATAGTGAGATTGAATTGAAAAATGTCTGGACTGTGTCAAACAATTCCTTTTATTAGTTTTGCCAATTAGACATGGATAAAATACAGTGTGGGCTAAAGAACCACATTAATTGTTCAGTTTTATCCCTTAAAGTGTGGTCAACATGTTTCTGCCTATGTGTGATTATTAATCAGGCTTTCATCAGGACCAAAGTGTGGTGAACCTTGGCGGTGTGGGCGCGCTAAGGCCCCCCTAACCAGAGGGTAGTTGTGTGAAAAAGAATTAAAATTAAAAAACAAAATGCCACACCGCCTTCGCTGCCAGGCACCTGCTCGGTACATGTGTAGTTCCTCGTAATACCGGACCCATATACGGTGTCTGGTATTACCAGGAACTACACAGGTACCGAGCGGGTGCCTGGCAGCAAAGGCAGTGTGCCATTTTGCCACCACCCCCTGTAGGAAGGTAGATCCCTGACTATGGTTGCCCCCAACTTTTTGCCTGGTGTTTTGCTGGTTTTCTGACTTAGTTGACCTGGGGCCCTGCTATTCAGGACCCCAGGCCTACTGCTCTCTCTGTAAAATGGATTCCATGTACCCTAGGTACATATCTAATTGGATACTGAGTCACCTTATCAGTCCCTGTACAGTGTACCTTAGGTACCCAGGGCATAGGTGTACCCAGGGCCTACCAGGGGCTGCAGCATGTATTATGCCACCCCTGGCTGGCCATCCAAATCTGACACAACTGGCTGCACGACAGCTAGGGCAAGGTGGTGTAATCACCCTTTGCTTTAGATATAGTATACCTATATCTAACCCTAAAATGGACACACAGATCTCCTATCAGTCACTCCTATGGCAGGCCTTAACAATCCTGAAGGCAGAGTGCTTGGAATCGTGTGAGATAGTGCTCTGGCATGAGCTGAGCCTGTCTGCGGCTTTCGGGATCCATCCCTTAGCCGTTTCCATGATATCGTAATACCATATACTCTTAAGTGCATTATAATCCTCGCGGTTATATGCCAACTCTGGTATCGCTTTATCAAAACATGTCGAGTAAGGTGTCATACGAATTGGAATACTAACCCCTCGCCAATTCTGGCGACGGGGTTAGCATTCCACCCTTCTAGAGGGACACGACATGTATGTAACCTGTAACCCCGGTTAAAGTTAGACAGAGCCTTAGCTCCACAAAATGGATGCTGCCACCGAGACACAAGTCTGCCCTCCTGCTGCTGGGAGTCCTCCCAGCCCAGGAGGCAAGGACAAAGGGTTTCCTGCCAGGGGCGGTGCCAGCACCGTCCCAGACAGGATTTTGTGTATTCTAGGTAGGCAGGGCTTTAGAGGAAGGTGACTGCAAGTGGCACCCCGGTGCTCACTGTGCATAGGCTGGCTGGAACCAGTTCCAGGGGCACTCCAGCCCCTGGCCTGGGGAAAGCCCGCCAAAGGAGAGGGGTGTAACCACCCCCTCCTAGTCCCACCCATAGGGCAGGACTTAGTCACGTGCCAGCCCCCTTTTTCAGGATAAAGGTAGAAACTGGCCCCCTTCCAAATCAGATCATCTTTGGAATCAAGACACGACTTTCTACGAAAGGACATCAAGATTTCTTCTTCAAGATTCTCCCTTGTGACTAAGGAGTAGTCACCCTGCATCCGCAGGCACCATCCTAAGAACACTGCGGTCTGCTGCAAGTCCTTCCTCCGGAATCTGACTGCCCAGCTCGACGAGAACCGGCTTCCCTGGCACCTCTGACCTCTACCCACCTCTACAGCTAAGCTGAGAACCGTGGGTGCGACGAGACCTCGAGGGACCGGCCATCTTCAAGACTGCACGACTTCTTTCCAGCACGACCACCGAGGGATCCTCTGGTGAGTGCTTTGGGGTCCGAGAAGCCCCGACCCTGAGCAGCCCCAGCACCGAAGTTCAGCCTCCCAGCATCTCCACGATCTGCGTGGGGCCCTTCTGCTTTTTGCTGCTCACCGCGTTGTTTGGCTACTAGCCCGCTGGCTTGTGGCCTTCTTAACGACGCCCGACGACATCACTGTTGCTGGTCTGGTTGCTCCAGACTGGCCCTTGCTCCCTTCCAAGAGAGGAGCACCCCGGACCCTCCTGGTCCACTCCAGACGCCATTTTAGGTCCACCGCGTGGGCTTGAATTTGCCAAGACTTGTTGCCCCAATCCTGGGTCCAGCGACGTCGAGGGCATCATCCATCGTGGGACAGCTCGTACCTCCATCCTGGTCGCCGACAACGCCTCCTGGTCCGTGAGACTACAGAGCCCAGCGTCGCCCACTCACCTAGTCGAGGTGACTACCATCCGGTGCCCTCCTGGTGCCACCTGACTACTGGCTAGTAGTCACGAACTTGGTCCCCTCTGCTTTCAGGTGTCATCTATCTTCGATCCAGGCTTGGATCACCCGAACAATCTTCACTGGTCGCCTGCCAGCAACTCCTTTCCTTCAGGCTCCTGGTTCGTCAACGGAGAATCCCGACGTCTTTTCAGACCTATGCAGCTGCAGCCCCTGGGCTAGGTAACTTCGGCATTTCGGTGCCTCAGCATAGCCTCACTATCCAAGGGTCCAGATCCACTTTCGTTTTTGACCTACCTAGTCGGGTTCGCCCGAGAACACTAACTTTGTGAATTCTAGTTTCCATAGACTTTGTCCCGCATCCCGCGTGAGAGTGCACACTCTGCACCCGAGTTCCCTAGGCCTCCTGCTAGTAATCTAAAGGTTCAGTAGTCCAGCCCTAGCGATCCCAAAGCCTCTGAGAATCGTTGCTTACCTGCTAGTAATTCGCATTCCACTTTTGTAGTATATGGTTTTTCGTGCCCCTCGGGCATTTGTGTAAATTGTGCGACTTGAAGTATTTTTATAAGAGTTTTGTTGTGTGCTTAGCTCCCTGTCTCATAAAGAGCCAGGGTAGTCTTGTTATAAATAAATACACTGTTTATTTTCATAACAACTTGTGTGGTGTCCTTTCACTGGGTGTTCAAGGGGTGATGTGATGGTAAAACAGCTGGCTTAACACGCCCTCTAGAGTCTTAGCCTTAGACTGCTCGTATCCATGCTACTAGGATAGCTGGTCTATAAAGGTTGACTTACAACCAATCATCAATAAGGGTTGTTTGGACTGATACATAGTGATCACTAGAATAGTGAGCACGGCATATCAGGCCAACTTCTCACATTGGTGAGCAGCGGTTGGGATTTGAGCTTGCTGTTGTTTTACCACACATATCCTAAGAATATCTTGTGAAAGATCACATAAGTACTAAGGTACATATAACTTAGCTTAGAATACTCTGAGTTCTACTGAACCAGCTGTTGTAGCTCCTAGGGCCTAGCACACCCTAAACTACAACTCTAGCAAGGGATCAGTAGGTAAACATATAGTGTAGGTAAGTGCACCACTTACACCTCACTAGAAAAGCATGTCTACCCAGGGAGAGTCCTCAGGGACCCCTCTAGTGGTGATTGACCCTCCACAGGTCAGCTCAAGATATGCAGCTCTCAATTTCCAGGAGTTGAGACACTTGTGTACCTCCAGGAAATTGAAACAGGGGTCTAACCCCACCACTCCCTTTCTGTTAGGTCTCTTAGAGACTTATGATGCTAGGAAAGCATCTCAGGGAGATGGGAATATGCCAGCCTTAGAGGGTACCACTGGGGATCCAGACCTCCTTGACACTGAAAATGCAGTTGAGGAGGTGGATCTAGAGGAACTCTCTGAGGGTGAGGCAAACAAGGGTCCTGAGTTAGTCAGCAGACTCACTAGGGCCAACTTAGACCTACTTGGGGAAGGATCTGGGGGACCCCCAGTACTGACCCTGATGAGGCCTAACCTTGGAGTTAGGAGAGATAGATCTCTTTCTAGGGACTCCATTAGATCTCTGCACTCTAATGCCTCTTCTCAGAGGAGAAGGAACTCTCCCCAGAGGAGATTGACTTCCCCTCAGAGAAGAGAGCATGAAGCAAGGATGAGACAAGCTAAACTGAGGATTGAAAGGGAAGAACTTGCCCTGGCCAAAGAGAAGCTTGCCTTTGCTAGAGAGCAGCAGATGAGTGGGTTAGCTCCCACTGGTGGCAGCAATCTCCCAAGAGAAAAAGAGAAGGGGTTAGATACTAAACACCTGACAAAGATAGTGCCCCCCTTTAAGCAAGGGGATGACATCCAGAAATGGATGGCTGCTTTGGAGAGGGCCTGCACTGTACAGTGCATCCCCCAAAGTCAGTGGGCAGCTATACTGTGGCTCTCCTTTGATGGCAAAGGTAGAGATAAGCTCCTCACTACTAGAGTTGAGGATGCTAATAATTACCAAGTCCTGAAAAATGCACTGATTGATGGGTTTGGCTTAACCACTGAGCAGTACAGGTTGCTGTTCAGAGACACCCAGAAAACTCAGTCTCAGGACTGGTCTGACTTTGTTGATTGTGCCACTAAGGCTTTGGAAGGCTGGCTACTGGGTAGCAAGGTTACTGACTTCACAGGATTATATAATCTTATTATGAGAGAGCAAGTCTTAAATAATTGTCAGAACCAGTTATTACACCAGCACCTGGTAGACTCTGATCTGACCTCTCCACAAGAATTGGGTAAGAGGGCAGACAAATGGGTCAGAACCAGGATTAGGCCCAAGAACCAAGGTGGTGACCAGAAAAAGGAATCAACCAAGCCTCAAGAGAAGGGTGGGAATAAATCTCCAGATCAAACCACATCAGGGCCCCAAAAATCCTCTGAGGGGGGTGGGTCCCAGAATCCTTCTAATAACCAGAAGAAACCTTATTGTTATCCCTGTAAACAGGTGGGTCATTTGAAAACTGACAGCAGTTGCCCAAAGAATAACAATAAGGAGAACATACCCCCAAGTAACATTCCCAAACCTCCTGTTACTACTAGTAGTAATCCCCCAGGTGGTGGGAGTGCCCCCAAGAATTTGGGTGCATTTACTTTGGGAGTTCCTGGGGACTCTGGCCTAACCAGGTCCCCAAACTTAGATACTCTTGTCTGTGAGACTGGCATGGGGTTTGCCAACTTCACAACTTGTCCCAACACTTTGGGCAAGTACAGACAGGAGCCCCTCATCAATGGTATAAAAGTTGAGGCCTATAGAGACACAGGGGCTACCATCACTATGGTGACTGAGAGTCTAGTCCCCTCAAGGCAACTTTTACCTGGTGCCACATACCAGGTGACCAATATTGATGGAGTACAGAGAGATCATCTCATGGCAGTGGTCAATCTCAGCTGGGGAGGTGTCACTGGCCACAAGAGAGTGGCAGTGTCACCAAACTTGCCTGTAGATTGCCTACTAGGGAATGATTTAGAGCTCTCAGCCTGGGCTGAAGTAGAGCAAGAAACCCATTCTAAAATGGTAAACTTCCATGGTAAGGTTAGTGGGGCAGTGGTAGCCACAGCCCCAGTCCAAGATGTCCTCCCTGAACAGATCAGGAGGGCTGTGCCAGTCACAGCCCAATCTCAGACAACTTCCTTCCCAAAACAGGTTGTAAAGGCTGTGATGGTCACAGCCCACACCCAAACTGAGCCCCCTCCTGAAAAGGTTGGGAGAGTTGTGATGGCCACAGCTCAAACTCAGACAGATGATAGTGTTGTGAAGCCTGAAACTATGGATCACTCCACTCAGACAGAGGGCATTGAGGAGGAAGAGAAACCTCCCTCCCACCAGACTTTAGGAAAGGGTCAGCCTCCTCAGGGAACTGATCTGACCCCTTGTGAAGAAACTGCCACAGAGGTAGTCAGGCCTAGCCTGGCAGAACCCCTGATGTCAGTGGACCCTTCCAAGGTGGGACCCAGTCTGGAGCAGGTAACCTGCCCCTCTCTACCCTGCCTCAGTCAGCCCAGGGCTGTAGAGGTCAGGGAGGCCAGTGGTGGACCCCAAAGGGCCCCCTGTCCAAAAGAACTTCCCAATCAACAGATTAAGGGCACTGAAGCTAGTAATCCTAGCCAAGTGAAAATAAAACCAACTCCTGAGGGATCCCCCTTAAATTTAGTTAGGGACCTCCCCCAGATGGACACTGTTGGGCACAGCCAAACCTGGGACCTGAGGGCCCCAAACCTGGCCTGTCCCTCCAGTAAGCCAAACAGAGGGACCCAACCTCCAGCAGTAGGTAGCCAGAGGTTGACCCTGAGAGCCCAAAACAACTCAGTCTTGGAAAGAAAGGCCTCTATGGTGGAAAATGATTGGAGGAAGCTGAGCCCAAAATGAGTGGAGCCTCACTTCAGTACTCCATTTCAGCACCAGCCTTTTCCTTTGCCAAAACACACCACAGGTAGAGATTCCCTATGGTGGAGACCCTCAGATACCCTTAGGGTGAGGGATTGCTTAGTGGACCATGAGATAGGGGGTAACCATGCCAGTGCGGGTACTTCCTTATATGGCCACTCAGGCAATATAGGCTTACCTGGCAAGGATAGCCTTATCTCCTTTCGTTTGGGGGGGGTTATGTAGGAAGGTAGATCCCTGACTATGGTTGCCCCCAACTTTTTGCCTGGTGTTTTGCTGGTTTTCTGACTTAGTTGACCTGGGGCCCTGCTATTCAGGACCCCAGGCCTACTGCTCTCTCTGTAAAATGGATTCCATGTACCCTAGGTACATATCTAATTGGATACTGAGTCACCTTATCAGTCCCTGTACAGTGTACCTTAGGTACCCAGGGCATAGGTGTACCCAGTGCCTACCAGGGGCTGCAGCATGTATTATGCCACCCCTGGCTGGCCATCCAAATCTGACACAATTGGCTGCACGACAGCTGGGGCAAGGTGGTGTAATCACCCTTTGCTTTAGATATAGTATACCTATATCTAACCCTAAAATGGACACACAGATCTCCTATCAGTCACTCCTATGGCAGGCCTTAACAATCCTGAAGGCAGAGTGCTTGGAATCGTGTGAGATAGTGCTCTGGCATGAGCTGAGCCTGTCTGCGGCTTTCGGGATCCATCCCTTAGCCGTTTCCATGATATCGCATACCATATACTCTTAAGTGCATTATAATCCTCGCGGTTATATGCCAACTCTGGTATCGCTTTATCAAAACATGTCGAGTAAGGTGTCATACGAATTGGAATACTAACCCCTCGCCAATTCTGGCGACGGGGTTAGCATTCCACCCTTCTAGAGGGACACGACATGTATGTAACCTGTAACCCCGGTTAAAGTTAGACAGAGCCTTAGCTCCACAAAATGGATGCTGCCACCGAGACACAAGTCTGCCCTCCTGCTGCTGGGAGTCCTCCCAGCCCAGGAGGCAAGGACAAAGGGTTTCCTGCCAGGGGCGGTGCCAGCACCGTCCCAGACAGGATTTTGTGTATTCTAGGTAGGCAGGGCTTTAGAGGAAGGTGACTGCAAGTGGCACCCCGGTGCTCACTGTGCATAGGCTGGCTGGAACCAGTTCCAGGGGCACTCCAGCCCCTGGCCTGGGGAAAGCCCGCCAAAGGAGAGGGGTGTAACCACCCCCCTCCTAGTCCCACCCATAGGGCAGGACTTAGTCACGTGCCAGCCGCCTTTTTCAGGATAAAGGTAGAAACTGGCCCCCTTCCAAATCAGATCATCTTTGGAATCAAGACACGACTTTCTACGAAAGGACATCAAGATTTCTTCTTCAAGATTCTCCCTTGTGACTAAGGAGTAGTCACCCTGCATCCGCAGGCACCATCCTAAGAACACTGCGGTCTGCTGCAAGTCCTTCCTCCGGAATCTGACTGCCCAGCTCGACGAGAACCGGCTACCCTGGCACCTCTGACCTCTACCCACCTCTACAGCTAAGCTGAGAACCGTGGGTGCGACGAGACCTCGAGGGACCGGCCATCTTCAAGACTGCACGACTTCTTTCCAGCACGACCACCGAGGGATCCTCTGGTGAGTGCTTTGGGGTCCGAGAAGCCCCGACCCTGAGCAGCCCCAGCACCGAAGTTCAGCCTCCCAGCATCTCCACGATCTGCGTGGGGCCCTTCTGCTTTTTGCTGCTCACCGCGTTGTTTGGCTACTAGCCCGCTGGCTTGTGGCCTTCTTAACGACGCCCGACGACATCACTGTTGCTGGTCTGGTTGCTCCAGACTGGCCCTTGCTCCCTTCCAAGAGAGGAGCACCCCGGACCCTCCTGGTCCACTCCAGACGCCATTTTAGGTCCACCGCGTGGGCTTGAATTTGCCAAGACTTGTTGCCCCAATCCTGGGTCCAGCGACGTCGAGAGCATCATCCATCGTGGGACAGCTCGTACCTCCATCCTGGTCGCCGACAACGCCTCCTGGTCCGTGAGACTACAGAGCCCAGCGTCGCCCACTCACCTAGTCGAGGTGACTACCATCCGGTGCCCTCCTGGTGCCACCTGACTACTGGCTAGTAGTCACGAACTTGGTCCCCTCTGCTTTCAGGTGTCATCTATCTTCGATCCAGGCTTGGATCACCCGAACAATCTTCACTGGTCGCCTGCCAGCAACTCCTTTCCTTCAGGCTCCTGGTTCGTCAACGGAGAATCCCGACGTCTTTTCAGACCTATGCAGCTGCAGCCCCTGGGCTAGGTAACTTCGGCATTTCGGTGCCTCAGCATAGCCTCACTATCCAAGGGTCCAGATCCACTTTCGTTTTTGACCTACCTAATCGGGTTCGCCCGAGAACACTAACTTTGTGAATTCTAGTTTCCATAGACTTTGTCCCGCATCCCGCGTGAGAGTGCACACTCTGCACCCGAGTTCCCTAGGCCTCCTGCTAGTAATCTAAAGGTTCAGTAGTCCAGCCCTAGCGATCCCAAAGCCTCTGAGAATCGTTACTTACCTGCTAGTAATTCGCATGCCACTTTTGTAGTATATGGTTTTTCGTGCCCCTCGGGCATTTGTGTAAATTGTGCGACTTGAAGTATTTTTATAAGAGTTTTGTTGTGTGCTTAGCTCCCTGTCTCATAAAGAGCCAGGGTAGTCTTGTTATAAATAAATACACTGTTTATTTTCATAACAACTTGTGTGGTGTCCTTTCACTGGGTGTTCAAGGGGTAATGTGATGGTAAAACAGCTGGCTTAACACGCCCTCTAGAGTCTTAGCCTTAGACTGCTCGTATCCATGCTACTAGGATAGCTGGTCTATAAGGTTGACTTACAACCAATCATCAATAAGGGTTGTTTAGACTGATACATAGTGATCACTAGAATAGTGAGCACTGCATATCAGGCCAACTTCTCACACCCCCCTCCCGCGATCCATGGTGTAATAAGTGGTTACACCTCCTAATAAACTCGGTTCCTCTCAACACGAAGATCTGCTGACATCTAGTGTTTTTTAATTATTTCTCACACTACTACCCTCTGGTTAGGGTGGGCCTTAGCGCGCCCACACCGCCGAGGTCCACCATACTTTGGTCCTGATGAAAGCCTGATTAATAATCACACATAGGCAGAAACATGTTGACCACACTTTATGGGATAAAACTGAACAATTAATTTGGTTCTTTATCCCACACTGTATTTTATCCATGTCTTAGTGGCAAAACTAATAAAAGGAATTTTTTGACACAGTCCAGGGGCGTAACACAGGCCCCTGCAGCCCCCGTGGTGCGGGGGGCCCTCACCCTCTAGGGGGCCCCGTCAGCACCGTACTTCTGCTGGGGAGCTCTAGATGGAGTCCGGAGGGGGCCCCTTCACTTACCCTGCAGGGGGGCCCCCTCAAGGTTCGTTACGCCACTGACACAGTCCAGACATTTTTAAATTCACTCTCACTATTCACAACCCACAGGTTACCAGCACCACAGTAATTCTGATGTTGAAGCACACCATGGTGGCATTCGGCCTCTCCGGTTGGGGCCCGATGATGAAGCATGTCACCTACTAGGTTGGTGAGTGAGGGCTTGCTAAAAAACCTAGTTGTTTTTTTACATGTGTGTTCTTCTTTTCAGTAAGGCACACTCTTACCTTGTTCTGACTATATTATTGAGGGGAGTAAGAGTGCTCCTGAGCTGATTTCCCTTCCTCTCCGTTATATCCTACATACTTTGCATGTTCTCCACCTAGGCACCATTACACCTGGGTGGAGAACTAACCCAGGCTCCCATTCCCTGGCTGAGTGCCGAACCATGGGGCTCAGACCATTCACAATGCTTCATCGCAGCATTGTGATTGGTCATGGGAGCCTGGATATGCTTCCTGTTCCTGGCTGGGAGAGACTCCCTACCACCTGCCTCTGCCCCTGCCCACCATCTCCGATCCTTGTTGACTGTTACTGCAAATAAGGTGACCACATGTCCATCAATTACATGGACTGAACAGCATGTCTGTTGTCTTTTAATGTGCTCCTAACATACATCATTTTGGGGTAATTGTTTTTCGAGGTAAAACATCAATTACACTGAGCAATGGATGATGGACATAAGGTTGAATTCAAGGACAGATATGAGGAGGTTGGCACCAGGCGCAGCGACTTTCTGCAAAATGAGACTCATAGCCTCATTTCTCCCCAATATAGGAGAGGTTAGAAATGCAGGCCGAGTGTCAGGCAGAAAGGATGCTTGTTTAATCCGTTAGTGTGTTTTGTTTCTGTTAGCAACACCAGTCTGTACTCATTTGGTTCTGTAATTAAGTGTCTTATAAATCAGAGGACGAACTAACTTGGGTCACCTCAAAGAAAAGTCAAAGGAAAGTCAGTTCTCTAACTCTAAATCTCCTACTGTGCTCTAATCTGCAACTTTGTCTCTCTCAACTCTAAACCACATTGCATTAATTTTAAACACACAATTCTAACATTTGACACGCCTGTACATAGTTCTCAAGAAACTGTCCAATCAGGTTAAAGCAAGATGATACAATGAAATGCTTGCTACATTCTCAGGACGTCTCACAATACACTCTTCTCTCAGTGTCCTTCAACTTTACACTTCCTGTAACAGAATGAGATACAAGTGCCAGCATGTACCCTGCATGTGTCTTTTGAATGTGCTATTCATTAAATCATCCAATGCTTATCTCAAAGAAAAGAAAACATTTCTTGGGAAATAAATAAGGAGAACATACACTCTAGCTTATTTAGAAATAAAATCTTCCCATGTCATAAAGCAAGATGGCAAACAGCTCAACAAAGAGAGTAAATAGCTTAAGACTGACCGAAAAACTATGGAGGAAACCCCCTTCTCCGGCACACCTATCATTCCTAAGAGCCAAACAGCTCTTCTACAAGAAATACATCTTTAGGAAAAAATACACTTTCTTTAGCAACCAACTTGATTGCACGAAGCACAGACCTAGGGAGCTCTTCATTATAATCAAACAACAAATCACCTGTACCTCGAAATATGAAACAACAGCTGCTGCCCAACACTATGAAGAAATAGCCAATTACTTTAAAATGTAACTCTCTCTTATCCAAGACACATCTGTTCTCAACCCAGCCCATTTGCTCCATTCTCACTCAGGTCACCATAGAAACTCTCCCCCAAGACCCAACCATGGTCCGGGGTACCCCATAAAAAAACTAATGACAACAATGATCACCTACCATTGAAAAACAATGCTAAGTGGACAGACTTCAAACCCATGACAGAGGGTGAAGTCTTCAATATAATTGTGCACTTGAAGCCCATATCCCACACTGCTGATCCCCTCCCCTTCCCTAGTACAGAACCTCAACCGTATCATATCCCGCTTTGGACTAAAACCATTAATGCCTCTCTTTCATCTGGCCGTGTACCGGACTTCCTCCAACTAGGCCAAGTCACATCCATTCTCAGAAAACCAGGACCCCATGACCTCAATAATCTCAGACCGATCACCAACCTTCCTTTTGTGGCCAAAGTGCTGGAACAATGTGTCCTGCTACAACTTAACCAGCACATAGACTAATTCAACCTCCATAACACATTCTAATCAGGATTCAGAAATGGCTACAGCACTGAAACCGCTGTGCTCAATATATCAGATGACATTCACAGAACCTTAGATGAGGGTGACTGCTTCCTCCTAATCTTACTCGATTTATCTGCAGCATTTTATACTGTAAATTACCCAACTCTACTCGAGACACTTGAGAACCATACTTTTATCAATGGCACAGTCTTGAGATTGTTCACATCCTATCTGCAGCACCGCTCGCAAAAAAAAAAAAAAATCCACAACTGTCTCTCGAAGCCCGCACCAGTTCCACAAGGTATACCTCAAGGCTCAGTCCTCTCCCCAGTCCTCTTTAATCTCTTCAGGGAATTATTCTGAACCAAGCCGGAGTCAAATATCACTCATATGCCAACAACACTCAACTCTACTACAAAATCAAATCACCCAGTGACAGCAGTCATCTGAATTCCACACTAAGTAAGATACAAACTTGGCTAAACAACAATCACTTAAAGCTCAACCCCTAAAAAACTGAACTACTACTCTTCTCCCCTAAAAACAAACCCATACCAAGAATAGCTCAAGAATCTGGACACTTTAAACTGTTCTCTCTCAATATTGAACTCCGTAAAATCCTTGGGTATCACCCTGGACAAAAACATGTCAATGAAGGAGCACATCAACAACTGTGCAAAGGGGCGCTCTACACACTGAAATATCTCAACAAAATCAAACCATTCATTCTACCTGACGATCTTAAAACAGTAATACAATCACTAGTCCTTTCAAAACTTGACTATGGCAACGCCATCATCACAGGAACCCTGAAAAGCAGCCTCTCCCCCTTAAGAGCAGTCCTCAATGCAGCTGACCGGCTACTCACAGGTATGAAACAGTTTGATCACATCGCATTCCATTGAAGGTAGATGCTTCTTCAAGACATGCATGTATCACCCACAAAGCTCTTCATGCAAAAAAAACCAAATACCTTGAAACCAAACTTTCGAGAGCAGGAAGAGGCCAGACTCTGAGAAGCTCCAACTCTATTCTTTTCATACCTTCTAATTTGAAGACGAAAGCCTCCCAGGCACGCTCCTTCTCAGGCAATGCTCCTAGGATCTAGTACTCACCCCACAAAGATCTCTGCTGCAACCCCTCTTTCTCCTGCTTCAATCGGTATCTCAAATGTGTGTTTCTTTGAGCTTCGAATACCTATCTGCCTGCACCCGGTACCATGAAGCGCACAATGAACGGACCTATGGCAGAGCACAAGTGTAATCATAGTAGTAAGATGAGGTTTGGGATGAGCCTAAGGAGGGCTACATGATGTCTTTTGCAGGAATGTTACATTCATACTGGGGCAATTCCTAACTCATTGCACTGACCAAGCCGCTGCACTCATTTGGGATGGGAGGTGGGATGTTGCAACCAAAGGATACGCAAATGAAAACCCTTCGGACAATAAGGAATGGCAGAAATTTGATTACACTGTCTCACCAAGTCACAAGGACTGCCAGATCCAAACATTTTTGCCTCCTTGATGGCTAAATAAGGCACTGACGTAGGCAACTTCTCACTGATTCAGACAGGAACCAAGCCCTACAGCTGGTACGCCACAGCCCAGTCAATGCTCATCTCTCAATTTCTCAAAATTCTGTTTCATACACCAAACATACTTGACTTTTGCATGGCTACAAGTAATGTATCCTGCGACAACTCCACTCTGACATGACCCAGGTGTGACTAGGAGGGATCTGCATTTTTTCAAATTATGTGGTCTAAAGGGGTGCTCGGGCGCTGGTGGGAAGAAGTCACTTACTACTTAATGTAGTGAATGGGGAAGAAGGATGTAGATTCACCAAGAGTTGTCTATTAGGTCTCATGGGTATCAAACAAGGACGGGAACCTGCCCTGTAGTTTTAAATGGCCTGCTAGAGGTCCAAAGAATTAAGTGCCACTCTGAACCCTGAGTGGAAGTCTCACAGAAAAATTAACACATATATGTAATCAAACCCATTTATTGGTTATTATAATTCATTATTTTCTCATTTTCATATAGTGTTTTAGAAATATAGACAAACATATTCAGAAAAGACAAATATAAATATATACAGATAAAAATAAGAAAAAAGAAGAATTCATTCCTATTCATAACCCATATTCCTACAACAACTACCACCAACACACATACACAATCATTCACACTTCAAGCAATATTTCACACAATTGCCACAGATGCATAAGATGGATCAGGGACAGATGTCAGAGTCCCAGAAGGTTTTGTAGGTTCCAGGGGTGGAACAAACGCCGACGCGCGTTTCGGTGTGTAGCCCGGAGCGGGCTACACCTTCATCAGGGCGGAGGAGAGGTGGAAGGAGGAGGGGCCACAGACAGGAGGAGGTTTTTCTGTAAGGGCGACATGTTTAAAATAACATTTATTTAGAGAATATCCAGAGAGGGGTTCAGAGTTTTTCAGACATTCAAATAATTACATTTCAAAAAATGGATTAGAATAACAGCGACACCCAGGAGTTCCAGCAACCAGTTAGGCCAACACAGATATTATATCAGGACTACAATAAACTTCATTTACACAAAAGCTCACACATTCCTGGCAAGGTGAGGGGCCAGTTTTAGTGAAAATTATACTTTTAAATGACGAGGAAGGCTAGATGAGCTGTAATTTCCTGCTCGCTAGGAAGTCCAATTCATCCAAACATTTAGCTAGATGGTGTAAAATAGATAGCCAAGGGTTAGGGATGTGGTCCCACATCAATTAATAACACCTACTGACAGAGGGGGCTCACTCATACCATATCAAGCCGAATAGACTTCACGAGATAGGGGGTCCGCAGAATGAAGATATTCAAGTTTTGGTTCCAGATTTAGGAAGTCGAAGGTTTGATAATACCGCGGATAAAAAAAAATAATAAGGAACCAATTTGAGAAGAAGACAGACAGAATAGTTGATTCAATATATCTAGTTAGGCCTCTTTATAGATTGGATATATAGAGTGGAAAAAAAATCTAAATCAGGGTTGGCTGAAAAAGTGAATTAGGCGGCTAAATGGGATGCCTGGCGGAGACAATGTATAAAGCTTCTCTTTCCTAATTGGCGGGCTAATCAGATTTAAGATAGGTGTGCATAAATGGATCCGAAATACATTTTGAGAACTTACCGAGTTAAGTGGAGATAATCAATTCTGCACTGGCTTCCTTTTATGATAGAACCTGGTACAGGGAAGACATGGCTTGGCAGTTAGGGCTGGACTTTTCCCATGAGGCACAGGGTCAAGGCTGATTTAAATATGGCCATGTCTGAACTGGGTTGGTGTGGTGAGCAAAAAAACAATGGATTTAGTCCCAGATCTCTGTACTGGGGTGAATGTATGACATTGTTCTGCATTCTGTCCATCAACTGTTTTTGCATTTGTCACCCCGATTGGGACGGGTATGCTCAGACATGAATCCCGTGCTCTCCACACCACTGGAGTCAAGCTATCCTGGGTGATGACGGCTGATAGCCAGAAACCGGTCCTAGGATGCTTGATTCTGGTCCAGAGAAGACATGGCTTGGCAGTTCGCATGAGGCACAGGGTCAAGGCTGATTTGTATATGGCCATGTCTGAACTCGGTTGGTGTGGTGAGCAAAAAAACAATGGATTTAGGCCCAGATCTCTGTACTGGGGTGAATGTATGACATTGTCCTGCATTCTGTCCAGCAACTGTTGTTTTTGCATTTGTCACCCCGAGTGGGACGGGTATGCTCAAACGTGAATCCCGTGCTCTCCACACCACTGGAGTCAAGCTATCCTGGCTGATGACGGCTGATAGCCAGAAACCGGTCCTAGGATGCTTGATTCTGGTCCAGGGAAGACATGGCTTGGCACTTCGGGCTGGACTGTTCCCATGAGGCACAGGGTCAAGGCTGATTTGCATATGGCCATGTCTGAACTGGGATGGTGTGGTGAGCAAAAAAAATGATGGATTTAGGCCTGGATCTCTGTACTGGGGTGAATGTATGACATTGTTCTGCATTCTGTCCATCAAATGTTGTTTTTGATTTTGCACACCTGACATGGACATGTAGCAGGGTTCTGATGTGCCATTTTTCCCCCAGCTTACCTTATTTGATATGATAGGGTCCAAACTTGTTCCTGCACCCCTCCTGGATTACGTCAAAGACATACCAAAGGGAGTCCATAAGTTCACTGCTATTGATTTACTACTGGCCCAACAAGAGATTGCACTTAATTTGGGCACTCAACGCTGCCCAACCGTTGCTGTCTGGTTGAGCAACCCAATATATTGTGATACCACCAGCAAATTTTATCCAATGTTACAGTCCCCTTCTGCCCAGGCTAAAGATATGTTACAGCCACTCAGGAAGATTTGCGGTCCCTGGAGCCTATGGAACCTGACCAACCTGTATTGCACTGTAACTATGTATGTGCCCTGGCTGTATTCCACTGAATGTCTGACAAAATATCGATAACACAAATATCGATATACAAAAATATCGGAACAAAAATATCGAAGTCAAAAATATAGGAATCCTATCCCTAACAAGGTAAGTACAAATATATCGGAAAAAAAATATAGAATGACAAAAATATCGTTTTTTGTAAAATATCGTTTTTTTAAAAATTAAATAAATATCTAATATTAACAAAATCATACTTATAAATGTAATAAACATATTTACAAATGTACTATAATATTTAAAGTTAATACATAATGTAATACAAATTAATATTAATAAATATATAATACATAATATATTTTTCATTAATATTAACTCTAAATTAATTATTTTCATAACTTATAAAAATATAAAAATATAATAAATTACTAATACATTTATATACATAAAATAATCACATAAATAACAATTAATAACAACATAATACTAATAAAAAAGCTAAATACATTTTAGATAGTGCATGAGTAAAATTTACTATTCCCACTCCAGAGAGTGCAACAGTAGGGAAAGTGTTGGATAGCGTAGAGGTAACAATTACTATTCCAACTCCAGAGAGTGCAACAGTAGGGAAAGTGTTGGATAGCGTAGGGGTAACAATTACTATTCCCACTCCAGAGAGTGCAACAGTAGGGAAAGTGTTGGATAGCGTAGGGGTAACAATTACTATTCCCACTCCAGAGAGTGCAACAGTAGGGAAAGTGTTGGATAGCGTAGGGGTAACAATTACTATTCCAACTCCAGAGAGTGCAACAGTAGGGAAAGTGTTGGATAGCGTAGGGGTAACAATTACTATTCCAACTCCAGAGAGTGCAACAGTAGGGAAAGTGTTGGATAGCGTAGGATTAAAAATTACTATTCCAACTCCAGAGAGTGCAACAGTAGGGAAAGTGTTGGATAGCGTAGGGGTAACAATTACTATTCCAACTCCAGAGAGTGCAACAGTAGGGAAAGTGTTGGATAGCGTAGGGATAACAAATACTATTCCAACTCCAGAGAGTGCAACAGTAGGGAAAGTGTTGGATCGCGTAGGGGTAACAATTACTATTCCAACTCCAGAGAGTGCAACAGTAGGGAAAGTGTTGGATAGCGTAGGGGTAACAATTACTATTCCAACTCCAGAGAGTGCAACAGTGGGGAAATTGTTGGATAGCGTAGGGGTAACAATTACTATTCCAACTCCAGAGAGTGCAACAGTAGGGAAAGTGTTGGATAGCGTAGGATTAAAAATTACAATCCCAACTCCAGAGAGTGCAACAGTAGGGAAAGTGTTGGATAGCGTAGGGGTAACAATTACTATTCCAACTCCAGAGAGTGCAACAGTAGGGAAAGTGTTGGATAGCGTAGGGGTAACAAATACTATTCCAACTCCAGAGAGTGCAACAGTAGGGAAAGTGTTGGATCGCGTAGGGGTAACAATTACTATTCCAACTCCAGAGAGTGCAACAGTAGGGAAAGTGTTGGATAGCGTAGGGGTAAAAATTACTATTCCCACTCCAGAGAGTGCAACAGTAGGGAAAGTGTTGGATAGCGTAGGGGTTGAAATAACATACTTATAAAAAATAATTCATTATTACTTAATTACATTAAAATTAGTTCCAACCATATTCCCCTATAAACACACAACCCGCAACAGAACACATTTATCAATTAATGAATTATTTAAAATTAATTACCAATTAATTATAATTATTTACCAATTAATAACAATTAATGTATGCTTCCTACTAATTAATAATTAATGCTACATAATCAAATTACTTCCCACCCTATTCCCCTATAAACCCATAACCCGCTACAGAACATATTTATCAATTAATCAATTAATTAAAATTAATTAAAAAGAATTCTCAATTAATTAATTAATAATTCCTACTAATTAATAATTAATTTAACATAATTAAATTACTTCCCACCCTATTCTCCTATAAACCCATAACCCGCTACAGAACATATTTATCAATTAATCAATTAATTAATATTAATTACAAATAATTCTCAATTAATTAATTAATAATTCCTACTAATTAATAATTACTTTAACATAATTAAATTACTTCCCACCCGATTCCCTTATAAACCCATAACCCGCTACAGAACATATTTATCAATTATTCAATTAATTATAATTATTTCAAAATTATTCTCAATTAATTAATTTATAATTCCTACTAATTAATAATTAATTTAACATAATTAAATTACTTCCCACCCTATTCACCTATAAACCCACAACCCGCTACAGTACTAAAAGACAACATTTAATTGAACTACATTAAAAATAAATTATTAAACATAATAAATACAATATAATATACACAAAATTTATTTAAAAATCGATATTAGTAACATCGAAATTATTTACTTCGATATTACTGACATCGATATTTAAAACTTCGATATTACTAATATCGATATTAAGAGTGTCGATATTACTTACCAAGGAATTGCACTTTTAGAAAAATGGCATTTCTTGCCTAAGCCATTTATTATCTGTAGTCTGTCTATGGTCACATGACTGGATGTAACTGACAGCTGAGCTTTGTTTATATGCCTCCTTGAAAGCCACACACAATAGGGAGCTTAGGTGTGCAGGACAGGCCATCACTGGCGGGATGGGAGGAAGGAGTTGGGCACATTCTCACTTACATTTGAATAGGATGTGTCCTGTCTCAAAATATAGAGCTGCACATCCCCTTTAGTTAGTCTGGAGCCAGGACAGGGAAGGCAGGATGCCTGGGGACTTTAGAATTAAATACATTTTATTAGCAGAACTCATAGCATAACAATACAAGTATTGGTGCCTACAACCCAATGGGCCGGCTGCATAAAGACATGAAAACCCATAGGAGCCAATGAATTACAAGCTGGGCATATAGACAGTTTACACAGCATGCCACCTACAACCCATCCTGGGCTGGCCGCGTTCAATAAGAAGAGACATTAAGGGATCCAGGATCCATGGGGATGGAGTGTTGGAAAGGGTAAGTAGCATGCTGAGCCCACAGGTGCCCGATAGGCCAAAGACTCATTGTCGCAAGTCCGGAGCGTTAAAGTCTGCCTTTTAAGGAAATTAAAAATCACAAAAGGAGAAACATTAACAAAACTTAAATGTAAAAACCCGAAAACCTCCCACCTTCCCCCCCACCTCTCCAGGTGTGCCAGTGAGCGCACTAATGCACATGAATGTGGTCCGATTTGAGAGTTACCACCAACCCTTGGCCCCAAGAGTCCAACTGCGGCAATCAGGTATTAACCACTCCCCTCGCTTTCCAGAATTAGTTTCAAAATTCGTAAGGAAGCAGGACATGTCAGTTCAGACTGTCCTAACCCCACTCGAGCACCGAGAAAAAAACCTGTAGATTTCCAAGATAAGTTTACGATCATCTTTTTTTAAAAAAAAGCTACTTTTCAAACAGGAGCAATGGTCTGACAACCAGAGGACGAACTAGAGACCCAGACACCCAGTTCAGCATTTGCACATGGAGGTAGCGGTTGGAAACAGTGAGGCCCTACTCTTCCAGAAGCTGCTCGAAGGGGATAAGCCCCTGGAGATCAAACAAGTGCCCCAAATGCTTGCAGCCGCCTGCTAACCATTGTAAACCCGATCCCTTCTTCATCCCGGATGGGGAATTAAGGATTCGAAAAAACGGGGGACATAGGCAAGGGGAACGTTGTAAGATTTAACCGTTTGGACACTCTATCCCAAACTAACCGGCAAAGACTAAAGCTCCCAGGATCGGGACGTTCTAGGTAGCCAAGCTTCCCTCCAGATGTGATGGCCAGCCACCATCTGGTCCATAACTACCCAGTGCTTCTCTGTCATTGGACGGTTCCATTCCACGAAAAAGTGCAAGAGCGAGGCTTGAAAGTATTGAGTGATATTCGGCAATGCAAGTCCACCATCCTGTTTAGGGCATTGCAACAGGGACTTCTGAAACCTGGGGGAGACCGGGCCCCAACTGAAACACTCAATCTCCTTTTGTATATTTAAGAGCGCATTCGATGGAGGTAATAAGGGGAGGGTTTGGAAAAGATATATGGCGGTAGGACATTCATTTTGACCGTGGCTAGTCTCCCGAGCCACGAAAGAGGCAAACATTGCCATTGAGATAGATTTTTATGGATGCGAGAGAGTAAAGCAGCATAATTCACTTCTGCATTCTTGCCTAGACTCTTATAGAGGACCATCCCCAGGTATGTTATTCCATCCGTCACCCAATCCTGAAACCCGACCGAAGGCGTGCAGGTCATCTACAATGGCCGGCAAGGAGGTCAAGGCTTGTGCCACCGAAAAAATGACAGTCAGCGTAAAGACTAATTAAATACCAGTCGGCCCCAAAAGGGACGCACTGGGCATGTGGGTTATCCAAGAGCCTCTGAGCAAAGGGCTCTATATAAAGAGCAAAGAGCAGGAGGGAGAGTGGGCAGCCCTGCCTGGTGCCTCTCCCCACCGCAAAACCGCTCAAGGGAATCCCATTTACCCTGACTGCAGCATATGGATTGCTGTAAATGCTCGCCACCAATTTGCAAAATTTTGTACCCAAACCAAAACTTTCCAGGGTGGCAAATAAGTACGGGCAATGCATGCGGTCGAATGCCTAATCGGCATCCACCGCTAGCAAGAGCGCCTCTATCTTGGAACTCAAAACCTTATCAATCAGGTGACAGAGCCGTTTAGGGGTGTCCCCGCATTGCCTATTCGGGATGAAACTCGATTGATCCGGGTCGATCAAATCGGGCATCAGAGGGTTCAGCCTGTGGGCCAGAATGCTAGAGAAAATCTTTGCATTGAGGTTTAGTAAGGAGATCGGCCGATAGGAGCTGCAAAGCACAGGGTCTTTCCCTGGTTTGGGAATGACCAAAATTGTTGCCTGTAACATGGAATCAGTGAGGGTGCCCTATCAGCGAATGAATTAAACAAGCGAGTGCGCAGAGGGCCAGCTCCGCGCAGAAGGTCTTATAGAACAGTGCACTAAAACCGTCCGGGCCCGGCGCCTTCAGAACCTTCAGACGGGCAATAGCTGATATCACCTCATCAATCCTTGTGGGGGCCTCTAAACTATCAAACTTATTGGACGGGAGCGGGGTGAACATAGCCTCGTTGACATAATCATGAGGGTCCACGAGGACGGAAGGCTCAGCGGAGTAGAGATCCGCATAAAAAGTCCAAAAAGCCGCCACAATGCCTGGGTCGTCTGCGATCTCCGAACCCTGTTCTCTGCGCACTGCCTTAACTGCCTTTACATATCATTTACTGCGGAGGCAGTGTGCTAGCATGCGACCTCCCATGTTAGATCCCACGTAGAATTTATGTTTCAACCGAATCACTGCATGCTCAGCCCTGTCCAGGTCCAGTTGCTTCATCTGGAACCGCTCCATCTCCAGTTGGCGCCAGCCCCTCGGGTCGCCCATGCACTTATGGATCGCGTCAAGTTCTTTAGCTTTAGATTCAAGTTCCTCTCGATTGGCCTGCCTGGTCTTTTTGTCATGAGCCGCTTTAGCGATTAAGGCCCCTCTCAAGAACAACTTAAGAGCCTCCAAAACGGAGGCTAAAGCCTCAGAGCCTCCGTCGTTAAGTGCTAAGTAATCTTTCAATGTACGGCGAAGATCTTCCATCACTTGTGGGGATTGCAGTAAGGAGTCTCACAGGTGCCAGTGTGAGGGGGAAGAAGGCGTGGGGGGCAAACGAGTCAGTGTTATGTGTGCGTGGTCTGAAAGAGACCGGGCTTTGATAATAAATGCCAGAATGCATGCCCATGTGGCCTGGGTGACAAGAAAGTAGCCCAGGCGAGCATAGGATTTATGAGCCGCAGAGTAGTGGGTGTAATCCCGGTCATTGGGGTGGAGGCTGCACCATGCATCCCTGAACCCACAGTTCTCCAACCACTCCCTACACTTCCCTGACAAAGCTCCTGCCCCACCAGTCCCCGGGCTAGAGTGGGAAATCCCTGCGTCCATAACTAAATTTAAGTCGCCGCCCACTACTACCAATGAATCGGGCGTATGGAGAACCTCAGCCAGTGCCCCAGTCAGGAATTGCTTTTGATGATCATTTGGGGAATAGATGGAGGCTACTGTGAGATGAGAGGAGCCAGTTTGAAGCCTCAGCGCCAAGAGGTGGCCTTTAATCTCTGCAACTGAACCCACTACGGAACCTCTTAAGTGTTTGGAAAATGAGATAGCCACCCTGCCTTCCTTGCTCGTCCTTGAAGACCAGAACTAAAGGGGGAGCTCACTTTGTCGCATACAGTGCGTGTCCTTATGGAGCAGATGAGTTTCTTGAAGAAGACATATACCCCGAGTGTTCAAGTAAGGAGAGTACTGCCCTCCGTTTGGTAGGGTTGTTAAGGCCTCGAACATTATAGCTGTTGGACTCGGCCTCGTGGCGTGGTCCTACCCCTCCCGCATGGACCCCCCTGAACACGAACCCTCGACGAGAGCAGCCCCCCTGGCAACCCACGGCTCTCCCCCCTGGGACCCCGGCGGACCCTGCTCGCCAACACAGCCGGTCTGACGACCAGGCCAGACCACCATTTCCGGCCCGACTCCATCTTGGGCCCATCACGTCCCGAGCACGGGGCCGCAGCCATCCCTGGCCCCGGCCTCAGCGAAGCCCCGACATCGAGGCACCAAGATCCTCCCAGGTGGTAGAGTGGCCACTTGGCGGAGCCCGGAAGAGGGGAGTTTCGAGGGGCCTCCAGCCGTCCCCGGACGCCTGGTATCGATCGCCCTTCAGCCTCCCTGGGCGCTGGCTCCACCCCCCTGCTGGGTGTCTGGACACCTTCATCCCGGCCCCTCTGAACCCCAGGCGCGAGGGTCTGGACATCAAAGGACTCCAGTCCTATATCTGGGCCAGCCCTGGATTAGGACTCCAGTTGTATCTTGGAGTTGAAGCCCTGCTGACCTTGTCGCGGCTGATCCTGATCCGAACTCTTGCACCTGGAACCTTCGAGGCCCTGCTGACGCTGTCGCGGCCTGACCAAGCTGAACCACCTTCGAGGCCCTGCTGACGCTGACGCGGCCTGACCAAGCTGAACCACCTTCGAGGCCCTGCTGACGCTGTTGCGGCCTGCCCAAGCTGAACCACCTTCGAGGCCCTGCTGACGCTGTCGCGGCCTGACTAAGCTGAACCACCTTCGAGGCCCTGCTGACGCTGTCGCGGCCTGACCGAACCGAACCATCTTCGAGGCCCTGCTGACGCTGTCTCGGCCTGACCGAACTGAACCATCTTCGAGGCCCTGCTGACGCTGTCGCGGCCTGACCGAACTGAACCATCTTCGAGGCCCTGCTGACGCTGTCGCGGCCTGACCGAGCTGAACCATCTTCGAGGCCCTGCTGACGCTGTCGCGGCCTGACCCCCTGAACTATCCACGCACCAGTTGGTGCCAAGACTGTCCCGCTACCCCCTATCCCCGAAACCAAGACTTTACGGATCCCTCGATCCTTGCCTGCTAACCTGCAAAGGACTTGCCTTAATTGCTTATATAAAGATTCTTGTGAATATTCCTCCTGTGTGGTGTCCATCTGTAAGTAGTGTGATTGCTCAGCTGTTACGATTGTAGGAGAGGAGCCTCGCCAAGGAGGCCTCCCTACGGCGCTCGGCCTATTCCATACAGAGAGGTGGGTCTCGGGGCGGACAGTCAGACACCTTCTGTCTCCCCTGGGGTCGCCTTTCCAACATTGGTGGCAAGCGACGGGATCCGAGCCCGCGCAAATCGTACAGCGAGTAACTCGCCACTACTAACAGAGACCCACAACCACGATGACTACTAAAGAAGCCGCAACAACCGCAGAATTCCAGAAAGAACTATTAGAGGAGTACACCCATAAAGAACTCAAACAATTCTGCAAAGCCCTAGGTATCGCTACCACCGGACTAAGCACAAAAGACGATTTTAAAGACGCGTTACAAACATGGGTGGAGACCGGAGCGACCCCACCCCAAACCAACGAGGACATTGTCCTAGAAGTACCCCTGAGTACAGTCGTAGCCCCAGAGGGGGAAAGAACCGCCAACAAAGAACCGGGCCTCTCCCACGAAGACGCCCGGGAGCGAGAGAGGAGTCGGCTCCATGAACTAGAGCTCGCCCGACTCCGGCTGGATGGAGAGCTTCAATTAGCAGCAAAGAAAATGGCCATTGAACAACTACGATTAGAGGGAGATCTGGAAGAGAGGCGGAGGCAAAGAGAATTGGACGAAAAAAAGCTCATGTACGAACACGAGCGTGGCCTCAAAGAACTAGAGATCAAAGCCAAGATCAAAGAGGCTGGCGCCGCGGTAATCCGGAACCCTCCACCTCCTGCCGACCCGAAGGTCCACATTCCCAAGGATATCGTCAAGGAATACTACAAAAATGACGATATCCAGCAATGGTTCAAGGCGTATGAAGTTGCCATGACCGCGCACCGCATCCCGCGAAAAGATTGGGGTGCCGGCTTGTGGGGGAGATTCGTCAGCGAAGGAAGAGACACCCTGCTAGAGCTGGCCGAGGACGTGATGTCCTCCTATGACCACATGAAGGACGCCCTGCTCACCCGGTATGGTCTCACCCCCGAGATGTACCGACAGCGGTTCAGAGACTGCAAAAAGATTCCCGGTACCACGTGGGTGGAGTACGTAAACTTTTATAGCCGGGCCCTGGAAGGATGGATAAAGGGCAGCAAAGTGTCCACCTACGAGCAGCTGTTCGACCTCATCGTTTGGGAGCACCTCTCCAACAACTGCTTTGTCGAGCTCAGGCAGCATCTCCTCGACAGTAAGTTGACCGAGCCCCGAAAACTCGCCGTCGAGGCGGATCGATGGGTGAGCACCCGGGTCCCCCGGACCCCGATAGGAGAAACGGGACAGAACGGCCAGGGGCACCCCCGCCAGCGTGGCGGCGGAGGAGGCCAGAACAGGAGCCGAGACTTCCCGTCGGCCCCGGGCCGGAGTCCGCCTCGGGGGTCCCCCCAGAAGAACACTTCGCCATCCCTGACCAGAAGAGGGCCCCCACCAGCGCGGCCGGGGCCCCACCCGAACATTACTTGCCACAGATGCCAGCGGACCGGTCACTATGCCAGTGACCCCCTCTGCCCCATGAACCAGCGCCCCGGCACCACCGGGCCTCCGACCCGCCAGTTCGCTGCTGCAGCCCTGGGGGAAGGGGGAGAAGAAGACGAAGAGGTCTACAACGAAGATCAGACCTAGTACGAACCGGCCGCCAGGGCCCTAGCCTGCCTGGGCGAAAGAGACATGGTCCCCCAGGCCCCGCTACCGAGGAACACTCAAAAGTACGGTCAGTGGGTCCACATCAATGGACGGCGGACCGAAGCCCTCCGAGACACGGGAGCCAGTGTGACGGCCGTCAGCTGCCACTTGGTGACCCCAGAACAGATCATACCAAACGTGCGATGCCCCGTGAGGGCCGCAGACAACTCCGAAACTCTGTGTCAGATGGCCCGAATCCCCTTCGAGTGGGGGGGTGCCGGGCACCCTCAAAGTGACCGTCCGGGATGACGCCCCCGTGGACTGCCTCCTTGGAAACGACCTCGAGAGCTATCCCTGGGCCCAAGTCGAACGGAGAGAGCATCTAGGAATGATGGGACTACCAGAGTGGGTCTGCGCGACGACCCGATCCATGACTGCCCGGGCCCTGGCGGCACCCGAGGCCACCCCGACTGAAGAGCCAGAGTGGCCCGCGCCCCCACCGCCCGCAGTCAATGAAGAATCCGACCCCGAGCCCGAGCCATCTGAGCATGACCAAGAAGGCAGCGCCGAACTCAGCGACATCCCCGAACTAGCCCAATGGCGCCAAGAGGGTGGTCCCACCCGAGAACAATTCCGGCAGGAACAGAAGGCCTGCCCCTCCCTCGAGGGGACCCGACAGTCCCACTGGGTCTACTGGGACCACGGCCTCCTATACAGTGAACAGAAAATTGCCGAGCTAGGGGCCAGCCGAGTGTTGGTGGTCCCCCTACGATTCAGAGACTTCCTTTTGAACCTGGCACACAATGTGCCCCTCGCCGGGCACCTGGGGCAGGACAAAATTTACAGCCGCCTGGTGACCCATTTCTACTGGCCGAAGATGCGCAACGATGTGCATAACCACTGCCGCACCTGCCCGACATGCCAAGCCAGCGGAAAGAGCGGAGGGAAGGTGAAGGCCCCGCTCCAACCCTTTCCAGTAGTGACCACTCCCTTCGAACGAGTGGGGATAGACATCGTGGGGCCCCTGGACCCCCGAACCTCGCAAGGGCATCGCTTCATCCTCGTCCTGGTGGACCATGCCACCCGCTATCCCGAAGCCATCCCCCTACGAACCATAACGGCTCCCGTGGTGGGCCGAGCACTGATGGATTTCTTCTCCAGAGTGGGGTTCCCCCGAGAAGTCGTGAGCGATCGGGGCACAAACTTTATATCAAAGTATATGCGGTCCCTGTGGCAACAGTGCGGGGTCACGTATAAATTCACCACCCTGTATCACCCCCAAGGGAATGGACTTGTGGAGCGGTTTAACCGGACACTCAAGGGGATGATCCAGGGCCTAGAAGAGCCCCTCCGCCGCAAATGGGACGTCCTGCTGCCCTGCCTCTTGTTCGCCTATCGGGAGGTACCACAGAAATCCCTGGGCTTCAGCCCCTTTGAACTCTTGTACGGGCACCCTGTCCGAGGTCCCCTCAGCCTGGTCAAAGAAGGCTGGGAAACTACAGACCAAGACACACCGCCGGATGTCTACCGGTACCTCCTGACCCTACGAAGCCAGACTCGGAAGTTCCGGGCCCTTGCCGAGGCCAGTCAGGAGGACATGAAACGCTGGTATGACCAGAACTCTTCATCCATCGAGTTCGAGCCGGGCCAGCGGGTCTGGGTCATGGCCCCGGTCGAACCTTGTGCCCTCCAGGACAAATGGTCGGGCCCCTTCAAAGTGATCGAGCGCAAGAGCCCTGTCACCTATCTCGTGGACATGGAGTCCCCCCGAAACCCCCTACGGGTTCTGCACGCCAACCGGCTCAAGCCTCATTTTGCCGGCACAGAACTGAGCCTGCTGCTAGCTACCGACGATGGGGCCGAAGACTACTCCGAGCCCCTGCCCGACCTCCTAAGGTGCGCTGAGAAAGACGGCTCCGTCGAGGGAATCTCTCTCTCCTCCGACCTGACCCCAGCGCAACGCCGAGACTGCCAAGAACTGTTGGGGCGATTTACGGACCTGTTCTCCCTCACCCCCGGGGTGACCCAGTGGTGTGTCCACGATGTCGACACCGGGGACAGCCAGCCAGTGCGACACCGGGCCTACCGAGTTCCCGACCGAGTTCGGGCCTGCATCCAGACAGAAGTTACCAAGATGCTGGCCCTGGGGGTGGTCGAACCCTCCGACAGTCCCTGGGCCAGCCCAGTGGTCCTGGTCCCAAAAGCCGCCGCACCTGGCACCCCTCCAGAACTCAGGTTTTGTGTCGACTACCGGGGACTGAATGCTGTTACCAGAACCAACGCACATCCCATCCCCCGAGCCGATGAACTAATCGACCGCCTGGGAGCCGCCAAGTACCTCAGTACCTTCGACCTCACAGCCGGGTACTGGCAGATCGGCCTCACTCCAGGCACCCAGGAGCGGTCGGCATTCTCCACACCCGACGGCCACTTCCAATTCAAGGTGATGCCCTTCGGCATGAAAAACGCCCCAGCCACCTTCCAGAGACTGGTGAACAAAGTGCTGGCGGGACTAGAAGAATTCAGCGCCGCCTATCTAGACGACATTGCAGTGTACAGCCTTCACTGGGCCGAGCACCTGACGCACCTCTGGGAGGTCCTGACGGCCCTCCGCCGGGCCGGACTAACTGTGAAAGCCAGCAAGTGCCAGATAGGTCAAGGATCCGTGACCTACCTGGGACACCAAGTGGGGAGCGGCCACGTGGCTACCCTCCAACCCAAGATTGACGCCATCGTGGCCTGGGAGCCCCCGGTCACCCAGACAGCCGTCCGGGCCTTCCTGGGGCTCACTGGATATTATCGGCGATTCATCAAGAACTATGGGAGCATTGTGGGGCCCCTCACTGAACTGACCTCGAAGAACCGGCCACAAAAAGTACAATGGACACCCACGTGTCAGGTGGCCTTCGAGACTTTGAAAACAGCCATGTGCACCGCCCCTGTGCTCCAAGCCCCTGACTACAGCCGGGAGTTTGTAGTCCAGACCGACGCCTCGGAGCACGGCATCGGGGCGGTCCTATCCCAGATTGACCCCGAGGGGATTGACCATCCTGTGGCCTACATCAGCCGGCGGCTGCTGGCCAGAGAGCAGTGATGGAGCACCATTGAAAGAGAGGCCTTCGCCGTCGTATGGGCCCTCAAGAAACTCAGGCCCTAACTCTTCGGCACCCACTTCCGGGTCCAGACTGACCACCGGCCCCTGCGGTGGCTGATGCAGATGCGTGGCGAAAACCCAAAGCTGCTGCGCTGGTCCATCTCCCTCCAAGGGATGGACTTCACGGTGGAGCATCGCCCTGGCGACGACCACGCCAATGCTGACGGCCTGTCCCGATTCTTCCGCCTCGACAAGGAGAATCCCCAGGAAGATGGGTGACTCTCCCCACCTTCAGCTGGAGGGGACGTGTGTTGGACTCGGCCTCGTGGCGTGGTCCTACCCCTCCCGCATGGCGGGCCTGGGACGACATCGGCCCTCCGTCGACCCCCCGGAACACGAACCCTCGACGAGAGCAGCCCCCCTGGCAACCCACGGCTCTCCCCCCTGGGACCCCGGCGGACCCTGCTCGCCAACACAGCCGGTCTGACGACCAGCCCAGACCCCCATTCCCGGCCCGACTCCATCTTGGGCCCATCACGTCCCGAGCACGGGGCCGCAGCCATCCCTGGCCCCGGCCTCAGCGAAGCCCCGACATCGAGGCACCAAGATCCTCCCAGGTGGTAGAGTGGCCACTTGGCGGAGCCCGGAAGAGGGGAGTTTCGAGGGGCCTCCAGCCGTCCCCGGACGCCTGGTATCAATCGCCCTTCAGCCTCCCTGGGCACTGGCTCCACCCCCCTGCTGGGTGTCTGGACACCTTCATCCCGGCCCCTCTGAACCCCAGGCGCGAGGGTCCGGACATCAAAGGACTCCAGTCCTATATCTGGGCCAGCCCTGGATTAGGACTCCAGTTGTATCTTGGAGTCGAAGCCCTGCTGACCTTGTCGCGGCTGATCCTGATCCGAACTCTTGCACCTGGAACCTTCGAGGCCCTGCTGACGGTGACGCGGCCTGACCAAGCTGAACCACCTTCGAGGCCCTGCTGACGCTGTCGCGGCCTGACCAAGCTGAACCACCTTCGAGGCCCTGCTGACGCTGTTGCGGCCTGCCCAAGCTGAACCACCTTCGAGGCCCTGCTGACGCTGTCGCGGCCTGACTAAGCTGAACCACCTTCGAGGCCCTGCTGACGCTGTCGCGGCCTGACCGAACCGAACCATCTTCGAGGCCCTGCTGACGCTGTTGCGGCCTGACCGAACTGAACCATCTTCGAGGCCCTGCTGACGCTGTCGCGGCCTGACCGAACTGAACCATCTTCGAGGCCCTGCGGACGCTGTCTCGGCCTGACAGAGCTGAACCATCTTCGAGGCCCTGCTGACGCTGTCGCGGCCTGACCCCTTGAACTATCCACGCACCAGTTGGTGCCAAGACTGTCCCGCTACCCCCTATCCCCGAAACCAAGACTTTACGGATCCCTCGATCCTTGCCTGCTAACCTGCAAAGGACTTGCCTTAATTGCTTATATAAAGATTCTTGTGAATATTCCTCCTGTGTGGTGTCCATCTGTAAGTAGTGTGATTGCTCAGCTGTTACGATTGTAGGAGAGGAGCCTCGCCAAGGAGGCCTCCCTACGGCGCTCGGCCTATTCCATACAGAGAGGTGGGTCTCGGGGCGGACAGTCAGACACCTTCTGTCTCCCCTGGGGTCGCCTTTCCAACAATAGCGAACTGCCTTGACTTCCATTAGGTTAGGGAGAACCCCAGTATAATGTGTCTAACACTGTTGGAAATGGCCCTTTTTGCAGGGTTATCCCCAACATTTTTGCTTCTTCCTCCTATTTTTTTCCTGACTTGTCTGTGTTGGTTTTAGGACTCTGGGCACTTTACCACTGCTAATCAGTGTGTGACGGGGCGGGTAAAACGCCCCCGGGACAATCCGAGAACACGAACTGGTGGACACATGCCCCCCTGTTACCCACCTTTGTCCCTTCTCTGCAGCAGCCCGATTGGCCCGAAGAGGAAGAAGACAGACACCGGTGGGACACCGAGGAAGACGAGCTGTATCCCTTTAAGGGGGAGGAGCCCCAAACCCACGTGATGTCCCGACCCCCGTCAAGGAGAGGAGGAACCCAGGAAGCGACGGACGGCGTTTCCGAGGAGGAGCGAGAGAGGCGTGTGACCGGAGAGAGGACGAGCGAAGACGCGGAGAACCTGGAGACAGCAGACACCGACGAGGAAGAACCGGAGAAGCCAGGAGGCCACCGACATCGCGATCCGCCCTGCCACGCTCCCACGGGAGGGGCGTGGCTCCAACAGGTACGGGGCAAAGTAGCGGGCTGGGTGGGACGGCGTGCCCGACCTGTTGTGTAAATCTGTATATAGTGTAAAGAGCCGTGTATATAGTTCCCTGACACCCCTCCCTCCTCACGAGCACTGTTTACGCACTACGATTGAGGGCGACTGGCACTGATACACTGGGTTTCTTTCTCCTCACTCCCGGCCCTGTACCTGTCCGTGTGAAACCAGTCCCTAACCCGCTCCTATTCTCTGCTTCCTTTCCGGTTGCGGTGCCTGGAGAGAGAGTGTCACCCTACCGACGGAATCCTGGAGCCATTAAGGAAGCCCATCACAGATCCGGCAGCGTTTTGCTCGTGAGTGGATAACAAGCAGGAAGAGGAGATCATATATAAAAATAAAGCCCTCTTTACGATCATTATTGAAAGTCTCTGACTCAGTCACTTCAGCGCCAGCCACCCCGGTACACAGTGCTAAAGTGCATATGCTCTCTGTGTAAAATATGTTATGGATTGGTGTTTCCATGATTGGCTGTTTGATTTTTTATGTCAGCCCCTAGTAAAGTGCACTGAGTGTGCCAGGGCCTGGGAACCAAATGCTACGCATGGGCCTGCAGCACAGATTGTGCCACCCATGTCAGTAGCCCGGAAAAGGTACCACCAACCTGCTTTTGCAGAGTCTGCGCGCAGTTTGTAACGGTCATGTCAACTTGGCCAGTGCACACACTGGCCAGTCCCTAACCTTCCCTTTCCTTACATGTCAGGCACCCCTAATGAAGGCCCTACGTTCCCCTGGGGTAAGGGTGCAGTGTATGTAAAAGGTAGGACATGCCCTGGTGTGTGTGGCATGTCCTGATAGTGAATTACAGCCCATTTCGTTTTAAGGTCGAGCCTGTCCCATTCCGCAGGAATGGATAGGGGCGAATTTTAGTGTTGCATCAGGAAAGCTAAACCAGTCAGCGGATTTCCACAAGTGCATGTGATTGTGAACGCGCATCCGCCTGCTGGTTTATCTTTCCTGATGCAACTCTAGGGATCCGCTCCGCCCCCTGCTGCATGCGCTTTCCATCCGCCTGCCTCGAGCGCGTCCACTTCAAAGCCATCTGTTTCTCGGCCTCACTTCTCCACTTCTCCTCCCCCCTAATTACATCCCTGTTCACGGCCGCGAGGCCGTGCTTCAAAGGGTTTCGCAGTCCCGCTGTCATTAATCTGGGCTTTTGCTTGGAGGCAGTGATGCTAAAAGAGTGGGCGTTCCTCGTGGGAGACTCGCACCGCAGCTGCATTCCTTTTACCGCATGCGCACCACTTGCAGGACGCCCCCTTGCCCTGTAACCAGACCTGTGGCTGCCTCCTGTTTAGCTGCTCAAACCAGTGCCCCCTTACCCCCCCGCGCACCTATCTCTGGATACGTCTGCCTTCATGAGCCCCCTTGTGTCATACCCGGAGAAAGCCCCCCACCCCCTCCTCCTCAGTCCGTGCTATTCCGAGGAATCCAAACACTTTGCCCAAGATCACCGGATATTGCTCCACACTGCATCCGAACGCCACTCCCAGTGCCCCAAATCAACCTCTCCACCTCAAAGGCCTGTCGCCGCCGCCTGGGACCCGCCACTGCCTGCCTCAACAACACTGCGCTCCGAATCCCCTCCGCAATCCACGGCCCCCCAGCAGCCAGATAAACATTCCTCCCTTACAAATACAACCGCCACCCCTGTACCGAACTCTCCCGCACTCCCTCTGCTGTACAAACTTCCACACCATTCACCCATGCAAACCCGCACCCAAACTCAACCCCTCCCTCCCCCGTCTTCGTGCATTAAATTACCCTGTAGTACGTCCCCTGCCTCCCCAGCTGGGCACATATCCGTGGGCCGAGCCTGGCAAAAACATCCATCCTCTTGTGAATAGCGCCAAAACTGCTGATCTGCGTTTCCCAGCACCGCACATACCTGACCCGCATTGATAACACTCTCCCCACCACACTCCAAAAACCACACTCCAAAAACCACCTCCCTACCACACTCCAAAAACCACCCGATCGTGCCTACTCATGCAACCACCTCCCCCTCACATAACATCCATTCGGGTTCCCATGCAAAACATACTATCTGCAATGTAGATCACAAGAAGACTGGGCTTTGAACCACCATCCAATGACACAAGCTGCTCTCCGAACCCTCTCACCATACGGTTTGGAGCCAAAATCGCAATCACTTCTTCGGCAGAGGACGGACACCCTTCCCCCTCACCCCACCATAGACACACTCCCACAACATGAAACAGTCTTCCAGCGACATACTCGTTTGTGATAAGGCCACCAGAATTTCGAATTGCCTCAATAGCTAGTCTTCCCCTGCTCACTCTTAAGGAGCTTTACTGTCGCCTACGATGATGATTACAGAACGCATGTTGAAAGTGTGTCTCAGCCTTTGCTTATTTCAGCACCTGGCAACAAGTCCTAAAGCCAGAAAGTGAAAGCAAGTGGCTTCGGCACATCAGCTCTCCACGCAGAACTCGTGCATGCTGACTACGCACATCTTTGTATTCCTGTGTGAAAACACAGATAAGAAGCTTGAGAAGGGCTCGTGGTTTATTGTATCAGGCCAGTGGCAAGAGAACCTACAACTGTAAATCCTTTGCGTGCGCACCACTTGCAGGACACCCCCTTGCCCTGTAACCAGACCTGTGGCTGCCTCTTGTCCAGCTGCTCAAACCAGTGCCCCCTTGCCCCCCCGCGCACCTCTCTCTGGATACGTCTGCCTTCATGAGCCCCCTTGTGTCATACTCCGAGAAAGCCCCCCACCCCCTCCTCCTCAGTCCGTGCTATTCCAAGGAATCCAAACACTTTGCCCAAGATCACCGGACATCGCTCCACACTGCATCCGAACGCCACTCCCAGTGCCCCAAATCGACCTCTCGACCTCAAAGGCCTGTCGCCGCCTCCTGGGACCCGCCACTGCTTGCCTCAACAACACTGCGCTCCGAATCCCCTCCGCAATCTGCGGCCCCCCAGAAGCCAGATAAACATTCCTCCCTTACAAATACAAGCGCCACCCCTGTACCGAACCCTCCTGCACTCCCTCTGCTGTACGAACTTCCACACCATTCACCCATGCAAACCCGCACCCAAACTCAACCCCTCCCTCCCCCGTCTTCGTGCATTAAATTACCCTGTAGTACGTCCCCTGCCTCCCCAGCTGGGCACATATCCGTGGGCCGAGCCTGGCAAAAACATTCATCCTCTTGTGAATAGCGCCAAAACTGCTGATCTGCGTTTCCCAGCACCGCACATACCTGACCCGCATTGAGAACACTCTCCCCACCACACTCTAAAAACCACACTCCAAAAACCACCTCCTTACCACACTCCAAAAACCACCCGATCGTGCCTACTCGTGCAACCAACTCCCCCTCATATAACATGCATTCGGGTTCCCATGCAAAACATACTATCTGCAATGTAGATCGCAGGAAGACTGGGCTTTAAACCACCATCCAATGACACAAGCTGCTCTCCGAACCCTCTCACCATACGGTTTGGAGCCAAAATCGCAATCACTTCTTGGGCAGAGGACGGACACCCTTCCTCCTCACTCCACCATAGACACACTCCCACAACATGAAACAGTCTTCCAGCGACATACTCGTTTGTGATAAGGCCACCAGAATTTCGAATTGCCTCAATAGCTAGTCTTCCCCTGCTCACTCTTAAGGAGCTTTACTGTCGCCTATGATGATGATTACAGAACGCATGTTGAAAGTGTGTCTCAGCCTTTGCTTATTTCAGCAGCTGGCAACAAATCCTAAAGCTTGAAAGTGAAAGCAAGTGGCTTCGGCACATCAGCTCCCCACGCAGAACCCGTGCATGCTGACTACGCACATCTTTGTATTCCTGCGTGAAAACACAGATAAGAACCTCGAGAAGGGCTCGTGGTTTATTATTTCAGGCCAGTGGCAGGAAAACCTACGGCTGTAAATCCTTTGCAGTTTTATTGTCTCCAAGCAGCGGGTCATGACTCAACAGCCTTGATGTGCATTTGCTGTAAAGCACTGACCTTACCAGGCAGGGTTGGTTTCCGCGATTCCTACTCACATGGCAATCAGCGCGTGCTCTTTGGGGACAGGGGGTTTCTAACATGTTAATCAAGCCTTGAACATTCCCTGCCCACTTCGCATAAGGTAGTCACATCGAGGGTCTCTCACATGCACTGGGTTCACTTTATCTGCAGGAACGGTTACAGTGGCTTGTCAAAGTTATGCTTAGGATTTACTGGTGGGCAGTTTTTTTATATGTAAAATAATGCAGCTCACAAAATGATAAACACTATTGGTTAGAATCAATGGGACAGCTAGGTTTGCTCTGCCAAACCACTGCAATTTCCCTTACTGAAAACATCAACACCTTCTATTGTTTTGAAAGGTGCTCAAAATATCTAAAATCGCCCTTACTCTGTCTATCGCCTCACTCTGTCTATCGCCTCACTCTGTCTATTGCCCTCACTCTGTCTATTGCCCTCACTCTGTCTATTGCCCTCACTCTGTCTATCGCACTCACTCTATCTATCTATCTGTCGCACTTTATCTGTCGCACTCACTCTGTCTATCGCCCTTACTCTATCTATCTGTCGCCCTCACTCTATCGCCCTCACTCTGTCTATCGCCCTTACTCTATCTATCTGTCGCCCTCACTCTAACTATCTATCTATCTCCCTCACCCTGTCTATCTCCCTTACTCTATCTGTCGCCCTCACTATATCTCTCGCACTCACTCTGTCTATCGCCCTTTATCTATCTGTCGCTCTAACTATCGCCCTCACTCTATCTATCCATCTATCCCCCTCACTCTATCTATCCCCCTCACTCTATCTATCGGCCTTACTCTGTCTATCACCCTTACTCTATCTATCTGTCGCCCTCACTCTATCTATCTTTCGCCCTCACTCTATCTGTCACCCTCACTCTATCTATCTGTCGCCCTCACTCTATCTGTCGCCCTCACTCTATCTATCTATCTATCTATCTATCTATCTATCACACTCTATCAATCTATCGCCCTCACTCTATCAATCTATCTATCGCCCTCACTATATCTATCAATCTATCTGTCGCCCTCCCCTATCTATCTATCGCCCTTCCTCTATCTATCTATTTCCCTCCCTCTATCTATCTATCGCACTCACTCTTATCTATCTATCGCATCACCACAGCATCACTCAGCACCACCACAGCATCACTCAGGGGCACCACAACATCACTATGCGCTACCATAGCATCACTGAACACCCCTGCATCACTCGTCGCCACCACAACATCACTCAGCGCCACCAAAGCATCAATCTGTGCAACCATTCAACAACTGGTTCAAATATGTTCTCTCAATGTTTCAAGCTTTATTGCAAATGTCACAAAAAGATGTTAATATTTCACTGCTGTTCTAGGATTTCCGTCACAATAAAATACACTGAACATAATCTTCACAAAAGTTATTTACAAAAGTTTAAGCTATTGCCATTATAAATTACAATAACTTTTATTAGGTATTAATTATTTTAAAAAGTTAAGTCATTGTTATTTGTAAAATCAATACATCTAAGACGTAAATACAACACATATTGCATTACAAATGCTATAGGTGTCACATTTGCGAAAGTTAAAACTATTGGCATTGTAAATGACAAAGCTATTATTTTCGCTATTTTCAAAACCAACACATAAATAAAAAAATTGTCATTTACAATACCAATAGCTCAAACTTTCCTAATGCGAGACCTATTGCATTGTAAATGCTTGTTCACTATTGCAAGGCTACCTGTTCCCCATAGGACAGAATAGGAAGTTTGTTTATAACATCTTATAAACATAACTTGCCCTGGGAACTAGGTGGGAAAATAAAATTTAGTATGCCTGAACTCTAACGATGCATCTTTTAGTAAAGGTGATTTTTACATTGTGTTTGAAAATACCACTTTTAGGAAGTAGGTATCTTTTTGCTCAGTCATCCGGTGTACCTGGAATGTGGATTGCCTGTCTGAGTTTTGGACGACAGATGGCTAGGAAGCAAGGGTGGCTCCCGATAGTCTAGTTAGGTCAGGAAAGGGCTGAAAAGACCTGGGCTGCGATTGGGGAACAGGGAGGAGATTTCCTTGCACCTCAAAGGCCCTGGTCGGCCTCTGACAACGACGTCTCCACCCCCTGCCGGGAAATTACACCAGAGAAGGCAGAACTGGTTCTGGATGGGCACAGACACCCCCTACCTAGAGGATCAAAGGAGTTTTGCATACAAATACTGGGGCTTATACCCCTGAACTTTAGAACTCTTTTGGATCAAGAAGACTACCAAGAAGAAGAGCTGGAGAAGCTGTGAGGAGGACCTACCACTTTGCTGTGTGCTTGGCTATGTTGGCCTGCAGTGGCTGCTTCTGTCTTGGGTAGTGAAAGGACTGGACTGAACTTTCTGCAATCTACTTTTGTGCCCTCAGCACTGGGAACTGTGTGTTTTGTGGTGCAACAGAAGAAAAGCAACCCGATGACGTGTACGACGCTGCTGCCGACTCCATGTCCTGAACACACTGCAGAGGGCACCGCCACAACGCAACCCTGGTCTCACCGATGATGCCTGCTGACGCTGCTACCAAGCCGCTGCTCACACCGTGACCTACGGGCACCGCACTCTGCAATGCCTAGCTTCACGCCGATGCCTTGGCAGCACAGATGGCACCACCGCAATGCTGCACCGCGACCTTGGTCTCACAACCGACACCTGTTGCCGCTGCCACCGAGCCGTTGCACATACCGTGACCTGTTGGCACCGCACTCTGCACCGCCTTGCTTCACGATGACGCCTTGGCCTCCCTGACGATGCTGCTTGCACCGTTGTTAGAGGGCACCGCTCGTGAAGTTACACGACCCACCGCCCTCATCCCACACCGCAGCCTTGGCCTACCGACTCCAGTTCATCAGACGCTGACACCGCTTCAGCAACGACGACGACGCTGCTTGCACCGTGACATGCCATCACCTTCATCTCACACCGCGACCCTGGTCTCACCGACAACACCATCTGATGCCACCACCGAGCCGCAGCTCGCACCACAACCTGAGGGCACTGCACACAGCACCGCTGCACTTCGCACCGCAGCACCCAACGCCTTCCAACGCCAGCGCTCCTGATTCTTTTTTTTTTTTTTTTTTTCCTTGAACATATATGTATGTATTATTCACAAAGTATACAAAAAGTATACAAAAAAGGAAGCAATTTGTGCAAAGTGTCCCAAGTGTAACATGAACCTTACAGTTGAGTGACATAGTGTGACAATAATTACAAGGTTTCACAAATTTTTTCTACCCAAAACAACCATATCTGAAGTTTTCATACAATATGCAGCAACTATATATAGTAATAAGTGTTGTGTCAGTGGTGCGCTTTCTTCAATAATGTCGATGGCGTTTCGACCCTCTTTAGAATGTGGGGTATCATCAGGTTCTATAATAATAGGGACATCTGGATTGTCAATCGCGCAGCTCCAGTGAGTGAGTGAAGTAAAAGGGAAGATACTTACAGGGAGACCCAGCCGCCGGATTCCCTGTGGAGGGTGTGAACCGGCGATTACGATGAGGTTTGAGGGAGGAGATGTAGGTCATGAAAAAAGGTACTCATGGGTGACTCAAAAATTCTATTCTGCATTTGCTGAACCACGTCCAGAACTAATTAGTCTGAAAGAAGTTCTTACCAAAGGCTGAAATAATGGCTTATTCATCCACCCACCCTACTTATTTGTATTGTAATTTGATATGTTGCTGCTGTTGTTGGGATTACAACAGTTGTGATCAGGATTTTTCTATTGCCGCGGCCACCCTGACTCCAATCCCAGCTTGAAAATGCAGTTTTTTGTAGAAAGCTTGATTGTGGCTTTTTGAATGAATTACATTTTCGCATTAAAATGTCTAGATGGCTGCAACACCTTTTGCCCAGTGAATGGTGGGTGAAGAATCACTGCTTTCAGTGCCTGTCCAAGCGCTCCTGATTCCAACAGAGAGGAGATCGAACTGCAATGCGTGTGACTTCTAGTGACTATGGACGTAGTCTCACTATACACTCAGATACCTCAGGAACAGGCTCTGGAAACCCTTACATTCTTTCTAGAACAAAGGGAACGACCGACAAGAGTTCCCACATCTTTTATAGTGCAGCTGGCCAAATTTGCGCTACAAACATTTTTTTTCCAGTTTGACACGGATTTCTTTTTTCAAACCAAGGGGGTAGCCATGGGCTGCCCCTTTGCGCCGGAACTCGCGGTACTATTCATGGGTCTATATGAAAATAAATTAATCTATAACAACAACCCATATGCTGAACAAATCACAAAGTATATGAGATACATCGATGATGTATTTATGGTGTGGTCCGGGACACAAGAAAAACTAGATGAATTTATGACATGGATCAACCAAAGGATGGAAGACATCAGATTCAGCGTTACCTCCTCCAACAAAAACATCACTTTTCTGGACGTGAAAATCTATGCATCGGAATGCATGTTGGGCACCACATTGTTCCGGAAAACAACGGACCGGAACAAGGCACTCCATTATGCAAGCCTGTAGGAAGGTAGATCCCTGACTATGGTTGCCCCCAACTTTTTGCCTGGTGTTTTGCTGGTTTTCTGACTTAGTTGACCTGGGGCCCTGCCATTCAGGACCCCAGGCCCACTGCTCTCTCTGTTAAAATGGATTCCATGTACCCTAGGTACATATCTGATTGGATACTGAGTCACCTTATCAGTCCCTGTACAGTATCCCTTAGGTATCCAGGGCATAGGTGTACCCAGGGCCTACCAGGGGCTGAAGCATGTATTATGCCACCCCTGGCTGGCCATCCAAAACTGACACAACTGGCTGCTTGACAGCTGGGGCAAGGTGGTGTAATCACCCTTTGCTTTAGATATAGTATACCTATATCTAACCCTAAAATGGACACATATATTCCTATCAGTCACTCCTATGGCAGGCCTTATCAATCCTGAAGGCAGAGTGCTTGGAATAATGTGAAATGGTGCTCTGGCATGAGCTGAGCCCATTTGCAGCTTGCGGAACCAAGTCCTAATAGCTGTTCCATGATAACGCTATACCATATACTCTTAAGTGCATGATGTACCTCGCGGTCATATGCTAACTTTGGTATAACATTATCAAAACATGTCGAGTAAGGTGTCATACGAATTGGAATACTAACCCCTCGCCAATTCTGGCGACGGGGTTAGCATTCCACCCTTCTAGAGGGACACGACATGTTGGTAACCTGTAACCCCGGTTAAAGTCAGACATAGCCTCAGCTCCACAAGATGGATGCTGCCACCGAGACACAAGTCTGCCCTCCTGCTGCTGGGAGTCCTCCCAGCGCGGGAGGCAAGGACAAAGGGTTTCCTGTCAGGGGCGGTGCCAGCACCGTCCCAGACAGGATTTTGTGTATCCTAGGTAGGCAGGGCTTTAGAGGAAGGTGACTGCAAGTGGCACCCCGGTGCTCACTGTGCATATGCCGTCTTGAACCAGTTCCAGGGGCACACCAGCCCCTGAGCTGGGGAAAGCCCGGCATGGGAGAGGGGTGTAACCACCCCCCTTCCTAGTCCCACCCATAGGGCAGGACTTAGTCGCGTGCCAGCCCCCTTTTGCAGGATAAAGGTAGGAGCAGGCCCCCTTCCAAATCAGATCATCTTTGAATCCTGAACCGACTTTCTACGAAAGGAACTCAAGACTCTTCCTAAGATTTCTCCCTTGTGACTAAGGAGTAGTCACCCTGCAGCAGCAGGCACCATCCAAGCATCGCGGTTTGCTGTAAGTCTCTCCTCCGGATCAAGACTGCCCAGCACAACGAGAACCGGCTTCCCTGGCACCTCTGACCTCTACCTGCATCTTCAGCCAAGCTGAGATCCGTGGGTGTGACGAGACCTCGAGGGACCGGCCATCTTCAAGACTGCACGACGCTTGTCCAGCACGACCACCGAGTGACCCTCGACTGAGTGCTTTGGGGTAAGAGAAGCCCCGACCCTGAGCAGCTCCGGCACCGAAGTTCAGCCCCCTTGCATCCACGAGATCTGCGTGGGGCCCTTCTGCTCTTTGCTGCTCACCGCGTTGTCCAGGTCACTTGCCCGTTGGCTAGTGGCCCTCTGACGACGAACTTCGACGACAAACACCGCTGGTCTGGTTGCTCCAGACTGGCCCCTGCTCCCCTCCAACAGAGGAGCACCCCGGACCCTCCTGGTCCACTTCAGACGCCATTTTAAGTCCACCGCGTGGGCTTGCATTTGCCAAGACTTGTTGCCCCAATCCTGGGTCCAGCGACGTCGACAGCAGATACCTTCGTGGGACAGCTCGCACCTCCATCCTGGTCGCCGACAACACCTCCTGGTCCGAGAGACTGCAGAGCCCAGCAGCGCCCCCTCACCTGGTCGAGGTGACTTTGTCCGGTGCCACTCTGGTGCCCACTAAATCACTGGCTAGTGATTCAGAACTTGGTCCCCTCTGCTTACAGGTCTTCCTCTTCCCTGATCCAGGCTTGGATCACCACGAACTTCTTCACTGGTCGCCTGCCAGCAACTTCTTTCTTCAGGCTCCTGGTTCATCAACGAAGAAACCCGACGACATTTGAACCCTATGCAGCCGCAGCCCCTGGGCTAGGTAAACCGAGTACTCCGGTGCTCCAGCGTAGACCAACTCTTTAAGTGTCTAGATGCACTTTCGTTTTTGACCTACCTAGTCAGGTTCGCCCGAAAACACTAACTTTGCTTTTACTAGCCTCCATAGACTTTTTCCCGCCTTACGCGTGAGAGTTCCCACTCTGCACACGACGTCCCTAGGCCTCCTGCTTGTAATCTAAAGGTTCAGTAGTCCAGTCCTAGCGATCCTAAAGCCTATGAGAATAGTTACTTACCTGCTAGTATTTCGCATTCCACTTGTATAGTATATGGTTTTTCGTGCCCCTCGGGCATTTGTGTAAATTGTGCGACTTTAAGTATTTCTTCAAGAGTTTTGTTGTGTGCTTAGCTCCCTATCTCATAAAGAGCCAGGGTAGTCTTGTTATAAATAAATATCTGTTTATTTTCATAACAACTTGTGTGGTGTCCTTTCACTTGGTGTTCAAGGGGTACATGTGATGGTAAAACAGCTGGCTTAACACGCCCTCTAGAGTTTTAGCCTTAGACTGCTCGTATCCATGCTACTAGGATAGCTGGTCTATAAGGTTGACTTACAACCAATCATCAATAAGGGTTGTTGGAATGATACATAGTGATCACTAGAATAGTGAGCACTGCATATCAGGCCAACTTCTCACAAAGCCATCACCCCAGAAGCCTCAAACAAAATTTGCCATTCGGGCAGTTTCTTCGAATAAGAAGAAACTGCTCAAATAAAGAGGAATACTTCTTGCATGCAAATGAATTGGTCCAGCGACTACTAGTCAGAGGTTACCCGAAGAAACTATTAAAACACACATTGAAACTTGTTTGGTGGGTACCGAGAGAGATTCTACTTCAAAAGAAAACACAACCAGAACAAAAGAGAATTGTGAGCGTCACAACGTTTGGCCCCAACACTAACCAGCTACGCAAGATGGTAATGCAAAACTGGCACCTAGTGAAGGACCTACACAGCGATTTCAAGGAATTGCCGCTTTTTGCTTTAAAAAAAGAAAAAAGCGTTGCGCAACATATTGTAAGGGCGCCATTGCCACCTGTCCCCAAAACAACTGTAAGAGGAATGATGGGACTACCTCCGGTAGTAGGGCACCACAGGTGCGGGAATTGTTCTTGTGGTGCCCAGACAAATGAAGGGTCAGTGTTCACGTTTAATGGAATCCACTGGAAGCATGATGTCTTCACAAACTGTCAGACTAAAAATGTAGTATATGGGGTTATTTGCCCGTGTCCCAAACTGTACATCGGAAAGACCACCCAGGAGGCACGACACCGGATCACGCAACACAAGTCTAGAATAAGGAAAGAGACACCAAATGTCCCGTTGGTACAACATTGGTTGTCAAAAAAACACAGAGGATGAGCTACGTTGGACCATCATTTCCAAAATCGATAAGGATCCCCGAGGATGTGACATTGAGGGGAAACTCGGCCAACGTGAAGCTCTACTGATAATGAAATATAATACAGCAACAACAGGCTTGAATGAGATTTCAGAGATTTTCAAAGGGAACTCAAGTTTCAAGTTTATTTATTTATGATAAAGGAACTCAATTGAGGTCCACATAATAATTCAACAAACAGAAAAAGGCGATAAAATTCCATAAGAGAAAGTGCATAATATCAATTTGTCAATATAGCGGCAAAAAAACATTTAAAATAATGGAACAATTTAAAACAAAACATTTCATTTGGCGGGTTAAACATTGCTTCAATAAAATCAGAGGCTGTAAAGATACCCATTTGAAGACACATAGGTCTTAACCATTTGCATCTAAAAACCATGAGTGCCGGACAGACAAAAATGACATGATACACGTCCTGGGAATTTAAATTACAAAAGTTGCAAATATCGGAGCGGCCATACCATTTAGACAGAAGGCAATTCAAAGGGAGTAAATTATGCCTTAGCAATAAGGTAAATCGCCGGACTCCATGAGGGAGATTCCAGGATATATATAGCTGAGGTTTTTTCATTTGACAAAAGCTATTAGTAAGAAATATTCCTCTCTTCAATTTACTCGCCCCTCTGTCTATTCTATAGCCTAGCTCCCAAGAAGCCGACTTTAATATCGACTTCAATTGTGCTGCGGATAGTGAGAAAAGGTCTAATTCATCTAACTGTAATAATACAACTGCCTGTCGAAAGTTCCTTACAATTGAAGAATAAACATTAAAGGTACCTAATAGTTCATGTTTTATGAGATGTCTCAACGTACCCTGCATTCCTTTGGCTAGGTTAAAAACCCAACGCACCACACTCGCAACTGCCTGGGCCCAGGAACTACGTAGACCGAATTCCAGTCTCAAAGAGGACGTAGAATTCGCTGTACTTACAGAGGTGAGGTTGCGTAATATTTTTCCTTCAGTTGAATCTAAAAAATTCCAACTGGTCATATCCACTGTTTCTAGTCCGTATGTGAGGAAAGCGGGAATTTTTGCTCGGAATACCTCGAGCAAAATGAAAAAGTGCCTTCTGCCTGTCGCCTTATAGAGAGAAACTAGGCTCTTTCCTTGAACAGGGGCTTTCCTGCTATTGTTCTCAATATGGGCTGTGTCACTTAAACTACTCGTGGCAACTTTTCCGAGGAAAAGGTAAGATTTCACTACTTCTAGTCTTTCCCCTCCAACAGACCAGCAGTAATTATCATATTTAGGTTTTTTCCTTCCCCGGAAACACATTATTTTACTTTTTGAAATGTTTATTTTTAGGAAATGGGTCTCAGCGTATGTATTTAGGGCATATAAGCGACCATTCAAGCCTTTTGGAATAAGGTCCAAAATTAAAATGTCATCCGCGTACATTAGGCATACTATTGGAGTTCCCCCTAAAACTGGAGCAATGCCACTGCTGGATAGCAATAAGGCCTGGGGGAGATCAGCTATGTATAGTGAGAACAAAAGGGGAGCCAATAAGCAGCCTTGTTTAAGTCCATTAATCGTAGGAATAACCCTAGAAAGACCTCTCTCCCCTCCCATTAATACTCTGCACCAAGTGTCTGTATGTAGGGCAATATCTAACCTTAATAAACTTGAGGGCATCCCTAGATCAGATAACTTCCTCCACAGCAGAGATCTGTCCACCTTATCAAAGGCCGTAGAGAAGTCAATAAAAGCACCATATACACCTCCTCCACGGACTTTGATATATTTTTCTGTTAAAACCTGGAGTGCAGTAAGATTGTCTAGGGTACCGTGTTGTTTTCTAAAGCCAGTCTGCTCAAGTGGTAGTTTTTCTGTCGAGGATACCCAGTCATTTAGAGAATTAAGTAAGCATTTGGCGAAAACCTTACCGATGGCATCTAGGAGGGCGATTTGTCGATAGTTTGGGGGTGAATCTCTTGCCCCCTTTTTAAAGAGGGGGACCAATAAACTTCCCTTCCAAGATGGCGGAACAATGCCTTTGGTGAAGCAGAGTCTGAAGACTGGATATAAAATTTTTCCCCATAAAATACTATGAGATTTTAGCACAGAGATTGGGACTTCATCAGGGCCCATTGCACCGGATGTGCGCAGACTCTTAATGGCGGAAACAATTTCCAATTCGGACGGAGGTCCATAAGGTAACAAATCGTCCTGTAGCTTACCTGGGTCAAACATCACATCATTGCCACTATATAGATGCTGAATGAAGTCAACCCAAGACTGCTCATTAATAGATATCGGCAAGGGTCTAGACCTTTGCCCACATCCTTCTCCGATTAATGACCAGAAAGTCTTAACCTGCCCACTTCTGGATGCCTCATGGAGTTTAACCCATAGGGCATCTTCTTTCTCTCGTTTTAATCTGGCCTTAATTCTATTTCTCCTTCTTCTTAAGAGAGTTATCCTTTGATTGCGTTCGGGTATATGGGAGAGATACTGATCCCTAACCAATTTATTTATTTCTATGTTTAAATAACGAAGGTCAGAAGGGGTTTTTGGATTTATTCTCCCGGGAGGGGACTTTTTTGCTTTAGATTGTAAAGTATGTAGAAAGGAAACGAAACACAGTAGTTCATTCCCTTCCCAAAGGTGTAAGTTCTCTACTGTGTATTCCAATATCCTGACTAAGCTTTTAATTGCCCCTGGGTGCCAATAACAAATCCCTTTTTTAGTATTAATATTCAATAAGTCTTCCCGGATATTCCATGCTTCCCTTTGGAATGGTATTACATTTAATTTGACAGACAAGACATTATGATCACTGAGATCAGTGATAAGTACAGTCAAATCCTTCAAAGAACTAAAAAAGGAACTATCTACTATCATATAATCAAGGATCGAGCCACCAATTCTTGATTTAAGAGTACAATGAGCGGGACTATCTGAGGGAAGCCTACCATTAATTATAATACAATCTACTTCGGATAAACTCTCCAAGATTATTTTCCCTCTTTTATTAGTTTTAATATTCTCTGGGAATACAGCTTCTGGTATCAGGAGTGTTTCCTCCTTTAGCTTATTCCTGAATAAATCCAGGGCACTATTGGATATTTTACCATTTAAATCTCCCAATAATAAAATATGAGTGAAGGGAACTCATAAATCCAACCTATTTCAGGTGCAGTGAACGACCAGTAAACTAGCTTATTTCATGAGTGCTTTCGGCTGCAGTGCCGTTTGTAGTTTCCCATAGGAACATGAGGGATCTAATTTATATACTTTGTTTTTTCTAATATAAACGGGATTTGCCAAGTTTATACACTTTGTTAAAATATCAGCAGTGATGAGGGGACATTAGTGTAGCTACTGCAGTGCGGATCGAGCCATATCTATACATCCCAATTGAAGAGATGAGTTAGCAGAATGCATTTTTTTCCCAGGATTCGTGGCAGTTAAAAGTATACCGATGTCATTGTACGTACTTTTGGATTACTTAAAGTTGCACTTGTTTCATTGAAATACAAGAGTACTGCCTCTTTAAGCCGGACTTGGCTGGAATCACGTTCCGGTCATGTGACCGCGACCTGAGCCAATACCCAAACAAGATACAGAAGGGCACTTGCAGTACACTCCCCCAACACTGTGAGAGTAGCGACGGAACGAAGCAGAGGTAACATGGCCATCTGCTTTTTTACTTTGATATGCACGCCGAATCCTGCCGTTTCAATCTTGTAAAACATCTCGGCTTTCGTTTGCAGGACGTGAAGAAAGAAATTCCGTGCCGCTGCCAATTATTCAAATCTGGGCATTGACTGTTGCTATACCCAGTTGCGGTAAGCCTCCTTAAACAACTCGGTTCTGGCCCGTTTTACAGGATGACAATAATGAGGGCTTCGAGTACGATCTAGAAGCTCATTTCTTTTTTCTGTTCCTCCTCCAGAAACACATCCGCATATCTAAAGAGGCGAGTGCTTTTTTGCGTGAGACACATTCAATTTATTGTGTCTATTCACTAACAATTGAGGCGTGTGTGATGATGTTGATTTTATGTTTTTTGGTCTAGAGTGTCTCGTGTCCTGTGTCTCCTCAGCATTATCTTCACTAAAGGACTATGCTCCATGCAAATAAGGTAGGGGAACTGGGTGCCGACAGGTGGTGCCAATGTTAGTAACTAAGTCTACTGTGTAAAGCAGTTTTTAAGACAGTGTTTTTGTGTTTTCTAGAGACTGTTGGTCCTGAACAGAACCCCGCAATAGGGGGTTCGAAACGCGTCGACCTGGTTTGGTGCCTATTGTCTTTTCTCAATTGGAATACAAAGGGAGTCTTGTGATTTGAGAACTTGGTTCTGTTTCCAAAGGATTGTTCTGACAAAATAAAACTGTGAATTCAGAAATCTTAATACCATCTATATGGACAGACAATGGATTGTTGACAATAGGACCAACAGTGTTTGTTTTGGTGTATGAGAGTAGGATGAATGTGACCGTCCTCTGTGTCTGCAGAAGCGGTCGCTCCAACACGCTGCTCCCCGCCCTGCCTACCTGGTCGCCACTTGGTATCGTAGCGCGTCGCTGCTTGCAATCAATCTAAAACTGCCTGATTATCGCAGCGCTTTGCTGCCTCTACTGCGAGCTTACTCATTTAATCAGCAATATTAGACTGCTGCCACAGAAGCGCTAGAGCGCTCTAACTGACTACATTGAAACCCCTAGGACAACGTAGCGCTAGATTATCCAAGTGCGCTGTTAATTAAATTAGATTTCCCTGCTTTGTACCTGTGCTTTGTGCCACTGTCCACGTTATCGCTTTAGGCGGCCGTCCATTTTGTTTCCTGTTGTTGTTGTTGTTGTGTGCCTCCCTGCCCAGGTCTCCGCCTCGCTCCCGCCTCCCAGCTGACCCTCCCTCCCACAGATACTATCCCCCACGCCATCCCCCGCCTTCGCTGTGACCGTCCTCTGTGTCTGCAGAAGCGGTCGCTCCAACACGCTGCTCCCCGCCCTGCCTACCTGGTCGCCACTTGGTATCGTAGCGCGTCGCTGCTTGCAATCAATCTAAAACTGCCTGATTATCGCAGCACTTTGCTGCCTCTACTGCGAGTTTACTCATTTAATCAGCAATATTAGACTGCTGCCACAGAAGCGCTAGAGCGCTCTAACTGACTGCATTGAAACCCCTAGGACAACGTAGCGCTAGATTATCCAAGTGCGCTGTTAATTAAATTAGATTTACCTGCTTTGTACCTGTGCTTTGTGCCACTGTCCACGTTATCGCTTTAGGCGGCCGTCCATTTTGTTTCCTGTTGTTGTTGTTGTTGTGTGCCTCCCTGCCCAGGTCTCCGCCTCGCTCCCGCCTCCCAGCTGACCCTCCCTCGCCCCTCCCTTGCCGCTACCTACATATGACAGATACCTATGCGCGCAGCGACCGCGCCCCAGTCGCGCCGAAGGTGCGCCAAAGGTAAGCCCGTCTGCGCCCGTCCGCGCCTGGACCGCGCCCGACCCCCTGTTCCCCGCCGCTCCCAACCCTCTAGAGTCACATATGATGCCGCTACTCTCCTCTCCCTCAACCCCGGACGTTCACTTCAACTACAAAACCACCCTACCCCACAACCGTCCACAACCCATTCCCCGGAGAAATTGGAACAAAATCACCACCGACCAACTCCTCACATCACTCAACAAAAACCCTCCCACCCTAACAATGGACTCAAACCAAGCGGCCACCAACCTCAGGCTATGGATTACCCACAGTGCGGACGAACTAGCACCCCTGAAAAAACACCAGTTGATATCATCCAGCAAAAAGGCTCCCTGGTTCAATGATGACCTTAAAAAATCCAAAAAGACATGCCGCACCCTGGAGAAGAATTGGAGAAAAGAACCAACCCCAAACAACATGGCCTCCCTTAAGACAGCCACCCGCAAACACCACCAACTGATTCGATCCGCCAAGAAATCAGCTTTCAAGGACCGTCTCGACAACAATTCTCACAACAGCAAAGAACTCTTCAATATCGTCAAAGAATTCACCAGCCCTCCAGCAGCATCCAACGATATCACTAACTCCCAAGACCTCTGCAATGCGCTATCCTCCTTCTTCCACAACAAAATTGCCGACATCCACAACAGCTTCAAGAATACTCCTAGTGATCAACCCGCCCCACCCCCTTCAAATCCCACCCCTCCAACCAACTACCTCAGCTCCTGGAACCCAATAACCATTGAAGACACCATTCGCCTCATGAACTCCATACACTCTGGATCACCTTCTGACCCCTGTCCCCACTACATCTTCAACAAAGCTGACTCCATCATCGCTCCCCAACTCCGCGATGTCATCAACTGCTCTTTCAACTCTGCCACCTTCCCAGAAATCTGGAAACACGCCGAACTCAGCGCCCTTCTGAAAAAACCCACAGCAGACCCCTCAGAACTGAAAAACTACCGACCCATATCCCTCCTCCCTTTCCCGGCCAAAGTCATCGAGAAAGCCGTCAACAGCCAACTAACGGCCTTCCTTGAATCCAACAACTCCCTGGATCCCTCACAGAACGGCTTTCGATCCAAACACAGCACCGAAACTGCCTTCATTGCGGCGACCGACGACATCCGCGCACTCCTAGACAACGGGGAAACAGTGGCCCTCATTCTACTCGACCTCTCCGCCGCCTTCGACACTGTCTGTCACAGCACCCTCATACAACGCCTCAACAACATCGGCATACAAGGAAAAGCCTTGGACTGGATCATCTCTTTCCTAGCTGGGAGAACCCAGAGAGTCCGACTCCCCCCATTCTACTCAGAGCCCACCGAAGTCATCTGCGGCGTTCCTCAAGGTTCCTCACTCAGTCCCACCCTCTTCAACGTCTACATGAGTCCTCTCGCCTCCATCGCACGTCAACACAACCTCAACATCATCTCCTACGCCGACGACACCCAGCTAATCCTTTCTCTCACCAAAGACCCCAACACCGCCAAAACCAATCTTCACGAAGGCATGAAAGAAGTAGCCGAATGGATGAAACAGAGCCGCCTAAAACTCAACTCAGACAAAACGGAGGTGCTCATCCTAGGATCCTCCCCCTCAGCTTGGGACGACTCATGGTGGCCCTCCGCTTTGGGATCAGCACCCACACCCACAGACCATGCACGTAACCTTGGCTTCATTCTAGACTCCTCTCTCTCAATGTCCAGACAAGTCAATGCCGTATCATCCTCCTGCTTCAACGTCCTTCGCATTCTCAAAAAGATTTTCCACTGGATCCCCCTCGAAACAAGAAAGACTGTCACTCATGCACTGGTCACGAGTCGACTAGACTACGGCAACACACTTTACGCCGGAATTACAACAAAATTGCAGAAAAAGCTCCAGCGTATCCAAAACGCATCAGCGAGACTCATACTAGACATCCCGCGCCAAGAACACATCACCGGACACCTAAATAATCTCCACTGGCTTCCCGTCAACAAGAGAATTACCTTCCGCCTTCTTACCCACGCACACAAGGCCCTTTATAATCTGGGACCCGAATGCCTCAACACCCGACTGTCCTTCTACATTCCCACCCGCCAACTTAGATCATCCAATCAAGCCCTCGCCGCAGTCCCGCGCATCCGAAAAACCACCATGGGTGGCAGATCATTCTCCTTCCTGGCTGCCAAAACCTGGAACTCTCTCCCCACCCACCTCCGCCTCACTCAGAACCACATCTCCTTCAGAAAAGAACTGAAAACCTGGCTATTCGACAAATAGTGATCCCCTCCCTCTAGCGCCTTGAGACCCTCTGGGTGAGTAGTGCGCTATATAAATGCCCGAACTTGAACTTGAACTTGTTGGCCAGAATGCAAGTTGGATGTGTTGGAAACCTGTAACTGTATTGTATATTGAAATTTTGTTGTTCTTTGTATATGCAAAAAAATGTTGAATTGTTGATGAACTAACAATGTCCCACTAGTGACAAAATGAAATATTAAACTAGTGACGGAACTTAAAAAACGGACCGGAATGTTTCATTCATAAAGGTTAGGTTAAATATAAATTAGTGACTTCCAGTACTGGCAGCTGTGTTGTTCTTTTGGTTACTTTGGGCTCAGCCTTACTGCGTCAGAGCCACGACCCTGTGTCATTTTTCCTTGGCACCGCAGATGGCACCACCGCAATGCTGCACCGCGACCTTGGTCTCACCAACGACGCCTGTTGCCGCTGCCACCGAGCCGTTGCTCGCACCGTGACCTGTTGGCACCGCACTCCGCACCGCCTTGCTTCACGATGACGCCTTGGCCTCCCTGACGACGCTGCTTGCACCGTGGTTAGAGGGCACCGCTCGTGAAGTTACACGACCCACCGCCCCATCCCACACTGCAGCCTTGGCCTACCGACTCCAGTTCATCAGACGCTGACAGCGCTTCAGCAACGACGACGCCGCTGCTTGCACCATGACCTGCCATCACCTTCATCTCACACCGCGACCCTGGTCTCACCGACAACACCATCTGACGCCACCACCGAGCCGCAGCTCGCACCACAACCTGAGGGCACTGCACACAGCACCGCTGCACTTCGCACCGCCGCACTCAACGCCTTCCAACGCCAGCGCTCCTGACTCCAACAGAGAGATCGAACTGCAATGCGTGTGACTTCGAGTCCCCGACGACTCCTGCACCGACCTCCGGAATAGACGCCTGCAAACGCTGTGTTTTCGGAAGCTCAACGAGAGGTCACCGACGCCCTGCATTTCTAAAAGGTACTGTTTGTGGGTCTTCCCGACACCGTAGCTGGCCCGCGACGCCGCGGTCAGCCAGAACTGTTTGAATTTGTTTGCTCATGACGCCGTGATACCCCGGACGGAGCTATCGACATCAAGGAACTATTTTGAAAGCAGATTTTGATAACTAAAGATTTTTAAGTACTGTATTATGGATTTTTATCATTTTGGTCTTATTTTAAGTATATACAAATATTGGATATTTTTCTAAACTGGTGTGGTGTCCTTTTGTAGTGCTTACACTGTCTTACACTGTATTACTGTTGGTTATGTGCAAATGCTTTACACACTGCCTCTAAGATAAGCCTGACTGCTCGTGCCAAGCTACCAAGGGGGTGAGCAGGGGTTATTTTTGGAGTGTAACTCCCTTATCCTGACTAGAGTGGTGGTTTCTGTCTGGCTTTGGCACATGCCTTAGCCTGCCAAAAAATCAATTTCTAACAAACGCTAAGATGCCAATAGTGAAGAGCAGAACTAAAAAGCTCACCAGAGAGAGGACCCCCCCCCCACCCAAAAACACTCTAAACAAACCCCAAAACAATAAACCAGCACCAAAGGCCATGGACAAGTCCTCCAGTGAGGCCACCCGTTCACCGACTGCGTCCACATCCCTCTGTACTTCCCAGAGATCCACCTGCAGGTCCGTCGTGGTCGCCAAGATGTCCTCCCTCTGAGAAGCTTCCAGGAATTCCCTCGTGACTGCACCATGTGAGCTGTCCCCAGATGCGACTAGGCCAGCTCCTTGAGAGTCCCCAGCCGACTTCATGAGCAGATACCGGACAAAGAAAGACACGCCGGGGGGAGCAATGCATGGTCTCCTGAAGTCCTCCCGACTAGCAAGCCCTCCCGCACCCTCAGGTGCTTTCCAATGAAAGCAGGCTGTCCACAGGCGTTTCAGTCGGTGCTCTACAGCAGGGCTGAGCCCCGGTGGCCCCACTCACCTCACGTCAAATGCAGTCAATGGCCGGTGTGCCGCCCCAGGGATTGCCCACTTTCCAGCGCAAGTACCACGCCTCCCAGGTCCAAACCTCCCTACTTGACTCACTGTTAAATTGGAGCTAGGCTTAGCTCCGTGGTCGTCCGGCTGCTCCCTCGGGTAGGACTTATTGCACTTTCTTCGGTGCAGGGAGCCTGCGCCCCGACCGAGCGTGTCACCAGGCGACGGATCTGTGCTAGCCAACTCCATGAACGCCAGCCCGTCGGCAGAGCTATGCTGCGGAATAGGCGCAGCAAGAGACCCAGCCCTCCAGACCACTGGGAGCCAGGCAGATCTGCCCCCACGGCCTCGCATCACACTGCAGGCCGCAGCACAGGCCCATGGGCCAATCCGGTGAGGCCGCCATCCTGCAGCCGGGCCAGTCATCACGTTTCTCTGTGGGGTTCCATCAGTGCCCAGCGATGAGGTCTGCTTACCACCACGGCCTCTGTGAGCGCTCGACCGGCTGCCGCCACTGCCCCAGCATCTCAACGCTGTGCAGCGCGGACCGCAGGAATATCAAAGGTCGCACCGCTCACACCGGCATGTCCGGGGACTTTAAAGGGAAACGTCCAGTAGCTTCCCCCACCTCAAAGGCACATCTGGATGTAAATACTGTGACCTCAGACACTATCTCAGTACACTTCTGGAAATGTGGATACTCGGTCAGGAAGAAGAACTGATGTGCTGTTACAAGGACTGCCACTCTGCTGGACTGCTGCTCTAAAGGAACTGCAGTTCTCTTGCCTGGGGAAGAAGAACTGGACCTGCAACTTCATCTTGAAACCAGGATACCAGAGTGATTTAATGGGCTGGTCTGCTGGCTGCCTTATCTGAGCCTCAGGGACACCAAAGGCTTCCCAACCAGCTACTTGACCCAGTTTCATTGAGTTCCTGACCCTCCAGGTTTTGCATCTCAGGTCCTGAACCCTTTGTGTGGCTCACAGGCTCTTAAAATCATGTATTTGGGCTCTTCGTGAGCCGCCTACCCGCCTCTTTGCACAGCAGGTATCGATCGCCTGCGGAGGACCGCTAACGTGAAGCACCAGCGGTCCCATCTGCAATGCTCAGCCTGCTCTTTGTGCCACACTGACCCGGCCCCAGCTCTGCTTTGCTTGCTCCCCGCAACTCTCTCCAACACGAGTGGGACTCTTGGCACATAACTCGAGAAGGTAAATCTTCAGTGAGGCTAATCTAGGACCCTATCCGAATCGCGCTTCATTGTAGTCAGCCTGAACTGTTGACTTTGACCTGGTCTAGCGCAACCAGATAACCGCGGTTGAAGCTTTGTGCTTTTAAGTGCTAGTTTACAGCTTATTCTTTAAAAATTCCTAACTCGGGTTCTACTGATATGAATTTTGTAGTTTTGGTCTTGGTTCATTTATTAAATTAAACTCTATTTTTCAAACATGTTGTGGGATCTTTTTGTGTGGTGTTGTCACTGTTTAACTGTTTGACGTGTTGCACAAATACTTTAAGTTAAGCTTGACTGTTCTGTGCCAAGCTATCAAGGGGTTGACCACCGGTTAATTTGAGGTTTGATAGACTTTACTCTGACAAGGATTGTGGTTGCTGCTTGACTACAGTTCACACCCCAGTCAACCAGTAACCCAATTTCTTACAATTGTCAATTATATTTTAATATTCTGACTGCATACTTTTTGTAAAGTGAAGCTCAAATATTAACATCTCAATAAAGACCAATGGAGAAAAAGAAATAAGAAAAGACGACATTGGCCATAAGAAGGGCTTCAATTTTTCTTATTACAGTTGAATGCCACAACCATTTACATTTCTGCAAGGGACTCTATTCTTCTAGCTTTGTCTTGTTTTAGAAATACAGAACCTTCACAACAAGTACAAGTCCTCGACCTGGAGACAAAGATCTGGAAAATCTTAGTTCAGCATTTCATATTAGTGATACAGGCAGAAGTCACAATCATTATGCCTAAAAGATGTGAAGAGACCTTTCTTTAGTTCATTATTTTTCTCTAGAACTGTGCTGGGTGGAAAATCATTTATGACTCTAGGGTGACTACTAGATGTTTTTCCATTGGTGCTCTGGGTGGGGGGGGGAATGCCCTTGAATGGGTAACACATTGCAGCGGATGCAAACTTGCCTGTACGTCTGATACATACGGCTAGCTTTTCAGTTCAATTTATTTGAGTTTTAGGCAAGTCCACAACACTCTTGAATCAATGGCAAGAACAGAGCATTGGGTTGCTCTCCTTGCTATTGATTTTGCATTTTGGTGATGGCGTTGAGTGTCATTTGCTTATGATTGGTAGATAGTCTTGGCATTCAAGTTGGAGGGTGGAGACAATCACTAGTGAGAGAAATGCTAACCTTTGTGGAGGACGAGGAAGACATCCATCACATGCTACCTCTGAAAGGCAATGGAAGAAGATTACTGTAATATAGGCCATGTCAATGTCTAGAAGGAAAATGGAACAAGCATTGGAAATGCAATAGATCTCGCCTTTCTTAAAGTTGAAGTAATTTTATTGGGAATGGTGTTTTTTGTTTTGTATTTATAGTGTATGTGTCGGCATCGGTGAGGAAGTTGTTATCCTGCAGGCTGACGGTGAGTGGGCCCTGGGTAGTTAAGATGGGCTTGTAAGGGTAGGGGAAGCCGCCGTCCACCTCCTCCTCCTCGGCTATGGCGTTGTAGAGGTCATATAGCACATATATTACTAACATATACATACAGAAACAAAAGCAACCTTAGTGCTAACGATCTCGATTTGTCTAATGGAATATTTATGGGAAGCACAAGCTCCCGGGCAGAAGAGGCGTGCATACCACGACCCTTCCCTGCGCCCCTGGGAAATCATGGGCAAGAAGACGAGCCAGCAATGCACAGCACCTCCTCCCCGCTCTGTTTTTATATATCACCCCACCTATAGCAGGACAGCCATCCAACAACTTGGTGCCCTTTTAAAAGGGTGCATATATATTGCCAGTCCAACAGTGCGCGTGTCACGGATGCAGACCCCACCTTCAGGGACATGTCAGAGATGTGTACCTGTTGACGGGCTCGCTCCCAGCCAGCTGCCGCCTCCTTCCACCCCTCCTTTGCTAGTACAGCCGTCAGGAAGCCCAGCCCAAGCAGCGGGAGCATACGTCACTGGTCCCGCTTCCTGCCGCCGAAGACATTATTGTTTACGAAACAGGCACCCAGTATTGGGACGAGAGACCCAGACGCAAAAAGAATGATGTGCCAAATAGCTTTCAATTGCCTTGCAATGTTTGGCGACACATTTAACTGAATCACTTAGTATGTGCAGGACCGCTAGACTGTGAACACGGACATATAGCAAGGCGTGAATGACGGAAGCAAGGCAAACTTTAAATGTGTTCTTTTGACACTACCAGGGCTTTAAGTGGGATAAAAAAAGGACATTTCCTCAGCCTGGCATAGGCAGGAGGGGCAATCGGGAAGCAGGGGGTACTATCGGAAGGGCTTGGCAATCGAATGGGAGAAAAAAGTGTTTCCACTATTGGAAGGGCTTTGCGGCCGATTGGGAAAAAAGTGCTTCCCGGATAATTAAAGGACACGATATAACGCCGCAGGTAAATGATCCAGTCCGGGTGGACGTGGCTAAAAGTGGACAGAGTGGTAACAAGGAGGGACTAAGAAGCCTCCTTCACAATCAGAAGCCAGCGTTTTGCATGGAAGATGACGCTACCCAATCATAAAGATGGGCGGAGCTTCAAGTCCCCTTCCAAAAGCTTATTGATAACAAAAAGCCCTTGCATGGTGAGAGCAGCGCACGCGCACTACTAACGCCAGGAGAGACCTAAAAAAAAAAACTCACAACAGAATTCCAAATTATAAGGGTGGGTTTTTCAGGAATAGCTGGGGAAGTGCACAGAGGAAAAAAAGATAGAAAAAGAAGAGTGAACATTATCGTTTATTATTGAAAAAGAGTTTAGTTTGGCCAGAAGAGACACTGAGAGGAGAGAGCCAGAAAGGACATGAGAGACTCCTATCTTCTATTAACTGGTTGCACTGTGAGACACCTGTCAATCAGGACACATCGAGCTAGTAGTGTGCGTATGTTAAACACATATGAAAACACATGTTAAGGACATATTGATGAACAGGGATGGATATGGATTTTTCAGGGTTCTAGACTATCTATGTAGAAAAAAGTGAAAGAAAGGATTTATTGCAACTTAAATTCAAATAATTACACCTTCGAAATAAAGATCTTGGCAGCCATTTAGTGGGGGCCTTTGATGTTTGAAAGTGATGGGGTGCAATACTTGCACTACATTCTAGTGAGCAAATCGAACAAGCCCAAATACTTTTTCAGAGGGGAGAAATTGGAGTAGAGGTGGTTCTCCCTCTTGAAAACAGGGTCAAATATAGTATTTTAAATAACAATTTTCACATACATTATTCAAAGGTGAGCGATCCAAAAGGCACTGAAGTACTTTCATGGTGTGCCACGTCAATAATGTCGGACTCTCCTGAAGAGCTTTCCCCTTTTTTTTATTTTAAAATATGCATCGGGTGCCCCGCCACCAGTCAATAATTACACCCATTGTGCTAGTGCCAGCATTTTGTATACCCTTTGTTAAGTCAATTTACGCATATATGTTGCTTAAAGCTAGGTAAATACTAATTGGGATACTATTAGAAGGGGGGAGGTAAACAGAAGGCCTTTATTTCTCAAATTTACGTTTATTTGTATTTTTTTCTATAGTAGTTCCCAAATTAAGGCCTATGTGGCCTAAGAAAATGGAAGCCGACTGTGACTCTGAGGTGGCGATCTAAGCACACATGCGCTGAGGAAAAGAGCGAGCTGCCTGTGCTTGTGTAGAATGGGTTAAGGACAGTGTGGCCAGCGACTTGGAACATATGCCAACTTTTTCGAATGTCAGCATCCTGAACGTGGGAATAGGGCATCGAATAACGAATTAAAGGACACACCGGAAGAAGCATGACATGAACAATGGACTTACTTTTTTTTCTATTATAACGATGACTCTGCGGAAATTAAACAGTTAGGCGATGAGGTGATGCTCATCCACCCCTTAATTGACGAATCACGGACACTCCAGGACCCTAGAGTTATGAATTTTACATAGATAAGTTAGTGAAAAAGGGTATAAAAGAGGACATTTGGGACAATGAAATGCGGCTTGCTTTCTGATCTAATCTTTGCACCCTGAGATGCTGTCGGACTGCGCAATTTTCCTATGGCTTAGGGACTTTGATATTTTCCTGAACTTTTGAATGGGTGCGGAGTCCTATGCGAGGGGAACATCGAGAGAGATAGAGAGGTGTTCTTTGGGAACTATTCAGTCTTATGCTGATGTCTGCGTTCCTACATCTTGGTATTATTAATTTTCCTTTATTTTCTGAACTGTCATGCTAATAAATGAATGTTTTGAATTTAAACTTCTCTTGCAGGTTATTAATGCATAATTGAATTTTCTTCTGTAATAAAACATAGAGGTCATGCTAGGAGATTTTATCTCTAACTAAATGGAGAATTGAGCAGGTCTTGTTATCCTTTAGTTAACTTTTACTCGCCGATCTATCGACAAATAATGGTGGGGTGTTTTTAGTTGGTTTCCTTTGAGTCAATACCATGGTATTAAAAATTAAACTGCGGATGTAAATAATGTATAAAATTGTAGTTCTAGACACTCCGCTATAATCCAGCAGCTCTCCTTTGACCTTTACTGAATCCTCGGAGCAGAGTAAATGTGTTTACGAGTGACTTGCAGTGTTATGGGCCCACTGATGAGTAAGTTGTGAATAGCTCCCTGCGTTAAGTGGAGAAGTGTGGCTCAGGGGTTAGAGGCAGCAGACCCGGAAGCTGAGATCGGTCCTGGACCAGGGTTCAATTCCCCGCCTCGGTGGGTCTTGGGCTAAAAATTCCACGGACTCGATAATTCTCGCCCCGGTGCCTCCTCGACTCACGGGTTCACACTCTGTGACTCTGGGCAATAGCTTGCTTAATCTCCACAACGGCCCCTCGCGGTGGGATGCCTGACTTTCACCTTGTGGATACCCTGCTATCTCACAGGGGAATACCAGGAAGGGTTCCCTAAGCAAGCGCCGGGAAACCCACTGCGGGTAGCTGTGCGCTATATAAGCTCAACTACATTTACATTTAAGGTGATTGTTTTTAGAATATTTCTGGAGCTGCGCTGGATCAGATAAACTTGGTAGCAGAGCATTGGTTGCTGTAGGTTGACTAGGATATATGATGTGCAGAGTAGAGTATATAGAATTTTGATGTACAGAATTTATGACTAACATCTGTTGAGTTCGTATTACGTTATATGTATTCTGGAAAAGGCTTCCGGAAAGTGTGGGAAGCTGGTCACTTTGTCTGCATGCAGAGGAAGTGTGGCAAGTGAAGTCGCACATCACATAGTCTGTTTCAAAGTGGTGACATCGTCGTATGTTACAAGTTTAGGGACCTTTATGTGTAAAATTGGTGAATGTATAGCGAGGGCAACCTGTGAAATCTTGGGTCTGAGCATAGGGCTCAATGCGTATTCTGGCTAAAACTCTACCCGGAGAGAGTAATAAAGTTTAACCTAAGCTTGAGAGAAGGGTAAGGTAGAGGGAAGTGCTACTTTATCGGCAAAAGTAAAATTGGAAATACAGAATACTGGTGTGATTGAGGAAACTAACACTTTGGTTTTAGCGAAACAGATTAATGGAGTTGTTTTATGTAGTTACTAACTGATTTTGCGGTATAAAAGTGTAAATACAGAGTACCGATAACTTTTGTAAAGGAGGGATCAGTCGAAGCTGCAGAAGCCGGAGCAGAGCTGACATCAAAGGTGTCGCGCTGAGATTAGTCTGTGTGACCAAAACATAGTAAGGGCTGATTAGAGGATCAGTGAAAGCTGCAAAATAATTGGTTAAGCACTAATGAAACGTATCTTGTTCTAATTGGTGCGATAGTGTGAACTACGCGGTGATAGGCTGGTGTAACGAAGCAGTTTTGGAAAAGAGTGCAATCTTTTGAAAAGACAGGAAATAAACAGAAAAATTGAGTTTTATTATGGAGCAGAGAGAGAGAAATCTTCATGGTTTCAAAAATTGAAAAATGTGTTTAAAAAGGATAAGGTAATTGAAACAAGAGAGGGAAAAATAATTCCTCCGCCTAAAACGCCTGCATCATACATGATGACAAAATATGGCTACCATACATGTATATGGTAATAGAATTGGGCAAGATATACTAAAAAGGATGGTGCATTAGCTTTCCCAGAAGTAGGATCTTTCAGTCTTGCAGTATTAAGAAATCTGAGAGACAAGCTGATGAAGCTTGAACCAAGACCTAGACCGAGTCAGTTTGAAACGTTAGCTGAGTGGGAAGATGAGATGCACGATTTGGAGCGGGAAAGGTTTGAGGACTACATAGGACCAAAGAATAGATTTCGTGGATTTTGGAGAGATAATCATGAAAATAGAATGCGGAGTTGGAGAAATGTTAATATGTGTGATGGGATGAATCCAGTTAGAATGGTTGATGAAGGGGTAGGACGAAAATGCATGGAAAAGAGAAATAATGTGGAGATAGGAAGGAAAGGTTATGAGGTTTGTGAATCAGAGGATACAGTGCTGGAGGAGATCTTAAATAGAAGACCACCACCATATCAACCAAGTTCTATGGGTACAACCCCAAATGCTCACCAATGGAGGACAGGCTTGTAGCGACTCCAAGGTAATTTTCAAATTTTAGAGATCGTCTGGAAAGAGTAGAAGTGAGATGCGAGTCTGATGTTCCATTATTGGGAACTAGACTTACTGGAACACCTAAGCGAAGTGATGAAACAAAAAAAAATTAGAACAGGATGGAGAGGCAAATTGAAGAACAACCAAGTACTTCTGAATATATACGTTCAACAAAGAATTGGCGGAAAAGATACAAGAACTTACTAAAAATATAGAAGCTATAACTGTTCCAGTAACAATAGGTCCTGTAATTCCCGTGTTTGAAAATCAGAAAATAAAATAACCATCTTTAACTATTCCTTTAAATCAGAGTCTACAAAGAGTAAAAGAAAAGGTTTACCCAGACTTGTCAGAAATTAAACGCACCAATAAAATGACACCGCCTGAATTAACTTTTAATCAGAGTCTTCCGTATAAATTCCCAACAGGAGCAGAGTCTGATTCTATGACTCCTGAGAAAAGTGTAGAGAAATCGATTTGACACAAACTCCAGTAGGACCATCAGAGCAGGAATTAAGTTATTGAATTAAAACACTAAAATTAAAAGAAAATGAACCAAAAACATTAGATGTAGCTAGACTAAAAATTTATATGGAAGAACTAATAATTGGAACGATTGGGACAGATAGATTGAAAAGTTATCAAGATGATGAATTAATGTTCATGTGTAAAAGTATTACATGGAAAACCAAAAACATGCATGATCGATTTGAAGGGTTAGCAAGTGAAATGGATGTAGATTTTTCAAAATTTAAAGCGTTGTAGAAACCTTATAGAGTGGATTTTACTGAAAAAGATAAAGAAAATATGAATACAGCAGGAAGAATTACCCAAATAAAATAATTGATTGTGTTATTGAGAAAATGGGGAGACATTGATAAGTGGAAAATGATTTGGACAAAGAAAAGAGAGGAAAACAGTGACAAATCCACATTAGCATTCCCAGTAAGCGAGAAAGAAGAAGAGGTAAATACATTTCTTATGAAAGAAATAGCGGGAGGAGGATATGTACATTTACCTTGGAGCAGACAGGACATTTTATCATTTACAAATGACTTTCCTAGATTGAGAGAGAAACCAGTAGAATGATACAGGCAAGTAGATCGATTTGTAAAGGTTTCAAAGTCTTATGGGAAGATTTGGATGGATTATTTGACATAGTAGTACCAGCAGTTATATGGTCAGATTACTGTAGATTGGGCAAAATCTGAATACCCACGAGATAAAGTGACAGGTGCTCCTGGACCTGAAGTAATGCGAAAATATGAACAAGTGATAGTGTTTCTGAAAAACAAAATTCCACCAAAAGAGACAGATTGGGTAAAAATAGATAGGACGATACAAGAAGCAAAAGAATCAGTTCATGCATTTTATGAGAGACTGTTGTTGGTGTTTAAACAATACAGTGGATATGAGGAACTGAGTGAAAAAGATATGAGTCATTTTGTAAATCGTTTTGTGTTTGGACTAAGACCAGAAATAGGGGATATGATTAGGCATAATTTGATGGGATGGCAGTCGTGTTCAGTAGATGAGGTTTTCAGACATGCAAAATATTGTAGTGATGAAATTGAAGTAAAGCAAAGGAAGTTTAAAGAAAAAGCAATGTGGGCACAAGGGAAAGTTGCAGAACATCAGGTAGCTCAATTAGAGAATAAAACTACAGAAGGAAACCAGAATAGAGTGAAGGGAAATTTCAGTAAGCCAAAATTAACAGGAAATATAGAAGAATTAAAGAAGAAAGATCCATGTCATAATTGCGGCAGGATGGGGCATTGGAGAAAAGAGTGTAAGTATCCACCGAGAGTTAATTCAGAAAATACATAATTGAATCTGCAGGTGCAGAATGAGGTAATTCAACAACAATCGCCACAGCAACAGGTAGTTAATCCACAGTGTCAGGTGCCACAACCTCCACTTCCACACAGTGTAAGCCTACCGAAATACAGTATAGAGACAGGATTCTGCGCAGGAGATCCGTAACAAGAAATCCAGGAGTGAATGTGAGTCCGCAGTATTGGCTGAAGGGAAGATGGGAGTGAGTCAGATGACAGTTTCTGACGGTGCCTGAAAGAGTGAGAAGAGTACGTACTTGGCGCTACTCTCGAGGTAGATCAATCTGGTCCTTATGTGAATGGAAAGGTGAATGATGTAGATGTGACTTTCCTAGTGGACATAGGTGCTACCCATTCTACTGTTAAATCAGTGGAAATTCAAAATCTTCCTCTCTCGGGTGAACACATTCAAGTTGTAGGTGTAGCTAATAAGCAGATTAAAACGTCCTTAACTAAACCAGTTGAAATAGAGATTGGGAACTTCAAGGACATGCATCGATTTGTGGTGTGTGACAATAGTCCTGTTAACCTTCTTGGCAGGGACATACTGTGCAAAATGAACTGTGCCATTTACTGTTCACCAGGTGGCATTGAGCTCCAAACCCCAGATGAGGATAGCTTGTATAAAAAGACTACGTCACTGATAGAATCAGAGAAGAATAGTATGTTTAAGTATTTGAAAGAGAGAAAATACCTGATGAAACGGAAGAGGTAGTCAAAGAATAAGTGTGGGATTTCACAGCAGAAGGTATTGGCTTGATGAAAAACATAGATCCTGTGAAAGTTTCTGTGAAAGAAAGAATAAGTTACCCAAATATTCCCCAATAAAAAATGACAGCTGAAATAATTGAAGGAATAACCCCAGTGATAAATAAAATGATCAAACAAGGGATCTTGAGAGAAATAGAAAGCAGTCCTTGTAATTCACCTATAATGGGATTGAAAAAGCCTAACGGAACATTCAGAATAGTACAGGATTTGAGAAAGGTAAATAAAATTGTTATTCAATGTTGTCCAATTGTGCCAAACCCAGCAGTAATTCTATACCAAATTCCACATGATGCAGAATGGTATACAGTCATTGATCTATGTAATGCGTTCTTCACTGTTCCATTACACCCTGAAAGTCAGCCAATATTGCGTTCCGGTTTGGAGACCGTATCTTGGCATGGTGCCGAATTCCTCAGGGGTATACTGAAAGTCCATCCATCTTTAATCAATTGTGAAACAAATCATTAGAATGTTTAAGTATGCCTGGAGGATCAGTTTTAGTGCAGTATATTGATGATTTGTTAGTGGCATCAAAAACAAAAGATGCATGTGTTTCAGACATTGTTGCATTGTTAAATCATTTAGCAGAAGGAGGACATAAAGTGTCACCGTTAAAACTACAGTTTTGTCAGAAAGAAGTACAATATTTAGGCCACAAGATTGCTGAAGGAATTAGACAAGTCACCATAGAAAGGATCAAAATGATACAAGGAATGAAACCTCCAAAAACACAAAGACAGGTGAGAATGTTTCTTGGAATGGTAGGATATTGTCGACAATGGTTTAGTGGGTTTTCACTAATAGCTAAACCACCACAAAGATTGACAAAAGCAAGCGTAAAAGATCCAATAATACTTAATAAAGCAGAATTAGAAGCTTTTGAGCTGCTAAAAACAAGTCTATGCGAAGCACCAGCATTAGGAATGCCAGATTCTGAAAAAGAATTTGAACTGTATTGCAATGAGAGAGAAGGATGTACATTGTCAGTTCTAATACAAAGACATGGAAAACTTGGAAAACCAATTGCATACTTTCTGCTGTTTTAGATCCCGTTGTAAGAGCCTTGCCGAGATGTTTAAGAGCAGTAGCTGCTACAAGTATAAGTCTGGAACAAAATGAAGGTATAGTGATGGGATTTCCTTTGAGAGTATATGTACCTCATTCTGTGGAGATTCTCCTCACTAGAACCAAAACACAGTACCTTACCAATAACAGAATGACAAAATATGAGAAAACAATCTTGGGTGTAGATAATGTGACAATTTCGATATGTGTAAATGTGAATCCATCTACACTGTTACCTGAGGTTATGGATGTGGAAATAAGAAATGAAGTTGATCGCAAATGTTTGGATGTGCTTGAAAACTGTACTAAACCAAGGCCTGACATCAAAGATGTACCATTGCCTGAATCTGATTATGTGATGTTTGTTGATGGCTCATGTTTAAGAACAGATGAAGGTGTATTGAGCGCTGCATATGCTGTTTGTACAGTAGCAGATGTCCTGGAAGCTTCTTGTCTGAAAGGAATTCATTCTGCTCAGATTGCAGAATTGATTGCTTTGTTTCGTGCATGTGAGTTGGGAAAAGAGATAAGGGTTACCATAGTGACTGACAGTCAATATGGTTTTGGGGTTGTCCATGATTATGGTCAATTGTGGTCCCAAAGAGGTTATAGGACTTCAACAGGATCCCCCATCAGAAATGCTGAATTTGTGAGAATGTTGATTGATGCAATTCAATTACCTGACAAGATAGCTGTGGTGAAATGTGCAGCTCACAAGAAAGGAGATGACTATATTACCAGAGGCAACAAATAAGTTGACTTAATTGCAAAATATTGTGCCAAAAATCCTGCATCCATAAATCGGGATAGACAAACTGAACATTTTTTAAGTCCTTTGATGCTAACAACAGTAGCTGAGACATGGCAGGAGGTGAGACAATTGCAGGAGGAAGCCAGTGAAGAAGAAAAAGATAACTGGTTAAAAGCAGGATGTAGACAGAGAGAAGAGGATGAAATCTGGGTTTATAAAGATGAAAAACCAGTAATGCCTGATAACAAGATCTCAAATATGGCCCGAATAAATCATGGTCAAGCCCATATCCGGAGAGACGCTAAGATTCGAATATTTAGACAGACATGGTACAACCCTAAGTTTAGGATGATTGCAGAAAGTTTGTGCCAGAGATGCCTTGTATGTCAAGAATTGAACCCAAGAAGGAAAACAGTCGTGAGTTTGGGAACCATAGGATGGGAGGGAGATCCATTTACAAGAATGCAGTTAGATTTTGTCGAGTTACCACCATGTAATAGACTTAGGTATGTACTTGTGATCATTTGTCTGTTTTCGCGGTGGGTCGAAGCCTTTCCGACCCAAAGGAATGATTGAGTGACAGTCGCAAAACTCCTGTTGCGTGAGATAATACCACGCTACGGTTTCCCAGTAACAATTGAAACAGATCTTGGAACACATTTCCATAATGAATCAACGCATATGATTTGTGAAGCCCTGAACATTTGTCAAAAGTTACACTGTGCTTACATACCAGAAGCCTCTGGGGTGGTTGAACAAGTAAATGGAACTATAAAAAACAGAATTGCAAAAATGTGTTTGGCCACAGGACTAAAATGGCCCGATGCACTGCCCCTTGTTCTAATGACCCTGAGGAGCATTCCCGATAAAAGAACAGGATTGCGTCCCCATGAGATTTTGATGGGAAGAGTAATGAGAAGCATTTGTGCCATTTGATAAATTGTTGAGTATAAATGATGATATCATATTGGATTACTGCAAAAATCTGTCGGACGTGGTAACTTCTGTCTTCCATCAGGTGGGAACTGAGGCACAAACGAAAGAAAAACATCCAGCTCATGATCTAGTCCCTGGAATTGGGTTCGGATAAAGGTTCACAGAAGAAGAAACTGTCTAGTGCCTCGCTGGCAAAACCCCGACAAGTTATTCTGGTTAGTACCCCTGCAGTTAAGTGTGCTGGAGTCAAGAGGTGGGTGCATGCCAGCCACACCATTCGTGTGCCTGAGCCTGAAAATTCACAGGAAGAAAGTGAAAGCACCACTAACTCGGACTCTGATGGTGAACCAGAAAAAGATCCAGATACTGAAGCTCGACCTGTTTGTCGACATCTGGAGATATCAGATACTAGCTCTGCATCTGAAGGAGAAAATGAAATTGTTGAAATACCAAATTTTGAAGATCGACCTGTAAGGAGAGATTTCGTAGAGACTGATACCAGTAAGGACACTGAGTTGCGTGAAAATAAAACTGGTAATCAATAAGCTACTGAAGGACACTCTGAAAGCAGGAACCGAAATCTCGAAACTGGTGAAAAGGAAATAACTCACAATGAGGATGAGCTTCCAAGTACCAGCTATGGAGAAGGTCCTAACAGAGTGAAATAACTGACGAAAGAGAAAATAAACTCAGAAAAGGAATCGGATCCTGTAAAATTCATTATAAATGAAACTATAGAAAGATCTGAAACAGAGACGGATGATAGTGATGATGACACTCAATTAAGGAGAAGTTCAAGGAAAAGAGCTTGGAGAGTGGAAAGAAACACTGTTGAACCTGAAATAAAAAGAGTTTGAAAAGGAGATAATTGGCCTAAAGGAACTGATGGACTGAAATTCAAACTGGTTAACAAAGCAAAAGTACAAGAAGATCAAGTGAATGAAATAACCAGTCAAAAGGAGTTGTTGGGAAAGAAAATAGAAATTGTACAAAGGCCAAAAAGAGTGAGAAGACCAAATCAAAAATATAAATCACCTGAGTGGACCTATATATTGCTGCCTCCAATAAGTGAAGTAAATAGCAGCCAAGACAATTTACATTTTCCAGGTAATAAAAAAGAAAGTGAGTGAACTGTGACTCAAAGAAAGAAACAGAGATTTCAAAGGGGGTTTGAGAAACCGTGAAAAGAAAAGATGTATAAAACAAAATCTGTAATATAGATTGAAAAGAACGCTGTACGTGAAAAACAAAGGTAAAGAGAGACAATTTAAAGAGTAAAAAGATTGTGAAAGTTGCTGTGTAAAAAAAAAAAAAAAAAAAAAAAAAGGCTACTAATGAAGTAACCCAATCTAAGTGTTCTATTTTTAGAAAATGGTGTAGAATGTGGTTATTATGCACTGGAATATTAATGTTAGTATGGGTAATTCTTGCTATTATCATTCCTTTTAGACCTGATTTTGAAAAATTGAAAGCAAACAAGAGTATGAAAGAAAAGAATAATGGTTTGAAAAATGAAAAATTACATGTGTATAGGCCTGAAATTCATCAAGATAACTCTATAGGTGATTTCTCGCATAATACCTTTTCAAGATTATTATCTGAGAATGTAAGGATGATGGATGCTAGTGACTGTTATGTTTGCGTGAAATTACCAGCATCTGTTTCTGAGGGTGTGACTTACCACCATTTACCGTTAACATGTGGAGTAACATGTAGTGTAATAACAAGTTTATTTTATAGGATAGGAAAATTAGATTATTATTATTCTGATTCTGATGATGTATTTGCAAAATTGAAAATTGTTGCTGAACTAAATCAAATTAAGCCTGCTAAAGTTTTTGGAGAATATTTCTTAGAAACACAAGAATTGACACATGATTATGCCTTTAAACATAATTTGACTTGTAAATTGAGAAATGAAGAGAAAGTTTTTCTGAATATGGTTGAGTAAAGAAGACAACAATATAAGCGACAGGAAAAAGTGAAACAAACTAAGGGCCATATGTAGGTGGCCGAATACCGGTCGGTAAAACCGAAAAAGGCCAGTTTTCGTTGTTACCGACTGGTAATTAGCCATGTGAGATGTACGTAATACCGAATTGATTCGTTAATAACGAATCGGTAATAAATTACCGATTAGTTATTTTCCGAATCAAAATTACCGAAACAAATATTACCTAATCGGAAATAACGAATCGGAACAATCCCCAAAAATGCTATGTAGCAAACCTCGGTATTACCGAAATTGACCGGATTCGGTAATAACGATTCGGTATTTACCACTTTTCAGGAGCATGTGGTAATCAGGTGGAGTGCATAAAAACTGGCCCAAAATGCATCAGTGGGAACACAATGGCGGGACTCTACCTCATTGCAAGGCGGCTACGCTTGAGAGCAGCAGGACTAAGGATCTGGAGACGGGAGGAGCAGGTGTACAGATTGCGCATCACATTGTTCCAATTGACAGAAGCAGAAATTCATGAAAGATACAGACTGCACCCTGATACCATCCTGGACCTAATACGGGAGCTAAAACCCTATCTGGAGCATCAGACACCAAGGGCCCACGCTGTCCCCACCCATGTCCAGGTACTCTGCTGCCTGCACCTCCTTGCATCAGGAAGTTTCCAGGGTGTGATAGCTGCAGTGGGTGGAGTGTCACAGAGCTGTTTGTCCCGTTTTTTCAACACTTTCCTAGATGCCATGATGGACAGAATGGAACACTACATTTCCTTCCCCAGTACACAGGCGGAGCTGCAGAGGACCAAGCTGGAGTTCTACCAAATGGCACACTTTCCAAACGTCATCGGCTGCATAGATGGGACCCATATACCCATCTGCCCACCTGCAGCTAGTGAATACATTTACAGGAACCGCAAATCCACCCACTCCATCAATGTACAGGTGATATGTAATGCCAAGTTCTTAATTAATGACATCGTGGCCAAATTCCCCGGGAGTAGCCACGACGGGTACATCTTCCGGAACAGTGGCATCCATACCCGTCTGCTTGCAGGTGAATTTGGAGACGGATACATACTAGGTAAGTAAATGTGACACACTCTGATATACACCCTGGCTAAAGCTATTGATCACACAACATAATGCCACTTACATCTGTACATAGGTGACAGCGCATATGCCCTCCGGCCGTATCTACTCACACCATATCTCAACCCAACCACCCCAAGGGAGAGGAGATACAATGTGGCACATAGGAGCACACGCAACGTGGTGGAGCGCACGTTTGGATTGCTCAAAAGCAGATTCCGTTGCCTCCACAAAACTGGAGGTGCACGTCTCTACAGCCCCATCAAATGTTGCAAGATAATTGCTACATGTGCAATGCTACACAATCTGGCCATCAAAAAAGGAACAGCAGTGGAACTGACGGACTCAGATGACGAGGACGAGGACAACCCTCAGCCAGAGCCCAGCGCAGCAGGTGTTGCTATTGAACATGATGGGAGACAGAGACGGGCAGAGATAACGGCAAACTACTTCTGAGTGAGTAACGACACAGAGCCAGTTTCAGTTACATTTCAAGGTGTTTATTAGGCACACCCCCAGTAATGTGAGCAATGTCCAATTGGACATGGGTTACATCACCCATCTCATGCTTGGCAACAGCCATAGGTCCTTACTTCTTGCGGCCACGTGCTGCCCGTGACCGTTCCCTATCAACACTGTCCGGTGTGTCGGACTGTTCATGTGAAGGCACGTTACGTTCACTACGCCTTCTGAACTCGGTGGGTGAGGGCGTGATGCTACCACGGCTGGTGGCCTCCTCACTGTCCCCCCCCTTCCATTGTGGCGGCCTTAGCATTCTGCATTTGCTCTAGCACTGAGGTCAAGGACACCATCCCCCTGGCCACATCCCTGCTGCAATGCGCCATCTCCTCCTGCATGGCGATGGACCTGCGACACATCACTTTCTGTCTATTTGTGGCATAAATCATGAAGATTGGTAAGTAAATTCACGCATATATGTTGCTTAAAGCTAGGTAAATACTAACTGGGATACTATTAGAAGGGGGAGGTAAACAGAAGGGCTTTATTTCTCAAATGTCTGTTTATTTGTGTTTGTTTCTATAGTAGTTCCCAAATTAAGGCCTATGTGGCCTAATAAAATGGAAGCTGACTGTGACTCTGAGGTGGCGATCTAAGCACGCATGCGCTGAGGAAAAGAGCGAGCTGCCTGTGCTTGTGTAGAATGGGTCTAGGACAGTGTGGCCTGCCACTTGGAACAGATGCCAACTTTTTCAAATGTCAGTATCCTGAACGTGGGAATAGGGCATTGAATAACGAATTAAAGGACACAACGGAAGAAGCATGACATGAACAATGGACTTACTATTTTTTCTATTATAAAGATGACTCTGCGGAAATTAAACAGTAAGGCGATGAGGTGATGCTCATCCACCCCTTAATAGACCAATCACGGACACTCCAGGACCCTAGAGTTACACATTTTAGATAGATAAGTTAGTGAAAAAGGGTATAAAAGAGGACATTTGGGACGATGAAATGCGGCTTGCTTTCTGATCTAATCTTTGCACCCTGAGATGCTGTCGGACTGTGCTATTTTACTATGGCGCTGGGACTTTGATATTTTCCTGAACTTTAACTTTTGAATGGGTGCGGAGTCCTATGTGAGGGGAACATCGAGAGAGATAGAGAGGTGTTCTTTGGGAACTATTCTATCTTATGCTGATGTCTGCATTCCTACATCTTGGTAATATTAATTTTCCTTTATTTTCTGAACTGTCATGCTAATAAATGAATGTTTTGAATTTAAACTTCTCTTGCAGGTTATTAATGCATACTTGAATTTTCTTCTGTAATAAAACATAGAGGTCATGCTAGGAGTTTTTATCTCTAACTAAATGGAGAATTGAGCAGGTCTTGTTATCCTTTATTGAACTTTTACTAGCAGATCTATCGACAAATAATGGTGTGGTGTTTTTGATTGTTTTCCTTCGAGTCAAAACCATGGTATTAAAAATTAAACTGCAGATGTAAATAATGTATAACATTTTAGTTCTAGGCACTCTGCTATAATCCAGCAGCTCTCTTTTGACCTTTACTGAATCCTCGGAGCAGAGTAAATGTGTTTACGAGTGACTTGCAATATTGTGGGCCCACTGATGAATAAGTTGTGAATAGCTCCCTGGGTTAAGGTGATGGTTTTTAGAAAATTTCTGGCGCTGCACTGGATCAATATCCCTATATGCAATGTGTACCCCTTTATGTCAAGAATTGCATAAAATATGCAAGTGTCCGAATTTTGCCTCTGACTGCATCCATGTACCATGGTAACCCATAAGTGAAATATTAACTCTAATCAATGTGTGCATTTTTTATGGCTGTCTGACACTTCTATGTGTAACTGGTTGTCCTCCTGTGCCTAGAATTATGTTTAGTATGCCAGCCTCAGCGGTTTTGACTATGCGTGCCCATCATACAACAAATTACCACCAAAATGTCAACATTTTCCTCTTATGCCGGATTTACATCTAATATATCAGCACACGTAATAGGTGTCCCATGTGCCAAGAAATACATCTGTTGTACCAATGCTAGCCTTTTGGCCAGATAACATTTATGCAAAAAATTACCACTAATATGCTAGTATTTTGCCATTAGTGCCTCTTAAAGCAAATATTATCTCCAGTATGTCTGGGACAGCATCAGAGTCATTAGTGTAACACACTTACACACACTCTCACAAGGGTCAGTTACTTTAACTCCCTCCCTCTTACTCCTTCCAGCTCTACACTGCCTCACACTCATTCTCACTTAGGCACTCTCACTCACATTCATTCTTACTCTCACCCGTCTCTCTCGCTCATTCTCACATATGCTATCTTAGTTACTTTCACTCACTTATTCTCACTCACTCACAGTCATTCACTAGTAAACCATGCATATGCTCTCTCTCACACACACGCATGCTCACTTACATTCACTCACACTTTCTTACTCTCACCTTCAACCTCATTCCTTCTTACCTACCTAGTCACTCATATCCATCTGCACTCACTTTTTCTTACACTTATTCATTCATTCCGATTTAGACTCCCACAATCTAACTCATTCTCCCTCACAGATATAGTGCCACCTTTTCTCAATCACTCCACCTGCCACTCATACACATACACACATACACACAGAACATTCTAGAGTTGTGTTTCTTACTCGTCTTCAGTTGCTTGCGCTGGTCTGCTTCGGCGGCTAGAGCTAGTTGGAAACTCGGGACAGCAACGCAGCTTCCTCCTGCCTCAAGCACTGGAGCAATACATTGAAAGCTGGATTCTTATTTATTTTATTTATTTATTTAGAAGGTTTTATAGAGCACGAACAAGATCCTTGCGCTTTACAATGAACAGAGTTGAATAAACAAAAAAATATCAGGACACAATATAGCGAGCAATCATGGGATAAATAAAATAAAACGCATAGAAAAAGTCATAAAATACAGAGGCCTGGGATCATAGTTGTTCCTAGAACTAAAGCAATGAGCCTTGAATGATAATGGTTCAGGAAAGGGTAGAGTTGTCATGTAAATTTTGCCATGAGAATCGCTTTTACTTCCTTTTTGAAAGGTACGAAAGAGGAAATCAATCTGGTTTCAGGGGGAAGAGTATTCCAGATCCTGGGCGCCATCCCAGAGAAGGATCGTTTATATGTTTGTTTTTTTGTTGAATCTTTGAGGTTTCAGTAGAAGGTTAACTGCACCCCTAGAGGACCTTGAGCCACCGGAGATTGTCAATTTTTGTGCGAGGTAAGTGGGTGCCTTTTGGTGTAAAGCCTTATGTGTCATGCAAGCAATTTTTAGCTGAATTCTTGCTTCAAACGGGAGTCAATTCAATGATTTTAGGTCAGGGGAGATGTGGGAACTTCTTTTCGAGCCGGTGATGAGTTTTGCTGCAGCATTTATAGATGCTCTAAGGAGGGCTGTGGTCGCTTTTGGGAGGCCGCATAAAGAGACAATACCATAATCCACACAGGGGATAACTAGCGCTTGTACCGCCTGTTTGAAGTCGTCGACTGGCAAGAATGGCTTCAACTTCCTTAGAATGTTTAACTGGAAGTTTGCTCCCTTTGTAGCATTGCTAATATGTTTCGGCATGGAGAGATTGCTGTCCAGAGATATTCCAATGAGTCCACAATAGTTGGTTGCACGTTGAGTGCAGTGAGATGTTGGATTAAGTTTTGCATTGAAGGGATTTTAGTGGGGGGGGGGCTATAAGGAGGAATTCGGTCTTTTGAGCGTTCAGTTTGAGATGATTTTCTGCCAACCATGTTTGGGTGTTCCTGAGTGTGGAGTTGAGCTGTTTAATGTCTTCCAAGGTGTTAATCTTTAGATACAATTGTGTATCATCAGCGTACATATGATATTGTACGTTAGACACTTGTAGGATTTCTGTGAGCGGCTCCATGAACAAGTTGAACAGTGTCGGGGAGAGAGAGGATCCTTGAGGGACTCCCAGCCTTACTGGAACTGGAAAGAGTGTTGTTAATCTTGAATTGTTGTGTAGAAATGAGGTGAACCAGTTGAGCACTGGTCCTGATATACCCATCCTTAGTCTGAGCAGATCCAGCAAACTCTCATGTTTGACTGTATCAAAAGCTGAGGATAGGTCCAGCAAGATGAGTAAGCATGAGCCGTTCTGGTCCAGGATTTGAAGCGCATCATCAATAATGTGAGTCATGGCTGATTCCGTGCTGTGCCCTGCTCTGAAGCCAGATTGGTGGTTGTCAAGGAGGTCAAAGAGCACGATATATTTCGTTAGTTGGTGGTGCACGCATTTTTCAAGCAGTTTGGCCAGGGTAGGCATATTGGATATGGGACGATAGTTGTTAAGATCTGTGGGGTCAGCTGTTGGTTTCTTAAGGATGGAAGAGACTTGGCAGACTTTGAGGGTATCTGGAATGCAACCTTGTTGGAGTGAACTGTTGATGATTTTGGTCCAAAGTGGAAGTAGCCAGGGGGTTAGGTCTGTAACAGCGTTAGCGGGGAGCGGATCGATGAGATGGTTGGAAGGTTTCAAGGCATTTAGGATTTTACCCAAAGCCTCTTCCGTGTAGGTGTCAAAGGATGACCAGGCGGCTTTGTTCTTTGGGACACACTTTGAAGGGTTTTGGTGTGTCGTTGTTGGTGGTGACAGAGGGGTTTGTGAGTGTGGCACGGAGTAAAGTAATCGGTCCTTTAAGAGATCGTTCTCGATGTTGAGAGTCTTCTGAGAAAAGAAGGCGGAGAATTGTTCACAGTTGGATTGTGATTGGGCGGTGTCTTGAAATCGTTGAGGGGCATCCTTAGATTGAGTTTTGATTAGCTCAAATAGTTTTTTGGGGTGATTTCTAGCTTGGTCTAGTTGGTGTTTGAAGAAGTCTGCTTTGGTGCGCTTAATCTTCTTGTAATAGGCATTTCTCTTTTTCCTTAGTAATTTGAGGTGAATGGTCGACGGGACTGATCTCCAGTTGCGTTCAGAAACTCTAAGAGAATGTCTGTCTTCGTTGAGAAGGCTATTGTACCAAGGTTTTGAGTCTTTGGTGGAGACTCTCTTAAGTTGAAGAGGGGCTACCTCATTGATTATTGCGGTCATCGAGTTGAGGTAGTGGTTGGTGAGATCATGCACGTCTGTGGTGCCAGCAGGCGGCAATAGAAGGTTGTAGCTTGAGAGAGGTAGTGTGCTTGTGTTGAGTTGTTTCAAGTCTCTTTTCCAGCTCTTAGGTTTTGTGGCCTGAACTGAGTTAAATTTTACTGTTTCCTTGATAAAGAATGTAATGATGTGGTGATCAGACCAGTCGCAGGGTTGTATCGATTCCAGTTGAATGACGTCCGTTTTGGAGATTATTAGATCCAGGGTTGAACCTTTCTTATGTGTAGGGCCAATGCAGGTTTGGGTCAGGGCTAGGTAATCCAGGAAGCTTCTGAGGCAGTTGACAATTGTGTTGTTGTTGTCATTCCAGTGGAGATTGAAATCGCCAAGGAAAATGTGGTTGTTATTCATACCGTTGTTAGTTGAAATTATATCCATGAGTAGTTCCGAGAAGATGAGATTGTTACCTGGTGGATGGTAGATGATGTGCAGAGAGCAAGCTTGTTTGCCGTTACTGCTAAGGTCTAAGCAGAAGTATTCGCAAGACGTGAAGACCGGGGACGTGGCTCTATTTACAGTGATGTCACTACGATGAATACAGGCTATACCTCCACCTGTCTTACCGATTCTATCCAATCTGATGATGTCGTAGTTCGGGGGAACTAGAATGTCCAGCAATGGGTTGGAAGAATCAGTTAGCCAGGTTTCCGTTAACAATAACAAGTCTAGTTCTTGTGAGATGATGAGATCAGCTATATCTGTAGCATGTCTGGAAGCAGATCTGCAGTTTAGGAGTGTGCATTTGAGACGGGGAGTAAGGAGGGAATAGGAGGGGTCTGGGGTGAGAGGAACGTTTCTAAGGTTGCTCTTGACGATCCCTCTATTGTTGTGTCTGGCTACTCTCAGTGGGTTAGGGTGGAGAGAAGGGATGGTCGACTGAGTTGCGGTAATGCAATTAGAGGGGGACGGTTCATAGGATTGAAGGAGAGATAGTATATCACTCTCGGAGAACGGATTGACGCTTCGTTTAGGATGAGAACGCCTATGGAGGAGGGGAACTGAGATCCGATTGGGTGGAATAAGTTTAGGGGTGTGAGTTATATGTTGTGGTCGGTAGTTCCGGTTAGAGGCTCTTGAGGAAAAGTTACGCCAAGGTTGGTTGGCTATCAGATCCTTAAAAGATTGGAGTTCCTTTTTAATATGGAGTAGCGCCAACATTATTTCGTCAAATCTAAGGTCGGGATCAGTTATGAGTGGAGTAGGAGTCTGAGGACTGCATGTGGATGGCTGCAGAGGTGCGGGTAAGGATAAAGTTGGAGGTTGTATAGTGAGAGAGGGTGGATAAGAGGGGGCTGTAGCGGTCTGAGTTGAAGGGATGGGTGGTTGAAAGTTGGGTGGAGAGGGGGAAGTAGGGGGCGGGGGGTGATCCTCCGGTAGCCTATTCACATCGCGGTAGTGAGAAAACAAGACCTGTACCAAACTAGGAATACCGAGGGGATAGATGTTGAGGGGATTCTTCTCAGTTATGGATATGCTACAGTTTTCAGTTTCATGCTTTTTTTACCTAACCGTCTCCTATCTTGAAGGCGAGTGTGAAGTGATAATCTGACTGGCAGGTACCACTGGGCACCGCAGATCTTAAGCCTAAAGTACCTAGGGCCACCTATATGAGTGATGCTTCAGTATACTTCTAACTGGGACGCCCTGAGTTGTGTCAGGACCCTGAAACCAGGGCTGGACTTTGCCATCCCTGAACAATTTCACTAATGGCTAGTGCAGGTGTCTCTGTGGCAGCCATAAAACAGAGTTACTGCAGGCTGCAGCATACCTTATAACTTGAAGAACCCCGGACTCAGCATCCCTCATCGCTGGCCTCACTCGGATGATCCTGGTCTGCAGGGCAAGCCAGCTCGCATCGGTGAGTCCCCCGTACATATAAGATGAAGATTATTTGGGGAATTGGAAACTGGTAGTCGGAGAGAAACCTGAAGTCTGGTGATAAAGTCGAGGATCGCTAGCTCCGACGGACCATTGTGCAGCTCAGTCCAATGTGGTGGAGTTTTCGGGCTGAGACAGCTTCTTGTCCTCGAGTGGACCCCTGACTGCGAGGGACGAAGACTGGAGTCGACCCGACGTCGGACACCGGATGGTGAATTGGACGTCCAATGCCCGTTGTGCGGTCTCCTGCACCGTCGCCGCAAGTTAGAGGCAGCCCGCATTGGACTTCTCAGAGGTGTACCGAAGTGGGGCTGCACTCAGGAGCAGGGCTGGCCGAGTCCCGAGTTGCAGCCACTTACGCCAGCGTCCTTGACATAAGGCATCCCGCAACAGTCGCCGTCCACCCGCCTGTAGCAGGAACGGCCCATCGACCCCCGCTGGTTGCCCGTGTACAGTGGGTCTCCTACTGCCTGACGTCCATGGTGAAGTGCATGCACGGCCTTGAAAGTACAGGTGAGCATGGGGCGGCTGCTGACTCGTGCCTGCTGCCTGCTCAACACTGACGGATCTGCGCTCCCACGTCCTCGTCAACTTCCACAGCGCCACACAACACTGAGCCTGGACCCTTGGAGGGAGGCTTTAACTATTCATCTCCCGGGCAGGCTCTAAATACTGGAGGACTGCCAGATCTCAGGCAGACATCTACGGACCCAGGCAAAATATGAGGAGCCATACGCTATATTTGGGAGCACAAGTCGCTGTTTGCTAATTCTTGGTTCATTTCTGGGGAAACGTGTCATTAAGGAAACTGGCCCAATTGCAGAGGAGAGCCATTTTACCCCAGGCTTCAACCCCCTGTTACTTTAATACTTTAAAAATGGCTGATCTCCTGATCCCAGCCACCCACAATGCTCATAGGTGAAGGCTCCCCCAACACTGGCAGCCATCTTGTAACAGCTACTACCACTCTAACAGCCACCTCTTGTAATCAGCTCATACCTTCAACAGGGGCAATCTTGTAAGGGTACCTAATCAATTTTGGCAGCCATCTTGTAACGGCTAACCTATATTCTCTCTACATCTGACATTAGATCTACCCAAATGGAGTGTCAATGTACAACATCCACTAAGAAGTTCCAAGTAATGGCCATCTTTTAACGGCCCCAACTATCCTGGCAGCCATCTTGTAATGGCTAATGTATATATATATATTTTTGTAATTTCGTCATAAGATTCACTCACGCTGAAGACCAATTGTCAACACCTACTTGATGTTATTATAACCAACTGGTAACAGCTCTTTCCTTTACTTTATTTTTCGGTTGCTCCTCACTGCCAAAGGACTCTCACATCATGACTGACCCAATCATGATACCGGAAGGCAACAGTGCCTACTCTATTCAATACCCTCCTAAGCTATCAAAAAATGCATCGAAAACCTTCAAACGCAACCTCCTCAGAAGAAACCCGGATACCCTATTCCTGGATCATTCCTACAATGCCAAAAAAAGCATCCTAATCAATAACCTCTTATTTTTCATAAGAAAGATTGCCAAATGGCGATCGGCCTTTCACCAGTTACTATCCATCCAAGACCATAAAAATATTCCCTACGGAACTAGGATTACAACGAATCCCACGCAGAACCTCAGAGCCTCTTTGAATATAACGTCCTACAAAAATGGCCCTGTCCTTATTCAAGCAGCTAATAAGGACCTAGAACTTTTGAAAAATACTTCACCACATTAAAAACACACACCCTCAGTACTTTCACTTCCAATCAGTTCCTCACTAACTCCTCCACCCCCTCCTCCACCCCCTCCTTTACCGATGATCAGAAACCACCCTCCTCCCCCAGACATGAGGATAGAGACACTACCAACGCTCCGGCCTATACACACATTGCATTGACTCCCACTGCTTCTTCACGCAGCTCCCATTCTCAACCCCTTCCTTCTCCTTCACCTAGTTTCGTGGAAAGAGGCAATGCCAACTTTCCGTCCTTTCCACGTACTGTACGGACAACTCCAGTGACCGCAAGTAACACTGCTCGGGATCTTATCACTACCCCCGCCACTCCTTCCATTCAGATAGAACATCGACCCCTATCACTATTAAGCTGGGATAGAAACAACAACCACATCCCCTCTTCAGGTACTGCACAGACACCCTCATCATCTTTAACACCATGCAGCACATCTAGGGACCCTATTATTACCCCCACTGCCCATTCTGCTCTGGAGGAAAATCGACCACATCCCTCAACTAGATTCAATGAAAGAGGAAACAAATCTCTCTCCTCAGCACACAACTTAGAAATAAACAACTTGCCACCATTCGTTCACACCTCATTACCTACCTTACTAGAACTTCAATGAGTAACAACTTTAGAACTACTCCCTTGACACCCCATTTCCTATCCTCCACACAGCATCAACAGATGGAACAAGACTGTCTCAGGCCTCTTACCGCACATCTACAAACCTTCAAAATGTTATCCTTGAAATCAAAACCATCCTACAACTTGCGGAAAAAGCGCTTACTAAACTTAATTATCACCAAAACTCACTAACATGACAAACACTATCCCCCTGCCTCTAGACAATCGATACCTGCGCATGCGCAATCTCTCCAATTCCATTAAGGACAAGGAAACGCAATCTCTGTTACAGCTGTACGAATCTCCTTCCGTCCATATCTTAGACAAAGAGGAATACGCTATCCACCTAGTCTCCATCAACCCTTGCAGAACCTCACATCCTATCCATAGAGGAATAAACAGGAATAATCTTCACTTTATAACCCCAATTCAAAAAACCAGGAGCCTAGTCCAAAGAATCCCCCAAACCAGATTTCCTGCCTTCTACTAAATTGCCGTTCAGCCCCTAAACATGCTTCTGACATTGCTGACCTCATTCTTAGCATGAATATGGACATAATTATCCTCACAGAAACATGGCTCAAGGAATCCTCCTCTCCATGCCTGGACCTCCTGTTTCCCCCAGACTTCAACATCATTAGACTAGACAGACCTCACAAAATAGGCGGAGGCTTAGCCTGCATATATCATTCTAACCTCCCCATATCAAAATTTCACTCGGAACCCCTGGACTTCTGTGAATACCTTGGGATCTCTTTGAATTCATCTAGCAACCACCCCCTCAAATTACATATATTCTACCATCCTCCTGGTCAAAACAAAGTTCACAGAACAACTTATGGAAATCATCTCAGCAAACTCGCCCCCGCACTCGAATGACATCTTCCTGGGTGATTTCAATCTCCACTGGGAGAACAAACTGGATAAGCAGGTCAGCGCCCTTAAAACCTTCCTTGATGACCACTCCCTGGTCCAAACTAAATACTATTGATTCAATCTCGATTACCCCTTGTGACTGGTCAGACCATCATATTATCACCTTCAAATCCTCTCTTGTAACAAGAAAATCCTCCCACAACAAATTAAACCTAAACAATGGATAAGAGACACTAAGAACATCAACTGGATCAAGCTAGCCTCCCATTGTGAGAAGGCTCTTACCCCCCCCCAACATAGGAGATGTCACTGCCCTTACTGATCACTATAACTCCACGATGTCCAACATTTTCGACCTAGCCGCACCACCAAAACTCAAAAGAATACCTGACAAGGATAAAAACCCTTGGCTCAGTGAAGCCCTAAATGAGGAGAGACGCAAACTCAGATCAACTGAACAGAAATGGAGGCTTCACCCCTCCCCTCCAGCTGAAACTACTCCGAAAAGCAAGAAAATCATACAATAAAAGTATTCTAAGATCAAAAAAAGACTTCTTCAAATCAGAACTAGAGAATGCTAAAAATAGACCTAAAAAAACTCTTCGAAATTCTGAATCAACAATCGAACAAACTGGCCAAATCTTAACTCTTAACATCAACCTCACAACTAAGTAGTGATGAATTTTCCTCTTTCTTCAAAGCAAAAACGAATTCCCTCCAACTTGAACTCAATATGGCTGCAACAAACTTAGCCACCCCTAAGCTCAGTCTAGCTACTAACTTGATACTAAATAAGCGATCTTTTCCCAAAAACAATTCTCACTGGTCCAACTTCAAATGTTATGATATCGATGATATCACCAAAATTCTAACAACTACTAAACTCAACAACCACTTCAAGAACCCCGTCCCAGCAAAGGGCCTACCCCACATCTATCATATCATAGCCCCTCTCTGGACCAAGATCATAAATGCCTCGCTCTCACAAGGTTACATCCCGGACTGCCTAAAATCTGGTCAAGCTACTCCTATCCTAAAAAAAACGACAGCTAGCAGCACCGACCCCAACAACTTCCGACCAATAACCAACATCCCTATGCTAGCAAAGGTCTTGGTTAAATGTGTTCATCAACAACTGAACTTACACATCACAAATTTCAATTTATTGAACATACACCAATCGGGCTTCAGACCTTGCCATTGCACTGAAACAGCTATCCTATATATAGTAGACAACGCCCTCTCAGCTCTTGATCGCAATGAGACATGCCTGCTAGTCTTGCTTGAGGTCTCATCAGCTTTCGATACGGTCAACCACTACAAACTGCTAAGAAGACTAGAAGACAGGATGGGCTTCTCTGGCATAGTCCTCCTATGGTTCAAATCCTTTCTGGAAAACAGAACACAATCATTCATGATCAACAAGATCCTTTCACTATCCTCACCTAACCTACTAGGAGTACCGCAATGCTCTACCTTGTCTCCCACTCTTTTCAATTTATATGTTGAACCACTCACTGATCTTCTACAGCAGGCATGCATCTCCTACCACATGTATGCGGATGACACCCAACTTTACATCAAAATCACCTCCATTGAAGAGATAAAGATAATGAATCTAGCTCTAGAAAAAAACATACAATGGCTAACGACCAACTTCCTCAAGTTAAATTCCCAAAAAACTGAATTTCTCTTAATCTCCCCCCCCTCCAATAACTCTCAAGAAATAAAGGAATGGACCAAAATGATCACCGCCCTGAATTGCACCCTAACGCTGGTGGACTCCACAATATCACTTGGGGTCACACTGGATAAGAATCTTAACATGCAAGCTCACATTAACTTGATGGCTAAAAATGTCCGTTTTCACCTCAACTATCTAAGAAAAATGAAGCCATTTATCGAGATCCCTGACCTCAGAATTGCTGTTCAGGCCTTAGTCATCGCAAATTTGGAATACGGTTGATCTACCCTCTCCGGGCTTCCTAAAACCTCTACCGCACCTCTAAAAGTATGGCTCAATGCCGCAGCTAGACTCATTAAAGGATCAAGGACATTCAACCACTTATCGCCACACCTGAAGGCGCTCAATTGGCTACCCTATGAAGCCTGTATTCACTTAAAGGTGGCTTGTATTACCCTTAAGGCGTTACACCACAATACCCTGCAGTTTCTAGCCCAAAAACGTACCCTATCTGGAGGAAACAGACATTCCAGGAGCACAGATAACCTTCTCCTGAAACCCTCAAGGTTCAATAAGACAAAAACCTCCAACAGAGCATTTTCTGGAGCGGCGCCAAGAATCTGGAACTCGATTCCGCCATTCATCAGAAAAATCACCTCAACGCTCCTCTTCAAAAAGGAAGCAAAAGCATTCATGATGAGCAAACTCCTGCCTTAAAATCCGCACAAATACTAAGCCAGCTTCAACCTTTATCTTGAAGATAATTACTTTTCAAGTCCGATTTGACTCCCTATCGCAAAGGTGTTCCCCTCTCTGCCTGTATCCCCCGAACTTTAATATGTCCTTGTTGTTACTTATTTGCATTGTTTTCTGTCGTTGCTGTTGGTAACAGATGTACTTTTATGTCCCTGCTCTCTTTGTAAAGCGCTCTGTTACCCTACCTTGGGTCTGGTCCGCGCTATAGAAAACTCTAAAAATAAATACAATAAATAAAATAAGGAGGCGAGCCCTGAAGCCCATAACAGTGAGCCACGACTGCCACCAAAGGCAGAATTGATGAGTCTTAAATGAAACGTATCATTATTATTTTTAATTCTGTGCATAATGTAATTATTTGCAGCAACATTTTGTCACACTTTGCAGGTTGCCATCAGGTGAATCTGGACAAATGTTTGCGTTCTTTGTGTTGTTGCTGTACTTTATTCATGCACATTTCATTCAACATCGAGAAACAGTACTTAACCATTGAAAATCATGCTTAACTGAAACCAAATGGACAACTATCAATTAAATGAACTTTCGTCCCCTCTCTGTGGGACTAGTGAGCGATTTCTTTCATTCTGTCGATTTTGTGGGGCCGGACAGAAGAGAAGGGGAAGGATCCTGTTATCAACTATCTGCAAGTTTCTGATTAAACACACAGACCCTTCCGCGCACTTGCAGTGTTAAGCTTTTATGTAGACCACAAGGTGTCAAACTGCGGAGGGTTCAGCAATTCTCACGGTTGTAATTACTCAAAAACTCCGTATGGGTTTCATTTAGTTATAGAATGTCTGAACATCTTAAATTAAAGTCAGCTTAGAAGTTGCGAAGCTTTTTATCTGTTCCATTTATAAACGACTCTAAGCAGACAATCCATTGCAATCGTGGCCTGTGCTTGAAAGAGATATGTGCCACTGCCCTAACAAATGCCTAATGATTTATTTTCCTATTGCTAAGACTCACTCTTCTTCTCAGCTTAGGTTTGTACTCAATATCGTTGTGTAGCTTTCCCACAAGTGATCACAACTGCATTAAATACGTCAAGCTTGGAACAAATGTGTAAATAAACATGAAAAAGGATATGGCCAAGGAAATGCCCATCAACATGGAAATAGTTAGAATATATAATTGAAAGCCAGGGGTGGTTTCAATCTGGTACCCTGAATAAAGCAGTGATACGGTAAATCACAACTGTGGCAAGAGGCTGTAAACACTTTCAGCTGTTTATGATTTAAAAACACACCCCTATAAGCATTGGGGCCGTAAGTCTTCGTGGCTAGTCTTAAACAAGCATTTACAATGCAATGGTCTCGGCATTATTTAAGGTAGAGCTATTGGCATTGCTCATGACATTTTTTTTTAAAAATCATAAATAAATGGCATTGTCATTTACATTGCCAATAGCTTAATCGTTAAATAAATGGCAGTGTCATTTACAATGGCAATAGCTTAATCTATCTATCTATCTATCTATTGGCATATTTATATAGCGCTGTACTGTCACCCAGAGGGTATCCTGGCGCTTGGATTCAGCAAGCCGAAACCACCAATGCGAAATCACACTACTCTCGGAAACAGGTAGGTCTTCAGACCTCTCTTAAAAAGGTAGAAAGTCACCCTGACTCCTCAATGATATCGGGAGAGAATTCCAAAGTCTTGCGGTCGCAAAACTGAAAGACCGACCACCCATCCTTACCCTCTGAACTCTGGGAACCGTCACCAGATACGCCGAGGAAGAGCGTAGTCTCCGAGAGGTGGAGTACCATGAAAATAGATTCTGCAGCAAAACTGGGCCCTGTCCATGCAACGCTCTAAAAACCAGGCAAGATGCTTTAAAAAGGATTCGTTGATGGACCGGCAGCCAGTGCAAATCCAGGAGTGCCTTGGAGGAAGAGGCAGTGCGCGGATGAGACAGTGCCAACTTGGCTGCCATATTTTGTACCCGCTGCAGCTTGCCCACCAGCGTACCAGGTGCCTCCAGAAGCAGGGCGATGCAATAGTCCAACCTGCTTAGAATAATGCCCCGCACTACCTCAGGTCTAGCCCGCGCTGGAAGCAATGGAAGAACTTTACGTAACATCCGCAGCAGAGTCATGCAAGTGGCTACGGTTTTATTAACAAAGATGTCCAATTGTAAGTTGGGGCCAAACATAACCCCTAGATTGCGAGCAGATTCTGCTGCTGTCACTGCCCCAGGAAAGGAGGGATGCCAGAAATCGTCTGGCAGAGGACGTGGAGTCCGATCATTAGAACAGTACAACACCTCCGTTTTTGACCCATTGAACTGGAGGGAGTTGGAACGTAGCCTGTCCGCTGTAGCTGACATACAGCGGTGGAAGTTCTCTAAGGAGACAGCGTCCTTCCCCTCCAAAGAAAAGACCAATTGGGTATCGTCGGCGTAATTAAACACCGAAATACCAAAGGAGCTTATCAATTGGATCAGGGGGCGCAGGTACAGATTGAATAAAATAGGACTGATGGCCGAGCCCTGGGGCACCCCCTGCCCAACTTTCCGTACATCCGACCTAAAAGGTGGTAATGCCACCACCTGCTGCCTGTTGTTAAGGTACGAGACCAGCCAGTCCCTTGCCAACCCCGTGACTCCGATCTCCTCCAGCCGCTCAATAAGGGTGGAGTGGCTGACCGTATCGAACGCGGCCGACATGTCGAGCAGCACTAGAAAGGCTGCCTGACCCGTGTCGACCCGCGACCGAAGATTATTCAACACGGCCACCAGCGCAGACTCCGTCCCATGAGCTGGGCGGAAGCCAAACTGGGCCACGTCCAACCAGGTGTTATCCTCTAGGAATCTAGATAGGGATCGGGTAACCATCTTCTCCATGATTTTAACAGGAAAAGGGAGCAAGGAAATGGGTCTGTAATTTGACAAGCAGGAAGGGTCGAGTGTGGGTTTCTTCAGGAGGGGTGAAACCACTGCCAACTTCCAGCTCTCCGGGACAGTTGCGGTGGCAAACGACTGATAACAGATGGAGTATAATGGATGAAAGAGTTCTTTCTGGAATAGTTTCCAGAATTTGTGCGGGAGTGGATCCAGCGGGGAGCCTGATGACACAGTTTGCGCTAGTTTGCAAAACTCATCAAAGGAGGGAAGAGAGAAACAACTCAGCTGGGGTCGACTGGAAGATTCCTCCGGAGCTCCCGGACAGAGAGGGACACCTCAGCTGGGGTCGACTGGAGGATTCAACCGGAGCTCCCAGACTAAGAGAAGAACACCTCGGCTGGGGTTGACTGGAAGATTCCTCCGGAGCTCCCAGACTGAGAGAGGGACACCTCAGCTGGGGCCGACTGGAGGATTCAGCCGGAGCTCCCAGACTGAGAGAAGAACACCTCGGCTAGGGTCGACTGGAAGATTCATCCGGAGCTCCCAGACTGAGAGAGGAACACCTCGGCTGGGGTCGACTGGAAGATTCATCCGGAGCTCCCAGACAGAGAGGGACACCTCAGCTGGGGTCGACTGGAAGAATCATCCGGTGCTCCCAAACTGAGAGAGGGACAACTCATCTGGGGTCGACTGGAAGATGCTTCTGGAGCGCCCAAAGTGAAAGGGAGACTACTCCGCTGGGGTCGACTAGAGGCTTCATCCGACTCACCCATCTGGGAGCCACATAGAGAGTCCTCTGAAGTGGAGTCAGTCAGCCCAGCGTGTCCGCCCAGGATAGTGGCGATCTTATCCTCAAAGGCAGCGGCCAAAGAGTCGCATAAGGCCTGAGAGACTGGGATGTTGTTCATGGCGCCAGTCGGGTGGGAAAGATCCTTCACAATCCTGAATACGGTCTGCGATTTGTTGGTCGCCTGATTCAACGTATCTTCTAGATAAACCGCTTTTGCACACTTGATCTGTGCTTTATATTCTAGTAATGCCAGCCTGAAGTTGACTTTTGCTGCGTCTAAATAGTGCTTCCTCCAGGCCCTCTCTGCCCGCTTGCATCTCAACTTCAATTGTAGAAGGTCGCTGGTATACCAAGGCATAGCTCGGTTTTGTTTGTCCCTTGATCTACGCACTGGGGCCACTTTATCCAAGGAAATGGATATCTGCCGACACAGGTTAGCGTAGCTTTCGTCAACGCTACCCTCCAGAATAAATCCCTCAGGAAGTAAAGTGGGCAGAGACGGAGATTTTAAGAGTCTAGACCAGGATCGACCGATTTTAGCATGTCTCAGTCCTGTGTCACGCAAATGCATGACCGATTGCATTTACATCCACACAGAGCCACACACACAAAGCCACCCACACACACATACAGAGCCACCCACACAGAGCCACACACAGACCCACACAGAGCCCACACACACAGAGCCACACAGACACCGAGCCCCACAGACACCGAGCCCCACAGACACCCAGAGCCACATACACACACACAGCCACATACACACACACAGCCACATACACACACACAGCCACATACACACACACAGCCACATACACACACACAGCCACATACACACACACAGCCACATACACACACAGGAGAGTAAGCACAGCGATGGGGGCAGGGGTTCTGAGGTGCACTGGCATAAAGTTTAGGGTGCAGCGTGAAAGGACTCTCTCTCCTGCACACTGTACTGGAATAGATGGGTTGCATATCAGCAGATGCAATCCTCCAATTCAGGCCTTTTCTTTGGCAAATTAATTTATTAAGAAGTGAAAGTTTAAGTAAATAAAATGCAGTGGAGCAGGACTGCAGTGCTTTGGTAAATTAAAAGCCTAGCCAGGAGCATGTTGACTCGCATCAAGGTGGTGTTTGTGCATAGGTGGTCATTAAAACAGCACCAAACTCGACTCAGTTGTCTCTGGTTAATAAGACACACCAATGGAGTTTGAGGTCGATGGGTGATGAGAAAGTCAATCCAGGTTTGTTTTTTTCTTTGAATTTCGTGACTTGTGTTCCTGCTTTTGTACGTGAATGTCACAATTATAAGTCTCGTGGTTAAAACAAAAACCTGGCCTGGATCAACCTTGTAAACATGGCAGAGCTCATATGCTCACAACATACAATACTTAATTTCGGGCCACAACAACCCACTGAAATAATACACAGACGCCATGGGAGGCTACACCACTACACTGCAGCTAGGTATACAAGACTCCATCTGAGGCTAAAACACTATGCTCACTATGTGCACAAGACTCTGAGAGTACCATCCAAGGGTGCGCACAAAACTCCATCTGAGGCCAGCTACAACACACCCTCTACCTCATGATGGACACAAGACTCTATTTGAGATTACAACACCCAGTCTAATGGAACCCACGAAGATTTCTTTTTCTCAGCATCTTTTCCTCCAGAATTGAGAAAGAAAGCACAAAACTAAAATGGTTATCCTGCTTCGCCACTTCAAGATCAGAATACATAAAAAATTAGTAATTCAGTTCACCCCATTGCCTCTAGGCTGCGTTCTCTAGCAAGGCCCAGTCGTGTCGTACTTCCTCTCCAAACTTTACATGCAACCACTCTGCACAATGCTGCCAGAAAAAGATATGTCCCAGGATGCACAACCACGCCTTGGAATCACTAATGCATCTCACATAACAAATCTGAAAATCTTCCAGGGGAGGGCTGTCTTACTATGAGACAGTCCCTGCTCCGGTCCTACCAGTGTTAGTCCAATGAAACAGTATGGCGGGTCTGGCACGTGACCACTAAACCGTTCCTCTCAAGAGGCAAGTGCCTTTGGAGTAAAGACATGCGACCAATCCTTCTCCAGACCACGCGCCCTTTCAGAGGCACCTCTTTTGTAACTGAAATTCTTGGTGCTTTAATAATCACTTTGACAATCACCAAGCGGACCGTTATTTACTTGATGGATCTCAGAAAAGCGAAAGGCCTGCTGAGATTGAAGCTGAGATTGAAACCTGTGACGTGGTAGTTACACACAGACCTTTGCAGCCCATCTCTGACACATGCTCTCAACATAAAGAACAGAAACTGGAAACTGAGAAGGATGACGGGGGCTCAAGCGCAGCCTTCGGTCCTTGACCTAAAAATGGGGACTATACTTGGCCCATAGTCTTGGCGACAGAACCGTTAACGATTTAATTCAACGATTTTTTTACATTAATTTCACTTTTAAGAAAGTTCCACTCACCTGCTGCCACTTGGGGATCCTAACAGACACAAAAAGACCATCATTTCAGCTGCAGCATGTTAACACGGGGACTCCAACCCGCCCTGCTGCTGCCGCTCCATCTGCAGAAATATTTAACACCCGGGGGTAGAATTTCGGCTTTGCCACTCCTATGCCTCCTTCACGCCCACCGACAGGGCAGTTTGTGCGTTCACAGCTTCCCGTTCTGGTCACCTCTGCAAGCAGCACGTGCCCTTTGACCCCAGGCTGCAGTAGGTTCCCCTCACCTGCTGCATTCACAGGCATAAAAGGGGGAGTGAAAAAGAACTGTGGGGTCAACCTACAGTATACAAGCATAAAGAACTAAAGAAATGAATACATCATTTGTATTAAGTCATAAGTCATAAGTCATAAGTCATAAGTCATAAAATTTATATAGCGCACTACATACCCAGAGGGTTTCAAGGCGCTTAGGAAGGGGGGGAGGATTATTTGTCAAATATCCACGTTTTAAGCTGCTTTCTGAACGCTAGGTGATTCTGGGTGAGGCGAAGGTAAGCGGGGAGTGAGTTCCATGTCTTGGCAGCCAGGTATGAGAAGGATCTGCCTCCCATGGTGGTCTTGTTGATGCGAGGTACAGTGGCGAAGGCTTGACTGGAAGAACGTAGTTGGCGGGAGGGGGTGTAGAAGGACAGTCGAGAGTTGAGGCAATCTGGTCCGATGTCGTAGAGTGATTTGTGTGCGTGGGTAAGCAGTCGGAAAGTGATCCTCTTATTGACGGGTAGCCAGTGGAGGTCTTTAAGGTGACCAGAGATGTGTTCGTTGCGTGGGATGTCTAATATGAGCCTGGCTGAGGCGTTTTGGATTCGTTGTAGTTTTTTCTGGAGTTTAGCGGTGGTACCTGCGTAGAGGGTGTTTCCGTAGTCCAGTCGGCTCGTGACTAGAGCGTGGGTGACTGTTTTCCTTGTTTCGGTGGGGATCCAGCGAAATGTTTTTCTGAGCATGCGAAGAGTGTTAAAGCAGGAAGAGGATACGGCGCTGACTTGTCTGTTCATTGAGAGTGAAGAATCCAGGATGACGCCCAGGTTCCGTGCGTGGTCTGTCGGGATGGGTGCATTTCCGAGGGCTTCTGGCCACCAGGAGTCGTCCCATGCAGAGGGGGAATTACCTAAGATGAGGACTTCTGTTTTGTCTGAGTTCAGTTTCAGACGGCTTTGTTTCATCCAGTTGGCGACTTCTTTCATTCCTTCGTGTAGGTTAGTTTTGGCGGTGCTGGGGTCCTTGGTGAGAGATAGGATCAGTTGAGTGTCATCCGCGTAAGAGATGATGTTGAGGTTGTGTTGGCGGGCGATGGCCGCGAGGGGGCTCATGTATACGTTGAAGAGGGTGGGACTGAGTGAGGATCCTTGTGGTACGCCGCAGATGATTTCAGAGGCCTCGGACTTGAATGGTGGGAGGCGGACTCTCTGGGTTCTTCCGGTGAGGAACGAGGTGATCCATTCCAGTGCCTTTCCTTGGATTCCGATGTTTCTGAGGCGTTGTAAAAGGGTGCTGTGGCAGACTGTGTCGAAGGCTGCAGAGAGGTCGAGGAGGATGAGGGCGACTGTGTCTCCATTGTCCAGTAGAGTTCGAATGTCGTCTGTTGCTGCGATGAGGGCGGTCTCAGTGCTGTGTTTGGCTCGGAATCCAGATTGTGAGGGGTCGAGGGATTTGTTGGCTTCGAGGAAAGCGGCGAGCTGGTTGTTGACAGCTTTCTCGATGACTTTGGCCGGGAATGGAAGAAGCGAGATGGGGCGGTAGTTTTTGAGTTCGGTGGGGTCTGCTGTTGGTTTTTTCAGAAGGGCGGTGAGTTCAGCGTGTTTCCAGTCTTCTGGGAAGGTAGCGGAGTTGAAGGAGCAGTTGATGACGTCTCGGAGGTGCGGGGCTATGGCGGAGTCTGCTTTGTTGAAGATGTGGTGAGGGCATGGGTCTGTGGGGGATCCAGAGTGGATGGAATTCATCAGGCGGATGGTGTCCTCAGTGGAGATTGGGTTCCAGTCGTTAAGGGTGTTAACGGGGGGAAGATGGTCAGCTGATGGTAAGGTGGGTTGGCTTCCGGGTTGGTTGTCAAAGCTGTTGTGGATGTCAGCAATTTTGTTGTGGAAAAAAGAGGCTAGGGAATCGCAGAGGGTTTGAGAGGGGGTGATGTCGTTGGAGTTGGCCGAGGGGTTGGAAAATTCCTTGACGATGTTGAAAAGTTCCTTGCTGTTGTGGGCGTTGTTGTCAAGTCGATCCTTGAATGCTGTTTTCTTGGCTTTTCGGATCAGTTGGTGGTGAGTGCGGGTGGCGCTTTTGAAGGCGTCCTTGGTGCTGGTGGTTGGGTCTTTTTTCCAGGCCTTTTCAAGGGAGCGGCACAGTTTCTTGGACTTCTTGAGGTCATCGTTGAACCATGAGGCCTTCTTGATGGCAAGTTTGTGTTGACGTTTTTTCAGTGGTGCTAAGGTGTCGGCGGTGTTGGATAGCCAAAGGGTGAGGTTGGAGGCGGCTTCGTTGGCGTTAGAAGAGAGGGTTGGGGAGGTTTGAAGGAGCGATGTGGAGATCTGCTCCGTGGTGATTTTGTTCCAGTTTCTTTGTAGAGTTGGTTGGAGGTGGATGATGGGTTTCGGCTTGTTGTAGGTGAAGTGAACGCAGCTGTGGTCAGTCCAGAGGAGATCTGTAGTGTGGCTGAAGGAGACATGATTGCTGGAGGTGAAGATGGGGTCGAGTGTGTGACCTGCGATGTGGGTGGGGGAAGTGACCAGTTGTTTAAGTCCGAGGTTGGCTAGGTTGTCCAAGAGGGTGGCGGTGTTGCGGTCGTTGATTTTTTCAAGGTGGAAGTTGAGGTCTCCCAGAAGGATGTAGTCTTTGGAGGGGAGTGCGTGTGGGGTGATGAAGTCTGTGATGTCTTCACTGAATTTAGCGCGGGGACCTGGTGGTCTGTAGAGGAGGGTGCCTCTGAGAGTGGTCTTGGGGTCGATGTGAATCTGGAAGTTAAGGTGTTCGGAGTTAGCGAGGTTGGCGTCAGAGCTGGTTGAGATGCGGATTGATTTCTTATGGACGATAGCGATTCCACCTCCTGTATGATCGGTGCGGTCCTTGCGTGTGATCTTATAGTCATCAGGGATCGCGATGGCGATGTCAGGGGCGGAGGAAGCGTTCATCCATGTTTCCGTTAGGAAGGCGACGTCAGGAGAGATGGTGTCTAGTAGGTTCCAAAGGTCAATGGCGTGCCTGTGGACCGAGCGGGTGTTGAGAAGGATGCATTCTAGGTGGTTGGGGTCGGGAGTCTGTTGAGTGGTCGTAGCAGAGATGTTGTCGGTGCCGCTAAATTTGCAGGAGAGGCAGGAGAACGGTCCATGGGTGCGTCCAGGAGCGGCTTGGACGCAGTTGGGTGGGCGACCGGGGTTAAGGGCTAGGAGGGTGGCAGCATCGTAGGTAACGCGGGGGGGCTGGGCAGCACGAGGGGCAGGGGGTCTGGCGCTGGGCGCGGTCCAGGCGCGGACGGGCGTAGACGGGCTTACCTTTGGCGCACCTTCGGCGCGGCTTGGGCGCGGTCGCTGCGCGTGAACGCTGCGCGCGGGAGCAACTGTCATATATGGATGGTGGAGGGGGAGGGGCGAGGGCGTCTCAGCTGGGAGGCGGGGCGGGCTAGGTAACAGGACAACAACAACAAAATGGAGGGCGCTTGGGGGAAAAGTCGAAAAGAGCAGCAAAGTCGCGCTGGAAATGTGGAAAGACACAATAATTAAATAATATGCAAATCGGCATACACAGCGCACAGCAGGCAATTCAATGAGGGCGTTTGGGGGAAAAATGGAAGAGCAGCAAAGTCGCGCTGGCAAAGTGAAATGACACGATAATTAAACAATATGCAAAGCGGCATACACAGCGCACAGCAGGCAGTTCAATGAGCACAGATATCAGCACAAAGCACAAAGCGTTAGGAAAACGATACCGGGCCAAAGGGAGCGACCACTCGGCTGGGAAGCGTAGAGTGAGTCACGGTGCTTCTAGGTAACGGAGCGCTCTTTAACTTTGTGGGAGGGCGTCTCAGCTGGGAGGCGGGGCGGGCTAGGTAACAGGACAACAACAACAAAATGGAGGGCGCTTGGGGGAAAAGTCGAAAAGAGCAGCAAAGTCGCGCTGGAAATGTGGAAAGACACAATAATTAAATAATATGCAAATCGGCATACACAGCGCACAGCAGGCAATTCAATGAGGGCGTTTGGGGGAAAAATGGAAGAGCAGCAAAGTCGCGCTGGCAAAGTGAAATGACACGATAATTAAACAATATGCAAAGCGGCATACACAGCGCACAGCAGGCAGTTCAATGAGCACAGATATCAGCACAAAGCACAAAGCGTTAGGAAAACGATACCGGGCCAAAGGGAGCGACCACTCGGCTGGGAAGCGTAGAGTGAGTCACGGTGCTTCTAGGTAACGGAGCGCTCTTTAACTTTGTGGGAGGGCGTCTCAGCTGGGAGGCGGGGCAGGCTAGGTAACAGGACAACAACAACAAAATGGAGGGCGCTTGGGGGAAAAGTCGAAAAGAGCAGCAAAGTCGCGCTGGAAATGTGGAAAGACACAATAATTAAATAATATGCAAATCGGCATACACAGCGCACAGCAGGCAATTCAATGAGGGCGTTTGGGGGAAAAATGGAAGAGCAGCAAAGTCGCGCTGGCAAAGTGAAATGACACGATAATTAAACAATATGCAAAGCGGCATACACAGCGCACAGCAGGCAGTTCAATGAGCACAGATATCAGCACAAAGCACAAAGCGTTAGGAAAACGATACCGGGCCAAAGGGAGCGACCACTCGGCTGGGAAGCGTAGAGTGAGTATTCCATTTTCAGAGGGCACATTATCTTTAAGGATATTGCACAAGCTGCGAAGACCACCAAAATAAGGTAAGCTACTTTTCTGGAGCTAAAATGATCCAATAGCACATTATAAATAAAACAGATGACGACTAAAATCATTACCCTGGCGTGTAGGCTTCCACTTGCTTGCAAAAACGAAAACATTATTTTGGTTTCACACCCTTAATATATACTTAAACAAGACAGTTTGGCATCTTATATAAAGAGCTGCGAATGATGTCCAACAAAGAATACTACTATGATTCCATCCTGGTTACCCTATCATTTCACACCTTCAGTGACAATAAAATTACAAACATTTTATCGACCGAAGATGAGTCCCAAAAGCAGCAAAAATATAATTGCGTGAGTTCCTTACAATTTGTAATTGCTAAGAGGTGAACAGGGGCGGTGGGTGACATTTGAAAGTGGTGAGGCGCAAAGTGATTAGCATGCTGCACCGTAGCGAGCGAGCGCAGCGAGCGATCCCGAACCCCAAAAGGTGGGTTTGGGGGGATAACCCCCCCCAAGAAAATTTTGAAAAAAAGGGAAGAAAAATCGTGCATTTTCAAGCAAATTTGAGAAAGCAGGAAGGTTAATAAAGCAATTGTGAAAGTGCAGTTATTACATTAATAGATGTCATAACATAGGTAGCTGCTTATTCAGTATAACCACAGAGCTTCATACATTCCGTCCTATTATGCTCAGGTGCTGAATTCAGACTATAAGACTTTCATGGAAATCTCAGCTCTATGAGTAGAAGAAGTTGCACAGCAGTTGGGAAACAGCCTTCACAAAGCATTGGGAACCACGCTTGTACTCAAGCTGGACAGCCCAAAGCAACTAAAACCAGAAAATAAAAAGCAGGCAACTGTGAGTTACAAACTACAAAGACAATGGTAAGCAATAGGTGAAATGTATTCCCAGAGAAGCTTTCAGAATTTCCCCACGATGTCATGAGCAAACCAAATAGCTGCACCGTCTGGTAAGCTTCAACCTAAAAATGAGGCTCTGTGGAATAAAATGTTTGCCTAGGATCACACAGTTTGGATAAGCAGGGAAGCCGGTATTGCACGTTATCTGATTTTATGTTTTGAGATTTGGCCACCAGATGTGTGTGTCTCTCTCTCTCTGTCTGTCTCTCTCTGTCTGTGTCTGTCTCTCTCGATCTCTCTCTGTCTCTCTCTGTCTCTCTCCGTCTCTCTCCCTCGCTCTCTTTCTCCAAATTGCAGTTTTATATAGTGCGAACTCGACCTAAAGGTATCAGAGTGCTTTACATGAGCTGGGAGAGAACACACATCCTATACTTCGTAACGTGTCCCTTTATATTTGTGGCAGGATGTCGAAGTGTTCTACAACCTCTGTCATGCTTGGTGGTAATGATTCACCCATTCAGCGCTCACCTTTGGCCAGTTAGCACTTATGGGTCAACCAACTGAGGTGGATTTCCAAATCAGGAGTACATGAAGACACTTTTAAACACACGTCCGTAACTCCATAAAACCATTACAGCAGCTACGCACTCTTCTAATCAGTGTAACTAATAGTGGACTGTGACCAACCTACAGATTTTGTGCAAGTGTGAAATGCGTGATAAGGTTAGTTATGGTTAAAAGTGTGTTGCCTGTCCACTAATAAGCGACACCTCATAGACAACTGTAAATATTTTAGTATAACTGCACAGTGCACATACCAGTTCATCAACAAACACGCAAAACACGCTCAAGAAGAATGCATACACCATTCTCCAGCTCCAGCACCCCAGGCATTTTCTTTAAAAATACAACAAAGCACATCTATTTTTATTGCTGTAATTCATCACGAAAACCTTGCTTTTTTTGTTTCCTGGGGTGTATGAGCTTAGAATTCTTCTGGGTAAAGGGACAGGTGGTTACTGTGCCGCACCATGTTCTGCGCTTGACAGAAATTGTATTTTAGGCTTATTCAAACCTAACATCAATGAACCCAACGGGGAAATACCGGTATCCATACCATAAAGTTAATACGGGAATATTTGGCCACTCGATAAAAATAACTGTTCACACAAATACTTTACTATTCCTTTCACACCACGAAGTGCGCTAAGTTCTAAGGACATTTGTGGTACGTATATGAATAGTGTGAGAGTGAAGACAGAGCTGGAGGTGGGAGTTTTCAGTGATCTCTAGGTAATAGTTGTGCATGCTACACTTTTATTGTACATTGCCTTACTTGTGTTCAATAAGAAACATGACAATGTTGTTGATACCAAAAATGTAATAACTACTTTGGACCCAATTTATAATAGTAAACTTAGAATTTAGGTCTAAGTTTGCCTTTGTGAATTGGGTCATTAGACTTCAGGTCTAAGTTTGCCTTTGTGAATTGGGCCCTTAGACTTCAGGTCTAAGTGTACCTTTTTGAATTGGGCCCTTAGACTTCAGGTCTAAATTTACCTTTATGAATTGGGCCCTAGTCTACATTCGATCTACAACTGCAGAGTGGCTTCATAAATATTTACTTTTCACATTCAAATGATACTCAGGAGTCAGGGTTACTACAGAAAGCACAGTTCAGCAGTGTCAGATTTGAGATTTTTGGGGCCCTGGGTAAGAAAGTGTTTTGGGGCCTCTTTTCAAAACAACTCTGAATGTTATTGCTTGTTTTCTTTTATTTCGAGCCCTATTGTGCCAAACAATATTGAATCATATGCCAAAGGTTGAGATAAAGAAGCAGACAGAAGTAAGCTAGAGAAAGAATTCACTTTCACATGGGCCCCTTGGGAGGTGGGGACCTGCACAATTGCCAACTCTCCCCTTGCCTTAAACAAAGTGCATACGGTACAGGAAATCTGATGCTGGACAGATTGTTTCCTTGTTCTGCTTCTGGAGAAATAAAATGGTGTGGGTATTTGGTGTAACAAGAAAATCACTGCAAAGGTGTTTTGACAACCATGATCTCTAGGGCTGTTTGGCAGTGGTCCTGATGGTGGTTGGTGTAGTAACTGAAGCCCCTTGAAGGAAAGAGTTCAACACTGGCCAATCAACTTGTGGTCGGTGTTGTGGCTAAATGAACAAATTAAATGCAGACAGACACTGTATTGATCTACCCCAAATATCACAAGTGACATGGCATGAATACTGTACTCATATAAGTATAATGTATGTATGTATGTAACTTATATTTCGATAGGATGAACCTAGCCAAAAGGCAGCAATAGTAAATAAACCCAATGGCCGATGAAATCAGTCTCCTGGGTGAGGTCTCTTTTCTGGGTTACTTCTCTGAGCCAGACTGTGTGTGAGAGATTCACATTACGTAAAACGTGTTTGGCCAAGACTGCTCAAACTGTAGTGCCTACACCAAAATCAAGCTAAGCAGGGTGCACAGGGTGAAACATGTTGGGCAGCGATCAGACTGATTGCACTGGTGGTGCCCGTCTGCCATCAATATCTACGCAACTGTCCTCTTGCTGACAACCACTGCGCCACATAACATGATGACTTTGTGGTGATCACACGCGGCATCGAGGCTCTAAGCAACGATAACACACTTCAAACCAACCATCCAACCACGCTGTGTAGCGTGTTACATGTGCCGTAAGTGCTTAAGTGTCCCACAAAGAAGTGCTAAGCACGATATTAAAATAATACAATACAATGCAAGATACAGCACACAGTATAACTCAATAAAGGATGCTACAACAGCCTCTCCTGAGAAGTTCAGAGAAACCACCATTGAGGTTCAGTGCTTTCCCAAATACCTGTCTTCTGATGAGCTGGGTCTTTTCCCCACACTCTAAAATGTATTACTTGTGCAAATATATCGTACATAGTGGCTCCCAACCGGTGGTCTGGGGACCGCTGTGGATCTTCAAAGCCTTCTTAGGCAGTCCGCGACTACTTAGAAAATTAAATAACATTAACAGATTATAAAAGTTCATCAAAATAAATAAGTTACATGTACAACTGAAAATTTTGAAATGTACTGTAAATGCGAAGGAATTTGAAATGGGAGAATAAGAATTAAATATGTATCCTCAGATTGATTCCTGAGTGCATCAAACAGAATAGAGATGATGATGAGTGAACTCAATTGAATTTAGAAAAGCTCCAACCTTCATATTAAAATGTATATATTCTTTCATTTATATGTGCTAGCGAATTAAATAAAATGTGTCATCATATGTGTGAATGTTTTTTCCTGTATTTTTTGTATTGTTTTGCGGTTCAAATTGTCGACAATCCTTAGACTGGAGCCCTCGGCCAGCAGTCATGACTAAGTGTGTGTGTGTGTGTGTGTGAGGGGGGGGGGGAGGAATTCCCAGTTTCCAGTAATGATACATCGAGGGGGGATTAATTAATTGGGCGTCCACAGGAATAAAAGGTTAAGAACCAGTGTCTTTACAATATGTGTGTACTAAGTAAGGATCATCTTAACATTCCAAAATGTATCACCAGCATCGCTTTTAACGTGCTTCGACAAACACCTGCAGAATCTTGGACCAGCACTTCACACAGGGAAGTCCCCCGAGCAAGGGTGACCTTCACCCCGTGCTCGAGGGGCACCAATCCGCCCCACAAGCATTAGTGCTCCTTTCCCCCTACCGTTGACTTCGTGCAGATATTCCCAACTAAATCAACGCCACCTGCTTGGCAAGGGAAGCTTTTTCCTGAGACTTTCACCTGGTAACCAAAAATACACAAAACAAAAACTCTGGAAGGAAAAATATACTTGTGTCTAAATTGCCCCTTATAGAACTGGGGCTGAGGAGGGGGGTGAGGGTTGCTGGTGTCCCCTTCTGTGTAATTTGAGTGCTGCTGTGAACCTCACTTTAACTCCCTGTGTACCATTGTTCCTCTTTCTCGGAAAATTCGGAGCGACTAGAAGCGGCTGAAGGACTTTATGTGCTTTATGAAAAATACACCGATCATACTATTCCGTTTCCCGTAAAGGCGACTAGAAGGCGTTATATATATGTGTGTGTGTGTGTGTGTGTGTGTGTAGCGTGGTGCTGTACACTTTCCTTGTCGCACACAAGAACACGAACAATTCAAAGTTGCTGTTTTTTGTGTTGTCCCAGACAACACATACATTATTGTGTGAACATACGGAGTGCCTTTACGGATGGACCCTGACAACAGTACTGAGTGAAATAGTGACAACCTTTTTATAGGGAGTGCACATAATGTTGCCAGGCTGCATAACACACATTACCAAACACCTGGCACTTACAGATGAACTGCCATCCGAAGCCATGTGCTCAAGGTTTGCTAGATAAATTGATAGCCCTACTGTTTTTTCTAGTAAAACAGGAATAGATCCCGTTTTCGAGTTGAAGGTCGGGTTACTATGCAATCGGAGGTGCACAGAGGCAGCTTTCCAATAGAATAAACAAACGTAGCCAGCAGGTAATATTAGCAAATGTAAAATGACTGTGCAGAATAAACAGTGTATCCCAGACTTGTATATCTATTACATGCCATATCTCGGCTTTAAACATATATCACCGCAGCACACGAGCTTGGCTAACATCTGTCAACGTCGTCTGATGATCTTTTGTACCACAAACATAAATGAGAGGTTTTCACAGGGACACATTTGAAATAAATAACGGTCAATTTGCCGGGTTCAGACTCTTCGAAGTTTTGCCGAAGTGACTGAGCCACCACTGACCCGATATGCTAGTGCAGTGCAGAAGTAAATGAAAATATACCTGATCAAGTAAAGTAAGTAAGTACTCACTCTCGAGTCGAGAGAAACGGCACACACAGGCTGGCTCCCGCACACGGTCCACACGAGGCGACTGGAGGCGAGTAGTAGAGAAAGGATCTGACCAATCACTGCATGACTACATGAAGTCACACACAGTGATTGGCCATTATGCAGTGTGTGTGCACCACCCACGAGCGGCATTCAATAATGGATTGCCCTGCCCTGCTGCGCGGTGACCAGCCAATCCTGGCGCTACAAGCAGCGCCAGGATTGGCTAGGGGGGCTCACTGACTGCTCGCCCTGTGTCGCCTTTGAAAAGCCGGCCAGCTTAAACAAACACCCCCCTGGTCACTCTCTATGGGGGAACACTAATGCGCATGCTCGAGGTAGTTTCTGCCCCCCTGTCACTTGCGCGCTTGAAGATACCTTGGCTTGCTGGCTGTCTGCTGCTGCAGCTGAGTGAGTGAGTCACGTGGACTGTCACTCAAGCTGCGCCGCAGTCCAGACCAGCCCCCCCTGCACTCCCGGATAACTCGGGTGCTTCCCAGATTCCCGGCGGCACTCGCTCGGCGATTAACTTTTACAACAACAGTCAGTGTGTGTGTTTATTTTATTGCAGCAGCGTCCATGGAGCGTCCATGGGGCTTGTGGGGCTACGCCCCTACGCCCCAATGGACGCACCGCTGCTGAAGGTGAATGACACATTCAGAGACCACTAAAGCTGGCTACTTCTGATATCTACTGCTATGGTCGCCCATTATGTAAACTGTTGAGTTTGTACTAAAAGGTGGTAATTGAACTGATCAAAATAACTAGTAAAACACGTGTTGTTTCAAAAACAGAAGAGTCAAAAAAACTGGAGTTGTGGATGCACGTCTTTATGACTAATGAGAACAATTCCACTATGCAGAGTAAAGAGAAATAAATTAATCGATTGCTGCCAGTCCAAAATAAATCGTGAATTTGTCATCTAAGCAGCACGAGGTAGGAAGGCTCCGCTCAACACAACTACCCGAGGCATCAATAGGGCTCATTCGTTTTTAGGTCTCGCCTGTCAATGCGCATGCGCATTGAGCGGAGCGAGACTATAGGGGCTTAAACAGAGTTCACCTAGACTGGCGATTTGATGCAGTGCATGTGCACTTTTAACTCAATGCGCAAGCGCAATGAATTAAAATGCGCGTGCACAGCATCAAATCGTCAGCTTGGTGCCGCCAGCAGCTCTTCCCGCTCCGCCCCCTGCTGCATCAAAGGCTTTGCGCTCTGCCTCAGCCCAGCCATTCTCCTCCCCTAATTACTCCCTGCTGCATCAAAGGCTTTTTCACGGCCGGCCGGCCGTGCTTTCAGTTTCACGGCCGGCCGGCCGTGTCTCCTTTTCTTTTTTCATTAATTGAATGCGCTCACAGCTGGAAAGGTCTGCGCCCTCCGTCACTGGTAATCTCCCCATCTCTTGCCCACAACGAATGGATAACCAAAATGTATAAAACCGCCTCATGAGTGCTGCAAAGCCCACGGCCCCCCTCCCCTCTGACAAACTTTAAGAAATCCAGGAATGCTGCTGATTTCATCTCAGTCGGTAAGAGCCCGCAGCGTCTCAGAACCAGCTTGCTTTTTTTTAGTCATGCCATAAGTATGCGCTATATCCACATCCACATCCACCACCACATCCACCACCACTTCCACCACCACCACATCCACCACATCCACCACCACCACCACATCCACCACCACATCCACCACCACATCCACCACCACATCCACCATCACATCCACCACCACCAAATCCACCACACCCACCACCACTACATCCACCACCCCATCCACCACCACCACCGCATCCACCATCACCACATCCACCGCATCCACCACCACATCCACTGCATCCACCACCACATCCACCACCACATCCACCATCACCACCACATCCACCACCACATCAATCACATCCACCATCACATCCACCACCACCACATCCACCACCACATCCACCACCACCACATCCACCACCATATCCACCACATTCACCACCACATCCAACACATCCACCATCACTTCCACAACCACCGCATCCACCACCACCACCGCATCCACCACCACCACCACCACCGCATCCAGCACCACCACCACCACATCCACCGCATCCACCACATCCACCGCATCCACCACCACCACATTCACCACATCCACCACATCCACCATCACATCCACATCCACCATGACATCCACCGCCACATCCACCACCACATCCACCACCACCACATCCACCGCATCCACCACCACCACATCCACCGCATCCACCACCACCACATCCACCGCATCCACCACCACCACATCCACCACATCCACATCCACCACCACCACATCCACCACCACATCCACCACCACATCCACCACCACATCCACCACCACATCCACATCCACCACCACATCCACCATCACCTCCACATCCACCATGACATCCACCGCCACATCCACCACCGCATCCACCACCACATCCACCGCATCCACCACCACCACATCCACCACATCCACATCCACCACCACACCCACCACCACATCCACCACCACATCCACCACATGCACCACCACCGCATCCACCACCACATCCACCACCACCACATCCACCACCACATCCACCACCACCACATCCACCACATCCACCACCACATCCACCATCACTTCCACCACCACATCCACCACCACATCCACCACCACATCCACCACCACATCCACCACCACCACATCCAGCGTATCCACCATCACCACCACCACATCCACCATCACCTGCACATCCACCATCACATCCACCACCACATCCACCGCCACATTCACCGCCACATCCACCGCCACATCCACCGCCACATCCACCGCCACATCCACCGCCACATCCACCACACCCACATCCACCACACCCACATCCACCACACCCACCACCACTACATCCACCACCACACCCACCACCACTACATCCACCACCCCATCCACCACCACCACATCCACCACCACCACCCCATCCACCACATCCACCGCATCCACCATCACTACATCCACCGCATCCACCACTACCACATCCACCATCACCACCACATCCACCACCACATCCACCATCACCTCCACATCCACCACCACATCCACCGCCACATCCACCACCACCACATCCACCACATGCACCACCACCGCATCCACCACATGCACCACCACCACATCCACCACCACATCCACCACCACATCCACCACCACATCCACCATAACATCCACAACATCCACAACATCCACCACCACATCCACCACATCCACCACCACATCCAACACATACACCACTTCCACCACCACCGCATCCACCACCACCACCACATCCACCACCACATCCACCGCATCCACCACCACCACATCCACCGCATCCACCGCCACATCCACCACCACATCCACCATCACCTCCACAGCCACCATGACATCCACCGCCACATCCACCACCACATGCACCACCACCGCATCCACCACATCGACCACCACAACCACATCCACCACCACATCCACCGCATCCACCACCACCACATCCACCACCACTTCCACCACCACTTCCACCACCACTTCCACCACCACATCCACCACCACATCCACCACCACCACATCCACCGCATCCACCACCACCACATCCACCATCACCTCCACATCCACCTCCACATCCACCACCACATCCACCGCCACATCCACCGCCACATCCACCACACCCACCACCACCATATCCACCACACCCACCACCACCACACCCACCACCACTACATCCACCACCACCACCCCATCCACCACCACCACCCCATCCACCACCACCACCGCATCCACCACCACCACCGCATCCACCACCACATCCACCGCATCCACCACCACATCCACCGCATCCACCACCACATCCACCATCACCACCACATCCACCACCACATCCACCATCACCACCACCACATCCACCATCACCTCCACATCCACCATGACATTCACCGCCACATCCACCACCACATCCACCACCACCACATCCACCACCACCACATCCACCACCACCACATCCACCACCACATCCACCACCACATCCACCACCACATCCACCGCATCCACCACCACCACATCCACCACATCCACCACCACATCAACCACACCCACCACCACATCCACCACCACATCCAACACATCCACCACCACATCCACCACCGCATCCACCACCGCATCCACCACCGCATCCACCACCACATCCACCGCATCCACCACCACATCCACCACCACATCCACCACCACATCCACATCCACCATGACATCCACCGCCACATCCACCACCACATCCACCACCACCACATCCACCACATGCACCACAACCGCATCCACCACATGCACCACCACCGCATCCACCACCACATCCAGCACCACATCCAGCACCACATCCACCACCACCACATCCACCACATCCACCACATCCACCACATCCACCACCACTTCCACCACCACCGCATCCACCCCCACCACCGCATCCACCACCACCACATCCACCGCATCCACCACCGCCACATCCACCGCATCCACCACCACATCCACCACCACATCCATCACCTTCACATCCACCATGACATCCACCTCCACATCCACCACCACATCCACCACATGCACCACCACCGCATCCACCACCACATCCACCACACCCACCACCACCACATCCACCACCACATCCACCACCACATCCACATCCACCACATCCACCACCACATCCACCACCACATCCACATCCACCACATCCACCACCACATCCAAAACCACCGCATCCACCACCACCACCGCATCCACCACCACCACATCCACCACCACCACATCCACCGCATCCACCACCACCACATCCACTGCATCCACCACCACATCCACCACCACATCCACCACCACATCCACCATCACCTCCACATCCACCATGACATCCACCGCCACATCCACCACCACATCCACCACATGCACCACCACCGCATCCACCACCGCATCGACCACCACATCGACCACACCCACCACCACCACATCCACCACCACCACATCCACCACCACATCCACATCCATCACCACTTCCACCACCACATCCACCACCACCACATCATCCACCATCACCTCCACATCCACCTCCACATTCACCACCACATCCACCACCACATCCACCACCACATCCACCACCACTACATCCACCACCACCACCACCCCATCCACCACCACCACCCCATCCACCACCACCACCGCATCCACCTTCACCACATCCACCATCACATCCACCGCATCCACCACATCCACCACCACATCCACCATCACCTCCACATCCACCATGACATTCACCACCACATCCACCACCACCACATCCACCACCACCGCATCCACCACCACATCCACCACCACATCCACCACCACATCCACCACACCCAACACATCCACCACCACTTCCACCACCACCGCATCCACCACCACCACATCCACCGCATCCACCACATCCACCGCATCCACCACCACCACATCCACCGCATCCACCACCACATCCACCACCACATCCACCACCACCTCCACATCCACCATGACATCCACCGCCACATCCACCACCACCACATCCACCACATGCACCACCACCGCATCTACCACCACATCCACCACCACATCCACCACCACATCCACCACCACATCCACCACCACATCCACCACCACATCCACCACCACATCCACCACCACATCCACCACCACCACCTCATCCACCACCGCATCCACCACCACATCCAACACATCCACCACCACTTCCACCACCACCGCATCCACCACCACCACCGCATCCACCACCACCACATCCACCGCATCCACCACCACCACATCCACCATCACCTCCACAATCACCATGACATCCACCGCCACATCCACCACCACATCCACCACAACCTCCATATCCACCATGACATCCACCGCCACATCCACCACCACATCCACCACCACCACATCCACCACATGCACCACCACCGCATCCACCACCGCATCCACCACCACATCCACCACACCCACCACCACCACATCCACCACCACCACATCCACCACATCCACCACCACATCCAACACATCCACCACCACATCCAGCACATCCGCCACCACTTCCACCACCACATCCATCACCACCACCGCATCCATCACCACCACCGCATCCACCATCACCACATCCACCACCACCACATCCACCGCATCCACCACCACATCCACCATCACCACCACATCCACCACCACATCCACCATCACCTCCACATCCACCATGACATCCACCACCACATCCACCACCACATGCACCACCACCGCATCCACCACCACATCCACCACCACCGCATCCACCACCACATACACTGCATCCACCACCACCACATCCACCACCACATCCACCACCACATCCAACACATCCACCACTACTTCCACCACCACCGCATCCACCACCACCACGGCATCCACCACCACCACATCCACCGCATCCACCACCACCACATCCACCACCACCACATCCACCACATGCACCACCACCGCATCCACCACCACATCCACCACCACATCCACCACATCCACCACCACATCCACCACCACATCCACCACCACCACCGCATTCACCACCACCACATCCACCACCACCGCATCCACCACCACCGCATCCACCACCACCACATCCACCACCACCACATCCACCACCACCACATCCACCACCACCACCTCATCCACCACCGCATCCACCACCAGATCCACCACACCCACCACCATCACTTCCACCACCACATCCACCACCACATCCACCACATCCACCACCACTTTCACCACATCCACCACCACCACATCCACCACATCCACGACCACCTCCACCACCACCACATCCATGACCACCTCCACCACCACCACATCCACCACCACATCCACCCCCATCACACCACATCCATCATCACCACCACCACCACATCCACCACCACATCCACCACCACCATATCCCCCAGATCCACCACATGTGTGTGTAGGTGCAAATGCAATGTTCTTGGATTTTCGTCACAATAAAATACACTGAACATAATCTTCACAAAAGTTATTTACAAACGTTTAAGCTATTGCCATTATAAATTACAATAAATTATATTTAAGTATTAATTATTCACAAAATTAAAAGCCAGTGTTATTTGTAATATCAATACATCTAAGTCACGTAAATACAACACACATTGCATTACAAATGCTATAGGAGTCACATTTGCGAAAGTTAAAACTATTGACATTGTAACTGACAAAGCTATTAATTTTGCTATTTTCAAAACCAACACATAAATAAAAAAAGTGTCATTTACAATACCAATCGCTCAAACTTTCCTAATGCGAGACCTATTGCATTTCCAATGCTTGTTTGAGGAGCAGCTGCTTTCACACCAGACCCCAAAAAAGCATTTGTCGGGCTTATCAATCTTAAGAGCCCTACTGACAATGCAAGTGCGATGGGAATTGTGCTGATACACGGAAGTCATACTTACGATAGAAAAACACAATGTCTACATGTCCGAAAATATCAATTGTGCTTGCCGTCTATTATTAAAAGGATCAAAATCCATCTTAATTCCCAAAACATCCAAAGTGGCTATCATTAGAAACAAAATACAAGCAAATAAGACCGTTATTTTTTACCTCATCAACAAAATACTCAAGAAAAACACCGTCAACACCTACTCAAAAAGGAGAGTGACGAGATTAACAGAGAAAAGTTAAGAACGTTAGAAAACATAGGAGCATTTCGGCACAATCGAGCAGTATTCAGCCCCTGACGGTACTAGTACAAGGGACTACTCTCTCTTTCCTCTCATTGATAAAGTTACAATATAGTCAGTAGCCAAGACTCGGAGTAGTACAACTAGAAAAACCCTTTCAAGTCACCTCAACTTCAAGAACATTGCTGAAATATGCAAGTCGGCCTCGTTTCCCAAGCAACAGTAGGAATATGTAATCGTATTAATAATTACACCGGCTTCACGATGCAACGGTAGCCTTTCTATCAACTCTCCTTGTAACCAAATAAAACTTAGAAATGGCATAATTCATTTCTAATCACCCACAAGAACATACTTCCCACCATCTCCAAAGAAACTTTTCAAATCCTACCGAACAACGAGTCCAACACCCGTCAACCTGATCCATAGCAGAACCACTAACTTTCTAAGCGTAGGAGCTTTTTATATATTTTATTTAAAACGGCTCTTCCTGCCCTTCTCGCTCTGAACGAGAGGCTTCTAAACCCTCAATTATTTTTCCATCCGCCTCCTCTCCACAACACGCACATTTCCTCGTAGTGTACCGCGGCCTGCCGGTTCAGAAAAAAATGGTAATCTTCCATTCTTTAAATCCAACACTCCTCCGAAAAGCGTTCCTTGCACAACTGTAAGGCAGTCCATATTCACCCATACTACCTGCTGCTTTCGGCTCGGTTCCTCGCAATTAGGGATGCAAGTTCAGTCCCATGCACACTATATACCACGACTCATTCCAGTGAAAGCACACAAAACTGACATTGCCTCTACTCCACTCAAAGTCTAGTTAGTCCTCAATTTGACACCCCAACTTCTCGGAGCATGAATTATCAACCCACAGCTTCCAGTGACTCTATATTGCAATCCCCTTTGCATTGCCTCAACCCCTCGCAATTCAGTAAACATGGTCACCATCCCCAAATCTTCGCAACCACAGGCCACTATCTCTAACCATATTTCGATATGAATGTGTCCTTTCTAGGGTCTTCCACAACCCCCCTTTCGTAACCTCGGTCCCCTTCCTAGTGCCTCTATACCAAGCCGCTGATCTTCGTCATCTGGCTTTCTATGCACACCTCCTCTGAGAGTCTACAGTATTCCTCTCACTTTCGAGGCCTCTATGGTCACCCCCCCACACACTACGGCTTGTCTACAAGGCTCCTGTGCGTGCCCTCCCCGGGGCGTACACGCCACCTCTCCCTACCGGGGTCCCATTAGGTCTACTCCCTGACAGACTTCCGGGGCTCGCTGTCTGTCCTCGTTTGCATGCCACTTGCCAGAGCCTAAAATTCACCCTCCCACTCCAAGGACCTCTGCACCACAACCCCCCACCCTCCCAGGGCACTTTTATGTTTACCACAACCCTCAGAAGGCCTCACTGTCTGCCCCCGCTCGCTAGGTTTACCCTCTTCGTGAGTCCCTTTGACAGCCTTCTCCCACCGCACCCAAAACAGAGTCCCCTCCCCGGGAATACCAGTGCCCGCCCGCTTCCCCTCTGTGATCTTCATGCCCCTCTCCTGCCCCCGGTGATCCATTCCAGTACACGGGCTCAATGCCCCTCAGCGTTAAGAATCACGGAGAGCCCACCCTGAGGCGCGCCCACCTGCCCCGGTGCCCTGGTTACCGGCGCCGCTCGCTCTGCCGCTCCTTTACCTGCCAATGTGCTCACAAAGCAGCGGAGCCTGTCATGTGACCCCGGCCTGGCCGCGCGGACATCTTAACAGCCGCTGACGTCACCGAGCTGGGCGCCACGGCCTAGGGCTTTCGTGAAAGCCGTCTCAAATAACATGAAAGGAACGAAGCGGCCGTTGTCCTCCCTCCGTCATGCCCGCCCTTCCCTCTCACCGGGCCCCTTCTGCCCCCGGCATTAAAACAAAACAAGAAATAAAACCAAGAAAAACTGCACAAACAGGGGAAAAATGGCGGCCGCAAACTTCAGAAAATTTCGGATTGGGGGCGTGTTTTGGCGTTCTGAGTGACGGATGACTTCACAGTTGAAAGAACGCAAAAAAACACGCCTCCGAATCCGAAAGAGACAGGGCTTTATTGGAGTGACTCCTCTCTCCTCCAATGGCTGGCCTCAGTTTAGGAAGCCAACCAATGGAGGAGAGAGGCAGGTTCAAGCCCCCCACTCCAAATCATTAAATCTCCTCCTGGAGACTGCGCAAGCGCAGCCTTCGGTCCTGAACCTAAAAAGCGAAATTTTCTCTCCTCAACCTCCTTAGCATAAAGACTGTCTGCTTCCTAAAGCAATCCTGTGCCCCCAGGACCAGCTGAAGCTGCAGAGAGCCATTTCTGTGCAAAGAATCGGCAGAGTTGGAACGGAAGGCGTGTGCCATGCAAATACCGATAGGACAATATAATATTAAAACAAACAAAAGCGGCACAAAATAAGATAAAATAAACTATAAACTACTAGCACAGCGTGAGTACCTGGGGTGGGAGCAAGGTAAATGCCCTGAGCCTGCCTTTAGCTAACGCTGCGGATCCAAGCTGTCAATCACAGGGAACAGATGAAAGAGATGAGGCCATGGGGTGGCCTTCCTCGTCCCATAGGCTCGGCTTAACCTAAAACTGACCTAGGATTTAGATATGTTGGTGACATAAACCAGAAGGCCATTGGCTTAGCTTCTTGTGCAGAAGATGTAAGCATGGTCTTATTTTCGAACACTCAATAAGGGTACAGTAAGGCGCAGGGGGCGACTGTGTGGGAGGTAGTGACGCACTGCTATAGAGCACGGCCGCAATGCCCCCTTCATTTCAGAAAACACCCTGACAGCACGCAGCCAGAACGTACATTCTCTTTAATGGCATTGATGTCAAAGGCCAGCTGCCAATGGGCCGCATAATCAAAGAATGGAAACATCTTTCAGTCAACAAATATCCAGTGGCTAAAATCCATACCCTATAATCTGAGGTTTATACAAATTACAAAGGCTTCCCGGTAAATAGTGCTTTAAGCTCACAGAAATCAAACTTCTACAACAGATTTAGTTTTGCCTCTTGGGATCTGGTCTGGCAGATGTGGAAACGCTTAGAATGGAAATGCGATCATTACAACTTTATAGCACTTCAAAAATTGATTTTGAGGCGTCCACCGGTGCAGAATGAACACGAGTGCTACGGGCAAGCTGAGCTAAAACAACTTCTCATGCAACCCCCCCCCTCAGTAGCCCCCCTCGCTAGCCATTCGCAGGCAGAGGCACCCTGTACCACCTGACTCCCGCTCCTGCGAAGAATGTGAAATATTCCACTAGCAGAGATAACTCAGCCAGCACTAGACCTGCAAAACAAGCGCTCACCATGACGTAGACTTTTCTGTTCTTCTGCTGTCCCACTTGGACAGCCTCGGCCTGCTTTCCTTCTGAAGTAAAAGGCTTATTATCTTTATGGGGCCAAGTGTTTGGCCCCATAAAGATAAGAAACCTTTTATGCCAGAAGGAAGGTAGGCCAGGCTGTCCAAGTGGCACGGCAGAAAAAGAGAAAAGTCTACGCCACAGCATGCTCTTTTCCAATGGCTGGCCACCGTTTAGCATAAACAGTGACGCCGGCCAATAGGAAAGAGGGGCGGGGCTTAAAGCATGTTACTGGAAGCTCCTCAATATCATTAAATCTCACCACCGAGACTGCGCATGCGCAGCCTATGCAGGCAAAATCTAAAAACAGTTGATGGACAGAATGCAGAACAATGTCATGCATTCACTCCAGTACAGAGATCTGGGCCCAAATCCATCGTTTTTTTGCTCACCATCCCATTCCAGTTTGACCCCAGCCATATGCAAATCCGTCTTGACCATGTGCCTTATGGGGACAGTCCAGCCCAAACTGCCAAGCCAGGTACTCCCTGGACTGGAAACAAGCATCCTAGGACCGGTTTTGGGGTTTGACACCTCTTCAGCCAGGATAGCTGGATTCCAGTGGCATGGAGAGCACAGGAACGCATGTCTGGGCATACCCGAACCACTCGCGGTGACAAATGCAAAAACAACAGTTGACATCTCCTGGCTGTGTCTGCAACTTTATTGGTGTTAGCTAGTTTTTTAGAAAGGCGGTTTGGGGGCCATATCGACAGCAAAAACTGGACAGTGTGAGGTCAAGTAGGTCAAAAAATTACCGCTTCCCGGTGAAACTATTGTATCATGAAGCACATGAACCTAAAATATACCCAATGGAACAAAGAAGCAAAGAAAAAGCAAGAATGCACAAGTTACTACTTGTGTAATGATATATCTGTAAGAGACATTAGTTAGTGATAGATTCCTTACCTTAGAATATCCCTAGGCGTCAGACTGGATCCAGAAAGTTTTTTGTCAACAGTACACATGCGCATAGGTAGGTGGCGTACTGCGGCTCAAAGAGCTGGTCATCTACCCGGAACTGTTGTGTGCGCTTGAGATAGAATGAGAGCGCACGTTTTGGGTCCAGACGGTGGAGACTCTCTTCCTCTTTTGAAGGATGCGGAGGCGGAAAGAAGGTGGGCAAAGTGATGGTCTGCCCGATGTGGAAGGGCGTGACAACCTTTGGCAAGAAAGTTGGACAGGTCTGTAAAACCACCTTGTCCGAATGAACAGAAAGGAAAGGAGGTTTAAAAGAAAGAGCCTGGAGCTCACTCACTCTTCTGGCAGAGGTGATAGCTACCAGGAAAGTCCCATTGAGGCATTATGAAAGGCACGGGAGGAAACGTGTGTGTAATGCCCTTAAGGAAGCGGTTAACAACCGGGGACTTAAAAAGAGAAGGCTGATTTGGAAGCCGTAGAAAGGCGGAGATGGCCGAAAGATAAGCTTTGATAGTGCCCAGAGCAGAGCCCTGCTGGGCCAAAGAAAGAAGGAACAGAAGGACCTCAGAAAGAGGGGCAGAAAGGGAATCCACAGCCTTTGCTGTGCACCATGACACAAACTTGTTCCACCTGCAGGCGTATACCATCTTAGTGGAGAAATGCCTGCCAGAATGACATCACAGACTTCGAGAGGAAGATCGAAAGCTGTCAACTGTTGCCACTCAATCTCCACACATGGAGGTGGGGGCTGGACAGGTTTGGATGGAGGACCGTCCCCTGCTGCTGCGACAGAAGATCCTCCCAAGGAGGCAGTCCGATCAGGGGATCGATCACCATGCTGAATAGCTTGGGATACCAGTATCTTCATGCCCAATCTGGAGCCACAAGGATCTTCTTCAGCACTCTGGGCAGAAGTGGTATCGGCGGAAAGGTGTACAACAGACCGCAGCTCCACTCGTGACAAAAAGCATCACAGAGCGAGTGCCGCCTTGGAAATTCCAACGCGCAGAACTGATGACATTGCACGTTCTCTTCAATGGCGAATAGATCTAACCAAGGCTCTCCCCAATGCAGAAAGAGACCTTGTGCCACGTCCGAGTTTAGACGCCATTTGTGATCCATCATGCACCGGCGGGTGCGTTTGTCCACCCTGGCATTCAGAGAGCCTGCCAGGTGTTGAACCACCAAGTTAAAGCCTTGATGTTTAATTCAATGTCCAGACGTGCAGAGCCTCCTGATATAAGGTCCATGACCCCACCCCGCCCTGTTTGTTGCAATACCACATGGCAGTGGTGTTGCCCGTGAACCACTCTTCTCCGGACAGAGGGAAGAAATGCTTTCAGTGCAATTCGGACCACCCGAAGCTCCAAAAGAGCTTCGGGTGAATGGAGCCGGAAATCCGCCAGAGACCAGAGGCCTCTGATCTCCACCTCTCCCAAGTGGCCACCCCATCCCAGGTGAGATACATCCGTCACCACTGTGTGCTCCAGTTGGGGAAGGGAGAGGGATCTGCCATTGACCCACTTGCGATTTGTGAGCCACCACTGCCCTCCGAGATCTGGACGTGACTGGACAGGTTGCCCTGATGCTGTGCCCACTGGAACTTCAGGTCCCACTGCAGAGCCCGCATATGCTATCTGGCATGTTGCACTAGCAGGATGCAGGAGGCCATCAGGGCCAGGAGCCGGAGGGTCATCCTGACTGAAACCCGGGATAGAGGCTGAAAGATCGGACTCATAGCCTGAATATCCCGGACTCGCTGCCCGGGAGGATGAACCTGAAACCGCGTCAAATCCAGAACCGCTCCTATGAAGGGTGAGACTTCGGCGTGTTGATGGAGAACCCCAGCAAATGCAGGAGGTCGTCTGGAGGTGGGAAACCACAGACTGGGGCGAGCCTGCCTTCAACAGCCAGTCGTCGAGATAATAATCCACATTTGTATAGCGCACAATCACCCGTTAGGGTCTCTAGGCGCTGGGGGCCGTCGGGAAGATTAAGCAAGCTATTGCCCAGAGTCGCATGGTGCTGGGCTAATCTGCCGCCGGAGCCGGGGATCGAACCCTGATCCCCAGATTCCAGCGTCAGTCGCCCTGGCCGCTGCGCCACACCTCTCCCCCGATCGGGGGAGAGGTGTGGCGCAGAGGAGAGATAGGGGGAAGACTGAAACCACTGATCTGCGCAGGTGAGCTGCGTCCACCGCCATCACTTTCGTGAACACCAGTGGGGCACTGGTAAGGCCGAAGGGAAGCACGGCAAACTGAAAATGCTCCTGACCTACCGTGAACCGCAGGTAACGCCGGTGGGCCAGCAGGACGGGGATAAGAAAATATGCGTCCTGCAAGTTAAACGCTACCATCCAGTCTCCAGGGTCGAGGGCAGCCAAGACCTGAGCCAGGGTCAACATCTTGAACTTCTCCTTCCAGAGGAAGCAATTGAAGTACCCAAGGTCCATAATGGGGCGCAGGCCACCTTTCTCCTGCTTGGGCGAGAAAGTAGTGGGAATAACAACCACATCCTACCTCTGGCCCAGGAACATGCTCGATGGCCCCCTTGTCCAAGAGGCCCGTGACTTCCTGTTGGAGAATCGCAAAGTGATCCCCCGACATGCGGTGGAACTGAGGTGGCATGGCTGGGGGGGCAGACTCAAAGGGGAGGGAGTAGCCCCTTCAGACGATTTGCAGCACCCACCTGTCCGAAGTGACAGAACGCCAGTTGGAGAGGTGATGTTGAATCCTGCCGCCCACCCGTGAGGGGAGCACCCCAAAGCTCGGACTAGGAAGGCTGTGAGGCAGATGCTGCGGGAGCAGAGGTGGACTGACCCGCACGCTGGCCCCCTGTGCCACTACGGCGGCCACTACGTCCGCGGCCATGCTGAGGTTGGTTCTGCGCATGCTTCTGGCTGAACGACTGTGTAGGGGCCACGGAAGGAACAAAAGGCAGACGAGGCCGGGACCGTGGTGGAGAGACCCAAGGACTTGGCCTTAGCCCAAGAGTCTTTAAAATGCTCCAGTGCACTGTCTGCCTTATCACCAAACAGGCGAGTACCATCAAAGGGCATGTTCAAGAGGGAACTCTGAACATACCCTGAAAACCCTGTGGACCGCAGCCAGGCATGGCGATGTAGGGCCACTGTCGCGGAGATCGCCCTTCCCAGAGAGTCTGTGGTGTCCAGCCCACGCCGGATGGCGAACTTTGCGGCGTCTTTCCCCTCCGCAACAGCTTGGGAAAGTACAGCCCGAACCTCCTCCAGACACTGGGGCAGCGTCTGCGCCTCCGTGTCCCACACAGCGTGAGAGTAGCGGTCCAAGAGGCATGCGGTGTTGACTGACCGCAGCCCCAAGCTGGCAGAGGAATACAATTTCTTGCCAAACTGTTCTAGCTTCTTTGATTCCTTATCCGGCGGGGTGGTAGGAAATGCACTTTGGGAAGTGGAGCCCTGGATGACGAGGCTCTCCGGAGTTTGATAGTACGTTAAAAAGTCAGGGTCACCCGGTGCGGGGCGATGAAGCCTGGCCACGTTCTTATCCACAGGAACCCCTGTGGCTGGTATAGACCAGGTGCCCATCAAAACATCCATTAACGCCTCATTGAACGGAAACAGAGGCTCCATAGAACTTGCCGCCGGATGATGAACTTCAGTGAGAAGGTTGGTTTTGAGAGTGACAGTAGGCAGATGAAGATCAAGGGCCTCAGCTGCTCCACGGAGCACCACAGTATATGTGGCGCCCTCCTCGTTGACAGCAGGAGGAGACAGAAAACCAGGCTCACAGGAGAGGTCAAGGCCACCTGCATCCTCCGACTCCTCCGCCCACTCCTGTTCAGACTCGCACTGCGGTGCAAGACGGTCCTCAGACCCCTCCCAGTCGTCCCCCTACTCCACCGCCCGAGGCACAGGCTGCTGCGGTGGGGGAGGGACAGGGGAATACAAATGGTCCAACGGCACCGGGAACAGCGCCGGTCAGCGCTGATCCGGCTCCATGTCCCAATTAGGGTCCCAACCCGGGCAAGGGCGGAGGTGGGACGATAGGACCCATTGCTGCGCCGGAAACGGAGCGTGGGAGGTGCCGGGCCGGAGCCGCCGGTGTAGGGCCCTGCGACACCGGGACCGGAGCTTGCGGCAAGCAATGGCCCTCAGCTGGGACCGGGGGCCCAAAGGCACGCCGGCGGGAGCCCAAAGTCTGAAAAGGCAGTCCATGGCAGCAACAAATTCTTGCACCTGGGCCGTAGTCGCCAAGGGACCCGGATAAGGTGGGTAGGCTGCGGGACTCACAGGCTCCAACGGAGCCGCGGGAGAAGTACCAGTGGCCCCCTCGTCTGCGTCCAGAGACCGACGGGGGGACGTCGGAGAGCGCAAATGCTTCTTCAACTTTTTCTTATGACATCTCTTACCCGATTCCGAGTGTGAAGACTTCGACCCTGAGGAGCGATGGTGATGGCTCCGCGGTCGGTCCCTCGATCGACCCCTGGACCTCGAACAGCGCGGAGACGACTGCCGGGCCTCCAGCAGCTTTCGGGACCACTCCTGCAAAGTCTTCGGAGCCATGTCCAGTCAGTCGGTACATGACTGGGGGTCATATTTGCGCTCCAGACAGTAGAAACAGATGCCATTGGGGTCGGCCACTAACATCGTACAGCGACAGGCCCCACAGGATTTAAACCCAGGCATCCCTATGTGGCACCAGGAGTCAAAGACTCAAAAGAAGAACAGACAAAAGTCTCAAAAAAGTTAGTCAAAGAGTGACTAGAGTACGTGCTCTAACCGGATCTGCGCTTGCTGGTGCGGAAAAAGAAAGAACTGACGTCAGCGCGCATTGGTGGCGCCTAAGTAGTCTCTGTGATGTCATCTCGGCGCTTACGACGCCAGCGACTGATGCGGAGCCGCACAACGCCGCCTACCAACGCGTAGGGTTACAGCGGACAAAAAACTTTCCAGAGCCAGTCTGACGCCTGGGGATATTCTAAGGTAAGGAATCTATCACCAATGTGTCCCTTTCAGATATAAATATTAAACACAATACTGTTTGAAGAAAAATCCAAGTAGCTTTTATGTTATTGCTACTTATATATCAGCGGTTTAAAACAAAAAAATATATTCAGCCGCTAACCATCTGACTAAAAAGAAACAAATGCAGTCCCTTCTGAATTTATTCCAGAACACCCTACAACTGACGGAAGGAGAAAAGGAAGACTTAAAGATCATTACATTTAAATATATATAGTTTTCTTTACATAGAGCCTAGCTCAGTAAGGTAGGCTTCAGGGGTAACAAAACATTGTTCTTTTTTCCCATCAAGTATAACTGGGAGCCAAGGAGCAGAATAACATGAACCATATTGTTGCTTCCATGATGCCTCCAAACCAGAGCTGGTTGAGCAGAGTCAGTTGCAATCAAGACCATGGCCAGTTTTTCCATATATCATGGGAAAAAATTGTTTGATCTAAAGTAGATTCCACACAAGACTGACAGCTCGAAATACCACAGTCAGTTAGTTCTCAAATGTCCTAGGGCGTTACACTGCGTTGCCATCTAAAGCTTATTTGACTGGATTTTATTGGCAAAATACTCTTAGACAAGCACACCTTTAGTTGTAATACCTTTAAAGAGACCTTCGGGTATAGAGGAGGATGGAACTAAGTATCTGTCTGCTCCATCACTGTGGGAAATACCTACTCTCAACAAGGAACTTAAGTCCCTCGTTCAATGGTGACCAAGACCTTCACAGACCTTGGCTGGAGAAGGCCTTAGATGGAACAATGTCAGCAAACACACACTCCTCCTGATTAACTACAGTCTTGCTGCATGTATGAAGTGCTGAGGGTTACCCTTCCAAATGAAATACTACAGTGGCAAAGTAAAAGATTGCATGCTGCCCACACGTCCAGTATTTTACTACTTTATTAAACGGCGGAGGTCTCTCCAGGTCTAAAATGTTCCTCCCACCCTGGTTTCTTCCTCTCCTACGGAGAGGGCTTGAGTTAGCATCGGAATCCAAAGATGCCCTTGATGTAGCCCGTCAAGCCACTTGTGCCCTTCTGTTCCACTCTGTCCGCCAGGGGCGGTAGTGCCAAATGGTGGTTCAGGGCCAAGTTGAAGAATAAAGGCATCCGGGGGTAGGGTGCGCCAGGTTTGCCTGCTTTCCAACTAGAGAACTGCTCAGCACAAAGCTTTCTAAACGTTCGGTCAGTGGCTGCACAGGGGGAGGAAAAGAGAAAAGTATTTTAGCAAACAGTCAAGAAAGCATAGGTAAGACAGTACCTAATTAAGGAAATAATAAATGAACCTGTAAACCTATAAAGCAGCACCTTGAACTGAATGCTGCTAAGATATGGCTGGCAACTGTTATTTTTGTTTTTCTGGCTATGTTTTGCAAAGTTAACAATTTTCACCCTTTGCAAAGTTTCTATACAGTAAGATCACCGTCAATGTAATCAAATACATCATCGTTGGGAACAGTACACAGACTTTCACTGCAAATTTACCATTGCCACTTGAGATTTTTTTTCCTTCTGCCTAGCATATCTTCTACAGAACATTTTTTTAGGTTACATATAGATACATGCGAAGTAAATTGTCACAAGGGAAATGTTTCACATAGATGTGGCAAAACGAAAAACGTTTTAAGCTTCATGAATTGGCCTAGGAGTTCACTATAGACCTTTGTGAAGGATGCACATTAAAAACTGATAATTCACATATGTTCAATAAGTGCTGTTGGTATACTAGTCATTCGGGTGAGGGGACTGCCCTAGGAAAATACTACTAAATGCCAGCAGCAACATGGAGAAACTCAAGTAACGCATATAAGGGTTATACAGAAACTTGGGGCCCGATGTAGGTCGGTCGGTAACGGCCGAAAATCGGTATTTTCGGCCGTTACCGATCGGTAAATAGGTGATTGGCATGTAGGGGGCTTTATTTTACCGAATTAGTAAAATTACCGATTCGGTAATTTTACCGATTCGGTAAAATAAAAAAAATCGGTAAATTTACCGAATCTGAGCCACCCATATGTAGGTGGGACTCTTCAGAGTCCCAGGAGCCTTACCAAATCGGTATTTTACCATCAAATAAATTTGATGGTAAAATACCGATTCCGGTGTGCATGCACATGTGTGCATGCACACCTATGCCATGTGACAGGCAGACCTGCCCTTAGGGCATGTATGCCTGCCACATGGCACCCGAGCCTGTTTTGGGGGTGCCAGAGGGTGTCAAATTGACACCCCCTGCACCCTTGTGGAAATCGGTATTTACCGATTCGGTAAATACCGAATCGGTAATGCCCATTCATTCCTATGGGCTTCATAGCCCATAGGAATGAATGGGCATTACCGATTCGGTATTTACCGAATCGGTAAATACCGAAATCATCCGATTCGGTATTCCAGCACATCTGGAATACCTACATGTCGACCCCATAGATTTACCGATTTTTAATTACCGTATCGGTAAAATTCGGTAATTTAAAATCGGTAAATCTATTTCACCTACATCTGGCCCTAAGTGCTAACAAACACAGAAGAATAATGAAGGGTTTGGGCTACACATATTGACACAGAACAGTGGGGATGGGAGACACTGGCTGGCTTCGGTATGATTAGTACCTTGCAGTGCTGTCAAATAGGGAGAGGAAGAACACTGTTACATATAGAAGTGCTGCAGTTTAAACAAAAGTAATGACTGGTAGAAAGCCAGTAGAAGAGGATGCATATATTCAGTTGCTGAGTTTCACCGCTTTACGCGACTGGGCAAACCTAGCAAGCACTGAGCTGGCACCAGAACCTGGAGTTTTGGTAGGTCTGGGGATTCAGGATCAGTCGTCACTGACATAGGCCACAGGAACTGCCCATGTCTCTCTACAGTGATAAAAGTGAGCAAGGGGGCAGATGCACTTTAAAATGATACGTATATCAAAAGTGGACTAGGACACTTGTAACTACGTTACTATAGGTTCTCTAGATAACCCTCATAAACGCTATGTTTACTATTGTGCGGTTTATATTGATTCTCCGCCCCACAAAGACGTTGTGGCATTTATCATTGGGTGATCTAGTGTGCTACATGCCAGCCTCAAGCCTGAGGCAACCTCTGGAGTAGCGTAGTAGTGTCCAGAGATGTGTGTAGGTACCACCACGAAAGAAGGTTATTCTTAAAAAGCAAACCTACATCCAAGCAACTACTTTAATTATAAACGGATGTGATTTGTTATTAAAAGAAACAGACGGGTATACTCTTGGATCAAGTGACTGGATCCTCGCATATCACTTTAAACAGACAGTCAACATGTTTCTGCTCCTTGTTGCCCAGCCGGGTCTATGGAGCATTCGTCAGGACAAACAGATTAAAATTTATACTCACACCTTTTGTGTAGTATTCAGGGGTCTTAAATTTACCCACCGTAGTTTTATTGCAAGGCTCAGTTTACCTGTAATAAAAATCAAATATATGACAATTTCTCAAATACTCTAGATGTACCTCTACATGTACACAATTTCCTATAATGGCACCATTTGGTGGTCAATTGTTCACAATTATTATTCATAAATATTATTTATCCGTGACACTTATTATTCACAATTATAGCATTCTGAGTGGACTTTTTTGGCGAATCACAATAAAGAATCTTTAAGTAAGATCAAAGGGGCACGTTATTCAATAATCAGTGATCAGTTGTGGTGTAGGACAGGAGCTATTGTTCATGTGTCTAGGACCCTGTTCTCGTTTTATAGCAAAAAGATACAACACTAGTGATCACGATATATCTGGGAACAGTGCACAGACTCAAGGGACCGATATTATGTCACATGTTGCTCCTTCTCACTCTGTTATAAAAACGTTTCTCACGTTCACAAAAAAGAACAATGTAGACTTGCTGTTATAAAAACATTTCTCACGTTCACACAAGGAACGATATAGACTTGCTGAGAACAGCGTTTGATATAATACACCACATGCAATTGGTTTACAGAGTTTTTACCTTATCAGTAGGAAATATGTACGTCCTCGGGGGATTTGGACTGAGGAGTACCAGGCTGTAAGCAGGGGGTAGAAAAATTTACCGTTACTAGAGCCTTTGTTACTTTCAGCGTGATGTTGAATCATTCCGCGTTAATCTTCTCACCCGCAGTATAAGGCGAATTCCGCGTCTGGTGCTGGCTCTGCCCCCGGACGCGGAAACGCCGTCAGCATGCTGCATTTCTAGTTTTAAGATCATGGCAGTAGAAAGCGGACAACGTTAGAATGTCGTCAGGTGTTGTACATGTTGTACTTGTTGTGGGGCTAAAGGTTATTGCCAGTATGTTTTCCCTTTCTGTTAGGTAGCGTCACTCAGTGTCACCATGGAATGTTCGGAATGTATTTAAGTGACGTCACTGTGATCTGTGTGACAGATGACAGCTGACGCCGCGGTGACTGCCAGCTACACCCGCTCCCTGTGGGCCCTTGTAATCAATAAATGTTATTTGATGACAAATCATTATTCTCATGTCATCTGTCACACTACAATTGGCGACGAGGACTGTTGGAACAAGGGCCTGCAGAAATGAATCGGAGGATCAGGAAAATTGAATAACTAAGCTGATGATCGTACCGAGGAGCAAATAAATTAAGCTGAGTGAGTACACTGCGGAGTATGATGTGCGCTGGTCGAATGAAGAATTTTGACGAGGAAACTCGCGGAGAATATCGGCAGCGCGCAAAATAAATATTAAGACTTATTTTCATCAAACAAGCTATATAGAGGAATGAGCATGTCGACGGATAAACTGAATTAATGTGTGACAGCTTTTAAATCCTCTGCTGTACCTGTGAGATCGCTTGTAAAATTTCTGTCATCGGCGCGCTTCGGTGTCAAGGTAACTGTTGAGGCGTCTTTCATTTACCTCAGCTGTGCCGCGTGAAGCATGCTGGGAATGTAAGCTGATTGGTCCAGGACAGCGCACGTCACCGTGCGTGTACAGCGTGCGGCCATTTTGGAAATTGACTAAGTAAACATAGTCGGATGATTTGAGCTTGTAACACGCATCAATGACATCGCGTTTGAAATATTATATGATCCGCAATTAAGTGTGTCATCGCGTTTATTTAGGCAAAGGGCCTACAAATAAATTAAAAGAGACAGTACTCAAGTAAATAAGAGGAAAGTGAAACGTGTATGCCAAGCATTCATATTGTAACTTTGCAGTGAGGTGAAAAGTTAACATAACATATCGTGAGTAACATGGCCGAAAGCAATAACATATGTACACCTCCTCGGTTCCTGGATGAGCCTGGTAAGCCCACAATGAAGTGGAAAAAGTGGGTGAGGGCTTTTGAAAATTATATCGTTTCAATAGATGGGAAAGCCTTTGATGCAGAAAGAAAATGTTCTTTGTTGTTTGGACTGTTGGGAAAAGCGGGCCAGGACATATTTGATAGCTTGCCCGAATATGAGAGTCCACCTGGAACATTTGTGCCATTAAATGAGTATCAAGAAGCACTGAAAAAGTTGGAAAAACAGTTCGACGAGGAGAACAACATTATGGTTGCTAGACATAAATTTGCCCAAAGGAAACAACAGGAAGGGGAGGCTATTGAAGACTATGTTGCATGTCTAAGGGTTTTGGCAGTAGAATGTGAATATGAGGAAATGACTGATGTGTACATAAGAGACCACATCGTTTTTTATTGCTACACAAAGAAGGTGCAGGAAAGGCTCTTAGCATGCAAGAGACCGACCTTGCAGGAAGTCATTGATATTGCAAGGGGTATAGAGAGGTCTCTAATTTCCACTAAAGAGTTATCTTCTACGGGAAATAACACTAATGTATTTTATTTACAGGAAAAGAAGAAGGGTGATGGTAAGGCGTATGACAAAGGTATGATTTAAAGGAAGGTGGGAGGTAAGCATTTGTGCTGTTTTCGATGTGGATCAAATGAGCACTTAGCAGATTATAAAAACTGTCCTGCAATAGGTAAAAAATGCATTAAATGTAAGAGATATGGTCACTATTCCACCTTATGTAAAACCAAAAGAATGAATAACAATGTGAGTATAAGTACAGTAGGAAATTTTGATGAGGATATGTGCGCGAATATAGTTTTGTATGTTGAAATAGAGGGAGGAAGGATAAAAGGTCCTGTCAGTGATGTGAAAATTGGTGATGTTGAACTAAAATTTACTGCAGATTCTGGTGCGCCCATTACTACTATATCTGACACTCTTTTTGAAGAAAAATGGAAAGGTATACAACTGATAGAATCTGATATAAACCCGAAAGCGTTTGGAGAAAAGGACATAAATATGCTGGGATATTTTGTTGACACTGTAACTTTCAAGGGAAGAGTAATTGAAACCAATATTTATGTGGCAGAGAAAGAAAGGATACTAGTAGGATGGAGAGATCTAGCCCAACTAGGGGTGATACTGGTACCGGGAGCTAAGGATCCTGTGATTTTGAGAGAGGAATGGATGAACAGCATTTGTATAGAGGAAAGTGATGAAGATTTAGAAACAGTTTTCGAAAAACACAAAGAAGTGTTCAAAGATGAAATTGGTTGTGTGAAGGGGTTCAACCATGACATCAAACTAAAGGAGGGCGCTATACCAAGTAAACACAAAGTTAGATCGATACCTTTATCCATAAGGAAAGAGTTGAGAGAAGTGCTTGATAAATTAAAGGAAGAAGGTGTGATTGAAGAAGCAGAAGAATCTGAATGGGTTTCTGCAATTGTAGTATCAAAGAAGAAAAAGACAGGGGATATTAGGTTATGTGTAGACCTGAGGTCGCTTAATAAAAACATTATTGTAAACTGCCATCCTCTACCCAAGATCACAGACATTCTTCAGTCTACTTCAGGTTCAAAATATTTTTCTCTGATCGATTTAAGAGCTGCATATCATCAGGTGTGTCTGTCAGAAAGGTCTAAGAAATTGACAACTTTCATCACTCGGTTTGGAGCATTCAGGTATGTGAGGCTTCCTTTTGGCCTGGCATCATCGTCAGGGGTTTTCCAGAAACTCATAGATGTTTTGTTTGGGAAAATGAGAGGGGTGGAAGCCTTTCAAGATGACATTCTGTTACATTCAAAAACTGAACAAGAACATATAAATTTGATTGGAATGGTTCTAGATGTATTGGAGAAGAAAGGCATGACAGTCTCAAAAGATAAGTGTAAATTCATGACAAAGGAGATTGAGTACCTAGGGCATGTTCTAACAGCTGATGGTATATTGCCTAAAGATGATTTAGTACGTGCAATAAGGGAGGCCCCGGAACCAAGAAACAAGGAGACTCTCAAGTCGTTCCTTGGCCTCAGTGAATATTATGCAAAATTCATACAGAAATATGCAGAAAAAGTGGAACCTCTCAGAAAATTGCTGAAAAAGAACGTAGCTTACAAATGGGAGGATGAACAGAATAAAGCATTCAAGTTAGTCAAGGAGGAAATAGTGAATGCACCCGCACTTAAACCCTATGACCCACTACTGGATAATGTAGTGACTGTAGATGCAAGCAATGAAGGAATTGGTGCTGTGTTCTGCCAGAGAAAAGGAAGTGAAGAGAACACAATTGCTTTTATTTCCAGGAAGCTTAATGTCACTGAGGTCCACTACAGCACCATCGAACGTGAGACTTTAGCTTGCGTGTGGGCAGTGCATAAACTGAAAGACTATTTATGGGGGAAGAGCTTCACACTTGTAACCGACCACAAACCCTTAATATATATGATGGATGGAAAGGGTAGAGGCAATGGAAATGCAAGCTCTAGGCTGATTAGACTGATGTCTAAACTCCAAGAATATAATTTCAAGATTGAGCATATAAAAGGAGGGAAAAACAGTAGAGCGGACTGCCTATCGAGGTTGCCAATAAAGGTACTAAAAGAGGAGGAACAAGACGACACTGAATGTGTAGTAGCGCACATTGATGCAACGGTCATGTGCGAACGATCGATATCAGACAATGAATGGGAGGAATGTATGGAAAAAGATGCCATCTTGTCCAAAGTAAAAAAGTATATACAGACCAGTTGGCCACATATAAGAAATCTCCCAAGTGAACTTAGGTCTTATCAGCAAGTGAGCAATGAACTGACACTGGAGAATAACTATTTAAAAAGAGGAGAAGTTTTTGTGCCGCCTTTTGAGCTCAGAAAAAAGATCATAAAAATGGCTCACAGAGGGCATCCAGGCACCACAGCTACAAAAAACGTTCTAAGGATGTACTATTGGTGGCCAGGTGTGGACAGTGAAATAAGGAGTCACGTAGACAAATGTGAGGAATGCTTAATATCCGATAAACATTGGAGAATTGAAAAGAATGAACTGCAGAAAGTAGAAATTCCTGACGGGCCCTGGGCCAAAGTAGCAATAGACTTTGCAGGGCCTTTCAACATTCTCCCAGACGCATGCAAGTACTTGATTGTTTTGACTGACTATTATAGTAAGTGGGTGTGCTACAAGTTTGTAAATACAGTTACAACTGAAGTGGTCATAAAATGTCTTGAAAAAGTTTTTGAAAGTGAAGGACAACCAAAAGTCATGGTGTCGGACAATGGTTCACAGCTGATATCAAGAAGTATGTTCGAGTTCTTGGAAAGACATGGGATTGAACAGGAAAAAACACCTTTATACAGTCCTAAGAGCAATGGCCAAGTTGAGAGGATAAACAGATTCTTTAAAGAAGGAATCCAAATGGCCATTGCAAATGATATGGACGTAAAAGTATTCATTAAGGAAAAGATTAATGCATATAACAATACGCCAAATGATGCAACTGGGTATACACCGTTTTTTTTGATGAGGGGAAGAGAGTGTTACAATGTTATGACACCAAAATTAGGCGGATGGAAAGGAGCAACGGTTGAAGCAAGAGAAGTGTGTGAAAAAGATCTCAAGGTGAAGGAGAGCATAGAAAACAAACAATTGAAAAACAAGGTATATTCTGATAAGATAAACAGGGCTAAAGACAAAAGCATAGCACCTGGAGACTGGGTGTTAGTAAAGAAGCCTGGTTTGATTAGCAAAGGTGAGTCTAAACTCAGTAAACCCATGAAAATTGGTAGGGCGTCAGGTGGTGCAGTGTTCATTGAAGGGGAAGGATGGCGCAGCAAGGACGATGTGGTAAGACTCAAGCATGGGCAAGAGAAAATAATAATGAAAAATATGGAAAAAGGAGATGAAAGTCTTAATGAAAGTGTCCTGGAATGGGACGATGTGTCTAATAGCACAGAGCAGTTGCATCCCAGTGTCAGCCCAGGATGTTCAGTGACTTTGGGAGACAGTTCCAGAAGTTGTTCAGTGGTTAATGGGAACATTGTGTCGACTCAGGAAGACTCTATGTTAGAAAACAATATAGAAGGAACTGGATCTAAAGTAACAGGCATGAGGGGCAATGATATAAATCTCACTGGGGTTTTGTCTTCCAGAGGGGGTAGAGTTATCAACTTACCTACAAGGTTCAAGGACTATGTTATGGAATAAACTCAGGTTATGTTTTTTGATCGAGAAAGGGAGATGTTGTACATGTTGTACTTGTTGTGGGGCTAAAGGTTATTGCCAGTATGTTTTCCCTTTCTGTTAGGTAGCGTCACTCAGTGTCACCATGGAATGTTCGGAATGTATTTAAGTGACGTCACTGTGATCTGTGTGACAGATGACAGCTGACGCCGCGGTGACTGCCAGCTACACCCGCTCCCTGTGGGCCCTTGTAATCAATAAATGTTATTTGATGACAAATCATTATTCTCATGTCATCTGTCACACTACATCAGGACGCTGCATTTGAAGTTGTAGCTCATGGAAGACGGACAAATGGCGATAGTATATTATTAATAAACAAATCGCCATATCCAAGTTCTACTTACAACATTAATAACCGCTAGGTTATGGTTAACATTTGTGCAATCAATAATTGGTTGTGATACGATATGTTGGCACAATAATCCAAATGAGAATTAAAAGGCGGAGTTCATAGTAACTCCAATGATGATATATCAACAATATTATTCAGCATCCGTGAGTGCTGTGATAAAGTATTACTAACTGACTGCAGACGGCAGCTAGTCCTTAGGCTATCAATAACTACTTATATATGCAGCGTGTTCACAGCTCTCTATAGATATATGCGTAAAAGCCATTACTACTGCACAGAATTATTGAGCGTAGTTCTTAGTATTGATGGTTACATTCCCTCTGTATAAAAGTTATAACTGGCGGGGAAGGTGGATAATGTGGGGTAAAAGACTCAATTTGAATATCCTTTATCTGGATCTCTATATGTCAAGGACATGTCTGTGCAGGGATTGTTGCGCAAAATGGTGCCATGGAACATTGTCGCTGAGACCACACTGGTAGGTTTTAAATCTGTCTACCCATCTTTGTTCCTTCTCATATAGAACTTTCTCAGCATTGCCGGTCTTGTTTCTTAACATTTCAATTACTGTCCATTTTAACTCTTCTGCTCTGTGGCCAGTTTCAACAAAATGGGTACAGAGTTTTGTGTTGTTTTTCTTCAACTTTATATTGCTCTTATGTTCCCCAATTCTTAGCTTTACTTTTCTGCAGGTCATTCCTATGTATTGTTTACCACAGGGACATGTTATCATATTAATAACATGTGACGAGTTGCAGTTCGTATGTTGCCTTTAAGTCCAGAGCAATGTCTCTGTCAGTTGTAGAGTTTTTGTTGTAGTTGTTAAGTTACTGCTTGTGGGAGACTTCAATTATTGGTACAAAGACCCTCATGAAGGTCCTCACTCGGCAGAAATGACGGACCTTCTTATGAATCTAAACTTCACTCAACAGGTCCTGTCCCCCACCCACCAGAAAGGGCACACTTTGAACCAAGTCTAGACTAACGGCATGACCGCCTCCACTCCTATCATTGCAACATGTATTTGGTCTGATCACCACCTACTGAAATTTATACTCAGATTCCCGCCCACTGAGAAACCAAGCATAATCAAAGGTGGCCTTACTAGGAAATGGAACACTGCGAATAAAGAAGATTTTCTATGTACGCTATCTGACACTGCCCCTCCCCGGGGGACAGACATGTAGGCTACAGAAGCGAATGTATCCAAATGGCTATTGAACACCAGCGATAAGCATGCTCCCCTTACTAGGCTAAAATCAGCCCGTCGTACCGACGCACCGAGATGGTTCTCCTCTGAGCTTAAAAAACTGAAATTGTCGCTGCGCCAACTGGAGAGACAGTGGCAATTAAAATACTGCCCGGATAAAAAACTCACTTATATTGCTGCTAGGAAAGAATATAAGAAATGCACCTGACAGCCAAACCAAGCCATTTCTCTTCAGGCATTATTAACTCCAACAAAAATTCCAAAGAAATATTTAATATAGTTAACAAACTCTCTAACCCAGAGAGAATTCAACTGAAGGCCTTACCTTCTCAGGCACTGTGTAACTCCCTCAATGACTACTTCATCGACAAAATCACCGCTATTAAGGCCAACATCCCCAAGCATCCTTTCACTCCCAGTCCCTCTGCTCTGCCCAAAAAAGACAATACGATAAGCCACTTTCCTAGTATTAATACTGAAACCTTCCAAAAACTTCTAACAAAGGTTAAATCGGGCGCCCCCTCTGACTGCTGCCCGCCCCACATACTCAAAGACTGTCTCACAGCCCTCCCCGGCCCTGTACTCACCCTCCTGAATGATTCTCTTTCATCAGGCCAAGTCCCCAGGGCTTTTAAGAAAGCCATAGTGGTACCTCTGCTAGAAACTAGGAGCTGATCCCACGCTTCTATCCAATTACCGTCCGATATCCCTGCTCCCGTTTCTTGCTAAGATATTGGAGGCACATGTAGCTAATAGTCTCTCTAATTTTCTGGAAGAATCCAAATACCTTGATCCTCACCAGGCAGGGTTCCGGCCGGCCCATTCTACTGAAACTGTAATATTGGCAGTCCTAGACACTCTCCGGGACTGTGCTGATAAGGGCTCCAGCAAGCACTGGTACTACTGGATCTATCTGCGGCCTTCGACACGGTCGACCATGCTATTTTGGTCGACCGTGTCAAACTTGCTGGCATTCAAGGTGTTGCTGCCTGCTGGCTCACCTCATTTCTGGATGATAGGTCTCAGGCGGTCCACCAAGGGCTCTTCCTGGCTCCCCCACGCAAAATCACATGTGGAGTTCCACAGGGCTCGGCACTTTCCCCTCACTTATTTAATATCTACATCTCCCCTCTGATTCAATCTCTCAAGGAAAGAAATGTGACAGTCTTCAATTATGCGGACGATTTACAGTTGGTCTTTAAGATAGATGGCTCTGTTGTGGATTTTCAGGCCACTATGTTATACATACAACAGTGGATGGACCATAATCACCTTAAATTAAACCCAGGAAAGACGGAGCTCGTTCTGACCGGGGACAGCCATAAGTTCTGGGGCCCACACTACTGGCCTCCAGCGCTGGGCCCTTCACCTTCCCCTTCTATCTCGGCCAAAACATTGGGAGTCTCCCTTAATAACGAATTTACACATAATTCCTAGGTTGGCACAGTGATCTCTAAGTGCTTCTTCCAGCTGCGCAAGATCAGGAAGATACACCGTTTCTTTACCCAAGATGCTCTGATCCAGATTATAATTGGCACCGCTCTGACACACTTAGATTATGCCAATTCGGTATACCTGGGAATGCCACTCTATCTGTTCAAACGGCTGAAGCTGGTTCAAAACCAGGCAGCACGGCTGGTCTTTCAACAACCAAGATGGCAACCAGTCACGCCTGTGCTAAGGCAGTTTCATTGGCTCCCCATTTCTCAGCACTGTGCTTTTAAAACAGGCTGTCTTGTATTAAAGCCTTGCATGGCAAAAGCCCCTCATTCATCAACAGCCTGATACTCAGACATACCCCGACACGAAATCTTCGCTCTGCCCATCTCTCACTGCTCACCATTCCAACCTTCAAGCGAGTACGACAAGGAGGCCGCAGATTTGCGGTCCTTGCTCCTAAACTCTGGAACTCGTTCCCTTTGGAAAACTGGTCCAGCACTGACATTCTGCAATTTAGAAACCTACTCAAACCTGGTTGTTTCTGCAAGTGTACAAATAGATTATCCTGGTAGCATACTAAACCTGTCAAGCACCATGAAGATACCCAGTGTTGGCGCGCTATACAAATGCCCATTAACATTAACATCGCTCAACCCCACGCCCTTCAACATCTACATGGCCCCCCTCGCCGCCATCGTCCAACAGCATGGGCTCAGCATAGTATCATACGCAGACAACACCCAGCTCATCCTCTCCTTCACGAAGAACCCAGAAGACACCAAACTCTGCTTCCAGGAAGGAATGAAGGACGTCGTGGCCTGGATGAAAGATAGCTGCCTGAAGTTCAACTCAGAGAAGACCGAGGTCCTCATCCTAGGATCCTCCAACTCCGCCTGGGATAACACCTTGTGGCCCTCCACCCTCGGGAGTTGCCCCCGCCCCCACCCCCATAGACCATGCATGGAACCTCGGCATCATCCTTGACTCCGCCGTCATCATGACACGCCAGATCAACTCTGTCGCCTCCACCAGTATCAACTGCCTTTGCATTCTCCTATAGACCTCCAAATGGATACCCCCCAAATGCAGAAAGACCGTCACCCACACACTCATAACCAGCAGACTTGACTACGGCAACGCCCTCTATGCAGTAACCAACAGAACTCTTCTACACAACCTCCAGACCATCCAGAACATGGCAGCCAGACTCGTCCTCGGGACCCCATGGCACGAGCACAAGACCCAACATCTACGAGACCTCCGCTGGCTGCCCGTCGAGAAGAGAGTAACCTTCAAACTTCTCACCCATGCCTACAAATCCCTTCACATCATCGGACCCAAATACCTCAACAAGAGAGTCTCCTTCCATGTACTCAAAAGGAACCTCTGCTCCGCCGACCTTGCCCTGGCAGAGACCCCCCTGCATCCACAGAAGCAGAGCAGGCGGAAGAGCCTTCTCCTACATTGCAGCCAAGACCTGGAACAAGCTCCCAGTCAACATCAGACGCTTCCTGACCCTGCACACCTTCAGGAAGAGCCTAAAGACCTGGCTCTTCAACTGAACTGGATCTCCCTCCCACAACTCCCCCACCCCCAGCACCTTGAGACCCTCACAGGTGAGTAGCACGTTTTACAAACCCCTGATTGATTGATTGAGACAACTATGCAGGCCACCAGCATTTTACAAGCCTAAACATACAACTGCTTCAGCAGTGTAATGAGGAAGAAGTACATTTTCCATTTTCTCATGATCATCCTCATCATGAGACAACTTTTGAAGGCCCTGGGTAGTGTCTGGATCCAATCGAAATAACAGTTAGCCTTCGTAGTAATGGCGTCAAAGTAGTAGCATTGCCTTGGAGTCCTCCCAGACTAGGGCTGAACCTTAATTATTTTAAGCCAAAGTCTTCTCTGGATCAGAAATATGGATTAAAGTTGGAACCTCTGGAGCCGAGAGTGGCATCGGAGCAGTCCGAATCAAAGTGGCCTTGTGCGCAAGTGTAGTGGTTTTGGCTGGCGTCTGCTGGGAGAAGGACAGAGGCCCAACAAGATCAATCTGCACCAGGGCATGTCCATAGGGTCTGAAGGTGCTCCAGATAAGCCTCAAAATATATAAAGTGGTTGCAGCATGGCCTACTTGAAGGCCTTGATCTGCTGTGGTGTTAATTTCCAGGGAAATTCAGTGTGCGTCAGGACCAGTCTTGGGACAGGCTCAGAGTAAGACAAGGAAGGCTGTCTCAGATCCTTAAAGTGCCCTCTGTGAGATTTCTTCCTGGAGTGGGAGGCTATGCTTATGGCAAGATTTGACTTCGTCTTCGACGTACCCGACGGTGGAAATTGGAAACAGGAGTAGGTTGGGACCAGGAACGGACACAGGAATGGTTTACAAATTAGAGCTGGACTAGGCCCAGGGCCTGGAGCATGACCTGCCTTATTTCTTGTGCTCAGTGAGGTACAGCTCTCCCTGATGTCTTCTGGGAGGCTTAGTGAGCATTTCCTGCAGGACTTCAAGTCATTCCTGAACCTTAGACACCACAGGAAAAGACATTGTGCAGGTCTGTAACCGTCATCTGCTTCTTGCAGTTTCGTTACAGTTTGAAGACCATGATCTTCGATGAAAGCACTGCCTTAACACTTGGTTTTGCAAAACATTTTGGGGTCAATAAGGCTTGGACTAAAAGTTTGAGGCAGAGCTCCAGATCGTTGATGAAAAATGCAGAGAGAAAGGAACTAATGTCAGGGCACAGGTATGGTGCCTATATACAGCTCTGTGCAATCACTTCCAGTGGCGTTGTAAAAACGTGGCAGAGTATGAGGATGCCTTCTGCCAGAGCACTGGAGCAATTGCTACAAAAGTTCTTCATCCAGTCTGGCTCCTAAGGGACATCAAAAGGTGAAGATTCTGCAGCTAAAAGTATCTATCAGAACCTAAAAGTACATTATATGCTGCTCTCAGTGCCCGTGTGTGTTTGTGAATGTGAAAGCTGGTCAACATGTTTTGCGCTGGGAAATAGGGGGCATATTACCAACCAATAGAGATAATTTTTGTCTCTAACTTGTTTAGAGACAAAAATTATCGCCGCAAATCGGCGATTTTTATCGCAGATAAACCTTGCTATTAGCAAGGTTTATCGCAAATGCGATAAAAAACGGCCGCAATGCATGAATATCGCTGAAAAGTCAGCGATATTCATGCATTATCGAGCAAATGCTCTTAGCCATGTTATCCACCTCCCATTGGTTAACATGGCTAAGAACTGCTCAGTTTAAGGAAATCAAAAAAGAGGGAAGGAAGAGGTGGTGCTGGTTTGCACCGAGGTGGGCACGTCCTCCTCTTGTCAAGATACTAGTAATCAAAAAGGTCCACCTCCGAGAAGGTTATTGTGTATCCTGTTGTTGTTGGAATACACTCGATGTGTTAAAATACCCCTCACACACCAAAAGGGCCCTTGGTGTCATGCTTCATCATCGGGGTCTTCCCGCTCGGCTGCCGGACGGGGCAGTGCTGCAACAAGCGACTACGCTGGAGCACCTTTTTAATGTGGGTGCTATGTGAGTGAATGGAAGTGAGTGTCAGTAGGGTCGGGGGTGATGAGTGATGTTAAAAAATACCTGGCCTAGTGGAAAGAAAAAATATTTAATATATTTAATAGGCACTGGCTGGTACCCGCACAGGAAAGTGAGCCCACTAACTAGCTTAACCTTTCCGACATCACTTTTTTAACAATACCAGCCAGTGCCTATTAAATATTTTTTCTTTCCACTAGGCCAAGTATTTTTTAACATCACTCATCACCCCCGACCCTACTGACACTCACTTCCATTCACTCACATAGCACCCACATTAAAAAGGTGCTCCAGCGTAGTCGCTTGTTGCAGCACTGCCCCGTCCGGCAGCCGAGCGGGAAGACCCCGATGATGAAGCATGACACCAAGGGCCCTTTTGGTGTGTGAGGGTTATTTTAACACATCTAGTGTATTCCAACAACAACAGGATACACACTAACCTTCTCGGAGGTGGACCTTTTTGATTACTAGTATAAGAACTGCTCAGGGCAGGTGTTAGCTTTTGGAGATATTCGGGCTTAGCGCGAATATCTCCAAAAGTTGGTAATAGGAGATAGCGATGTTAGCGACTGTTTCCAGTCGCTAACATCTTGGCACGCCCACTTTGCATGTCATTAGTGATAAATATCACTGACATGCAAAGCGGGGCCCAAGATGGTCGCTATCTCCTATTAGCTGTCGCTAACTGGTGTTAGCGACAGCTTGGTAATAGGGAGATAATTTTATCTCCGCTTTCTTGGCTTTTAAAGCCAAAAAAGCGGAGATAAACCCCCTTGATAATATGCCCCCTAGGTCCCTAATGGATCCTGGTGCGCTTCGTCAGGACCAAGCAGTGTAAAATCGTGAATAAAAATACGAGCAGGGAAAAGACACCCTATATTCCTATGATACCTTTGTTAAGGTGTAAGTGCGTCATTGCGCTTATGGGAACATCTCAATTGTGTTTCTGTCTTTACCCCTTCACAAAGAATGGAGTGCCTCCTCGGCAATTCACCACGGTCTCGAGGGGGATATAAGTAAGCCCCTTCGTTATGGCCCGATACCTGCCCTGCCGCTGGACGGACGCTGGATCATTCAATGCTGCCTAGAAAACTGTTTGTTTACTTTGTGCTCGATCTATGGCTCGGTTCTCGATGATCTGGCACTGTTCGAACGGCTCAACGCAGAGTTGGTAGGTTGACCACTTACTCTAATAATGTATAGGGACTTTAATAGTTATATAAACTGTCGAAAAGATAAAGATGCAAGGTTAAGATATCAAGGCCGTAAACCCAAAGTTTTTAGGTCACTATGACAATTATGTCAACTACATGGACTGCCTGATGTTTGGGCAAGGCAAGAACCTAACGACCTGGGATAAACGTAGTTCTCAGTACCACCTCTAGTACATGCTAGACTGGACTACTTTTTTGTATCGCAGGAGCTAGCGCAGTGTTGCAAAATATTTAAATACCCTAGAATAATGTCTGACCATAACCTTCTGGTACTGGAGGTAAACATCCATACTAAATCCCCCCTCGGTGGCAAACTGGACTTTTAACAGGGCTTTGCTTAGTGATGAGTCCTTTGTACAGCATATGAAAGTCCGGTTACTTTGGTTTATCGAAGAGATTATGGGGAGTGATGACTTGCAGGTAGTCTGGGACGCCCTTAAAGGTGGTATTTGGGGGGAGACTTCCAAGTATTGTTGGGCGAGCCAAAAGAAGGAGAAGGAACTCCTACAAACGCTATATGCAGAATTGGCAACGGCCGAGACACATCTGATAGAAGCAATAGCCGAGGGGGAGAGTTGCAGGTTGCAGAGGGGGAGACTGGGCGGTTGCACAATCGGGAGTATTGGTTGCAAAGTCTGCAATTACAAAAATTTCAGCCAAGAAATCAGCAGGAAGATTAATGGCCTGGCGTAGCAAGGTATATGAAAGCAATGACAGAGTAGGCCATATGCTTGGAGTCCGCACCAGGGGAAAGGTAGTCCAGGACAGAATCACAGAAATTAGAGATCCATGCAATGGCTTAGTCACAGAGCCAGCAGCACTTCGCTCTGCGTTCCGAAGGTTTTATCAAAGGTTATATACAGAGGATACCCAAGCAGGGTATACAGCTATAAAATATTATCTACAGGGTTTGTCTGGGGAACAGCTCTTCCCTGAGGAGAGAGAAAGTCTAGAAGCGCCCATAAAAGAGGAGGAGCTAAGAAAGGCGATTGAGTCTATATCATCAGGGACAGTGGTAGGTACGAACTTAATTCCAGGGGAAATAAAAAAAAAAAATACTGTATATGTATTGAATCTCATGCAAGAGATTTTTCTGAGAGCACAGCCAGGGGAGGCGGCTCCTGAATCCTGAAAGTTGGCTAACATTGCTAAAATTCCGAAAAAGGGAAAACCCATCAATGAATTGGGTTCATACTGACCAATTACTCTGGTCAATAGCAATATCAAGATATATTCTAAAATCTTAGCCATTAGACTGTGAGCGGTCATTAAGAACCTGGTTTCTCCTTTCCAACATGGATGTGTCCCAGGACAAGGCACAACTGATCATATATGCAGGACTATCGCCCTATTTGATTCTTCCAAGGTCCCCGGAGACCTTAAGGCTTGAATATTATTAGATGCAGAAAAAGCCTTCGATAGGGTCTCCTGGCCTTTTTTATGGGCAATTATGGAGAGACAAGGCCTGGGCAAAGGGTTTATTGGTGCTATTCAGATCATGTACCGGGATCCCATCGCTAGAATAGCTATGATGAGTAGCATCTCTTATATAATTAAGATCTCACGCAACAGGGATGTCCCTGTCCCACCCCCACTATTCGCCATATACATCGACCCATTAATTAGGAAGATAGAAGGGTATGAAGAGATTCGGGCTATACACCCTAAGGAAGGGAATACAAAAATGTTAGCCGATGCAGACTACCTGGCCATAAGTACTCCTAGTTCAGGGGACGCTCTATCAGAAATCAAAAGGGAGGCAAGCTATTTTGGTGGTATCTAGGAGTACCAGCTTAACCACAACAAAATGCAAATAGTGATTAATTATAAGGTAGAACTGGATGATGAATGAGTAACCCCATATGCTAGGTATTTAGAGGTTGAGGTTGCGGCCAGCATACAGGAAATTGTTGGATTCAATTTTAGACCACTACTTCAGAAATTTAAAACAGACTTTGCTAGAATAAATAATCTGTACTTTACATTAACGGGGAGGAGCAATGTTATAAAAATGATGTTGTTACCAAAAATAGCATACCTATTTAGGGACATCCCCATCGAAATTGACAAGTCCTGGTTTCAAGCATCTGAATCAGATGATCTCCAGATTTTTATGGGCCGGTCAACGCCCTCGTAGGGCCCTAAAATTCATGACCCTTCCAAGAGACCAGGGGGCTGGGCGGTCCCAAATTTCCAACTATATTACGGGGCACCAACGTTTCAGCAGATGGCTGGACTTTTGGGAAGGGATGCGGCTGAACCGGAGGAGGAGCTGACTGTTTCCATATATGAATTAACATTTGGAGTAGATGAGAGAGGCTGTCTTGTGCGTCATATTGACTACGCTGATTTCAAGAGGGTTAGATTTAAGATTTTTATCAGAGCTTTTAAGGTTTGGGCTGCACTTCGAAAGAAAGTGGGTTTTAAAAGAGTCCATTGATATACCTTCTTGTTTAATAACAATCTGCTCCCAACTATATTTCATGACAGCTATATGAAATACTGGGATGAGAGGGAAGAAGGAAAATTTGTGATCTCATTGAGGAGGGAGCGATGTCTCAGTTTGGTAAAATCAAAGAAAAATACGGGCTTGGGAACAACCACTTTTTAAAATATCTACAAATAAGGGACTTCCTGACTAAAACATCAGGAGGAACAGTCGGCTTCTTCAAGGTCCCCTTACTAGATATACTGCTTAGATCCCAGCCAACATTGGCTACACTATACAAGCTATTAAATACAGAAATGGGTAATGATCTTGTAAAACACACAAACTGATGGCAGGACCTCCGTCAGGTGGGGACTGGTGAAGGCGAGGATTCGCTCCTTTTGGGTCAGTCTGCATTTATCTTGGCTAGTCTTCAGGTACAATGCTTTAAGACCTGGCACAATTTATATATTACGCCTACACGAATATCCAGGTGCGGGGGATCCCCGGGCCTTCATTGCTCATGATGTGGATATTTCGCTGCTGCCAGTGTTCACATGTTTCCTACATGTCCCAAGTAGAGTAGAGATTGCCAATCTGTTGGGAGACATGGTGGGATTCGTGCTCGATCTGACCCCCCAAGTGATAATCCTTGGCGTGAGTAATCAAGATATGCCCAGGCCAATTCAGACTTGTGTTTACAGCTATGGTTGTAATGAGTCTTTTTCTGGCCACTATCTGGTTAGACCATGAACCCCCTTCTGTACACCATTGGCTGGGCAAACTACTTGCAGTATACCGATGGGAGATAGAGGTGTATGAACTTAGGGGACACAGGCCTCTAAAAAATGGTTCTGAAATCGGGGCTCCTTTAAGCTGGTGGATCAACAAGGTGGAAGGAACCACAGAATGCAATCTGGGGTAAGGGGATTAATGCACTGGGTATATAAACATATTTCCCTATTGTACTTTTGACCTTGCTGTGATTAATTTTTTTCTTTGTAATTCTTTTTTTCCTTCCCTAAATCCGGATGCTTTATAGAAATGTGCAAATGTCAACTGGTTTCGGATCAGGGGTGGGAGGGGAGGAGGGTTCCGCTTTAAAGGCATGGTGGCTATAATCGATGCATTTGCTTTGTTTGGAACATACATTTAAAATATTGAAATAAAGACTTTAAAAAAAAAAGGAAGCGTGCTGATCTAGGATGAATCCTTGAAACAATTCCACACTGCACACACACAGTTCGCAAGGTATAATTGAAAAAAACTTTCTAGTAAGGGCCTTCAATTTCTATCAAACATTACGAACTATAGCCCTTCTGCAGACAGGAAGCGTTAAAACATGCTGGCAATGCAGAAACATTGTAGAAGGATCGGACTAGTGTTTGGGCAGGTGATCTATTATTATGTCATTACCTATTATTTCTTTATTCAACAATATTGATATGACTCCATGTTTTTTTTAAGGTTGTCACTGCTGCCGGATGCCTAATAAATAATGCCTTTGATAAATCTGATATATTGCATTTTAGAGCAGAGTATTTACGGGCGTTGGAACTTTGTGGCAATGAAAGATACACTCTGCACCAGGGCTCACTAATGTATGAGGCAAGAAAATGCCAATTACATTGCATAAAGTATCACATTCGGTGACAGTAAACTTTTGCTATTTTGTAATTTGATCACATGCCTGGGCAAATATTCTCCCTTATTATTACCAGTGTTATGAAAGGTTACCACTTAACCTATGCAAACGGTCTGACATTCAGCAGCACAATGTATGGTGCTTTTTATTTGGTCTGAGCCTGTGATGGCTGCGCAGACATGCACAGTCTCGCTGGCGAGATTTAATGAGAGAGAGAGAACATCACTAGCGAAGTTAAGCCCCACCCCTCTTCTTCATTGGCTGGCCTCCTAAACGGTGGCCAGCCATTGGAGAAGAGGTCCTAGTGAAGTTCTTCTTTCTCTCTAAGCCCGTCCTTTTCAGATTGGGTTCCTTGACTTACTACTGAAGTAAAAGGTTTCTTATCTTCTATCAGTGGTCGAAGTGGGAAATAAAAAGTAGGGGAACTGTGGGTGGAGAATCAGGGGGCAGGAATAACCGAAGATTGAATCAGTGGGCGGTGTCAGGGGTGTGGCTAGAAATAGCAAAACATACCAATTTTTAGTACGTTTAGCATTTCACTGACCAGTTACAGCTTATAACGTTATTTAATTAAAACAATGGATAAACATGTTTATTTGAGGTTTAATTCAGGAAAAAGCAAACACTTATAGGGAATACAGGTTTATGTAAAGCGTGTGAAATATAAGCAGGAACAACATGTTACCTTAACAATTCTCGTTGCTGCCGTCGGCCAACGGCCGTCGCAAGCACTACCTTTCTAGTGGTGCGCACATCCGTTGGCCGACGCGGCCCCGCCCACTCATCAGAACACCTGCACCGCGGCGGAATTGCTGCCGCGGTTAAGGTGTTAATGCTTTTACTCTCATTGTTCAAAAATCCATGATTATTTTTGTCTCAAACATTGAGGTCATGAATACAGGGCTCCTCATGCACACATGTGTTAAGCAGGGCTCAGAAGAGAAATGGACTCTTCAGGAGAATCTAGACTCACGGAAACCCACAAAGGCTCCTTCATATTCATGTCAGCCAGCTAGCTGCTCAATCATAATATAGCAAAAAGAACAACTGGTGGACAGAATGCAGAACAATATCATACATTCACCCCAGTACAGAGATCTGGGCTTAAATCCATTGTTTTTTGCTCACCATGCCATTCCAGTTTGGACCCAGCCATGTGCAAATCAGTCTTGATCCTGCGTCCAATGTGAACAGTCCAGCCCGAACTGCCAGGCCATATGTATTCAAGTGTCCTTTCATTCGGGAAGTGAACACAAAGCAGTACCCACTGAACTATGCACATAAAATATTGCTCTCTGATATGCATGGTACATGTTCTTTGCAGCAGGCATATTCCCTTCTGCGCTACCTTAGATGAGTAAAACAGCCACCAGACAAAACATGCTTCCATCTCTCTCCAGCAGGTACATTGATCACCAAAGTTATCTTGGCACTTTTATTGTTGACCGAAACCTGCTGTATATACGAAGAACTTTGCAGTGTTATTAAAACTCCTGCACTTGTACAAAAACGGTCCCCCCCAAACTAAACTGGCCCCCTACCCTTCCAGTCGCCCTGGGAAACGCCTGATCCTGCCCTTTCACTGCTCCTGCCCAGTCAGTACTCCTGCTCATGCTCGATCAGCACTCCTGCTTCGTCAATTCCCCTGCCCCCTCCCTTCTCCTGCCCCGTCACTTCTCCTGGCCCGTCACTGATCCTGCCCTGTTCACTGATCCTGCCCTGTTCACTGATCCTGCCCTGTTCACTGCTCCTGCCCTGTTCACTGCTCCTGCCCTGTTCACTGCTCCTGCCTCGTTCACCGCTCCTGCCTCGTTCACCGCTCCTGCCTCGTTCACCGCTCCTGCCCGTTCACCGCTCCTGTCTGTTCACTGCTCCTACCCGGTCAGTGCTCCTGCTCATGCCTAATCACTGCTTCTGCCCCGTCACCTCTCCTGCCCCGTAACCTCTCCTGCCCTGTCACCTCTCCTGCCCCGTCACCTCTCCTGCCCCATCACCTATCCTGCCCATCACTTCTCCTGCCCCTCACTTCTCCTTCCCTCTTGCCTCTCCTGCCCTGTCGCCTCTCCTGCCCTGTCCCTTTTCCTGTCCCGTCACTTCTCATATCCTGTAACTTCTCCTGGCCCGTCACTTCTCCTGCCCCGTTCACTGCTCCTGCCCCGTTCACTGCTCCTGCCCCGTTCACTGCTCCTGCCCCGTTCACTGCTCCTGCCCCGTTCACTGCTCCTGCCCCGTTCACCGCTCCTGCACAGTTACCGCTCTTGCTCATGCCTAATCACTGCTCCTGCCCCATCACTTCTCCTGCTTCGTTACTTCTCCTACCCCATCACCTCTCCTGCCCATCACATCACCTGCCTGTCATGTCACCTGCCTGTCACTTCTTGTGCCCAGTCACCTCTCCTGCCCTGTTGCCTCTCCTGCCCTGTTGCCTCTCCTTCCCAGTCGCCTCTCCTTCCCAGTCACCTCTCCTGCCCTGTCCCTGCTCCTGCCCCGTCACTGCTCCTGCCCCGTCACTGCTCCTGCCCCGTTCACTGCTCCTGCCCCGTTCACTGCTCCTGCCCCGTCACCTCTCCTGCCCCGTCACCTCTCCTGCCCCGTCACCTCTCCTGCCCCGTCACCTCTCCTGCCCATCAACTCTCCTGCCCCATCACCTCTCCTGCCCCGTCACCTCTCCTGCCCCGTCACCTCTCCTGCCCCGTCACCTCTCCTGCCCCTTCACTTCTCCTGCCCGGTAACCTCTCCTGCCCAGTTACCTCTCCTGCCCAGTCACCTCTCCTTTCCTGTTGCCTCTTCTCCCCGTCACTGCTCCATATTGTCAGAGCCACTGTAGCGTCACAACGAGAGATTCCCCAGCACACAGGCACTTTACGAGGAGATACAAAGCTATACTGATCTGTGCTGCTTAACGATTTCAATCAGATCTGCAGCCATTGCAGTCTCAGACAAACAAAGTCAGCATAGAGGGAATTGAGACAAATAGTTTTTCTCAGTCTCTTTTGATTGTACTGGATTGCCTTCCGGAGGAACAGTGCAAAAAATGTCAGTGCATCAGTGAAAAAAAAATGGATTAACCCTATACACAGAAAAGGCATTTTTTTCAGGCCTTCTCACATAACATGACACAATCATTGTATTGTAATTGCATTTATATAGTGCTTACCTCCCCCCAATGAGGCGTTGAAGCGCTCTTCCGGGGAAAGCTCCTCTGTAATCACTAACTCCAATCTCACTGGCACATGACATGCTAAAGGCAGAGGGGGGCGCATTGTCATTCGAAAGGGGGTAATGAGCCTCAATCGGAATGACAATGGGCCTGCCATCAGCCTGTGAGAGCTCGGGGAGGGGCTGCTGCTGCTTCTGGAGTTTAACAGAGAAGTGCGAGCAGCCCCTGAAAGCTGAAAGAAAAAAGTTATCGTTCCCGGGATGCTTTTTTTAAAGTAAGAAGTAGGGGAACGGACTGGAATAATTTCTAGAAGTAGGGGCACGTCGTGCCCTTCCGTCCCAGCCCACTTTTACCACTGTCTTCTATATGGGTCCAGATGGCCCCATAAAGAAGATACGGAACCTTTTACCCCAGCAGGAAGTCCGGGCGCCCAGTCTGAAAAGGACGGGGCTTAGAGACAGAAGGCTGGCGAGCGCTTGTTTTTTTTTTTGGATCCATTTCACGGCGAAGCAACTACCGCTGACGTCTTGTGGTTAGTTTGGAGCAGGTTGGTATCAAAAACTATGACTTTGGTAGGCATGTGCACGTCGTCGTCAGAACTATTTATTTTTTTCTACTAAGGGATAAGATATCTGTTTGTATCCTTGATGTTATTCATGTACTCTGAAGTCTTTTGAAACCCATAAATAAATCTCCAAGCTCGTTCAGCCCCCAAAAAACTTGCGTTTGAGTTCAGTAAAGGAGGCTAATTCTGTCTCCGGCGTGGACGTCACAAAAAAGAACAAGCATTTACAATGCAACGGTTTCGCCTTTGGAAAAGTTAGAGCTATTGGCATTGTAAATGACAAAATTTGTATTTATGTGTTGGTTTTGAAAACAGATAAATAAATGGCATTGTCATTTAAATTGCCAATAGCTTAATCTCTCGCAAATGTGAGACCTAGTACCCTACGGACGAGCTCAGCAGACAGCAATTACTACCACATACACACACACCCAGAGCCACACACACACACCCAGAGCCAGCCACACACACCCAGAGCCAGCCACACACACACAGAGCCCCCCACACACACACCCAGAGCCCCACACACACACACCCAGAGCAGTCACATACACACACCCACTGGAGCAGTCACACACACACACACACACACACTGGAGCAGTCACACACACACACACACACTCTGGAGCAGTCACACACACACACTGGAGCAGTCACACACACACACTCTGGAGCAGTCACACACACACACTCTGGAGCAGTCACACACACACTGGAGCAGTCACACACACACACACACACACACACTGGAGCAGTCACATTCACACACACTCTGGAGCAGTCACATACACACACACCCTGGAGCAGTCTCACACACACACACACACACACCCTGGAGCAGTCACACACACACACACCCTGGAGCAGTCACACACACACACACACACACACTGGAGCAGTCACATACACACACACACTCTGAAGCAGTCACATACACACACACCCTGGAGCAGTCACACACACACACACACCCTGGAGCAGTCACACACACACACACCCTGGAGCAGTCACACACGCACACACACACTGGAGCAGTCACATACACACACACACACACTGGAGCAGTCACACACACTCTGGAGCAGTCACATACACACACACCCTGGAGCCCCGGTGTGTCTAAGACGACAACGTAAGTTTATCAAACATCTCAACAAAGCATCAAGGGATCCCTGTTTTGCAAGACTATTTCACCTCAGTTATCATACCACAAATGAGCTGTTTCAAAAAAGAGACCATATTCCATATTTTTAATTGTACACCATGCACCCATAATGACATTTATCCCATATTCAGGTTTAACCATGCTCATTCTTGCGCCTCAAGTTCCTGCTGAATGACTTGTGCAGAGGTGGTCATGGTGCAGTCAATGAGGAGAAAGGTCACAGTTCAAACCCTCTAATCAATTCCACTCTATCGAGAAGGCTGCACAGATTTACCAGCCCTGGATTTATAGGTATCCTGGCAACAGCATCACCCCACGCCTGGACGCTGACGCAGCAGTGACGGATTCACAGGGACAGGGAGAGGACCCCCGAATGGTCACGAACTATCCCCGCGCGTGCATGCAGGTACGCAGCTCGAGCCGAGCAAGAGGGCGGCGCACATGTTGACAAAGACAAAAGAAGCCTTGGCAAAGCCAGAATGTTTGGTTTGCATTTTGAGTGTCGGCTAAAACATTAAGAGCGCCTGTTGCACAGGAAAAAACGAACTAACCGATTTTTATATACGATGCATCTACGGAATATATAACTTAATGTGCCATGATTTCAGAGTTCTTTTGAGATATAAAATATTCCTTCATGCACTGCAATGCAATCATTCCATACCAGGCTGAATACTACACAAATATGAAAAAAACATGGGGTGAGAGAAATACTGTTCAGGGCAGAGCAAACACCGGCACTATGTGTGTATGTATGTATTAAAGAATTGGTAAATATCGGTCTTCAGATAGCTGCTGTCATGACAAACCTAAAGATAATAGCAACTGGTGGGAGTGCTGCCTGCCTGGGGGAGGCCCAGGTGGACTCATCTGTGGAAAAAAAAGTCCTCTGCCTGGATGCTTGTAAAAATAAGCCTGATGTTTCTCTTCCTACTGAGTAACCAGTCCCACATTGCAGGCGAGATGTCCCACCAAAGACGGAGGAGAGACAACCAGCGGAAGGCCAAGCACCGGACCAGCCTCGTGTTGGCTCGGGCGGGCTTTGTTCAACAGGTTTACTATGAGTCAAGAGGCGAACACTCCAAGTGCAGTCCTGCGGTGGGAGCGGATGTGACCAGCTCCACCGCCACAGCGGGAAACAGCACACCGACACACAGCTACTCACACAACACATTGAACACCCGAACTTGACTTAATAATACAAAGTAGTGCTGAAGGTTGGCTTGGAGCACTGCTCGCTGTAGGAGCGGTTCTGGAGAATTCGGATTGTCCAATTGGACCTCTTCATTAGTTGCTACTCCACAGCACGTGAGCTCTAAGGGAAGGAGTGGGCCAAGCTCACGTTACCTGAAAAACGTTGATAAAGTTAGGAATGCCACTGGTTGCAACCACAACCTCATTCTATACAAATGACCCATACATATCGATTCACCTCATGACCAATACCCCGCACACCATTTATGAGCCAGCTAACTCATTCACATTCAGTGCCCCCCCCCCCATGACTCCGTGGTTCGCAGACTTACCGTCGGTAACATGTCTCCGGTGGCCGGGGGGGCAGTGGCGTGGGAGGTTGCAGCATAGCGCGGGCGGCACACGGACAGCGGGGGGGGGCGGGAACGGGCAAACGGACAGGGGGGAGGGGCAAACGGACAGCGGGAGGGGGGGGCAAATGGACAGCGGGAGAGGGGGGCGGGAACGGGTGCAAGAAAAATAAAACAGCACTCACCTGGACATCTTCCGGCGGCAAATAATCAAAACATGGCGTCCAAAAAAAAAATAATAACATCCGCCCACCGCCGCATCAAGTGCTAAAAGGGGCAGGATGAGAAAAACATTGCCGGAATGCCCACGAATCGCCTCGGACCATGACGGACAGATCTCACTTCCAATGGCTAGCCTCCATTTATGGAGCTAGCCAATGGAAGTGAGAGGCGGTGACCAAGCCACATTACTCTTCTCAAAAGGTTTTCGCCTGCGCCGAAAAGCTGCGCGGCGCAGCTTTCGACGAGGCGAAACCTAAAAAGGAACGAACTGCTTGAACTGGGCCATTGTGCGCGTGCTGACTGACTGAGCTGCCCTGGGTGCCATGTTTAGGGAATGGCGCATCACGACCAACAAATAAATATTGCTGTAATCAAAGGGTGAACGGCGGGTCATTATCAGAAATGTGACTAGGATGCTAGGCTGCTGGCAGAGGGGTGGCCAGGGCACTGCAAACACTGCTTGTAGCGCTTCTGGCTCAGGGTTGTGACGCTGCTCCGCTCTCAGCAGATGGGCACACTGAGAGTTGTACCAACAGAGTTGCGAGTTGTGTTTCCTCAGCGATGCCTAGTGCGCCCCTCCTAATCCACCCGGTGCCATAATTATATCGCTACCCCCAGTCCCCCGCCCAGACAAACTGAGCCAGAAAAGGGGGTGGTGATGAACAGAGTGTCTGAATTAAGCAGACCACTCTTACCCAGTCCAAAGATCAGGGCTTGATCCATCACCGTTATTTAGCTCACTGCCCCATCCCAGCTCAGAACCTGGCTATATGCAAATTAGTCTGTCCCTGGCCCAGTGCATCATGGGAACAGGGCAGACCAAACTACCAAGCCAATTCTTCACCAGAAAGGAGACAAGCTACCGGGGACCGGTTTCTGGCATTTCAGCCTCGTCGGCCCGGCTTGCTTGAATCCTGATGGAGCAGTGAGCAAGGGACTCATGTCTGAGTATACCCTGCCACACCTATAGTGGCCAAAAACGATTCAGAAAAGGGGGTGGTGATGAACAGAGTGTCTGAATTAAGCAGACCACTCTTACCCAGTCCAAAGATCAGGGCTTGATCCATCACCGTTATTTAGCTCACTGCCCCATCCCAGCTCAGAACCTGGCTATATGCAAATTAGTCTGTCCCTGGCCCAGTGCATCATGGGAACAGGGCAGACCAAACTACCAAGCCAATTCTTCACCAGAAAGGAGACAAGCTACCGGGGACCGGTTTCTGGCATTTCAGCCTCGTCGGCCCGGCTTGCTTGAATCCTGATGGAGCAGTGAGCAAGGGACTCATGTCTGAGTATACCCTGCCACACCTATAGTGGCCAAAAACGATTCAGAATAGGGGGTGGTGATGAACAGAGTGTCTGAATTAAGCAGACCACTCTTACCCAGTCCAAAGATCAGGGCTTGATCCATCACCGTTATTTAGCTCACTGCCCCATCCCAGCTCAGAACCTGGCTATATGCAAATTAGTCTGTCCCTGGCCCAGTGCATCATGGGAACAGGGCAGACCAAACTACCAAGCCAATTCTTCACCAGAAAGGAGACAAGCTACCGGGGACCGGTTTCTGGCATTTCAGCCTCGTCGGCCCGGCTTGCTTGAATCCTGATGGAGCAGTGAGCAAGGGACTCATGTCTGAGTATACCCTGCCACACCTATAGTGGCCAAAAACGATTCAGAAAAGGGGGTGGTGATGAACAGAGTGTCTGAATTAAGCAGACCACTCTTACCCAGTCCAAAGATCAGGGCTTGATCCATCACCGTTATTTAGCTCACTGCCCCATCCCAGCTCAGAACCTGGCTATATGCAAATTAGTCTGTCCCTGGCCCAGTGCATCATGGGAACAGGGCAGACCAAACTACCAAGCCAATTCTTCACCAGAAAGGAGACAAGCTACCGGGGACCGGTTTCTGGCATTTCAGCCTCGTCGGCCCGGCTTGCTTGAATCCTGATGGAGCAGTGAGCAAGGGACTCATGTCTGAGTATACCCTGCCACACCTATAGTGGCCAAAAACGATTCAGAAAAGGGGGTGGTGATGAACAGAGTGTCTGAATTAAGCAGACCACTCTTACCCAGTCCAAAGATCAGGGCTTGATCCATCACCGTTATTTAGCTCACTGCCCCATCCCAGCTCAGAACCTGGCTATATGCAAATTAGTCTGTCCCTGGCCCAGTGCATCATGGGAACAGGGCAGACCAAACTACCAAGCCAATTCTTCACCAGAAAGGAGACAAGCTACCGGGGACCGGTTTCTGGCATTTCAGCCTCGTTGGCCCGGCTTGCTTGAATCCTGATGGAGCAGTGAGCAAGGGACTCATGTCTGAGTATACCCTGCCACACCTATAGTGGCCAAAAACGACTCAGAAAAGGGGTGGTGATGAACAGAGTGTCTGAATTAAGCAGACCACTCTTACCCAGTCCAAAGATCAGGGCTTGATCCATCACCGTTATTTAGCTCACTGCCCCATCCCAGCTCAGAACCTGGCTATATGCAAATTAGTCTGTCCCTGGCCCGGTGCATCATGGGAACAGGGCAGACCAAACTACCAAGCCAATTCTTCACCAGAAAGGAGACAAGCTACCGGGGACCGGTTTCTGGCATTTCAGCCTCGTTGGCCCGGCTTGCTTGAATCCTGATGGAGCAGTGAGCAAGGGACTCATGTCTGAGTATACCCTGCCACACCTATAGTGGCCAAAAACGATTCAGAAAAGGGGGTGGTGATGAACAGAGTGTCTGAATTAAGCAGACCACTCTTACCCAGTCCAAAGATCAGGGCTTGATCCATCACCGTTATTTAGCTCACTGCCCCATCCCAGCTCAGAACCTGGCTATATGCAAATTAGTCTGTCCCTGGCCCAGTGCATCATGGGAACAGGGCAGACCAAACTACCAAGCCAATTCTTCACCAGAAAGGAGACAAGCTACCGGGGACCGGTTTCTGGCATTTCAGCCTCGTCGGCCCGGCTTGCTTGAATCCTGATGGAGCAGTGAGCAAGGGACTCATGTCTGAGTATACCCTGCCATACCTATAGTGGCCAAAAACGATTCAGAAAAGGGGGTGGTGATGAACAGAGTGTCTGAATTAAGCAGACCACTCTTACCCAGTCCAAAGATCAGGGCTTGATCCATCACCGTTATTTAGCTCACTGCCCCATCCCAGCTCAGAACCTGGCTATATGCAAATTAGTCTGTCCCTGGCCCGGTGCATCATGGGAACAGGGCAGACCAAACTACCAAGCCAATTCTTCACCAGAAAGGAGACAAGCTACCGGGGACCGGTTTCTGGCATTTCAGCCTCGTTGGCCCGGCTTGCTTGAATCCTGATGGAGCAGTGAGCAAGGGACTCATGTCTGAGTATACCCTGCCACACCTATAGTGGCCAAAAACGATTCAGAATAGGGGGTGGTGATGAACAGAGTGTCTGAATTAAGCAGACCACTCTTACCCAGTCCAAAGATCAGGGCTTGATCCATCACCGTTATTTAGCTCACTGCCCCATCCCAGCTCAGAACCTGGCTATATGCAAATTAGTCTGTCCCTGGCCCAGTGCATCATGGGAACAGGGCAGACCAAACTACCAAGCCAATTCTTCACCAGAAAGGAGACAAGCTACCGGGGACCGGTTTCTGGCATTTCAGCCTCGTCGGCCCGGCTTGCTTGAATCCTGATGGAGCAGTGAGCAAGGGACTCATGTCTGAGTATACCCTGCCACACCTATAGTGGCCAAAAACGATTCAGAAAAGGGGGTGGTGATGAACAGAGTGTCTGAATTAAGCAGACCACTCTTACCCAGTCCAAAGATCAGGGCTTGATCCATCACCGTTATTTAGCTCACTGCCCCATCCCAGCTCAGAACCTGGCTATATGCAAATTAGTCTGTCCCTGGCCCAGTGCATCATGGGAACAGGGCAGACCAAACTACCAAGCCAATTCTTCACCAGAAAGGAGACAAGCTACCGGGGACCGGTTTCTGGCATTTCAGCCTCGTCGGCCCGGCTTGCTTGAATCCTGATGGAGCAGTGAGCAAGGGACTCATGTCTGAGTATACCCTGCCACACCTATAGTGGCCAAAAACGATTCAGAAAAGGGGGTGGTGATGAACAGAGTGTCTGAATTAAGCAGACCACTCTTACCCAGTCCAAAGATCAGGGCTTGATCCATCACCGTTATTTAGCTCACTGCCCCATCCCAGCTCAGAACCTGGCTATATGCAAATTAGTCTGTCCCTGGCCCAGTGCATCATGGGAACAGGGCAGACCAAACTACCAAGCCAATTCTTCACCAGAAAGGAGACAAGCTACCGGGGACCGGTTTCTGGCATTTCAGCCTCGTTGGCCCGGCTTGCTTGAATCCTGATGGAGCAGTGAGCAAGGGACTCATGTCTGAGTATACCCTGCCACACCTATAGTGGCCAAAAACGACTCAGAAAAGGGGTGGTGATGAACAGAGTGTCTGAATTAAGCAGACCACTCTTACCCAGTCCAAAGATCAGGGCTTGATCCATCACCGTTATTTAGCTCACTGCCCCATCCCAGCTCAGAACCTGGCTATATGCAAATTAGTCTGTCCCTGGCCCGGTGCATCATGGGAACAGGGCAGACCAAACTACCAAGCCAATTCTTCACCAGAAAGGAGACAAGCTACCGGGGACCGGTTTCTGGCATTTCAGCCTCGTTGGCCCGGCTTGCTTGAATCCTGATGGAGCAGTGAGCAAGGGACTCATGTCTGAGTATACCCTGCCACACCTATAGTGGCCAAAAACGATTCAGAAAAGGGGGTGGTGATGAACAGAGTGTCTGAATTAAGCAGACCACTCTTACCCAGTCCAAAGATCAGGGCTTGATCCATCACCGTTATTTAGCTCACTGCCCCATCCCAGCTCAGAACCTGGCTATATGCAAATTAGTCTGTCCCTGGCCCAGTGCATCATGGGAACAGGGCAGACCAAACTACCAAGCCAATTCTTCACCAGAAAGGAGACAAGCTACCGGGGACCGGTTTCTGGCATTTCAGCCTCGTCGGCCCGGCTTGCTTGAATCCTGATGGAGCAGTGAGCAAGGGACTCATGTCTGAGTATACCCTGCCATACCTATAGTGGCCAAAAACGATTCAGAAAAGGGGGTGGTGATGAACAGAGTGTCTGAATTAAGCAGACCACTCTTACCCAGTCCAAAGATCAGGGCTTGATCCATCACCGTTATTTAGCTCACTGCCCCATCCCAGCTCAGAACCTGGCTATATGCAAATTAGTCTGTCCCTGGCCCGGTGCATCATGGGAACAGGGCAGACCAAACTACCAAGCCAATTCTTCACCAGAAAGGAGACAAGCTACCGGGGACCGGTTTCTGGCATTTCAGCCTCGTTGGCCCGGCTTGCTTGAATCCTGATGGAGCAGTGAGCAAGGGACTCATGTCTGAGTATACCCTGCCACACCTATAGTGGCCAAAAACGATTCAGAAAAGGGGGTGGTGATGAACAGAGTGTCTGAATTAAGCAGACCACTCTTACCCAGTCCAAAGATCAGGGCTTGATCCATCACCGTTATTTAGCTCACTGCCCCATCCCAGCTCAGAACCTGGCTATATGCAAATTAGTCTGTCCCTGGCCCAGTGCATCATGGGAACAGGGCAGACCAAACTACCAAGCCAATTCTTCACCAGAAAGGAGACAAGCTACCGGGGACCGGTTTCTGGCATTTCAGCCTCGTCGGCCCGGCTTGCTTGAATCCTGATGGAGCAGTGAGCAAGGGACTCATGTCTGAGTATACCCTGCCACACCTATAGTGGCCAAAAACGATTCAGAAAAGGGGGTGGTGATGAACAGAGTGTCTGAATTAAGCAGACCACTCTTACCCAGTCCAAAGATCAGGGCTTGATCCATCACCGTTATTTAGCTCACTGCCCCATCCCAGCTCAGAACCTGGCTATATGCAAATTAGTCTGTCTCTGGCCCAGTGCATCATGGGAACAGGGCAGACCAAACTACCAAGCCAATTCTTCACCAGAAAGGAGACAAGCTACCGGGGACCGGTTTCTGGCATTTCAGCCTCGTCGGCCCGGCTTGCTTGAATCCTGATGGAGCAGTGAGCAAGGGACTCATGTCTGAGTATACCCTGCCACACCTATAGTGGCCAAAAACGATTCAGAAAAGGGGGTGGTGATGAACAGAGTGTCTGAATTAAGCAGACCACTCTTACCCAGTCCAAAGATCAGGGCTTGATCCATCACCGTTATTTAGCTCACTGCCCCATCCCAGCTCAGAACAAGCTATATGCAAATTAGTCTGTCCCTGGCCCAGTGCATCATGGGAACAGGGCAGACCAAACTACCAAGCCAATTCTTCACCAGAAAGGAGACAAGCTACCGGGGACCGGTTTCTGGCATTTCAGCCTCGTCGGCCCGGCTTGCTTGAATCCTGATGGAGCAGTGAGCAAGGGACTCATGTCTGAGTATACCCTGCCACACCTATAGTGGCCAAAAACGATTCAGAAAAGGGGGTGGTGATGAACAGAGTGTCTGAATTAAGCAGACCACTCTTACCCAGTCCAAAGATCAGGGCTTGATCCATCACCGTTATTTAGCTCACTGCTCACTGCCCCATCCCAGCTCAGAACCTGGCTATATGCAAATTAGTCTGTCCCTGGCCCAGTGCATCATGGGAACAGGGCAGACCACACTACCAAGCCAATTCTTCACCAGAAAGGAGACAAGCTACCGGGGACCGGTTTCTGGCATTTCAGCCTCGTCGGCCCGGCTTGCTTGAATCCTGATGGAGCAGTGAGCAAGGGACTCATGTCTGAGTATACCCTGCCACACCTATAGTGGCCAAAAACGATTCAGAAAAGGGGGTGGTGATGAACAGAGTGTCTGAATTAAGCAGACCACTCTTACCCAGTCCAAAGATCAGGGCTTGATCCATCACCGTTATTTAGCTCACTGCCCCATCCCAGCTCAGAACCTGGCTATATGCAAATTAGTCTGTCCCTGGCCCAGTGCATCATGGGAACAGGGCAGACCAAACTACCAAGCCAATTCTTCACCATAAAGGAGACAAGCTACCGGGGACCGGTTTCTGGCATTTCAGCCTCGTCGGCCCGGCTTGCTTGAATCCTGATGGAGCAGTGAGCAAGGGACTCATGTCTGAGTATACCCTGCCACACCTATAGTGGCCAAAAACGATTCAGAAAAGGGGGTGGTGATGAACAGAGTGTCTGAATTAAGCAGACCACTCTTACCCAGTCCAAAGATCAGGGCTTGATCCATCACCGTTATTTAGCTCACTGCCCCATCCCAGCTCAGAACCTGGCTATATGCAAATTAGTCTGTCCCTGGCCCAGTGCATCATGGGAACAGGGCAGACCAAACTACCAAGCCAATTCTTCACCAGAAAGGAGACAAGCTACCGGGGACCGGTTTCTGGCATTTCAGCCTCGTCGGCCCGGCTTGCTTGAATCCTGATGGAGCAGTGAGCAAGGGACTCATGTCTGAGTATACCCTGCCACACCTATAGTGGCCAAAAACGATTCAGAAAAGGGGGCGTTGATAAACAGAGTGTCTGAATTAAGCAGACCACTCTTACCCAGTCCAAAGATCAGGGCAGGACAGGAACAGACTAATTTGCATATAGCCAAGTTCTGAGCTGGGATGGTGCAGTGAGCTAAAAAACGGTGATGGATCAAGCCCTGATCTTTGGACTGGGTAAGAGTGGTCTTCTTAATTCAGGCACTCTGTTCATCACCATCCCCTTTTCTGAATCATTTTGTCCACCATAAGCGTAGAAGGGTATACTCAGATGTGAGTCCCTTGCTCATTGCACCATCAGGATTCAAGCAAGCCGGGCCGACGACGCCTGAAATGGCAGAAACCGGTCCCCGGAAGCTTGTTTCCTTCCCAGTATAAGAATTGGCTTGGTAGTTTGGTTTGCCCTGTTCCCATCATGCACTGGGACAGGAACAGACTAATTTGCATATAGCCAAGTTCTGAGCTGGGATGGTGCAGTGAGCTAAAAAACGGTGATGGATCAAGCCCTGATCTTTGGACTGGGTAAGAGTGGTCTGCTTAATTCAGGCACTCTGTTCATCACCACCCCCTTTTCTGAATCATTTTGTCCACCATAAGCGTGGAAGGGTATACTCAGATGTGAGTCCCTTGCTCATTGCACCATCAGGATTCAAGCAAGCCGGGCCGACGACGCCTGAAATGGCAGAAACCGGTCCCCGGAAGCTTGTTTCCTTCCCAGTATAAGAATTGGCTTGGTAGTTTGGTTTGCCCTGTTCCCATCATGCACTGGGACAGGAACAGACTAATTTGCATATAGCCAAGTTCTGAGCTGGGATGGTGCAGTGAGCTAAAAAACGGTGATGGATCAAGCCCTGATCTTTGGACTGGGTAAGAGTGGTCTGCTTAATTCAGGCACTCTGTTCATCACCACCCCCTTTTCTGAATCATTTTGTCCACCATAAGCGTGGAAGGGTATACTCAGATGTGAGTCCCTTGCTCATTCCACCATCAGGATTCAAGCAAGCCGGGCCGACAACGCCTGAAATGGCAGAAACCGGTCCCCGGAAGCTTGTTTCCTTCCCAGTATAAGAATTGGCTTGGTAGTTTGGTTTGCCCTGTTCCCATCATGCACTGGGACAGGAACAGACTAATTTGCATATAGCCAAGTTCTGAGCTGGGATGGTGCAGTGAGCTAAAAAACGGTGATGGATCAAGCCCTGATCTTTGGACTGGGTAAGAGTGGTCTGCTTAATTCAGGCACTCTGTTCATCACCACCCCCTTTTCTGAATCATTTTGTCCACCATAAGCGTGGAAGGGTATACTCAGATGTGAGTCCCTTGCTCATTGCACCATCAGGATTCAAGCAAGCCGGGCCGACGATGCCTGAAATGGCAGAAACCGGTCCCCGGAAGCTTGTTTCCTTCCCAGTATAAGAATTGGCTTGGTAGTTTGGTTTGCCCTGTTCCCATCATGCACTGGGACAGGAACAGACTAATTTGCATATAGCCAAGTTCTGAGCTGGGATGGTGCAGTGAGCTAAAAAACGGTGATGGATCAAGCCCTGATCTTTGGACTGGGTAAGAGTGGTCTGCTTAATTCAGGCACTCTGTTCATCACCACCCCCTTTTCTGAATCATTTTGTCCACCATAAGCGTGGAAGGGTATACTCAGATGTGAGTCCCTTGCTCATTGCACCATCAGGATTCAAGCAAGCCGGGCCGACGACGCCTGAAATGGCAGAAACCGGTCCCCGGAAGCTTGTTTCCTTCCCAGTATAAGAATTGGCTTGGTAGTTTGATTTGCCCTGTTCCCATCATGCACTGGGACAGGAACAGACTAATTTGCATATAGCCAAGTTCTGAGCTGGGATGGTGCAGTGAGCTAAAAAACGGTGATGGATCAAGCCCTGATCTTTGGACTGGGTAAGAGTGGTCGGCTTAATTCAGGCACTCTGTTCATCACCACCCCCTTTTCTGAATCATTTTGTCCACCATAAGCGTGGAAGGGTATACTCAGATGTGAGTCCCTTGCTCATTGCACCATCAGGATTGAAGCAAGCCGGGCCGACGACGCCTGAAATGGCAGAAACCGGTCCCCGGAAGCTTGTTTCCTTCCCAGTATAAGAATTGGCTTGGTAGTTTGGTTTGCCCTGTTCCCATCATGCACTGGGACAGGAACAGACTAATTTGCATATAGCCAAGTTCTGAGCTGGGATGGTGCAGTGAGCTAAAAAACGGTGATGGATCAAGCCCTGATCTTTGGACTGGGTAAGAGTGGTCTGCTTAATTCAGGCACTCTGTTCATCACCACCCCCTTTTCTGAATCATTTTGTCCACCATAAGCGTGGAAGGGTATACTCAGATGTGAGTCCCTTGCTCATTGCACCATCAGGATTCAAGCAAGCCGGGCCGACGACGCCTGAAATGGCAGAAACCGGTCCCCGGAAGCTTGTTTCCTTCCCAGTATAAGAATTGGCTTGGTAGTTTGGTTTGCCCTGTTCCCATCATGCACTGGGACAGGAACAGACTAATTTGCATATAGCCAAGTTCTGAGCTGGGATGGTGCAGTGAGCTAAAAAACAGTGATGGATCAAGCCCTGATCTTTGGACTGGGTAAGAGTGGTCTGCTTAATTCAGGCACTCTGTTCATCACCACCCCCTTTTCTGAATCATTTTGTCCACCATAAGCGTGGAAGGGTATACTCAGATGTGAGTCCCTTGCTCATTGCACCATCAGGATTCAAGCAAGCCGGGCCGACGACGCCTGAAATGATAGAAACCGGTCCCCGGAAGCTTGTTTCCTTCCCAGTATAAGAATTGGCTTGGTAGTTTGGTTTGCCCTGTTCCCATCATGCACTGGGACAGGAACAGACTAATTTGCATATAGCCAAGCTCTGAGCTGGGATGGTGCAGTGAGCTAAAAAACGGTGATGGATCAAGCCCTGATCTTTGGACTGGGTAAGAGTGGTCTGCTTAATTCAGCCACTCTGTTCATCACCACCCCCTTTTCTGAATCATTTTGTCCACCATAAGCGTGGAAGGGTATACTCAGATGTGAGTCCCTTGCTCATTGCACCATCAGGATTCAAGCAAGCCGGGCCGACGACGCCTGAAATGGCAGAAACCGGTCCCCGGAAGCTTGTTTCCTTCCCAGTATAAGAATTGGCTTGGTAGTTTGGTTTGCCCTGTTCCCATCATGCACTGGGACAGGAACAGACTAATTTGCATATAGCCAAGTTCTGAGCTGGGATGGTGCAGTGAGCTAAAAAACGGTGATGGATCAAGCCCTGATCTTTGGACTGGGTAAGAGTGGTCTGCTTAATTCAGGCACTCTGTTCATTACCACCCCCTTTTCTGAATCAGACAAACTGAGGCCATAATCTTTTTAACCCTTGCCTCGTTTACCAGTGAAGCAAACCCCCAGTCTTCCGTGTGTTGTGGCTGCCACCCCTCCCTCCATCCCGCAGGCTTGCCGAGACTGGAGGTGAAAGTTTTTTGCAGGGAGCGCGTGCTATCAACACTTGCAGTTGTGCTGGTTTAATTAAACTTATTTTGTACAGAGATCTGGGGAAGTGAGTTTTAAAATTCGTGCAGTAGAAATACTGGACCAGAAAAAGTACAAGGTAGTCCACGTTTCAAAGTTACTTGCCCTGCTTGAAGAATACTGTATATATCATGTGTGACGGAGAGTGTGTATTTCTATGCGGGAGTGAGAGAGCGAGAGGGCTGGGTGTGAGTGAGTTTTGCCTCTAAATGTGTAGGAGAGTGGGGAATGTGTGAAAAGAAGGGCAACCGTAGAGGGCAGGCGTGTGTGATGGAGATGTAGAAGAGGAATCAGCTTGAGTGTGTGAGAGAGAGCGCACGAGCGAGGGTGAAATGCATGTGCGTGGGAGAGAAATACATGCGTGTGTGTGAGGGAGATTGGGGAGTGCGTGGGAGAGAATGCGGGGACCGAGTATGACTGCTGCTGAGCATGTGAGATAGAGCAGTGAGTGAATTTATATTTGATTAATAAATAAGATCCAGTGGCGATGATTTATTAAGAAAGTAAAGTTGTATTATGTGTGTACCCATCCATCCATCCATCCATCCCTCCCTACCTCCCTTGCAACCTGCAGAGCAGGGTGTTGGGAGGGGAATGTGGGTCTGTGGGTCAGGCTGATAAAGTAGTTGGCTTTTTTAGGGAAAGGGAAAAGTGTGATTAGAATATGAATGGAGTCCGGGAGAGAGGGAGAATGGTGGATTGCATCTGAATTGCTTTGACCGCGGGCACTGACAGTGGTTATAACACCCTCCTCAAAAGCAGCAAAAAATTTGCCACTGCAGCACAACAGGGCCCCGGGCGTTTTGAAAGCCCTCCATATTTTCTAGACTGACTTTAAAAACAATTAGAGTGGCTCTTTAGTTAAACCGGCAACACTCTGCTTGACATCGCGCCGCTAGCTCTTGTGTGCGCTTTGATTAGAGGGTGAAGCACAGCTGCCGAGGGCTTTCATGTTAAGTGTGACTCCTTCCGTCCGTGCTGGTGTTTTACCAGGGTCGGATTGGGATCACAATTCGGCCCGGGCACTCACGAAAAAAGTGGCCCACATTCAAGAGGCGTGGCCCATATTTAAAGGGCGTGGCCCACATTCAAGGGGCGTGCCCTTTCAGGAAACACCATTTGCACAGACAAGGAATGAAAGTGGGAGGATACTGTTCTTGCACAGGACACAGGGCCAAGGTGACAATGGCCTACATGCTGAGCAACTAAAAAAAATAGCAAGGCCCCTTTCTGTCACAAAATTATTCCAGCCCTCCAGCACAGGAGCACCTGAAAAGCAGCAAAGCCCCTGCTATTACTAACCTACTTAGCCCTCCCCAGACCTTCAGCTCAGGAGCACATGAACTGAGGTAAGGCCCCTGCAATTAGTAAATTAATCAGCCCTCCAGGCCTCGGGAAAATGTCCTGGCAGGGGAGCACAAAACACAGCTTTCTGGGTCATCCAAGGTAGCCAGGTAGCCAGGGGGGAGGCTGAGGTGAAGCTGGTGCATGGGAAGTGCCTTCCCAGTGTGTTCTGGCAGTTTGAGTGTTTACCATTTAGTGTAGTATTACCCTTGTACCTGTGTATGGTACCCTTTTGTAACTTGCACATGTCACTTTTCTCTGGTATCACACTGTATGCTACCTCTCACTTTTATTTGCTTTAGATACTTGCACAAGTGCCACCATTGCCTACGTAACGTTTATTCTTGTGCTGGAGTGTCTGCCATTTATTGAAGTATTATACCTCTACTTGTACTTTTGTAACCTGCACACATATCACTTTTTCCTCCTGTAATGTACCGATTCCTACCTCATGTATTTTGGTTGCTCACTGTTGTCACTTTTGATTCATGTAACTTAACGTTTGCTTTTGTAATTTGTCCACTTGTACTTTTTCTCCTCATGGATTATTGCTGTTCCTAGTGTGAAGTAACCCTGGGCGCCCGATTCGGCTACGCCCACGGAGTAGGCGTAGTGTTGCCTTCTACGCATTTTGCGTAGACAGCGTAGCCGGCAACACTATGCCCACTCCGTGTGCGTAGCCGAGTCGGCCGCCACCCGCCTCCCTCCCGCCCTCCCCTAGATACATTATTTAAGCAATTAGCCTTATTAAAACAATATTAAAGCACTTACCTTGTCCGGGGCTCGTCCGGGGCTCCCTCTTGAATAGCGTCCTTTTCCTGGATACCAATGCGCATGCGCGGGCGGCCGCGCATGCGCATTTCTCGGGAGAAATGTGCATGTGCGGCCGCCCGCGCATGCGCATTGGTATCCAGGAAAAGGACGCTATTCAAGAGGGAGCCCCGGACGAGCCCCGGACAAGGTAGGTGCTTTAATATTGTTTTAATAAGGCTAATTGCTTAAATAATGTATGCGGGGGAGAGCGGGAGGGAGGTGCGTAGTGGGGCTACGCGGAGTGTGGGAGTGGGCGTAGATTCTCGCCCTCTCCGCGTAGCTCCGCGGAGCCCCACTACGCCCACTACGCCCACCCTTAGTGTGAAGCTCTCTGACACCTTCGGGTAAAGTCCGCGCTATATAAAATCGCATAAATAAATAAATACATTAAAAAAATTCCAAACATCACCTGGCCCCCACAGCAAGACCCATTCTTCCTCGCCCACTATGCCCTGAATGTGAAGGGCTGTGGGCGAGGTGTTAAAACTAACACCGTTTCTGGGCTGCATGGGCCCCAGGGGGGCCGAGGTGAAAATGGCTCAAAGGCCTGAGAAGCACCTGGCACCCAGGGAGGCCGATTCTTGCAAACAATCACCCCTCACCAGCCCAGCCTCAGCTTGATTGCTTGGCAGGGCAGGGGTGAAGGAGAGGCCACAGCTGACAATCGCTGTCCGGCCGCACAGCGAGGCTGCTTTCATTTTTAGGGCTCGGCTGAACGCGCGGAAGCGCTTCTCTGCCGAGAACTTATTGTGGCCGTGTCTCCTTTCCAGGAGACATTCCTGGCCGCGCGCATCGCCTTGGAGGCGATTCGAAACGATCACGCGCACGCGAACGCGCTCTCTGCATTCTCACAGACCAGACAGACACAAGCGCCCATGCACCCACGCACGCACATACAGGCCCCCCCACGCTGCATTCTCCACCCTCTCTGTTTATCTGTGTGCGTTTGTGTATATTCACCACCGAGGATGTTATCCAGAGTCTTTCCTCTCAGCCTGGCGCTCACTGTTTCCTTCTCCTATTCGTCGGTCCCGTCTCCACAGTACTCTCTCTGGTTGATGCAGCCCTTTAACGTGTAGCGCTTTAGAGTCCCTTGAGGCGCTGTACAAAGACCGCGTGAATTTATTTGTGCGATTTTATATAACGCAAACTTTACCCGAAGGTGTCAAGATACTTTCACTTTCGCGGACGCGCAGCCGCGTCAGTTTCACGGCCGCGCGGGTCTCTCACTGTCTGTATCATTGAAGATTTACCCGAGGCTTGCAGTGCTTTATTCTACGACACACCCCAGTACTTGACCAGCTTTTCTGCTTACTGTGACAATGTTTTCATTACCATGCGCAGTGCTATTGTTCTCCGTGCTGATGCTGTTCTGTGTGCCCTTGTTTCCTAATTTGAACAATTCAAGTAATATGCTCACACTGCACGGTGTTGCTTTGTTACCACTTCTTCACTCGATTTGCCCTTTGCCGCCAAGTTTTTATATGCCCTCTATGCCTGCTTTCTTGTCTGTGGAAGCCCCACTTGTTCACCATGGCTGTCCCTGGGCTTTTTTCTCCTCTGTTTGCCTGTACTTCCTCTGCTCACCATAGAGCTTATTTCAGTGCGTTTCTTTGTGGTTTTTTGACTCGGCATATGCAGAAGCTTGAATTACATTGGTCACTCCTATGTTGTTATGATTTGTGTATCTGTGTCATCTCCGCCCATATAGAGCCCGGCACCCCCGGCCTGCCGCCTCCAGCCCCGCTCCTGCCCAGCCCCAACCATCCCTCCCCACTTTCAGCATGGATGGCGATGGCCTCACATCCCGGGCAGGTGAAGCCCTGTGCCTCTCTGTTCCACCAGCAGCCGTGTCCACCAGTGCTGCTGCCTGCAGTAGTGCATTTCACCGCCCCGTCGCAGCAGCCTCTTCCTGCAGCAGCCCCTTCCAGCCGTGCCCCCAGCTCCTGTCCAGCAGCCCCTTCCACCCAGGGATCCATCAGCTCCTGACCAGCAATCCAAGGAACCGTCTCTGTGCAGTAAGAGATAGCTCTGGGGCATTCGCTCTCTCCTTCGCCCTCTCTGTTTCTCGCTCTACATATTTCTCTCTCCATTCCCCTTCGCTGCCCTCCCTTCCCCTATCTCTCGTTCATCTACCCTCGTTCTATTTCTCGCTCCTCATTTTGTTGTTTTTCTTTCGTTATTCATTTAATTTTCTATATCCCTATCTCTTTCTTCACTCGTGTTGTTTTTATTTTTTTCAATTTATATTTGACAAAAAAAAAATCTGTTGCTATTTCAACAGCTCTGTCTATTTCTAACTCTCTCCCTTTCTATATTCTTCTAAACCAAAGAACAGACTCACCGTTTTTCTCATTCCATTATTCATCTCCAATCACCGTCTATCCTTTTTTATTCTTCAGTCTGTCTCTTTTCCTTGCTCCCTTTTTTGACCCCTATGTTTTTGTACTACCTCTAAGTTTGCATCTCTTTGCATTTCTTTCATTTCTTTATTTTTCTTGTTATATATTCTCCCACCTTGTTATTCCACATTTCAGATTGGTGCAGAGCAGCACTTATAAGTAAGGTTAGGGGAGAGGAGTTGGCCTAACGGCTAGGGTGCTCGACCTCGGACCTGGGGACCTGGGTTCGAGTCTCGGTAACCTCCTGTGATTCTGGGCAAATCACTTAATCTCCCCGTGCCTAAAAATGAATGTGTGTCTGTTCTCATGTAACGTAACCGGTGCTATGTAAAGCGCTCTGATACCTGATTCGGTTCGGGTCTAGTTCGCGCTATATAAAACTAAAAAAAAAAAAAAAAAAAGATAAGATACACCGAGTTTTCCTGCTTTCAGTTTGCTGCGCTGCTTTGTGCAAGTGCCCGAAGCATCTGCGACCGCTATATGTCATGCCATAAACCTAGCGACCTTTAATAGGATGCAGGACATTACCTCCTCATTACACCCCCCCCCCCAAGTAATCACTTAATGAGGCCGCCGTGCCTCCCAAAGACCGCGTGAATTTATTTATGCAATTTTATATAGCGCGGACTTTACCCGAGGGTGTCAGAGCGCTTCACAAAAGGACCAATAGTGATACACGAGGAACAAAATACAAAAACAAACGAATGATATGTGTTGCGGGCAGTTCAGTGCATTCTCCCACATACCATACACCTGGGGCTAAGGACAGCTCATTGCCTAAAAATCTTTCGACATTCACGTGTTAAATTAATCATGTCATGTACAATGCTAATAGCTCTAACTTTTGCAATGCCGAGACCGTTGCATTGTAAATGCTTGTCTCTGTCTGTCTCCGTGCACTCTGTGGGCCGTATTTTTTTTCTCCCCTTTCCTAGTCCACTCTCTGTGGACTGGGACAGGGGAGAAAAAAACGGCCCACAGAGGGCACTGAGGCACCGGCCCTTCGGCCCATGCCCGAAAGCCCGCCTTGCCAATCCGCCCCTGTGTTTTACCCAGCAGCAGCTTGCATTCCGGAACTTGCAGTTTGTATTTTAATATTGCACTCAGATGCCCAACAATGTCAGCCATACAGTGCTGTTGAGTGAAAGACCAGAAGTGCCTGAAGTTAAAAGCACGAGTCGAGGTAGAGAGAAGCTCTCAGTGGTCGGTGAGGGAACATGGAAGCAGAGTTCACATAGTGCCAATATCGGCCCAACCCCTGACCGCTCTTCCCCAAACTTTTCCAAAATAAAAGACACCACACTCTAAATGTTGGAGAAATTTGTTGCAGCTTTATTAGCATATACATTATGCCAACATGTTGGGTTATCTTACGGGCGATCCCGGAGCAGGCCGCCCCTACGCGACCCGCCCACCTGATGAGCCATAACCCCCCCGTGGTGTTAACCGCGGGGGCGTTGTCAGTTAGGGGGAAGGTCTAACCCCTCCCCCGGCGGACCTACACTCCGCCCCTTGCTCACGCCCCTCCCCCTACGGGGGGCTGAGCGTTGCTGGCAACCCCCGGTTGCTCAGGTATACAACCGCCCGAAGGACTAACGGGGCGCCGTCACTTCTCCAGGATCCTGCCGTGGATCTCCCTGGGGATAATTTGCTCTCGCACCCTTCCGGTGCTCCTGTAGAGGGTACCCTTCTGTACCTTCCTGCATTGGATCGCCCTGTAACTCCGCCATGGCTCTGGGTGCGGCAGCCGCCGTCCCAGAGCCCCCCCACATACTCCTCCTCCTTTAGATACAACCCACTGCTCCCATTCCTTCCGCTAAATCAAGTAGAAAATTAGCCATCCCTACTTCAGATAAATGAACACCGTCTCCATCAAAGCAACCCATGCATTTCGTGTGTAGCAGCCCGTGTCTTATGAAACCAAATCCCCTTTGGTCTGTAAATTTGCGCATGGCGCTGTTCACCTGCCTGCGGGAAGTCTCCAAAGCTACCCCTGACCTAGCGCCTTTCCAATGAAGTCTTGGTGTGATTTCGGACCACCATAATTCACAGGTCCCCAGGAGGTTGCTCAAATCGCACATAGTGTTCCTCATCAGCTGCAACAGGCCCCTGCGGCCCACATGCACCAACTGCTCGCCACCTAAATGTATTATTAATAAGTCGGGCGTTACTTCACCCCCGTCCAGTAACTGCTGAATTTTGTTCTTCAGGCTACTCCAATGTATGTCGGGCGACACTATCCACTTTATCTTGGTCGCTGTGAAACCATGTTTCCACTTTCCGCTATCCGCCCACCGGGCTACCCTTTGAATTTTCAAGTGTCCCGTCACCCAGACCGATTTACCTAGTAAATGAAAGATGCAGATGTTTTACACCTTATTTATTAACATCACACAAAGATATACACACTGCAAACCAATATCATTGCGATTATAACACACCAGGAATAAAATGTTTTGAAACAGATGTTTATAGCTCATCCTATGAACGTATATATCGTTTGTAGCAATTCGACTCCCAGCGCCCCACATGTTTTATATTTTCAACTGGCAAGCCTGCCTGAAACGCCGTGGTCGCTGCCCCTATCCTGAAAGAATGTGTAAAAAATATTTTGCCCTGTACTTTATTACCAGATAAATCTAAACCGGTGTCCATGACACGCTGCACTTGGTACTTGGTCAAAGCTGTTCCATCTGCATGAACCAGCAAATAACCATCAGCAGGAGGGCGCAGGGAAAGGTATCTCTCAACCAGACGTACCGGGCAGTACCTGGCAACCTCTAACTTGTGCAGCACTATGACTTTGCCCGCCCCTTGCTGATCCGTTTTAGATTGTCTCAACCTCAGTGATAAGCAATCCCCAGACAACAGAGTATCCTGAATACACAAAGCTATGCCCGATCTATCATTCTTTGACTTCGCGACTATCTCCCCTATCCTGAAGGCACCAAAGAAGGCCAGCGCAAATGTTGCGGAAAAGAGAACTGCCTCAAACCCAGAACTTGTGGCCCTTTCTATGCTATCCAACATCCCCTTTAATGTAGCAAAGTCAATCGCTGCCCTGTCATCTGAAGCACGAGGCTCGCTTCTGGACCAGCCCTTCAGCGCTGACCTGATTAAAAATGACTTTGTCGGGTCTAGCTGTCCCCTCAATCGAGCGTGATGGCTGATGGCTGACAGGTGCCCAGCAACCCAAGATTGTGACTTGCCCTCATCTTTCGCCTACAGAATAAAGTCCTGCGTCCGGGAATCCAGCGTAGGCCACTCCTGTTCCCAATCCCCGGTGACAGCGCAGAACTTCTCCACGCCCGCTCGGTATCGTTTGATCGTTCGCGGGGCCAGAGCCAGCTCCCCTAGCCCTCTCAATCGCCTCTCAGATTCAGAAGGAACCATAGGTACTCGGGGAAACGGGTCATCTCTTCCTTTGCTCTCGGCCATGCCTCGCGAAACGTGTGCCACTGGAAGCGAGAAAGAGCGTCAGCAGCTGTGTTCTGGACCCCCTGAATATGCCGCGCTCTACACTCCACATTGCTCACCAGGCAAACCCTCATCAACTCCCTGAGTAGACATAGAACTAGCGGGCAGGAAGCTGACTGAGATTTAATGGCCTGCACCACTGCTAAATTGTCCGACCACATCAGGACCCTCCGTGCAGCTAGCTGCTCTGGCCACAGGTGAAATGCTACCACAATGGGAAACAGTTCTAGCACAGTAATGTTGGATGTAACCTTCTTTTTTCGCCACACATTCGGCCATGCTTGCGCGCACCACTCCGTGTCCAAAATGACACCAAAACCTTCTCTTCCAGATGCATCAGTGAACATAGAAAGGTCAGGAGACCCTGCCCAAGGCGCCCTCCAAACTACAGAGCCGTTGAAGTCCCCAAGGAAGGTGGCCCACATCTTAAGGTCTTCCCTCATGCCTTTGCTGATCCTCACTAAATGATAGCTCTTGCTGACTTTTGCGGATGCCCTTGCCAACCTGCGCGCAAAGACCCTTCCCGCGGGGATGGTTCTCACAGCGAAGTTGAGCTTGCCCAGCAGACTCTGTAAAAAAACCCAGTGTCACCTTATCCTGACCCAGAGCAGAATGAATGATCTGTGCAAGATCCCGAACCTTGTCTGCTGGTAACCTACACTCGCCTTTCACTGTGTCGATTTCAATCCCTAAGAAGGTCAAAACCTGCGCAGGGCCTACTGTCTTACCTGGAGCTAAGGGGACTCCTAAGCTAGCAGTCAGTGTTTCAAACTTCTGCAAAGCTTCGCTACACTCCTCTGACCCTTGACTTCCTATAAAAAGGAAGTCATCCAGGTAATGAGAAACCCCGCTGACCCCATAACGAGACTGCAGTGCCCACTGCAGGAAGCTGCTGAACGCTTCAAAGTAGGCACAAGACACTGCACATCCCATCGGCATGCAGCGATCGTAGTAATACTCCCCATCCACTTTGAAACCTAGCAAGTGTTGACTGCTGGGATGTACAGGTAACATGGGCGTCCGCAGGAATTTTTCCAGGGGGGGCAAAATGTTAACGTCTCCCCCTGTTTTTCTGACTGCTTTCTCCATTCTCCTGCTTTTGTCACTTTTTTTTACTGCTTTCTCCTTCCATTTCATTTTTTGGAGTATTTTCTCATGCTTTTGCCTTATTTTTACTGCTTTTTCCTTCCTTTCCACACCCCCGTTTTTCTGACTGCTCTCTCCTGCATTTGCCATGTTGTTTTACTGCTTTTTCCTTAGTCTCCCCCATTGTTCTGACAGTTTTTACCTACTTTTGGCTTGTTTTTTTTACAGCTTTTTCCTTCCTCGTCCCCTCCCATTTTTCTGACTTTCTGCGCTAATTTTTACCTTCCTCTCCTAAAAGTCTCCTTCTGTTTTCCACCACATTTCAAAAATTAAACAAAACCATGCAGGGTTGGCTGTAAAACATACAGGCTGTCAAAAAGCCGTAAAACTTCAAGGGGCATATTCACAAGGAGTTAACTCCGATTTATTTCACATTAACACAGCAAAAGTGCAGATAGATTTAACACCCCATTCACAAGCTGGTGCAAACTACAGACAACCCCAGTATTCCCGCGATAACTGCCCTCAAATTTATCTCCATGGTGGACACCACCAACTAATACTGATGAGATGCAGAGTAGGCGTTCCAGCGCAAAAACACACGAGAAAACCACAACACCACATTCAGTACGAACTGCCAGATCTGCGAAGCAAAGCAAAAACAGGGGATAAACCGCGGTAGCACCAGGGATTTTACACCTGCCTTCTGCTGTTGCTCAGCAGGATGACTACCCACAGCATGAAAGGGAGCCCTGCCAAGAGTCACACCTGAAGACCCACAGATGCCATGGAGGCAAGGATCATTCAGCTCCGATACCCATGAGGGTCACAACACCCACCACCCCCAGCCCCCCCCATAGTTTTTTAATAATCTGCCAACTCCTCAGCATTCACCCATGAATGCATTTCCATCTATCACTTGTAGGTGCTGGCTGGCAGGGTCTTTCAGTAAAGCAGGGGTACAGAGGTCGGGGAAAGGGCCTCTGTTGACGCAGCAGTCTTTCAGGTTTCATGCCAAAAGTTCAGTGAACCAGACAATGTCTCCTGCATTTGTTAGTCACTTGACACCCTAACGCCTGGGTTGAGAAAGGTGAGTTATCTGGCGCTGATGTGCCATTCAACAGCTATCGCCTGCTAACGCAGGAATAGCTATCGCCATTGCGATGTTGTTGTCGTCTGTTTTCTTCGCTGTTGACTGTAATTATCGCCATGTAGCACGAGCTTGTGAATTCCACGCTATCACTGCGAATAAAATCGGGGTTAGGCAGTGCTAACTTTTCTGCCGATAAATTACTTTGGCTATAGTTATCACACATTCTTGTGAATATACCCCCTGTTTTAAATTAATCTATTGTCAGATCTGAACACGAAGCACAGGACAGAGAGGCTGCTTCTCTCTCTGAACTCTCTCTCTGTCTGACTGGAGAGGAGCCTGCGCTGTGTGCACTTGCGGGGGGGCTAGGCAGGGAGGGGGCAGGTCGGAGTTGGACCATGATTGGTCCAGCTCTCGATTTGCATCTTGTCAGGCAATGAGGTGATGTGGTAGTCAGCTATCATTGGTAGCGGTCAGCTACCCAATGACAGTGCTGCCTGCCTCGCCTGCCTGCAATGCCTGGTGGCTGTCCCATGTGACTGGTAGCTGAGCACTATGCTAAATGTCATTGGTAGTAGCATAGCTCTCAGCCACCAATGACATGAGTCATGTCACGTGACACTCGTCGCAAGCTGGCATGGCACAGGGCTTGCAAAATGTCATCCGCGGCCCGCACCTCCCGGCAGTAGTAGCCCAGGGCCATACAGTGTGTCACTCACTGTCTGATGACTACTTAAGCAGTGCTGTGGACACACAACAAAGTTCAGATCCGCACTGTGCCATGCTAGGGAAAGTTGTGATGCACACACAGTGATACTCTTCGCGACAAAAGAAAAGTTCAGATGATGGACCCAAAGTATCATCAGGTTTTAGGAAAAGTGCAGAAAGCGGCCGCCAGGCCTTGAAATGAGGACACTTGAGGCTTGCGAGTCCGCACCTGTGAACTATGTTGTGTGTCCACAGCACTGCTGTGTGCAGCCACCACCTGGGCACCATTCTTTTTGGTAACTATTCGCACTCCAGCAATCCAGTGTGTCAGTAGGCTGCTGAAGTTCCAGCGTTACAAAAAAGAATGGCGCCCGGCAGCCACCCGCACCACAGCACCACTGGTGGTGCTGCACCAGTAGTACGCCTATGGTGCAGCTGCCCTGACTGGGCGCCATTATTTTGGTAACATGGCACTCTAGGAACCCAGTGTGTCACTGGGCTGCTGAAGTGCCCATAGCTACCAAGGTTTCAGATTGAGTATGTGTGACATTTTCATAATTTACGTGTAATTATGAGTGACATTTCACTGACTGTGAGTGACACTTTCTCGCAGTCAAAACCAAACAATGAAGACGAGGGAAACATAGATATCTTAAATTACACCATTTGAGCAATGAGAAACTCTGTGTCTTCGATGCTAAATCTACAATAGCTCAATTGTTATACAAGCAAGCCTTGCAGGAGGGGTGTAGGGCATCAGCTGCTGCAATTTGCCAAATCTGCGGTGGTTTTTCCTGCATCCACGATGCAGAACATGGTGGTGCTGGCCATGGAAAAATGCACTGGGACTCGGGTTCGAGTCTCTGCGATGTCGGCTCTGAGCAATGACTTGTGATTCTGGGCAAATCAGTTAAATTCCACTGCCCAAGAAAAAATTAATGTATCCTTGTAATGTAACTGTGGCGGAAGTAAAGCGCTTCAATTACATCTGGTTGAGTTTGCACCCTATAATAAACTGCAAATGAAAGCACGCCCTGGGAGAAAAGTCCCAGTGTGTTTGGAACACTGGCTGAATAGCGTGAACTAAATAAGGCCCTGCCTGAAACGTCCTTTGCTCTGGGGGTCTCATGAGAGAGCCGACTGAATCTCCACCGTGTCTGTCCTGGCACAGTAGTTTGGGGGCACAGAGAAATTTCCATGAAAGAAGTACTCACGTGATAGATGAAGTCTAAGTTGGGCACATGGCTACAGTGTCAGCGTGATAGATCCTCCGACACCCCAGTAGCTTGGCAGATCAGCCGGGCAGCTAAAGTCTGAATGATGCTGTCTGTCACTGGGACGGCAGACAGGATGCATGTTTTGGAGTGAAATCCTCTAAGTGGGTCAGTGCTATACTGATAAAACGTGTCCGATCTTATCCTCTGGAGCAACCGAGCTGCACGGCGCCCGCCAACTCATTTTTGGAAGTTTTCCTCGGAAGGTAGACAGTCATTCTTTAAAAAGAAAATGTAATTTAAAAAAATCCCCCACATTTTGTTTTTATTATTGATTTGAAATTGAATAATTTCAGCGGGGAGTAAATTAACAGTTAAACTACATACAGGCATGGCGTGGCCCGGGTCGGTGCGAGCTGCTTGCAGCAGCATTGCGAATGGCACCATCATTCAATTTGGGGGGCCACCACCAATATCCCCACACCTGAGATCCAGGGGGGGGCAAGTGCCCCTCCTTGCCCCCCCTGCGAACGCCTAACCTGAAAGCCGATTCAATGTCTGCTTTGGCCAACCATGCTCCTACGCCTGCTCTTCTTACTTGGTCTAAAGCCACATCCAGCGTGCAGTATGACACGGAGCAGGACCCTTCCTCCAGACCATGGTTGACCGAAGCTCCTTCTGGGTGAGAGAGGTTGTGTATTAACCTATAAGACCCGGGCTCTTTCTTAGGTACCACCCCCAGAGGTGACACCACAAAGTTTTCTAAAAGTGGCCTGTCAAAAGGGCCAGCCACTCTCCCTAACAGTCTCTCCTTCTCCACTTTTGCTTTGACTATCCAAGGCATCTCCCTAGCTGACCTTAAATTCTCTGCCTCTCTGGGGCCCTCACGACCCACGAAGGGTATCTTAAATCCTTCGCTAAAACCATCCAGAAGCAAGAGCTTGTCCCGCGGGAGCGGATACTTTAGCAGGAGGGGTAACATGTTAGACAGGATCACGGGGGAGGGCCCCTTTACAGTACCTGGATAAGCGTCGTATTGTGCGATGGGATGCACAGGAGGGGGGTGCTGAAGAGGGGAGGACATGCACTACTGTTATTGCTTGTTACCTGCATCCTTCGTGATCTTGGAAGTGCCCCCTTGCTGCACTGAACACGATCCTTGCAGAGTGGGAGCCCCCACATTTGTTGCATGAATGTGCAAACTTACAGGACTTTCCCCAAGTGCAATGACCGGAGTTGAAAGGGTGACATATCCCTGGGGACGACTTCTTGAACGACCATCTGTTGCCCCCTCTCCCTCTGTAGCCACCCCGAAAGGACTGTCTATCCCCCAGTGTCTCGCTACGCTGTGTGTTATTGCCTGAGTCCTTATTCCCCTGCTTCTTATCTATACTCCCCGCATTGCGGAGCAGGTTGGAACCCATGTGATCTAACCACAGCTGTACTTCTTTTTGGTCCCATCTCATCTCCGGGCACAAGGACATTCGTCTCCTAAATTCTAGGTCGTAACTCACCCAACCCCGCCCGCCCCGACGAGCAGCTTCCTTCCTGATCAGTGTGCTGTATTGTACGAGCGCCTGTGCCTGTTCTGGGTGTTTCTCTAATATAACTGCCTGTAAGATGGCAAACGCATCTAGCCAATTCTCGATTGTCTTCTCTGCCCATTGCTGGTACTTTGTCTTTTTATCCTCCTCTTTCAACCCAGCTTTCCTGACGTCAGTGCCTTCCTGTCCTAATAGCAACAGCGAGAAGATATCAATAAGTTCCCTCCTCCATATCATTTCTTTGGCAGCTAGGGGTACCTGCTAGGCCAAATGACAATGACCAGACAGTAGGGCTGCTGCCGCCACCTTGGGCTCAGGAGTAGGTGCGGACAGTGGTGCTGCAAGGAGAACTACGCTATCAGCGCTACCTGCGGAAGAAATATTATTTGTCAACAAAGGAGGTAGCAAGGCACCACTACAGAGAGTAGGTGTAGAAGACGTACCAGGGGGTGGAGCTGACTTGATCAACTCAGTGTCTGTGGAGATGGAGGTTACGCCGGTGTTGGCAGGAGTGGATGTTGAAGGAAGAACAGGTGCCAAAGGAGGAGGAGGTGCCACGGCTCCTCCAGTGTTTCCGCTCGGCAGCGACGTGGAGGACGACGTCACCAGAGAACTGGAGCTGGCCACTTGAGGGAGAGTCGATGTCGATGGCATCAAAGCAAGCGGCGGAGCGACCCACACAGAAGCTGCCGCCTTCGCACCCTCGCCGCCGTCCGCAGCACTATTCAATGTCACAACAGGTGCTGGGGAGACCTTATTTCCCAAAAGCTCCTTCATGAAGTCTTTCAGGGAATCGGACAATTTACCAAGGTCCTCTCGTGTGGCGTAAACAGCTGAGTTCTGTATAGATACCTGTGGAACCACTGGTGACGCACACGGTGATGCGGCTCGAGGCGGGGGCTCAATTTGAGCTATCACTGTCCTGCTCTTGCCTGCGGGAGGGTCTGGCGGTAATTCTTTGGACGTTTGCTTCCGCGCCCTCTTAGACGATCTAGTGTGACCGGCCTCCTGCAAGTCATGATCCGGGAGGGGAGCCTCGCAAATGACTCCGGAGTCATCCCGTTCGACATCCCTCGCAATCCCCTTGGCCCAGGATAGCCCCTTCCCCCTGGCCAGCTGCATGAACGCCGCCAACTGCGCCTCCTGTGACGCATCAGGCAGCGAGTCGTCCACCTGCGACATCTGAGAGAATAGCGATGGGGAGGCCTGGCTTTCCATATAGCGTTGTGGGCTCGACTCGGAATCTGCGGGGGGAGGATAACGGAGAATGAGAAAAGTCCTTGGCACTCTAGTAGCTCGGGCAACCCCCTGCGGGTCCAACAATGTCCATGAACCCTGGTCCCTGACTTACTTACTCAATCAGTGGCAATTAGGCGTAGGCGAGCTTCAGGCCTGACCCAGACTTCACGGTGTGCAATGCTGAATGGAAATAAAAGAGAGGTTTCAGCAAAATATCCCACACTGCGTGGCCAGTTGCTCCTGACAGCCTTCAGCCCAGCACTGCCCTGCCCCCCTCCTAAACACCTTGTTATCAGCAATCCTTGTTATACCTGCTCCCAATCCTGTTTCCACCGTCCCCTCAGTGGTTGTATGCTTCCGCAACAATTCCCTGCAATAGAAAAAAGTAATAGCCACAAACCGCAACTGTTTTACTCATAGCCAGCGTACTGACCACAGTACGCCCACAGGTTTACCTCTGTATCTATCCAGGGCGTCCGTCCAGACAACCTCCTCTCGCTGATGCTCTGTTGTAAACAAAAGAAAAGTCGTGAGTACCACCAGTCCCCCCACCCCTTAAGACATGCCCTGGACCTCTCCCTAAAACCTGAAACAATTTGTTGTAAATTACATCCACTCAGAGCTCAATTACAAGCAACGCCTATCTAGTATAAATGATGCATCCCAATCCTGAGCCACACGTTGTGTGACTAATAGCGTGTTCCGATCTTCTCTGACGTCGCTGCCCTGCAGAAAACAAAACAACATATGAGTCCCCCCTTCCCCCCTCCCTTACAACTTGAACCAAAGAGTCCATCCCCTGAGCCCAATAATGTGTTACAAATATATAAAACGAAACAGTCTACAAGTGTAACTAAGTACCATTTGGGTTATTTTATTTTAATGTGTACATTTATTTCTTTGCGCGCTTATATACAGCGTGGATCTCGCCCTAAGGCGCTAGAGCGCCCCCCCACAGGAACAGAACTGATACATGAGAACAGTACAAGTGAACCCAATACAAGAGCAAACGTTCATTGAATGAGGCAATCGCCTGTCAATGTCTATAGCCCAACAGCACTTTATCCGCTAAGTCAACGAAAGTATAATCTATAATTAACTACGCCGGCTGCTGCGCTCGAAGGCCAGCGCAGACAGCGGCGAGCGAGGCGGGGCTGCTCGAAGCTGTGAAGGAGAAAAAAAAATAAAAAAACGGTCTGCGCATGCGCGAAAACGCGCCTGCGCGAAAACGCGACCGGCGGCCATGTTCGGGCCAGGCAAGTAAAGTAAAGTTAAGATGGCCAGAGCAAGCCCCCAGACCACCACGTGGACCTCCTAATGAAATCGCCCAGATCGGCAGGGAGTCACCAGCCAACGCGGGACCCAAACCACGAGGACAACAGCAACCGCAGGGAGCCTCACCGGGGAGCGGGCCCGCGCCGCTCCGAGGCCGCTTGCCCCACCATGTCCCCCCTCCCGGGCATACCCCAAGCTGCATCTGAAGCAGGAACCAAGGCCACCCCGGCGACCACGCTGACCCACCAGAGGCCTCCCGCACACAGCCTGCGACCCGCCGTAACAAGGTGAGGCCCCTAAAGACGCGCGACTAACGTGCAGCAACCCCCCTCCCCCCCTAACCAAACAACTCCCGACCCCAAGGCGCTCGAACTCTCTGCCCAACGGAACCGACGCCCCCCAATCCGCCCAACCCGATCTCCCTAACCCCCAGCCATAGCTGCGGCAGCCTCCTGCAAACTTCGCCGTCCTGCGCCTCAGGCCTACAAACCGAACAGAGGCACAAGGCAACGGTCGCGCGCCCCAGCCCGAGGCTCCCAGGGCCCACCCCGCGCCCTCCACCCCCCATAAACCAAGCACCTAATATCCCTCCATACACTCACCTGAAAAAAGTGCCGGGCAGGCACACGATCGTCGCAGGGCGAAGGGGGGTTGAGGGGGCGAGGGTCAGCTCGCCGCCGCGTCCAGGAACAAAGAGGGCGCTTGACCCTCGCCCCCTGGGTCATATAGACACTCCCGCCCGCCCCTGGCCATAAATGACATCACCAGGGGATCCTCCGGACCCCCAACCACTAGACCGCTCCTGGGTCTGTGCCATCCTCTGGCACTAAGGGTGGCCGCCCGCGTAGGTGGCCACCTTTGGTGTCCCGGGGCAGCCAAACAAATGTTTTGGTGGGGTCTGCGTCACTTACGTGACTCAAATCTGAATATAAATCGAGAGTAATTGCCGGTAGGGTTAAAGTGTGTGGCGCGCTCATCCACTTGTGAACTGTAAGGAATTGTTAATACTGCTCATTTGAGTGACATATCTGCACATTGAGCCCACATACACTGCCCTATGTGTCAATTCCTTTGATCAGTGGTGGTGGTGGAGGGATCCTGATCCCGCTCAGTCACTCTGTCAGGATATGGTCCATCCAGGCTCTGAGGTGGGGGAAGGCAGACACAGGTGGTCCTACTGAGCCTAAAGCACCCACGTGAGCACTGCTGACCCCAGGAGCATGCAGTGGGCCACACTCTCTGCTTTCTAGCAGCAGCTACAGTACTGTTCAGTCTCCCTCCTAGGCAGCGCACCTGCACTACAGGCCTGAAGTATTCTTTTTTTTATTTAAAAAAACTTTTTATTAAAATATAAAAACCTAGAATATACATCTGGCTTTCTGATATACAGTACAAAATGTGGCATGCTTCGCCTTCGTGTTCTCCGAGAAAGAGAGGAGAAAAAAAGAAAAAGAAAAAGGAAGAAAGAGAGAGGGGGGGCTAGTTGTATGTCCTTGGCTGGGGTCTCGTCAGCTGTGCATCTAGGAGCTCCCACACCTCTTCTTTTGCGTTGTGTTCCTTTGAGAAATTCCCGGTTATGTTGTCTGCTCCTCTGAGAAAGGTGACCCAGTTCATCCATGTTTTAAAATTGGCTTTGGCTGTGTTTTTCCAGTTCGTCAGGATTATTTTTAGGGCTGCTGTGATCAGTAAGTCTAGTAGGTCTCTTTCTTCTTTGCTGTTTAGGTCTGCTGTCATGTGTTCTGTGGCCAGGCTTACAAAGCTGATTGTTAAGTCTTTATCGAATACATCGTTCAGGAAGCTGTTCACTTTCATCCAGAACTTCCTGACTTTAGTGCAGCTGAAGATCAGGTGTTCTAGAGTTCCTTCCTCTTTCCGGCAGTTCCAGCAGTCGCCTGATTCTGTGATGCCTATTTTGTGGAGTCTTGACGGTGTCCAGTAGGCTCTGTGGAGTAGCCAGAATTTTGTCTGGGCTAGTTGTGGGGTTATCTTGTTTGTCGATGCCGAGTGCCACATTTTGCCTCGTTCGCTGTCGTTTAGCCGCCTTCCCAGGAGTTGTTCCCACGTGTTCGTTGTTTTCTTGTTCAGTGACGATGCGGTTGGGTTGAGGAGCTTGTATATCTTTGCCGTTTGGTGGCCTGCCGAGTTTAGAGTTGGCAAGTATTTGATGATGGTTGGTTCTTCCTTGCTTAGGTTCGCTTTCGTTATGGCTGTTTTGATCTTCAGGAAGGTGTAAAGTTCCCGGTTCGGGAGCCCGTGTAGTTGTTGCAGGTTTTGGAATGTTAATGGTGACTGGTTAGTTTCTAGCTGGCTTGGGAGGCTTATTCCTTTCTCTATCCATGTATCATTGTGCATTGTTGCTCCTTGGTAGGTTATCTTTGTGTTGAACCAGATCGATTCCCATGTCGTGCCTTTCAGTTTCCGTGCCATACGTTTGTCTATTTTCATCAGTGCCTCCTTTGTGTGTCTCAGTATCGGGTTCAGTCTTTGGGGGTGCTTGTTCGCGGTTAGAAGCGCTACGGGGTTTAGCCCCTCCAGAATGTTCCTTTCCACCTCTAACCAGACAGGTTCGTAGCTTTGGGTGTTGTCTAGCCAGAAGCTTCCTTGCCTCGCTAGGCAGGCTGTTTGGAAATTTTTAAAATTCGCTAGGTTGAGTCCTCCAAGGTCTTTCGTTAATCTTAGCTTCTGTAGGTTGATTCTAGGTTTCTTGCTTCTCCATATGAAGTTGTTTATGAGTTTGTCCAGTTTTTTGTGGAATGTGTCTGTCATCAGGAGCGGTAGCATGCTGAGCGTATAGTTGATGGCTGGCGTTACCATCATCTTTATTGTTTCGATCCTGCCCCACCAGCTTATGTATTTGGGTGACCACAGGTCTAGTCTTTCATTTATCTTCTTCAGGGTTGACTCCTCGTTGTGTTCGAATGTGGATGTTAGGTCTCTCCCGAAAAGCAGGCCAAGGTATTTGAGTGGTTTCGTCTGCCATGTCAGTCCTGAGTCACCAAGCACCTCTCTGGTGGTGTGGATGTTCATTGGCTTACATTCTGATTTGTCTTTGTTGAGCTTGTATCCCGAGGCTTCAGCGTATTCTCCTATTGTGTCCATGAGTGCTGTTATTGACGTTGACGGGTTAGTAGTTGTGATGAGGATGTCGTCCGCGTATGCTGCCAGTTTGACGGTTTTTTCTTTGATTTTGACGCCTGCTATTTCGTTATTGTGTCTTATTCTGGCTAGTAGAGGTTCTAGTGCTAGAAGGAAGAGGCCCGGTGAGAGGGGGCTCCTCACTGGTGTGAGTGTTTCCGATGTGCTTCCATTTACTACCACTTTTGCTTTTGGTTCGTTGTACAGGGCCATCACCATCGATCTGTATTTGGTCCCTAGCCCGAACCTGCTCATGCAGTTGTTTAGGAATGGCCAGGAGACTCTGTCAAACGCTTTTTCCGCGTCTAGTGCTATCATCACCGCCTGTTTGTTGCTGTGTGTAGTGTGGTTGATGAGATGGCACAGCAGTCTTGTGTTGTCTTGCGATAGTCTGTTTTTGATGTATCCTACTTGCGAGTTGTGGATCAGGTTTGGCAGAACCTTGTTCAGTCTATTGGCCAGTATCTTCGCGTATATCTTACAGTCAACATTTATGAGCGAGATCGGTCTGTAGTTCTGCGGGTATTGTGGGTCCTTCCCCTCCTTGGGGATTATTGTGATGTTCGCTTCGCCCATGGACTCAGTCATCTTGCCTCTTTGTATGCAGTGAGTGCATGTTTCCGCCATTAGTGGTTTTAGTTGTTGGCTGAAAATCTTGTAGAACTTTGCCGTGTACCCGTCCGGACCTGGTGCCTTGTTCGGTTTGAGCTGGTTGATGGCTATTTCGATTTCTGTGTCCGCTATGTCCACTTCTAGTGCTGTTCTTTCGTCTGGAGTGAGTTCTGGCAGGGTGGTGTCGTTGAGCATGGCTGTGCCGCCGTCTGCTTTTAGGTTCTTGTCCTCGGTGTATAGTTCCTGGTAGAACTGCCTGAATACCTCGAGTATACCTTTGTTCGTCGTTTGGGACCTATTCGTTTTGTCTGTTATGGCTGCGATTGTGTGTTGCCTCTGTTTTGCTTTTAGGTATGATGCCAGTTGTTTCCCCGCCTTGTTGGCGGCACATAAGTTTATGGATTTGAACTTATTCAGCCACGTGCCGGCTCTTTCACTTAGAATTTTGTTCAGCTCGTATTTCTTCTTTGTTAGTGTGGTCAGGGTATTCTTGTCCGTTATGTTGGCACAGTGCCCTCTCTCCAGTTGTGTTATTACCTCCTCCAGTTCGCTGATCTTCTTGTTCCTGCCACGGTTCATTCTTGCTTTCATGTTGATAATTTTCCCTCTTAGCGTAGCTTTGAGGGCGTCCCAGATGGTGCTTTTCCCTACTTCATCATTGTCATTGTGTTCTATGTATTCGTTTATTGCGTCTTCGATTTCCTTCACGTTGTCTTTGTTCTGCAGGATGTCGTCATTTAGCCGCCATCTTCTCGTTGGCCTCTCGTTGTGTCTTCCATGTAGTGATAGTGTGATGTGTGCATGGTCAGAGATGGTTATTGGCGCGATTTCTGTGTGGTCGATTAGGTGTGTGTGGGTATTAGACATCAGTATGTAGTCTATCCTACTGTAGGAATTATGTGGATGCGAGTAAAAGGTGTATTCACGTGCACTTGGATTTTGTAGCCTCCCTGGGTCAGCAAGGTGTAGTTTGGTGCACAGGTCCTTCAGGGTGTTGGTGTTTTGAGATTCGTGGCTTATTCTATGTGGGTGTCTGTCCGTTGCCTGGTCCATTACCCTGTTCATGTCACCCGCTACCAGCAAGAGGTCTCCTTGAGGTCTCCTTGAGGAATGTTGGAGAGCATCGTTTCCACTTCCTGCCAGAATTTCTTATCCTCGGAGTTTGGCCCGTAAATGTTGGCTATATGTATTTGTTCTTCTCCTCTCAGTAGGCTCGTTATTAGTACTCGCCCTTCCTCATCTGCGCTTGAGTTTTTCAGGGTTAGGTTAGCTTTCTTGCTCAGTATGGTGATTACACCTTGTTTCTTCCCATTTGCTGGCGAGCAGAAGACTTCCCCGATCCACTTTGCTTTCAAAAGCTTTGCTTCTTCTTCTGTGAGCTTGGTTTCTTGCAGTGTGTAGATGTCGCCTTTCAGTTTGGCTAGGTGGTCTAGTATTTTCCTCCGTTTGATTGGGTGGTTGAGGCCTTTTACGTTCATGGATACCACCATGGTGGTCTGGTGTTATCGCTGTCTTCCGTGTTCTTCACTAGATGCATTGCTGAATGTTTTTTTGGTCTTCCTTGGATCTTCCTAAGAGCCTCCCGCGAGGACTGGCGTGTTGGGTGTGGGGTGATAGGTGGGAAAAAGATATATGAAGAAAAAGATAGTCTAGTTATACATTTACGTACTGTACCATTCGCTTTTCGGTCTACTTGTCCCCTCCTTCTCCCTCGTCCTCCCCCCCACCCTCCGCCTGTGGAATTGTGGGTGTGCGACAGCAAAGGTCCTCCCGCTCTCTCCCCCCCCCCAAGTCTCTGTCTGTTGGGAAGGTGTAGTGCTCTTGCCCTTGTGTCTTTGTATGGTGTTGGCACACTTAGTTCGGTTAGTGTCTCTTATTTGTTATTCTGAATCGGTCTGGGTTACAGGGTTTTGAAAAGGATATAGCTGGTTGTCTTCTTCTTGGTAGGCCGCAGCTGCTCCCTTTCCCCTGTGGAGGTAGATGCGGTTGTGTCTATGTGCGTGCACCAATGTGCGTTGTCTGAGGTAGTTTAGTTCGTGTCGCGCCTAGCTTGGCTCGAGAGTTTGCTTCACTTAAGTTCTCTTGATTGTCAGTGCGCGCAAGTAGTCTCTGTTGCGGCTTTAGGTCGGGGGCATGGTCTCACAAGGTTTACGCAGGTTTTGCCCGTGTTGTATTCTTCTTTGCCCTTGTTTCACTCCCCTCCTCCCTCAGCTCCTCCCTCAGCTCCGTCCGATGATGCTCTTCGCTTTGCTCCTGGGCTTAGTAGCTCCATTTCCTCTGGTTCCGGGCCTTTTAAGTATCTCCGTAGGTCGCTGGGGTCCTCAAAGAGTTTGCTTCCATGTCTGTCCGTTATCCTCATTCTGGACGGGCCAGCGAAGGTGAAGGTGATGTTGTTTCTGCGCACTTGATCTCGTAGGGCTAGGAACCCTTTCCTTACTTCAACTGTGATTTTTGAAAAGTCTTGAGTGATTATCACCTTCTTGCCATTGATCAACATTGGCTGGCCTTTCCTAGCTACAGCGAATATGGCGTCCGTATGGTTGGCTCGTAAGGGCTTGCAGATTATTGGTCTCGGGATGTTGCTGTTTGCCGGTTTCTTAGCTGGGATGCGGTAGGCTTTTTCGATCTCGAATGCCCTGTCGAAGCTAAGGCCGGTAAGCTTCGGAATGGCCTCCAGCATCAGGGCGCACGCGCCGGGGGTGTCTTCTTCCTCTTCGGGGACTCCCATCAGTCTGACGTTACCTTTGCGGCTTCTGTCCTCCTGTTCCGCCATTGCTCTTTGTAGTGTTGAGGTTCTCCTTATCACTAAGCCCAGGTCTTTGTGCATTGACCCTGTGCGGTCTTCGAGATAGCTCACTCTTTTCTCCGCTTCATTTATCCTTCCGTTGGCTCTGCTTTGCTCGGCTCTTATTGCTATCAGCTCCATTTGGATACTGTCCACGGTCTTTTTTGTGGCCTTTGTTAGGTCGTTGCCTTCCGTGATTTTCTTCAGTAGTGTGTCCAGCGTTATCGTTTCGTTTCCTTGGCCGTTTTGTTTTTTTGCTGGTGAGTCCGGAATGTCATTCTTGCTCTTTTTTGGGTCGTTTGTGATCTTCTTGTCGTCCTTCCCTGCCATGGTATCGAAACCTCTTCTGACCTGATGCGTTAGAAGTCTGCCTTCTTTCTGTTGCTGTTTATTTGGTTCCGCCCTTGGATCTCTTGCTGCTCTGGTGGTTTGGTTGCTGAGTAGGGGCAGGGTGTCTTCTCTGAACCTGCACGGCCACTTAATGACGCGGGTTCTGGTCTTCGCCCCCGCCAGCCTCCTGCGTTTTGGGTGCCCCTGCTGCGCCTCGTGTCGCCTGCACTCCTCTGCAGCTCGCGCGCTTGCTTAGCGATTTCTCTTGGTTCGCCTCTGTTTCTTTTTCCCGCTGCGCGGTCTCCCATGCGCTGAGGGGTGTGTGCTTAGTGTGTTGGCTGGCGTCCAGACCGGTTCGTCTCGGCCCGCTTATTGTCTGTGCGCCCCTCCCCTGTGCTGTTCTTTCTCTTGGGCCGTTGCGTGCCTGTCTCTGCACACCCTTTGTCTATTTTGCTACTTCTCCGCTGTATCGTTTACTGCTGCGCTAAGATGGCCGCCACATGCGTCCTTTTCTTTTCCAAGATGGCCGCTGTGATATCGGTCTGCACCGCGGCTGTTTTTCTGCGTGAGGCTTGTGTGCGCCGCTTCGCCAGTTCCTACTTTACGCCTTATCTAAGCGCCGCAGCGCTTGTCTCTGTCAGTGCTTCTTCTGTCTTATATTTCGCCTGACTGGCCGCCGTCTCGCTCACCGCTGCTTAGAGTTGCCCGCCCGTACCTCTCTCCCTTTGCCAAGATGGTCGCTGCGTTGTCGGTTTGCCTCTCTGTCAGCCTTATGCTTACGCTGTGACAAGATGGCCGCCCCTTGCTTCTTTGCCTTTGCCAAGATTGCTGTTCATGCACTCGGAGGGTTTGCAGGCTTAGTTGCTAGCTCTGCGGTTCGCGTTTGGCTTTTGATCTGCCTTTCGCCAGGGGCGCGCTTACTTGGATATCGCCTCCTGGCTGCGGCCGGCGTTGGTTTGGTTCTGCCTATCGCCTCCCGCGTTCTCCTTTCCTCCTCCGGAGTCACGCCGCCATCTTGTGGTCGCTCCTTCCTCTCCTGCCCAGTTCTCCTTCTTCTTCACCGTTGCCTCGTTCTTTACTTTTTTGGTCTTTTAAGCCTCGCATGGGGTGCCGCTTAGGTTCCTACACGCCCTCGTAGCTTTTGGTCGCGTTTCCTTCGCGTTAGCCTTCGTCGCGCGCCGCTCGTTCGACTTGGGGGTCGGGCGCTCCGGACTTAGGTATCTTGCCTCCTTGCCATCCAAGCCACGCCCCCCACAGGCCTGTAGTATTCAAGAGCCCGATACCACACCCTAAACTCGGCCCTCTCTCCCGACTTGTCCTCTCACTCACTGTTGCTCCTCGGCGGAATGCTCTGGCTTCTTTAGCTGCTGGAGCTGTAGCCTTGAACAGCGAGCAAGGGTCCGTAAGGAATCCATGCTGTTCTACGCAGGAGCCACGGGTCTCCAGGCCTTCCGGGGGGCAGGAAATGAAGTTAAGGTAAGGAGAAACAGGCCATGCCTGGGAGTGAATGAAAACCACCACAGGTGCCAACATGTTGGTGAATATGTGAGTTGCTGAGTGAAGATAGCGTTCTCACAATTCTATGACAACTGATGCAAACAGGCTGTCGGCGCGAGCCTGCGCTATTAAAACACACACTACATGAGTCGCCCGATAGGGTCGCCGGCCGCCATTTACATAAAGAGACTGACCAAACACGAGCAGTGGCGTCACTAGGGTTGGTGTCACCCGGTGCGGGAAACTCATGGTGTCACCCCCTCACAACTTACTGCATGGACCATCTCCCCTCCGCCTGCACCATCTCCCCTCCGCCTGCACCATCTCACCCCCTGCCTGCACCATCTCTCCCTTAGCCTGCACCATCTCACCCTCTGCCTGTACCATCTCCCCTCTGCCTGCACCATCTTCCCTCTGCCAGCACCATCTCTCCCTTTGTCCGCAACATCTCCCCTCCGCCTGCACCATCTCTCCCTCTGCCTGCACCATCTCCCCTCCACCTGCACCATCTCTCCCTCTGCCTGCACCATCTCTCCCTCTGCCTCCACCATCTCTGCCTCCGCCTGTGCCATCTCTCCCTCTGCCTGCCCCATCTCTCCCTCTGCCTGCACCATCTCGCCCCTGCCTGCACCATCTCTCCCTCTGTCCGCATCATCTCCCCTCCACCTGCACCATCTCTCCCCTCTGCCTGCACCATCTCCCTTCTGCCTGCACCATCTCCCCTCTGCTTGTACCATCTCCCCCTCTGCCTGCACCATCTCTCCCTCTGCCTGCACCATCTCACCCTCTGCCTACACCATCCCTCCCTCTGCCTGCACCATCTACCCCCTCTGCCTGCACCATCTCCCCCTCTGCCTGCACCATCTCTCCCTCTGCCTGCACCATCTCCCTCTGCCTGCACCATCTCACCCTCTGCCTGCACCATCTCTCCCTCTGCCTGCACCATCTCCCCTCCGCCTGCACCATCTCACCCTTGGCCTTCACCATCTCCCCTCCGCCTGCACCATCTCACCCTCCGCCTGTACCATCTCTCCCTCTGCCTGCACCATCGTACCCTCTGCCTGCACCACCTCTCCCCTCCGCCTGCACCATCTCCCTCTCTTCATGCACCATCCCTCCCCCTCCGCCTGCACCCCCCTCCCCCGCCTGCAGCTCTTTTAACACTTTCCTCGTCGCCTTCTATACCCCCCCACCCCATGGTTTCCCCCTCACAATTCTCGGCTCTTAGATAAGCGTGGCTCAATTACACCCGAGTGACTTACCGCACTCACCTATAGTTACCCAATAATAAGTCAGCCGGACAGTGGAGAAGAATAATAAAAACAATTTATTAGGCCACAAACTCCCATATGAGAGGGCCCTGTTCGACCTCACCCCTAAGAGTGCGCCGAGAAGGACTGACTCATATCATTACAGTAACACATTATAATACGAAAAGCAGAGTAAGGAACGCCCATTTGTGGAAAAGTACTGGACCCCTGAGATGGTGAACAAAGGTCTCATACAGTAGGCATCTGCACCTGGAATTGCAACATTTTCTTATCTAAATCCAAGGACACGGAGCCAGGCCTTAGCATCTCCAGCACATGAGAACAGAGTGATAAGAGGCTTCGCTAGTAGTTTCAGTCACAGTGGGCTGAGAGGCAAAAATGCTGACATGTGGAATATTCCTATTCCTACGGGAGGGGGAATGAGCAAGTGCAACGCGCACGAAAAGAGAGATGCTTCAAAATGGTGGCACACAGGCTAAGCTAAGAATAACTGTAATAATGTCACACGCATAAATGAATAACTATCGTTAGAATAGAAACGAAAATGCATAAATGAACATATCATTTGTTAGACACACTCTGCTAACTTATAAGCACACTATGGAAGTGGGCGGGGCATGGAAAACTAAAACCTATCAGACCCTCCTTTTAGCAAGTGTGGCTAACATAATTGATACCTTTATTAGCCAAAAGGAGAATCTTTACATCAAGTCTAAGGGCCAGTATAGCATGTTAATCAAGAACATCATCATCAATAAGCATCAGCCAACGGGAGTCATAAAGTTCAAGATCATTGGAAGCAAGGAATTGTTTTGTCCGTCTTTTAGGGGCTCGTATGTTACTGGCACACATAGAGCAACAAGGAGGAAGGCAATACACACAAAGGCAACATGTCAAAAGGACACCAATGACCCCCACTAAACCCATCAATATTTTCCAACCCCAGGAGGAGAAAATACCCCAGAACCATGTCTGCAGGGACCATGTACCGGTGTCCTGATGGAGTTCGGCCGCTAACCTATGGAGCTTCTGTACACCTAAATTAACTGTCGGGGCGGAGTCAGGGATGTACACACAGCAAGAGGTCCCGATGACGCGGTAGGCTCCACCCCTATCTGCAAGGATGACGTCAAGCACCATTCTGTTCTGGATCGTAAATAATCTCATAGCCTGCATCTCAAGAGACATATTGGCTGCAATATCAGCCTCTGTAGTCACCACCTTTTCCATGACCCTTGACAGACGTCTAATGGCTCTACTGTTAAAGATAGGACCCCAGAATGGTAATAGACCCTTCGAAAAATCTGTGAATTGTTGCCCAGCAGTGCCAGTCTGATCGACATCCTCTACCTGAAGATCCCTCCTTTTGCGCTGCCCTGGCATGATAGCAAACCGTCTGTGTGTTTTATGATAATCTGAAGGTGCCACATAAACAGGTGGAAGTAAGTACGCCAAGTAACATGTCCCACCCCAACCCTCAGGCAACCACAAATACCCATTATCTCTACATACGAAATAAATATTCGGGGGTGTAACTAGTGAAGGACTAAGGGGCAGTCGAATCGAGGCAGTCACATTGCAAAGGCTGTCGCCCACTTTAATCGGACCCCTACCCTGAATACAAAAATAAGGTGAAGGCCCTATTGTCGCTAGAGGTACCAGAGAATGGCCACTACCATTTGTAGCAGGGGGATGTCTGTAGGATAGGGAGGAGTTCAACTGTAGAAAACTCTCTCGCACTTTGTCAGTGTCATTAGGCATCGTTTCACCTTTTTCGAGCAAGTCTCTAAGAATTTTTGGTTAAAACGTCCATCAGTAAATTACCAGTTCAAAGGATGAAGGGGGCAGAGGGCGTACTCGCATTGTCATTGTTGACCCACTACCAGGGAGTCGTGGTGTCAGAGAATCAGGCTGCTGAAAGAACTTTACCATGCCTATCAGTGTATACCAACCCACACAGCTATTCACAGGAGTCAATTGAAGTGCCAGTAACCTGTCCTTCTTATATGCAGCAGAAGGGAGCAACCCACAGACCCAGCAATCTGTCACATTATACACAGCATGAGCATGATGCAAAGTTTTTATGAAAACATTATCACGGTAGCCTTTCCTCATACATTGTTCACCATAATCAACAGTAATCATGTTGTGCTCTGGTAAGAGAGAGGGAGTAGGAACCAGTTTGTGGATGGGGTAAGCTTCATCCAGAAAGAACAGTATTCCAAGCATTATCAAGAATATAATAATGAACACCACAATAACCACAATTTTGCCTTTTCGTGGTAGAGCATGCCATGGTGAATCTTGTTCTGGTCGGCGAGGAGCAGCAAGAGGCTGTTCCTCCTCTGGGATAGGACGGCCAAAGGGATACATTTCACCTAATGAACAGACCAAGGGATATCCTAAAAATTCCAAATACTAGGGGCACTACTAAAAAGTTCCAGACATTCCAAAACCGGCCGGAGGGGTTCTTCACCCTTCAAAAGGGCTCTTCTCCCTATGTCCGTTAAAGCCTCATAGGCAGGCTTTCAGTCTCGCAAACCCTAATCCCTCGATGGAGTCGCACAACTGCAGCAACTCAGGAGCACTGAACTTGGGCCCACACACAACTCTAGCGTCCCGTTCAGCAGTGTCTCAAAAGTGCACCAGGGCTCTTTCAGCAGTCCATCCCTATTACTAGGCTATCCTCTTTAATATAGTCCACTTCTAATCCCTACCTCAGCCCTTCTTCCAGTGCTCAGTTCTTTCGCCTCTCTTTCCTGGGCCGCAAGTTATAGCGAGTGCTCCCTCGTACTTCGGGGTCTGAGAACAGAATTGGGGGATCACTTTCAAAAGAGGTGGCTTCCGTCGTTTGAGCACTGTGACCAAAAGAAGCCTGGCTACTTGTACTCAGGGCTGGCTTCCGCGCGTTCTCGTTATGCACCTCCTCGGTCAGTAAAGCATCAGAGAAGGGGAGGTATCTAGGAACGCATTCCGTCTCGTGATCTGCGACGCCACCTCGGACCCACTCATCATAGGGTAGAGGAAGGGGAATTTTCTTCACATGGGAGGCATGTGTCCATGCCTTCCGACCCTCCACTCGAAGTGCGGTGCGGGTGGTGAGGAGCACCAACTTTGGCTCGGACCATCTAGGCTCCAAACAGGACTTCCGCTGGTATTTCTTCACCACAACCCAGTCCCCTGGGTTGATGTTGTGGCCAGGCCCATCAGGCAACGGCTTCAGTGTGTCTGCTACCTGCTGATGAATAGAACGAAGATCTTTAGTCAAAGCATACAGGTAATCTATCAACAAAGGGTATTCTATCTCAGAGAAACATTTAGGTCTAGGAACACCCCACACATTTGCAGGCCTGCCGAATACAATTTCATGGGGGGAAACACCTGTCTTAGAATTCGCTGTTACTCTTGTGGAAAGTAGAGCAAGGGGAAGCGCATCTGGCCAGCGTAGCCCTGCACTCTCCTGTATCTTGGCCATTTTAAGCTTCAGTGTACCGTTGAATCTTTCAACCAAACCCACAGCCTGCGGATGTTGGGCTGCATGGAATTTTTGAGAGATTTGTAATCCCTTACAGATCTGTTTCATCAGTTCAGAATTGAAGGACGTGCCATTATCGCTCCAGATCACTCTAGGTAAACCATACCTACTAAAATACTCCTTGATCAGCATCTTAGCTGTCGATATGGCTGTACAGTCTTTTGTTGGAAAAGCCTCCACCCACCTACTGAACGAGCACACCACCACAAGGACGTATTTAAGGTTATTCACCCTCTCCATTTCAATATAATCCATCTGTATCACTTCAAAGGGATAGGATGGAGGTGCGAAATTACCTACAGGGACAGGTGTTCCCTTCTCAGGGTTATGTCTGATGCAAACCATGCATCGCTGTACCAAATGTGTCGCCACCCTGGAAATATTTTTATTACTCCACACCGGATCTAATAATTTGCATATTCCTTTGGCGCTTATATGGGCTGGTCCATGAGCCATTGTCACCACTGGGAGGACATATGCATTCGGGAGCAACCATCGTCTTTTGTCTGACACATCCGTCCAACATTCATCCGAGTCCAACGGCCCCCCTCCATCCTTCCATTGTTTCAACTCCTCCTCAGTCGCTTTCTCTTGTATATTCCGCACACTCTGCACAGTGTCTGCAAACATGTTAACATCTGGTACCCACCTAGCTGGTCCTGCCACAAACATTCGTGGAAGTTTTGTCCTAGCAGTTTCTTTAGCTGTTTGGTCTGCAAATGCATTTCCTCGTCCTACATCATCCACCACTGCTTTATGCGCACTGCACTTAATCACAGCTAATCGTCTGGGAAGTGTCAGGGCTGTCAACAGTCGTAATATCAATGGGCCATTTTGAATCTTCTGTCCGTGTGATGTCAAAAATCCCCTCTCTGCCCACAGTCTCCCATAACTATGAGCCACGCCAAAGGCGTATTGGCTGTCAGTGTAAATGTTCACATCCAATCCTTCACTCAATTCACACGCACGCATCAATGCTATTATCGCTGCAGCTTGAGCTGAGTTGTACGGGACTCTAGAAGTCTCCACCACTGTTTGTAAGGTCGTGACTGCGTATGCTGCCGTTGTGGTACCATCTGCTAATTTAAAACAGGACCCGTCAACATACAGCTCCCCATCAGGATCATCAAGGGGCTTATCCGTCAAATCTACTCTTCCTTTTGTTTCCTCCTCTGTCCGAAACAAGCAATCATGAACCTCATCGTCTTTCTCATCTGAAGGGAGAGGTAATAGTGTGGCTGGGTTCAGGGTGGCACATCTTTTTATCGTTACATGTGGGGCAAATAATGTCATCTAATAACCAGTTAAACGAGCACTAGTTAAATGCTGCGTCTGTGTCCTGTTTAGCAAAATGTCCACAGCATGTGGTACCATCACGGTAAGAGCTGAACCCAGTACGATCCCTGCCGATTGTCTTATTGAGACCGCAGCAGCCGCTGTAGCCCTTAGACAGCGCGGCAATGCTCTTGCCACGTTGTCAAGTATAGCAGAGAAGTAAGCACAAGGTCTCTGTTTCCCACCAAAACTCTGGGTTAGGACAGACAACGCGCAACCTTCCGCCTCGTGCACGTAAAGTACAAAGGGCTTCTGGTAATCGGGTGTTCCCAAAACAGGTGCAGAACATAAAGCAGTTTTTAGTAACTCAAATGCCTCTTGACATGCAGGGGTCCAAGGTAGGGGTTCGCGCACTTCTTTGGTAGTCAGATACAGAAGGGGTTTTGTTAATAAAGCGTAATTAGGTATCCACTGGCGACAGTACGATGTTATGCCCAGAAATGCGCGCACCTCTCGCTGCGTGTTAGGTACCACCATGTTAGTTATCGCCTTGATGGGCTCCGGCGTCAGCCTTCTCCCGTCCTTCGATAGGAGATGACCGAGGTAGGTAACCTCCTGTCGACAGTATTGGAATTTGGGAAGGGACACCTTATGTCCTTTATGAGCCAGATGGTGTAACAATTTAACAGTAGACTCTCGGCATCCTTCCTCAGTGTCTGAGGCAATGAGAATATCATCCACATACTGCAACAAGACATTTCCCTGTGGGAGCTCCAAATCATCCAACTGTGCTTTCAAAGCTTGACTATAAATACTAGGACTTTCCGTATAACCTTGGGGAATTCTCCAAAATCTAAAACTTCGGCCAGCCAATGAGAATCCGAAGAGATAACGGCTATCTGGATGCACAGGTATACTAAAGAAAGCATTCTTAAGGTCCAGTTCAGAAAAATACTTAGCTGAGGGAGGTATCATAGTCAAAATAGTAGTGATATCAGAGACTACCGGATACTGAGGCTCAACCACCTTGTTAATGTGGCGTAAATCAATCACAAAACGATAGACATCAGGTGTACTCTCGCCAGCATCACCGGAGGGTCTCTTAAGAATTGGAAGAATGGGGCTATTACAACAGTTCGAATCCGTTTCCTCGACTACCCCAGACCGAATCAAATCCTGTATTATTTGCAACAGAGCCCTCTCCCCATCCCTAGATATTTTATATTGGGGTATTCGAGGTAGCTTCGCTCCCACCTTAACTTTTATGGACACTGGGGCAATGTCCCTCTTTCCCACATCAGTATCGCTGCTGGCCCACAGACTCGCAGGAACACCCTCCAGCTCAACCGGGAGGGGCTCATCGTTTGAGAAACACTGCTGCGCACACGCGACAGAAGGACCCAATGTTATGTACACACCATCTGGAGAACAGTAAATTGTAGCATTCAATCTTTTCAACAAATCCAGACCCAGTAAATTCTCACCACAATTTGAAGTTAAAAGGAAAGGAGAGTCAACAGTGAAAGGGCCAATCGTAAGTGCAAGAGGCTTAGAGATGGGGCTAACCACGGGGGTACCGGAGAACCCCACGGAAATATTAGTCTTGCCAGACAGAGCCGCCCCTGGGACCTGGGAACGTGCCACAGAACTTTTCGTAGCACCTGTATCCACTAAAAGTTTCTGAGGGGATCCCGACAAATCTGCCGTTACATAAGGCCCACGTTGATCAACATCCACAGAAACATGTCCCTCGCTCTGCCCTACGCTGTCCTAGTTATAAGAGAATCCTGTCAAGTCATCCATAGCATATGCATCACTGTAGAACTGCCGATCTCTGCAATCGTCGCCCTCCTTTTGAAAGTGTTGTCTATCTCTCCCTTCGTCAAAGTAATTCCCTCCCGGTCTCCTGCCTTCCTCAGACTGTCGAACATCCTTATTTGCGTCTCCCCGTCCCCGTCCTCTGCCGGGTCCAGCAGCGGACGGGAGCAGTGGGCAGTCTTTCCACCAGTGCCCCTCCTGTTTGCAGTTGGCGCACTGGTTCTGTCCCAAACGCTCTCTTCTCTCTCCCCTTCCGTAACTGTTCCCTCCTCGACCAGCCGTCACGGGCGGGGCTCCACGTCCCCGACCCTTCACCACTTGCTGCAACAATACCTTCGTCTTCAAATCCTTTGCCTTCTTTTCTTGCCTGTCCTTATTCTCATTTTCTCTATGCTCGTAATACTGGGCCATACTCAAAATCCCAGAAGGAGTGGATGTCGTCCATGTACTCTCTGACGCTTGCAATAGGGCTGATATTTCTGGCAACAGATTCGTTACAAATCTGTTAACAAAAAGACGCAGCCCTCCATCTTGAGATATATCCTGCCCGCTAAAATCCATGAACGTTTCCTCAAAACAAGTAAAGAAATCAGAGACTGCCTCATCCTTCTTCTGTCTGCAGGCCGTTAACTTATCCCAATCTACCTTCTTAGGTGGGATGAGTGAGTGCATGTATTTTATTATACGCCCTGGCAGTGCTAGTATCTCAGCCTTCGGCTTCTCACCTGGCTTTCGTTCTTTATCCAAATCCTTGAATTCTTCCCAAGTACCACCCAGCTCCTCCCTATGATCTGAACCCTTCACCTGTCTCCACACATCCACAGGAACCAATAATCCGAAAAACAATTCAATATCTGCCAAAGTCATAACCGTCGAGGAAGCTGCCTCTGTTAATTCTTTGTAATAAGCCGTTGGATTTATTCTCGAGTCAGGCAACTGAGCCTTCAAAGCTAATACCTCGCTCCTTTTCCAGGGCGTATACACCCACTGTTCCTGGAAATGAGCGTCGATACGAGCTCGGGTCACAACCTGTGTTGTCGGGTCTATTATTTCAGGTACCTCAGGGTGAAATACAGGGTGCACTTCACGCATCGGGTGTATCCCAGGGAAATGGGGTTCACCCACTGCTGGCAGCTCATTTCTGTATTCTAACAAAAACCTCAGACTACTGAACACCTCTTTTATTCCAGTGTTAGCCTTATAAGCATTATTCTTGATATCTCGAAGAATCGCCGGCGCCTCCCCACCATATCCCTGTTCCCACAATGCTATCAATGTTGTCGACATATGCCATAAAGCGTGTTGCTGCATCAAAGGCTCATAGTCTTTCATGGTAGACCAAATGTCTTCTAATGCATAAATGTTATTCCTGGCCCATTGACAAGCTTGATTAGCAATCATTGTCTTCTCATCCAACCCAACATTAGAACGCGTGAGTAACTTCCGTACCTGAGTAAATAGTCCACCTCCCGCTCCTCTAGTGGGAGTTAGCAACGCGCTCTGAGGGGTAGTACTGGCAGAAACAGTGAGGATAGCGGGACCAGCGGAGAGCGCCGGGGAGAGCACAGCAGACGCAATTGGGCTCGTCGCAGAGAAGGGGAGCAGGGGTGCAGTGGCAGAGGGGGAAGTTCGTCCAACCACGGAGGAAGCAGGTGTACCGGACAAGGGAGGGGCACGGACTTGGGGAACTGAAACCACCGCCTGAGAGGCGGAATCCACCAGCACGGGGTACAAGGACTGCGGGGCATATGGGGGAGGGGGTCGAGTGTTCAAAATGTCCTCCATCTCATCTTGGTCGTCTTCTCTCACTACATAACTCTTATTCTCTAATAGCCTAAAACGTCTATCTGCGCGCTCAATTCACAGCTCATTCTCTTTCTTAATGTGTTCCCTGGCCTTCTGCGCCATGGTCTGCGCCGCTCTCTTCTGAGCCACCTTCTCCTCCCTCATTTGCCGTTCTCGTACCTCCTTCTGCCACATCCGCAAAGAATCGAACATGCTCTGGCGGCTGCGCCTAGCAAACAATCTGTCTTGTAAATAATCTAATTTTGCTCCATCAAATGAGCCAAGCAAAGGCCACTGCAAATCCACATTATCTTTTGTATACTTATGCCACAAAGTAGAAAACAAAATCGGGGGTAAACCGTGCTTAACGTACATGTCGAAATTTGGAGAACCCTCCACTGGTGCAGGTTGGCTCTCGGCCAGTCTAACGTCTGAAACCTCACCACAGCACCCTAAACACCGTAATCTTGCTCTCACACAATCACACACTCACATAAAGGCTCCCACTTGCACACTTACTCGCTTACCGGTAGATCACACTCACAGCTTCAATGCACGCTACATGAAATCCGTACCAAAACACGTGTTACCAAAATGGGACAAGGCCCGTCGACCAAGTCCTGGGGAACCTGGACTCCACCGCAGACCGAACAGCGCACACCCGCTATTCCGAGACTGGGGAACAAATCCGTCTCCTGGGCAACACTACAGATCGGCATGCGCTACACCACATGGGACTCGGCGCTCTTCCCCGCAAACCACCACCCTAGGGGTTCGGGTGAGCCCCGAAATCCTTCCGTAGCAAACCGCCCGCCGACTGCAGTATTATCCAGTCGGATTATTACAAACCAACGTTCACCCAATCTCCATCAAGTCTGTCAGAGCGCCACTTGCACTCTGAGTTCCCCGGAGCACACTAGCCCCAGGAGCACACCGGCTCCTCCAATCACCAGAGACGCACCGGTCTCTCGGAGCACTCCGGCTCCTCCAAGCAACAGTCGGACCACTCACCTTCTATGCGTGGTACCGACCTCTACCGTTCTCCACCTCCGGCTGCCAGGACCAACACGGTCAGCTCCAAAGTTCCGCCTTCCGGACTCCGGCGTAGGATCATGGACCGGGACCTCTTCCGATCAGCAGGGCGGGGCAGCGCTGCGAGAACCAAGCTCGGCATCAAGTGGGTACCCGAGCCCACCGTGCCGACCAGAGGGTCTCCGGCCTTCTGCTACCCACTTACGGGTGAGAAAGGTCCTAATCGCGGAGTACCTGTTCGGGCGCCATCTGATGGCTATAAAGATACTATCTTTATAGTATAGCCATACTCAAGGGCTATAAAGGTAGCGAGGAGGCACCCGACTTTGCGGTAAGGGGGACGGTGGCAGCTCTCCCCGACTCCGCTTGGCGCCATTCTCAGAGCATTACTGCTCCTCGTTGTTTTAATTGTTGGAAACCGGCTCCGTGAGCTCGTGATCATTTTAACTCTGTTATTCTGGAGTAGCGTTTTAAAAGGGGAATAATTGTTGTTTGTGTTGAAAACTGATTACTAGTTGCACACTGCTAAAATAATTCTGCTTACCCACACGCACTGAGGGACCAGCTGCTATTGTAGTTCGACCTGTGCCTGCACGCCCAGTCCGACCCTCCAGCCAATCACGGGTGCGGAAGGCGGGGCAGAGCCAGGAACATCCAGGGAGGCGAGCGGTTAGCGCTCTAGCTCTCCCATACTCGAGGGCTATAAAGCAACTCGTCGGCTCAACGCGCAGTGTTGACGCGCAGTGTGGCGCCTACTCCTGCGCCTAAGACGAGCCGAAGACCAGCCCGTCTGCGCCCGTCCGCGACTGGACGGGGCCAGGGGCAGGGAGCTATGGCGGTTACTATCATTGGCTCGGAGCCATTCCGGCGCCTCGCTCCCTCGTATACCAGCCAGACCCTAAGAGATGTGGGTAGGTATGTCACAACACTGTGCTCCCATAGGGTAGGGAGTAGCCTGGAGGGACCGTTTACCTGCAGAGATTGCCTAACACAATTTACCATCAGCGCTGTAATCACTCCGTGTCAGCTAAGATCCACCTTATCTGTCCCCACTAAAGACCTTATAAAGTCGACTGTCAGCCCTCCTAACGACCCACTTCTAAATTGCAAGAGCCTTCTGTGCAATGTTCGCTCATTGGTCACTCATTCAACTCAGGTCTGGGATCTCTTAACATCAGAGAACCCACATCTTTGTTTCTTAACTGAGACGTGGCTCAAGCCCCACACTGTTCCGGCCATAACAATGGGGGTGCCGTTAGGATATAAAATAGTAAGGATGGACCGTCCTATTAAAACTGGAGGTGGGTTAGCCATTGTCTTCAAACAGGAAATGGAGGTGGTGGTTACCGAGACGGTGTGTAACCCACAAATGGAGCTCCTGATTTTTACTATTAACCCTGGTTCCAGGGAAACCAGGAAGGGTGCACTAGTCTACCGTCCCCCAGGTCCTCCTGGGAATTTCTCCATTCATCTTGTTGAAGCCTTAGCTCCCCATATGCAGGTGAATTCAGATTTTATCTTGGTAGGGGACTTTAATGTCCACAGTGAAATAGCTACCTGTGTGGAGGCACAGACATTATTGACGGATCTGGCCACGCTTGGCTTTAACCAAATGAATCAGGGTCCCACACACTTAGCTGGCCATACACTGGATCTTGTGTTATATAATTCTACAGCTATAAAATGTTTGCCTCCCATTCAAGTGGACTGGACTGACCACTCCATCATTGAGTTCTATACTCGCTCTAATCAGAAGGTAAAGGGCATCCAGAGGGCTATGGCCGATGTCAGAAGACCCTGGAATAAATTAACACCAGAGAGTTTTAGGGGGAAATATACAGAACCCAATTGGGTTGAATGTGGAGACAGTGTCACCACTGCATTACAACAAAAAGACAAAAGGAGTGGTGGAGGGTCCTAGGGGAGTTTGTTTATAGACCGTGAGAGTACCTAGTCCCCCAACTTGACAGCAAAAAACACGAGAGGTACCACTGCATTAGCCAAATTTAATGAAGCTGTAACCACAACTATAAATCATGTTGTTCCTTTTAGGACATATAAACCACGGCCTGCCCCAAAACAAGAAGTTTGGTTTACAGACGATCTTAGACAACTAAAGCTAACTGCGCGGAAGTTAGAAAAACGATGGAGAGTCACACGCAAGGTAGAGGATAGAGATAACCACAGGATCTCTCTAAAAAGCTACCATAAAGCTATTCGGACTGCTCGTAAACATCATATAGCAGCCCAATTATCAGCAGCTGGTAAAAATGCTAAAGCCCTTTATCAAATTCTACAAACTTTTACCAAGCCCGCAGCCTGTGAAACAGAGGGGATTGAGTCCCAGGAACTCTGTAACAACATCTCACAGTTCTTTGTCAGAAAAATTGAAGGCATTTACACTAAAATCTTAACCTCAAAAACCACCTCTAACAACACGGGAACTGTGGACAGTACGGTCCATCCACACCTTAGCATAGCAGAAAACAAGGTTAATAAGCTTATAGAATTCCCGCCAATATCTATGGAGGAGATAACCACTCTAATCACTCAAATAAATAGTGGGTGCCCTTCAGATATTATTCCAGCACGGGTCATGCCACTTTTGAGTGACGATCTGGGTGCTGGAATTCGGCAGATTGTCAATCTATCCTTGAGTACAGGGGAAGTCCCCCTTGACTGGAAGCATGCTCTGGTGAGGCCTCTACGGAAGAACAACTCCATTCCTTGGACCGACCTGACAAACTTGAGACCTATTTCTCTCCTCCCTTTCTTGGGGAAGCTCACTGAGAAGTTTGTAAATCGGCACTTATCCAAATACATTGAAAGTACGGGGGGACTAGATCCCTCCCAATCGGGGTTTAGGCCAAGGCACAGCACTGAGACCGCCTTGCTGTCCGTCGCTGACGATCTTCATATGCTACAGGATAAAGGTTACTCCGTTATCCTGGTGCTTTTAGATCTGTCAGCGGCGTTTGACACTGTGTCACATGAGATCATGACCTCCAGACTAGTTGACATCGGTCTGGGAGGCAAGGCGCTGGCCTGGCTAAGGAGTTTTTTCACCGAACGTACTCAAAGAGTCATACTGGGTCCTTACCAGTCAGAGGAGGTGGATATCTCAAAGGGGGTGCCACAGGGCTCCTGTTTGAGCCCAACGTTATTTAACATCTACGTGGCACCCCTAGCTAACATCATGAGATCCCACGGGTTTACTCCCGTATCGTATGCAGACGATACCCAACTCCTCTTTCCGTTTAAAATCATGACTCCTGAAGTACGTATCTCCTTTCCCCGAGGGATGAAAGAGGTGGCACACTGGATGGCAGCAAACTTCCTTCAGTGTAACGTCGCTAAGACTGAGGTGATGCTCTTTGGGGAAGCCAAACGCCTTTGGACTCCTGACTGGTGGCCTCAAGACCTAGGCCCAGTCCCTGAGCCCAAAGTGGTAGTGAAAGATCTAGGAGTTAAATTGGATCAGGAGCTCACCCTTAAACACCACGCTAATCAAGTGGTGAGCTCCTGTTTCCATGTTATTGGGCTTCTCCGAAGGGTATTCCCCCTGTTACCTGATACCACCAGGAAAACACTAGTTCAGTCGCTCGTGCTGAGTAGACTGGATTATTGTAATGGTTTGTTGCTTGCCGCAAATGAGGGGGTTTTGGCCAGATTACAAGTTGTGCAGAACACGGCTGCTCGCCTTGTTCTTAATGCTCCGGCCCGTACTCCCTCAAAACCGCTACTAAATAAACTTCACTGGCTTACAGTAAAACAGAGGGTGTTGTTTAAAACGTGCTGCATCATCCACAAGTGCCTCACTGGCAAAGGCCCTCCTTACCTAACTAAAAAATGTACTCCATACATCCCCTCAAGATCTCTGAGATCTGGAGATCGTGAATTGTTATGTGTCCCCAGGTTCTGGAAGACAAGACAAGGGGGAAGGGCCTTATCAGTAGCAGGTCCGAAGTTTTGGAATGAACTTCCTTATGAAATTAGATCATGTAAGGAACATTTCCCCTTTAGGAAAAAATTAAAAACTTTCCTGTTTAATTATTAGTTCTGGTTGGGCAATTAAAAATATAAGACAGGGCCTTCTTGCTCTCAGATGCTGCCAAAGGCGCGGAGATACTCCTCAGGGAGTCGATTCCCAGCGCGGTACAAGTGTGCAAATAAATAAATAAAATAAGCGTGGCTCAATTCCACCCGAGTGACTTACCGCACTCACCTATAGTTACCCAATAATAAGTCAGCCGGACAGTGGAGAAGAATAATGAAAATAATTTATTAGGCCACAAACTCCCATATGAGAGGGCCCTGTTCGACCTCACCCCTAAGAGTGCGCCGAGAAGGACTGACTCATATCATTACAGTAACACATTATAATACGAAAAGCAGAGTAAGGCACGCCCATTTGTGGAAAAGTACTGGACCCCTGAGATGGTAAACAATGGTCTCATACAGTAGGCATCTGCACCTGGAATTGCAACATTTTCTTATCTAAATCCAAGGACACGGAGCCAGGCCTTAGCATCTCCAGCACATGAGAACAGAGTGATACGAGGTTTCGCTAGTAGTTTCAGTCACAGTGGGCCGAGAGGCAAAAATGCTGACATGTGGAATATTCCTATTCCTACGGGAGGGGGAATGAGCAAGTGCAACGCGCACGAAAAGAGAGATGCTTCAAAATGGTGGCACACAGGCTAAGCTAAGAATAACTGTAATAATGTCACACGCATAAATGAATAACTATCGTTAGAATAGAAACGAAAATGCATAAATGAACATATCATTTGTTAGACACACTCTGCTAACTTATAAGCACACTATGGAAGTGGGCGGGGCATGGAAAACTAAAACCTATCATCTTAACAAAGTGACTGAAATAAACTCATTAAATGTGCTTTGCATTCGTGCAGTGGCAGTAAATAAAACAATATTAAACTGCTGCCTACGTTCTCGCAGGCAGAACGGACAAGATTGCCCTTACAAGTTACCAGTCTTGACTCATTGACAGTGGAGTGAATGTTAAAAACGAACATCACTTTGCCTGACGCGCAAAATATATTTGCACCCTCAACTTTCATATATTAAAATTTTTTCGTCAACATGGCAGTTATTTTGGGGGCTTTTTCTTGTATATAAGATAATAAAACAGACTTACAGAATGCGTCCTACACTAATCCTTAGTTAGCCAACACACCGACATGAAAGTGAGCGTTGGTTCTGCGCTCCTCTTTGCTTATGAAGTCAGGCAGGCAGCGGCTTCAGTGGGTTGTGGCACTTATGAAGCATTTATTTAGCAGAGAGTGCATTTTTTTGCCGAATAAAATCCATGCTCTGTTGCGCTGTATTCAATTTTTCCAAACAAATATTTCTTACTCATTCTGCACACGTTCCCTTGCACGCAGATAAATGGCGCGTCATTCCGCCACGTTATATGCTCATTTATGCATTACTAAGATGTCAAAAAGGTGTTGCAGTTTTAATAAGAGAGCTGTGTTCATGAGTATGAACGCATGATGATTTGTGCTTGCGACACTGAGAGGATTTGTAATGTTTACATAGACACAGAAGACACACTCGCCCTCACCTTCGAGCAGGGCTGTGTTACACAGCGTAACCAGATGGTGTCACCCCATGTGAGGGTGTCACCCGGTGCGGGCCGCACCCCCCCGCACCCCCCCTAGTGACGCCACTGAACACGAGCCTTTGGCTCGAAAACAGTTTATTAACTTTTAATTGAATGCTGGTTGCGCCCTGTTCAGCCCCAAAGTGCGTGACATTAAATGTGCGTGAAGTAAGTTAATTCCTCAGAAGGCCAGGGTCTAATCACGGGTTGGATCAGAGTGTGCCAGTTGTAGGAGCTCTGGCGCCCCAGTTGGCACAGCCGGGCTCAAAGCCCCGGTAGGCTTCAAAGCGCACGCCCCTTCCAGAGACCTCCGCTTTCTAGCAAAGCTGCGGCCGTGGTGTTCGCTCTCCTAATACCAGCGTCCGAGAATCAAAACACCTTCCAACAAATTGATGTACTCTTTAATATAGTCATCACATCATTACAGGCCTGTGCACCCTACGGCGGGTACGGGGGGATACGAGCCACACGGCCCTTTGTCTTGCTTCAATGAGGCCTGGAGTATTTATTTTATTTATTTATTTATTTATGCATTTTTATATAGCGCGGACTTTACCCGAAGGCGTCAGAGCGCTTCACAATAGGAACAGAAATGAAACATAATGAGAAACATTACAAAGAACATACTACAAAGGGAAACAACATTTACAACGCAACTTTTACAACGCACTACCATTACAACGCAACTTTTACAACGCAACATCCATTACAACGCACACTTTTACAACGCAGTCATTACAACGCATGCCACTACAACGCATACCACTACAACGCATACCATTACAACGCAGTCATTACAACGCATACCATTACAATGCAAAACTTACCATCCAATACTTACCCTACTGTTGCACCCCCTGGAGTTAGAATAGTAATTTTAACCCCTACACTATCCAATATTTTCCCTACTGTTGCACCCCCTGGAGTTATAATAGTAATTTTAACCCCTACACTATCCAACACTTACCTTAATTGTAATGTAATGTTATGCGTTGTAGTGGTATGCGTTGTAAAGGTGGTATGCGTTGTAGTGGAATGCGTTGTAAAGGTATTTTTAAAGATTTTGTTGTAATGGTATGCGTTGTAAAAGTGTGCGTTGTAATGGATGTTGCGGTGTAAAAAATGCGTTGTAAAGGTATGCGTTGTAAATGTGTGCGTTGTAACGTCATACATCCTATTACAAAAGCATACGTTACGTTACATAAGGTAATAGTGACAATTGTGAGCAAACAAAATACATGAGGTAGTAAATATTGTGGTCTGGAGGGAAGGGGGGAGAGAGCTCAATTGTGATATTGGCACTTCTGATTGACAAGAGCTAATCAGCTTACCTCCGCACTAATAAAGATGATGCCTGGCGGGGGCTGGCCATTGAGCGAACTTTCAGGGAGCCACAGCCTAGAGGGCCAGACACCAAAGATGCTCGATGTGCCTCTAAACTGTTTTAAGGTAACCGTTAATGGGTTATTTTCATTTGCATCATTCTCGTCACACGCCGACCTGCGGTCCCTTAGCTGTGTATGCGGAGCCACGCAGCACCGGCAGCCGACAACATGGAAGGGTCCAAGCAGAAACCCTGTCCGACCTCTGACGGGGGCTCTTCCGGTTCCCATACAAGAGGCGGGCTTTGTGTCTTAGTCAATTGCTGTGCATTTATATACATTTATTTGCCACATAGTTGGGGCAGCGAGGCTGGACAGTCGTTACATAAAAACGTGTAGAGCGATTGGGAACGAAATGGAGTATGCAAAAGGATATGCTACACTGAGGAGTTACACAAAGGTTATTATGTCAGCTGCGGAGCAAGTGAAGAGGCAAGTGGAAAGGAAATGTGGGAATTTTTTTTAAGCACAGGTACCAATAACGCAAACATTGCAGCTCCATAGTTCGTGTTCCTCAAGGAGCAATAAAAGGCCTATAACCTTTCCAACTTTAGACCGATCTCCCTCCTTCCATGCACCAGCAAGATCACAGAAAAATGTATCAACTCTCAGCTGTCTAAGTATCTTGAATCCAACGAATTACTTAAATCATCACAGACAGGCTTTCGCCCAGGCCAGGGCACTGAAACAGCGATGGTGACGGTGGTCGAGGAAGCCAGGAGGATCATGGACACAGGAGGATCAGTGGCAGTGATCCTCCTGGACCTAAGCGCGGCCTTCGACACGGTCAACCACCAGATCATGGCCCAGCGACTCAGAGACCTTGGGATCACAGGCATCGCCCTGTCTTGGCTGAAATCATTTCTGCAGGACCGCTCATTCCAGGTCATAGAGGGCAATTTTACATCGAAAGAGACCGGAGTGCCTCAGGGCTCCTCCTTGAGCCCTACACTCTTCAACGTATATATGTCCCCCCTGGAAAAGATAGTTACCCCACACGGGATAAAACTCCTGACACACGCAGATGATACGCAGCTGGTGGTTTCCCTCTCCCAGCAGGAAAATTCCACCATAGACCTCTACTCCTGCTTAAAAGACATAGTCAGCTGGATGGAGAGATCTCACTTGAAGCTGAATAGCGACAAGACCGAGATCATGGTGATGGGGAACCAAGCCCACTTCCATCCAGACTCCCTCTGGCCCCCCTGTATGGGCAAACCCCCAACTCCCAAGCCTGAGATTAAAAGCCTCGGTATATGGCTTGACAAAAACCTCACCATGCAAACCCAAGCCAGGAAAACGGCTGGAGTTTGCTTCGGTATCCTACGGTCCACCCGAAAAATTCTGCCATTGCTCCCTTTCCAATCAAGGAAACTCTTGATCCAAGGTCTCGTCCTATCAAGACTGGACTACGGCAACGCACTGTACCTGGGTGTCCCCCAGAAGGTTATAACTAAATTACAAGTAGTACAAAACGCTGCTGCTAGGATTTTGACCAACACTAAGACCCGCTGTTCGGCCAAACCAGCTATCCGCGAACTACACTGGTTACCCATCATAGAAAGAGTACAGTTCAAATCGCTCTGCCTCACGCACAAAATTCTCAATGGAAAAGCTCCCCCCATACTCAAAGATCTGGTCACTCCTTATATCACCTCCAGACGCCTCCGATCCTCTAACGCCCACCTCACACGAGTTCCTAAGATCAACAGAGCACGAACAGGAGGCCGTTGTTTTTCGTATAATGCTCCCAAATTGTGGAACTCCCTGCCCTCTGACCTTCGGGCACAACCCAATCTGCTTGCATTCCGGAAAGCACTGAAGACATGGCTGTTCCCATGAGCCCCCTCTTCCTATCTCATCAGTAATGGGTCAGCGCTGGGAAGCTTACGGGCAGCTATGCGCTTTAGAAATCTTATAAATAAATATAATGATGACCAAGTACATTACAAATAAATTGTAGTAACTAGGCTAATCGAGCAACATGATGATAACAACCCTCTTACAACCTAACGGCATCTGATTTCCTCACATTATCATTGTATATTAATGATTAGTAACATGTGCTACCTGAGGACTACAAAATGGCGTAAGTATGGGAAAAAAGGTTCTACAAGAAAAACAAGCTATTATATTGTTCTTTATCACGTCCTTGTTATTAACTTCTACCGTGGGAGCGCAGTAACTTTTCATCCGGTGTCTGGCAGACGGCCGTCATTCTCCTGCTCTGGGTCTCGCTGGTTGTATGGTTGTGCCTTTCATGCCACGTTTGGTGCTGCAGGGACAGAGTCTTGTCCAGTGGAGCGGGGGATTGCTGTACAATAAGACCAGCAGGGAAGGTGCTATATTTAGGGGTACGGGATCACTGTTGAGGCGACTGGAATGTTTGTGGCGACCCCCATACTTCATTTGCATGCCATCGTCACGCAGGGGCACCCGACGCCTGTAGGACGCTCCCTGTGCCCCCAACTCTCACTTATGGTAATTTTTAGGTCGAGGACGTCACACTGCGTAGCAGTGGGCTGAGTCCGAAGAATTTATGTTTTTAGGTTAGGGGGCTTGAACCCGCCCCTCTTCTCCATTGGCTGGCTTCCTAAACAGAGGCCAGACATTGGAGGAGAGGGGCGCCACTCGGTTGACGCCCCGTCTTTTTCGGATTCGGGGGCGTGTTTTTTGCGTGCTTTCTATCTGTGACATCATCTGTCACTCAGCAAAAAACACGCCCCCGAATCGCGAAAATTTCGGAGCTTTGCGGCCGCCATTTTTTTTTTAAGGTCAAAGACGGGGTATCTCACACACAGCGTCCTCGCCAAGCACACACTGACATCTTGAGAATTTTGGAGGGGTCCGGGCAACACACATTATTGGAGGCCGGTTTGGAACAACTGGCCTCTAAAGTCATTCTGGACGCCATTACCTTGGAAAAGAGCGCGGCTTTCATCCACGTACCACGTACGTAAGACAGCGGAAAGAGGAGCGCTTAAAACGCAGGGGAATTTAGGACACTAGAGACGCCACAAAAGTCACGGAGAACAAGCGCAGTGTGCCCTGAAGCTACAGTGCCTCGACAGCTCGGTGGGTTAAACGATCGCTGCAGAGCCGCATCTACCCTGCGCCTTTCATCCCGGTAAGGGTTAAAATGATTCGCATACAGTTATACAGCGGTAGCATAAGTGGAGACAGGAAAGGCAGTTCCCTGTTCGCCTGTCTCACAAAATGTCAACGTAATAGCAGGATGTGACTTCAAGATTTTTCTGCTTGACGTCTGACCTCTCAGTGTCACGACGCATCCCACTGTCTGGCCTTGTTTGTAGCCCTGAAGTAGTAAAGTCTACGGACTGAGCACTTTGTAAATCTGAAAAGAAATGGAGAAAGGTCCTATTTACCTTAAAACCGTGCCCTGAGCACAGGAAGCAATGCTTCCCTCGTCACACCGGTGTAGATTCATCAAAGCTGGGCGGGGAGGGCAAGGCATCAATCACCCTGCCGCACACGAGCATGAGGGGTCGTCTGGTGATGGCTAAGTGCAGACACCAGAAGCTCTGCGGGACTCCATGGCCACACACCTCTCTCTGCTCCAGGGGGCGGGTGCATGTCTGGGCACCATACTCTGGAGGAGACACTGACGGCACAGTGCACGCCACCACCCTGGTCTCTGCCTCACGCATGCCACAAGGGGGCTAAAAATGACCGGTGCTTGCAAACTGGCGACGTTTCAATAGAGGGCCTTCCCCACCACAGCCCTGCAACTTGACAAAACCCACAAAGCATTCTGCGAAAACGTGCACTGTCCGTGCACTTCTCGCTAGCTGCAGGGTAAGGGCATGCTTTCACTGGAGTTACCCGGACTTTCTGTGTTCGCACAAGGTTCGGGTGTAATTAGTATCTCGTCGCCCCCCACCTTTCATAATGTGACCAGAAAGGCTTTAAAGGCGTCCTTCGGGAGCATAAAGGGCCCTTACAGTGCAGGGAAATCTGGACTGGAGCAAGTGCCATCGGCATCTGCGTGGTACCTCCTGTCTGTGTGCAGACACTAAGGCGCGGGTAAAGCGGGAAAATCACCAGTGAAAATCAACTCTCTCTATTCGACCTTTATCTATTCTACTCATCTATTTAAAAGTCTCCCCCTTTCTAACCACCCCTTCGCCCCCTCAATCTCTCATCCCAGCATGAGTTCAAGGGATTTTGATCAATTAGACACGATTGCAGATGTGGCTGCAAGTAAACGTGCGCGATTTAACAGAGAATTCATCACTAATCCTTTACTACTCGCCGAAAAGCGCTACAACGTGGTAGTAAGCGATATATAAATACAATTGCATATTCCACACTGAACATACTGCCGGTTCGAAGGAGTAAAGTGCCTGATAGGATTGAAGAGGAGCTGTTTACCGCCCGCTATTGTGGGTGGGGGGGGGGGGGGGGGGCAGTGATTCATCACTTGGTGGTGAACAGCATAACATCTGAACACCCCGGGGCAGCGATCTAATTACTGATTTAGTCACACTCGGCAGGAAATCGGTGCAGTGATTTCACAAAAAGTCAAACGGCGTGTGTATATGTTAGCAGTTTTTGTGCAGTTTCCCAGTGGTACAGAAGTCCGGTGGGGCGGAGTCCCTCTCTGCTATGTTCCACTTCATCTTCTGTCTCCAGCATGAGGTTCCCGCGCTGCACCCCGGTGCTGTCTGCCCAGGTGCGTTTCTCGTAAGACCTCTTCGCTGTACCTCCTCGGGTGCTCGCTGGTCACACTTGGTTTTTGGAGGGGTAGGCGGGAGTAAGTTTATGAAACTCTAACCTGCGTGCGGTGTGAGTGCTGGCGTTAATAGGCCACGGGGCTCCTCCAGCTCACAGGCCCAAGGGCTACGGCGATCGACTCAATGTTTGAAGAAAAAAAGGCTTCTTTTACTGACTAATGTCCCTGATGACTGATGGAGAGTTCATTCAAACTCCCTCCTCTCCTCCAGAAGGCTCTCAGTCTTTCGTGAACAGATGGCGGAGTTTTCGGGCTGTTTGAGGGCGGCGGTGGCATTTTTTTAGCCCGATGGCTCCTTTAAGTATCCATTGAGATGCTGGTTTGCACAGTGCTGATGCCCCATCAATGCAGGTTGACATGCTTTGTTCTGGAGGTGGCAGGGCACCTTGCCACTGGGGCTTTACTGCCACCGATGCCTTTCACACCTGCCTTTATCAGTGCTTAATTTGTAACACAATATTGGTGCCAGCCAGGAGGTCACTGCAGCTTAATCCATCCATGACCCCTGCCAGCGCTGCCAGTGACAGAACCAATGCAACTACTAACCACCACACTCTTACAGGTGTGACAGACTATTCCAGAGGCGTGGGTAGCGGGCATTAGTAATTTTTAGGTAGAGGACCATAGGCTGCGCTTGCGCAGTTCGGTCCGAAGATTTTCTGTTTTTTAGTTTGGCACGCCTCCGGTACCTGGCGCAGGCGGGGCAGCGGAGGGACCCTGCAGGGGGCTCTCAGGGTCTACTCTCCTCCGAAGCTGGCCTGACGTCTGAGACAGGAGTAAGTCTGCCCTGCACCGACCAAAGGCGCGACGACATGACCCCCGGGAGGTAGCGCACGGACGGGAGCACACGGTAAGCCCTGCTTTTGAGTTACTGTGTGGGTGGCTCTGTATGTGTGTGTGGGTGGCTTTGTGTGTGTGGCTCTGTGTGGGTGTAAATGCAATAGGTCATGCATTTGCGAGCGATTAAGCTATTGGCATTGTAAATGACAATGCCATTTATTTAACGATTAAGCTATTGGCAATGTAAATGACAATGCCATTTATTCATGATTTAAAAAATAAATAAATCATGAGCAGTACCAATAGCTCTACCTTTAATAATGCCGAGACCATTGCATTGTAAATGCTTGTTATTAACTTCTACTGTGGGAGCGCAGTAGCTGTGTGTGTGGGGCTCTGTGTGTGTGTGGGGAGGGGGCTCTGTGTGTGTGTGGGGGGCTCTGTGCGTGTGTGGGGCTCTGTGTGTGTGTGTGTGTGTGTGTGGGGGGGCTCTGTGTGTGTGTGTGTGTGTGTGTGCGCGTGTGTGTGCTGTGTGTAGCATTTGCGAGAGATTAAGCTGTTGGCATTGTAAATAACAATGCCATTTATTTATCTGTTTTCAAAACCAACACATAAATAAAAATGTTGTCATTTACAATGCCAATAGCTCTGACTTTTACAAAGGCGAGAGCGTTGCATTGTAAATGCTTGTTTTTTTAACTTCGAGGCCTTTACCAGAGAAGCAGACTGGGATCAGAGTGTGCAAGGATGTTTTTACCAAGAGAATAATGAGCCCAAACAAGCACAAGATCATTCCGGCTGCCGCATTTTGAAGCATCTGCATTTTACATAAAAGATATTTCAGCAATACTGCCAGCAGTCCTTCCTGATGAGGACAAGGAATCGAATCATAACTTTTGTAGCCGAAGTAGGAAGGAAAGGGAGAATTTTTCTAATTATGCTAAGACAGAACCCCGAGGAGCACAGGGTTTTAATATGTTTCACAAAAGACAGATCAAAGGCCACAATCACTCCTAGATTTGGTGTCTGCTGTACAGGGGAGGGTTATTTCCTTATCGTCTCCAGCTACCAGTCCTTCGACAAGATGCTGACTGCACCAAAAACCTAAATTTCAGGTTTACTGTTTTTAAAGAGCAGTGAGTTAAAACTCATCCACATTGATTCTCCTTACAGGCAGTCATTGAGATTCAGTGCAGTCGGTTTTGGATTGTTGTTCAGCCTAACAACCCACTCAGTGTCATCAGAAGGACTCTATAGGTATGCAAAGGGTGCCATACACAGATTAAAGAGAGTAAGACTCAAAACCGACCCTGTGGTACCCCAGCCAGAATAGGCTTAGGAGCAGATCAAAAGTTGGCCAGGGACCCTGTTTGTGTTCAATCCTGTAAAAGCGGGGTTACCGAGAAGACGAAGGAGCACAGCTCACACTGGTGTGGTTTATTATGAAAGTATGCCACTGTCATTAAAAGGATACGTAAATTGATCAGCAACTTGCAGACAGCAAAAGCAGCTTGTTACAACAAATGCCTGAATAATTTAAAATGAACAACCTGGAGCCATAGCTCACATTTCGTAAAGGAAACATTTTATGACAGCCACTGAAAGTGCTTGAGCAAATGAATCTGTGCAAACATGCACAACGTGTGCGCCAAACGCGGGAAGAAAAATGCAGATAATATTGGTCAGCAGTTTAAAGACGCAATAGAGGAATATGTGGTTCTCTCTATTTTAAACTGACCGTGTCACTCTACGTCGCCTCTGTAGAGAAGCCAAGGAGATACTTCCACAAAGACCTTTAAACTCCAATACAAGGGTGTGCGTTGGCGTATCGCAACCAACTCGTTGTGCAGGTTTCTGACACAGTCTTGTCTACGCCAGCCCTTTTCACCATATTGCACAATTTGTGTAACTTTGCACTAAAATGAAAAAAGACAGTGCTTCAGGGAAACGAAAAGAAGAAATAATATTACAAACTTACATTTCCATAAATGTAAACATATATAATATTTACTTATGTGCAATGGCAGCACATTAACCAATTAGATTATGTTTGATCTGCTAATTACACCGAATAAAAGAAAGAGCATGATTCCATTTCATATACCTACACACAATTCGATTCACCAAGGGCCGTTTTAGGGGGCAGGTGAGGGCGACCGAAAAGGAAACAGGTCGCGACTGAAAATAATTCAACGTTCTTCAGATAATTACTACATCAGAATGTGAGTCGACCAATCATCTATTGGTCGTCGGAGTGTACATGTATTCCCTGGGGAACTAAGAAGGAAGGAAGGACGGAGGGGGTGCTGGAAATGTCATGCACTAATCGCCAACAGATAATGGGTGGTTTAGTAGCGGGGGAGAGAAGCCTTCTGCTCAGAATGCCAAACGAGCTCATCTAAATAAAAAAAAAAGATTAAAAAAACACTCTTGTTAAAGAGTAAACCTCACAGTTCGGTAGCTCACAGGCAAGGCATACAACAAGCAGCTGAGCTCGGCACTTTATGTGCGTACCTCTTTTATTTAACTCCCTGAGAGGAATACCGTCTCCACCCCCGTCGTAGGGCAAGTAGGGGTCGGATGAGATATCCATAGGAACTGCAGAACAAGAACGGGAGGGAGCAGCTGCAAACTAATTACATCTGATTGATCTTAGCATTAACCTGGATCCAAGTTTGGAGCTTGGGGAAGATTAGAGAAAAAAAAATAAATTACATTTTCAGCAGCACTGGCTATAGACACTTGGGGAAGATTAGAAAACAAACGCTCGCCAGGCAGCCACGGTTTATTTTTGCATCTCGCTTTCACTTTAAAGTGAAAGCCAGATGCAAAAATAAACACGCCGCGGAGCTGGTCTTTAATGGGCCATGTGTTTGAAACACATGGCCCCATAAAGATAACAAAGCTTTTACGACGGGAGGAAGTCAGACGAGCCCGTCCAAGTGGGCCGTCTGACAGAGAGAAACGTCTATGTCAGACAAACCTGTTTCCCAATGGCTGGCCACCGTTTAGCATAAACGGTGACGCCGGCCAATGGGAAAGAGGGGCGGGGCTTAAATCCAGATACTGAAGCTCCTTCAAAAACATTAAATCTCGCCAGCGAGACTGCGCATGATCGCAGCCCACGCAGGCGAGACCTAAAAAGGAGTGGTGTCTCGTACACAAGAGTGGAATGCTGTATCGTAGATTGTTGGAAAGTCTTGTAGAGTGCATTAGAGTGTTGTGCTGTGGAGTGTACGGGCATAGAGTGGAGTAAAGTGTCGTACATTGGCTTACTGTGTAGTAGAGTGTTGTAAAGTGGACTTGTATAGAATAGAGTAGAGTTATGTAGTGTGGAGCAGCGTAAAGTGGAGTGTCGTACAGTGGCATACAGTGGTGTAAAATGTTGTACAGTACAGTTGAGAGGAGTGGCATAGTGTACAGTGGAGTAAAGTAGCAAAGAGTGGATGGCCATGGAGTAGAGTGAAGTGGAGTTCTGTAACATACACTGGAGTAAAGTGTCATAGAGTGGAGTGGCGTGTCAGATTGGTATATTGTGTCATAGAGTGCAGGGAACTGTCTATAGTGCAGTAAAGTGTAGTGGAATAGAGTGGAGTAGTGCTTTAGAGTGGAGTGAATTAGAATATAAGAAAGTGAGGTGGAGTGTGATACAGTGGAGTTGCACAGAGTTGAATACGAAACAGTGCAGGTGAGTGTACTGGCATAGAGTGAAGTAGTAGAGTACAGTAAATTAGAGTGGAGTAGCGTGTTATACAGTAGAGTGAAGTGAATTGTGGTGGAGTGTCATAGAGGGAGTTGTGTAGAGTTGTGGTGGAGTGCCATAGAGAGAGTGGTGTAGAGTGGAGTAGAGTGGAGCAGAGTGGGTTTGAGTGGCATAGAGTTGACCACAGTGTTAAACAGTGACATAGACTGGAGTACAGTGTTGTACAGTGGAGCAGCATAAAATGTAGTAGAGTTTGGTAGAGGGGAGAGTCATACAGCATTGTGTCGAAGAGCGTCATATTATAGAGTATTGTGGTGTACAGTGTAATAGCGTGGAGGGTGTGGCGTACAATGTAGTAGCATAGAATGGAATAGTGTAGAGTGGAGTAGCGTAAAGTGGAGTGCCGTACAACGGAGTGGACTAGACTAGAGCGGTGTACAGGAGGGGGATAGAGTGGAATAGCATACAGTGGAGTGGCATAGTGTGGAATAGCATAGAATTGATTGGCGTAGAGTGTAGTTGCATACAGTGGAATAGCACCGAGTGGATTTCCGTAGTGTGGCGTAGAGTACTGTGGAGCTGCGTAGAGTTGAACAGCGTAGAGTAGAATGGCATAGAGTGGAATGGTATAGAGTGGAATGGTATAGAGTGGAATAGCGTAGAGAGGAGTGCCGTACAGTGGAGTGGCGTAGCGTAGAGCGGCATACAGTAAAATAGAGTAGAGTGGCGCAGAGTGGCGTGGCATACAGTGGAATATCGTATAGTGGAGTTCTGTAAAGTGGAGTAGTGCACTGTGTAATAATGTATAGTGGAGTGGTGTAGAGTGGAGTAGAAGGGAGTGGCATACAGTGGAGTTGCATAGAGTGAATGGCGTAGAATGTAGCTGCATACAATGGAATATATATATATATACACACACATATATATACACACACACACTGTTGGACCCGGCCTCATGGCGTGGTCCTACCCCTCCCGCATGGCGGGCCCAGGACGATATCCGCCCTCCACCAGACCTCGGGCGGCCCCTTCGGCCCGATCCTGCACGCCCCAACTCCACAGGGCCGGCTACCATCCCGGTCCACCAGCGCAGGCCTGACCCCAGCGTAGGCCCATCACGACCTCAGCACGAGGCCGTGCCCGACTCCATCTTGGACCCGCCACGTCACAACCATGTGGCCTCGGTCCCAGCCCAGGCCCCAGCGAAGCCCCGACATCGAGGCACCAAGATCCACCCAGGTGGTCGAGTAGCCACTCGACAGATCCCGGAGGAAGGGGAGTTTCGATGGGCCTCCAGCCATCCCCGGACGCCTGGTATCGATCGCCCTCCGGCCTCCCTGGGCGCTGGCTCCACCCCCCTGCTGGGTGTCTGGACACAATCATCCCGGCCCCTCTGACCCCCAGGCGTGAGGGTCCGGACTTCAAAGACCTCCAGACCTATATCTGGGGCAACCCTGGATTAAGACTTCAGTTGTATCCTGGACTGGAAGCCCTGCTGACGCTGTCACGGCCGACACCAGACGAACTCGTCTGTATCCCGACGACCTTCCGAGAGCCTGCTGGCGCTGCCGCGGCCTATCTTGCTGAACCACACAAATTCCACACACCACATTCCACACACATTCCACACACCACATCCCACACACCACATTCCACACACATTCCACACACCACATTCCACACACATTCCACACACCACATTCCACACACCACATTCCACACACCACATTCCACACACCACATTCCACACACATTCCACACACCACATTCCACACACCACATTCCACACACCACATTCCACACACCACATTCCACACACCACATTCCACACACCACATTCCACACATTCCACACACATTCCACACACCACACACCACATTCCACACACATTCCACACACATTCCACACGCCACATTCCATACACCACATTCCACACAAATTCCACACACCACATTCCACACACCACATTCCACACACATTCCACACACCACATTCCACACACATTCCACACACCACATTCCACACACCACATTTCATACACATTCCACACACCACATTCCACACTCCACATTCCACACACCACATTCCGCACACATTCCACACACCACATTCCACACGCATTCCACATTCCACATACATTTAACACACATTCAACACACATTCCACACACCACATTCCACACACCACATTCCACACACACCACATTCCACACACCACATTCCGCACACAATCCACACACCACATTCTACACACCACATTCCACACACATTACACACACCACATTCCACACACATTACACACACCACATTCCACACACACCACATTCCACACACCGCATTCCACACACCTTCCACACACCACATTCCACACATTCCACACACATTCCACACACCACACACCACATTCCACACATATTCCACACACCACATTCCACACACATTCCACACACCACATTCCACAAACATTCCACACACACCACATTCCACACACATTCCACACACATTCCACACACCACATTCCACACACTTTCCACATGCCACATTCCATACACCACATTGCACACAAATTCCACACACCACATTCCACACACTTTCCACACACATTCCACACACCACATTCCACACACATTCCACACACCACATTCCACACACCACATTTCACACACATTCCACACACCACATTCCACACTCCACATTCCACACACCACATTCCGCACACATTCCACACACCACATTCCACATGCACACCACATTCCACACACATTCCACACACCACATTCCACACACCACATTCCACACACCACATTCCACACATTCCACACACATTCCACACACCACACCACCACATTCCACACACATTCCACACACATTCCACACACCACATTCCACAAACATTCCACACACCACATTCCACACACATTCCACACACATTCCACACACCACATTCCACACACTTTCCACATGCCACATTCCATACACCACATTCCACACAAATTCCACACACCACATTCCACACACCACATTCCACACACCACATTCCACACACATTCCACACACCACATTCCACACACATTCCACACACCACATTCCACACACCACATTCCACACTCCACACACCACATTCCACACTCCACATTCCACACACCACATTCCGCACACATTCCACACACCATATTCCACACGCACTCCACATTCCACATACATTCCACACACATTCAACACACATTCCACACACCACATTCCACACACCACATTCCACACACACCACATTCCACACACCACATTCCACACACAATCCACACACCACATTCCACACACCACATTCCACACACATTCCACATACCCCATTCCACACACCCCATTCCACACACCCCATTCCACACACCACATTCCACATACCACATTCCACACACCACATTCCACACACATTCCACACACAACATTCCACACACCATATTCCACACACCACATTCCACACATTCCACACACATTCCACACACCAGACACCACATTCCACACACATTCCACACACCACATTCCACACACATTCCACACACATTCCACACACCACATTCCACACACATTCCACACACATTCCACACACATTCCACACACCACATTCCACACACCACATTCCACACACCATATTCCACACACATTCCACACACAACATTCCACACACCACATTCCACACACCACATTCCACACATTCCACACACATTCCACACACCAGACACCACATTCCACACACATTCCACACACCACATTCCACACACATTCCACACACCACATTCCACACACATTCCACACACATTCCACACACATTCCACACAACACATTCCACACACCACATTCCACACACCACATTCCACACACATTCCACACACATTCCACACACCACATTCCACACACCACATTCCACACACATTCCACACACCACATTCTGCACACATGCCACACACATTCCATACACCACACACCACATTCCACACACCACATTCCACACACCAAATTCCACACAACACATTCCACACACATTCCACACACCACATTCCACACACATTCCACACGCACTCCACATTCCACATACATTCCACAAGCACTCCACATTCCACATACATTCCACACCACATTCCACACACACCACATTCCACGCATTCCACACACAACATTCCACACACATTCCACACACCACATTCCACGCACACCACATTCCACACACACCACATTCCACACACATTCCACACACATTCCACACACCACATTCCAAACACATTCCACACACCACATTCCACACACCACATTCCACACACCACATTCCACATTCCACACACCACATTCCACACACATTCCACACACCACATTCCACACACCACATTCCACACACCACACACCACATTCCACACACATTCCACACACCACATTCCACACACATTCCACACAACACATTCCACACGCACTCCACATTCCACATACATTGCACACACATTCCACACACACACTCCACATTCCACATTCACACACTCCACATTCCACACACATTCCACACACATTCCACACACCACATTCCACACACCACATTCCACACACTACATTCCACACTCCACATTCCACACACCACATTCCACACATTCCACACACAACATTCCACACACATTCCACACGCCACATTCCACACACACCACATTCCACACACACCACATTCCACATACATTCCACACACATTCCACACACCATATTCAACACACATTCCACACACCACATTCCACACACCACATTCCACATTCCATACACATTCCACACACACATTCCACACACCACATTCCACACACCACATTCCACACACATTCCACACACCACATTCCACACACATTCCACACACATCATTCCACACACCACATTCCACACACCACATTCCACACACATTCCACATACCACATCCCACACACCACATTCCACACACCACATTCCACACACATTCCACACACATTCCACATACCACATTCCACACACCACATTCCACACACCACATTCCACACACCACATTCCACACACCACATTCCACACACATTCCACACACCACATTCCACACACCGCATTCCACACACCACATTCCACACACCACATTCCACACACCACATTCCACACATTCCACACACCACACACCACACACCACACACCATATTCCATACACATTCCACACACATTCCACACACTACATTCCACACACATTCCACACACCACATTCCACACACCACATTCCACACACATTCCCCACACCACATTTCACACACATTCCACACACCACATTCCACACTCCACATTCCACACACCACATTCTGCACACATTCCACATACCACATTCCACACGCACACCACATTCCACACACCACATTCCACACACCACATTCCACACACCACATTCCACACACATTCCACACACCACATTCCACACGCACACCACATTCCACACACCACATTCCACACACCACATTCCACACACCACATTCCACACACATTCCACACACCACATTCCACACACATTTCACACACCACATTCCACACACATTCCACACACCACATTCCACAAACATTCCACACACCACATTCCACACACATTCCACACACATTCCACACACCACATTCCACACACTTTCCACACGCCACAATCCATACACCACATTCCACACAAATTCCACACACCACATTCCACACACCACATTCCACACACATTCCACACACATTCTACGCAACACATTTTACACATATTCCACACACATTCCACAAACATTCCACACACCACATTCCACACACATTCCACACACCACATTCCACACACCACACTCCATACACCACATTCCACACACATTCCACACACCACATTCCACACACATTCCACACACATTCCACACACCACATTCCACACACCACATTCCACACACATTCCACACACATTCCACACACATTCCACACACCACATTCCACACACATTCCACACACCACATTCCGCACACATTCCACACATATTCCACACACCACACACCACATTCCACACACCAAATTCCACACACCACATTCCACACACATTCCACACACCACATTCCACACACATTCCACACGCACTCCACATTCCACATACATTCCACACGCACTCCACATTCCACATACATTCCACACACATTCCACACACCACATTCCACACACATTCCACACACCACATTTCACACACCACATTCCACACACACCACATTCCACACACACCACATTCCACACACCATATTCCACACACCACATTTCACGCACACACCAAATTCCACACACACCACATTCCATACACAACATTCCACACACATTCCACACACCACATTCCACACACACCACATTCCTCACACACCACATTCCACACATTCCACACACAACATTCCACACACATTCCACACACCACATTCCACACACACCACATTCCACACACACCACATTCCACACACATTCCACACACATTCCACACACCACATTCCACACACATTCCACACACCACATTCCACACACCACATTCCACACACCACATTCCACACACCACATTCCACATTCCACACACCACATTCCACACACCACATTCCACACACATTCCACACACCACATTCCACACACCACACACTACATTCCACACACCACATACATTCCACACAACACATTCCACACGCACTTCACATTCCACATACATTCCACACACATTCCACACACTCCACATTCCACATTCACACACTCCACATTCCACACACATTCCACACACATTCCACACAACACATTCCACACGCACTCCGCATTCCACATACATTCCGCACACATTCCACACACACACTCCACATTCCACATTCACACACTCCACATTCCACACACATTCCACACACATTCCACACACCACATTCCACACACCACATTCCACACACTACATTCCACACTCCACATTCCACACACCACATTCCACACATTCCACACACAACATTCCACACACATTCCACACGCCACATTCCACACACACCACATTCCACACACACCACATTCCACACACATTCCACACACATTCCACACACCACATTCCACACACATTCCACACCACATTCCACACACCACATTCCACACACCACATTCCACATTCCACACACATTCCACACACCACATTCCACACACCACATTCCACACACATTCCACACACCACATTCCACACACATTCCACACACATCATTCCACACACCACATTCCACACAAATTCCACACACCACATTCCACACAAATTCCACACACCACATCCCACACACCACATTCCACACACATTTCAAACACCACATTCCTCACACATTCCACACACCACATTCCACACACCACATTCCACACACCACATTCCACACATTCCACACACATTCCACACACCACATTCCACACACATTCCACACACCACATTCCACACACATTCCACACACCACATTCCACAAACATTCCACACACCAAATTCCACACACATTCCACACACCACATTCCACACACTTTCCACACGCCACATTCCTTACACCACATTCCACACAAATTCCACACACCACATTCCACACACCACATTCCACACGCATTCCACACACATTCCACGCAACACATTTTACACATATTCCACAAACATTCCACAAACATTCCACACACCACACTCCATACACCACATTCCACACACATTCCACACACCACATTCCACACACATTCCACACACATTCCACACACATTCCACACACCACATTCCACACACCACATTCCACACACATTCCACACACATTCCACACACATTCCACACACCACATTCCACACACATTCCACACACCACATTCCGCACACATTCCACACACCACAAACCACATTCCACACACCACATTCCACACACCACATTCCACACACCAAATTCCACACACCACATTCCACACACATTCCACACACCACATTCCACACACATTCCACACACATTCCACACACATTCCACACACATTAAACACACACCACACACACCACATTCCACACACCACATTCCACACACCACATTCCACACACACTCCACATTCCACACACATTCCACACACATTCCACACACCACATTCCACACACATTCCACACACATTCCACACACCACATTCCACACACCACATGGACCCCGGAGCCCTGCCGCGGCCCGACCTCGCTTAAACCATCTTCGGAGCCCTGCTTGCGCTGCCGCGGCCCGACCTCGCTGAAACCATCTTCGGAGCCCTGCTGGGGCTGCCGCTGCCCGACCTCACTGAAACCCTCTTCGGAGCCCTGCTGGCGCTGCCGCTGCCCAACCTCGCTGAAACCATCTTCGGAGCCCTGCTGACGACGCCGCGGCTCGACCTTGCGGAACCCCCCAGCTCGAGGATTGAGAGCTGAGCATAGGGTATCCCTGTGCCAGGCTGGTACTAAGACTGTCCCGCTACCCCATTCCCACAGTTACCGAGACATTAAGGATCCCTCGATCCGTGTGTATATATATATTGCTGAGAGAACCTGCCTTGATTGTTGATAAAGACTCTAAGAATCTACCCTCTGGTGTGGTGTCCATTTGTAGTGGTGTGAGTGCTCAGCTGTTACGATTCTAGGAGAGGAACCCCACCCCGGAGGCCTCTCGACGGCGCTCGGCCAACTCCAGAAGGAGAGGTGGGTCTCGGGAGGGTCAGTCAGACAGCTTCTGCCTCCCCCCTGGGATTGCCTTTCTAACATTGGTGGCAGGCGGTGCGATACGAGCCGACGCAAATCGTACAGAGAGTGACTCACCCACTACTGACAGAAACACACCACAACCATGACTACCAAAGAAACCAGACTGACCGCGGAGTTCCAGAAGGAACGGTTGGAAGAATATAACCATAAAGAATTGAAACAATTCTGCAAGGACCTGGCATCGCTACCACTGGACTAAGCACCAAGGACGATTTCAAGCAGGCCCTACAAACATGGGTGGAGGCAGGAGCGACGCCACCCCAGACCGAAGATGACACGGTCCCGGACATGCATCCGGAAACCCTCACAACCCGAGCGGAGGAAAGACATACAAACGTAGACACGGGCCTCTCCCACGAAGACGCTCGAGAGCGAGAAAAGAGCCGGCTCCACGAATTGGAGCTCGCCCGACTCCGTCTGGACGGAGAACTACAGCTGGCCGAGAAAAAGATAGCCCTTGAGCAACTACGGCTGCAAGGAGACCTGGAGGAGAAACGAAGGCAGAGGGACTTAGAGGAGAAGAAGCCCACGTTCGAGCACGAGCGTGGCTTAAAAGAACTTGAGATCAAGGCCAAAAATGGTGAGGCCAGCGCCTCCGGGAACCGGAGCCCACCTCCTCCTGCGGACACGAATGTCCACATCCCCAAAGATGTCGTCAAAGAATACTATAAAAACAACGACATCCAACAATGGTTTAAGGCCTACGAGGTGGCCATGGCATCTCATCGAGTACCCCAAAAAGACTGGGGTGCCGGCTTGTGGGGGAAGTTTGTCAACGAAGGGAGAGACGTCCTGCTAGAACTTCCTACTTACGAACATATGAAAGCCGCCCTCCTTACTCGCTATGGACTCACCCCCGAGATGTACCGGCAGCGATTCCGAGACTGTAAGAAAATCCCTGGTACTACATGGGTGGAGTACGTGAACTTCTATAGTAGAGCCCTAGAGGGGTGGATCAAAGGCAGCCAGGTCACCACCTACGAGCAGCTGTTCAACCTCATTGTATGGGAGCACCTCTCCAACAACTGTTTTGTCGAACTCAGGCAGCATCTCCTCGACAGCAAGCTGACCGAGCCACGTAAACTCGACGTCGAGGCCGATCGATGGGTGAGCACCCGGGTCCCCCGGAACTCGATGGGCGACTACGGCCGAGCTCCCCCGGGGCCCCACCGGCCGCGAGGCGGCGGAGAAGACCAGAATAGGAACAGAAATCTCCCCGCGGTGCCGCCCCCGACCCACACTTCGCCATCCCTGGCCAGAAGAGGGGCCCCCCCAGCACGGCCAGGGCCCCGCTCGAACGTTATCTGCCACAAATGCCAGCAGCCCGGTCACTATGCCAGTGACCCCCACTGCCCGATGAACCAATGGCCCGGCACCACTGGTACTCCAAACCGCCAGATCGCGGCCGCCTCCCTGGGAGAAGAAAGGGGCGAAGAAGAGAACTATGACGAAGACCAGACCGAGTGGGAGCCCACCGCCAAGTCCCTGGTATGTCTAGGCGAAAGAGACATGGTCCCCCGGGCCCCGATTCCGGGCAACACCCAGAAGTACCGCCAGTGGGTCACCATTAATAGGCACAGGGCCGAAGCCCTCCGCGACACCGGAGCAAGCGTGACGGCCGTCCGTTGCCACTTGGTAACCCCTAACCAGATCCTGCCCAATGTGCTGTGCCCAGTACGGTCAGCGGACAATTCAGAGAGCCTGTGCCAGATGGCCCGAATCCCCTTCGAATGGGGGGGGAGTGTCGGGCATGCTGAAAGTGACCGTCCGGGACGATGCCCCCGTGGACTGCCTCCTCGGGAACGACCTAGAAAGTTCCCCCTGGGCCGACGTCGAGCGGAGAGAGCATCTGGGGATGCTAGGCCTTCCTGAGTGGGTCTGTGCGACCACCCGATCCATGACCGCTCGGGCCACCATCCCGACTGAATCCACCCCGACCGAAGAACCGGAGTGGCCCGCGCCGCCGCCGCCCTCCGACCCCGAAGACGCCGACCCCGAGCCCGGTCCACTGGGGCCCCACCGTGAAGCAATTGCCGAGCTCGGCGACCTCCCGGAACTAGCCCAATGGCGCCAAGAAGGTGGCCCTACACGAGAGCAGTTCCGTCAAGAACAGAAAGCGCGTCCCTCCCTCGAGGGGACCCGACAGCAAGCCGCCGCTCAAGCCGCCGGAGACCCATCGGGGTCCCACTGGGTCTATTGGGACAATGATCTCCTCTACAGCGAACAGAAGATTGCCGAACTGGGGGCCAGCCGGGTGCTGGTGGTCGCCCTCCGGTTCAAAGACTTCCTCCTGAACCTGGCACGCGATGTGCCACTCGGCGGGCACCTGGGGCAGGACAAAACCTACAGCCGCCTCGTGACCCATTTCTACTGGCCAAAAATGAGGAATGATGAGCACAATCACTGCCGGACTTGCCCAACGTGCCAAGCCAGCGGGAAGAGCGGAGGGAAGCACAAGGCCCCCCTTTAACCCTTCCCAGTCGTCAACACCCCATTCGAGCGGGTGGGGATTGTTAAAAAGGCGATCCCAGGGGAGGCAGAAGATGTCTGACTGACCACCCCTGAGGCCACCCCTCCGTCTAGAAGTAGCCGAGCGTTATCGAGAGGCCTCCTGGGTGAGGGCACTCTCCTAGGATCGTACAGCAGAGTAACCACACCACTACAAATGGACACCACACAAGAGGATAAGTTCTTAGGCTTTATCAGGAATAAAGGTTGCTTGCCTTCAGCGATATATACAGGTAGATCGAGGGATCTGAAAAATCTCGTAAATAAGGGACAGGGTAGCGGGACAGTCTTAGTACGAGTGACGGAAGGGATACCCTGCGCACAGCTCTCAATCCTTGAGCCGGGGGGTTCCGAGGGGTCGAGCCGCTGCAGCGCCAGCAGGACTCGACAGATGGTCTTTAACGGCGAGGGGGCCGCGGCGGCGCCAGCAGGCCTTGAGGTGGTTTCGGCGAAGATGGGCCGCGGCAGCGCCAGCAGGCTCCAAGGATGTTTCAGCTAAGGTGGACCGCGGCAGCGCCAGCAGGCTCCAAAGATGGTTCAACTAAGATGGACCGCGGCAGCGCCAGCAGGCTCCAAAGATGGTTCAGCTAAGATGGACCGCGGCAGCGCCATCAGGCTCCAAAGATGGTTCAGCTAAGATGGACCGCGGCAGCGCCAGCAGGCTCCAAAGATGGTTCAGGCTTCAGGGTAATGAGTTCTTCTCGGGTCAGCCGCGACAGCGTCAGCAGGGCTCTTGACTCCAGGATACAACTGCCGTCCTACTCCGGGGCTGGCCCAGATATAGGACTGGAGTCCTTTGATGTCCGGACCCTCTCGCCTGGGGGTCAGAGGGGCCGGGATGGTGGTGTCCAGACACCCAGCAGGGGGGTGGAGCCAGCGCCCAGGGGGGCCGGAGGGTGATCGATACCAGGCGTCCGGGGACGACTGGAAGGCCATCGAAACTTCCCTCCTCTAGGATTTGTGGAGTGGCCACTCTACCACCCGGGGGGATCTTGGTGCCTCGATGTCGGGGCTTCGCTGGGGCCTTGGCCGGGGCCGAGGCCACGTGCTCGGGACGTGGTGGTCCAAGATGGAGTCGGACGAGGCCTTGTGCTCGTACCGTGAGGGGCCCAGGATGGAGTCGGGCCGGTAGGGTTGGGGATATGCTGGGTCCGCCATGTTCCAGGGGAGGAGAGCGATGGTGTGTCAGGGGGGTTGCTCTCGTTGGTAGTTTGTGTAAGGTCGGGCCAAGGGGCGCCCGGGGTCTGATGGAGGGCCGTTGTCGTCCTGAGCCCGCCATGCGGGGAGGGTTAGGACCACGCCGTGGGGCCGGGTCCAACACGCGTCCCCCCAGCTGAAGGCAGGGGAGAGTCACCCATCTTCTTGGGGGGTCTCCTCGCCGAGGCGGAAAAACCGGGACAGGCCATCAGCATTGGCGTGGTCGTTGCCAGGGCGATGTTCCACAGTGAAGTCCATCCTTGGAGGGAGATGGACCATCGTAGTAGCTTCGGGTTCTCGCCCCGCATCTGCATCAACCACCGCAGAGGCCGGTGGTCGGTCTGCACCCGGAAGTGGGTGCCGAAGAGGTAGGGCCTGAGCTTCTTTAAGGCCCACACGACGGCGAAGGCTTCCCTCTCAATGGTGCTCCATCGTTGTTCCCTAGCCAGCAGACGCCGACTGATGAAGGCCACGGGAAGGTCGATTCCGTCAGGGTTCACTTGTGAGAGGACCGCCCCAATGCCGTGCTCCGAGGCGTCTGTTTGGACCACAACTCTCGGCTGTAGTCAGGGGCCTGGAGCACAGGGGCGGTGCACATAGCAGTTTTTAGTGTTTCGAAGGCCGCTTGGCACTCGGGGGTCCAGTGTACCTTGTGGGGGAGTCTCTTGGAGGTTAGTTCTGTGAGGGGCCCCACAATGCTCCCATAGTTTTTTATGAAACGCCGGTAATATCCTGTGAGCCCCAGGAAGGCTCGGACTGCGGTCTGGGTGACCGGGGGCTCCCAGGCCCGGATGGCGTCAATCTTCGGCTGGAGGGGAGCCACCTGGCCGCTCCCTACTTGGTGCCCCAGATAGGTCACAGACCCTTGGCCTATCTGGCACTTGCTGGCTTTTATTGTCAGTCCGGCCCGTCGGAGGGCCGTCAGGACCTCCCTTAGGTGGGTCAGGTGTTCGTCCCAGTCGAGGCTGTACACCGCAATATCGTCCAGATATGCGGCACTGAACTCTTCTAGCCCCGCCAGCACTCTATTCACGAGCCTCTGGAAGGTGGCCGGGGCGTTTTTCATGCCAGAGGGCATCACGGTGAAATGGTAGTGGCCATCAGGGGTCGAGAAGGCAGATCGCTCTTGGGCACCAGGGGTGAGGCCGATCTGCCAATACCCAGCCGTGAGGTCGAAGGTGCTGAGGTACCTGGCGGCCCCCAGGCGATCGATCAGTTCATCTGCCCGGGGGATGGGATGGGCGTCGGTCCTGGTGACGGCATTCAGCCCCCGGTAGTCGACACAGAACCTGAGCTCCGGGGGTGCGCCGGGGGCGGCGGCTTTAGGGACCAGGACCACGGGACTGGCCCAGGGACTGTTTGAGGGTTCGACTACAACTGTACGAATTGCGTTGGCTCGGATCCCACCGCTGCCACCAATGTTAGAAAGGCGATCCCAGGGGAGGCAGAAGATGTCTGACTGACCACCCCTGAGGCCACCCCTCCGTCTAGAAGTAGCCGAGCGTTATCGAGTGAGGGCACTCTCCTAGGATCGTACAGCAGAGTAACCACACCACTACAAATGGACACCACACAAGAGGATAAGTACTTAGGCTTTATCAGGAATAAAGGTTGCTTGTCTTCAGAGATATATACAGGTAGATCGAGGGATCTGAAAAGTCTCGTAAATAAGGGACAAGGTAGCGGGACAGTCTTAGTACGAGTGACGGAAGGGATACCCTGCGCACAGCTCTCAATCCTCGAGCCGGGGGTTCCGAGGGGTCGAGCCGCGGCAGCGCCAGCAGGACTCGACAGATGGTCTTTAACGGCGAGGGGGCCGCGGCGGCGCCAGCAGGCCTTGAGGTGGTTTTGGCGAAGATGGGCCGCGGCAGCGCCAGCAGGCTCCAAGGATGTTTCAGCTAAGGTGGACCACGGCAGCGCCAGCAGGCTCCAAAGATGGTTCCACTAAGATGGACCGCGGCAGCGCCAGCAGGCTCCAAAGATGGTTCAGCTAAGATGGACCGCGGCAGCGCCAGCAGGCTCCAAAGATGGTTCAGCTAAGATGGACCGCGGCAGCGCCAGCAGGCTCCAAAGATGGTTCAGGCTTCAGGGTAATGAGTTCTTCTCGGGTCAGCCGCGACAGCATCAGCAGGGCTCTTGACTCCAGGATACAACTGCCGTCCTACTCCGGGGCTGGCCCAGATATAGGACTGGAGTCCTTTGGTGTCCGGACCCTCTCGCCTGGGGGTCAGAGGGGCCGGGATGGTGGTGTCCAGACACCCAGCAGGGGGGTGGAGCCAGCGCCCAGGGGGGCCGGAGGGCGATCGATACCAGGCGTCCAGGGACGACTGGAGGGCCATCGAAACTTCCCTCCTCTAGGATCTGTGGAGTGGCCACTCTACCACCCGGGGGGATCTTGGTGCCTCGATGTCGGGGCTTCGCTGGGGCCTTGGCCGGGGCCGAGGCCATGTGCTCGGGACGTGGTGGTCCAAGATGGAGTCGGACGAAGCCTTGTGCTCGTACCGTGAGGGGCCCAGGATGGAGTCGGGCCGGTAGGGTTGGGGATATGCTGGGTCTGCCATGTTCCAGGGGAGGAGAGCGATGGTGTGTCAGGGGGGTTGCTCTCGTTGGTAGTTCGTGTAAGGTCTGGCCAAGGGGCGCCCGGGGTCTGATGGAGGGCCGTTGTCGTCCTGAGCCCGCCATGCGGGGAAGGTTAGGACCACGCCGTGGGGCCGGGTCCAACAGGGATCGACATTGTGGGGCCTCTGGAGCCCCGAACCTCTCAAGGGCACCGTTTTATTCTCGCCCTGGTGGACCATGCCACCCGCTATCCCGAAGCCATCCCTCTCCGGACCGTGACGGCCCCTGTGGTGGGCCGGGCACTGATGGGGATCTTCTCCCGGGTGGGCTTCCCCCGAGAGGTCGTCAGTGACCGGGGTACGAACTTCATTTCCCGATACATGAAGTCCCTGTGGCAACAGTGCGGGGTCACATACAAGTTTACGACCCCCTACCACCCCCAACGGAATGGTCTGGTGGAACGTTTTAATCGAACACTCAAGGGGATGATCATGGGCCTGGAAGAGCCCTTACGACGCCAATGGGACGTGTTGCTGCCCTGCCTCCTCTTCGCCTATCGGGAGGTCCCTCAGAAGTCTCTGGGGTTCAGCCCCTTCGAACTATTGTACGGACACCCCGTCCGGGGTCCCCTCAGCCTGGTCAAAGAAGGCTGGGAGGCTGCAGTCCAAGATGCTCCCCCCGACGTCTACCGGTACCTCCTGACGCTCCGAAACCAGACCCAGCGGTTCCGGGAACTTGCCAAAGACAACCTCGAGGCCAGCCAAGAGGAGATGAAACGCTGGTATGACCAAAACGCCTCTTCCATTGAGTTCGAGCTGGGCCAACAGGTCTGGGTCATGTCCCCGGTCGAACCATGTGCCCTCCAGGACAAGTGGACTGGGCCCTTCAAAGTGGTGGAGCGCAAGAGCCCTGTCACCTACCTGGTGGACATGGAGTCCCCCAGGAACCCCCTCCGGGTCCTCCACACCAACCGACTCAAGCCTCACTTTGTCCTAACGGAACTTAGCCTGCTGATGGCTACTGATGGCGGGGCCGAAGACGACTTCCCCCGATGGCCACTACCACTTCAGGGTGATGCCCTTCGGGATGAAGAACACCCCCGCAACGTTCCAGAGGCTGGTGAATAAGGTGCTGGCGGGGCTAGAAGAGTTCAGCGCCGCCTATCTGGACAATATTGCGGTGTACAGCCTCTACTGGGCCGAGCACCTCAAGCACCTCTGGGAGGTCCTGGCGGCCCTCCGACGGGCCGGACTGACCATCAAAGCAAGCAAATGCCAGAAAGGCCAAGGTTCCGTGACCTATCTGGGACAACAAGTGGGGAGCGGCCATGTGGCTCCCCTCCAACCCAAGATCGACGCCATCATGGCCTGGGAGCCCCCGGTCACCCAGACCGCAGTCAGAGCCTTCCTGGGGCTCACTGGGTATTACCGGCGCTTCGTGAAGAATTATGGGAGCATTGTGGGCCCCCTCACCGAACACACTTCCAAGAAGCAGCCACAGAAGGTGCACTGGACACCCGAGTGTCAGGCCGCCTTTGAGACTCTGAAGACAGCGATGTGTACCGCCCCCGTGCTCCAAGCCCCCGACTACAACCGGGAATTCGTAGTCCAAACCAATGCCTCATAGCACGGTGTTGGGGCGGTCCTTTCCCAAATCAACGCCGACGGAGCTGATCAACCTGTGGCCTTCATCAGCCGACGTCTGCTGGCCCGAGAGCAACTCTGGAGCACCATTGAGCGAGAGGCCTTCGCCGTGGTGTGGGCCCTCAAGAAACTCCGACCCTATCTCTTTGGCACCCACTTCCGGGTGCAAACTGACCACAGGCCTTTGCGGTGGTTGATGCAGATGCGAGGAGAAAACCCAAAGTTGTTACGATGGTCCATCTCCCTCCAAGGGATGGACTTCACTGTGGAACATCGTCCCGGCAACGACCACGCCAACGCCGACGTCCTGTCCCGCTTCTTCCACCTCGGCGAGGAGAACCTCCAAGAAGATGGGTGACTCTCCCTGCCTTCAGCTGGGGGAGGGGACGTGTGTTGGACCCGGCCTCGTGGCGTGGTTCTACTCCTCCCACATGGCGGGCCCTGGACAGCATCGACCCCTGTCCTCCCCGCCGAAACTACCTCTCCAACCTTCAACGAGAGCCGCCACTCCTGGCGACCCCCGGCTCTCCCCCTCAGGAACACGGCGACCCCTACTCGCCCCACTCTGCTGGTCCGACCCCTCTGCCGGGCCGCCATCTCAGGCCCCGACTCCATCTTGGACACTCTCATCCCGGCCCCTCTGACCCCCAGGCGCGAGGGTGCGGACATCAAAGGACTCCAGACCTATATCTGGGGCAGCGCTGGAATGGGTCAGCAGTTGTATCCTGGAGTCGAGAGCCCTGCAGACTGAATCGCGGCTGACCCTGAGAAGAACTCGCTACTCTGAACCCTGGAACTTCGGAGCCCTGCTGGCGCTGCCGCGGCCCGACCTCGCTGAAACCATCTTCGGAGCCCTGCTGGCGCTGCCGCGGCCCGACCTCGCTGAAACCATCTTCGGAGCCCTGCTGGCGCTGCCGCGGCCCGACCTCGCTGAAACCATCTTAGGAGACCTGCTGGCGCTGCCGCGGCCCGACCTCGCTGAAACCCTCTTCGGAGCCCTGCTGGCGCTGCCGCGGCCCGACCTCGCTGAAACCCTCTTCGGAGCCCTGCTGGCGCTGCCGCGGCCCAACCTCGCTGAAACCATCTTCGGAGCCCTGCTGACGACGCCGCGGCTCGACCTTGCGGAACCCCCCAGCTCGAGGATTGAGAGCGGAGCGTAGCGTATCCCTGTGCCAGGCTGGTACTAAGACTGTCCCGCTACCCCATTCCCACAGTTACCGAGACATTAAGGATCCATCGATCCGTGTGTATATATATTGCTGAGAGAACCTGCCTTGATTGTTGATAAAGACTCTAGGAATCTACCCTCTGGTCTGGTGTCCATTTGTAGAGGTGTGAGTGCTCGGCTGTTATGATTCTAGGAGAGGAACCCCAACCCGGAGGCCTCTCGACGGCGCTCGGCCAACTCCACATTCCACACACATTCCACACACCACATTCCGCACACATTCCACACAACACATTCCACACACATTCCACACACATTCCACACACATTCCACACACCACATTCCACACACCACATTCCACACACACTCCACATTCCACACACCACATTCCACATGCCACACTCCACACACATTCCACACACCACATTCCACACATATTCCAAACACATTCCACACACATTCCACACACCACATTCCACACACATTCCACACACATTCAACACACATTCCACACACACCACACACACCACATTCCACACACCACATTCCACACCACATTCCACACACATTCCACACACCACATTCCACACACATTCCAAACACATTCCACACACCACATTCCACACCACATTCCACACACATTCCACACACATTCCACACACCACATTCCACACACCACATTCCAAACACATTCCACACACATTCAACACACATTCCACACAAGACATTCCACACATACTCCACATTCCACACACACTCCACATTCGACACACATTCCACACACATTCCACACACATTCCACATTCCACACACATTCCACTCACCACATTCCACACACCACATTCCACACACATTCCACACACACCACATTCCACACACCACATTCCACACACAATATTTCACACACATTCCACACATATTCCACACACATTCCACACACACATTCCACACACATTCCACACACATTTCACACACCACATTCCACACACCACATTCCACACACATTCCACACACATTCCACACACCACATTCCACACACATTCCACACACATTCCACACACACCACACACACCACATTCCACACACACCACATTCCACACACACCACATTCCACACCACATTCCACACACATTCCACACACCACATTCCACACACACCACATTGCACACACATTACACACACCACATTCCAAACACATTCCACACACCACATTCCACACACCACATTCCACACACATTCCACACACATTCCACACACCACATTCCACCCCACATTCCACACACATTCCACACACATTCCACACACCACATTCCACACCACATTCCACACATATTCCACACACCACATTCCACACACCACATTCCACACACCACATTCCACACACATTCAACACACATTCCACACACCACATTCCACACACATTCCACACACACACCACACACACCACATTCCACACACCACATTCCACACACCACATTCCATACACAACATTTTACACACATTCCAAACACATTCCACACACATTCCACACACATTCCACACACATTCCACACACCACATTCCACACACAACACATTCCACACACATTCCACACACTACGTTATACACACATTCCACACACATTCCACACACATTCAACACACATTCCACACACATTCCACACACATTCAACACACATTCCACATACCACATTCCACACACACACCACACACACCACATTCCACACACCACATTCCACACAGACCACATTCCACACACAACATTCCACACACATTCCACACACATTCCACACACACCACATTCCACACACACACCACATTCCACACAAACCACATTCCACACACATTCCACACACATTCCACACACCACATTCCACACACACCACATTCCAAACACATTCCACACACCACATTCCACACACCACATTCCACACACATTCCACACACATTCCACACACCACATTCCACCCCACATTCCACACACATTCCACACACATTCCACACACCACATTCCACACACCACATAGCACACACATTCCACACACATTCCACACACCACATTCCACACACCACATTCCCCACACCATATTCCACACACCACATTCCACACACCACATTCCACATACATTCCACACACCACATTCCACACACATTCCACACACCACATTCCACACACATTCCACACACATTTCACACACCACATTCCACACACCACATTCCACATTCCACACACCACATTCCACATTCCACACACCCCATTCCACACTCCACATTCCACACACATTCCACACACCACATTCCACACACCACATTCCACACACCACATTCCACACACTACATTCCACACACCACATTCCACACACATTCCCCACACCACATTCCACACACCACATTCCCCACACCATATTCCACACACCACATTCCACACACCACATTCCACACACATTCCACACACCACATTCCACACACATTACACACACCACATTCCACACACCACATTCCACACACCACATTCCACACACATTCCACACACCACATTCCACATTCCACACACATTCCACACACCACATTCCACACACCACATCCCACACACCACATTACACATACCACATTCCACACACATTCCACACACCACATTCCAAACACATTCCACACGCATTCCACACACATTCCACACACATTCCACACACCACATTCCACACACATTCCACACACATTCCACACACCACATTCCACACACATTCCACACACCACATTCCACACACCACATTCCCCACACATTCCACACACATTCCCCACACCACATTCCACACACCACATTCCCCACACCATATTCCACACACCACATTCCACACACCACATTCCACATACATTCCACAAACCACATTCCACACACATTCCACACACCACATTCCACACACATTCCACACAGATTTCACACACCACATTCCACACACATTCCACACAGCACATTCCACACACCACATTCCACACACATTCCACACACCACATTCCACACACCACATTCCACATTCCACACACCCCATTCCACACACCCCATTCCACACACCACATTCCACACACATTCCACACACCACATTCCACACACCGCATTCCACACACATTCCACACACATTCCACACACATTCCACACACCACATTCCACACACCACATTCCACACACCACATTCCACACACCACATTCCACACACATTCCACACACCACATTCCACACACATTCCACACACCACATTCCACACACATTCCACACACCACATTCCACACACCACATTCCACACACCACATTCCACACACCACATTCCACACGCACTTCACATTCCACATACATTCCACACACATTCCACACACACACTCCACATTCCACATTCACACACTCCACATTCCACACACATTCCACACACATTCCACACAACACATTCCACACACCACATTCTACACACCACACTCCACACACTACATTCCACACACATTCCACACACCACATTCCACACACACCACATTCCACACACATTCCACACACCACATTCCACACACATTCCACACACCACATTCCACACACCACACTCCACACACTACATTCCACACACATTCCACACACCACATTCCACACACCACATTCCACACACATACCACACACCACATTTCACACACATTCCACACACCATATTCCACACACATTCGACGACCACGCCAATGCTGACGGCCTGTCCTGATTCTTCCGCCTCAACGAGGAGAATCCCCAGGGAGATGGGTGACTCTCCCCGCCTTCAGCTGGAGGGGACGTGTGTTGGACTCGGCCTCGTGGAGTGGTCCTACCCCTCCCACATGGCGGGCCTGGGACGACATCGGCCCTCCGTCGACCCGCTGTTGACCCCCCTGAACACGAACTCTCTACGAGAGCAGCCCCCCTGGCAACCCACAGCTTTCCCCCCTGGGACCCTGGTGAACCCTGCTCGCCAATACAGCCGGTCTGGCGACCAGGCCAGACCACCATTTCTGGCCCGACTCCATCTTGGGCCCATCACGTCCCGAGCACGTGGCCGCAGCCATCCCTGGCCCCGGCCTCAGCGAAGCCCCAACATCAAGGCACCAAGATCCTCCCAGGTGGTAGAGTGGCCACTTGGCGGAGCCCGGAAGATGGGAGTTTCGTGGGGCCTCCAGCCGTCCCCGGACGCCTGGTATCGATCACCCTTCAGCCTCCCTGGGCGCTGGCTCCACCCCCCTGCTGGGTGTCTGGACACCTTCATCCCGGCCCCTCTGAACCCCAGGCGCGAGGGTCCGGACATCAAAGGACTCCAGTCCTATATCTGGGCCAGCCCTGGATTAGGACTCCAGTTGTATCTTGGAGTCGAAGCCCTGCTGACCTTGTCGTGGCTGATCCTGATCCAAACTCTTGCACCTGGAACCTTCGAGGCCCTGCTGACGCTGTCGCGGCCTGACCAAGCTGAACCACCTTCAAGGCCCTGCTGACGCTGTCGCGGCTTGCCCAAGCTGAACCACCTTCGAGGCCCTGCTGACGCTGTCGCGGCCTGACCAAGCTGAACCACCTTCGAGGCCCTGCTGACGCTGTCGCGGCCAGCCCAAGCTGAACCACCTTCGAGGCCCTGCTGACGCTGTCGCGGCCTGACCGAACTGAACCATCTTCGAGGCCCTGCTGACGCTGTCGCGGCCTGACCGAGTTGAACCATCTTCGAGGCCCTGCTGATGCTGTCCCGGCCTGACCCCCTGAACTATCCACGCACCCGTTGGTGCCAAGACTGTCCCGCTACCCCCTATCCCCGAAACCAAGACTTTTCGGATCCCTCGATCCTCGCCTGCTAACCTGCAAAGGACTTGCCTTGATTGCTTATATAAAGATTCTTGTGAATATTCCTACTGTGTGGTGTCCATCTGTAAGTAGTGTGATTGCTCAGCTGTTACGATTGTAGGAGAGGAGCCTCGCCAAGGAGGCCTCCCTACGGCGCTCGGCCTATTCCCTACAGAGAGGTGGGTCTCGGGGCGGACAGTCAGACACCTTCTGTCTCCCCTGGGGTCGCCTTTCCAACATTGGTGGCAAGCGACGGGATCCGAGCCCGCGCAAATCATACAGTGAGTAACTCGCCACTACTAACAGAGACCCACAACCACGATGACTACTAAAGAAGCCGGAACAACCGCAGAATTCCAGAAAGAACTATTAGAGGAGTACACCCATAAAGAACTCAAACAATTCTGCAAAGCCCTAGGTATCGCTACCACCGGACTAAGCACAAAAGACGATTTTAAAGACGCGCTACAAACATGGGTGGAGACCGGAGCGACCCCACCCCAAACCGACGAGGACATTGTCCTAGAAGTACCCCTGAGTACAGTCGTAGCCCCAGTGAAAGAAAGAACGACCAACAAAGAACTGGGCCTCTCCCATGAAGACGCCCGGGAGCGAGAGAGGAGTCGGCTCCATGAACTAGAGCTCGCCCGACTCCGGCTGGATGGAGAGCTTCAATTAGCAGCAAAGAAAATGGCCATTGAACAACTACGATTAGAGGGAGATCTGGAAGAGAGGCGGAGGCAAAGAGAATTGGACGAAAAAAAGCTCACGTACGAACACGAGCGTGGCCTAAAAGAACTAGAGATCAAAGCCAAGATCGAAGAGGCTGGCGCCGCGGTAATCCGGAACCCTCCACCTCCTGCCGACCCGAAGGTCCACATTCCCAAGGATATCGTCAAGGAATACTACAAAAATGACGATATCCAGCAATGGTTCAAGGCGTATGAAGTTGCCATGACCGCGCACCGCATCCCGCGAAAAGATTGGGGTGCTGGCTTGTGGGGGAGATTCGTCAGCGAAGGAAGAGACACCCTGCTAGAGCTGGCCGAGGACGTGATGTCCTCCTATGACCACATGAAGGACGCCCTGCTCACCCGGTATGGCCTCACCCCCGAGATGTACCGACAGAGGTTCAGAGACTGCAAAAAGATTCCCGGTACCACGTGGGTGGAGTACGTAAACTTTTATAGCCGGGCCCTGGAAGGATGGATAAAGGGCAGCAAAGTGTCCACCTACGAGCAGTTGTTCGACCTCATCGTTTGGGAGCACCTCTCCAACAACTGCTTTGTCGAGCTCAGGCAGCATCTCCTCGACAGTAAGCTGACCGAGCCCCGAAAACTCGCCGTCGAGGCGGATCGATGGGTGAGCACCCGGGTCCCCCGGACCCCGATAGGAGAAACGGGACGGAACGGCCAGGGGCACCCCCGCCAGCATGGCGGCGGAGGAGGCCAGAACAGGAGCCGAGACTTCCCGTCGGCCCTGGGCCGGAGTCCGCCTCGGGGGTCCCCCCAGAAGAACACTTCGCCATCCCTGACCAGAAGAGGGCCCCCACCAGTGCGGCCGGGGCCCCACCCAAACATTACTTGCCACAGATGCCAGTGGACCGGTCACTATGCCAGTGACCCCCTCTGCCCCATGAACCAGCACCCCGGCACCACCAGGCCTCTGACCCGCCAGTTCGCTGCTACAGCCCTGGGGGAAGGGGGAGAAGAAGACGAAGAGGTCTACAACGAAGATCAGACCGAGTATGAACCGGCCGCCATGGCCCTAGCCTGCCTGGGCGAAAGAGACATGGTCCCCCAGGCCCCGCTACCGAGGAACCCTCAAAAGTACCGTCAGTGGGTCCACATCAATGGACGACGGACCGAAGCCCTCCGAGACACGGGAGCCAGTGTGACGGCCGTCCGCTGCCACTTGGTGACCCCAGAACAGATCATACCAAATGTGCGATGCCCCGTGAGGGCCGCCGACAACTCCGAAACTCTGTGTCAGATGGCCCGAATACCCTTCGAGTGGGGGGGGGTGTCGGGCACCCTCAAAGTGACCGTCCGGGACGACGCCCCCGTGGACTGCCTCCTTGGAAACGACCTCGAGAGCTCTCCCTGGGCCCAAGTCGAACGGAGAGAGCATCTAGGAATGATGGGACTACCAGAGTGGGTCTGCGCGACGACCCGATCCATGACTGCCCGGGCCCTGGCGGCACCCGAGGCCACTCCGACTGAAGAGCCAGAGTGGCCCGCGCCCCCACCGCCCGCAGTCAATGAAGAATCCGACCCCGAGCCCGAGCCATCGGAGCATGACCAAGAAGGCAGCGCCGAACTCAGCGACATCCCCGAACTAGCCCAATGGCGATAAGAGGGTGGTCCCACCCGAGAACAATTCCGGCAGGAACAGAAGGCCTGCCCCTCCCTCGAGGGGACCCGACAGCAAGCCACCGCCCAAGCTGCCGGGGCACCTCGGGGTCCCACTGGGTCTACTGGGACCACGGCCTCCTATACAGTGAACAGAAAATTGCCGAGCTAGGGGCCAGCCGAGTGTTGGTGGTTCCCCCACGATTCAGAGACTTCCTTTTGAACCTGGCACACGATGTGCCCCTCGCCGGGCACCTGGGGCAGGACAAAACTTACAGCCGCCTGGTGACCTATTTCTACTGGCCGAAGATGCGCAACGATGTGCATAACCACTACCGCACCTGCCCGACATGCCAAGCCAGCGGAAAGAGCGGAGGGAAGGTGAAGGCCCCGCTCCAACCCTTTCCAGTAGTGACCACTCCCTTCGAACGAGTGGGGATAGACATCGTGGGGCCCCTGGACCCCCGAACCTCGCAAGGGCATCGCTTCATCCTCGTCCTGGTGGACCATGCCACCCGCTATCCCGAAGCCATCCCCCTACGAACCATAACGGCTCCCGTGGTGGGCCGAGCACTGATGGAGATCTTCTCCAGAGTGGGGTTCCCCCGAGAAGTCGTGAGCGATCGGGGCACAAACTTTATATCAAAGTATATGCGGTCCCTGTAGCAACAGTGCGGGGTCACGTATAAATTCACCACCCCGTATCACCCCCAAGGGAATGGACTTGTGGAGCGGTTTAACCGGACACTCAAGGGGATGATCCAGGGCCTAGAAGAACCCCTTTGCCGCAAATGGGACGTCCTGCTGCCCTGCCTCTTGTTCGCCTATCGGGAGGTACCACAGAAATCCCTGGGCTTCAGCCCCTTTGAACTCTTGTACGGGCACCCTGTCCGAGATCCCCTCAGCCTGGTCAAAGAAGGCTGGGAAACTACAGTCCAAGACGCCCCGCCGGATGTCTACCGGTACCTCCTGACCCTACGAAGCCAGACTCGGAAGTTTCGGGCCCTTGCCGAGGCCAATCTTGAGGCCAGTCAGGAGGACATGAAACGCTGGTATGACCAGAACTCTTCATCCATCGAGTTCGAGCTGGGCCAGCGGGTCTGGGTCATGTCCCCGGTCGAACCTTGTGCCCTCCAGGACAAATGGTCGGGCCTCTTCAAAGTGATCGAGCGCAAGAGCCCTGTCACCTATCTCGTGGACATGGAGTCCCCCCGAAACCCCCTACGGGTTCTGCACGCCAACCGGCTCAAGCCTCATTTTGCCCGCACAGAACTGAGCCTGCTGCTAGCTACCGACGATGGGGCCGAAGACGACTCCGAGCCCCTGCCCGACCTCCCAAGGTGCGCTGAGAAAGACAGCTCCGTCGAGGGGATCTCTCTCTCCTCCGACCTGACCCCAGCGCAACGCCGAGACTACCAAGAACTGTTGGGGCGATTTACGGACCTGTTCTCCCTCACCCCTGGGGTGACCCAGTGGTGCGTCCATGATGTCGACACCGGGGACAGCCAGCCAGTGCGACACCGGGCCTACCGAGTACCCGACCGAGTTCGGGCCTGCATCCAGACAGAAGTTACCAAGATGCTGGCCCTGGGGGTGGTCGAACCCTCCAACAGTCCCTGGGCCAGCCCAGTGGTCCTAGTCTCAAAAGCCGCCGCACCTGGCACCCCTCCAGAACTCAGGTTTTGTGTCGACTACCGGGGACTGAATGCTGTTACCAGAACCGACGCACATCCCATCCCCCGGGCCAATGAACTTATCGACCGCCTGGGAGCCGCCAAGAACCTCAGTACCTTCGACCTCACAGCCGGGTACTGGCAGATCGGCCTCACTCCAGGCGCCCAGGAGCGGTCGGCATTCTCCACACCCGATGGCCACTTCCAATTTAAGGTGATGCCCTTCGGCATGAAAAACGCCCCCGCCACCTTCCAGAGACTGGTGAACAAAGTGCTGGCGGGGCTAGAAGATTTCAGCGGCGCCTATCTAGACGACATTGCAGTGTACAGCCTTCACTGGGCCGAGCACCTGACGCACCTCTGGGAGGTCCTGACGGCCCTCCGCCGGGCCGCACTAACTGTGAAAGCCAGCAAGTGCCAGATAGGTCAAGGATCCGTGACCTACCTGGGACACCAAGTGGGGAGCGGCCACGTGGCTCCCCTCCAACCCAAGATTGACGCCACCGTGGCCTGGGAGCCCCCGGTCACCCAGACAGCCGTCCGGGCCTTCCTGGGGCTCACAGGATATTACCGGTGATTCATCAACAACTATGGGAGCATTGTGGGGCCCCTCACTGAACTGACCTCGAAGAACCGGCCACAAAAAGTAGAATGGACACCCACGTGTCAGGTGGCCTTCGAGACTTTGAAAACAGCCATGTGCACCGCCCCTGTGCTCCAAGCCCCTGACTACAGCCGGGAGTTTGTAGTCCAGACCAACGCCTCGGAGCACGGCATCGGGGCGGTCCTATCCCAGATTGACCCAGAGGGGATTGACCATCCTGTGGCCTTCATCAGCCGGCGGCTGCTGGCCAGAGAGCAGCGATGGAGCACCATTGAAAGAGAGGCCTTCGCCGTCGTATGGGCCCTCAAGAAACTCAGGCCCTACCTCTTCGGCACCCACTTCCGGGTCCAGACTGACCACCGGCCCCTGCGGTGGCTGATGCAGATGCGTGGCGAAAACCCAAAGCTGCTGCGCTGGTCCATCTCCCTCCACGGGATGGACTTCACGGTGGAGCATCGCCCTGGCGACGACCACGCCAATGCTGACGGCCTGTCCCGATTCTTCCGCCTCGACGAGGAGAATCCCCAGGGAGATGGGTGACTCTCCCCGCCTTCAGCTGGTGGGGACGTGTGTTGGACTCGGCCTCGTGGCGTGGTCCTACCCCTCCCACATGGCGGGCCTGGGACGATATCGGCCCTCCGTCGACCCGCTGTCGACCCCCCTGAACACGAACTCTCGACGAGAGCAGCCCCCCTGGCAACCCACGGCTCTCCCCCCTGGGACCCCGGCGAACCCTGCTCGCCAACACAGCCGGTCTGGCGACCAGGCCAGACCACCATTTCCGGCCCGACTCCATCTTGGGCCCATCACGTCCCGAGCACGTGGCCGCAGCCATCCCTGGCCCCGGCCTCAGCGAAGCCCCGACATCAAGGCACCAAGATCCTCCCAGGTGGTAGAGTGGCCACTTGGCGGAGCCCGGAAGAGGGGAGTTTCGAGGGGCCTCCAGCCGTCCCCGGACGCCTGGTATCGATCACCCTTCAGCCTCCCTGGGCGCTGGCTCCACCCCCCTGCTGGGTGTCTGGACACCTTCATCCCGGCCCCTCTGAACCCCAGGCGCGAGGGTCCGGACATCAAAGGACTCCAGTCCTATATCTGGGCCAGCCCTGGATTAGGACTCCAGTTGTATCTTGGAGTCGAAGCCCTGCTGACCTTGTCGCGGCTGATCCTGATCCGAACTCTTGCACCTGGAACCTTCGAGGCCCTGCTGACGCTGTCGCGGCCTGCCCAAGCTGAACCACCTTCGAGGCCCTGCTGACGCTGTCGCGGCCTGACCAAGCTGAACCACCTTCGAGGCCCTGCTGACGCTGTCACGGCCTGCCCAAGCTGAACCACCTTCGAGGCCCTGCTGACGCTGTCGCGGCCTGACCGAACTGAACCATCTTCGAGGCTCTGCTGACGCTGCCGCGGCCTGACCGAGTTGAACCATCTTCGAGGCCCTGCTGACGCTGTTGCGGCCTGACCCCCTGAACTATCCACGCCCTGCTGACGCTGTCGCGGCCTGACCCCCTGAACTATCCACGCACCCGTTGGTGCCAAGACTGTCCCGCTACCCCCTATCCCCGAAACCAAGACTTTTCGGATCCCTCGATCCTCGCCTGCTAACCTGCAAAGGACTTGCCTTGATTGCTTATATAAAGATTCTTGTGAATATTCCTCCTGTGTGGTGTCCATCTGTAAGTAGTGTGATTGCTCAGCTGTTACGATTGTAGGAGAGGAGCCTCGCCAAGGAGGCCTCCCTACGGCGCTCGGCCTATTCCCTACAGAGAGGTGGGTCTCGGGGCGGACAGTCAGACACCTTCTGTCTCCCCTGGGGTCGCCTTTCCAACAATTCCACACACCACATTCCACACACCACATTCCACACACCACATTCCACACACATTCCACACACCACATTCCACATTCCACACACCCCATTCCACACACCACATTCCACACACCACACTCCACACACTACATTCCACACACATTCCACACACCACATTCCACACACCACATTCCACACACCACATTCCACACACATTCCACACACCACATTCCACATTCCACACACCCCATTCCAAACACCACATTCCACACGCACTTCACATTCCACATACATTCCACACACATTCCACACACACACTCCACATTCCACATTCACACACTCCACATTCCACACACATTCCACACACATTCCACACAACACATTCCACACACAACATTCTACACACCACACTCCACACACTACATTCCACACACATTCCACACACCACATTCCACACACACCACATTCCACACACATTCCACACACCACATTCCACACACATTCCACACACCACATTCCACACACCACACTCCACACACTACATTCCACACACATTCCACACACCACATTCTACACACATTCCACACACCACATTCCACACACATTCCACACACCACATTCCACACACATTCGACGACCACGCCAATGCTGACGGCCTGTCCCGATTCTTCCGCCTCGACGAGGAGAATCCCCAGGGAGATGGGTGACTCTCCCCGCCTTCAGCTGGAGGGGACGTGTGTTGGACTCGGCCTCGTGGAGTGGTCCTACCCCTCCCACATGGCGGGCCTGGGACGACATCGGCCCTCCGTCGACCTGCTGTTAACCCCCCTGAACACGAACTCTCAACGAGAGCAGCCCCCCTGGCAACCCACAGCTTTCCCCCCTGGGACCCCGGCGAACCCTGCTCGCCAACACAGCCGGTCTGGCGACCAGGCCAGACCACCATTTCCGGCCCGACTCCATCTTGGGCCCATCACGTCCCGAGCACGTGGCCGCAGCCATCCCTGGCCCCGGCCTCAGCGAAGCCCCGACATCAAGGCACCAAGATCCTCCCAGGTGGTAGAGTGGCCACTTGGCGGAGCCCGGAAGAGGGGAGTTTCGAGGGGCCTCCAGCCGTCCCCGGACGCCTGGTATCGATCACCCTTCAGCCTCCCTGGGCGCTGGCTCCACCCCCCTGCTGGGTGTCTGGACACCTTCATCCCGGCCCCTCTGAACCCCAGGCGCGAGGGTCCGGACATCAAAGGACTCCAGTCCTATATCTGGGCCAGCCCTGGATTAGGACTCCAGTTGTATCTTGGAGTCGAAGCCCTGCTGACCTTGTCGCGGCTGATCCTGATCCGAACTCTTGCACCTGGAACCTTCGAGGCCCTGCTGACGCTGTCGCGGCCTGCCCAAGCTGAACCACCTTCGAGGCCCTGCTGACGCTGTCGCGGCCTGACCAAGCTGAACCACCTTCGAGGCCCTGCTGACGCTGTCGCGGCCTGCCCAAGCTGAACCACCTTCGAGGCCCTGCTGACGCTGTCGCGGTCTGACCAAGCTGAACCACCTTCGAGGCCCTGCTGACGCTGTCGCGGCCTGCCCAAGCTGAACCACCTTCGAGGCCCTGCTGACGCTGTCGCGGCCTGACCGAACTGAACCATCTTCGAGGCCCTGCTGACGCTGTCGCGGCCTGATCGAGTTGAACCATCTTCGAGGCCCTGCTGACGCTGTCGCGGCCTGACCCCCTGAACTATCCACGCACCCGTTGGGGCCAAGACTGTCCCGCTACCCCCTATCCCCGAAACCAAGACTTTTCAGATCCCTCGATCCTCGCCTGCTAACCTGCAAAGGACTTGCCTTGATTGCTTATATAAAGATTCTTGTGAATATTCCTCCTGTGTGGTGTCCATCTGTAAGTAGTGTGATTGCTCAGCTGTTACGATTGTAGGAGAGGAGCCTCGCCAAGGAGGCCTCCCTATGGCGCTCGGCCTATTCCCTACAGAGAGGTGGGTCTCGGGGCGGACAGTCAGACACCTTCTGTCTCCCCTGGGGTCGCCTTTCCAACATTGGTGGCAAGCGACGGGATCCGAGCCCGCGCAAATCGTACAGTGAGTAACTCGCCACTACTAACAGAGACCCACAACCACGATGACTACTAAAGAAGCCGGAACAACCGCAGAATTCCAGAAAGAACTATTAGAGGAGTACACCCATAAAGAACTCAAACAATTCTGCAAAGCCCTAGGTATCGCTACCACCGGACTAAGCACAAAAGACGATTTTAAAGACGCGCTACAACCATGGGTGGAGACCGGAGCGACCCCACCCCAAACCAACGAGGACATTGTCCTAGAAGTACCCCTGAGTACAGTCGTAGCCCCAGTGGAAGAAAGAACCACCAACAAAGAACCGGGCCTCTCCCACGAAGACGCCCGGGAGCGAGAGAGGAGTCGGCTCCATGAACTAGAGCTCGCCCGACTCCGGCTGGATGGAGAGCTTCAATTAGCAGCAAAGAAAATGGCCATTGAACAACTACGATTAGAGGGAGATCTGGAAGAGAGGCGGAGGCAAAGAGAATTGGACGAAAAAAAGCTCACGTACGAACACGAGCGTGGCCTAAAAGAACTAGAGATCAAAGCCAAGATCGAAGAGGCTGGCGCCGCGGTAATCTGGAACCCTCCACCTCCTGCCGACCCGAAGGTCCACATTCCCAAGGATATCGTCAAGGAATACTACAAAAATGACGATATCCAGCAATGGTTCAAGGCGTATGAAGTTGCCATGACCGCGCACCGCATCCTGCGAAAAGATTGGGGTGCCGGCTTGTGGGGGAGATTCGTCAGCGAAGGAAGAGACACCCTGCTAGAGCTGGCCGAGGACGTGATGTCCTCCTATGACCACATGAAGGACGCCCTGCTCACCCGGTATGGCCTCACCCCCGAGATGTACCGACAAAGGTTCAGAGACTGCAAAAAGATTCCCGGTAACACGTGGGTGGAGTACATAAACTTTTATAGCCGGGCCCTGGAAGGATGGATAAAGGGCAGCAAAGTGTCCACCTACGAGCAGTTGTTCGACCTCATCGTTTGGGAGCACCTCTCCAACAACTGCTTTGTCGAGCTCAGGCAGCATCTCCTCGACAGTAAGCTGACCGAGCCCCGAAAACTCGCCGTCGAGGCGGATCGATGGGTGAGCACCCGGGTCCCCGATAGGAGAAACGGGATGGAACGGCCAGGGGCACCCCCGCCAGCATGGCGGCGGAGGAGACCAGAACAGGAGCCGAGACTTCCCGTCGGCCCTGGGCCAGAGTCCGCCTCGGGGGTCCCCCCAGAAGAACACTTCGCCATCCCTGACCAGAAGAGGGCCCCCACCAGTGCAGCCGGGGCCCCACCCGAACATTACTTGCCACAGATGCCAGTGGACCGGTCACTATGCCAGTGACCCCCTCTGCCCCATGAACCAGCACCCCGGCACCACCGGGCCTCCGACCCGCCAGTTTGCTGCTACAGCCCTGGGGGAAGGGGGAGAAGAAGACGAAGAGGTCTACAACGAAGATCAGACCGAGTATGAACCGGCCGCCATGGCCCTAGCCTGCCTGGGCGAAAGAGACATGGTCCCCCAGGCCCCGCTACCGAGGAACCCTCAAAAGTACCGTCAGTGGGTCCACATCAATGGACGACGGACCGAAGCCCTCCGAGAAACGGGAGCCAGTGTGACGGCCGTCCGCTGCCACTTGGTGACCCCAGAACAGATCATACCAAATGTGCGATGCCCCGTGAGGGCCGCCGACAACTCCGAAACTCTGTGTCAGATGGCCCGAATACCCTTCGAGTGGGGGGGGGTGTCGGGCACCCTCAAAGTGACCGTCCGGGACGACGCCCCCGTGGACTGCCTCCTTGGAAACGACCTCGAGAGCTCTCCCTGGGCCCAAGTCGAACGGAGAGAGCATCTAGGAATGATGGGACTACCAGAGTGGGTCTGCGCGACGACCCGATCCATGACTGCCCGGGCCCTGGCGGCACCCGAGGCCACCCCGACTGAAGAGCCAGAGTGGCCCGCGCCCCCACCACCCGCAGTCAATGAAGAATCCGAGCCCGAGCCCGAGCCATCGGAGCATGACCAAGAAGGCAGCGCCAAACTCAGCGACATCCCCGAACTAGCCCAATGGCGCCAAGAGGGTGGTCCCACCCGAGAACAATTCCGGCAGGAACAGAAGGCCTGCCCCTCCCTCGAGGGGACCCGACAGCAAGCCACCGCCCAAGCTGCCGGGGACACCTCGGGGTCCCACTGGGTCTACTGGTACCACGGCCTCCTATACAGTGAACAGAAAATTGCCGAGCTAGGGGCCAGCCGAGTGTTGGTGGTCCCCCTACGATTCAGAGACTTCCTTTTGAACCTGGCACACGATGTGCCCCTCGCCGGGCACCTGGGGCAGGACAAAACTTACAGCCGCCTGGTGACCTATTTCTACTGGCCGAAGATGCGCAATGATGTGCATAACCACTGCCGCACCTGCCCGACATGCCAAGCCAGCGGAAAGAGCGGAGGGAAGGTGAAGGCCCCGCTCCAACCCTTTCCAGTAGTGACCACTCCCTTCGAACGAGTGGGGATAGACATCGTGGGGCCCCTGGACCCCCGAACCTCGCAAGGGCATCGCTTCATCCTCGTCCTGGTGGACCATGCCACCCGCTATCCCGAAGCCATCCCCTTACGAACCATAACGGCTCCCGTGGTGGGCCGAGCACTGATGGAGATCTTCTCCAGAGTGGGGTTCCCCCGAGAAGTCGTGAGCGATCGGGGCACAAACTTTATATCAAAGTATATGCGGTCCCTGTAGCAACAGTGCGGGGTCACGTATAAATTCACCACCCCGTATCACCCCCAAGGGAATGGACTTGTGGAGCGGTTTAACCGGACACTCAAGGGGATGATCCAGGGCCTAGAAGAACCCCTCTGCCGCAAATGGGACGTCCTGCTGCCCTGCCTCTTGTTCGCCTATCGGGAGGTACCACAGAAATCCCTTGGCTTCAGCCCCTTTGAACTCTTGTACGGGCACCCTGTCTGAGGTCCCCTCAGCCTGGTCAAAGAAGGCTGGGAAACTACAGTCCAAGACGCCCCGCCGGATGTCTACCGGTACCTCCTGACCCTACGAAGCCAGACTCGGAAGTTCCGGGCCCTTGCCGAGGCCAATCTTGAGGCCAGTCAGGAGGACATGAAACGCTGGTATGACCAGAACTCTTCATCCATCGAGTTCGAGCCGGGCCAGCGGGTCTGGGTCATGTCCCCGGTTGAACCTTGTGCCCTCCAGGACAAATGGTCGGGCCCCTTCAAAGTGATCGAGCGCAAGAGCCCTGTCACCTATCTCGTGGACATGGAGTCCCCCCGAAACCCCCTACGGGTTCTGCACGCCAACCGGCTCAAGCCTCATTTTGCCCGCACAGAACTGAGCCTGCTGCTAGCTACCGACGATGGGGCCGAAGACGACTCCGAGCCCCTGCCCGACCTCCTAAGGTGCGCTGAGAAAGACGGCTCCGTCGAGGGGATCTCTCCCTCCTCCGACCTGACCCCAGCGCAACGCCGAGACTGCCAAGAACTGTTGGGGCGATTTACGGACCTGTTCTCCCTCACCCCGGGGTGACCCAGTGGTGCGTCCACGATGTCGACACCGGGGACAGCCAGCCAGTGCGACACCGGGCCTACCGAGTACCCGACCGAGTTCGGGCCTGCATCCAGACAGAAGTTACCAAGATGCTGGCCCTGGGGGTGGTCGAACCCTCCGACAGTCCCTGGGCCAGCCCAGTGGTCCTAGTCCCAAAAGCCGCCGCACCTGGCACCCCTCCAGAACTCAGGTTTTGTGTCGACTACCGGGGACTGAATGCTGTTACCAGAACCGACGCACATCCCATCCCCCGGGCCAATGAACTAATCGACCGCCTGGGAGCCGCCAAGTACCTCAGTACCTTCGACCTCACAGCCGGGTACTGGCAGATCGGCCTCACTCCAGGCGCCCAGGAGCGGTCGGCATTCTCCACACCCGATGGCCACTTCCAATTTAAGGTGATGCCCTTCGGCATGAAAAACGCCCCCGCCACCTTCCAGAGACTGGTGAACAAAGTCCTGGCGGGGCTAGAAGAATTCAGCGCCGCCTATCTAGACGACATTGCAGTGTACAGCCTTCACTGGGCCGAGCACCTGACGCACCTCTGGGAGGTCCTGACGGCCCTCCGCCGGGCCGGACTAACTGTGAAAGCCAGCAAGTGCCAGATAGGTCAAGGATCCGTGACCTACCTGGGACACCAAGTGGGGAGCGGCCACGTGGCTCCCCTCCAACCCAAGATTGACGCCATCGTGGCCTGGGAGCCCCCGGTCACCCAGACAGCCATCCGGGCCTTCCTGGGGCTCACTGGATATTATCGGCGATTCATCAAGAACTATGGGAGCATTGTGGGGCCCCTCACTGAACTGACCTCGAAGAACCGGCCACAAAAAGTAGAATGGACACCCACGTGTCAGGTGGCCTTCGAGACTTTGAAAACAGCCATGTGCACCGCCCCTGTGCTCCAAGCCCCTGACTACAGCCGGGAGTTTGTAGTCCAGACCAACGCCTCGGAGCACGGCATCGGGGTGGTCCTATCCCATATTGACCCCGAGGGGATTGACCATCCTGTGGCCTTCATCAGCCGGCGGCTGCTGGCCAGAGAGCAATGATGGAGCACCATTGAAAGAGAGGCCTTCGCCGTCGTATGGGCCCTCACGAAATTCAGGCCCTACCTCTTCGGCACCCACCTCCGGGTCCAGACTGACCACCGGCCCCTGCGGTGGCTGATGCAGATGCGTGGCGAAAACCCAAAGCTGCTGCGCTGGTCCATCTCCCTCCACGGGATGGACTTCACGGTGGAACATCGCCCTGGCGACGACCACGCCAATGCTGACGGCCTGTCCCGATTCTTCCGCCTCGACGAGGAGAATCCCCAGGGAGATGGGTGACTCTCCCCGCCTTCAGCTGGAGGGGATGTGTGTTGGACTCGGCCTCATGGCGTGGTCCTACCCCTCCCACATGGCGGGCCTGGGACGATATCGGCCCTCCGTCGACCCGCTGTCGACCCCCCTGAACACGAACTCTCGACGAGAGCAGCCCCCCTGGCAACCCACGGCTCTCCCCCGTGGGACCCCGGCGAACCCTGCTCGCCAACACAGTCGGTCTGGCGACCAGGCCAGACCACCATTTCCGGCCCGACTCCATCTTGGGCCCATCACGTCCCGAGCACGTGGCCGCAGCCATCCCTGGCCCCGGCCTCAGCGAAGCCCCGACATCAAGGCACCAAGATCCTCCCAGGTGGTAGAGTGGCCACTTGGCGGAGCCCGGAAGAGGGGAGTTTCGAGGGGCCTCCAGCCGTCCCCGGACGCCTGGTATCGATCACCCTTCAGCCTCCCTGGGCGCTGGCTCCACCCCCCTGCTGGGTGTCTGGACACCTTCATCCCGGCCCCTCTGAACCCCAGGCGCGAGGGTCCGGACATCAAAGGACTCCAGTCCTATATCTGGGCCAGCCCTGGATTAGGACTCCAGTTGTATCTTGGAGTCGAAGCCCTGCTGACCTTGTCGCGGCTGATCCTGATCCGAACTCTTGCACCTGGAACCTTCGAGGCCCTGCTGACGCTGTCGCGGCCTGCCCAAGCTGAACCACCTTCGAGGCCCTGCTGACGCTGTCGCGGCCTGTGTTAGAAAGGCGTCCCCGGAGGCGGCAGAAGATGTCTGACTGACCACCCCTAGGTCCACCTCTCCGTCGAGAAGTAGCCGAGCGGTTACTGAGAGGCCTCCTGAATGAGGGTCCTCTCCTAGGATCGTACAGCAGGGTAATCACAACACTACAGATGGACACCACACAAGAAGTTAAGTTCTCAAGCTTTTATAGGTAATTAACGGTTGCGAGTTCTTTGGCAGTATGTACAAGCAGATCGAGGGATCTGGAAAGTCTCGTAAAAGGGGGGTAAGGTGGCGGGACAGTCTTACTCTGGGCGGAGGAAGGGATACCCTGCGCACAGCTCTCAATCCTTGAGCTGGGGGGTTCCGAGGTGTTCGAGCTGCGGCAGCGCCAGCAGGCTTGCAAGGTGGTTCAGCGAAGTAGGCCGCGGCAGCGCCAGCAGGCTCTCAGATGTTTCAGCAAGGTAGGCCGCGGCAGCGCGAGCAGGCTCTCAGATGGTTCAGCAAGATAGGCCGCGGCAGCGCCAGCAGGCTCTCAGATGTTTCAGCAAGGTAGGCCGCGGCAGCGCCAGCAGGCTCTCAGATGGTTCAGCAAGGTAGGCCGCGGCAGCGCCAGCAGGCTCTCGGAAGGTTCAGCAAGGTAGGCCGCGGCAGCGCCAGCAGGCTCTCAGATGGTTCAGCAAGGTAGGCCGCGGCAGCGCCAGCAGGCTCTCGGATGGTCGTCGGGTTACGGATGAGTTTGTCTGGTGTCGGCCGTGACAGCGTCAGGAGGGCTTCCAGTCCAGGATACAACTGAAGTCTTGATCCGGGGCTGGCCCAGATATAGGTCTGGAGGTCTTTGAAGTCCGGACCCTCGCGCCTGGGGGTCAGAGGGGCCGGGATGATGGTGTCCAGACACCCAGCAGGGGGGTGGAGCCAGCGCCCAGGGAGGCCGGAGGGCGATCGATACCAGGCGTACGGGGCCGGCTGGAGGCCCATCGAAACTCCCCTTCCTCCGGGATCTGTCAAGTGGCCACTCGACCACCTGGGTGGATCTTGGTGCCTCGATGTCGGGGCTTCGCTGGGGCCGGGGCTGGAGCCGAGGCCACGTGGTTGTGACGTGGCGGGTCCAAGATGGAGTCGGGCACGGCCTCGTGCTGAGGTCGTGATGGGCCTACGCTGGGGTCAGGCCTGCGCTGGTGGACCGGGATGGTAGCCGGCCCTGTGGGGTTGGGGCGTGCAGGATCGGGCCGAAGGGGCCGCCCGAGGTCTGGTGGAGGGCGGATATCGTCCTGGGCCCGCCATGCGGGAGGGGTAGGACCACGCCATGAGGCCGGGTCCAACAGCCTGACCAAGCTGAACCACCTTCGAGGCCCTGCTGACGCTGTCACGGCCTGCCCAAGCTGAACCACCTTCGAGGTCCTGCTGACGCTGTCGCGGCCTGACCGAACTGAACCATCTTCGAGGCCCTGCTGACGCTGTCGCGGCCTGACCGAGTTGAACCATCTTCGAGGCCCTGCTGATGCTGTCGCGGCCTGACCCCCTGAACTATCCACGCACCTGTTGGTGACAAGACTGTCCCGCTACCCCCTATCCCCGAAACCAAGACTTTTCGGATCCCTCGATCCTCGCCTGCTAACCTGCAAAGGACTTGCCTTGATTGCTTATATAAAGATTCTTGTGAATATTCCTCCTGTGTGGTGTCCATCTGTAAGTAGTGTGATTGCTCAGCTGTTACGATTGCAGGAGAGGAGCCTCGCCAAGGAGGCCTCCCTACGGCGCTCGGCCTATTCCCTACAGAGAGGTGGGTCTCGGGGCGGACAGTCAGACACCTTCTGTCTCCCCTGGGGTAGCCTTTCCAACAATTCCACACACCACATTCCACACACCACATTCCACACACCACATTCCACACACATTCCACACACCACATTCCACATTCCACACACCCCATTCCACACACCACATTCCACACACCACACTCCACACACTACATTCCACACACATTCCACACACCACACTCCACACACTACATTCCACACACATTCCACACACCACATTCCACACACCACATTCGACACACATTCCACATTCCACACACCCCATTCCACACACCACATTCTACATACCACACTCCACACACTACATTCCACACACATTCCACACACCACATTCCACACACCACATTCCACACACATTCCACACACCCCATTCCACACACAACATTCTACACACCACATTCCACACACCACATTCCACACACATTCCACACACCACATTCCACACACCCCATTCCACACACCACATTCCACACACATTCCACACACCACATTCCACACACCACATTCCACACACCACATTCCACACACCACATTCCACACACATTCCCCACACCACATACCACACACCACATTCCCCACACCATATGCCACACACCACATTCCACACACATTCCACACACCACATTCCACACACATTCCACACACCACATTCCACACACATTCCACAAACATTCCACACACCACATTCCACACACCACATTCCACACACCACATTCCACACACCACATTCCACACACATTCCACACACCACATTCCACATTCCACACACCCCATTCCACACACCACATTCCACACACCACATTCAACACACATTCCACACACCACATTACACACACACACCACACACCACATTCCACACACATTCCACACACATTCCACACACCACATTCCACACACCACATTCCACACACATTCCACACACCACATTCCACACACATTCCACACACCACATTCCACACACCACATTCCACACACCACATTCCACACACCACATTCCACACACATTCCACACACCACATTCCACACACCACATTCCACACACCACATTCCACACGCACTTCACATTCCACATACATTCCACACACATTCCACACACACACACTCCACATTCACACACTCCACATTCCACACACATTCCACACACATTCCACACAACACATTCCACACACCACATTCTACACACCACACTCCACACACTACATTCCACACACATTCCACACACCACATTCCACACACCACATTCCACACACATTCCACACTCCACATTCCACACACACTCCACATTCCACACACACTCCACATTCCACACACACTCCACACACATTCCACACACCACATTCCACACACCACGCACATTCCACACACACAATATTCCACACACCATGTTAGAAGGGGCGATCCCAGAGGCCAGGTTATGTCTACCCGACTGCTACGTGACCCACCTCTCCCACCAATAATGCCGAGCCTTAACTAGGGATGCCCTCCGGGGAGCACCTCAAGTATTGAATTGTACACACGAGGACCACACCACCCTTAGGAACAGACACTACAACATAGGTTTTCGATATCAAATTCTTTATAAACAGGTAAAGGAATTAGCACTCTTATGTACACAGGATCGAGAGATCGCCAAAGTCTCAAGGCTCCCGGAAGTGGGAAACTTCTCAGTCTCAGTCTTTAGACCAGTACGTAGCGTACCCTGCGCACGGCTCTCAATCCTCGAGCCATGAGGTACGGAAGATGGTGATCGTACCGGTTGTCCTACTCACTTGAGGATGACTCCGTTCGTGATGGTAGCATCGATGGTCCAGCCGGACCAGAGTACTCCTCGAGCCGCGACGAGGTCAGTAGGGCTCGATCCGGAGGGTAGTTCTTGAGGAGCCGCGACCACGTCAGCAGGGCTCAGAATGTTCGTTAAAGATCTTTAGGGTTCAAGCTCGAGCCGCGACGGGGTCAGCAGGGCTCCGATGTTCTAGTTCCAAGGATGAGCCGCGACGGCATCAGCAGGGCTCGTAGAGTTACAGAGTTCAGTTCTCCCAAGGGCAGCCGCGATCAGATCAGCAGGGCTTTCTTGTCCAGGATACAACTGCCCGCTAGTTCTGGGGCGGGCCTTGATACAGTCCAGTGGCCCTTTGATGTCCGGACTCTCGCAGGCGGAGGTCTGAGGCCTTGGGGGCGGCCCGATGGTGAGGTCCGGCGATTGGCTCTTTGATCTCTTGGAGGATGCGTCCGGGATTTCCCAGACACCCAGCAGGTCTGGAGCCAGCACTCGGGGAGGCCGAGATGCAATCGAAACTGGCCCCCGGGGGAAGGCCAGAGGTGTGACAGAAACCAATCTTTCAGGGGAGGCCGGAGGTGCCATCGAAACTCCCTATCTTTCCTCCCTATGGGAGCCCTCACCCTCCTGGAGCCTAAGTTTCGCTGGGGCTGGGGTCATGCTAAGCCCAGGGAGTCAGGGACCGAGTCGGGAAGGGAATATGGCTGCCGGTGGGCCTACGGGGCCTCGCGGGTTTGGGGCGCGCGGGGCTGGGAAGGCGGCCGGGGACAGGCCGAGGTTGGTCGTTAGCGTTGGGACGGACATGGGCAGGGCAACCAGGGGTTTCTGGGTGCAGGGCTAGGCTAACGGGGTACTGAGGAACAGGGGGGGAACCACGTCACGAGGCCAGGTTCAACACGCATCCCCCCAGCTGAAAGGCGGAGAGAACTACCCATCCCCTTGGGGGTTCTCTTCACTGAGGCGGAAGAATCGGGACAGGCCGCCTGCGTTGGCGTGGTCAGCACCAGGCCGGTGCTCAACAGTGAAATCCATCCCCTGGAGGGAGATGGACCATCGTAACAGTTTGGGGTTCTCCCCTCTCATTTGCATTAGCCACCGGAGAGGTCGGTGATCAGTTTGGACCCGGAAGTGAGTACCGAACAGGTAGGGCCTCCGCTTCTTCAGGGCCCAAACCACCGCGAAGGCATGCCGCTCGATGGTGCTCCACCTTTGCTCTCGAGGGAGTAACCTCCGGCTAATGAAGGCCACTGGCTGATCCAGGCCTTGCTTGTTCATCTGGGACAGGACGGCTCCGATGCCATGCTCGGACGCGTCCGTTTGGACCACAAACTCTCTGGAGTAGTCCGGGGCCTGTAGCACGGGGGCAGTACACATGGCGTCCTTCAATGCTTCGAACGCTTCTTGGCAGGCGGGGGTCCAGTTAACTCTCTTGGGCTGGTTCTTGGAGGTTAACTCCGTGAGGGGCACTACCAGGCTGCCATACCCCTTTATAAATCGTCGATAGTATCCCGTGAGCCCTAGGAATGCCCGCACCTCTGTCTGGGTGGTGGGGGATTCCCAGGCCACGATCGCATTGATCTTGGGCTGAAGGGGTGCCACGAGGTCGCTGCCGACCTGGTGTCCCAGGTAGACCACGGACCCTTGGCCGATTTGACATTTGCTGGCTTTTATGGTGAGACCCGCCTCCTGCGGGGCTACCAAGACCTCCCGGAGGTGGAGGAGGTGTTCGGGCCAGTGGGAGCTGAATACCGCGATATCATCCAGATACGCGGCACTGAATTCTTCCAACCCGGCCAGTACCTGGTTCACCAGTCTCTGGAAGGTGGCAGGGGCGTTTTTCATGCCGAAGGGCATCACCCGGAAATGGTAGTGACCATCCGGGGTGGAGAAGGCTGATCTCTCTCGGGCTCCTTCTGTCAGGGCGATCTGCCAGTAACTGCTGGTCAGGTCGAAGGTACTGAGATAGCGAGCAGACCCTAGGCGGTCAATGAGCTCGTCTGCTCGGGGAATGGGATGTGCGTCGGTTCTGGTGACTGCGTTGAGGCCCCGGTAGTCCACACAGAACCTCAGCTCGGGAACAGCGCCGGGGGCGGCTGCCTTCGGAACCAGAACCAGGGGGCTGGCCCATGGGCTGTCGGAGGCTTTGACCACCCCCAGGGCTAGCATCTTAGAGACCTCGGCCTTGATGCAGGCTCGGAATCGGTCAGGAACGCGGTAGGCTCTGTGCCATACCGGGGGGCTGTCCCCGGTGTCCACATCGTGAACGCACCAACTGGTGACGCCGGGGACGAGGGAGAAAAGGTCAGAGAACTGTCCCAGTAACTGGCGACAGTCCTCGCGCTGCTCGGGGGTGAGGGAGGAGGAGAGACTCACTCCCTCTACAGAGTCATCTTTCTCTTTCGCACAGAGGAGGTCGGGGAGAGGCTCCGTGTCCTCTTCGGTTCCGTCGTCCGTGGCGAGGAGCAAGCTCAACTCGGACCGTACGAAGTGGGGTTTCAGGCGGTTTACGTGGAGGACCCTCAGGGGGTTCCTGGGGGACTGTACATCGACAAGGTAGGTAACCTGGCTCTTTGGTTCCACCACCTTGAAGGGCCCGGTCCATTTGTCCTGCAGGGCACAAGGTTCCACAGGGGCCATCACCCAGACCTGTTGTCCGGGCTGGAACTCGACCAGAGTGGCATTCTGATCATACCACCTTTTCATCTCTTCTTGGCTGGCTTCGAGGTTTGCTTCGGCCAGTTCTCGGAACTTCCGAGTCTGGTTTCGGAGGGCCAGAATGTATCGAAACACATCTGGGGGGTTCTAGGGACGCCGTCTCCGACCCTTCCTTGGCCAGGCTGAGGGGTCCCTGGACGGGGTCCCCCCTAGAGCAGCTCGAAGGGGATAAACCCCAAGGACTTCTGGGGAACTTCGCGATACGCGAACAGGAGGCAGGGGAGGAGGACGTCCCACTTGCGCCTCAGGGACTCCTCGAGACCCATGTTCATACCCTTGAGGGTGCGGTTGATCCGCTCGACCAGGCCGTTACCTTGGGGGTGGTATGGGGTGGTGAACTTGTACGTCACCCCACACTGCTGCCAGAGAGACTTCATATATCTCGAGATGAAGTTTGTTCCTCTGTCGCTCACTACTTCTCGCGGGAATCCCACCCGGGAGAAGATCCCCATGAGGGCCCGCCCCACTACGGGGGCCGTTACCGTTTGGAGGGGGATGGCCTTGGGATATCGGGTGGCGTGGTCCACTAGGACAAGAATGAACCGGTGTCCTAGGGACGTTCGGGGGTCAAGAGGACCCGCGATATCGATTCCCACCCGTTCAAAGGGGGTACTGACCACTGGGAAGGGTTGGAGGGGAGCCTTGCGCCGCTCTTCCCGCTGGCCTGACACGTGGGGCAGGATCTGCAGTGGGCCTCCACATCAGCTCGCATGTGGGGCCAGTAGAAATGGGTGACCAAACGGTGGTACGTTTTGTCTTGACCTAAGTGTCCCGCCAAGGGCACATCATGGGCCAGGTTCAGGAGGTAGCTGCGGAAACGTAGGGGGACCACCAGCACTCGGGCTGACCCTAGTTCGGCGGACTTTGGTTCGCTATATAGCAGGCCGTTTTCCCAATAGACGTGGTGGAAGCCGGACTGGTCACGGCAGCCTGGGCGGCGGCCTGCTGCCGCGGCCCCACTAGAGAGGGACAGGAGGTGTGTTCCAGGCAGAACTCCTCTCGGGAGGGCCCCCCTTCCTGGCGCCGCTGGGCTAACTCGGGGAGATCGTCCATGCTCGGGGCTGGTTCACCAGCGGGGTCCAGGGGACCCGGGTCGGGGTCACTGCTTTCGCCGGGAAAAAGGTCGAGGCCTTCTGTCTGCCCGCTGTCCTCCGGCTCGGCGGGGACGGGGCGAGGGTTTTCGGGTTCCACCCCCTCGGGGGTGGACGCCCGGGCTGCCATGGATCGGGTGGTCACGCAGGCCCACTCGGGTAGGCCCACCATCTTGAGGTGAGTCCTTCGCTCTACTTGCTTCCACGGGGAGCTCTCTAGGTCGTTACCGAGGAGACAGTCCACGGGCATGTCGGTGCGGACTGCTACTCGTAACTCCCCGGAGATGCCCTCCCATTCGAATGGGACCTGAGCTATTCTGCAAGTGCGGACGGAGTTGTCCGCGGAGATCACTCTGCAGGAGGCGTTGGGTACTATCTGGTCCTTCGTGACTAGGTGCTCCTTTACAGCAGTGATACTGGCCCCTGTATCTCGGAGAGCCCCTATGCGGTGCCCGTTGACGGTCACCTGCTGTCGGTATTTCTCGGTGTTATCTGGCAAGAAGGTGCCGGGAACCATCTCCCTATTCCCCAGGGAGACTAAGATCATGGCGGCTGGTTCCCACCCTTCCGGGTCCTCTATCTCTTCCTCTTCTAGGGCTACATTGGCGAGGTGGCGCGCAGGGGGACTCGCAGCAGTGGGCTTCTTGAGCATGGGGCAGTTGGGGTCACTGGCATAATGCCCTGTCTGTTGACATCGGTAGCAGGTGGTGCTTATTCTGGGTCCTTGCCTAACTGGAGGGAATCCGGCCCTTGCGGCTGGCGGGGATGTCCCGGTCTGGTTTCTAGGGGGGCTGCGGGGAGGCCCTGTCTGGGGACCCCTTTGTCTACTCTGACCCCCTGCGCGCCTTTGACGTGGAGATCCTTGTTCGTTTCGGCCATAGTCTCTCCCGGGACCCCGTGGGACTCTTGTGCTCACCCAACGATCAGCCTCAACAGCCAGCTTCCGGGGGTCTGCTAACTTGCTGTCCAGAAGGTGCTGTCTTAGTTCCACAAGCAGTTGTTCGATAGGTGCTCATAGGCTATGAGGTCAATGAGTCCTTCAAAGGTGGTCACCTTGCTGCCCTTGATCCACCCTCCCAAGGCCCGGCTGTAGAAATTCACGTACTCTACCCATGTGGTGCCGGGGATCTTCTTGCAGTCTCTAAATCGTTGCCGGTACATTTCCGGGGTGAGCCCATATCGAGCCATGAGGGCGTCCTTCATATGGGGGTAGGAGGTCATGACGGAGGAGGGCAGATCCAGCATGGTGTCTCTCCCCTCGCTGAGGAAGCGGCCCCATAATCCGGCCCCCCAATCCTTCTCAGGTACTCGGTGGGCGGCCATGGCGACCTCGTACGCTTTGAACCATTGCTGGATGTCGTCATTTTTATAGTATTCCTTCACCACATCCTTGGGGATGTGGACTTTCGGTTCTACTGGGGGACCCGTGTCTCGGTGCCCCCGGGTCGGGTTTCTTCATTTCGGGCTTTAATCTCTAGTTCTTTCAAGCTGCGCTCGTGTTCGAGTTGGAGTTTTTTCCCTTCATGCTCCCACTGGAGCTTCTTTTCTTCTAGTTCCCCTTGCAACCGTAATTGTTCTACGGCCAGTTTCTTTTCAGCCAGCTTTATCTCTCCTTCGATTTTAAGTCGTGCCAGTTCTAGCTCGTGGTTTCGGTTGCGTTCTCGGTCTGTCATTTCTTCGATCGACAGACCTCTCTCCGTGCCGGTATTCCGTGGTAGGGTGTCGGGTCCCTCTTCTCTTTGGCCGTCAGTTTGAGTCGGCGGCTCCTCCTCCCCATCATTCCTCTCTGTCGTGGGGAGGTGGGCCCCGGCCTCTACCTAGGCCGTCAGGGCTTTCTGGAAGTCATCTTTGGTACTTAACCCAGTGGTAGCGATGTGTAAATCTTTGCAGAATTCTTTTAATTCTTTGTGGGTATATTCTTCCAGGCGGTCTTTCTGAAATGCGGTCTTTTCGCTTGCTCGGATGAGACTCATGGTTGTTCTTGTTCAGGTGGTGTGCCAGTCGCTTTACTGTACGATTCCCAGACGTAGGCTCTTATCCCGTCGCTTGCCACCAATGTTAGAAGGGGCGATCCCAGAGGCCAGGTTATGTCTACCCGACTGCTCCGTGACCCACCTCTCCCACCAATAATGCCGAGCCTCAACTAGGGATCCCCTCCGGGGAGGACCTCAAGTATTGAATCGTACACACGAGGACCACACCACCCTTAGGAACAGACACTACAACGTAGGTTTTCGATACCAAGTTCTTTATAAACAGGTAAAGGAATTAGCACTCTTATGTACACAGGATCGAAAGATCGCCAAAGTCTCAAGGCTCCCGGAAGTGGGAAGCGGGACAGTCTCAGTCTTTAGACCAGTACGTAGCATACCCTGCGCACGGCTCTCAATCCTCGAGCCGGGGGGTACGGAAGATGGTGATCGTACCGGCTGTCCTACTCACTTGAGGATGACTCAGTTCGTGATGGTAGCGTCGATGGTCCAGCCGGACCAGAGTACTCCTCGAGCCGCGACGAGGTCAGCAGGGCTCGATCCGGAGGGTAGTTCTTGAGGAGCCGCGACCACGTCAGCAGGGCTCCGAATGTTTGTTGAAGATCTTTAGGGTTCAAGCTCGAGCCGCGACGGGGTCAGCAGGGCTCCGATGTTCTAGTTCCAAGGATGAGCCGCAACGGCGTCAGCAGGGCTCGTAGAGTTACAGAGTTCAGTTCTCCCAAGGGCAGCCGCGATCAGATCAGCAGGGATTTCTTGTCCAGGATACAACTGCCCGCTAGTTCTGGGGCGGGCCTTGATATAGTCCAGTGGCCCTTTGATGTCCGGACTCTCGCAGGCGGAGGTCTGAGGCCTTGGGGGTGGCCCGTTGGTGAGGTCCGGCGGTTGGCTCTTTGATCTCTTGGAGGATGCGTCCGGGATTTCCCAGACACCCAGCAGGTCTGGAGCCAGCACTCAGGGAGGCCAGAGGTGCAATCGAAACTGGCCCCCGGGGGAAGGATAGAAGTGTGACAGAAACCAGTCTCTCAGGGGAGGCCGGAGGTGCCATCGAAACTCCCTATCTTTCCTCCCTATGGGAGCCCTCACCCTCCCAACGGGGGCTGGCGTGTCTGGAGCCTAAGTTTCGCTGGGGTTGGGGTCATGCTAAGCCCAGGGAGTCAGGGACCTCGGGAAGGGAATATGGCTGCCGGTGGGCCTATGGGGCCTCGCCGGTTTGGGGCGCGCGGGGCTGGGAAGGCGGCCGGGGACAGGCTGAGGTTGGTCGTTAGCGTTGGGACGGACATGGGCAGGGCAACCAGGGGTTTCTGGGTGCAGGGCTAGGCTAACGGGGTACTGAGGAACAGGGGGGGAACCACGCCACGAGGCCAGGTCCAACACACCACATTCCACACACCACAATCCACACATATTCCACACACCACATTCCACATACATTCCACATTCCACACACATTCCACACACATTCCACACACCATATTCCACACACATTCCACAAACCACATTCCACACACACCACATTCCACACACATTCCACACACACATTCCACACACATTCCACACACTCCACATTCCACACACACTCCACATTCCACACACTCCACACACATTCCACACACATTCCACACACATTCCACACACCACATTCCACACACCACATTCCACACACATTCCACACACCACACACCACATTTCACACTCCACACACCACATTCCACACACCACACATAACATTCCACAAACATTGCACACACATTGCACACACCACATTCCACACACCACATTCCACACACATTCCACACACCACATTTCACACACCACATTCCACACACATTCACACACCACACACCACATTCCACACACATTCCACACACATTCCACAAACATTCCACACACCACATTCCACACACATTCCACACACCACACACCACATTCCACACACCACATCCCACACACATTCCACACACCACATTCCACACACATTCCACACACCACATTCCACACACATTCCACACACCACATTCCACACACCACACACATTCCACACACATTCCGCACACATTCCAAACACATTCCGCACACATTCCACACACCACATTCCACACACCACATTCCACACACATTCCACACACCATATTCCACACACATTCCACATACCACATTCCACACACATTCCACACACATTCCACACACCACATTCCACACACTTTCCACACACCACATTCCACACACACCACATTCCACACCACATTCTACACACACCACATTCCACACACATTCCACACACACCACATTCCACACACATTCCACACACCACATTCCACACACATTCCACACATCACATTCCACACACCACATTCCCCACACATTCCACACACCACATTCCACACACCACATTCCACACACCACATTCCACACACATTCCACACACATTCCACACACCACATTCCACATTCCACACACATTCTACACACCACATTCCACACACATTCCACACACCACACACACCACATTCCACACACCACATTCCACACACCACATTCCACACACATTCCACACACATTGCACACACCACAATCCACACACCACATTCCACACACATTCCACACACCACATTCCACACACATTCTACACATTCCACACACATTCCACACATTCCACACACCACATTCCACACACACCACACATTCCACACACACCACACACACCACATTCCACACACCACATTCCACACACCACATTCCACACACATTCCACACACCACATTCCACACACATTCCACACACCACATTCCACACACCACATTCCACACACACTCCACATACCACATTCCACACACCACATTCCACACACCACATTCCACACACATTCCACATACCACATTCCACACACATTCCACACACCACATTCCACACACATTCCACACACCACATTCCACACACATTCCACACACCACATTCCACACACCACATTCCACACACCACATTCCACACCACATTCCACACACACACACTCCACATTCCACATTCCACACACATTCCACACACACTCCACATTCCATACACATTTAACACACATTCCACACACATTCCACACACCACATTCCACACACCACATTCCACACACCACATTCCACACTCCACACACCACATTCCACACACATTCCACACACATTCCACACACATTCCACACACCACATTCCACACACCACATTCCACACACATTCCACACACACTCCACATTCCACATTCACACACTCCACATTCCACATTCCACACACATTCCACACACACTCCACATTCCTCATTCACACACTCCACATTCCATACACATTTAACACACATTCCACACACATTCCACACACCACATTCCACACACCACATTCCACACACCACATTCCACACTCCACACACCACATTCCACACACATTCCACACACATTCCACACACCACATTCCACACACCACATTCCACACACTCCACATTCCACACACATTCCACACACATTCCACACACCACATTCCACACACCACATTCCACATTTCACACACATTCCACACACATTCCACACACCACATTCCACACAGCATGTTAGAAGGGGTGATCCCAGAGGCCAGGTTATGTCTACCCGACTGCTCCGTGACCCACCTCTCCCACCAATAATGCCGAGCCTTAACTAGGGATCCCCTCCGGGGAAGACCTCAAGTATTGAATCGTACACACGATGACCACACCACCCTTAGGAACAGACACTACAATGTAGGTTTTCGATATCAAGTTCTTTATAAACAGGTAAAGGAATTAGCACTCTTATGTACACAGGATCGAGAGATCGCCAAAGTCTCAAGGCTCCCGGAAGTGGGAAGCGGGACAGTCTCAGTCTTTAGACCAGTAGGTAGCGTACCCTGCGCACGGCTCTCAATCCTCGAGCCGAGAGGTACGGAAGATGGTGATCGTACCGGTTGTCCTATTTACTTGAGGATGACTCAGTTCGTGATGGTAGCGTCGATGGTCCAGCCGGTCCAGAGTACTCCTCGAGCCGCGACGAGGTCAGCAGGGCTCGATCCGGAGGGTAGTTCTTGAGGAGGCGCGACCACGTCAGCAGGGCTCACAATGTTCGTTGAAGATCTTTAGGGTTCAAGCTCGAGCCACGACGGGGTCAGCAGGGCTCCGATGTTCTAGTTCCAAGGATGAGCCGCAACGGCGTCAGCAGGGCTCGTAGAGTTACAGAGTTCAGTTCTCCCAAGGGCAGCCGCGATCAGATCAGCAGGGATTTCTTGTCCAGGATACAACTGCCCGCTAGTTCTGGGGCGGGCCTTGATATAGTCCAGTGGCCCTTTGATGTCCGGACTCTCGCAGGCGGAGGTCTGAGGCCTTGTGGGTGGCCCGTTGGTGAGGTCCGGCGGTTGGCTCTTTGATCTCTTGGAGGATGCGTCCGGGATTTCCCAGACACCCAGCAGGTCTGGAGCCAGCACTCAGGGAGGCCAGAGGTGCAATCGAAACTGGCCCCCGGGGGAAGGATAGAGGTGTGACAGAAACCAGTCTCTCAGGGGAGGCCGGAGGTGCCATCGAAACTCCCTATCTTTCCTCCCTATGGGAGCCCTCACCCTCCCAACGGGGGCTGGCGTGTCTAGAGCCAGGTCCAACATGCATCCCCCCCAGCTGAAAGGCGGAGAGAACTACCCATCCCCTTGGGGGTTCTCTTCACTGAGGCGGAAGAATCGGGACAGGTCGTCTGCGTTGGCGTGGTCAGCACCAGGCCGGTGCTCAACAGTGAAATCCATCCCCTGGAGGGAGATGGACCATCGTAACAGTTTGGGGTTCTCCCCTCTCATTTGCATTAGCCACCGGAGAGGTCGGTGATCGGTTTGGACCCGGAAGTGAGTATCGAACAGGTAGGGCCTCAGCTTCTTCAGGGCCAAAACCACCGCGAAGGCCTCCCGCTCGATGGTGCTTCACCTTTGCTCTCGAGGGAGTAACCTCCGGCTAATGAAGGCCACTGGCTGATCCAGGCCTTGCTTGTTCATCTGGGACTGGACAGCTCCGATGCCATGCTCGGACGCGTCCGTTTGGACCACGAACTCTCGGGAGTAGTCCGGGGCCTGTAGCACGGGGGCAGTACACATGGCGTCCTTCAATGCTTCGAACGCTTCTTGGCAGGCGGGGGTCCAGTTAACTCTTTTGGGCTGGTTCTTGGAGGTTAACTCCGTGAGGGGCACTACCAGGCTGCCATACCCCTTTATAAATCGTCGATAGTATCCCGTGAGCCCTAGGAACGCCCGCACCTCTGTCTGGGTGGTGGGGGCTTCCCAGTCCACGATCGCATCGATCTTGGGCTGAAGGGGTGCCACAAGGCCGCTGCCGACCTGGTGTCCCAGGTACACGACGGACCCTTGGCCGATTTGACATTTGCTGGCTTTTATGGTGAGACCCGCCTCCTGCAGGGCTACCAAGACCTCCCGGAGGTGGAGGAGGTGTTCGGGCCAGTGGGAACTGAATACCGCGATATTTTCCAGATACGCGGCACTGAATTCTTCCAACCCGGCCCGTACCTGGTTCACCAGTCTCTGGAAGGTGGCGGGGGCGTTTTTCATGCCGAAGGGTATCACCCGGAAATGGTAGTGACCATCCGGGGGGGAGAAGGCTGATCTCTCTCGGGCTCCTTCTGTCAGGGCGATCTGCCAGGAACCGCTGGTCAGGTCGAAGGTACTGAGATAGCGAGCAGACCCTAGGCGGTCAATGAGCTTGTCTGCTCGGGGAATGGGATGTGCGTCGGTTCTGGTGATTGCGTTGAGGCCCCGGTAGTCCACACAGAACCTCTGCTCGGGAACTGCGCCGGGGGCGGCTGCCTTTGGAACCAGAACCACGGGGCTGGCCCATGGGCTGTCGGAGGCTTCGACCACCCCCAGGGCTAGCATCTTAGAGACCTCGGCCTTGATGCAGGCTCGGACTCGGTCAGGAACGCGGTAGGCTCTGTGCCGTACCGGGGGGCTGTCCCCGGTGTCCACATCGTTAACGCACCAACTGGTGACGCCGGGGACGAGGGAGAAAAGGTCAGAGAACTGTCCCAGTAACTGGCGACAGTCCTCGCGCTGCTCGGGGGTGAGGGAGGAGGAGAGACTCACTCCCTCTACGGAGTCATCTTTCTCTTTCGCACAGAGGAGGTCGGGGGGAGGCTCCATGTCCTCTTTGGTTCCGTCGTCGGTGGCGAGGAGCAAGCTCAACTCGGACCGTACGAAGTGGGGTTTCAGGCGGTTTACGTGGAGGACCCTCAGGGGGTTCCTGGGGGACTGTACATCGACGAGGTAGGTAACCTGGCTCTTTCGTTCCACCACCTTGAAGGGCCCAGTCCATTTGTCCTGCAGGGCACAAGGTTCCACAGGGGCCATCACCCAGACCTGTTGTCCGGGCTGGAACTCGACCAGAGTGGCATTCTGATCATACCACCTTTTCATCTCTTCTTGGCTGGCTTCGAGGTTTGCTTCTGCCAGTTCTCAGAACTTCCGAGTCTGGTTTCGGAGGGCCAGAATGTATCGAAACACATCTGGGGGGGTTCTAGGGACGCCGTCTGATGGGGAAATACTGGCACCCTCCCAGGAGCATACCAATGAATGAAACTCACCAGACACAGCAGGTTGCTCAGAAACAGAGTGAAGTTTATTTATTGGTACCAAAAGCATGCATCATTGCTAATTAGCAAGAAAGAAGTCAGATCTGCCACCTTAGGGGCTCTCAGACCACTTCTTCCCCGAGTGACAAGTTTCTAGGTATTATATACTGTATGCAATGCCATGTCAGCCGAACTTAGAATAAGGCACCAAGCCAAATATGGCTGACATGGATGTGCAATGTCTGCACCATGCAAAATGGCCATATATGGGCAGACCAGAAAGGCAGGCTCTGCACTGTGTAACATTTGCATATCATGTAGTCAAGACAAGCAAGGTGACCTGTAAGGGTGTACAGAATAGCTTGTTGAAGCTTGTCCAGTCAAGGTCAGATAGGAAGCCATTTTGAGCTCCAGACCTCATGTTAATGTGATCTATCTGAGCATGATATCTTTTGAAGTGCATACACATGAATTTATATGGATATTCATATTTTACAACACCGTCTCCCACACTTCCTTGACCAGGCTGAGGGGTCCCCGGACGGGGTGTTCGTAGAGCAGCTCGAAGGGGCTAAACCCCAAGGACTTCTGGGGAACTTCGCGTTACGCGAACAGTAGGCAGGGGAGGAGGACGTCCCACTTGCGCCTCAGGGACTCCTCGAGACCCATGATCATCCCCTTGAGGGTGCGGTTGAACCGCTCGCCCAGGCCGTTACCTTGGGGGTGGTATGGGGTGGTGAACTTGTACGTCACCCCACACTGCTGCCAGAGAGACTTCATGTATCTCGAGATGAAGTTCGTTCCTCTGTCGCTCACTACTTCTCGCGGGAATCCCACCCGGGAGAAGATCCCCATGAGGGCCCGCCCCACTACGGGGGCCGTCACCGTTCGGAGGGGGGTGGCATCGGGATATCGGGTGGCGTGGTCCACTAGGACAAGAATGAACCGGTGTCCTAGGGACATTCGGGGGTCAAGAGGCCCCACGATATCGATTCCCACCCGTTCAAAGGGGGTACTGACCACTGGGAAGGGTTGGAGCGGAGCCTTGTGCCGCTCTCCGCTCTTCCCGCTGGCCTGACACGTGGGGCAGGATCTGCAGTGGGCCTCCACATCAGCTCGCATGTGGGGCCAGTAGAAATGGGTGACCAAACGGTGGTACATTTTGTCTTGGCCCAAGTGTCCCGCCAAGGGCACATCATGGGCCAGGTTCAGGAGGAAGCTGCGGAAACGTAGGGGGACCACCAGCACTCGGGCTGACTTTAGTTCGGCGGACTTTTGCTCGCTGTTGGACCCGGCCTCGTGGCGTGGTCCTACCCCTCCCGCATGGCGGGCCCCGGACGACATCGGCCCTCCATCCAGCCCGGGTCGGCCTCGGGCACACCTCTGCACGACCTACAAACCACCAGATCCGCCACCCGGCAGCCCACAACCACTGACACGGCACACTCGGGCCACCCCAGCATTACCTGTCCGGTGCCCACCCCGGACCCTCATTCCAGGCCCGACGCCATCTTGGGCCCATCACGTCACAGACACGTGGTCCCGGCCCAGCCGCAGCCACGGCCCCAGCGAGCCCGCCATCGAGGCACCAAGAGCCCTCCGGGTGGTAGAGTGGCCACTCAACCAGAGACAAGGAGAGGGGAGTTTCGATGGCTCTCCAACCGTCCCCTGATGCCTGGTTTCGATCGGCCTCCGGCCTCCCTGAGCGCTGGCTCCACCCCCCGCTGGGTGTCTGGACACCATCATCCCGGCCCCTCGGACCCCTAGGCGAGAGGGTCCGGACATCAAAGGACTCCAGACCTATATCTGGGCCAGCCCCGGAGTAGGACGGGAGTTGTATCCCGGAGTCGAGAAGCCCTGCTGACGCTGTCGCGGCTGACCCTGAGACAAACTCACCTTGCTGTTCTACTTGGAGCCTGCTGGCGCTGCCGTGGTCCACATTCGCTGAACCATCTTGGAACATGCTGGCGCTGCCGCGGTCCACACTCGCTGAACCATCTTGGAACCTGCTGGCGCTGCCGCGGTCCACACTCGCTGAACTATATTGGAACCTGCTGGCGCTGCCGCGGTCCACATTCGCTGAACCATCTTGGAACCTGCTGGCGCTGCCGCGGTCCACACTCGCTGAACCATCTTGGAACCTGCTGGCGCTGCCGCGGTCCACGCTCGCTGAACCATCTTGGAACCTGCTGGCGCTGCCGTGGTCCACACTTGCTGAACCATCTTGGAACCTGCTGGCGCTGCCGTGGTCCACACTCGCTGAACCATCTTGGAACCTGCTGGCGCTGCCGCGGTCCACACTCGCTGAACCACCTTGGAGCCTGCTGGCGCTGCCGCGGCCCAACCTTCCGGAACCCCCCAGCTCGAGGATTGAGAGCTGTGCGTAGGGTCTCCCTGCAACCGACCATCTATAAGACTGTCCCGCTACCTTGCCCCTTGTCACAAGACTTTCCAGATCTCGGGATCTGCTGTATATATTGAAACGATACTTATTACCAGATAAAGATTGAAAACTCTATCTACGTGTGGTGTACATTTGTAATGGTGTGGTTACTCTGCTGTACGATCCTAGGACAGGGCCCTCACGTCGGAGGCATCTCGACATCGCTCAGTCCCTTCTCTGAAGGAGGGGTAGACCTAGGGGTGGTCAGTCAGACACCTTCTGCCTCCCCCGGGTTCGCCTTTCTAACATTGGTGGCAGGCGCTGCGATCCGAGCCAACGCAAAATCGTACAGAGAGTGATCTACCCGCTACGACGGAAAAACACACAGAGACCATGACGACCCAAGGAACCAACCTACCTGCCGAATTCCAGAAAGAGAAGATAGAAGAATACAGCCACAAAGAACTAAAACAATTCTGTAAAGACATGGGTATCGCTACCACTGGCCTGAGCACCAAAGAGGACTTCAAATCGGCCCTACAAGCCTGGGTGGAAACCCGAGACAGACCACCCCAAGAGGAGAGTAGCCCGAACGGGCAACAGGAAACCAGCGCACCCCCGACGGAGGAAAGAACCGCAACACTAAACGCGGACCTCATCTACAAAGACGCTCGAGAACGAGAGCGCAACCGGCTACACGAATTGGAGCTTGCACGACTCCGGCTAGACGGAGAACTCCAGCTAGCGGAGAAAAAGATAGCCCTCGAGCAACTACGGCTGGAGGGGGATCTAGAAGAGAAACGGAGACAACGTGACCTCGAAGAAAAACGGCTAGCATATGAACACGAACGAGGCCTGAGAGAACTAGAAATCAAAGCCAAGATCAACGAAGATAGCGCGGCCGGGGCCAAGACCTCGGCCCCTCCCGTGGACACCAAGGTTCACCTACCGAAAGATGTAGTCAAAGAATACTACAAGAACAATGATATCCAGCAATGGTTCAAAGCCTACGAGGTGGCAATGACCGCCCATCGGGTGCCCCTGAAGGATTGAGGCGCCGGCCTGTGGGGAAAGTTCGTCAACGAAGGGAGGGACGCCCTGCTGGAACTCCCTGACACCGAAATGACCTCCTATGAACACATGAAAACAGCCCTACTCACGCGCTACGGACTCACCCCCGAAATGTACCGGCAGAGGTTCCGAGACTGTAAAAAAATCCCCGGTACCACTTGGGTGGAATATGTGAACTTTTTTAGCAGAGCCTTCGAGGGGTGGGTCAGAGGCAGTCAGGTCACTACCTACCAGCAGTTGGTCGACCTTATGTTATGGGAGCACCTCTCCAACAACTGCTTCATTGAACTACGACAGCACCTCCTCGACAGCAAGTTGACCGAGCCGCGAAAGCTAGCGGTCGAAGCAGATCGGTGGGAGAGCAACCGCGTCCACCGGAACACCACAGGAGAATACGGACGAGGGTCCCCGGGGAACCACCGGCCACGAGGCGGCGGGTCTGGCATCAGCCGAGGCCGAGACCTCCCGCCGGGGTCTTCGCCCGCCTCCTCTACACCAGCCTCCAGCCCGAGGGGGGCCCATCCAGCCCGACCGGTGCCACGCCCCAACGTTACGTGCCACAGATGACAGAGGCTGGGTCACTATGCCAATGACCCTCTCTGCCCCATGAACCAGCGGCCCGGCACCACCGGGCCCCCCGGTCGACAAATCACTGCAGCCGCTCTGAGCGAAGAAAAGGATGAAGAAGAAGAGGTCCCTATGGAACCAGAAGAATGGGAGTCCGCGGCCATGTGCCTCGCCTCCCTGGGCGACAAAGACATGATCCCCCGAGACCAGATTCCGATCAACACCCAGAAGTACCGCCAGTGGGTCACCATCAACGGACGCCGGGCCGAGGCTCTCCGTGACACGGGGGCCAGCATAACCGCCGTCCGCTGCCATCTGGTGACCCCAGAACAAATCTTGCCCCACATTCTGTGTCCTGTCCGGTCAGCGGACAATTCCGAGAGCCTGTGCCAGATGGCTCGCATCCCCTTCGAGTGGGGAGGAGTGTCCGGCATGCTAAAAGTCACCGTCCGAGACGATGCCCCGGTGGACTGCCTCCTAGGGAACGACCTGGAAAGTTCCCCCTGGGAACAGATCGAGCGAAGAGAGCATCTGGGGATGCTAGGCCTTCCTGAATTGGTTTGCGTAACGACCCGATCCATGTCCACCCGGGACGCCGTTCCAACCGAAGACAATCTGCCCGAAGAACCTGAATGGCCGGCACCTCCGCCACCCGCCACTGCCACAGCCGAACCCAAACTGGGGCCGCAGGGCCCCAGCCATGAAGAACTTCCCGAGCTCGGGCACCTTCCCGAACTAGCCCAGTGGCACCAAGAAGGGGGCCCCACCCGCGAGCAGTTCCGTCGGGAACAAAAGACATGTCCTTCCCTTGAGGGACTCTGACAACAAGCCGCCACACAAGCCACAGGAGACTCCTCGGGGTCCCACTGGATCTATTGGGACCAGGACCTCCTGTACAGTGAACAAAAGATCGCCGAGCTGGGGGCCGGCCGAGTGCTAGTCGTCCCCCTCCACTTCAGAGACTTTCTCTTAAACCTGGCACATGATGTGCGCCTCGCCGGGGACCTGGGGCAGGACAAAACCTACAGCCGCCTGGTGACCCACTTTTATTGGCCGAAGATGCGCAGCGATGTGTACAACCACTGCCGAACCTGTCCGACCTGCCAAGCCAGCGGAAAGAGTGGGGGGAGAATGAAGGCCCCACTCCAACCGTTTCCCGTGGTGACCACTCCCTTCGAGCGAGTAGGGATCGACATCGTGGGGCCCCTGGATCCTCCAACCTCTCAGGGGCACCGCTTCATCCTCGTCCTGGTGGACCATGCCACCCGCTACCCAGAAGCTATCCCCCTCCGGACTATCACAACCCCCGTAGTGGGTCGGGCGCTAATGGGGATCTTCTCTAGAGTCGGCTTCCCCCGAGAGGTCGTAAGTGATCGGGGCACAAACTTTATATCGAAATATATGCGGTCCCTGTGGCAACAGTGCGGGGTCGCGTATAAGTTCACCACCCCGTATCACCCTCAAGGGAATGGACTAGTGGAGCGATTTAATAGGACCCTGAAAGGAATGATCAAGGGCCTAGAAGAGCCCCTCCGGCGCAAATGGGACGTTCTGCTGCCATGCCTCCTGTTCGCCTACCGGGAGGTACCCCAGAAGTCCCTGGGGTTCAGCCCCTTTGAACTATTATATGGACACCCTGTGCGAGGCCCCCTCAGCCTGGTCAAGGAAGGCTGGGAGCTGGCCGCCTCCGATACTCCGCCCGATGTTTTCCGATACCTCTTTACTCTCCGCAACCAGACTCGGAAGTTCCGGGAACTGGCCGAAACCAACCTGAAGGCCAGTCAAGAGGAGATGAAGCGCTGGTATGATGAAAATTCCTCGTCCATTGAATTCGAGCCGGGCCAGCAGGTCTGGGTCATGTCCCCGGTCGACCCCGGCGCCCTCCAGGACAAATGGACGGGGCCCTTCAAAGTGGTGGAGTGCAAGAGCCCCGTCACCCACCTAGTGGATATGGAGTCCCCCCGGAACCCCCTCCCGGTCCTACACGTCAACCGGCTCAAGCCCCACTTTGTCCGCACCGAACTGAGCCTGTTGTTGGCTACCGATGACGGAGCAGAGGACGACTCCGAGCCTCTACCAGACCTCCTGAGCACCTCCAAGAAAGATGGCTCCGTCGAGGGGGTCTCCCTCTCTCCCGCGCTGACACCCAAACAGCGCCAGGACTGCCAGAAACTGCTGGGTCAATTTGCGAACTTATTTTCCCTCACCCCCGGAGTCACCCAGTGGTGTGTTCACAGTCCGCCCGTGCGGCACCGAGCCTACCGAGTCCCCGACCGAGTCCGGGCCTGCATCCAAGCCGAAGTTTCCAAGATGCTAGCCCTAGGGGTAGTCGAACCCTCAGACAGTCCATGGGCCAGTCCCGTCGTCCTGGTCCCTAAGGCCGCCGCCCCCGGGGTGCCCCCGGAGCTGCGGTTCTGTGTCGACTACCGGGGACTGAATGCCGTCACCAGGACCGACGCCCATCCCATTCCCCAAGCGGATGAGCTGATCGATCGCCTGGGAGCCGCCAGGTACCTCAGCACCTTCGACCTCATGGCCGGATACTGGCAAATCGGCCTCACGCCAGGGGCACAAGAACGATCCGCTTTCTCGACCCCCGATGGCCACTTCCACTTCAACGTGGCATGAAGAATGCTCCGGCCACCTTCCAGAGACTAGTGAATCGGGTGCTGGCAGGGCTGGAAGAGTTCAGTGCCGCCTATCTGGACGATATTGCGGTGTACAACCTCTGTTGGGACGAGCACCTGACCCACCTCTGGAAGGTCCTGACGGCCCTCCAACGGGCCGGACTAACAATAAAAGCCAGCAAGTGCCAGATCGGTCAAGGGTCCGTGACCTATCTGGGACACCAAGTGGGGAGCGGCCAAGTGGCTCCCCTTCAACCCAAGATCGACGCCATCCAAGCCTGGGAGCCCCCCGTCACCCAGACCGCCGTCTGAGCCTTCCTGGGGCTCACTGGATACTATCGGCGGTTCATAAAGGACTATGGGAGCATTGTGGATCCCCTCACAGAACTAACCTCCAAGAGACTACCCCCGAAGGTGCACTGGACCCCCGAGTGCCAAGTAGCCTTTGAGACACTAAAGACTGCCATGTGCACCGCCCCGGTGCTCCAGGCCCCCGACTACAGCCGAGAGTTCATCGTCCAAACAGACGCCTCGGAACACGGCATTGGGGCCGTACTCTCCCAAATGAACTCTGACGGAGTCGACCTTCCTGTGGCCTTCATCAGCCGGCGCCTGCTGGCCCGAGAACAACGATGGAGCACCATCGAGAGGGAAGCATTCGCCGTCGTATGGGCCCTAAAGAAGCTCCGGCCCAACCTCTTCGGCACCCACTTCCGATTACAGACCGACCACCGGCCCCTGCGGTCGTTGATGCAGATGCGGGGCGAGAACCCGAAGTTGCTACGTTGGTCCATCTCCCTCCAAGGGATGAGCTTCACCGTGGAACATCGCCCTGGCAACGACCACGCCAACGCTGACGGCCTCTCCAGATTCTTCCGCCTTGGCGAGGAGAATCCCCAAGAAGATGGGTGACTCTCCTCTGCCTTCAGCTGGAGGGGACGTGTGTTGGACCCGGCCTCGTGGCGTGGTCCTACCCCTCCCGCATGGCGGGCCCCAGACGACATCGGCCCTCCATCCAGCCCGGGTCGGCCTCGGGCACACCTCTGCACGACCTACAAACCACCAGATCCGCCACCCGGCGGCCCACAACCACTGACACGGCACACTCGGGCCACCCCAGCATTACCGGTCCGGTGCCCACCCCGGACCCTCATTCCAGGCCCGACGCCATCTTGGGCCCATCACGTCACAGACACGTGGTCCCGGCCCAGCCGCGGCCACGGCCCCAGCGAGCCCGCCATCGTGGCACCAAGAGCCCTCCGGGTGGTAGAGTGGCCACTCAACCAGAGACAAGGAGAGGGGAGTTTCGATGGCTCTCCAACCGTCTCCGGATGCCTGGTTTCGATCGGCCTCCGGCCTCCGGCCTCCCTGAGCGCTGGCTCCACCCCCCGCTGGGTGTCTGGACACCATCATCCCGGCCCCTCGGACCCCTAGGCGAGAGGGTCCGGACATCAAAGGACTCCAGACCTATATCTGGGCCAGCCCTGGAGTAGGACGGGAGTTGTATCCCGGAGTCGAGAAGCCCTGCTGACGCTGTCGCGGCTGACCCTGAGACGAACTCACCTTGCTGTTCTACTTGGAGCCTGCTGGCGCTGCCGCGGTCCACATTCGCTGAACCATCTTGGAACCTGCTGGCGCTGGCGCGGTCCACACTCGCTGAACCTACTTGGAGCCTGCTGGCGCTGCCGCGGTCCACATTCGCTGAACCATCTTGGAACCTGCTGGCGCTGCCGCGGTCCACACTCGCTGAACCATCTTGGAACCTGCTGGCGCTGCCACGGTCCACATTCGCTGAACCATCTTGGAACCTGCTGGCGCTGCCGCGGTCCACACTCGCTGAACCATCTTGGAACCTGCTGGCGCTGCCGCGGTCCACACTCGCTGAACCATCTTGGAACCTGCTGGCGCTGCCGCGGTCCACACTCGCTGAACCATCTTGGAACCTGCAGGCGCTGCCGCGGTCCACACTCGCTGAACCATCTTTGAGCCTGCTGGCGCTGCCGCGGCCCAACCTTCCGGAACCCCCCAGCTCGAGGATTGAGAGCTGTGCGTAGGGTCTCCCTGCAACCGACCATCTATAAGACTGTCCCGCTACCTTGCCCCTTGTCACAAGACTTTCCAGATCTCGGGATCTGCTGTATATATTGAAACGATACTTATTGCCAGATAAAGATTGAAAACTCTATCTACGTGTGGTGTACATTTGTAGTGGTGTGGTTACTCTGCTGTACGATTCTAGGTGAGGGCCCTCACGTCGGAGGCCTCTCGACATCGCTCGGTCCCTTCTCTGAAGGAGGGGTAGACCTAGGGGTGGTCAGTCAGACACCTTCTGCCTCCCCCGGGTTCGCCTTTCTAACACTCGCTATATAGCAGGCCGTTTTCCCAATAGACGTGGTGGGAGCCGGACTGGTCACCGGCAGCCTGGGCATCGGCCTGCTGCCGTGGCCCCACTAGAGAGGGACAGGAGGTCTGTTCCAGGCAGAACTCCTCTCGGGAGGGCCCCCCTTCCTGGCACCGCTGGGCTAACTCGGGGAGATCGTCCGTGCTCGGGGCTGGTTCACCAGCGGGGTCCAGGGGACCCGGGTCTGGGTCACTGCTTTTGAGGCCTTCTGTCTGCCCGCTGTCTTCCGGCTCGGCGGGGACGGGCGAGGGTTTTCGGGTTCCACCCCCTCGGGGGTGGACGCCCGGGCTGCCATGGATCGGGTGGTCACGCAGGCCCACTCGGGTAGGCCCACCATCTCGAGGTGAGTCCTTCGCTCTACTTGCTTCCACGGGGAGCTCTCTAGGTCGTTACTGAGGAGACAGTCCACGGGCATGTCCGTGCGGACTGCTACTCGTAACTCCACGGAGACGCCCTCCCATTCGAATGGGACCTGAGCTATTCTGCAAGTGCGGACGGAGTTGTCCACGGAGATCACTCTGCAGGAGGCGTTGGGTACTATCTGGTCCTTCGTGACTAGGTGCTCCTTTACAGCAGTGATACTGGCCCCTGTATCTCGGAGAGCCCCTATGCGGTGCCCGTTGACGGTCACCTGCTGTCGATATTTCTCGGTGTTATCTGGCAAGAAGGTTCCGGGAACCCTCTCCCTATTCCCCAGGGAGACTAAGATCATGGCGGCTGGTTCCCACCCTTCCGGGTCCTCTATCTCTTCCTCTTCTAGGGCTACATTGGCGAGGTGGCGCGCAGGGGGACTCGCAGCAGTGGGCTTCTTGAGCATGGGGCAGTTGGGGTCACTGGCATAATGCCCTGTCTGTTGACATCGGTAGCAGGTGGTGCTTATTCTGGGTCCTTGCCTAACTGGAGGGAATCCGGCCCTTGCGGCTGGCGGGGATGTCCCCGGTCTGGTTTCTAGGGTGGCTGCGAAGAGGCCCTGTCTGGGGACCCTTTTGTCTACTCTGACCCCCTGCGCGCCTTTGACGTGGAGATCCTTGTTCGTTTCGGCCATAGTCTTCCCCGGGACCCCATGGGACTCTTGTGCTCACCCAACGATCAGCCTCGACAGCCAGCTTCCGGGGGTCTGCTAACTTGCTGTCCAGAAGGTGCTGTCTTAGTTCCACAAAGCAGTTGTTCGATAGGTGCTCATAGGCTATGAGGTCACTGAGTCCTTCAAAGGTGGTCACCTTGCTGCCCTTGATCCATCCTCCCAAGGCCCGGCTGTAGAAATTCACGTACTCTACCCATGTGGTGCCGGGGATCTTCTTGCAGTCTCTAAATCGTTGCCTGTACATTTCCGGGGTGAGCCCATATCGAGCCATGAGGGCGTCCTTCATATGGGGGTAGGAGGTCATGACGGAGGAGGGCAGATCCAGCATTGTGTCTCTCCCCTCGCTGAGGAAGCGGCCCCATAATCCGGCCCCCCAATCCTTCTCAGGTACTCGGTGGGCGGCCATGGCGACCTCGTACGCTTTGAACCATTGCTGGATGTCGTCATTTTTATAGTATTCCTTCACCACATCCTTGGGGATGTGGACTTTTGTTTCTACCGGGAAACCCGTGTCTCGGTGCCCCGGGGGTCGGGTTTCTTCGTTTCGGGCTTTAATCTCTAGTTCTTTCAAGCTGCGCTCGAATTCGAGTTGGAGTTTTTTCCCTTCATGCTCCCGCTGGAGCTTCTTTTCTTCTAGTTCCCCTTGCAGCCGTAATTGTTCTACGGCCAGTTTCTTTTCAGCCAGCTTTATCTCTCCTTTGATTTTAAGTCGTGCCAGTTCTAGCTCGTGGTTTCGGTTGCGTTCTCGGTCTGTCATTTCTTCGATCGACAGACATCTCTCCATGCCGGTATTCCGTGGTAGGGTGTCGGGTCCCTCTTCTCTTTGGCCGTCAGTTTCGGTCGGCGGCTCCTCCCTATCATTCCTTTCTGTCGTGGGGAGGTGGGCCCCGGCCTCTACCAAGGCCGTCAGGGCTTTCTGGAAGTCGTCTTTGGTACTTAACCCAGTGGTAGCGATGTGGAAATCTTTGCAGAATTGTTTGAATTCTTTGTGGGAATATTCTTCCAGGCGGTCTTTCTGAAATGCGGTCTTTTTGCTTGCTCCGATGAGACTCATGGTTGTTCTTGTTCAGGTGGTGTGCCAGTCGCTTTAATGTACGATTCCCAGACGTAGGCTCTTATTCCGTCGCTTGCCACCAATGTTAGAAGGGGTGATCCCAGAGGCCAGGTTATGTCTACCCGACTGCTCCGTGACCCACCTCTCCCACCAATAATGCCGAGCCTCAACTAGGGATCCCCTCCGGGGAGGACCTCAAGTATTGAATCGTACGCACGAGGACCACACCACCCTTAGGAACAGACACTACAACGTAGGTTTTCGATATCAAGTTCTTTATAAACAGGTAAAGGATTTGGCACTCTTATGTACACAGGATCAAGAGATCACCAAAGTCTCAAGGCTCCCGGAAGTGGGAAGCGGGACATTCTCAGTCTTTAGACCAGTAGGTAGCGTACCCTGCGCACGGCTCTCAATCCTCAAGCCGGGGGGTACGGAAGATGGTGATCGTACCGGTTGTCCTACTCACTTGAGGATGACTCAGTTCGTGATGGTAGCGTCGATGGTCCAGCCGGACCAGAGTACTCCTCGAGCTGCGACGAGGTCAGCAGGGCTCGATCCGGAGGGTAGTTCTTCAGGAGCCGCGACCACGTCAGCAGGGCTCAGAATGTTTGTTGAAGATCTTTAGGGTTCAAGCTCGAGCAGCGACGGGGTCAGCAGGGCTCCGATGTTCTAGTTCCAAGGATGAGCCGCGACGGCGTCAGCAGGGCTCGTAGAGTTACTGAGTTCAGTTCTCCCAAGGGCAGCCGCGATCAGATCAGCAGGGCTTTCTTGTCCAGGATACAACTGCCCGCTAGTTCTGGGGCGGGCCTTGATATAGTCCAGTGGCCCTTTGATGTCCGGACTCTCGCAGGCGGAGGTCTGAGGCCTTGGGGGTGGCCCGTTGGTGAGGTCCGGCGGTTGGCTCTTTGATCTCTTGGAGGATGCGTCCGGGATTTCCCAGACACCCAGCAGGTCTGGAGCCAGCACTCGGGGAGGCCAGAGGTGCAATCAAAACTGGCCCCCGGGGGAAGGCCAGAGGTGTGACAGAAACCAGTCTCTCAGGGGAGGCCGGAGGTGCCATCGAAACTCCCTATCTTTCCTCCCTATGGGAGCCCTCACCCTCCCAACGGGGGCTGGTGTGCCTGGACCCTAAGTTTCGCTGGGGTTGGGGTCATGCTAAGCCCAGGGAGTCAGGGACCTCGGGAAGGGAATATGGCTGCCGGTGGGCCTATGGGGCCTCTCGGGTTTGGGGGGCGCGGGGCTGGGAAGGCGGCCGGGGACAGGCCGAGGTTGGTCATTAGCGTTGGGACGGACATGGGCAGGGCGACCAGGGGTTTCTGGGTGCAGGGCTAGGCTAACGGGGTACTGAGGAACAGGGGGAGAACCACAACATGAGGCCAGGTCCAACACACCACATTCCACACACCACAATCCACACACATTCCACACACCACATTCCACACACATTCCAAATTCCACACACATTCCACCCACATTCCACCCACATTCCACACACCACATTCCACACACATTCCACACACACATTCCACACACCACATTCCACACACCACATTCCGCACACACCACATTCCACACACCACATTCCACACACACTCCACATTCCACACACATTCCACACACCACATTCCACACACATTCCACACACCACATTCCACACACCACATTCCACACACCACATTCCACACACATTCCACACACATTCCACACGCATTCCACACACCACATTCCACACACATTCCACACACCACATTCCACACACATTCCACACACCACATTCCACACACAGCACATTCCACACAGCACACTCCACACAGCACATTCCACACACACCACATTCCACACACATTCCACACACACCACATTCCACACACCACATTCCACACATTCCACACACTACACACCACATTCCACACACCACATTCCACACACATTCCACACACATTTCACACACATTCCAAACACACACACACTCCACATTCCACACACATTCCACACACATTCAACACACACACTCCACACACACACACACTCCACAATCCACATACACACACTCCACATTCCATATTCCACACACATTCCACACACATTAGACAAACATTACACACATTACACACACATTCCACATTCCACACACATTCCACACACCACATTCCACACACCACATTCCACACACTCCACATTCCACACACTCCACATTCCACAAACATTCCACACACCACATTCCACACACCACATTCCACACACATTCCACACACCACATTCGACACACATTCCACACACCACATTCCACACACATTCCACACACCACATTCCACACACCACATTCCACACACATTCCACACACCACATTCCAGACACCACATTCCACACACCACATTCCACACACATTCCACACACCACATTCCACACACCACATTCACACACCCCACATTCCACACACATTCCACACACCACATTCCACACACCACATTCCACACACCACATTCCACACACATTCCACACACCACATTCCACACACCACAATTCACACACCACGTTCCACACACACCACATTCCACACATTCCACACAGCACATTACACACACATTACACATACCACATTCCACACATATTCCACATACCACATTCCACACACCACACACCACATTCCACACACATCCCACACATCACATTCCACACACATTCCACACATCACATCCCACACACCACATTCCACACACCACATTCCACACTCCACACACATTCCACACACCACATTCCACACACATTCCACACATTTCACACACCACATTCCACACATATTCCACACACCACATTCCACACACATTTCACACACCACATTCCACACACATTCCACACACCACATTCCACACATATTCCACACACATTCCACACACCACATTCCACACACCACATTCCACACACCACATTCCACACACATTCCATACACATTCCACACACACACACTCCACATTCCACATTCCACACACATTCCACACACATTCCACACACATTCCACACACACTCCACATTCACACACCCCACATCCCACACACATTTCACACACATTCCACACACATTCCACATTCCACACACCACATTCCACACACATTCCACACACCACATTCCACACACATTCCACACACCACATTCCACACACATTCCACACACCACATTCCACACATATTCCCCACACATTTCACACACCACATTCCACACACATTCCACACACCACACACATTCCACACACCACATTCCACACACATTCCATACACATTCTACACACACACTCCACATTCCACATTCCACACACATTCCACACACATTCCACACACTCCACATTCACACACCCCACATTCCACACACATTCCACACACATTCCACACACCACATTCCACACACATTTAACACACATTGCACACACCACATTCCACACAGCACATTCCACACACCACATTCCACACACCACATTCCACACACCACATTCCACACACATTCCGCAAACATTCCACACACATTCCACACACCACATTCCACACACATTCCACATACCACATTCCACACACATTCCACACACATTCTACACACCACATTCCGCACACCACATTCCACACACATTCCACACACATTCCACACACCACATTCCACACACATTCCACACACCACATTCCACACACACCACATTCCACACACCACATTCCACACACCACATTCCACACACCACATTCCACACACATTCCACACACCACATTCCGCACACCACATTCCACACACCACATTCCACACACATTCCACACACCACATTCCACACACATTCCACACACATTCCACACACACACAATCCACATTCCACACACACTCCACATTCCACATTCACACACTCCACATTCCACACACATTCCACACACATTCCACACACACTCCACATTCACACACCCCACATTCCACACACATTCCACACACATTCCACACACCACATTCCACACACATTTAACACACATTGCACACACCACATTCCACACAGCACATTCCACACACCACATTCCACACACCACATTCCACACACATTCCGCAAACATTCCACACACATTCCACACACCACATTCCACACACATTCCACATACCACATTCCACACACATTCCACACACATTCTACACACCACATTCCGCACACCACATTCCACACACATTCCACACACATTCCACACACCACATTCCACACACATTCCACACACCACATTCCGCACACCACATTCCACACATTCCATACACCACATTCCACACACCACATTCCACACACATTCCACACACCACATTCCACACACATTCCACACACATTCCACACACACACAATCCACATTCCACATTCCACACACACTCCACATTCCACATTCACACACTCCACATTCCACACACATTCCACACACATTCCACACACACTCCACATTCACACACCCCACATTCCACACACATTCCACACACATTCCACACACCACATTCCACACACATTTAACACACATTGCACACACCACATTCCACACAGCACATTCCACACACCACATTCCACACACCACATTCCACACACATTCCGCAAACATTCCACACACATTCCACACACCACATTCCACACACATTCCACATACCACATTCCACACACATTCCACGCACATTCTACACACCACATTCCGCACACCACATTCCACACACATTCCACACACATTCCACACACCACATTCCACACACCACATTCTACACACACCACATTCCACACACCACATTCCACACACACCACATTCCACACACACCACATTCCACACACACCACATTCCACACACACCACATTCCACACACATTCCACACACCACATTCCACACACCACATTCCACACACCACATTCCACACACATTCCACACACCACATTCCGCACACCACATTCCACACATTCCACACACATTCCACACACCACATTCCACACACCACATTCCACACACATTCCACACACATTCCACACACACACAATCCACATTCCAAATTCCACACACACTCCACATTCCACATTCACACACTCCACATTCCACACACATTCCACACACATTCCACACACCACATTCCACACACCACATTCCACACACCACATTCCACACACCACATTCCGCACACCACATTCCACACATTCCATACACCACATTCCACACACCACATTCCACACACATTCCACACACCACATTCCACACACATTCCACACACATTCCACACACACACAATCCACATTCCACATTCCACACACACTCCACATTCCACATTCACACACTCCACATTCCACACACATTCCACACACATTCCACACACACTCCACATTCACACACCCCACATTCCACACACATTCCACACACATTCCACACACCACATTCCACACACATTTAACACACATTGCACACACCACATTCCACACAGCACATTCCACACAGCACATTCCACACACCACATTCCACACACCACATTCCACACACATTCCGCAAACATTCCACACACATTCCACACACCACATTCCACACACATTCCACATACCACATTCCACACACATTCCACACACATTCTACACACCACATTCCGCACACCACATTCCACACACATTCCACACACCACATTCCACACACATTCCACACACCACATTCCGCACACCACATTCCACACATTCCATACACCACATTCCACACACCACATTCCACACACATTCCACACACCACATTCCACACACATTCCACACACACACAATCCACATTCCACATTCCACACACACTCCACATTCCACATTCACACACTCCACATTCCACACACATTCCCCACACACTCCACATTCACACACCCCACATTCCACACACATTCCACACACATTCCACACACCACATTCCACACACATTTAACACACATTGCACACACCACATTCCACACACCACATTCCACACACCACATTCCACACACCACATTCCACACACATTCCGCAAACATTCCACACACATTCCACACACCACATTCCACACACATTCCACATACCACATTCCACACACATTCTACACACCACATTCCGCACACCACATTCCACACACATTCCACACACCACATTCCACACACATTCCACACACCACATTCCACACACACCACATTCCACACACCACATTCCACACACACCACATTCCACACACACCACATTCCACACACACCACATTCCACACACATTCCACACACCACATTCCACACACCACATTCCACACACCACATTCCACACACATTCCACACACCACATTCCGCACACCACATTCCACACATTCCACACACCACATTCCACACACCACATTCCACACACATTCCACACACCACATTCCACACACATTCCACACACATTCCACACACACACAATCCACATTCCACACACTCCACATTCCACATTCACACACTCCACATTCCACACACATTCCACACACATTCCACACACCACATTCCACACACCACATTCCTTTTTTTTATTTTTATTTTTATTGATTTTTTGGCAGTGGAACATTGCATAGTGTGGAATACAGGCAATACATAGAAACATCATAATACATTAACTCAGACAGAGAGAGAGAGAGATAAAAAAAATTTTTATTAAAATTTGATACAGGAATAGTCATATTTAAATCCAGTTTGAAATCGGTGACCATAATTTTTGGCCAAAAATCTTTCTTTTCTGGCCTTTAAGTTTGTAAACAGCATTTTCTAATCGGTAGATACTGAGCAGCTTAGATTGCCAATGGTGAAATATCGGAGGCTCGGCATCTAACCATCGTGATGTTATACAGAATCTATATGCAGACATAGCCAGAAATCAAAAACCCTCTTCTTCAGGAGTCCTATTCCCTGTCTGTTCAGCTTGAATTCCAAAAATGACTAATTCAGGTGACAGAACAACATTTGATTCGACAATCAGATTTAAAAAATCTTGTACTTTTGTTACAAATTGAATTAATTTCGGACAATGAGAAAACATGTGGATCGAGTCTGCAGCAAAGAGGCCACATCGACTGCAAGAAGTAGCCTTCTGTGCGTTCCATTTAGACAGTTTTAAAGGTGCGTAATAAAGATCAAAAATGGACATAAAGTGCTGACTTTTGAATGATCCGTTGAATATGACCTTACAGCCAACCTCTAAAGACCTAACAATATCCACCTTTTCAACACCCAGACTTCTTTGCCATTTATCTACATAAAAATCTATGTTGTCTTCAATTCTGCTTAGCATCATTTGATATATTGTACCGATTCGCTCTTTTTTCCTGCAACTTTCAATCACATCTATTTTATTCATAGATTCTGTATTTAATAGATTCTTTGATTCTAAAAAACTACGAATTTGCAGAAATTTAAAAAAGTCACCTCTAATGAGTCCATATTTATTCTGTAATTCGGCAAATGAAACGAGTTGTTTATCTTGATACAAAGACCCTAATGAGCAAATGTTCAAATTATTCCATCTGTACATGACGGTATCACTGAAAATCCCAGGTAATAAGGGATACTTCAGAAGAGGCGTATAATAGCTCAAGTTAGACACAAAATTAAATTTCTTATTGATTTGTTTCCAAATTTGAAACGCCGACACCATAACTTTGAACTTTGTTTTTTTGTAATAAATTGGTTCTAAGATCCTAAAAAAACATTGTCGGGCTTCAGATCCGAGTAGCATTTCATAGATTGATGGCTGCATTGCTACATCTAAACACGGATCTTGAAATAATAAAATGCCCATTAGTCTTAATTTAACTGCCCAATAGTATAATCGAAAACTCGGAATCCCCAGGCCCCCCCTTAATCTTGGCAAAATACACCACTTCATAGATCGTCTAGTTCTCCGGTAGCCCCATAAAAATCTGGAAATAATTCTATCTAATTTACTAAAAAAAAACGAGGAAAACAGAAGAGGGATGGTACGAAATAGGTAAAGGAATTTAGGAAAAATAATCATTTTAATTACATTGGTACGGCCACAAAGAGATAGATGTAGATTGTTCAATCTCTCAAGTGTCCTATTAGTGGAAAGTAATAAAGGATCAGTATTAAGGCTGACAATGTCCTCGACTTTAGCAGTGATTGTGACACCAAGATATGAGGCGGAAGATGCAAATACCCCTCCTTCTGGTCTTTGATCGGGTGAGTGAATAACCTGTGTCTTAGAGATATTCAGCTTATAACCAGAGAACTCGCCGACCTCCTGAGCGAGTTCTACAATCTTAGGTAATGATGAGGTTACATCAGAGGTGACAATCGCGACATCGTCAGCGTAAGCAAGAATTTTATGTTCTATCTGATGCAGTATGACTGGAGGGATTCCGTCTTCATTTATAAGTCTATTCAAATAAGGTTCGATATATAATGCGAACAGAAGGGGGGAGCAGGGACAACCCTGCCTTGTCCCCCTAGTGATCGGAAAAGGACTGGACATTTCAACTCCCACACGGATTGCCGCCTTCGGGTTGAGATATAACGCCTGAATGGCCTTAATATATTCTATAGGGAGCCCCTTCCATGCCATGACAGACCACAGAAACCCCCAGTCGACCCTGTCAAAAGCTTTTTCGGCGTCCAACAGGACAACGCCGACCGGGGATCTCGTGGCCTGTGCCCAATCCAGCAAGGTGATAATACGTCTGATGTGATCAGTAGTATCCCTATGCTTAATAAAGCCGTGCTGAATCTTTGACACCAAATCCGGCATAAAACCGTTTAGTCTGTTGGCTAATACTTTAGAAAAAATCTTACTGTCTGCTGTAATAAGGGATATTGGTCGATATGACCCTAATTTATTGGCATCTATCCCTTTCTTTTTAAATATCACGATAGTAGCCAAAGACCACGAAGCAGGTGGGTGTCCTAAAAAAGCTTGATGGAATACCTTAAGTAATTCAGGCTTAAGCATGTTTCTGAAGCTACGATAAAATTCTAACGGAATTTGATCGGTCCCCATCGCTTTTCCGGGAGATAAACTGAGGATTGCTAATTCGATCTCTTCCCTGGTTATATGCGCTGCAATAGTAGTAGCATCTCCCTCCGGCAATGGAATATTATCAATATTCCTAAGCAGACCCTCCAGGATATCGCGATTTCTCGATTTGCCGCGAAATCGGCACTTTTTAAAAAAATGCTGCGATTTTTACAAAAATGCCCGCGAAATCGGCATTTTTGTAGAAATCGCGGCATTTTTCGCTATATCCTGGGGGTCTGCTTTATCCAAAGACATGCACCGGTTGCCCCACACCTGTAGATGATCTACAGACACTGGGGTCAGAGGGTTAAAGCAGCTCGGCTGCAGCTGGCAGTGTGAAGGTCTAGGCTCTTTGTCATTCAGAGCTGCCCGGGACTGCGCTCGTTCGCACCTCTTCCTGGCCCACAAGAATGACAATGGGAGCCCTCACCTTGCACATCAACAGGAGGGGAGGGGGGATGGGTTGTTGTCACAGAGGATGGAGCAGGAATCGGACAGAGCAGTTCTCCTTCGAGTGTAATGTGAAAGGGTTTGCAGTGACAGGAATAGGAACTTCGAGTCTTAGGCCTGTGAGAAGGCTCATTTACTGACCTGGCAAATTGTTTTTAAACACAGTCAGCAAGTCAATTTGGGAAAGAAACGGAGAACAATTTAAATTGAAAACAAAAGACACGCTACCTTAAATCTGTTAATATATTTTTTTTTAACTCGAATCTTGCATTGCTGAGAGATTATCTGCAGCATGCACACCCGGAACTGTCTATGTGCTTGCACTTCTACTCTAATGTGAATTGTATTAGCAAAATGTCTGACCTTGCTTTAAAGATGTTGCACTAAGTGCTCCATCCATGTACGATTTTTAGCATTGGATCGTAGCAAGCTTCTCCTTAAAGCTGAAGTTTAGTGCAAAAACGCTGGGCTCTCTATGAGCATACTATGAAATCATGGTTTTATTCTATAGATTAAAGAATTAGCAGAGTATCAATTTTCCGATTTAAAAAAAGGACTACAGGCCATAGAAGGCAAACAAGCAATGGCACCTTTCAGTACTCCAGGATATGGGGTAAATGGATGAATGAAAGATTGAATAAATGGATAATGAGAGAGGATGGATGGATTGATGAGAGGGGAAGGATGGAGAGAAAATTTAAATAGCTGGATGTATGGGTGGAAGGGTAGCTGGATGATGGATGAGGGGAAAGATGGATGAGGGGAAGGATGGATGATGAATGAAAGGAAGGATGGATGAGGGGAAGGATGGATGGATGAAGGGAAGGATGGATGAGAGGAAGGATGGATGGATGAGGGGATGGATAGAGGGGAAGGATGGATGGATGGGTGGGTGAAAGGATGGATGGATGATGAGGGGAAGGATGGATGATGAGGGGAAGGATGGATGGATGGGTGATGAGGGGATGGATGGATGGATGTTTGATGAGGGGGTGGGTGAAAGGATGGATGATGAGGGGAAGGGTGGATGGATGATGAGGGAATGGATGGATGATGAGGGGGTGGGTGAAAGGATGGATGGATGATGAGGGGAAGGATGGATGGATGATGAGGGGAAGGATGGATGGATGAAGAGTGGGTGGGTAGATGGATGGATGGATGATGAGGGCAAAGGATGGATGGATGATGAGGGCAAAGGATGGATGGATGATGAGGGAAAAGGATGGATGGGTGATGAGGGGAAGGATGGATGATGAGGGGAAGGACAGATGGATGGATGGATGGATGGATGATGGGTGGGTGAAAGGATGTATGGAAGGAAGGATGGCTAAGTGAAAGGGTCGATGGAGAGAGAAAGGGAGGATGGATGGATGACTAAAATAGTGGATGGGTGGAAGGATTAGTAAGTGAAAGGATGGCTGGATTGGTGAAAGGGTAAATGGCGGAATGGATGAGTGAATGGATGGATGGGATGAAGAGTGGATGGATAAGTGTACAGATGGATAGGGTGAAAGGGTGGATGGATAATGGAGACGAGTGAAAGGATGGATGAGGGGATGGATGAAGGGATGGATGAGTGAAATGATAGATGGAAGGATACATGATGGATAGGTTTGCAAACGGTTGAATATGTTTGGAAATGGCTGGGCTTACTTATATACTATTATTGCGCGACCTCTGATGTGTCTGTAAAACGTACCTATTGTCCTGAAGTTTTGTCCTGAATTTTGAGCTCCTGTCCTGAATTTGTGTCCTGAATTTTGACCCTTTGTCCTGAATTTTTACACTCACCGTCCTGAATTTGCACCAATGCCAGTTGGTCACCCTATTCGCTGGCTTGGAGACGGAGCGCCGTGCAGAGATGTTTGTCCCTCAAGATAAACAGACAGAACCACTCAGCCGAGAGAGCTGAGGCGCACACGGGACGGGGTATCTGCAGAGGCGCGCTGGACAAGGGATGAAGTCTGAGGGTTGAGCTCACCTATTGCAGACCATTTCCCCCTGGGAGTGAGCCATGGGAAAAATCCTAGAGGCGAGAAATTTAACACGGGCGTCAAGTGGCCCCATGTCATGGGTGTCAACTTCAACCAGACCCCGCTTTTAAAGCGGAGACGATTTGCAGGCTGACATTTTGCAACGAAACTACAAGTACCAACATGCAGTTCGCTACTGTGTAACAAGTGACCACTTGGCGGTTTTGACTGCTCTTTCTCTAGTGGTTAGGTCTGTCGAACGGGCATCCGGTGGGATATCAGGTTGTGTTCAAAATACACTGTACTATTTAACGTTCTTACTAATAAAAGGGGCGATAGGTATAGCCATCATTAGTGCAGCAGGTACAGTGGCACCAAGCTCAAAAAAGCAGCGCAAGGGGCTTGTAAATCTGCCCCAAAGTGTCTACATTGTAAAGAAACCAAATATACATAGCTTCATGTTGTTAAATAACTAAAAAAACTAAGATATCTGTGTTTGTTGTAGGAAAAATGGCCACATAAAATGCCGCAAAATTGCCGCTAAATTTCCATATTTGTGCCGCTAAATTTCCATGTTTGTGCCGCTAAATTTGCTATTCCATGCCGCTATATCCTGGGGGGTCTGCCTAAGGTAATCCATTGGATCTTTAGCTTCCTGAGCTTCGTTACTCGACTTATTATATAATATCTTATAAAAGTCACTGAATGCCTTCAATATCCCCACTTTAGAATCTTGAATTGCTCCTTCTAAATCTATTATTTTAGTTATTTCATTTGAGCTGGCCTTTTGCCTTAACCTTTGAGCTAATATTTTCCCAGTTTGCTCACTTAATTCATAACACTCCATTTTATGTTGTTTGTATTTAGCAGCAACCTGATCTGCTAAATGGGAGTAAAGAGCAGCTCTTTCAATAGTTAGAAGTCTTTGAGCTTCTTCAGCACCGTGACCATTTTGAATGCTAGCAGCTAGATTTAATTCTAAAATCCTTACTCTTTCGAGTTTGTTTTTAAAGTCTACCTGTATTTTCCTACGCTGGAAATTGGAATAACTAATAGTTTCCCCCCTAATTATACATTTAAAAGCATCCCAAACGACTTGGATTGGAGCTGTATTATTATTATGCTAAAAAAAATCCTTAATAATTACAGCCATATGACCGAGATCATTTTCATCAAACAGAAGACTTCTTTGGAATGACCATTGGCTATAAATATTAGAACACTGTAAGGGCAATAATAATTCCAATATGATTGGATTGTGGTCTGAGATCAACTGGGGTAATACCTCAATTTCAACGTTTTCTAGAAGTGATAAAGACGTGAAAAAATAATCTAAGCGAATAAATTTACTGTGAGGGAACGAAAAAAAAGTGTAAACAGGATCAGTAGGATATAATTGGTTCCAAACATCATACAGACCATTTGCTAATACCAATTCCCTTAAAGCTCTATAGGTCCTGTTTTTACGGCCTCTATAATTCCTAGTGGTCCTGATGTTACAATTAGATTCAACATGAATATTTAAATCCCCACAGAAAATGATAGGCTGACACCAGGACGCCAGTTCTAAGCTAACAGTATTAAAAACCTCATTGTCATCCAAATTAGGACCGTATAGGCAGCAAATAGTAAATTTATAGCCATCAACAACAACTTCTGCCAACCCCCATCTACCCCATTTATCCGCTAGTGACCTAAAACATTTCCCAATCCCTTGTTTCATACAGATTGCTATGCCTCTTTTAATACCAGTTTGCTTAGAGGCTACTAATACCTCAAGACCCAGACTCTTCAGTATGTTCCTTTGGTCCCATGAGATATGGGTCTCTTGTATACACAAAATTTCCACACGTAATAACTGAATAAATCTACGTACGACCGCTATTTTTTTAACATCATTAAGGCCGTTGACATTCAGTGTACATAACTTAATCTTTTTATCCATTTGACAAACATTTGAAATCCGTACTTATTAAATTGTTCCTTCTGTTTTCTTAAAGTAGTATAGACAAACCAAAGAAGCCAGGAAAAAAGATAACTATACTTGCTGTGTATACCCCTAGCAACTACCACTGCCTTACACCCCCACCACCAACCCTGCCCTACCAACCCACCACCCAACTCAAGCCCTCCCCCCACCCTCCCCAACAAATGAGGCTCAGGAACAACCAGTTCCTGATAAGTATGGAATGCCGCGACCCCTCACCCTCGAAAGCCCAAGGAGGTAAACCAAATTAAAGAAAAACCCAGTCAAAGGGAAGACAAAAAAAAAAAAGACGTCTGAACAGCAACCTATCAGCTCAATGATATTAACATTCTTATTAGTTACAACAGATTCATAAAGAATCTAAGTATTCTTTTGCTGTGATTTCTGATAAAAAAAATTGGTCTGCCCTTTAATCACAACTTTCAGTTTAGCTGGATTTTGCAAGAATACAGTGGCCCCTTTCTTCTGGAAATCTGGAATAAGCGGACGCAAATGCCAACGTAGGGACACTGTAGCCTGGCAGAAATCTGGTCCTACAAAGAACTCACAATTCTTGGCTTGTGCTTTCCTGTCAGGTCTGGCTAGCGAGTATATTTCTTCTCTAGCAAGAAAATTGTTAAAGCAAACCAAGATTGCCCTAGGATATACTTCGAACCCCTGGTGTTGTTTTCTAATGATAAATGGAAATCTATGTGCTCTTTGCACCTCCTTAGACCAGTCCCAAGAAGTCAGGTCAGGAAAGGCTTCATTTAATAATTCAATTATAAACCTTCTAGCATCAGGCCCTTCCTTTTTCTCAGGTATACCAAGAAAACGCAAATTATTCCTTCGGGCCTGATTTTCTAGACCTGACAATTTGTACGTTAAATCATCCTTATGGGCTTTAATGCTCTCGAGTTCTTGTCTCTGTAGTACAGTCTCATCTGTTAGAGCAGAGATTCTAGCCTCAGTTTCTGTCACTCTATCAGCAGTTTCAGTACAAAGTTTTATAGCTCGTCGGACTGCATTCTTAACTTTAGAGCAGGTTGCCTGAATACGCTGATTCTCAGCTTTGCTTTCAGCGCGATGATTCATCATAGTATTGTATATAGTAGTTAGAGTAACCTCATTAGAATTTTGAGTATTATTCCCTTGGATTATGACCTCTGAGCCATTAGTCACCATATCTCCTTTATGAGATTTAGCCGTAGATTTAGCCATAGATGATCCTTCTTTCGACAAATCTTCATTATGGGATTCAAAATCCTTAGAAGCAGTGCGCTGAGAGCTCTTTTTTCTACGTCTCTTCACCGTAGCGGCACTTACATTCGATGAATTAGGATTGGAGTTAGGCTCTACTTCAGCTTCAGAAAGGCTACTTTCCTCACTTTCCTCACTATACTCTGCCCAGTCTTTGCTGATATTCGTGCTATCATCAGAAGAGGGGTCAGATAAAGAGTAAAAATTTTCCACCGCTTCTAGAGATCCAGAGTACTCGGATTCCAAGGCAGTACCTACAATACCAGACGTTGGCGGGATACTTAATTCTTGGACTACTCCATCATGTTCAATACTTCTCAGATTATCCCCCTCTGACCCTAAAATTCCGCCAGCAACAGTGTTCTTTCCCCTGTGCTCAAGAGGCGATTTTGACAGTGTAGGCAGTGTAGGCAGCACCAATAAATCAGTGCTAGTTGCAGCCCCTCTGGCTAAAGCAACTTGATCTCTTCTCTTAGCTTATTGCTTCTCAAACAATGCTGGAAGTGTTAAAGTTGCAGCAGTTTTTAAAGAAGGTATGTCCGTACTCTGCACACCATTAGAACCACTAGCTGCAATATTATCCCCAGCATAAGCAGCGTTATCGGAAGGATTCTCACCTTCATCGAAAGGATTCCTCTCGCTGTCTTCGACGGCGTCGCTACTTCCAGCATTTTCGGCGGGGGCTCCCTTCACTTCAGTTTTGCGGGTAGCCGTCTGAGTTGGCTTTTTGGGCGGCATTGTCTTTTTACGCTGTGGTTCTGAAATTCTGGACCCTACTGTTATCACGATATCGAGATCCAATACCCGTGCCACAAAATATCAACGTACCATGACGAATTTGGTGTCAACAGACCGATAATGATTAGGACATCATCCCTATGCATTTGCGTCATGATTGGGGGATGCCAACACCCTTAAATCATAGTTTCCGTTCCGAACCCTTAGACTCCATTTTGTGAATGGCATCCATCTTGTGTCTTGCCCTCATGATAAGTCAATTAAGTAAGGCCGAGTCTGATCTAAAAGGACACGTCCACCTTTCCTTGACTTCCCCCTGACCTGTCCCAACTGACTCCATTGCCTCCAGCCAAACCTGTTTGGGCAGCTCCTCACCCAGTGGCCGAATACGATAGCATCAATGCACGACATACCACAAACCATTCACTACATCCAGATCATGTTTTTACACACACACACACCTGTCCCCGCACCCTGTTTATGGCCAGTTTTATGACTAGGAGGTGCCTTTCTTTATTGGGGTTTCGTCGATATCTGATGGGAGTTCCGGGCCTGGCCGGGTAATCTATCACAAACTGGACGTCTAAAATAGGGGCTTGCCTACATGACTTCGCTCTTTTGTATTATTGTAGAAATATGTGTATAGCCATATCATAAACTCAGGAATTCTTGCTTGCAGCTATTATTTTTGTATATAAGGAGACGGCTGGTTCTGTAAAAACGAACAGTCTCCTGAGAACACACGATCCGCGTTTGTCGTGCTTCTAGGACACATGTTACTTGGTAGCTGCCAATAAAACTTGATCTCTGACTGTGACTAGAAGACTCCGTGTTTCTGTGGTCCGGAACAAGGGAGAACTCAGAGGTCTTCGGGTGTTATCCCCTGGCACCAGCGGGTTCCTAAAAACCCGTTACCTCAGTTGGCGCCCAAAGTGGGGCGGTATCAAGCGGCGACGGTCCAAGCCAGATGTTCGTGAGGAGCTTCGTGTGAAAATTCCAGAGGACGGCCAGCCACTTCAGCGACCCCTGTATGTCGACGTGGTTCCGAAGGTCTTTGCTGCGAGGTTCCCCGCGTCCCGACGGCTACGAAGGACTGCTGCCCTGACTATCGCCTTGTTTTGGACCCAGTGATCCTTGGTAGAGCGAAACGATAGACGAGTCTTCTAGCGACGTCACAGATCTTCAAATACTTCAGTTGAGTATAAGTGGAGCGTCTCCCAGTCCTTAGTTTGTCCTTAGTTTTTGGTATCCTTGAGATATGCTTTGATTTGGTACTTGCAAGCCCCAAAGCCGAAGGACTCGTGTTTTCACGAGAAATATCGTAACAGATAATCCTTTGAAGTTTGAAGCTAGACTAGTGAGCGAAGATGCCTGGTTTTAGCAGACTTGGAAACTTGTTTTGTCTTGGTTGTAGTAAGGACTCCCGATTAGAGGATTCTTGTCCGGTTCCTCCAATTGGAACTCCAACATATGAGCTCTATGTAAAGCACGGCGTAGGTCCTATCACATATAATGAAGTGTGGATAAAATACACCCGCAAGGATGGTGTTTTAAAATGGCCCCAATATGGTAGTTTTGATTCAGAAATATTAGATAACCTAGAGGTCAAATTGTTCAAGAAAAAAGCCCGGCCGGCGATGTTTGACTCCTTTCGCTTATGGCGCAAAGAAGCCAAACAGAAAGAAATAAAATTAGCAAAAAAGAATAAAAGAGGAATGTCAATGGTGCAAGCTGCAGTTGCATACAGGGATAACGAGGAAGAGCAAGAAAACGAACAAATGCTTAGGAGCAAGAAACTAGCAGTAGATAAATGCTACCCGATGTTACCACATAAGGGACAAGGTCAAGAGGAGAGATCCGAGAAAGATCCATTAATGTCCCACTTATTAAGCTCACCTCCACCGTATGCGTTAGACGCTACGGCATCCCCAAAGCGTTTTACTATACCGCGCCCCAGCGCATGTAACACAGCTCTTGCACAAACGCCAGCTACTGTTCAGCTGGTTCCTACTTCACCGGCGCAGCCTTCTCAAAGGCCGCCGTCTTTGCTACATACTCCGTCTACTTCTACCACTTTGCCTACGGCTCCAACTGTTCCCTATGATACTACGTCTGCCACTGTTTCAACTTCCTCTGCTATTGCCTCTACTTCTTCTTTGCCTCAGCATGTCTTTTCCAATGCACTTGCCCTTCCGCAAGGTTCTCCTTCTACTAGACAAGGAGTGACAGGTACCGTCACTAGTCTGTTTTCACATTTCTTCGGGTCGCCTAAAACGACCCCTAAAACAGAACATAGACAGTCACGTAGTCAACTGCCTGATTACGAGGAAAGAAAAGTGTTGAATGAACTAGCCCGCCAATGGATTACGGATACTGTTAGATATGATGTTCAGCATGTTATGGACGTTTTTCGTCAATGGAATGCACCCACTCAGAGATACGTATTCGAAGAGATGTGTGTATATCTGTGCGAAGATGTGAAGACAAATGATCCCAAATGCACAATGGACGAACTATGGCGTACGCGCTTTAAGTTCCATGAAGGTAGGATTGTAGGTGCAGATGTTGAGAAAGCGATAGAGTTATTGCTCTCTTATAGGGGTAAGGGAAACGTCTCTAGATCATTGCACGAAGACGACGTAGCAGGTAGGAAAAGAGCGAGACAGTACCCCATGAGAGAGGTTCCCCCGGTTTGGAGGGAAGGTGATGCGAATGCAAATCCACCAATTCTGCCTCATTTCCAGCGTGTATGGGTACATGTCCCCTGGAAAAGATCAGAAGTTTTAGCGCTCAAGCAGACACTACCTGATCCTCGTAAAAACCCGACTGGGTATTATAAGGAGTTATCGCAAACTGCAAGCTCATGTATAATGAATTTAGCGGATGTAGACATGTTGTTTGGGAATGTTGTCCCACATCCTTTATGGAGTAAAATTCGTCATACGAACCATGACCAAGAACTAGGTGACTCATGGGCAAACATTACCGCTACAGATGCTAGACAAATTGGTGGTTTTAAACCTGAGCCGTTAATAGCTGAACTTCCCGGTAGGATTATCGCGTACATGAAAACAATAATGCCTGAAGTACGCGTAAACTGGGATAAGCTATCTGCGTGTAAGCAGAAGAAAGATGAGAATGTGTCTGACTTTTTCACGAGATTTGAGGAGACTTTCACCGATCATAGTGGTCAAGATATGGCTACCGAGGGTGGTCAAAGATTGTTTGTAGACAAATTCGTACATAACTTACTTCCTGAACTGTGTAATAAACTAAAAGATTCAGAGAGTGCTTGGGCTGTCTCTACGTCAGCGCAGATTTTAGCTACAGCCCAGTACTATGAAAATAGGCGCAAAGACGAGCTAGATAAGGCAGACAAAAAGACGAAAGATTTAAAAACTAAAGTTCTTCTCCAACAGGCCTATCCGCCTCGTATGGCTAGTCAGCCCAATTATCAGCAACAACAGCAGTATTCGAGAAACGCGCAAGGAAACGAGTTTTCCCATCAACGTCTTCCGTATGGCCCGAATCAATGTGCGTATTGCAAGGAAGAGGGTCACTTCAAAAGTAATTGTCCGGCTCTTGCGCGATGCTTAAACGGCGTTTCGGGTGTAAGGGGAAGAGGTGTTCAACATGCCCCTAGAGGTAGGGGTCGTGGAAATTTCTCCCAGAACACAGTTTCTTTTCCGCCTCAGAATTCCATGAACAGCTTTGACCAACAGAATAATGCATTGTCTAGGTCAGCTCAGTACTATGCTGACGACTATTACACCGAACACGACACTGAGGGTAATGATTGCTAGGACAGCCATGGACAAAGAGAGGGAGTCGTTTCAGTTCCAGTAGATCAGAATGGACCTTATGTCGAGGTAATTGCCTCAGGAGTGTCAGAGCCATTTCTGCTGGATACTGGTGCTACAAAAAGTTCTATTATGCACTCGAAACTTCCTGGCGCACCTTTGTCTGGCGAAATGAATGTCTCAGTAGGTTTCTCTGGCGCCCCTGTTAGAAACCCGATCTCTAGTCCTATATCACTTTCTGTTGGCCCATGCGAATTAGAAGCACCCCTCATTTTGACAACAGGTTGCGGTGAAAATTTGTTAGGTTTGGATTTACTAAAGAGGTTGTATGCGACTTTATACTGTTCCCCCTTGGGAGTACAACTTACTTTAGGTAAGAAAGTCATTTCTCCAATGTATTTGTCAAAGGAAAATATTCCAACTGAATTGTCATCACTTCCTGATATACTTTGGGCTAATGGTTCTAATGATGTCGGTCGTTTGGAGATAGCACCGTATGTCATAACTTTGAAAGCCAACGTTAGGTTGCCACGTATTCCCCAATACAAAATATCTAGCGAATGCGAAAAGGCGTTGTTGACGATCGTTTATGATCTGATCGATAAAGATGTTATCGAAGAAACAACAGGAAATGTTTGTAACAGTCCAGTTTTGCCCGTCTTAAAACGCACTGATCCTTCACAACCGCCTGTGTACAGGTTCGTGATTGATCTCAGAGCAGTGAATAAGGTAGTTATCCTGCGGTTTCCAGTTGTCCCCGACATTACTGCTTTATTGACAATGGTTCCAGCTTCAGCAGCTTGGTTCTCGGTGATTGACCTGAAGAACGCTTTCTTCAGCATCCCGATTGCTGAGGAGAGTAGGAATATTTTTGGATTCAATTTAGGAGGACGAAGCTTCCGCTTCAAGTGCGCTCCTCAAGGCTACTGCGAAAGCCCATCAATATTCAGTCAGGCCCTGAAAACACAACTAGACACTATTGTTCTGCCAGATGGGTCAACTCTGATTCAGTATGTAGACGATCTGCTGATCGCTGCAGACACGGAAGAAATTTGCAGACAAGCCACGTTGTCATTATTGCGTCACTTATGTGACATGAAGCACAAAGTCTCCCTTTCCAAACTACAATTTTGTCGACAAGAAGTTACCTACCTAGGTCACATCTTATCGAAGGAGGGAAGGAGACTGACACCAGAAAGAATACAGGCAATTGCAGAACTGAGTGCCCCAAGGACACAGAGAGAGGTTCGAGCTTTCTTGGGCATTACATCGTACTGTAGACAATGGATACCGAATTTCTCACTACTAGCTAAACCCTTGCTGACACTACTCTGCAAAGATACGCCCAATCCTATGCCCTGGTCTGAAGATTGTCAGACGAGTTTCCACGAGTTGCGTGATGCATTGTGTTCGGCTCCTGTTTTGGGAAACCCCAACTACAGTAAGCCTTTTACATTATACGTCCATGAGAAGGAAGGTTGTGCATTATCAGTCTTAACACAACACTTTGGGAACAAACAGCTCCCATGTGCGTATTTTTCGGCAACTCTAGACCCTGTGGCTAAAGCCCTACCAAGTTGTCTGAGGGCTACCGCCGCAGCAGCTGTCTGCATTCGACAGTCTGCTGGATTAGTCATGAATAATACTCTGATCGTTATGGTCCCGCATGCGGTAGACATTTTGCTAAACAGGACGAAGACACAACATCTCACTAGTGCTCGACTATCCAGTTACGAACTTACACTGTTAGCAAGTCACATCCACATAAAGAGGTGTGATACACTCAACCCCGCTATGCTACTACCCATCCCGACAGAAACAGACGAGATTGATAAACATGACTGCTGCTTTAGGACAGAAGAAGAGACAAAAGGGAGAGTAGACTTACAGGACACTCCCCTTCCCGAATGCAATGATACTTTATGGGTTGATGGTTCATGTTTCAAATTGCCGAATGGTGATACGACTGCAGCATATGCCGTAACGACATTACACACCATTATAGAGACCGCGCGCATTTCCCACAATTCTGCACAAGCTGCAGAGCTGATTGCGCTTACAAGAGCATGTGTGTTGGCGAAAGGAAAGTGAGTGAATGTGTACACTGACAGCCAATACGCCTTTGGTGTGGCTCACAGTTTTGGGAGATTGTGGCGTGAACGTGGGTTCCTTACGTCACATGGCGCAAAGATACAACATGGTCAGCTAGTAAATGAACTCCTTGAGTCACTGACCTTGCCACTACAAGTTGCCATTATGAAATGCAGTGCACACAAAAAGATTCAGGATGATGTTGGCCGCTGGAATGCATTTGCAGACGAGGTTGCGAAAGAGACTGCAAGGAACACGATGAGTCGGATGTATGTTGTAGGTCCCGCTAGATGGATTACTGATGTGGGAATGTGTGAGGACACCATTGAAAGCGTGAAATCTATACAAGCCGAGGCGACTGAGAAAGAGGTGAATGAATGGAGAGAAAGTACAGGTAGATTAGATACGAATGGTTGTTGGGTCGAATTGTCGGAACACCAGCGATGGCTATTACCTAACGCATATGTACTTGCAGTAGTAACAATGGCTCATGGAATTGCACACATCAGTTCGAGAGGAATATGTAAACTATTGGCCCCAGTATGGCAGAATAGCAATATCCCAAAATATGCAGAGAATGTGGTCAAAAACTGTATGGTGTGTTTAAAGTACAATCCCGGTAGGGGAACCCCAATTCCAGCTGGTCATTTTGCGACTCCAACATATCCGTTCGAGGTTTTGCAGCTCGATTTCATCCACATGGAGAGGTGCAACAATCTGAAATATGTGCTCGTTGTTGTTTGCGCTTTCTCCAGGTGGGTGGAAGCATACCCCCTTAAGGACAATACCGCCTTGTCAACTGCCAAAGCCCTTGTCAAAGAGTTCTTCCCTAGATTTGGTATGCCTAGAATTGTCTGGAGTGATAATGGAAGCGAATTCGTAGGACGTGTGATGAAGAGAGTGTGTGAGTGTCTAGGCATACACCAAAAGTACCACTATGCAAACCACCCCCAATCAGCTGGACTAGTAGAGTGCTACAATGGCACGTTAAAGCTCAAATTAGCCAAGATCCAAGCCTGTACAGGTCTTAAATGGCCTGACGCCTTGCCTCTAGCACTCTTGTCAACCAGAACGACCGTCCATTCCAGATTAGGACTTAGCCCCCATGAGATAGTGTTTGGCCGCCCAGCCAACGTCTGGGGCGTGCCAAGGCCAAAGAAACTCAGCGAAATAGACCACCCCGTACTGCTTGACTATTTGTGCGAATTAACAACTAAATTGCGTGTCTTACACCAACAGGTTCACAGTTCCTCTCCGCCAGCCTCTGACGATCCAGGTCACTCCATCGAACCCGGCACGTGGGTCTTGGTGCGGAATTTCCAGCACACAAACAACGGACAGCCGAGGTGGACCGGACCGCACCTGGTACTTCTTTCCACGAGATCAGCTGTTCGGGTGGAAGGCAAAAAGAACTGGGTGCATGGGACCCATTGTAAACGGGTCCCTCTACCCCTCCCATACGACCGGTGGGTCAATGAAGGACTTGCCGACTCTGAGACAGAATCCGTACCTCGCTTCATCCCTTTCAGCGATGCACGTTTGAAAGAGACTGGTTCCGAAAAGGAGAGTGATCATATTTTGCAAGGACTTGTGCCACCGTCTATGCAGTTGGACACTACCGAACCTGAGACATTGTTTGAAGACCACACCGTACATGGGAAACGACGATACAATCTAAGGTCTAGACAAAGAGACTAATAAAAAGCAAACTAATGTGAATTTCTTTTCCCCTAAGAACTATTTTTGATTTTTCAGCTCTCTCACTCTCAGGAAACTTGCTCATTTTTGATTTTCGAACCGCCATCCGGTTCTGCTGCTAGGGTCGCGGTTGAAGTCTGGGGAGTACAACTGGGGACGTTTAGGTCAATGGTTCTGGTTGGTCCACGGGAGTTACCCCGGACTGAACAGAGCGCACTCCCTGGCAGAATCAACCTACCACCGCGGGCAGCAACTAGAGGATGGAGTTTCCTAGGGTAAAGAGACCTATCAGATTCACGAACTTTGAAAAACAATTATGCACGATACTGTCCAAAAGAAGGTTCCTGATAATGTGTGTTTTAATGCTGTGTAGCATAGCGATGTTCTTGACTGGTTATGCTCTATTCGTATTTCAAGTTTCCTTGTTTTCAAATGACACTCGGCCAACGCCTCCTCCCACTCTCTCTCCGCACTCCTTTCACCCTCTACCTGAACACGAGTCTGCCAGAAGACTCGAATTTGTAAATAACTCATTCATTAAACTTCTGCACCAACACCAGTCCGTAATGAACACATCGAACTGTTGGATATGCGGACTCATGCCACACACAACTGATAAGGGTATCCCATACTTTATCCTGCCATTCAGTTATTATGGTTCTCTGTGGGCTTTCCAGACCATGTTCCTATTCGCCCTAGAACCATACCCGACCCGTTCCACTGAGAGCGATTCCAGTAACAAGGCACTAGTGGCAGGGATAAGAAATATGAGTAGGGAGTTCGACACTTATCTTGAGATCCCAAAAGACGAACTCAGTCCCTACACTCGTTGGAACGTAACTAAATATGGGGTTTACCTGAGTAAGAGCCAAGCAGCAGAGAAATCCCGCCCAGTTTGGATAGTGCCCCACCGAGGTCACTTATGTTTACAAGGTATCGGTAGGGATCCCAAAGCACAATTAGGAAAGAGCATATGCACGGAAACATATGTGTTCGCTTCCCGAACTTCCCCTATACTCTTAGCAGCCAAGGGCACGTATTTCATCTGCCACGACCAAGCCTATACATGGTTGCCCCCTGACTTCTCAGGTACATGTTTTAGCTCGTTTCTGCTGCCTCCCACCTACACGGCCAGAGCAGATTACCATCGGACAAGGACAGCTAGGGGTGTCGTGAGTAAAGACGACACCGCGAGTCAGGAATTCGCTGACTTTGCAAAGGGTTTTCTGCCATTTTGGGGGCCTATGGTGAACAGCAGGAATATTCGTCAATTAGCAAGGATAGTTGAATCCGCCGTGATTGAAACGGCCGGAGCCCTTGGAAATTTAACAACCGAGCTTCAGTCGGATCGACTTATGACCCTTCAGAACCGAGTTGCCCTAGATATCATACTCGCCGATCGTGGTGGTGTGTGTAGAGTGATCCAGTCCAGTTGTTGCATTTTCATCCCTGATAATGCGCCGACAGTGTACCAGGCCATCTCTAAGCTACATGAAATATCTGGTTCCCTTCACGTAGAAAAAGGGGACTGGTCCTTGCTACGGTGGTTCTGGGAACTGATTACTGCCTGGGGATGGAAAACACTGATCTTCATTGGGATGATCTTAGCGCTTCTGTTTATGTTCTGCCTGTGTGTACAGTGCGCTCCTGCACTATGTGGCATCTGTGCTACCCCATGTGTACGGAAGCCTGTGTCAAGGGACGAACTGAGCAACAGAATGATGCTACAGCAGCATCTCCACGAATTTCTTCATACAGATTTGGACTCAGATTGACCTGAGTTATTGCCTTACATAAGGGCAAAAGGAGGGTCTGTGGTTCTGAAATTCTGGACCCTACTGTTATCGAGATCCAATACCCGTGCCACAAAATATCAACGTACCATGACGAATTTGGTATCAACAGACCGATAATGATTAGGACATCATCCCTATGCATTTGCGTCATGATTGGGGGATGCCAACACCCTTAAATCATAGTTTCCGTTCCGAACCCTTAGACTCCATTTTGTGAATGGCATCCATCTTGTGTCTTGCCCTCATGATAAGTCAATTAAGTAAGGCCGAGTCTGATCTAAAAGGACACGTCCACCTTTCCTTGACTTCCCCCTGACCTGTCCCAACTGACTCCATTGCCTCCAGCCAAACCTGTTTGGGCAGCTCCTCACCCAGTGGCCGAATACGATAGCATCAATGCACGACATACCACAAACCATTCACTACATCCAGATCATGTTTTTACACACACACACACCTGTCCCCGCACCCTGTTTATGGCCAGTTTTATGACTAGGAGGTGCCTTTCTTTATTGGGGTTTCGTCGATATCTGATGGGAGTTCCGGGCCTGGCCGGGTAATCTATCACGAACTGGACGTCTAAAATAGGGGCTTGCCTACATGACTTCGCTCTTTTGTATTATTGTAGAAATATGTGTATAGCCATATCATAAACTCAGGAATTCTTGCTTGCAGCTATTATTTTTGTATATAAGGAGACGGCTGGTTCTGTAAAAACGAACAGTCTCCTGAGAACACACGATCCGCGTTTGTCGTGCTTCTAGGACACATGTTACTTGGTAGCTGCCAATAAAACTTGATCTCTGACTGTGACTAGAAGACTCCGTGTTTCTGTGGTCCGGAACAAGGGAGAACGCAGAGGTCTTCGGGTGTTATCCCCTGGCACCAGCGGGTTCCTAAAAACCCGTTACCTCAGTGCGACCCTCCGCGGCCACGAACCACACTATTCTGAATCCAAAAATGAAATGCCAGGAAACGCCAGAGCGGGGCGCGCCGCCGAACTCGAAACAAATCAATCAGCATTCGGCTTGAATGCGCTAGAGAATGAGATCCCAATTCCACGGATGATCTCCTTTTACAGCCTTTATAGTCTTTAATTTTGTTTGCTTTTCACTCCCTTTAGATCGGAAACATGACGGTTTAGCCTCCACCCGATCTTACACGATTACTGAAGCTCCAGCTTGAACCCGCCCTGCCAGATCATCCGCAGCTGAAGCCGTAAGAGCCACAGAGGTTCCGAGGAAACCAGCTGGATACCACCGAAGCTGCTATAGCCACTATAGCCGTAGAAAACACGGAAATTTCAGTTAAGCAGTAAGCAGAGAGCGTCGGTATATTCACCGAAATACCAGACAGCCAAAAAACGCCGTGAAAATCAGCGTAATGCATCAGAGCGGTTCCCCCTCCATAGGCGTTCGGAGCAAGGGGTTAAGCTGCTTACACAGCCTGTGTCACGGCCGCCATCTTGCCCGAGAAGGCCACGTCAATGCTCATACCACATTCCACACACATTCCACACACTACATTCCACACACATTCCACACACCACATTCCACACACCACATTCCAAACATCACGTTCCACACACATTCCACACACATTCCACACACCATATTCCACACACCACATTCCACACACATTCCACACACCACATTCCACACACCACATTCCACACACATTCCACACACCACATTCCACACACCACATTCCACACACCACATTCCACACACCACATTCCGCACACCACATTCCGCACACCACATTCCACACACACCACTTCCACACACCATATTCCACACACCACATTCCACAAACATTCCACACACCACATTCCACACACATTCCACACACCACATTCCACACACATTCCACACATTCCACACACCACAATTCCACACATATTCCACACACCACATTCCACACACATATTCCACACATATTACACACACATCCCACACACCACATTCCACACACATTCCACACACATTCCACACACCACATTCCACACACCACATTCCACACACCACATTCCAGACACCACATTCCACACATCACATTCCACACATCAAATTCCACACACCAAATTCCACACCACATTCCACACCACATTCCACACACCACATTCCACACACCACATTCCACACACATTCCACACACCATATTCCACACACATTCCACACACCACATTCCACACACCACATTCCACACACCACATTCCACACACATTCCACACACCACATTCCACACACATTCCACACACCACATTCCACACACCACATTCCACACACCACATTCCACACACATTCCACACACCACATTCCACACACCACATTCCACACACATTCCCCAAACATCCCCACACACTCCACACACATTCCACACATATTCCACACACACTCCACATTCCACATTCACACTCTCCACACACATTTCACACACACATTTCACACACATTCCACACACATTCCACACACCACATTCCACACACCACAGCACACTCCACATTCTGCACACATTCCACACACATTCCACACACACTCCACATTCCACACACATTCCACACACATTCCACATTCCACACATATTCCACACACCACAATCCACACACCACATTCCACACACATTCCACACTCCACATTCCACACACACTCCACATTCCACACACATTACACACACCACATTACACACACCACATTCCCCACACACCACATTCCACAAACAACATTCCACACACATTCCACACACCACATTCCACACACACCACATTCCACACACAACATTCCACACACATTCCACACACCACATTCCACACACCACATTCCACACACATTCCACACACCACATTCCACACATTCCACACACATTCCACACATTTCACACACCACATTCCACACACATTCCACACACCACATTCCACACACATTCCACACACCACATTCCACACACCACATTCCACACACATTCCACACACCACATTCCACACACATTCCACACACCACATTCCACACACATTCCACACACATTCCACATACCACATTCCACACACAACATTCCACATACATTCCACACACCACATTCCACACACCACATTCCACACACCACATTCCACACATATTCCACACACCACATTCCACACACATTCCACACACATTCCACACACATTCCACACACACACACACACACACTCCACATTCCCACACTTCACATTCCACACACATTCCACACACCTTCCACACATTCCACACACATTCCACCACATTCCACACACCACATTCCACACACCACATTCCACACACCACATTCCACACACATTCCAACCAAACACACTCCACATTCCACATTTCACACACATTCCACACACTCCACATTCCACACACATTCCACACACATTCCACACACCACATTTCACACTCCACATTCCACAGACATTCCACACACACTCCACATTCCGCACACATTCTCCACATTCCACACACACACACACACACACACTCCACATTCCACATTCACACACTCCACATTCCATACACATTCCACACATATTCCACACACCACATTCCACACACACACTCCACATTCCACACACTCTACATTCCACACACATTCCACACACCACATTCCACACACCACATTCCACATACCACATTCCACAAACTCCACACACCATGTTAGAAGGGGCGATCCCAGAGGCCAGGTTATGTCTACCCGACTGCTCCGTGACCCACCTCTCCCACCAATAATGCCGAGCCTTAACTAGGGATCCCCTCCGAGGAGGACCTCAAGTATTGAATCGTACACACGAGGACCACACCACCCTTAGGAACAGACACTACAACGTAGGTTTTCGATATCAAGTTCTCTATAAACAGGTAAAGGAATTAGCACTCTTATGTACACAGGATCAAGAGATCGCCAAAGTCCCAACGCTCCCGGAAATGGGAAGCGGGACAGTCTCAGTCTTTAGACCAGTACGTAGCGTACCCTGCGCACGGCTCTCAATCCTCGAGCCGAGAGGTACGGAAGATGGTGATCGTATCGGTTGTCCTACTCACTTGAGGATGACTCAGTTCGTGATGGTAGCGTCGATGGTCCAGCCGGACCAGAGTACTCCTCGAGCCGCGATGAGGTCAACAGGGCTCGATCCGGAGGGTAGTTCTTGAGGAGCCGCGACCACGTCAGCAGGGCTCAGAATGTTCGTTGAAGATCTTTAGGGTTCAAGCTCGAGCCGCGACGGGGTCAGCAGGGCTCCGATGTTCTAGTTCCAAGGATGAGCCGCGACGGCGTCAGCAGGGCTCGTAGAGTTTCAGAGTTCAGTTCTCCCAAGGGCAGCCGCGATCAGATCAGCAGGGCTTTCTTGTCCAGGATACAACTGCCCGCTAGTTCTGGGGCGGGCCTTGATATAGTCCAGTGGCCCTTTGATGTCCGGACTCTCGCAGGCGGAGGTCTGAGGCCTTGGGGACGGCCCGTTGGTGAGGTCCGGCGGTTGGCTTTTTGATCTCTTGGAGGATGCGTACGGGATTTCCCAGACACCCAGCAGGTCTGGAGCCAGCTCTCGGGGAGGCCAGAGGTGCAATCGAAACTGGCCCCTGGGGGAAGGCCAGAAGTGTGACAGAAACCAGTCTCTCAGAGGAGGCCGGAGTTGCCATCGAAACTCCCTATCTTTCCTCCCTATGGGAGCCCTCACCCTCCCAACGGGGGCTGGCGTGTCTGGAGCCTAAGTTTCGCTGGGGCTGGAGTCATGCTAAGCCCAGGGAGTCAGGGATCTCGGGAAGGGAATATGGCTGCCGGTGGGCCTATGATTTGAGAAAGAACCGCCCCGACACCGTGCTCCGAGGCATCGGTTTGGACTACGAATTCCCGGCTGTAGTCGGGGGCTTGGAGCACGGGAGCGGTACACATCGCTGTCTTCAGAGTCTCAAAGGCGGCCTGACACTCAGGTGTCCAGTGCACCTTCTGGGGCTGCTTCTTGGAAGTGAGTTCGTTGAGGGGGCCCACAATGCTCCCATAAATCTTCACCAAGCGCCGGTAATACCCAGTGAGCCCCAGGAAGGCTCTGACTGCTGTCTGGGTGACCGGGGGCTCCCAGGCCATGATGGCGTCGATCTTGGGTTTGAGGGGAGCCACATCGCCGCTCCCCACTTGGTGTCCCAGATAGGTCACGGAACCTTGGCCTACCTGGCATTTGCTCGCTTTGATGGTCAGTCCGGCCCGTCTGAGGGCCGCCAGGACCTCCCAGAGGTGCTTGAGGTGCTCGGCCCAGTGGAGGCTGTACACCGCAATATCGTCCAGATAGGCGGCGCTGAACTCTTCTAGCCCCGCCAGCACCTTATTCACCAGCCTCTGGAATGTTGCGGGGGCGTTTTTCATCCCGAAGGGCATCACCCTGAAGTGGTAGTGGCCATCGGGGGTTGAGAAAGTGGAGCGCTCTTGGGCGCCAGGGCCGAGTCCGATCTGCCAGTAGCCGGAGGTTAGGTCGAATGTGCTCAGGTAGCAGGCCGCCCCCAGGCGGTCGATCAGTTCATCGGCCCGGGGAATGGGGTGGGCATCGGTCGGGGTGACGGCGTTCAACCCCCGGTAGTCTACACAAAATCGCAGTTCGGGAGTGGAGCCAGGGGCGGCGTCTTTTGGGACCAGGACAACAGGACTGGCCCATGGACTGTCAGAGGGTTCGACTACCCCCAGGGCCAGCATCTTGGAGACCTCCGATTGCATGCAGGTCCGAACTCGGTCGGGAACTCGGTAGGCCCGGTGTCGCACAGGCGGGCTGTCCCCGGTGTCGACATCGTAGACGCACCACTGGGTGACTCCGGGGGTGAGAGAAAACAAGTCTTTGAATTGACCCAACAGCTTTTGGCAGTCTTGGCGTTGTTCTGGGGGCAGGATGGAGGAGAGGGTGACCCCCTCTACGGAGCCGTCTTTCTCGGAGGTGTTCAGGAGGTCCGGTAGGGGCTCGGAGTCGTCTTCGGCCCCGCCATCAGTAGCCATCAGCAGGCTAAATTCCGTTCGGACAAAGTGAGGCTTGAGCCTGTTTGTGTGGAGGACCCGGAGGGGGTTCCTGGGGGACTCCATGTCCACCAGGTAGGTGACAGGGCTCTTGCGCTCCACCACTTTGAAGGGCCCAGTCCACTTGTCCTGGAGGGCACATGGTTCGACCGGGGACATGACCCAGACCTGTTGGCCCGGCTCGAACTCAATGGAAGAGCCGTTTTGGTCATACCAGCGTTTCATCTCCTCTTGGCTGGCCTCGAGGTTGTCTTTGGCAAGTTCCCGGAACCGCCGAGTCTGGTTTCGGAGGGTCAGGAGGTACCAGTAGACGTCGGGGGAGCACCTTGGACTGCAGCCTCCCAGCCTTCTTTGACCAGGCTGAGGGGACCCCGGACGGGGTGTCCGTACAATAGTTCGTAGGGGCTGAACCCCAGAGACTTCTGAGGGACCTCCCGATAGGCGAAGAGGAGGCAGGGCAGCAACACGTCCCATTGGCGTCACAAGGGCTCTTCCAGGTCCATGATCATCCCCTTGAGGGTTTGATTGAAACGTTCCACTAGTCCATTCCCTTGGGGGTGGTAGGGGGTCGTAAACTTGTACGTGACCCCGCACTGTTGCCACAGGGACTTCATGTATCGGGAAATGAAGTTCGTACCCCGGTCACTGACGATCTCTCGGGGGAAGCCCACCCGGGAGAAGATCCCCATCAGCGCCCGGCCCACCACAGAGGCTGTCACGGTCCAGAGAGGGATGGCTTCGGGATAGCGGGTGGCATGGTCCACCAGGACGAGAAAAAAACGGTGCCCTTGAGAGGTTTGGGGCTCCAGAGGCCCCACAATGTCGATCCCCACCCGCTCGAATGGGGTGTTGACTGGGAAGGGTTGAAGGGGGGCCTTGTGCTTCCCTCCACTCTTCCCGCTGGCTTGGCACGTTGGGCAAGTCCGGCAGTGATTGTTAACATCATTCCTCATTTTTGGCCAGTAGAAATGGGTCACCAGGCGGCTGTAGGTTTTGTCCTGCCCCAGGAGCCCGGCGGGAGGCACATCGTGTGCCAGGTTCAGGAGGAAGTCTCTGAACCGGAGGGGGACCACCAGCAACCGGCTGGCCCCCAGTTAGGCAATCTTCTGTTCGCTGTAGAGATCGTTGTCTTAATAGACCCAGTGGGACCCCGATGGGTCTCCGGCGGCTTGAGCGGCGGCTTGCTGTCGGGTCCCCTCGAGGGAGGGACACGCTTTCTGTTCTTGACGGAACTGCTCTCGTGTGGGGCCACCTTCTTGGCGCCATTGGGCTAGTTCCGGGAGGTCGCCGAGCTCAGCAATTGCTTCACGGTTGGGCCCCAGTGGACCGGGCTCGGGGTCGGCGTCTTCGGGGTCGGAGGGCGGCGGCGGCGGCGCGGGCCACTCCGGTTCTTCGGTCGGGGTGGATTCAGTCGGGATGGTGGCCCGGGCGGTCATGGATCGGGTGGTCGCACAGACCCACTCGGGAAGGCCTAGCATCCCCAGGTGCTCTCTCCGCTCGACGCAGGCCCAGGGGGAACTTTCTAGGTCGTTCCCGAGGAGGCAGTCCACGGGGGCATCGTCCCGGTCGGTCACTTTCAGCATGCCCGACACTCCCCCCCATTCAAAGGGGATTCGGGCCATCTGGCACAGGCTCTCTGAATTGTCCGCCGACCGTACTGGGCACAGCACATTGGGCAGGATCTGGTCAGGGGTCACCAAGTGGCAACGGACGGCCGTCACGCTGGCTCCGGTGTCGCGGAGGGCTTCGGCCCGGTGCCCATTAATGTTGACCCACTGGCGGTACTTCTGAGTGTTGCCCGGAATCGGGGCCCGGGGGACCATGTCTCTTACGCCTAGACATACCAGGGACATGGCGGCGGGCTCCCACTCGGTCTGGTCTTCATCATAGTTCTCTTCTTCGCCCCTTTCTTCTCCCAGGGAGGCGGCCGCGATCTGGCGGTTTGGAGGACCAGTGGTGCCGGGCCGTTGATTCATCGGGCAGTGGGGGTCATTGGCATAGTGACCGGGCTGCTGGCATTTGTGGCAGATAACGTTCAAGCGGGGCCCCGGCCGTGCTGGGGGGCCCCTCTTCTGGCCAGGGATGGCGAAGTGTGGGTCGGGGGCGGCACCGCGGGGGAGTCTCGGTTCCTGTTCTGGCCTCCTCCGCCGCCTCGCAGGCGGTGGGGCCCCTGGGGAGCTCGGCCGTAGTCGCCCATCGAGTTCCGGGGGACCCGGGTGCTCACCCATCGATCGGCCTTGACGGCGAGTTTACGTGGCTCGGTCAGCTTGCGCTGTCGAGGAGATGCTGCCTGAGTTCGACAAAACAGTTGTTGGAGAGGTGCTCCCATACAATGAGGTTGAACAGCTGCTCGTAGGTGGTGACCTGGCTGCCTTTGATCCACCCCTCTAGGGCTCTACTATAGAAGTTCATGTACTCCACCCATGTAGTACCGGGGATTTTCTTACAGTCTCGGAATCGCTGCCGGTACATCTCGGGGGTGAGTCCATAGCGAGTAAGGAGGGCGGCTTTCATATGTTCGTAAGAGGTCATCTCGGCGTCTGGGAGCTCTAGCAGGGCGTCTCTCCCTTCGCTGACGAACTTCCCCCACAAGCCGACACCCCAGTCTTTTTGGGGTACTCGACGAGAGGCCATGGCTACCTCATAGGCCTTAAACCATTGTTGGATGTCGTCGTTTTTATAGTATTCTTTGACAACATCTTTGGGGATGTGGACCTTCGTGTCCGCAGGAGGAGGTGGGCTCCGATTCCCGGAGGCGCTGGCCTCACCATTTTTGGCCTTGATCTCAAGTTCTTTTAAGCCACGCTCGTGCTCGAACGTGAGCTTCTTCTCCTCTAAGTCCCTCTGCCTTCGTTTCTCCTCCAGGTCTCCTTGCAGCCGTAGTTGCTCAAGGGCTATCTTTTTCTCGGCCAGCTGTAGTTCTCCGTCCAGACGGAGTCAGGCGAGCTCCAATTCGTGGAGCCGGCTCCTTTCTCGCTTTCGGGCGTCTTCGTGGGAGAGGCCCGTGTCTACGTTGGTATGTCTTTTCTCCGCTGGTGTTGCGAGGGTTTCCGGGTGCATGTCTGGGACCGTGTCATCTTCGATCTGGGGTGGCGTCGCTCCTGCCTCCACCCATGTTTGTAGGGCCTGCTTGAAATCGTCCTTGGTGCTTAGTCCAGTGGTAGCGATGCCCAGGTCCTTGCAGAATTGTTTCAATTCTTTGTGGTTATATTCTTCCAACCGTTCCTTCTGGAACTCTGCGGTCGGTCTGGTTTCTTTGGTAGTCATGGTTTTGGTGTGTTTCTGTCAGTAGTGGGTGAGTCACTCTCTGTACGATTTGCGTCGGCTCAGATCGCACCGCCTGCCACCAATGTTAGAAAGGCGATCCCAGGGGGAGGCAGAAGCCGTCTGACTGACCACCCCGAGACCCACCTCTCCTTCTGGAGTTGGCCGAGCGCTGTCGAGAGGCCTCCGGGGCGAGGTTCCTCTCCTAGAATCGTAACAGCCGAGCAATCACACCACTACAAATGGACACCACACAAGAGGATAGATTCTTAGAGTCTTTATCAGCAATCAAGGCAGGTTCTCTCAGTAATATATATACACACGGATCGAGGGATCCTTAATGTCTCGGTAACTGTGGGAATAGGGTAGCGGGACAGTCTTAGTACCAGCCTGGCACGGGGATACCCTACGCTCAGCTCTCAATCCTCGAGCTGGGGGGTTCCGCAAGGTCGAGCCGCGACGTCGTCAGCAGGGCTCCGAAGATGGTTCAGCGAGGTCGGGCCGCGACAGCGTCAGCAGGGCTCCGAGGATGGTTCAGCGAGGTCGGGCCGCGACAGCGTCAGCAGGGCTCCGAGGATGGTTCAGCGAGGTCGGGCCGCGACAGCGTCAGCAGGGCTCCGAGGATGGTTTCAGCGAGGTCGGGCCGCGACAGCGTCAGCAGGGCTCCGAGGATGGTTTCAGCGAGGTCGAGCCGTGACAGCGTCAGCAGGGATCCGAGGATGGTTCAGCGAGGTCGAGCCGCGTCAGTGTCAGCAGGGCTCCGAGGTTCCAGGGTTCAGAGTAGCGAGTTCTTCTCAGGGTCCGCCGCGATTCAATCTGCAGGGCTCTCGACTCCAGGATACAACTACTGACCCATTCCAGAGCTGCCCCAGATATAGGTCTGGAGTCCTTTGATGTCCGGACCCTCGCGCCTGGGGGTCAGAGGGGCCGGGATGAGAGTGTCCAGACACCCAGCAGGGGGGTGGAGCCAGCGCCCAGGGAGGCCGGAGGGCGATCGAAACCAGGCGTCCGGGGACAGCTGGAGGGCCATCGAAACTCTCCTCCTCCTTGATCCGTCAAGTGGCCGCTTTACCACCTGGTCGGATCTTGGTGCCTCGATGTCGAGGCTTCGCTGGGGCCGCGGCCGAGGCCATGTGGTCCGGGCGTGGAGGGTCCAAGATGGAGTCGGGGCCTGAGATGGCGGCCCGGGATAGGGGTCGGACCAGCAGAGTGGGGCGAGTAGGGGTCACCGTGTTCCTGAGGGGGAGAGCCAGGGGTCGCCAGGAGTGGCGGCTCTCGTTGAAGGTTGGAGAGGTAGTTGCGGCGGGGAGGACATGGGTCGATGCTGTCCAGGGCCCACCATGTGGGTGGAGTGGGATCACGCCACGATGCCGGGTCCAACAAGCACTCTGGGCAGAAGTGGTATAGGCGGAAAGGTATACAATAGACCACAACTCCACTCGCAACGAAAAGCGTCTCCGAGCGAGTGCCGCCTTGGAAATTCCAACGCGCAGAACTGATGACAGATGCGCCACAGATGCGCGTTCTCTTCTGTGGTGAATAGATCTAACCAAGGCTCTCCCCACTGCTGAAAGAGGCCTTGCGCCACATCCGAGTTCAGACGCCATTCGTGATGCATCATGCACCGACGGCTGAGTTCGTCCGCCCTGGCGTTCAGGGAACCTGCCAGGTGTTGAACCATCAGGGTCACACCCTGATGTTCCAGCCACTGCCAGAGGCGCAGAGCCTCCAGGCATAGGGTCCACGACCCCACCCCGCCCTGTTTGTTGCAGTACCACATGGCGGTGGTGTTGTCCGTGAACACCTGCACTACACTCCCCCGGACAGAGGGGAGGAATGCCTTCAGAGCAAGCCGGATCGTCCGCAGCTCCAGAAGGTTGATGTGGAGCCGGGACTCCACCGGAGACCAGAGGCCTCTGATCTCCGCCTCTCCCATGTGCCACCCCCAGCCCTGGAGGGACGCGTCCATCACAACTACGTGCTCTGGTTGTGGTAGGGAGAGGGATCTGCCGCTGACCCAATTGCGGTCCGTGAGCCACCACTGCAACTGTCTTGCAGTGCCCTCCGAGATCAAGACATGGTCGGACAAGTTGCCCTGATGCTGGGCCCACTGAAACTTCAGGTCCCACTGCAGAGCCCGCATCCGCCACCGGGCGTGATGCACCAGAAGGATGCTGGAGGCCATCAGCCCCAGGAGCCACAGCGTCAACCTGACCGAGACTCGGGATAAAGGCTGAAAGATCGGAATCAGAGCCAGAATATCCCAAACCCGCTGTTCGGGAGAATATACCCGATACTGCGCCGAGTCCAGAACCGCTCCGATGAAGAGGAGCTTCTGAGAGGGACACAGGTGGGACTTTGGCACATTGATGGAGAACCCCAGCAGGTGCAGGAGGTCGGCCGTAGTCTGGAGGTGGCTGACGACTGCCTGGGGCGAGCCCGCCTTCAACAACCAGTCGTCGAGGTAGGGGAAGACTGAAACCCCTAACCTGCGCAGATGAGCTGCGACCACCGCCATCACTTTCGTGAACATCCGTGGGGCGCTGGTAAGGCCAAACTGAAAGTGCTCATGGCCTACCATGAACCGCAGGTAACGCCGGTGGGCCGGCAGGACGGGGATGTGAAAATAAGCGTCCAGCAAGTCCAACGCTACCGTCCAGGGTCTAGGGCAGCTAAGACCTGAGCCAATGTCAGCATCTTGAACTTCTCCTTCCAGAGGAAGCCGGTGACGTTCCGTAGGCCCAAGATAGGGCGTAGGCCCCCTTTGCCCTTCTTGGGTACCTGAAAGTAGTGGGAGTAACAACCACACCCTACTTCTGGCCCAGGAACGCGCTCGAGGGCCCCCTTGGCCAGGAGGGCCGTAACTTCCTCTTGCAGAAGTTTCAAGTGATCTTCTGACACGCGGTGGCATGGCTAGAGGGGACGCCTCGAAGGGGAGAGAGTAGCCCCTTCGGACGATTTGCAGCACCCACCTGTCCGATGTAACAGTGCGCCTGTGGTGGTGATGGTGAACCATGCCCCCCACTGGCGTCACATGGGCCTGAAAGCACAGACTAGGAGGGTTTTGAGGTGGATGCTGCAGGGGTAGGTGTGGACTGGCCTCGCCGTTGTCCCTGACCGCCGCCACGGCGGTTTCCACGTCCACCACTGCGCTGGACGGTAGGCTGCGGCCCGTGGCTGGCAGGACGTGTGGGGGCGCCCCTTCCTTGGCCTTGAAAGGGACGAAAGGCAGCCGTTTGCTGGCGCTGGGCCGAGAGGCCCAAGGACTTGGCCGTAGCCCTGGAGTCCTTAAAGCGCTCAAGCGCATGGTCTGCCTTGTCGCCAAAGAGGCAACGGCCATCGAACGGCATGTCCATAAGTGTGTTTTGGACATCAGCCGAGAAGTTGACAGACCTCAACCACGCGTCGTTGCCATCGCTCTGCCTAGTGAGTCAGTAGTGTCCAGCCCACACAGGATGGAAAAACGCGCCGCATCTCGACCCTCCACAAGGGCTTGGCCGAGTTTAGCCCGGACCTCCACCGGGCATTCTGGCAGACCGTATCCCCGCAGAGAGTGGGTGTAGCGGCCCAAGAGGCATGCGGTATTGACTGACCGCAATCCTAAACTCAAGGAGGAGAATACTTTCTTTCCGTATTGCTCGTACCTCTTGGATTCCCGGTCGGGGGGAGCCGACGGGAATGCGGTCTGGGAATTAGAGGCCTGGATGACCAGTCTCTTGGGAGTGGGGTGGGTAGTTAGAAAGCAAGGGTCGCCCGGAGCCGGGCGGTGGTACCTGGCCACGTTCCTATCCACAGGCTGACCTGTGGCGGGCTTGGACCAAGTGCCCAGAAGAACGTCTGATAGGGCATCATTAAACGGCAGCAGAGGCTCGGCCTAGCTAGCCTGCGGTTTAAAGACCTCAGTGAGGAGGTTAGTCCTCACGGCCACACGGAGAGCTCAAGGCCCAAGGCCTTGGCCGCCCTCATCAGCACCACGCTATAGGCAGCCCCCTCCTCCGTAGTCACGCTAGGAGTGGAGACAAAACCAGTGTCGGGCTAAGTGTCCAGGCCACTGGCCTCCCCAAGCTCACCTGTCCAGTCCTGATAAGACTGACACTCACGTGCCAGAGGGTCCTCAGACCCCTTCCAGTCCCCCTCGTCACCCATTGCCTGGTACTCAGGCTCAAAGGATGGGGCCGGGTCATAGAAATAGAAATCTCCCATCGGCGTCGAGAGCGGCGCCGCTCCAACGCCGGACCCGAATCGAGGGCAGGACCAGGGACGGCGTCGGGGGTGACACCCTTGGGGCCGGCACCAGTGAGGTCGTGAGGTCGACCGGCGGCGACCCGGATCCGGAGCCGGATCCAGTGGGGCCCTGCGGCGTCGGGACCAAAGTCGCCGACGGCACCGGGGCCAAAGCACCCGCCGGGGCCGAAGCACCCGGCCCGCGTGGGGACCCAGTCGGGACCGCTTGGCCCGAAGGCGCCGCGGAACCCAACGGAGGAGCAAGCGACCTCATGGCCATGTGGAAGTCATCAATCTCCGCCGGCGTCGCGTTCTGCCCAGGGACCGGCTGGTATGGAGCAGGCCGCGACACCTGCGGCTCCGGCGGAGCCAGGTGGGCGGTGTCGCTCGAACCCCCGGCCGCATCGTTCGAACGTCGGGGGGAGTCAGAAGAGCGATGACATTGCTTCGACTTCTTATGCTTACCTGAGGAGCCCGAAGACCGTGGACGACTCCCGGAGCCATGGTGGCTCCGACCCCCGCGACCTGCCCCTCGACCTCCTCGCGGACCGGGACCTCGAGCGGCACAGGGCCGACTGCCGGAGCTCGAGTCGCTTGCGGGACCGCTCCCGCCTAGCCTTAGACGTCAGGGCTCGACAGTCGGAGCAGGCCTTGTCGTCGTGGTCGAGGCCTAGGCAATGAAGACACCGGCGATGGGGTTCGGTAACTGACATCAGTCGGTCGCAGTCAGCACAGGGTTTGAACCCGGGCATCCCTACCAGCACCGTCGGAGTCGTATAGACTTCGAAGTAGATCAAAAATGATCGAAAAAGTTTAGTCAAAAATAGACTCAGGGTACCACTTTTTCCGGATCGGCGCTTGCTGGCACGGAAAAAAGAAGAACTGACGTCAGCACGCGGAGGCGGCTTCTAAGTACTCCAACGACATCATCACAGCGCCCACAACGCAGACGACGGACGCGGAGCCGCGGACGACGCCTACCGACGCACATGGGTACTGCTACGCAAAAAAATTCCGGATCCAGTCTGACGCCTGGGGATATTCTAAGGTAAGGAATCTATCACTAACGTGTCTCTTTCAGATTAGTGGGACGGCGATCCTCCTCGAGGATGGGCATTCCATAGATAAATTGAGGTAACCAATCTCTACGACCTCAGGAGCCAATTCACAAGGTTTAAATGGTTGGGGTACCCGACTGTGCCCTCGTGTTGAGTGAGAAGATCTGGCTGGTTATGCAGCTCTCATGAGGTACTACAGATGACTAGAGAAGGGTTGCGAACTACAGTTATCTGGCCCACCAGGACGAGGGTGAGGGTGGTTTGCCGTAGCCTCTGAACCACATACAGGAGTAGTGAGAGAGGAGGAACAGCGTAGGAAAATATCCCTGACAAATTCATTCATAGTGCATTACCTATGGACTGTGGTTACTGAAACCAAGAGTGATGGTTGGGCATTTGGTGTTTTCAGCAAATAGATTCACGCTGGGAAACCCAAACGTTGGAAGTACAGGAGATGGACTTTGGGGTGGAGTTCCCACTTGTGGGGTTTTTGTCACCCCCTGCTGCGCAGATCTGCAAAGTTGTTGTCAACTCCCGGAAGGTACTCCACTAACTGGTGTACTCTGTACAGCAAGTGCTCTGTGCTAACGCCGATAACTGGGGAGAATGAGTGCCTCCTAGTTTCCGAAGGTAGTACATGGCTGTCATGTTGTCTGTTTTAACAAGGATTGTTTTGTGAAGTATGTGGCAGAAGAAAACCTATAGAGCAAATTAGACAGCAAGTAAACTCTAGTAAACTGATGTGGAAGCTCGGCCGAAGGGAAGTCAAGAGGCCATGAACGGTTATACCTGCAAGAACTCACCCCACTCCACGAGAAAGGAGTCAGTGGTAATGGTCACTTGGAGAACAAGGTCTAGATATATTGCTCTCTCCAGTGGTGGAACAGCAACGAGTGGTGGCCCAAATCAACACTAGACCATTGTGTCATAAGGCATTAAGTGGACGCATATGTAATTGAGGGTGGGGAATGATGGGTATTTAGGAATCCATCATGTCAAGGAGGCGCATTACTGTCCTGACTGTTAGTCGGCGATTTGCCTGAGAAAGAGGCAGCAGAAGCTGAAAGGCTTGAACCAGTGCGGGACTGGGATAAACCTTCCTAGTGACTACATTGAGAACTGCCCCTAAAAAGGGCAGTATATCAAAGTTTGGTGGTGGAACTTGCCCACATTGATACTGAAACAGAGATTGTTTAAAAGATCTAAGGTAAACAGGGTGCGCTAAGCACGGCTGTCTGCTTGGGCTCTGTATCAGCCAGTCGTTGAGGTATAGAAAGACGTGGATGCAGCTCCTCCAGAGATGATCAGTTACCACTGCAAGGCATTTTTGAACTGGGTGTGCTGTCCAATTACCCCGAGCTTGAGGTAGCGATGTTGCACAATATGGATCGTAAAGTGAAAATAGGCCTCCGTCAGGTCGAGGGAGGCCATAGAGTCGCCGTGCTGCAGCACAGGAATTTCATCCTGGAGCATGATCATGTGTAAGTGCTGCTACAGGATGTATTTGTTGAGGGGCCTGAGGTTGAGTATCAGGCTGAGGGACCTGTCTTTCTTGAGGATCAGAAAGTGCAGAGTACAACTCTGACGTGTTGGTGTGGTGGCACAGGGTCTGCAGCCCCCTTTAGTCAGGTGTATGTACTTACTCTTGGAGGAGCTGTTGAAGTTCTGCACAGGGATGTTTGCAGGAGTGAAGGGAGAAATTAGATCCAGGCAATAACCCTGCCCTGTGATGGAAAGGACCAATTGGTCTCAGGTGATGGTTTGTCAAAGTGCAAGGAACCCCTGCAGTCTACCCCAAACAGGTGTTGTGTGGTTGGGTGGGGGAGGTGAGGGACAGCGTCACTGTTTGGCAGGCGCAGCTACCTTTGCCGCAACCCACTATCCATGTCTTTGTAGTTATTGCCTCTATAGGCATCCTTGGAGTAACCTCAGAAAGGTTGCTGTTGCTGCATCTGACAGGAGGTGGAAGAGTTTGGAGAGGGGAATTTGGTGCAGCTACAAAACTGGGATTTAGAAAATAACCCACGTGGCGATGGGGACTGAAGAGCCCTCACTGCCTTAGGCATGTCCTTCTTGATTTGTTCTAGCATCTGATTAGCATGAGGCCCTAGGCGGTGTTCCCATCAAAGGGTAAGTTGATCAGAAGCTGCTGGACTTCTGGATTAAAGTCAGAGACACAGAGCCAGGCATAACGGCAAATGAGGATGCTTGACTTAATACCTTTGGCCTCAGTGTCAGCCATGTCCATAGCACACTTAATGGTGGTGTTGGAAATATTCGGAGCCTCTGAAATTAATTATTGTGCCCGCTAGAAATCTCCAACCTGGGAAGGCGCTGGATCGTAATGGCCTGCTGATTGAACTGTACAAGCTCAACCCGGAAGCCTTGGCGCAGCATATGCGGGAGATGTTTGAAGAAAGCAGAAAGGCAGAACTGCAGAACTGCTTCCCTGGGATCAAAGGATAGCAACTCTAGTCACAATTTACAAAGATGGCAAACCCAGAGACAGGTGTTTATCCTACAGGCCCAGCTCTTTCTTGAAAGCTGAACCCAATATCCTGTCCAAGCTACTGGCAAGCCGCTTGACCCAGGTTATCAGCAAACTGGTACACCCAGTGCAGTGTTCCCGTGGGGCTTTATGCCCCACCGGCACACTGCACTGACCTGAGGAGATTGCATAGGGTGTTGGGGAGAATCGGAAAGATCCATGAAGACACAGGAGTGGTCAAGTTGGACGCTACCATGGCGTTTGATACCATTGAGTGGCCATACCTGTTCGCAGTCTTGGCAAAGTTGGGTTTCGGGCCCAGGTTCCTAGGCTGGATACAGCTCTTATACACCAAACCCTTGACACAAGTAGTGGTAAACAATACAAATCTGAGGTGTTTGTACTGAGTCGCAAAACACGTCAGGGGTGTCCGTTGTCACCGCTTCTGTTTGCTCTTTCCCTCGAGCCCTTAGCAGCATGGATCCGTAGAGACCCGGTAATACAGGGTCTCAAGTGGTCTGAGGCCTGGGAGGACCGCATTTCTCTCTATGCGGATGATATCCTACTGTATCTGGCTTCCCCCAGGTTGTCTCTTAACACAGTCCCAGATATATTTGCCATCTTTGGGAGATACTCTGGCTACACAATAAACTGGGCCAAGTCCTTGCTGTATGTCCTCAGCGATGATCCTCCGCGTCTGCCTAACAACTGTCTGATGCAGATTGCTGGTGGGGGTTTCCTGTATTTAGGAATTTCCATTTCGGCGGACCCGAAGACTCGATACGACCGAAACCTGCTCCCCCCCCTTCGGGAACTCAAATGTGATGTTGCACATTAGAGGGCGCTCCCCCTTTCCCTGCTGGGCAGGGCAGCTCTCTTTAAAATGATGGCATTGCTGCGCTTTCTTTATGCAGTGCAGAGCTACCCAGACTTTGGGATGGTAGACCCCGAATAGCTCTACAGAAGCTGGCTCTCGGCTGGTACGATTGGAGGGAAATTGGCCTTCCTTTTTTTTAAAAAATCTTTTTATTATCATTTTTACATTTATTTTACGCAAGCAAAGCAGGATTAAATCAATAATAATAACCTTTCAGATCAAAATTTATATACATACAATTGCAGAAAACACTGACAGGCAAGGGGGGAAAAAAAAAAAAAGAAAGAAAAGAGCCCAGTCTACCATCAGTAAACACAGAATAAATCCCATTCGAATTTATCAGATAGTAAATGCAGTAACAAATTATAATTATCAGATCAGCTCCCCCTGGATCCATTGCCGAACTGGGTCCCAGATCTTCGTTCCCAGCGATCTTTTCTTTTTACCCTTTGTACTATATATAGCTTCCTCTATATTATACGCAGCTAATAGACGTGCTCTCCATGCTTCGAATGGAGGGGGGAGGAACTAATCCATTCTTGAGTAATACATGCTCTCAATATAGCCATGGATATAAATATAAGCCCTTTATGCCCCTCTGGTAGGACTTCAGAGGTTACTCCAATTAAGACATGTTCCCCCGTTAAATTGAGGGGATAACCTAGCGCTGTAGTCAAAAAGGTCTGAATTGCCTTTATAAAGGGAGCTAGCAATGGACATGCAAAAAACATATGCAGTGAATCAGCAGCATGACACCCACACCTATTACAGGTTATACCCACCGTCGCACCCCATTTTGAGACTTTTAGAGGTGTATAATAAAGGTCATATAGAGCCATGTAGTGCTGTGTACGAGCTCTGCCAGTAACCAACACAGTGTTAGCTAGTGTGATTGATTCCTCTAGACAAATAATTTCCACCCCTAACTTCTCAGCTCATCCTACGGCATGAGTCTCTAAGTCATCAGAACATAAAGTCTGAAGAGCTCTATAATAATGTCCAATCCTTTTTTTGGTAAACAGGTCATCAATCAATGAAATCCTAGTAATACCTGAAACTTCCACAGGTGACAAGGAATTAAAAAAACTATGTATCTGTAAATATTTTAAATAATCCTGATTTGAAAAATTATATCTGGTTGTAAGCTCCCGGAAAGTAAGTAGCCGATTATTCTGCCATAGATCATTCGCCCCTTGTATTCCTTTGTTTCGCCACCGAGCCATTGCTAGATCTTGAAACACAGATGGAAATATTTTATGGGCAGTAAAGGGTGTATATATCGAGAGTTTCCTAATTCCCAGAAGTTGCCTAACTATCTTCCAAACTCCAAAGGCTGCTTTCAACGTCTTGAATTTAGTTTTCTTATAGTAACTTGGCTCTATATTTTTCAGGAAGCATCCGCGACAATCTTCGCCCAATATAAGTTTGTAGATGGAGGGAGATTGACTCTGTGGGATCCTTACTTTTTCACCAATAATCAAGGGGGAAATTAACTGTAAGACAGACGCAACATAATAATACAGGAAGTACGGGATAGCCCATCCCCCCCTAGCTTTGGGTAAAACCATCTTTTTATAGGATCTTCGAGGTTTTTTGTAGCTCCATATAAACCTAAATGTCATCCTTTCCAATTGCTTAAAGAACATCAGGGGAAACTCAAGTGGAATAGAGCGAAACATATAAAGAAACTTAGGAAGTATTATCATTTTCAATACATTATTTCGGCCAAATAAGGATAAATGAAAATGATCAATCCGTTCAAGTGTAGCATTTGCTTTTTGAAAAATTGGGTTAAAATTCATAGCTGGGATATATGATATAGGAAAGGTAATTTTGATACCAAAATACGTCGCTACTGGAACCAATGGGATCGATGAGGGAGGTGTCTGACCTACAAATAAATTTTGAGTCTTGGCTATATTCAACTTATAACCGGAAAAGGCGCCAAAGCGAGTGGCGAGATCTTCTATTACTGGCAGAGCTTCCTGAAGACTGGTTGTAAGCACCACTATGTCGTCAGCGTATGCGAGCGCTCTATAATTCAAATTCGCTACTGAGACAGGTGGGATTCCCGGTGCTGAGTTCAATTTATTTTAAAAAATTTCTAAATAAAGGGCAAACAGAAGTGGAGAAGCAGGGCAACCCTGACGGGTGCCTCTAGAAATGGAAAAAGAATCCGATTTTTTTGAGCCAAGTTTTATACAGGATGTGGGTGATGCATATAGCGCTTTTATGGCCGAAATGATCCGAGGACCAAAACCTTTAATTACTAACATCTCCCACAGATATGGCCAGGCTACCCTTCTCGGCATCCAACAGGGTAATACCAAGGTCACTGCTCGTCGCCTCAGCTCTGTCCATTAAGGTGATTACACACCTAACATGATCTGAAGTGTCCCGACCAGGAATGAAACCATGCTGAACCGGCGAGACTATTTTAGAAATTACCCCCGATATGCAAGAGGCTATAATCTTCGAAAATATTTTGCTATCCGCATTTATAAGCGATATCGGTCTAAACGACGAGGGAAGAAGAGGTGGTTTGTCTTTCTTTAAAAATGCCATAATTGTAGAGTGGCTCCATGAGGGAGGTGCTACCCCAATTTGCGCTTCTACACATGTTTGCAGTAGATCTTGTTTCAGGAGAGCTCCAAAAACCCTATAAAATTCTGAGGGTATGCCATCTGGCCCCATAGCTTTCCCGGTGGCCAGGGAAAGAATAGCCGTTTCTATTTCCTCCCATGAAATTAGAGCCTCTAAAGCTATGGCTTGAGTATCAGTTAGTTTTGAGATATTGTCCTCCTCACAAAAATTTAGCAATGTCTCTGAAGAATATGATGTATCTTCCTCTGTGTAGAGTTTACTATAAAATAAACGAAAGATCTCCAGAATATCCTCAGGTTGGCTATATATCTGACCCGAATCATCCTGGATCTCCTTTACATTATTAAATGTTTCCTGCTGCCTACGTCTCTTAGCCAATATCCTCCCTGTCATTTACCCCATCTTATAAATTTGTGACCGAGATACTGCAGCCTGTTCAGCAAGTTTCTTTACAAAAACCTCATACAACCTGGACTTGTGAATAGCCAATCTTGATTTAATATGCTCCGTATCTTTTGAGCTGTGCTAATAGCAGATATTAATTTAGCTTCCCACTCTTGTACTGCCCTATAATAAGTGGCAAGTTTAGCTCGGGAGGACCTTTGTTTATTAATGGAATATGACAAAGTTTCTCCCCGGACTGCAGCCTTAAAAGAATCCCAGACCATTTGGGTAGTAGCTGTACCGCGATTAACATCAAAGAATTCCTTAATCCATGTGGTCATATGCTCAATGTACAGAGAGTCTGCCAAGAGTTTACGTTCAAATGTCCAGGAATTTCTATCACGGGCTATGCCATAGCCATATTTAATCTCTATTAATATGGGATTATGGTCCGAGATTATTCTCGAAAATATCTCAAAAATGATATAATTTAATAATGTCGTGGAGCTGAAAAAACAATCCAAGCGTACCATCTTCTGGTGTGGGGCAGAGTAGTATGTATAGCCAGGTAACCCATCTCTCGAAATGAAGCCTACATCCACCAACCCAAACTCTGTGACTAATCCTCTTAATGCCTTGTAGGTCTTCCTCTTGAGACCAATATAAGGATTTTCTGATGTTAAGTCAAAGTCTCTGTCTAAATGAATATTAAAATCCCCACACAATACTAGAGGAGTAGGCCATCCTGCAAGTTCTATACTTAAGAAGTTGAGAAGGTCAGAGTCATCAACATTTGGGCCATAGACTGAGCAAATGGTTAAGGGTTTTCCATCAATGTATAATTCTAATATGATCAAACACTTGGTCAATCTAAGTGAAATCTCTATAGACCACAATTCAAGGAGTCAAAACAGGAATTACCACATCCGATTAGGAGTCAAAACAGGATTACCACATCCGATTTGGGTGGTAAAGAAAGCCCTCACACACTGACCTGGTCAGTGTCATGCTTCATCATCGGGCCCCACCGAAAGAGGTCGAATGCCTCTTCGGTGTGCTACGACGCCAGAAAGACTGCGGAGCTGGTTTGTGTGTGGGGGGCGTGCTCTTGTTTACAGTGAAATATTAAAAGTGCCTAAAAAAAGGGTATCAAAAACAAATTTTAATGAATGATCCCTGAGGCACAAAGCAAAGAGTATTATGTGTCTGTATTTACTTGCCAAGGTTCAGGATTGGTAAAATACAGGATATACTCAAATTCTTTTAGTCAACATGTTTCAGCCATAAGGGTGGTATATTACCGAGGCATTCTTCAGGACTAAACCCCGGCGGTATGGGCTCTCTAATCACCCACCCTAACCTGGGGACGTGAAAGTGAAAATTATAAAAGTGAAAAAAGTGCGTAAAAATGTTGGAAGAGTAAAATACTCAATTCCAAAAAATACTCCGTAAATTTGGAGTGTCACTGCACCTGTAAAGTGAAAAACAAAGACAAACAGAAGACAGACATGAACATTGTTAATATGAGCCTTCCTTCGTTGTCATAGTGCTCCATGATATGTGGCTCAAGTGGTGTTCCCAAAGTAAACATAGATTTTATGCACCATCCAGATAGCCCCTAGAGGATGATAGCACCTAGCTCTGGGAAGTGATGTGCTAGAGGTGTGCTATTTACAAGACAAACGATTAAGAATGGGGGGATTAAAAATGCAAATGCGTGTACTCCTTATGAAGGGATCAATGGACCTCAGAGGTCTGTGCCCCTCAAGTTGGTAATAGAAGGTATAACTCTCACTTTCAAAAGGGGCGCTACTAGCACCATGGGTCTCGGGAGGGGATCGGAGCGACCTGGCACCTCCTAAAAAAGAAGAAATGGTACAGTTGCAAAAGCCTGTGCACGAGCAGATACTTAGCTCTATTGGCAGATGGAGCAGCGGTCTCGTTTTCAGTGGTTACTCACGCCCTCAGCGCTCTCGACCCGCTGCAAACCTGGTTGTGGTCTCAATGTCGGACCCCGAGGATAGAAAGCCGGGGTCGGTAAGCCTGTTTTTAAGGAGCTCGGTCGCGTATGCGACCTGTTTCCGGGTGGGCGTGTCTAGCCGAAAGCGAGGCTTGGGACGCACACGCCCACCCCGGCGGGCCCAGTCTTGTTCAAAACGAGGCTTGGATGTCGGCTGGTAGTGTTCCACCGGGGTAGTGAGGACAAAGTTGCTAGGACGAATAGCGTTGTAGCGCTAATGCCAGAAATACTAGTAGATCCAGAACTACTAGGTTCTCGTCATTTATTTAGAGCATTAGCACAAATAGGTCTATGTTGGAGGCAAAGGACTCTACCTTAGAGCAAACGCTCATGGCACTAAAAAGGTCTAGACTCTGGGTGTCAGGACTGGACTTTTTAGATGTAACTAGTCATTAATGAGAATCACAGGAAATGGAGTGACTGGTTTTGGCAGACAGATAGTTCCCAGTAATGGTTGGAGTAGTAGATCAGAAATAGCAATACTTCTCTCAAGATAGTATTGAGCTCCAAGGAATGTCATCGTTAAGCCCATTAACGTTGGTGCCCAGACGATACACCCAACGTTGCTCCTTTTCGAAAAGTCTACTGGTTATGTTGGCTGTACCCTTCACCTCTTCGATTACCGTCCACCTCATGTCATTCGGAGTGTGGTTTCTGTCCAGAAAGTGGTGGCTCAATTTAGTGGTTAGTTTTTTGCATCTAACATTGCTCCGATGCTCGCAGATACGTTGTTTTATTCTGCGCGTTGTCATGCCGACATAGCGTAGCTGGCATGGACACGTGATCAAATACACCACGTTCATGGTGTTACAATTAGTATGTTCTCTTTGGGTCCATACTTTGCCCGCTTCAAGCGACAGAGTTTTGGTCGCCTCTGTCAGATGGCAGACACTACAGTTAGAGCACGGGAAATGCCCTACAACTTTTGGCATACCCCATGCGCTAGTGACTGTAGGCGTGGGTTCAGGGAATTTGTCCTTTGGACGGGTGTGCACCAGGGCGTCTTTTAGACTACGACCTTTTTTAAAAGAGAATAGAGGTTTCTCCCAATTCTCCCTGTAAGAGGTCAGTATGTTCCAATGTTTGTTTATGGATTTTTTCATCATGTTAGACAGGCTGCTGTATGTAGTCACACACGTGAGGGGTATTGATCCCGGGTTGGTGACTTTTTCCTCTAGCAGGGCCTCCCTTGGTTGGTTCCTCGCTCTCTTGAAACCTTTACTCAGGATAGGTGCTGGATATCCTCTGTCTTTCAATTTCCCAGTAAGGTTTAAGGACTGTTCTTTGAAGTCCGAAAGGGAGGTACAGTTGCGCCTAAGTCTCAAATATTGCCCATAGGGGAGGTTTTCCTTCAAAGGGCGGGGATGAAAGCTACTAAACTCTAGGAGGTTGTTTTTTGCAGTGGGCTTATGATGTGTCTTAGTCCTAAGGCCAGCTCCTTGCACCGAAATCTCAACATCGAGGAAGACAATCTCAGATCTGCTCTTGGTGTTTGTAAACCGCAAATTGCGGTCTAGGGTGTTAATCCAATTAAGGAATAGATCAAGATCGGTGTCATTCCCAGTCCATAGTAGTAGGATGTCATCTATGTAGCGCTTCCACAGGAGCATTGAAGATGAGAAAGATTGGGAGGTAGGCAGGATGTATTTGGCCTCAAAATCTGCTACATACAACCCTGCCACGCTTGGAGCAAAAATGCTGCCCATGCTGGTCCCTGAGCATTGTAGATAAAGCTTGTCTTTAAAAGAGAAGAAGTTCTCTTTAAGGGCAATTGTGGCACACTCGATAATGAAGGCTTTGGGTGTTTGATGATCCCATTCAGTGGAGTCTAGTGATTCTGCCAGGACTCTGATCGTGTCGTCCTGGGGGATACTCGTGTACAGACTTTCAACGTCCAGGGTAACGAGAGTGACTGAATTTTCCGGGAAGGTTACATCTGATAGTAGGCGTAGGAGACTTTTGGTATCCTTGAGGTAAGTTGGGGTGGACTGCACCAAAGGTTTCAGGAAGTAGTCACAAAATTCGGATAGGGGCTCAAGGAGAGAACCGATACCCGAGACAATCGGACGGCCTGGTGGAGGAAGTCTGTTTTTGTGCATTTTCGGTAATGTGTAAAAATAGGGTATCACACATTTGGAATTCCTCAGAAACGCAGCCTCGTTTTTGGACACCTGTCCTTCTTCCTCTGCCTGTTCAACAAGGGTCGTAATCCTATTGGTGAGGACTGCAGTGGGGTCTACTGTTAGTGGGGTGTAGTTCCGAGTGTCCTCAAGCAATTGATAGCATGATTTCTCGTAGTCAATAGTGTCTTGAATGACGATGCCCCCGCCTTTATCGGCCGGCTTGATAGTAATCGTGCTGTCATTTTGCAGTTGTTGCAGTGCTTGATACTCAGCAGTGCTGAAATTACCGAAAACTACGGGGTTTTCACAGGACTCTAGGTCTTTGAATACAGCCTGCTCAAAGGTTGTGATCGCTGCAGGCGTGGTGTGAGGAGGGGGGGTGAAGGTTGAACTTGGTCTCAAACCTGTATCACCGTTTCTTGTAGCCTCGTTGGGGTCATCCTTGCCTTCGAAAAAAGCTTTCAGTTTAAGTTTTCGGAAAAAACTGGCAAGTTCACAGTGAAGTTTGAACTTGTCAGGTCTGGCTTTAGGAACAAAACCCAGGCCTTTCTCAAGCACCTGGACTTCAGTGGGTGTTAGTACTCTGGTAGAAAGGTTGGTCACTAGGCTTACATCCCGCTCGTTCCTGGTTGTTGGTTGCTGCGAGTGTGGCTCGCTACAGAGTCGTCCTCCTCCCAGGTAACTCGGTTGTTGCCTCTCCTCTTTCCTCTCCCTCTCCGGCCGCTCTCTAAAAAAGGCTGCCTTTGTTGGTTCTGGAAATTGGGTGGGGGCATAAAACCTGGGTTCCAGCCCATGAAATGAAACTGAGGTTGGTGAAAGGCAAAGGGATTATGGCCCATCATCATTTGAGGTGGTTGCCATTGATGATGTTGACCTTGGTTCCCTTGTCTGCCCCTTGCGTTTCTATTTCCACGATTCCCTCTTCCCTTTGTTTGCTTGAATGAGCTATTGCTCGATCCACTGCTGTTGGAAGACTCATCATCAGAGTGGTCAGATTTGTTGTTGTTTCGAGTAGGGGGGGTGAAAGTGGGAGCAGAATAGGGATACACCTTTTCAAACTCAAACGTTTTTTTGATCTTTTTGTAATTTGGTTGCTTTCGACTGCATCAAATTATCTCTGTACTGCACAGACCTCTGAGGTCCATTGATCCCTTCATAAGGAGTACACGCATTTGCGTTTTTAATCCCCTCATTCTTAATCGTTTGTCTTGTAAATAGCACACCTCTAGCACATCACTTCCCAGAGCTAGTTGCTATCATCCTCTAGGGGCTATCTGGATGGTGCATAAAATCTATGTTTACTTTGGGAACACCACTTGAGCCACATATCATGGAGCACTATGACAACGAAGGAAGGCTCATATTAACAATGTTCATGTCTGTCTTCTGTTTGTCTTTGTTTTTCACTTTACAGGTGCAGTGACACTCCAAATTTACGGAGTATTTTTTGGAATTGAGTATTTTACTCTTCCAACATTTTTACGCACTTTTTTCACTTTTATAATTTTCACTTTCACGTCCCCAGGTTAGGGTGGGTGATTAGAGAGCCCATACCGCCGGGGTTTAGTCCTGAAGAATGCCTCGGTAATATACCACCCTTATGGCTGAAACATGTTGACTAAAAGAATTTGAGTATATCCTGTATTTTACCAATCCTGAACCTTGGCAAGTAAATACAGACACATAATACTCTTTGCTTTGTGCCTCAGGGATCATTCATTAAAATTTGTTTTTGATACCCTTTTTTAGGCACTTTTAATATTTCACTGTAAACAAGAGCACGCCCCCCACACACAAACCAGCTCCGCAGTCTTTCTGGCGTCGTAGCACACCGAAGAGGCATTCGGCCTCTTTCGGTGGGGCCCGATGATGAAGCATGACACTGACCAGGTCAGTGTGTGAGGGCTTTCTTTACCACCCAAATCGGATGTGGTAATCCTGTTTTGACTCCTAATCGGATGTGGTAATTCCTGTTTTGACTCCTTGAATTGTGGTCTATAGAGATTTCACTTAGATTGACCAAGTGTTTGATCTGACCTCTCTTTTCTTGTTTTTGCATAACTGACTGGGGACTAAGAGAGTGTCTCCTTCTCCCTACCTCTCCCTTTGGTGTTAAGTATTATAGCAGCGCCTAGCTGTGAGAGCTTCTTTTTACTACCGGCAAGAAAATCCCCTTCATTGCTGGGTTTTAAAGATTTACTCCTTTTGCCTCACTTGTACTACTCCACCATGGCGAACATGGGCCTGACATATTCCGAATCAGAGATAGAGGAACTGATGTCGGACACATCGATATTTGCAGATCCCCAAATATCACAGGCAATAGCTAATACCACTGAATGGGAAAATCTCACAGAGAAAAAAAGAGAGCATATCCGCACCATTCTCCATGGGACTATCCTTAAACAATATCTGATGTCAAACGCGGCACCCAAAGGGTTGCTAGTTACTAATGCCCCTCGTATCTTCCTGAATGATGCGACCTTCCGCAAAGACTGGGCCATGATCGCTTGGCATTGTACACGCGACTGGCTAGTCCTAATTATCAAAACAGCGCTAAGACTCTCTGAAGCACTGATGGTGGAGATCACAGAAACTGAAAGAAACTTTAAAACCACGATCACTGGTTTTAAAAAACGGTTGGACGAACTCAATAAGGAACTGAATGAGTACAGAGATAATTTGATGCAGTCGAAAGCAACCAAATTACAAAAAGATCAAAAAAAGTTTGAGTTTGAAAAGGTGTATCCCTATTCTGCTCCCACTTTCACCCCCCTACTCGAAACAACAACAAATCTGACCACTCTGATGATGAGTCTTCCAACAGCAGTGGATCGAGCAATAGCTCATTCAAGCAAACAAAGGGAAGAGGGAATCGTGGAAATAGAAACGCAAGGGGCAGACAAGGGAACCAAGGTCAACATCATCAATGGCAACCACCTCAAATGATGATGGGCCATAATCCCTTTGCCTTTCACCAACCTCAGTTTCCTTTCATGGGCTGGAACCCAGGTTTTATGCCCCCACCCAATTTCCAGAACCAACAAAGGCAGCCTTTTTTAGAGAGCGGCCGGAGAGGGAGAGGAAAGAGGAGAGGCAACAACCGAGTTACCTGGGAGGAGGACGACTCTGTAGCGAGCCACACTCGCAGCAACCAACAACCAGGAACGAGCGGGATGTAAGCCTAGTGACCAACCTTTCTACCAGAGTACTAACACCCACTGAAGTCCAGGTGCTTGAGAAAGGCCTGGGTTTTGTTCCTAAAGCCAGACCTGACAAGTTCAAACTTCACTGTGAACTTGCCAGTTTTTTCCGAAAACTTAAACTGAAAGCTTTTTTCGAAGGCAAGGATGACCCCAACGAGGCTACAAGAAACGGTGATACAGGTTTGAGACCAAGTTCAACCTTCACCCCCCCTCCTCACACCACGCCTGCAGCGATCACAACCTTTGAGCAGGCTGTATTCAAAGACCTAGAGTCCTGTGAAAACCCCGTAGTTTTCGGTAATTTCAGCACTGCTGAGTATCAAGCACTGCAACAACTGCAAAATGACAGCACGATTACTATCAAGCCGGCCGATAAAGGCGGGGGCATCGTCATTCAAGACACTATTGACTACGAGAAATCATGCTATCAATTGCTTGAGGACACTCGGAACTACACCCCACTAACAGTAGACCCCACTGCAGTCCTCACCAATAGGATTACGACCCTTGTTGAACAGGCAGAGGAAGAAGGACAGGTGTCCAAAAACGAGGCTGCGTTTCTGAGGAATTCCAAATGTGTGATACCCTATTTTTACACATTACCGAAAATGCACAAAAACAGACTTCCTCCACCAGGCCGTCCGATTGTCTCGGGTATCGGTTCTCTCCTTGAGCCCCTATCCGAATTTTGTGACTACTTCCTGAAACCTTTGGTGCAGTCCACCCCAACTTACCTCAAGGATACCAAAAGTCTCCTACGCCTACTATCAGATGTAACCTTCCCGGAAAATTCAGTCACTCTCGTTACCCTGGACGTTGAAAGTCTGTACACGAGTATCCCCCAGGACGACACGATCAGAGTCCTGGCAGAATCACTAGACTCCACTGAATGGGATCATCAAACACCCAAAGCCTTCATTATCGAGTGTGCCACAATTGCCCTTAAAGAGAACTTCTTCTCTTTTAAAGACAAGCTTTATCTACAATGCTCAGGGACCAGCATGGGCAGCATTTTTGCTCCAAGCGTGGCAGGGTTGTATGTAGCAGATTGTCTTCCTCGATGTTGAGATTTCGGTGCAAGGAGCTGGCCTTAGGACTAAGACACATCATAAGCCCACTGCAAAAAACAACCTCCTAGAGTTTAGTAGCTTTCATCCCCGCCCTTTGAAGGAAAACCTCCCCTATGGGCAATATTTGAGACTTAGGCGCAACTGTACCTCCCTTTCGGACTTCAAAGAACAGTCCTTAAACCTTACTGGGAAATTGAAAGACAGAGGATATCCAGCACCTATCCTGAGTAAAGGTTTCAAGAGAGCGAGGAACCAACCAAGGGAGGCCCTGCTAGAGGAAAAAGTCACCAACCCGGGATCAATACCCCTCACGTGTGTGACTACATACAGCAGCCTGTCTAACATGATGAAAAAATCCATAAACAAACATTGGAACATACTGACCTCTTACAGGGAGAATTGGGAGAAACCTCTATTCTCTTTTAAAAAAGGTCGTAGTCTAAAAGACGCCCTGGTGCACACCCGTCCAAAGGACAAATTCCCTGAACCCACGCCTACAGTCACTAGCGCATGGGGTATGCCAAAAGTTGTAGGGCATTTCCCGTGCTCTAACTGTAGTGTCTGCCATCTGACAGAGGCGACCAAAACTCTGTCGCTTGAAGCGGGCAAAGTATGGACCCAAAGAGAACATACTAATTGTAACACCATGAACGTGGTGTATTTGATCACGTGTCCATGCCAGCTACGCTATGTCGGCATGACAACGCACAGAATAAAACAACGTATCTGCGAGCATCGGAGCAATGTTAGATGCAAAAAACTAACCACTAAATTGAGCCGCCACTTTCTGGACAGAAACCACACTCCGAATGACATGAGGTGGACGGTAATCGAAGAGGTGAAGGGTACAGCCAACATAACCAGTAGACTTTTCGAAAAGGAGCAACGTTGGGTGTATCGTCTGGGCACCAACGTTAATGGGCTTAACAATGACATTCCTTGGAGCTCAATACTATCTTGAGAGAAGCATTGCTATTTCTGATCCACTACTCCAACCATTACTGGGAACTATCTGTCTGCCAAAACCAGTCACTCCATTTCCTGTGATTCTCATTAATGACTAGTTACATCTAAAAAGTCCAGTCCTGACACCCAGAGTCTAGACCTTTTTAGTGCCATGAGCGTTTGCTCTAAGGTAGAGTCCTTTGCCTCCAACATAGACCTATTTGTGCTAATGCTCTAAATAAATGACGAGAACCTAGTAGTTCTGGATCTACTAGTATTTCTGGCATTAGCGCTACAACGCTATTCGTCCTAGCAACTTTGTCCTCACTACCCCGGTGGAACACTACCAGCCGACATCCAAGCCTCGTTTTGAACAAGACTGGGCCCGCCGGGGTGGGCGTGTGCGTCCCAAGCCTCGCTTTCGGCTAGACACGCCCACCCGGAAACAGGTCGCATACGCGACCGAGCTCCTTAAAAACAGGCTTACCGACCCCGGCTTTCTATCCTCGGGGTCCGACATTGAGGCCACAACCAGGTTTGCAGCGGGTCGAGAGCGCTGAGGGCGTGAGTAACCACTGAAAACGAGACCGCTGCTCCATCTGCCAATAGAGCTAAGTATCTGCTCGTGCACAGGCTTTTGCAACTGTACCATTTCTTCTTTTTTAGGATGTGCCAGGTCGCTCCGATCCCCTCCCGAGACCCATGGTGCTAGTAGCGCCCCTTTTGAAAGTGAGAGTTACACCTTCTATTACCAACTTGAGGGGCACAGACCTCTGAGGTCCATTGATCCCTTCATAAGGAGTACACGCATTTGCGTTTTTAATCCCCCCATTCTTAATCGTTTGTCTTGTAAATAGCACACCTCTAGCACATCACTTCCCAGAGCTAGTTGCTATCATCCTCTAGGGGCTATCTGGATGGTGCATAAAATCTATGTTTACTTTGGGAACACCACTTGAGCCACATATCATGGAGCACTATGACAACGAAGGAAGGCTCATATTAACAATGTTCATGTCTGTCTTCTGTTTGTCTTTGTTTTTCACTTTACAGGTGCAGTGACACTCCAAATTTACGGAGTATTTTTTGGAATTGAGTATTTTACTCTTCCAACATTTTTACGCACTTTTTTCACTTTTATAATTTTCACTTTCACGTCCCCAGGTTAGGGTGGGTGATTAGAGAGCCCATACCGCCGGGGTTTAGTCCTGAAGAATGCCTCGGTAATATACCACCCTTATGGCTGAAACATGTTGACTAAAAGAATTTGAGTATATCCTGTATTTTACCAATCCTGAACCTTGGCAAGTAAATACAGACACATAATACTCTTTGCTTTGTGCCTCAGGGATCATTCATTAAAATTTGTTTTTGATACCCTTTTTTTAGGCACTTTTAATATTTCACTGTAAACAAGAGCACGCCCCCCACACACAAACCAGCTCCGCAGTCTTTCTGGCGTCGTAGCACACCGAAGAGGCATTCGGCCTCTTTCGGTGGGGCCCGATGATGAAGCATGACACTGACCAGGTCAGTGTGTGAGGGCTTTCTTTACCACCCAAATCAGATGTGGTAATCCTGTTTTGACTCCTAATCGGATGTGGTAATTCCTGTTTTGACTCCTTGAATTGTGGTCTATAGAGATTTCACTTAGATTGACCAAGTGTTTGATCTGACCTCTCTTTTCTTGTTTTTGCATAACTGACTGGGGACTAAGAGAGTGTCTCCTTCTCCCTACCTCTCCCTTTGTTGTTAAGTAATTCTAATATGACCCATCTTCCATACTGATCAGTTTTGATACGGTTGCAGGACCCTATCCCTTTTCTGAGAAATACTGCCACTCCCCTAGTAGTAGTTCCTTGGCTAGTACAGCCCACAAGGCACATACCCAGATCATTAAACCATTTTCTATTATTCCAACTCAAATGCGTTTCTTGTAAACACAAGATATCGATTTTCATACTATAAATAATTTGAGCGCACATACCCCTTTTCTGCTTGTTATTCAACCCACAAATATTCCAGGAACAAATCCTTAATTTATCCATTTACTTTAGTGTTATTTTCTGTTTTTGTTCTCCCCCCCTCATATATATCACAATTTTGTTTAACGGGCCCTGCTTTATCTAGAATTAAGACAACAAACATATCATCATCATCTAATTTACAGTAACTGAAACAAATTACATTAATCCTGCACTTGCTTGCCCCTCCACCACACCCACCCTCCCCCAGACCCCCCCTCCTACCCCCACCACCAACACCAACCCCACCCCAGGAAAGCAAAGGGACTGATCAGTCCCTAAAAGTGATGGTCTGAGAAGCATATTGCGTCTCGCTGTGCGCTCTCATCTGCATAACACCCATCTAATTAGAAAAAAGGAAGGAATAAAAAGAAAAAAAAGGTCTACCCAAATAGAGGCTGAGAATTAAAGATCCAAGCAGTTCAATAAGAACGTTATAGTCCCTCTATTTTCAGTTTCTCAATCACTCAAGAGATAATAAAAAGGAAAATGGAAAAAAAGGAGAGACAGCGTATATTATAGCATCTATTATATCAAGTCAACCCATTGTGGATAATAAGTCTTTTGCTGCACTCTCCGAGGTAAGAAAATGGGTTCTTTCCTTAAATATAACTTTAAGCTTCGAGGGGTTAAGGAGGAAGGCTTGTGCGCCTTTTGCCTGGAATAAAGAAATAAGTTGGCGAAGCTGCCATCGCAGTTGAACAGTAAAGTGGCAAAAGTCTGGCCGAACAAAGAAATCCACACCCTTCCCCCTCCGTTTGCGATCGGGTCGAGCCAAGTCATACAATGCTTCGCGTGCCAGGAAATTATTCAAAGATATCAGGATGGCTCTTGGTTGATTCTTAGAAGCACCACCAGAGTTTTTATTGCGCTGAAAAGGGAATCTATGAGCTCTCAGAAGCTCCCGGTCCCACTGCCACTGGGCTAGCTCCGGAAAAGCCTCAGTAAATAGTTCAATGATAAACTGCCTGACATTAGATCCCTCGTTTCCTTCGGGAATACCCAAAACGCGCAGATTGTTGCGTCTAGACCTATTTTCTAGATCCACTAGCTTCCAGTTGAAGTCCTCCTTTGTGGTAGCCAGTGTAGTAAGCTGAGCAGCCTGTTGCGTCATAGCATCTTCAATAGCTGAGATTCTCCCCTCAGCCTCTTGCACTCTAGCCGATGTTTCATTGCAGGTTTTTACCACTCTTCTGAGATTATTTTGAAGTTTGCGCACTGCAGCCTGCGTACGCAAATTCTCAGCTCTGGTTTCTTCCCGGTGCTGCAGCATTACTTGATGCAACATATCTAAAGTAGTCCCAGATGCCTGCGGTCTCTGAGCCGAATTAGCTATTACTGGTGAAGTATTCTCAGCATAGGTAGTCAGGGCGGGGGATACCAGATTCTTTTCAGGTTCGTTTTCCAATTGTGAGACCCCGCTGCCACTGCCTGCACCCCCTCCTCTGAGTACTGTGTTATCAGTTATCCCCCACTCCATTCGAGCAAAAGGAGGATCAGCATTATCGAGCCCATCTTCTTCTATGGAGGATCTTTCTTGCATCTCACCTGTTATACTAGAATTACTAACATCGTCCCCTGACTCCACACCCAGACTCTGACTCTAATGCTGTAGATAAATCTGACATCGAATAAAAATTCCCGGCAGAGTCCACTGATTGTGTATCCCCTGTGATTTCAGCCTCCTCCTGAGGATTAATATGTAGATTATTGTCCGATACGAGATCTAAATGAGAATTTAATCCCTGAGAGAGAGGCAAATTGTCAGCAATTATCGGTATAGAATGAGTTCCGGAGTCAGTGTTAGAGGCTTCAATAGTTACTTTGCTGCTCGTATCCTCTAAAGAGTTTTCATTTAACTGTGGCAGCTGTTCAGCAGTATTTTTCTCCTTCTCTTCTTTCTCCCTGTTTGATGCTTTATTTCCTTTTCTAAAGATCCCAGGTATCTTTTTAGAAATCACGCCACTACACTTCCCAGAATGCATTGGGACAGCATCAGGCAGAGATGGAGCTGGAGTTGTTACCGTACTACCCCCCTGCACGGGTCCCGGTTCATCAATAGTCATATTTTGCACAATACCAGAACTGCCTGGCTTACCAGTAACATTGGCTGCTGCAGTCTCCGCCCGTGTTTTCGGTTTAGGACCCATCACCGGTCCTCGTCTCCGATGCCATCTCCCCAGCGCTTCTTCCCGTTTCTCCGAGCTACCAGCAGCGCCCGGTCCCGCCAAAAGTTCTTGTGGCCGATATGACTGTGCTTGCAAGATTCCTTCAGCACAAGTCTGACCAATTCTTTCAACAGGTTTCGCCAAGGATTTCCGGGTCCAATGCAGCCGTCGTCCGGGACCTGAGAGAGCCGCCGCCAGATACTGCCTCGCAAAATCAGCCGCCGAGCGCCAGGCAGCTTGCAGGTATCGGCGATACTTGCAGTGAAGGTCTTGCCGCATATCCCTTAATCTGCCATTATTGCGGTAAGCGTCCGCGAAGAGACCAGTGCAGATGAGGCGCTTAACAGCGAGGACAGGGCTGCCGCTCACTCGGATGCTGACGCATCCGCCATCTTGCTTTCCAGTATAAGTAGAGTGTCTCCAGAGGGAACTCCTTTGGGATGGTAGACCCCGAATAGCTCTACAGAAGCTGGCTCTCGGCTGGTATGATTGGGGGGAAATTGGCCTTCCAGATATAAGAAAATACTACTGGGCTGCCCACTTGGCTGCAAGTGACCACTGCACATATCGATGCTCGGAGGACCCGGGGTATAGAATGGACAAATAGCTGCTTCCTGGGGGTAACTATAATAGGGCCCTTTACTCTAGAACACGCAAGTTCCCATTAACTGGGCCAACCAAACCCTCCGTGCAAATCTGGCGGGCAGAGAATCGAAGCCTGGGTTGGGAACAGAAGCTCACACTCGCCACTCCCTTGTGGGATGCTGACCAATAGGTACCTTGGAGACTTCAATGGGTTTCGACAAATGGGATATGATCGGGATCTCAAAGATAGGAGACCTAGAGAAGGGGGGATCATTTGCCTCCCTGAAGAAAGAGTACGAACTATCGGATACAGAGTATTTCTGTTACTTACAGATACGACATGCCCTGCTTGCGCAACTTCCCAAGGGTGCCTTTACCCCAGAGTACTCGCCACTGGAGGACGGGTTGCTTGATGGTTATATGACTACGAAAGCGATCTTCCTTACATACATGAAATTGATTAACAATACACCTGATCCCCTCACGCCGATTAGGGAACGGTGGGTGGATGACGAGCTGGACGACGAGGAATGGCAGGAAGCAATCTCCTCTCCACGAGAGGTTGCAATTTCCTCTAGGCTGCGTCTGGTACAGCGAAAGATTCTTCATAGGGTGTATGTGTCTGGGTCTCGACTTGTCAACATGGGAAGGGTAAATGATGGGAGGTGCAGGAGACGCATCTTATGGGAATGTGGTTGCATCCAAAGTTACTGGCAGGAAATACACGAGTGCATGAAAGAGGTTCTAGGGGTAAGTCTTCGACCTGAAGCCAAGCGCTGTCTCCTAAATGTATTGGAACCCACAAACCTAAATAGCAAAGACAAAATATGAGCCACGTTGGGCCTGATGCTGGTTAAAAGGAATATAGCCCAGCTTTGGGGTCCTGGGGTGCCACCTCAACTCGTGAAATGGAGGGCAGACATGGACTGGTGCATGTATAGGGATAAGATAGTGTATACAGCGAGTGGGTGCCCCAAGAAGGGGTCTGCAATTTGGACTAAATGGAACGCATACCGAGGTGACATTTGTGCTCCACCAATAATCCCCTCCCTGGAGGATCCTATAATGCCTTGAGTCCTTAATTCAGTCGCCACCACTTGTATGATTCAATGTTCAGATGTAATTATACTGATAAGATGCTTTCTTCCTCCTGTATGTACGCATGGTATCGATTCACTTGTTTAATACAAAGAGCTTTAAAAAGAAAAATTCTTGTGCCCGCCGTCTATACTGATCAGGGGCGCTGTTGGAACAGGTCCCCCATCTCTTCCAATTGGACCTTGTCATACCTGGGGAGTAAGCCAATCGAGCTGACGATTCACCAGTGGGTGACAGATTGAGTGGTCACCCTTTTTCCGCTGTTGTGAATGTATCTAGGACCCTAGTTAAATATTCCCGATTCATGCCCTTATGTGGTTATAACAAATCATATCCTTATAAAGGCATAAGAATCATATCCATATTTAGTCATAGCCAATGCAGTCCAAATACGGCAAGGCTACTCCCATAGACTCCTAGAAAGTACAACGCGTTCTTTAAACAAACCAAGCCTGCAGCAGCCCGGGAATTCCCCCTGCTTTTGTTTTGATTTGTCCAAGAACTCCTGGAGTCCTGAAAGAACGGAGTACTTAGTGACATCTTATGTCCACCCTTACGTCAAACTTGGCACCTTCCAGGTATAAATATACCAGCATCTGCCTTAGCAAAAACACGGTGGTTTGGAGCAGATCGGCTATCTACTTACCGGACGCCCTGCTGAAACGAGTGCTGAAGGAATCCGACCCTCCCATTGACGCACTGAGAGAGACGCTGTCTTTTCTCCCGGTCGAGAAATCCAGCTCCAGTGTTTCCAGTCACCCTTGCGGGTTGCTGAGAGATCGATTCCTGAGAGAGAGATACAAGACCTCCTTCATTCTATAACCAAGGTACGGAGCTGGTTAGTCCCTTAGAGAATTCTTGATTCAGATTCTTGTCAAAACTATCTTAACTAAAACTATATCTCACTTACTCCTTCCCACGTACTAGGCTTAGGTTAGGTACACCGGGGTAGGCGTATTTTAGAAACACCAGTTGAGCACGTTTAGTCAACTTTTATCATTGTATGTATTGTATCCGTTTTAAGTATCTTATGGCTTAGAAACCATATAAATGCTTTTACAGTATTATTTCATAATACTCCTTTTACGGTACGCACTTTACTTTTTGACAAGTATTGCAATTGTGGCAATTCACTTCTCTTGCATGAGAAAGAAGACTGCTCAATAAATAACCACTTTTATTGAATAACGCCCGTCTCTCTATTTCTCTGCGATCCTGGTGAAACTAAGCATGCACGATTTACTGAGTGAAATAGCGGTCTATTGTTTCCGCGACTCTGGAGATATACTCCTTATTCTGGGGGGAGCAAAGTTGTCTTGTTTATGCGGTTGTCAGAAACTAATCCCTTCTTGTCTATTCAGGAAAGTTAACACATTCCTGTTTACTCGAGAAAGTTTCTAGTGACCTCTGAGCTAGCTGGCATTCATAATTAAGTCTAACATATTCAGTAGAGACCTAGTCGACCTCAGTCCTACGTCTAAACTATCGTTTATGTTATTCCAATGCGCAGAGCCTATTGGGAATATAGGAACTCTACTACATGGCGCCCAACGTTTGGTAAGGCGATAATCTAACGCTAGATACTAGAGTAACTCAGTCATGCTTATCACACAGACCCCTTTTTCCCGTAAAAACTCCAATAGACGGCTGGAGTGGGTAAAAGGTTAATATCCGCCAGAACTTAGTAGGATGAGAATCCTATGTATTAGTTTTTGGTTTAGTCAACGTTGAAGGATACAGTGTTCCAAAATATTGTGCACCTAATCTTTGTTTCCTTGAAACTTGCTCTGCAAACTTTCTGTCAGAAAACATGCCAGAAAGTGACGACGAAAGGGAGAGAGCTAGAATAGCAGCTCAACTTTTAGTGGATGACAACTCTCCAAAATGATAACCTGGAGGCTATAATCATCCCAGTCAATGTAAGGAAGAGTGTAACTTACAAACTTAGAAATAATGGAGTATCATCAAGAGGTGGTACAGTCATATTTGTGGTAGAGGCCCATGAATATCGGCAGACAGAGGTATTCTATTCCTGGATACATTTTCCGGCAGCAAATGCCGTGAGACGCGAGTTTCACTACTACAAAATAGATGAATCTCCAGAGGAATACGCCCCTTTCGAGGATGTTGAAATTCCACTAACATACCAAGAGCACCAGCTCTGGTTTAAAGGCGCCCTAAAACATCAAAATCACATTACCAGGCTCGGTCCACTAGGTAGACCAGGAGCCACATGGCCGGTTTTAGCCAGCTACACACCACATCCCGACATTGAAAAAATGTCAGACCAAGAACTTTTAGTTAAGCTAAAAGAATTGACAAAAGCATATAGAGAATTAGTTCAATTGACAATTGACGGTACAACCTACCGCCAAAAATTGAAAGAAACAGATATAGCAGAACAACCTTTTGAACTTGCCAAAATAATTGAAAAATCCTATGAAGAACTAGGTAGAGATAGTTTGGGTGGGAAACCACTAAAACTACAACTAACTGAAAATCCTGAAAAAACCTTTATCAAGAATAATCTCAATACTCCAAAAAAAAAGTGGGGGGTGGGGGGGGTAATAAACAAACCACTCCCAGAGAAAAACAATTTCAGTCCAGAGGAAGGTCTCCTCAACAAAGAGATAAATCTCCAGAACAAGGAGGCAAGTCTCCCCACAGGGAGCCCTCTGAAAAAAGATACAACCTTAGAAATAGGGACAATTTGAGAAAACCTGACAGATATCAAGATATTGATACACGTCCCTCTCGATCTTTCATGTGGTGTGTGGAATGTGGTGTGTGTGGAATGTGGTGTGTGTGGTGTGTGGAATGTGTGTGGAATGTGGTGTGTGTGGTGTGTGGTGTGTGGAATGTGTGTGGAATGTGTGTGGAATGTGATGTGTGGAATGTGGTGTGTGGAATGTGGTGTGTGGAATGTGGTGTGTGTGGAATGTGGTGTGTGGAATGTGTGTGGAATGTGGTGTTTGGAATGTGTGGAATGTGGTGTGTGTGGAATGTGGTGTGTGTGTGGAATGTGTGTGGAATGTGGTGTGTGGAATGTGTGTGGAATGTGGTGTGTGGAATGTGTGTGTGGAATGTGTGTGGAATGTGGTGTGTGGAATGTGGTGTGTGGAATGTGGTGTGTGGAATGTGGTGTGTGGAATGTGTGTGGAATGTGATGTGTGTGGTGTGTGGAATGTGTGTGGAATGTGTGTGGAATGTGTGTGGAATGTGGTGTGTGGAATGTGGTGTGTGGAATGTGGTGTGTGAAATGTGGTGTGTGTGGAATGTGGTGTGTGGCACGTGGTGTGTGGAACATGGAATGTGGAATGTGGTGTGTGGAATGTGGTGTGTGGAATGTGGTGTGTGGAATGTGGTGTGTGGAATGTGGTGTGGAATGTGGTGTGTGGAATGTGGTGTGGAATGTGGTGTGGAATGTGGTGTGTGGAATGTGTGTGGAATTTGGTGTGTGGAATGTGTGTGGAATATTGTGTGTGGAATGTGGTGTGTGGAATGTGTGAAATGTGGTGTGTGTTGAATGTGGTGTGTGGAATGTGGTGTGGGTGGAATGTGTGTGGAATGTGGTGTGTGGAATGTGTGTGGAATGTGGTGTGTGGAATGAATGTGTAATGTGTGTGTAATGTGTGTGGAATGTGGTGTGTTGAATGTGGGTGGAATGTGGTGTGTGGAATGTGGTGTGTGGAATGTGGTGTGTGTGGAATGTGTGTGGAATGTGTGTGGAATGTGTGTGGAATGTGGTGTGTGGAATGTGGTGTGTGGAATGTGGTGTGTGGAATGTGGTGTGTGGAATGTGGTGTGTGGAATGTGGTGTGTGGAATGTGGTGTGTGGAATGTGTGTGGATTGTGTTGTGTGGAATGTGGTGTGTGGAATGTGGAGTGTGTGTGGAATGTGGTGTGTGGAATGTGTGTGGAATGTGGTGTGTCGCACGTGGTGTGTGGAACATGGAATGTGGAATGTGGTGTGTGGAATGTGGTGTGGAATGTGGTGTGTGTGGAATGTGGTGTGGAATGTGGTGTGGAATGTGGTGTGTGGAATGTGTGTGGAATGTGTGTGGAATTTGGTGTGTGGAATGTGTGTGGAATATTGTGTGTGGAATGTGGTGTGTGGAATGTGTGAAATGTGGTGTGTGTTGAATGTGGTGTGTGGAATGTGGTGTGGGTGGAATGTGTGTGGAATGTGGTGTGTGGAATGTGTGTGGAATGTGGTGTGTGGAATGAATGTGGAATGTGTGTGGAATGTGTGTGGAATGTGGTGTGTTGAATGTGGTGTGGAATGTGGTGTGTGGAATGTGGTGTGTGGAATGTGTGTGGAATGTGGTGTGTGGAATGTGGTGTGTGGAATATGGTGTGTGATGTGTGGTCTGTGGAATGTGTGTGGAATGTGGATGGTGTGTGTAATGTGGTGTGTGTGTAATGTGGTGTGTGTGGAATGTGGTGTGTGTGGTGTGTGTGTGTGGAATGTGGTGTGTGTGGTGTGTGGAATGTGTGAGTGATGTGTGAGGAATGTGGTGTGTGGAATGTGTGTGGAATGTGGAATGTGTGTGGTATGTGGAATGTGGTGTGTAATGTGTGTGTGGAATGTGTGTGGAATGTGGTGTGTGGAATGTGGTGTGTGTGGAATGTGTGTGGAATGTGTGTGGAATGTGTGTAGAATGTGGTGTTTGGAATGTGTGTGTGGAATTTGGTGTGTGTGGAATGTGGTGTGTGTGGAATGTGTGTGGAATGAGGAATGTGTGTGGAATGTGGAATGTGTGTGGAATGTGTGTGGAATGTGGTGTGTGGAATGTGTGTGGAATGTGTGTGGAATGTGTGCAGAATGTGGTGTGTGGAATGTGGTGTGTGGAATGTGGTGTGTGGAATGTGTGTGGAATGTGTGTGGAATGTGGTGTGTGGAATGTGGTGTGTGGAATGTGTGTGAAATGTGTGTGGAATGTGGTGTGTGGAATGTGGTATGTGGAATGTGTTGTGTGGAATGTGTGTGGAATGTGTGTGGAATGTGTGTGGAATGTGTGTGGAATGTGGTGTGTGGAATGTAGTGTGTGTGGTGTGTGGAATGTGGTGTGTGGAATGTGTGTGGAATGTGGTGTGTGGCACGTGGTGTGTGGAACGTGGTGTGTGGAATGTGGTGTGGAATGTGGTGTGGAATGTGTGTGGAATGTGGTGTGGAATGTGTGTGGAATATGTGTGGAATATGGTGTGTGGAATGTGTGTGGAATGTGGTGTGTGTGGAATGTGTGTGGGATGTGTGTGGAATGTGGTGTGTGTGGAATGTGGTGTGTGTGGAATGTGGTGTGTGTGGTGTGTGTGGAATGTGTGTGGAATGTGGTGTGTGGAATGTGGTGTGTGGAATGTGGTATTTGGTGTGTGGAATGTGTGTGGAATATTGTGTGTGGAATGTGGTGTGTGGAATGTGTGAAATGTGCTGTGTGTTGAATGTGGTATGTGGAATGTGGTGTGGGTGGAATGTGTGTGGAATGTGGTGTGTGGAGTGTGTGTGGAATGTGGTGAGTGGAATGAATGTGGAATGTGCATGGAATGTGTGTGGAATGTGGTGTGTTGAATGTGGGTGGAATGTGGTGTGTGGAATGTGGTGTGTGGAATGTGTGTGGAATGTGGTGTGTGGAATGTGGTGTGTGGAATATGGTGTGTGTGATGTGTGGTCTGTGGAATGTGTGTGGAATGTGGATGGTGTGTGTAATGTGGTGTGTGTGTAATGTGGTGTGTGTGGTGTGTGTGTGTGGAATGTGTGAGTGATGTGTGAGGAATGTGGTGTGTGGAATGTGTGTGGAATGTGGAATGTGTGTGGAATGTGGTGTGTGGAATGTGTGTGTGGAATGTGTGTGTGGAATGTGTGTGGAATGTGGTGTGTGGAATGTGTGTGGAATGTGGTGTGTGTGGAATGTGTGTGGAATGTGTGTGGAATGTGTGTAGAATGTGGTGTTTGGAATGTGTGTGTGGAATTTGGTGTGTGTGGAATGTGGTGTGTATGTAATGTGTGTGGAATGAGGAATGTGTGTGGAATGTGGAATGTGTGTGGAATGTGTGTGGAATGTGGTGTGTGGAATGTGGTGTGTGGAATGTGTGTGGAATGTGTGTGGAATGTGGTGTGTGGAATGTGTGTGGAATGTGTGCGGAATGTGTGTGGAATGTGTGCGGAATGTGGTGTGTGGAATGTGGTGTGTGGAATGTGTGTGGAATGTGTGTGGAATGTGGTGTGTGGAATGTGTGTGAAATGTGTGTGGAATGTGGTGTGTGGAATGTGTGTGGAATGTGGTATGTGGAATGTGTTGTGTGGAATGTGTGTGGAATGTGTGTGGAATGTGTGTGGAATGTGGTGTGTGGAATGTAGTGTGTGTGGTGTGTGGAATGTGTGTGGAATGTGGTGTGTGGAATGTGTGTGGAATGTGGTGTGTGGCACGTGGTGTGTGGAACGTGGTGTGTGGAACGTGGTGTGTGAAATGTATGTGGAATGTGGTGTGGAATGTGGTGTGGAATGTGTGTGGAATGTGGTGTGGAATGTGTGTGGAATATGTGTGGAATATGGTGTGTGGAATGTGTGTGGAATGTGGTGTGTGTGGAATGTGTGTGGGATGTGTGTGGAATGTGGTGTGTGTGGAATGTGGTGTGTGTGGAATGTGGTGTGTGTGGTGTGTGTGGAATGTGTGGAATGTGTGTGGAATGTGTGTGGAATGTGTGTGGAATGTGGTGTGTGGAATGTGGTGTGTGGAATGTGGTGTGTGGAATGTGGTGTGTGGTGTGTGGAATGTGGTGTGTGGAATGTGTGTGGATTGTGGTGTGTGGAATGTGGTGTGTGGAATGTGGAGTGTGTGTGGAATGTGGTGTGTGGAATGTGTGTGGAATGTAGTGTGTGGCACGTGGTGTGTGTGGAACGTGGAATGTGGAATGTGGTGTGTGGAATGTGGTGTGTGGAATGTGGTGTGTGGAATGTGGTGTGTGGAATGTGGTGTGGAATGTGGTGTGTGGAATGTGGTGTGGAATGTGGTGTGTGGAATGTGTGTGGAATTTGGTGTGTGGAATGTGTGTGGAATATTGTGTGTGGAATGTGGTGTGTGGAATGTGTGAAATGTGGTGTGTGTTGAATGTGGTGTGTGGAATGTGGTGTGGGTGGAATGTGTGTGGAATGTGGTGTGTGGAATGTGTGTGGAATGTGGTGTGTGGAATGAATGTGGAATGTGTGTGGAATGTGGTGTGTTGAATGTGGGTGGAATGTGGTGTGTGGAATGTGGTGTGTGGAATGTGGTGTGTGGAATGTGTGTGGAATGTGGTGTGTGGAATGTGGTGTGTGTGATGTGTGGTGTGTGGAATGTGTGTGGAATGTGTAATGTGTGTGGAATGTGGTGTGTGGAATGTGGAATGTATGTGGAATGTGGTGTGTGCAATGTGTGTGGAATGTTTGTGGAATGTGGTGTGTGGAATGTGTGGTGTGTGGAATGTGGAATGTTATGTTATGTTATGTTATTCACATTTTTAATGCGCACAGATGCTCCAGCGAAGGAGCGTCCAGGCGCAGGGAAAGGTGGACATAACACAACACTAAAACCAGCAACAAAGAAGCAGGGACACTTAAAACAGGGAAGAATTAGAACAAGAAGGTTTTCAGGGCCCTACGAAAGGATATTAGATCATCCAAGAGGCGGATTTCCAAGGGAAGCGCATTCCAAAGAGTTGCAGCTTTCACTCGAAAGGAGCGTCCCCCCATCCGGCTGAGTCTAAAGCGGGGAACAACCACAAGGGATTGGACGAGAGATCTAAGTGAACGAGTTGGAACGTATGGAGAGATAAGTTTGTTGAGTATCTCAGGGGCCGACTCTTGCAGAATTTTAAAGACCAGGCTAAGAGCCTTAAAGTGAATTCGCTATTTAATCGGTAGCCAGTGCAAGGACCGCAGAGTATTAGAGGTGGGACAGGTCCGTGGCAATCCGACCACCGCCCTAGCCGCTGCGTTCTGTACCCGTTGTAAACGAAGGATCTCGGCTTGGTTCACTCCTAAAAGGAGTGAGCTGGCGTAGTCCAACCGGGAGATAATCATTGCTTGGATGACCAGCTGTCTTGTAGGAGCGTCAAAAAATTTGAGCAGAGGTCTTAGCCCGCGTAATACCCCAAAACAGCATGCCGCCACTCTCTTGGTATGGGTCACAAAGCTTAATGTGTGGTCGAGCCACACTCCCAAATTCCTGAGTTCCAGGACTGGTGCCGGGGCCGGTCCCAGCTCGGGTGGCCACCATCTGTCCCCCCAAAGGTCCGCATCCCTTCCGACGATCATCACCTCCGTTTTTTTCGCGTTCAGCTGGAGACAGTTGTTATTCATCCAGCTGGCCACCTCTCTCAGTCCGTTTCGGAACCTGGGGGCATCCTGCTCGGCATCCCCGCTGATCGTAACCGCTAGCTGAGTGTCGTCGGCATAAGAGACCATGGTTAGGCCCCACTGCCTGGCGACCTTAGCCAGCGGCTGCACGTACAGATTTAAAAGCGTGGGACTCAGCGAGGAGCCCTGGGGCACCCCCAGGTCCAAAGGATGGTACTTGGACTGAAAAGGAGGGGTGGCAACGCAGAAGGAGCGATCACTAAGGAAGGAGCGGAACCATTGCAGAGCCGAACCACAAATGCCAATGTCCTGAAGGCGGTGTAGAAGGATGCGATGGGAGACAGTGTCAAAGGCAGCGCTCAGGTCTAATAAAATAAGCGCTGCCGTTTGACCTGCATCCAGCACAGTCCGCAGATACTCAACCATTGCCAGAAGGGCCGTCTCCGTGCTGTGACCAGCACGGAACCCATTCTGCATGGGATCCAGGACATTAGCTCGGGTCATATGCTCCGCGAGGGCCAGATTTACATGGGCCTCCATAACTTTGGCCGGCCAAGGAAGCAGAGAGATAGGGCGGTAGTTTTCTGGTTTTAACGGATCCAAAGATGGTTTTTTTAGGATCGGGGAAACCACCGCTTGCTTCCACTTGGCAGGAACAAGGCCCGAGGTCAGGGAGAGGTTAATCAGTGAACACACTATTGTGCGTCCCTGGAAAGCAACATCCCTGAAAAGGGCAGATCTTAGCGGGTCTGCAGGCGAGCCAGATTTGACTCGCAGAGCCCACTTGGCAAACTCCTCATCAGAAAGAATGGGAAGAGAGTGCAGTGACGGACAGCTACTGGAGCCCCTCCAGGGGATCACAGGTGGCGTTGTGCTTGGAAACGCCTGGTAGATGTTCTTAACTTTGTCCAAGAAGAAAGTAGCTAGGGCTTCGCAGTGGGAGATGGAACTATCCAACTGCGGGGCAACTCTCTTTGCCATCAGATCTTTTATGGTTTTAAAGATGGTCTTAGTAGGATTGAGGCTGTTCCGGAATTTGGCTGCGTAAAACGCCGCCCGGGTCCTGCATATAGCTCGATGGTAGAGCTTAACAGAGGCCAGGTAAGCGGTTTTTCTAACGGCGTCATACGTCTTACGCCACTCCCTTTCTGCCCGTCTACAGGAGGACTTCAAGGCGCGCAGCGCACTGTCGTACCAAGGGCTGGCCTGCCGGGAACTGGACTTACTGGAGATGATAGGTACCAGGGCGTCAAGCGACTTAGTAATCCAATTACAGAACAGGTCATAGCCCGAAGTAGCATTCAGCAGAGGACCTAGAGGCTCAGCAGCCATGATGTAATGAAGGTCCTCTAGCCTAAGTTTGTTCCAGTGGCGCTGAGGAATCCGCTCAGAAGGTGGAATAGTGGGGGTAGCAGGAAGGGGTAGCCAGGCGGACACCAGAAAGTGGTCAGACCATACCACAGGATCAACCGCCACAATTTGGGCATCCGAAAGGTTCGTAAAAAACGGATCCAAAGTGTGGCCGGCCACGTGTGTAGGCTGAGAGACCAGCTGGGTCAGCTGCAGGGCCTCTAAGTCGGCCAGAAAACCACTGATGGCCAAAGTCTCTAACCTGTCAAAATGAAGGTTGAGGTCACCTAAGATCGAAAAATTAGCGCAGCCACTAGCCAATATGCTCACTGCCTCCGGAAAGGCACCTCTAAAAGCAACATCGCTGCCTGGGGGGCGGTAAACAACCATCCCTGACAGCGAGAACTGGGGGCTGATGGTAACCTTAAACAGCGCGCTTTCGCATCCAGCAATCTGCAAGACCGTCCAGGTACATGCGAAAGTGGATTTGATAAATGTCTGTAATGTCTCTGTCCCTCCTACTGAGTTTCTGCACAACTGGAAATTATTTGATGATGTTTCCTTCCTGTCGTGCCTAAAAAGCATTAAGTCAGGATCTCCTCTGGACCCTGTCCCTATGAGGATATTGAAACAACTTGACCTTGAACCACGTAGATTCCTAATGAGGTTACTTAACACCTCTCTTAGTGAATCTCGGGTGGAACAGGAATGGAAACACGCCATGGTCGTTCCCTTACAGAAGAAATCTGGTATGGACATTACTAACCTGGCCAATTTTAGGCCTATATCCCTGCTGCCAGCTTGTTCTAAGATACTAGAACGCCATGTCAACTTTCAGCTAAACGAATTTGTTGAAAATACGGGATATCTCCATCCATCCCAATCAGGCTTTCGCGCCAATTATTCCACCGAATCCGCACTCCTGGGGGTGACTGAGCGACTCCGACACGGTATTGATAGTGGTGAGACCTTTGCGCTTATACTATTGGATTTAAGCGCGGCTTTTGATACCGTGTCGCATTCCATCCTCCTAGAGTCCCTTCGCTCCCTTGGTGTTGCTGGATCTGCGCTTGCCTGGGTGGCTTCATTTCTTAATGAGCGCACCTTTCAGGTATTTTCAACTAAAGCTGAATCGGCGATCTGCTCATCTGCTTATGGCGTTCCGCAGGGGTCTATATTGAGCCCTTTATTGTTCAATATTTACATCAGACCCCTTGCCACGATAGTAGAGGACGCCGGTCTGTCTATTTATTCCTATGCAGATGATACGCAGATCGTGTTCTCCCTGTCTGACAGTAGGTCTCAGGACACCTCTGCCCTTAAAATCGGCCTTTCTCGGATTGCAGCCTGGATGCAGGTCAACCTGCTAAAACTCAATGGTGAAAAGACCGAGGTTATCGTACTTGGCAAACAAAGATCTGTGGGGTTCTAGACACTGGCCTAGTGACATGGGTCCACTGCCTACCCCCGTGCCAGTTGTTCGTAACCTCGGCTTTCTAATCGACGAGAAACTCTCGATGCGTCAACAGGCAACTAAGGTCGCTGCAATCTGCTTTAACACTCTACGCTGGTTGCAGAAGATCCTATGGATGCTGCCTGAGTCTACTCGTCGAACTGTTGTCCAGGCTCTTGTAATGTCCCGTATCGACTACGGCAATGTGCTCTATCTGGGAGCTGATAGAGCTACAATGAATATACTCCAGGTTGTGCAGAACTCAGCTGCCCGCCTTCTGTGCAATGTCCCACGCAGAATGTCTGCAACACAAGCCCTATGTGACCTTCATTGGTTAAAAATTGCTGACCGTGTAGCTTTTAAAACTTTGTGCCTTATGTTCAAAATCCGTCAGGGTTCTGCTCCCACATACTTGCACAATCTTGTCCGGCCATACCAGCCAAATCGTTCCCTTAGGTCATCAAATCAAGCCAATTTTGTAATTCCTAGAATTCGCTTGACAAAAATGGGAGGCCGCTCTTTTGCCCATTTGGGGCCGAAGATGTGGAATGCTCTTCCGCTGACGCTTAAAACGGAGACCAATCTTCTGGCCTTTCGCAAAAAGCTAAAAACTTTTCTGTTTTAGTTGTTCAAATGTTCTCTGCTTCTCCTGTTTCAGCAATTACCTATCTTTCTTCTTTAGGCTGTCCCTGGCGCCGGGAAACCCTCTACGGGTAGCTGAGCGCAATACAAATTCAATAAAATAAATAAATAAATAAATAAATAAGGCGATACCTCCACCTCTAGACCGGCGATTAGATGTGAAACATAAATAGCCCGGAGGACAGGCAAGATTGACTATGGCATCATCGGTGTCCTGAAGCCAAGTTTCAGTTAAGGCCAGCAGATCTGGCATCTCATCCAAGATAAGATCTGCAACGGACAAATGGTGTTTTACCAGAGATCTGGTATTAAGATTTAAGAATCGTAGACCATACCCCAGGCTTCCAGTCGCAGGGGAAACACCAGAAAGAGCTCGTAGAGCAGGGGGGGTGGCAAGATCGCGAATACCTACAGGCCGGTCCAGCGACCACCTGTTACAGGCACACTGACACGGGCCACACAGCGGATGGTGTAATGCAGCAGAGCAGCGCTGCACGGGCAGAGTGAGCTTTAAGTAGCAGCTCACCTGGGCTACTGGAAGCGCTAGAGCGCTCAGGCTAATGGCGCGTGGAGGCAGAGACCACCCCAAGATGGCGGCCAAGCGCCACGAGGAGGCTGCAAGAAGACAGCAAACTCCGCGCTAAACGCGGTGAGGGCACGATTTAGAGTGCGAGAATGTGGGCAGAAAAATTATAAAGTTAAAATCAGGGGCAAACAGTCAAAATATACACAATTGCAAAAACGGGTTTTTAAAATAGTAATAGTAAGCGCAGCACGCTTAAATGACAACCAGCATAGCGCGCATGCAGGCACCTTTCCCAAGGTGGTGTGTGGAATGTGGAGTGTGGAACGTGGTGTGTGGAATGTGGTGTGTGTGGAACGTGGTGTGTGTGGAACGTGGTGTGTGGTGTGTGGAATGTGGAATGCGTGTGGAATGTGGTGTGTGGAATGTGGTGCGTGTGGAATGTGGTAGGTGTGGAATGTGGTGTGTGGAATGTGGTGTGTGGAATGTGGTGTGTGTGTGTGGAATGTGTGTGGAATGTGGAATGTGTGTGGAATGTGGGTGGAATGTGTGTTGGACCCGGCCTCATGGCGTGGTCCTACCCCTCCCGCATGGCGGGCCCAGGACGACATCAGCCCTCCTCCGGACCTCGGGCGGCCCCTTCTGCCCGACCCTGCACGCCCCAACACCACAGATCCGGCTACCATCCCGGATCCCCATCATCGGCCTGGCCCCAGCGTAGGCCCCTCACGACCTAAGCACGAGGCCGGGCCCGACTCCATCTTGGGCCCACCACGTCACGACCACGTGGCCTCGGCCCCAGCGAAGCCCAGACATCGAGGCACCAAGATCCACCCAGGTGGTCGAGTGGCCACTCGACAGATCCCGGAGGGAGAGGAGTTTCGATGGCCCTCCAGCCGTCCCCGGACGCCTGGTATCGATCGCCCTCCGGCCTCCCTGGGCGCTGGTTCCACCCCCCTGCTGGGTGTCTGGACACCATCATCCCGGCCCCTCTGGCCCCCAGGCGCGAGGGTCCGGACATCAAAGGACCTCCGTCCTATATCTGGGCCCGCCCCGGAGTAGGACGCCAGTTGTATCCTGGACTGGAAGCCCTGCTGACGCTGTCACGGCCGACACCAGACGACTCCTCCTTCCTGTAACCGACGTCCATCCGAGAGTCTGCTGGCGCTGCCGCGGCCTACCTTGCTGCACCATCAGAGAGCCTGCTGGCGCTGACGCGGCCTACCTTGCTGAACCATCAGAGAGCCTGCTGGCGCTGACGCGGCCTACCTTGCTGAACCATCCGAGAGCCTGCTGGCGCTGCCGCGGCCTACCTTGCTGAACCATCAGAGAGCCTGCTGGCGCTGCCGCCGCCTACCTTGCTGAACCATCTGAGAGCCTGCTGGCTCTGCCGCGGCCTACCTCGCTGAACCACCTTGCAAGCCTGCTGGCGCTGCCGCTGCTCGAACCTCTCGGAACCCCCCAGCTCGAGGATTGAGAGCTGTGCGTAGGGTATCCCTTCCTCCGCCCAGAGTAAGACTGTCCCGCTACCTTACCCTCCTTGTCCGAGACTGTACGGATCCCTCGATCCAGCTGTATATACTGCCAAGAACCCGCAACCGTTATTACTTATAAAAGCTTGAGAACTTGACCTCCTGTGTGGTGTCCGTTTGTAGTGTTGTGATTACTCTGCTGTACGATCCTAGGAGAGGGCCCTCATTCAGGAGGCCTCTCGGTAACGCTCGGCTACTTCTCGACGGAGGGGCAGACCTAGGGGTGGTCAGTCAGACCTCTTCTGCCTCCCCCGGGTCGCCTTTCTAACATTGGTGGCAAGCGCTGGGATCCGAGCCCACGCAGATCGTACAGAGAGTGATTCACTCGCTACCCAGAAAAACCCACTGCGACCATGAGCACAGAATTCCAGAAGGAGAAAATGGAAGACTACAGTCACAAGGAGCTGAAGCAATTCTGCAAAGATCTAGGCATCGCTACCACTGGCTTAAGCACCAAAGAAGATTTCAAATCGGCCCTGCAGGCCTGGGTGGACGCCGGGGAGGCGCCACCCCCGAGTGAAGATAACCCGGGCCCGAACGGAGGCCCGGAGGCTCAGCTGAACCCAGCGGGAGAGAGACCCGCAAACCCAAACACGGGCCTCTCCCACGAAGACGCCCGAGAACGAGAGAGGAACCGGCTCCACGAGTTGGAGCTTGCTCGACTCAAACAAGAAGGAGAGATCCAATTGGCAGAAAGGAAGCTAGCCCTCGAGCAGCTACGGCTAGAAGGAGACCTAGAAGAAAAGCGAAGACAAAGAGACCTCGAGGAGAAGAAACTCATGCTCGAGCACGAGCGCGTCCTCAAAGAACTAGAATTTAAGGCCAAGGCAGGCGAGACTACCACCTCCGGGGGTAAGACCTCACCTCCCCCGGTGGACACGAAGGTGCACATACCCAAGGATGTCGTCAAAGAGTACTATAAGAACGACGACATCCAGCAGTGGTTCAAAGCTTATGAGGTCGCCATGGCCGCCCATCGAGTACCCCTCAGGGACTGGGGTGCCGGCCTGTGGGGGAAGTTTATCAACGAAGGGAGAGACGCCCTGCTGGAGCTCCCTGATACCGAGAGGACCTCGTACGAGCACATGAAGACGCCCTCCTCACTCGCTACGGACTCACCCCCGAGATGTACTGGCAGCGATTCGGAGACTGCAAAAAAATCCCCGGTACCACGTGGGTAGAATACGTGAACTAGTACAGTAGAGCCTTCGAGGGGTGGACTCGGGGCTGCCAGGTCACCACCTACCAGCAGTTGGTCGACCTCATTCTATGGGAACACCTGTCCAATAACTGTTTCGTCGAACTCCGGCAGCACCTCCTCGACAGCAAATTGACTGAGCCACGAAAACTCGCTGTCGAGGCAGACCGATGGGCCAGCACCCGAGTTCCCCGGAACACGATGGGAGATTACGGCCGGGGGTCCCCGGGGAACCACGACCACGAGGTGGCGGAGTAGGCCAGAGCCGGGGTCGAGACACCCCCCAGGGGTCATCCCCTACCTCCACGTCGCCATCCCTGGGCCGGAGAGGGGGCCCCCCAGCCAGGCCGGGGCCCCGCCCGAACGTTACGTGCCAAAGATGCCAGCGACAGGGTCATTATGCGAATGACCCCCTCTGCCCGATGAACCAGCGACCCGGCACCACCGGGCCCCCAGCCCGCCAGATCGCGGCAGCTGCCCTAGGTGAAGAAAGAAGTGAGGAAGAGGACGACGACCACGAGCAGGCCGAGTGGGAGCCCGCCGCCATGACCTTAGCCTGCCTGGGTACTCACGACATGATCCCCCGAGGGCCGATCCCCGGCAACACCCAGAAGTACCGCCAGTGGGTCACCATCAATGGTCGCCGGACCGAAGCCCTCCGTGACACTGGGGCCAGCGTGACAGCGGTCCGCTGCCATCTGGTGACCCCGGAACAGATCCTTCCTAACGTCCTGTGCCCAGTCCGATCCGCAGATAACTCCGAAACTATGTGTCAGATGGCCCGCATCCCCTTCGAGTGTGGGGGAGTGTCGGGCGTGCTGAAAGTGACTGTCCGCGACGATGCCCCCGTGGACTGCCTCCTTGGGAACGACCTGGAAAGTTCCCCATGGGCTGGCGTCGAACGAAGAGAGCACCTGGGGATGCTAGGCCTTCCCGAGTGGGTCTGTGCGACCACCCGCTCCATGTCCGCCCGAGCCTCCGCCCCAGCGGGGGAAGCTCCAACAGAGGAGCCAGAATGGCCCGCACCTCCGCCACCCGTCGTCCCCGAGGACGCCGACACCGAGCCCGGCCCCCAAGGGCCCGACCAAGAAGATCTCACCGAGCTCAACCACCTCCCAGAACTCGCTGAATGGCGCGAAGAAGGTGGCCCCACCCGCGAACAGTTCCGGCAGGAACAGAAAACCTGCCCCTCCCTCGAGGGGATGCAACAGCAAGCCGCTACGCAAGCCGCTGGAGACCCCGCGGGGTCCCACTGGGTCTACTGGGACAACGACCTCCTTTACAGTGAGCAGAAGATTGCCGAGCTAGGGGCCGGCCGGGTGCTGGTTGTACCCCTCCGGTTCAGAGACTTCCTCCTGAACTTAGCACATGATGTGCCCCTCGCCGGGCACCTGGGGCAGGACAAAACTTACAGCCGCCTGGTGACCCATTTCTACTGGCCAAAAATGCGCACTGATGTACAGAACCATTGCAGGACCTGCCCGACCTGTCAAGCCAGCGGGAAGAGCGGGGGGAAAGTCAAAGCCCCGCTCCAGCCGTTCCCTGTGGTAACCACCCCCTTCGAGCGAGTGGGAATAGACATCGTAGGGCCCCTGGACCCTCGCACCTCGCAGGGGCACCGTTTCATCCTCGTCCTGGTGGACCATGCCACCCGCTATCCTGAGGCCATCCCTCTCCGAACCATCATGGCCCCCGTGGTGGGCCGAGCCCTCATGAGCATCTTCTCCCGAGTCGGCTTCCCCCGAGAAGTCGTGAGTGATCGGGGGTCCAACTTCATCTCGAAGCATATGCGGTCCCTATGGCAACAGTGCGGGGTCGCATATAAGTTCACCACCCCGTATCATCCCCAGGGAAATGGACTAGTGGAACGCTTTAACAGGACACTGAAGGGAATGATCAAGGGCCTAGAAGAGCCCCTCCGGCGCAAATGGGATGTCCTGCTGCCCTGCCTCCTGTTCGCCTACCGAGAGGTACCCCAGAAATCCCTGGGGTTCAGCCCGTTCGAACTCTTGTACGGACACCCGGTTCGAGGCCCCCTTAGCCTGGTCAAGGAAGGCTGGGAGACAGCAGTTCGAGATGCCCCACCGGATGTCTACCGGTACCTCCTGACACTCCGCAATCAGACTCGGAAGTTCAGGGAACTTGCCGAGGCCAACCTGGAGGCCAGTCAGGAGGAGATGAAACGCTGGTATGACCAGAACGCCTCGTCCATCGAGTTTGAGCCGGGCCAGCAAGTCTGGGTCATGTCCCCGGTTGAACCGTGTGCCCTCCAGGACAAATGGACGGGGCCCTTCAAGGTGGTGGAGCGCAAGAGCCCCGTCACCTACCTGGTAGACATGGAGTCCCCCAGGAACCCCCTCCGGGTTCTACACGCTAACCGGCTCAAGCCGCACTTTGCACGCACTGAACTGAGTCTGCTGCTGGCGACCGATGACGGAGCTGAAGACGACTCCGAGCCACTACCAGATCTCCTCAGCACCACCGAGAAAGACGGCTCCTTCGAAGGGGTCCGGCTCTCCTCTACCCTGACCCCAGAGCAGCAACAAGACTGTCGGAAGCTGCTGGGGCAGTTTGCGGATCTGTTTTACCTCACGCCGGGGGTCACCCGGTGGTGTGTCCACGAGGTGGACACCGGAGACAGCCCCCCTGTGAAACAACGAGCTTTTCGAGTGCCCGACCGGGTTCGGGCCTGCATCCAATCCGAGGTGGCCAAGATGTTGGCCCTGGGGGTAGTCGAACCCTCCAACAGTCCCTGGGCCAGTCCCGTTGTCCTGGTCCCGAAAGCCGCTTCCCCCGGAACAGCGCCCGAGCTCCGGTTCTGTGTTGACTACCGGGGACTGAATGCAGTCACCAGGACCGACGCACATCCCATCCCCAGGGCGGATGAACTGATCGATCGCCTAGGGGCCGCCAGATACCTCAGCACCTTCGATCTCACGGCGGGGTATTGGCAGATCGGCCTTACTCCTGGCGCACAAGAGCGATCGGCCTTCTCGACGCCAGATGGCCACTATCACTTCAAAGTGATGCCCTTCGGCATGAAAAATGCGCAGGCCACCTTCCAGCGGCTAGTGAATCAGGTGCTGGCCGGTCTAGAAGAATACAGCGCCGCCTATCTAGATGACATTGCGGTGTACAGCCTTCACTGGGATAAGCACCTGTCCCACCTCTGGGAAGTCCTGACGGCCCTCCGGCGGGCCGGACTAACCATCAAAGCCAGCAAATGCCAAATAGGCCAAGGGTCCGTGACCTATCTAGGACACCAAGTAGGGAGCGGTCAAGTAGCTCCCCTCCAACCAAAGGTAGACGCCATCCGGGCCTGGGAGCCCCCGGTCACCCAGACCGCCGTCCGAGCCTTCCTGGGGCTCACCGGATACTATCGGCGATTTATAAAAGACTACGGGAGCATTGTGGGGCCCCTCACCGAACTGACCTCAAAGAAATTACCCCAGAAGGTGCACTGGACCCCCGCGTGCCAGACAGCCTTTGAGACTTTAAAGACTGCCATGTGCACTGCCCCTGTGCTCCAGGCCCCCGACTACAGCAGAGAGTTTGTAGTCCAAACCGACGCCTCGGAGCACGGCATCGGGGCGGTCCTGTCCCAAGTTAACCCCGAAGGAATCGACCGGCCTGTGGCCTTCATCAGCCGACGCCTCCTGGCAAAAGAACAGCGGTGGAGCACCATCGAGAGGGAAGCCTTTGCCGGGGTGTGGGCACTCAAGAAGCTCCGGCCCTAACTCTTCGGCACCCACTTCCGAGTCCAGACCGACCACCAGCCCCTGCGTTGGTTGATGCAGATGCGGGGAGAAAACCCGAAACTGCTGCGCTGGTCCATTTCTCTGCAGGGGATGGATTTCACTGTGGAGCATCGCCCCGGCAATGACCACGCCAATGCCGACGGCCTGTCCAGATTCTTCCGCCTCGGCGAGGAGAATCCCCAAGAAAATGGGTGACTCTCCCCTGCCTTCAGCGGGGGGGGGACGCGTGTTGGACCCGGCCTCATGGCGTGGTCCTACCCCTCCCGCATGGCGGGCCCAGGACGACATCAGCCCTCCTCCGGACCTCGGGCGGCCCCTTCTGCCCGACCCTGCACGCCCCAACACCACAGATCCGGCTACCATCCCGGATCCCCATCATCGGCCTGGCCCCAGCGTAGGCCCCTCACGACCTAAGCACGAGGCCGGGCCCGACTCCATCTTGGGCCCACCACGTCACGACCACGTGGCCTCGGCCCCAGCCTCGGCCCCAGCGAAGCCCAGACATCGAGGCACCAAGATCCACCCAGGTGGTCGAGTGGCCACTCGACAGATCCCGGAGGGAGAGGAGTTTCGATGGCCCTCCAGCCGTCCCCGGACGCCTGGTATCGATCGCCCTCCGGCCTCCCTGGGCGCTGGCTCCACCCCCCTGCTGGGTGTCTGGACACCATCATCCCGGCCCCTCTGGCCCCCAGGCGCGAGGGTCCGGACATCAAAGGACCTCCGTCCTATATCTGGGCCCGCCCCGGAGTAGGACGCCAGTTGTATCCTGGACTGGAAGCCCTGCTGACGCTGTCACGGCCGACACCAGACGACTCCTCCTTCCTGTAACCGACGTCCATCCGAGAGCCTGCTGGCGCTGCCGCGGCCTACCTTGCTGAACCATCCGAGACCCTGCTGGCGCTGCCGCGGCCTACCTTGCTGAACCATCAGAGAGCCTGCTGGCGCTGCCGCGGCCTACCTTGCTGAACCATCTGAGAGCCTGCTGGCGCTGCCGCGGCCTACCTCGCTGAACCACCTTGCAAGCCTGCTGGCGCTGCCGCGGCTCGAACCTCTCGGAACCCCCCAGCTCGAGGATTGAGAGCGGTGCGTAGGGTATCCCTTCCTCCGCCCAGAGTAAGACTGTCCCGCTACCTTACCCTCCTTGTCCGAGACTGTACGGATCCCTCGATCCAGCTGTATATACTGCCAAGAACCCGCAACCGTTATTACTTATAAAAGCTTGAGAACTTGACCTCCTGTGTGGTGTCCGTTTGTAGTGTTGTGATTACTCTGCTGTACGATCCTAGGAGAGGGCCCTCATTCAGGAGGCCTCTCGGTAACGCTCGGCTACTTCTCGACGGAGGGGCGGACCTAGGGGTGGTCAGTCAGACATCTTCTGCCTCCCCCGGGTCGCCTTTCTAACAATGTGATGTGTGGAATGTGTGTGGAATGTGTGTGGAATGTGGTGTGTTGAATGTGTGTGGAATGTGGTGTGTGGAATGTGGTGTGTGGAATGTGGTGTGTTGAATGTGTGTGGAATGTGGGGTGTGGAATGTGGTGTGTGGAATGTGGTGTGAGGAATGTGGTGTGAGGAATGTGGTGTGTGGAATGTGTGTTGAATGTGGTGTGTGGAATGTGGTGTGTGGAATGTGGAATGTGTGTGGAATGTGGAATGTGTGTGGAATGTGTGTGGAATGTGGTGTGTGGAATGTGTGTGGAATATGTGTGGAATGTGGTGTGTAGAATGTGTGTGGAATGTGGTGTGTGGAATGTGTGTGGAATGTGGTGTGCGGAATGTGGTGTGTGGAATGTGGTGTGTGGAATGTGGTGTGTGGAATGTGTGTGGAATGTGGTGTGTGGAATGTGTGTGGAATGTGGTGTGCGGAATGTGTGTGGAATGTGGTGTGTGTGGTGTGTTGTGTGTGGAATGTGTGTGGTGTGTGGAATGTGGTGTGTGGAATGTGTGTGGAATGTGTGTGGTGTGTGGAATGTGGTGTGTGGAATGTGGTGTGTTGAATGTGGGTAGAATGTGGTGTGTGGAATGTGGTGTGTGAGGTGTGTGTGTGTGTGTAATGTGGTGTGTGTAATGTGGTGTGTGTGATGTGTGGAATGTGTGTGGAATGTGTGAGGAATGTGGTGTGTGGAATGTGGTGTGTGGAATGTGGAATGTATGTGGTGTGTGGAATGTATGTGGTGTGTGGAATGTGGTGTGTGGAATGTGTGTGAAATGTTTGGGTGTTAGAAAGGCGATCCCGGGGGAGGCAGAAGATGTCTGACTGACCACCCCTAGGTCCACCCCTCCGTCGAGAAGTAGCCGAGCGTTATCGAGAGGCCTCCTGGGTGAGGGTCCTCTCCTAGGATCGTACAGCGGAGTAACCACAACACTACAAACGGACACCACACAAGAGGTTAAGTTCTTAGGCTTTATCAAGAATAAAGGTTGCTGGGTCTCAGCGGTATATACAGGCAGATTGAGGGATCTATAGAGTCTCGTAAAAGGGACAGGGTAGCGGGACAGTCTCGGTATGGATACAGGAAGGGATACTCTGCGCACAGCTCTCAATCCTCAAGCCAGGGGGTTCCGAGAGGTCGAGCCGCGGCCGCGCCAGCAGGACTCGACAGGTGGTCTTCACGGAGAGGAGGCTGCGGCAGCGCCAGCAGGCTCTCGAATTGGTTCAGCCGCGGCAGCGCCAGCAGGCTCTCAAGATGGTTCCGCCGCGGCAGCGCCAGCAGGCTCTCAAGATGGATCAGCCGCGGCAGCGCCAGCAGGCTCTCAAGATGGTTCAGCCGCGGCAGCGCCAGCAGGCTCTCAAGATGGTTTAGCCGCGGCAGTGCCAGCAGGCTCTCAAGATGGTTCAGCCGCGGCAGCGCCAGCAGGCTCTTAGGGTCTTTTCAGGTTACAGGCAATGAGTTCTTCTGGTGTCGGCCGTGACAGCGTCAGCAGGGTTTCCAGTCCAGGATACAACTAACGTCCTACTCCGGGGCTGGCCCAGATATAGGACTGGAGTCCTTTGAGGTCCGGACCCTCTCGCCTGGGGGTCCGAGGGGCCGGGATGATGGTGTCCAGACACCCAGCAGGGGGGTGGAGCCAGCGCCCAAGGAGGCCGGAGGGCGATCGATACTAGGCGTCCGGGGACGGCTGGAGGGCCATCAAAACTCCCTTTTCCCCGGGATCTGTCGAGTGGCCACTCGACCACCTGGGTGGAATGTGGTGTGTGGAATGTGGAATGTGGAATGTGGTGTGTGGAATGTGGTGTGTGGAATGTGTGTGGAATGTGGTGTGTGGAATGTGGTGTGTGTGATGTGTGGTGTGTGGAATGTGTGTGGAATGTGGAATGTGTGTGGAATGTGGTGTGTGGAATGTGGAATGTATGTGGAATGTGGTGTGTGCAATGTGTGTGGAATGTTTGTGGAATGTGGTGTGTGAAATGTGTGGTGTGTGGAATGTGGAATGTGGTGTGTGGAATGTGGAGTGTGGAACGTGGTGTGTGGAATGTGGAGTGTGGTGTGTGTGGAACATGGTGTGTGGTGTGTGGAATGTGGAATGTGTGTGGAATGTGGTGTGTGTGGAATGTGGTGTGTGTGGAATGTGGTGTGTGGAATGTGGTGTGTGGAATGTGGTGTGTGTGTGTGGAAAGTGTGTGGAATGTGGAATGTGTGTGGAATGTGGGTGGAATGTGATGTGTGGAATGTGTGTGGAATGTGTGTGGAATGTGTGTGGAATGTGTGTGGAATGTGTGTGGAATGTGGTGTGTTGAATGTGTGTGGAATGTGGTGTGTGAAATGTGGTGTGTTGAATGGGTGTGGAATGTGGTGTGTGGAATGTGGTGTGTGGAATGTGTGTTGAATGTGGTGTGTGGAATGTGGTGTGTGGAATGTGTGGAATGTGTGTGGAATGTGGTGTGTGGAATGTGGTGTGTGGAATGTGTGTGGAATGTAGTGTGTGGCGTGTTGTGTGTTGTGTGTGGTGTGTGGAATGTGGTGTGTGGAATGTGGAATGTGTGTGGAATGTGTATGGAATGTGGTGTGTGGAATGTGGTGTGTGGAATGTGGTGTGTGGAATGTGTGTGGAATGTGGTGTGTGGAATGTGTGTGGAATGTGTGTGGAATGTGGTGTGTGGAATGTGTGTGGAATGTGGTGTGTGGAATGTGGTGTGTGGAATGTGTGTGGAATGTAGTGTGTGTGGTGTGCTGTGTGTGGAATGTGTGTGGTGTGTGGAATGTGGTGTGTGGAATGTGTGTGGAATGTGGTGTGTGGAATGTGGAATGTGTGTGGAATGTGTGTGGAATGTGTGTGGAACGTGGTGTGTGGAATGTGGTGTGTGGAATGTGGTGTGTGGAATGTAGTGTGTGGAATGTATGTGGAATGTGGTGTGGAATGTGTGTGGAATGTGTGTGGAATATGTGTGGAATGTGGTGTGTGCGGAATGTGTCTGGAATGTGGTGTGTGTGGAATGTGTGTAGGATGTGTGTGGAATGTGGTGTGTGTGGAATGTGGTGTGTGGAATGTGTGTGGAATGTGTGTGGAATGTGGTGTGTGGAATGTGGTGTGTGGAATGTGGTGTGTGTGGAATGTGGAATGTGGTGTGTGTGGAATGTGTGTGGAATGTGTGTGGAATGCGGCGTGTGGAATGTGTGTGGAATGTGGAATGTGTGTGGAATGTGTGTGGAATGTGGTGTGTGGAATGTGTGTGGAATGTGTGTGGAATGGGGTGTGTGGAATGTGGTGTGTGGAATGTGGAATGTATGTGGTGTGTGGAATGTGGTGTGTGGAATGTGTGTGGAATGTGTGTGGAATGTGGTGTGTGGAATGTGTGTGGAATGTGTGTGGAATGTGGTGTGTGGAATGTGGAATGTATGTGGAATATGGTGTGTGGAATGTGGTGTGTGGAATGTGTGTGGAATGTGGTGTGTGGAATGTGGTGTGTGGAATGTGGAATGTATGTGGTGTGTGGAATGTGTGTAGGATGTGTGTGGAATGTGGTGTGTGTGGAATGTGGTGTGTGGAATGTGTGTGGAATGTGTGTGGAATGTGGTGTGTGGAATGTGGTGTGTGGAATGTGGTGTGTGTGGAATGTGGAATGTGGTGTGTGTGGAATGTGTGTGGAATGTGTGTGGAATGCGGCGTGTGGAATGTGTGTGGAATGTGGAATGTGTGTGGAATGTGTGTGGAATGTGGTGTGTGGAATGTGTGTGGAATGTGTGTGGAATGGGGTGTGTGGAATGTGGTGTGTGGAATGTGGAATGTATGTGGTGTGTGGAATGTGGTGTGTGGAATGTGTGTGGAATGTGTGTGGAATGTGGTGTGTGGAATGTGTGTGGAATGTGTGTGGAATGTGGTGTGTGGAATGTGGAATGTATGTGGAATATGGTGTGTGGAATGTGGTGTGTGGAATGTGTGTGGAATGTGGTGTGTGGAATGTGGTGTGTGGAATGTGGAATGTATGTGGTGTGTGGAATGTGGTGTGTGGAATGTGTGTGAAATGTTTGTGTGTTAGAAAGGCAATCCCGGGGGAGGCAGAAGATGTCTGACTGACCACCCCTAGGTCCACCCCTCCGTCGAGAAGTAGCCGAGCGTTATCGAGAGGCCTCCTGGGTGAGGGTCCTCTCCTAGGGTCGTACAGCGGAGTAACCACAACACTACAAACGGACACCACACAAGAGGTTAAGTTCTTAGGCTTTATCAAGAATAAAGGTTGCTGGGTCTCAGCGGTATATACAGGCAGATCGAGGGATCTATAGAGTCTCGTAAAAGGGACAGGGTAGCGGGACAGTCTCGGTATGGATACAGGAAGGGATACCCTGCGCACAGCTCTCAATCCTCGAGCCAGGGGGTTCCGAGAGGTCGAGCCGCGGCCGCGCCAGCAGGACTCGACAGGTGGTCTTCACGGAGAGGAGGCTGCGGCAGCGCCAGCAGGCTCTCAAGATGGTTCAGCCGCGGCAGCGCCAGCAGGCTCTCAAGATGGTTCAGCCGCGGCAGCGCCAGCAGGCTCTCAAGATGGTTCAGCCGCGGCAGCGCCAGCAAGCTCTCAAGATGGTTCCGCCGCGGCAGCGCCAGCAGGCTCTCAAGATGGTTCAGCCGCGGCAGCGCCAGCAGGCTCTCAAGATGGTTCAGCCGCGGCAGCGCCAGCAGGCTCTCAAGATGGTTTAGCCGCGGCAGCGCCAGCAGGCTCTCAAGATGGTTCAGCCGCGGCAGCGCCAGCAGGCTCTTAGGGTCTCTTCAGGTTACAGGCAATGAGTTCTTCTGGTGTCGGCCGTGACAGCGTCAGCAGGGCTTCCAGTCCAGGATACAACTAACGTCCTACTCCGGGGCTGGCCCAGATATAGGACTGGAGTCCTTTGAGGTCCGGACCCTCTCGCCTGGGGGTCAGAGGGGCCGGGATGATGGTGTCCAGACACCCAGCAGGGGGGTGGAGCCAGCGCCCAGGGAGGCCGGAGGGCGATCGATACTAGGCGTCCGGGGACGGCTGGAGGGCCATCGAAACTCCCTTTTCCCCGGTATCTGTCGAGTGGCCACTCGACCACCTGGGTGGAATGTGGAATGTGGAATGTGGAATGTGGTGTGTGGAATGTGGTGTGTGGAATGTGTGTGGAATGTGGTGTGTGGAATGTGGTGTGTGTGATGTGTGGTGTGTGGAATGTGTGTGGAATGTGGAATGTGTGTGGAATGTGGTGTGTGGAATGTGGAATGTATGTGGAATGTGGTGTGTGCAATGTGTGTGGAATGTGGTGTGTGGAATGTGTGGTGTGTGGAATGTGGAATGTGGTGTTTGGAATGTGGAGTGTGGAACGTGGTGTGTGGAATGTGGTGTGTGGAGTGTGGTGTGTGTGGAACGTGGTGTGTGTGGTGTGTGGAATGTGGAATGCATGTGGAATGTGGTGTGTGTGGAATGTGGTGTGTGTGGAATGTGGTGTGTGGAATGTGGTGTGTGGAATGTGGTGTGTGTGGAATGTGTGTGGAATGTGTGTGGAATGTGTGTGGAATGTGGGTGGAATGTGATGTGTGGAATGTGTGTGGAATGTGTGTGGAATGTGTGTGGAATGTGGTGTGTTGAATGTGTGTGGAATGTGGTGTGTGGAATGTGGTGTGTGGAATGTGGTGTGTTGAATGGGTGTGGAATGTGGTGTGTGGAATGTGGTGTGTGGAATGTGTGTTGAATGTGGTGTGTGGAATGTGGTGTGTGGAATGTGTGGAATGTGTGTGGAATGTGGTGTGTGGAATGTGGTGTGTGGAATGTGTGTGGAATGTAGTGTGTGTGGTGTGTTGTGTGTGGTGTGTGGTGTGTGTGTGGAATGTGGTGTGTGGAATGTGTGTGGAATGTGGTGTGTGGAATGTGGAATGTGTGTGGAATGTGTATGGAATGTGGTGTGTGGAATGTGGTGTGTGGGATGTGGTGTGTGGAATGTGGTGTGTGGAATGTGTGTGGAATGTGGTGTGTGGAATGTGTGTGGAATGTGTGTGGAATGTGGTGTGTGGAATGTGGTGTGTGGAATGTGTGTGGAATGTGGTGTGTGGAATGTGTGTGGAATGTGGTGTGTGGAATGTGTGTGGAATGTAGTGTGTGTGGTGTGTTGTGTGTGGAATGTGTGTGGTGTGTGGAATGTGTGTGGAATGTGGTGTGTGGAATGTGGAATGTGTGTGGAACGTGGTGTGTGGAATGTGGTGTGTGGAATGTGGTGTGTGGAATGTGGTGTGTGGAATGTAGTGTGTGGAATGTATGTGGAATGTGTGTGGAATGTGTGTGGAATGTGTGTGGAATGTGGTGTGTGCGGAATGTGTCTGGAATGTGGAATGTGTGTAGGATGTGTGTGGAATGTGGTGTGTGTGGAATGTGGTGTGTGGAATGTGTGTGGAATGTGGTGTGTGGAATGTGGTGTGTGTGGAATGTGGAATGTGGTGTGTGTGGAATGTGTGTGGAATGTGTGTGGAATGTGGTGTGTGGAATGTGGTGTGTGGAATGTGTGTGGAATGTGGTGTGTGGAATGTGTGTGGAATGTGGTGTGTGGAATGTGTGTGGAATGTGGTGTGTGTGGTGTGTTGTGTGTGGAATGTGTGTGGTGTGTGGAATGTGGTGTGTGGAATGTGTGTGGTGTGTGGAATGTGGTGTGTGGAATGTGTGTGGAATGTGGTGTGTGGAATGTGGAATGTTTGTGGAATGTGGTGTGTGAAATGTGCTTTGTGTGGAATGTGGAATGTGGTGTGTGGAATGTGGAGTGTGGAATGTGGTGTGTGGAATGTGGTGTGTGGAGTGTGGTGTGTGTGGAACGTGGTGTGTGGTGTGTGGAATGTGGAATGTGTGTGGAATGTGGTGTGTGTGGAATGTGTTGTGTGGTGTGTGGAATGTGGAATGTGTGTGGAATGTGGTGTGTGTGGAATGTGGTGTGTGTGGAATGTGGTGTGTGGAATGTGGTGTGTGGAATGTGGTGTGTGTGTGTGGAATGTGTGTGGAATGTGGAATGTGTGTGGAATGTGGGTGGAATGTGATGTGTGGAATGTGTGGAATGTGTGTGGAATGTGTGTGGAATGTCTTGTGTTGAATGTGGTGTGTGGAATGTGGTGTGTGGAATGTGTGTTGAATGTGGTGTGTGGAATGTGGTGTGTGGAATGTGTGGAATGTGGTGTGTGGAATGTGTGTGGAATGTAGTGTGTGTGGTGTGTTGTGTGTGCTGTGTGTGTGGAATGTGGTGTGTGGAATATGGATGTGTGTGGAATGTGTGTGGAATGGGGTGTGTGGAATGTGGTGTGTGGAATGTGGTGTGTGGAATGTGGTGTGTGGAATGTGTGTGGAATGTGGTGTGTGGAATGTGTGTGGAATGTGGTGTGTGGAATGTGGTGTGTTGAATGTGTGTGGAATGTGGTGTGTTGAATGTATGTGGGATGTAGTGTGGGTGGTGTGTTGTGTGTGGAATGTGTGTGGTGTGTGGAATGTGGTGTGTGGAATGTGTGTGGAATGTGGTGTGTGGAATGTGGAATGTGTGTGGAATGTGTGTGGAATGTGGTGTGTGGAATGTGGTGTGTGGAATGTATGTGGAATGTGTGTGGAATGTGTTGTGTGCGGAATGTGTCTGGAATGTGGTGTGTGTGGAATGTGTGTAGGATGTGTGTGGAATGTGGTGTGTGTGGAATGTGGTGTGTGGAATGTGTGTGGAATGTGTGTGGAATGTGGTGTGTGGAATGTGGTGTGTGGAATGTGGTGTGTGTGGAATGTGGAACGTGGTGTGTGTGGAATGTGTGTGGAATGTGTGTGGAATGTGGCATGTGGAATGTGTGTTGAATGCGGTGTGTGGAATGTGTGTGGAATGTGGAATGTGTGTGAAATGTGGAATGTGTGTGGAATGTGTGTGGAATGTGGTGTGTGGAATGTGTGTGGAATGTGGTGTGTAGAATGTGTGTGGAATGTGGTGTGTGGAATGTGTGTGGAATGTGGTGTGCGGAATGTGGTGTGTGGAATGTGTGTGGAATGTGGTGTGTGGAATGTGTGTGGAATGTGGTGTGTGGAATGTGTGTGGAATGTAGTGTGTGTGGTGTGTGTGGAATGTGTGTGGTGTGTGGAATGTGGTATGTGGAATGTGTGTGGAATGTGTGTGGTGTGTGGAATGTGGTGTGTGGAATGTGTGTGGAATGTGGTGTGTGGAAAGTGTGTGGAACGTGGTGTGTGGAATGTGGAATGTGTGTGAAATGTGTGTGGAACGTGGTGTGTGGAATGTGGTGTGTGGAATGTATGTGGAATGTGGTGTGGAATGTGTGTGAAATATGTGTGGAATATGTGTGGAATGTGGTGTGTGTGGAATGTGTGTAGGATGTGTGTGGAATGTGGTGTGTGTGGAATGTGGTGTGTGGAATGTGTGTGGAATGTGGTGTGTGGAATGTGGTGTGTGTGGAATGTGGAATGTGGTGTGTGTGGAATGTGTGTGGAATGTGTGTGGAACGTGGTGTGTGGAATGTGGTGTGTGGAATGTGGTGTGTGTGGAATGTGGAATGTGGTGTGTGTGCAATGTGTGTGGAATGTGTGTGGAACGTGGTGTGTGGAATGTGGTGTGTGGAATGTGGTGTGTGGAATGTGGTGTGTGGAATGTATGTGGAATGTGGTGGGGAATGTGTGTGAAATGTGTGTGGAATATGTGTGGAATGTGGTGTGTGCGGAATGTGTCTGGAATGTGGTGTGTGTGGAATGTGTGTAGGATGTGTGTGGAATGTGGTGTGTGTGGAATGTGGTGTGTGGAATGTGTGTGGAATGTGTGTGGAATGTGGTGTGTGGAATGTGGTGTGTGTGGAATGTGGAATGTGGTGTGTGTGGAATGTGTGTGGAATGTGTGTGGAATGTGTGTGGAATGTGTGTGGAATGTGGTGTGTGGAATGTGTGTGGAATGCGGTGTGTGGAATGTGTGTGGAATGTGTGTGGAATGTGGAATGTGTGTGGAATGTGTGTGGAATGTGTGTGGAATGTGGTGTGTGGAATATGGAGTGTGGAATGTGTGTGGAATGTGGTGTGCGGAATGTGGTGTGTGGAATGTGGTGTGTGGAATGTGTGTGGAATGTGTGTGGAATGTGTGTGGAATGTGGTGTGTGGAATGTGGTGTGTGGAATGTGGTGTGTGGAATGTGGTGTGTGGAATGTAGTGTGTGGAATGTGGTGTGTGGCATGTGGTGTGGAATGTGGTGTGGAATGTGGTGTGTGGAATGTGTGGAATGTGGTGTGTGGAATGTGTGGAATGTGGTGTGGAATGTGGTGTGGAATGTGGTTTGGAATGTGTGTGTGGAATGTGTGTGTGGAATGTGGTGTGTGGAATGTGGTGTGTGGAATGTTGTGTGTGGAATGTGGTTTGTGGAATGTGTGAAATGTGGTGTGTGTTGAATGTGGTGTGTGTGGAATGTCTGTTGAATGTGGTGTGTGGAATGTGTGTGGAATGTGTATGGAATGTGGAATGTGTGTGGAATGTGGAATGTGTGTGGAATGTGGTGTGTGGAATGTGGTGTGTGGAATGTGGTGTGTGGAATGTGGTGTGTGGAATGTGGTGTGTGGAATGTGGTGTGTGAGGTGTGTGTGTGTGTGTGTAATGTGGTGTGTGTGATGTGTGGAATGTGTGTGGAATGTGTGAGGAATGTAGTGTGTGGAATGTGTGTGGAATGTGGTGTGTGGAATGTGGAATGTATGTGGTGTGTGGAATGTGTGTGAAATGTTTGTGTGTTAGAAAGGCAATCCCGGGGGAGGCAGAAGATGTCTGACTGACCACCCCTAGGTCCACCCCTCCGTCGAGAAGTAGCCGAGGGTTTATCGAGAGGCCTCCTGGGTGAGGGTCCTCTCCTAGGATCGTACAGCGGAGTAACCACAACACTACAAACGGACACCACACAAGAGGCAGGCTCTCAAGATGGTTCAGCCGCGGCAGCGCCAGCAGGCTCTCAAGATGGTTCAGCCGCGGCAGCGCCAGCAGGCTCTCAAGATGGTTCAGCCGTGGCAGTCCCAGCAGGCTCTCAAGATGGTTCAGCCGCGGCAGCGCCAGCAGGCTCTCAAGATGGTTCAGCCGCGGCAGCGCCAGCAGGCTCTTAGGGTCTCTTCAGGTTACAGGCAATGAGTTCTTCTGGTGTCGGCCGTGACAGCGTCAGCAGGGCTTCCAGTCCAGGATACAACTAACGTCCTACTCCGGGGCTGGCCCAGATATAGGACTGGAGTCCTTTGAGGTCCGGACCCTCTCGCCTGGGGGTCAGAGGGGCCGGGATGATGGTGTCCAGACACCCAGCAGGGGGGTGGAGCCAGCACCCAGGGAGGCCGGAGGGCGATCGATACTAGGCGTCCGGGGACAGCTGGAGGGCCATCGAAACTCCCTTTTCCCCGGGATCTGTCGAGTGGCCACTCGACCACCTGGGTGGATCTTGGTGCCTCGATGTCTGGGCTGCGCTAGGGCCTGGGCCGGGGCCGAGGCCACGTGGTCGTGACGTGGTGGGCCCAAGATGGAGTCGGGCGCGGCCTCGTGCTTAGGTTGTGATGGGCCCACGACGGGGCCAGGCCGGTAGTGGGGTCCCGGATGGTGACCGGACCAGAAATGTTGGGGCGTGCAGTGTCGGGCAAAAGGGCTGCCCGATGCTGGGTGGAGGGCCGATGTCGTCCTGGGCCCGCCATGCGGGAGGGGTAGGACCACGCCATGAGGCCGGGTCCAACATTGTGGAATGTGGTGTGTGGAATGTGTGGTGTGTGGAATGTGTTTGGAATGTGTGAGGAATGTGGTGTGGAATGTGTGGGGAATGTGTGTGGCATGTGGTGTGTGGAATGTGGAGTGTGGAATGTGGAGTGTGGAATGTGGAATGTGGAATGTGGTGTGTGGAATGTGGTGTGTGGAATGTGGTGTGGAATGTGGTGTGGAATGTGGTGTGGAATGTGGTGTGGAATGTGGTGTGGAATGTGTGTGGAATGTGTGTGGATTGTGGTGTGTGGAATGTGGTGTGTGGAATGTGGAGTGTGTGTGGAATGTGGTGTGTGGAATGTGTGTGGAATGTGGTGTGGAATGTGGTGTGGAATGTGGTGTGGAATGTGGTTTGGAATGTGGTGTGTGGAATGTGTGTGGAATGTGTGTGGAATTTGGTGTGTGGAATGTGTGTGGAATGTTGTGTGTGGAATGTGGTGTGTGGAATGTGTGAAATGTGGTGTGTGTTGAATGTGGTGTGTGGAATGTGGTGTGTGTGGTGTGTGTTGAATGTGTGTGGAATGTGGTGTGTGGAATGTGTGTGGAATGTGGTGTTTGGAATGAATGTGGAATGTGTGTGGAATGTGGGTGGAATGTGGTGTGTGGAATGAGGTGTGTGGAATGAGGTGTGTGGAATGTGTGTGGAATGTGGTGTGTGGAATGTGGTGTGTGGAATGTGGTGTGTGGAATGTGGTGTGTGTGGAATGTGGTGTGTGGAATGTGGTGTGTGTGGAATGTGGAATGTGTGTGGAATGTGGTGTGTTTCGATGGCCCTCCAGCCGTCCCCGGATGCCTGGTATCGATCGCCCTCCGGCCTCCCTGGGCGCTGGCACCACCTTCCTGCTGGGTGTCTGGACACCTTCATCCCGGCTCCTCTGACCCCCAGGCGCGAGGGTCCGGACATCAAAGGACTCCAGCCCTATATCTGGGCCAGCCCTGAATTAGGACTTGAGTTGTATCTTGGAGTCGAAGCCCTGCTGACCTTGTCGCGGCTGATCCCGATCCGAACTCATGCACCTGGAACCTTCGAGGCCCTGCTGACGCTGTCGCGGCCTGACCAAGCTGAACCACCTTCGAGGCCCTGCTGAAGCTGTCACGGCCTGACCAAGCTGAACCACCTCTGAGGCCCTGCTGACGCTGTCGCGGCCTGACCAAGCTGAACCACCTGCGAGGCCCTGCTGACGCTGTCGCGGCCTGACCAAGCTGAACCACCTGCGAGGCCCTGCTGACGCTGTCGCGGCCTGACCAAGCTGAACCACCTTCGAGGCCCTGCTGACGCTGTCGCGCCCTGACCAAGCTGAACCACCTGCGAGGCCCTGCTGACGCTGTCGCGGCCTGAACCACGCTGAACTATACCGAGGCCCTGCTGACGCTGTCGTGGCCTGACCCCTTGAACTATCAACGCACCAGTTGGTGCCAAGACTGCCCCGCTACCCCCCTCTTTCCCGAAGCCAAGACTTTACGGATCCCCCGATCCCTGTGTCACAATCTTACGAGAGCGTGCCTTCATTTCTTATATAAAGATTCTTGAGAATATCCCTGCGTGTGGTGTCCGTCTGTGGTAGGGTGATTGCTCAACTGTACGATCGTAGGAAGGAGCCTCGCCAAGGAGGCCTCCCTACGGCGCTCGGCCTCTTCTATAGAGAGAGGTGGGTCTCGGGGCGGGCAGTCAGACATCTTCTGTCCCCCCTGGGATCGCCTTTCCAACATTGGTGGCAAGCGACGGGATCCGAGCTCGCACAAATCGTACAGCGAGTAACTCGCCACTACTAACAGAGACACACACCAACCATGAATACTAAGGAAGCCGGAACGACCACAGAATTCCAGATGGAACGATTAGAGGAATACACCCATAAAGAACTCAAACAATTCTGCAAAGCCCTGGGTATCGCTACCACCGGACTAAGCACAAAAGACGATTTTAAAGAAGCGCTGCAAACATGGGTGGAGACCGGAGCGACTCCACCCCAAACTGATGATGACATTGTCCTATAAGTACCCCTGAGTACAGGCATAACCCCAGTAGAAGAGAGAACCGCCAACAGAGAACCGGGCCTCTCCCACGAAGACGCCCGGGAGCGAGAGAGGAGTCGGCTCCATGAACTAGAGCTCGCCCGACTCCGGCTGGATGGAGAACTTCAATTAGCAGAAAAGAAAATGGCCATTGAGCAACTACGATTAGAGGGAGATCTGGAAGAGAGGCGGAGACAAAGGGAGTTGGAAGAAAAAAAACTCACGTACGAACACGAGCGTGGCCTCAAAGAACTAGAGATCAAACCCAAGATCGAAGGGGCTGGTGCAGCGGTGAACCGGGACCCTCCTTCTCCTGCCGACCCGAAGGTCCACATTCCCAAGGACATCGTCAAGGAATATTACAAGAATGACGATATCCAGCAATGGTTCAAGGCGTATGAAGTTGCCATGACCGCGCACCGCATCCCGCGAAAAGATTGGGGTGCCAGCTTATGGGGGAGATTTGTCAGCGAAGGAAGAGACACCCTGCTAGAGCTGGCCGAGGACGTGATGTCCTCCTATGACCACATGAAGGACGCCCTGCTCACCCGGTATGGCCTCACCCCGAGATGTACCGACAGAGGTTCAGAGATTGCAAAAAGATCCCCGGTACCACCTGGGTGGAGTACGTAAACTTTTAAAGCCGGGCCCTGGAAGGATGGATCAAGGGCAGCAAAGTGTCCACCTACCAGCAGCTGTTCGACCTCATCGTTTGGGAGCACCTCTCCAACAACTGCTTTGTCGAGCTCAGACAACATCTCCTCGACAGCAAGCTGACTGAGCCCCGAAGACTCGCCGTCGAGGCCGATCGATGGGTGAGCACCCGGGTCCCCCGGACCCCGATAGAAGAACCGGGACGGAACGGCCAGGGGCACCCCCGCCAGCGTGGCAGCGGAGGAGGCCAGAACAGGAGCCGGGACTTTCCACCAGCCCCGGGACGGAGTCCCCCGCAGGGGTCCCCCCCAGAATAACACTTAGCCATCCCTGATCAGAAGAGGGACCCCTCCCGCACGGCCGGGCCCCGCCCGAACATTACGTGCCACAGATGCCAGCGGCCCGGTCACTATGCCAGTGACCCCCTCTGCCCCATGAACCAGCGTCCCGGCACCACCGGGCCTCCGACCCGCTGTTCGCTGCTGCAGCCTTGGGAGAAGGGGGAGAAGAAGACGAAGAGATCTACAATGAAGATCAAACCGAGTATGAACCGGCCGCCATGGTCCTAGCCTGCCTGGGCGAAAGAGACATGGTCCCCCAAGCCCCGCTACCGAGCAACACTCAAAAATACCATCAGTGGGTCCACATCAATGGACGACGGACCGAAGCCCTCCGAGACACGGGAGCCAGTGTGACGGCCGTCCGCTGCCACTTGGTGACCCCCGAATAGATCATACCAAACGTGCGATGCCCCGTGCGGGCCGCCGACAACTCCGAGACTCTGTGTCAGATGGCCCGAATCCCCTTCGAGTGGGGGGGGTGTCGGGCACCCTCAAGGTGACCGTCCGGGACGACGCCCCCGTGGACTGCCTCCTCGGAAACGACCTCGAGAGCTCTCCCTGGGCCCAAGTCGAGCGGAGAGAACATCTAGGAATGATGGGACTACCAGAGTGGGTCTGCGCTACGACCCGATCTATGACTGCCGTGCCTCGGCGGCAACCGAGGCCACCCCGACGGAAGAGCCAGAGTGGCCTGCGCCACCACCGGCCGCAGTCGATGAAGAATCCGAGCCCGAGCCATCGGAACACGACCGGGAAGGCAGCACCGAACTCAGCGCCATACCCGAACTAGCCCAATGGCACCAGGAGGGTGGTCCCACCCGAGAGCAATTCCGGCAGGAACAGAAGGCCTGCCCCTCCCTCGAGGGGACCCGGCAGCAAGCCACAGCCCAAGCTGCCGGGGACTCCTCGGGGTCCCACTGGGTCTACTGGGACCACGACCTCCTATACAGTGAACAGAAAATTGCAGAGCTGGGGGCCAGCCGGGTGTTGGTGGTCCCCCTACGATTCAGAGACTTTCTCTTGAACCTGGCCCAAGATGTGCCCCTCGCCGGGCACCTGGGGCAGGACAAAACTTACAGCCGCCTGGTGACCCATTTTTACTGCCCGAAAATGCGCAACGATGTGCATAACCATTGCCGCACCTGCCCGACATGCCAAGCCAGCGGAAAGAGCGGGGGGAAGGTGAAGGCCCCGCTCCAACCCTTTCCAGTAGTGACCACCCCCTTCGAGCGAGTAGGGATCGACATTGTGGGGCCCCTGGACCCTCGAACCTCGCAAGGGCATCGCTTCATCCTCGTCCTGGTGGATCATGCCACCCGCTATCCCAAAGCCATCCCCCTCCGAACCATAACGGCTCCCGTGGTGGGCCGAGCACTGATGGGGATCTTCTCCAGGGTGGGGTTCCCCCGAGAGGTCGTGAGCGACCGGGGCACAAACTTTATATCGAGGTATATGCGGTCCCTGTGGCAACAGTGCGGGGTCACGTATAAGTTCACCACCCCATATCACCCCCAAGGGAATGGACTGGTGGAGCGGTTTAACCGGACACTCAAGGGGATGATCCAGGGCCTAGAAGAGCCCCTCCGCCGCAAATGGGACATCCTAATGCCCTGCCTCTTGTTCGCCTATCGGGAGGTACCACAGAAGTACCTCCTGATGTGGTGTGTGGAATGTGTGTGGAATGTGGTGTGTGGAATGTGTGTGGAATGTGGTGTGTGGAATGTGTGTGGAATGTAGTGTGTGTGTGGTGTAGTGTGTGGAATGTGTGTGGTGTGTGGAATGTGGTGTTTGGAATGTGTGTGGAATGTGGTGTGTGGAATGTGGAATGTGTGTGGAATGTGTGTGGAACGTGGTGTGTGGAATGTGGTGTGTGGAATGTGGTGTGTGGAATGTGGTGTGTGGAATGTATGTGGAATGTGGTGTGGAATGTGTGTGGAATATGTGTGGAATGTGGTGTGTGCGGAATGTGTCTGGAATGTGGTGTGTGTGGAATGTGTGTAGGATGTGTGTGGAATAAGGTGTGTGTGGAATGTGGTGTGTGGAATGTGTGTGGAATGTGGTGTGTGGAATGTGGTGTGTGGAATATGGTGTGTGGAATGTGGTGTGTGTGGAATATGGAATGTGGTGTGTGTGGAATGTGTGTGGAATGTGGTGTGTGGAATGTGGTGTGTGGAATGTGTGTGGAATGCGGTGTGGAATGTGTGTGGAATGTGGAATGTGTGTGGAATGTGGAATGTGTGTGGAATGTGGTGTGTGGAATGTGTGTGGAATGTGGTGTGTGGAATGTGGTGTGTGGAATGTGGAATGTGTGTGGAATGTGGTGTGTGGAATGTGTGTGGAATGTGTGTGGAATGTGGTGTGTGGAATGTGTGTGGAATGTGGTGTGTGGAATGTGGTGTGTGGAATGCGTGTGGAATGTGGTGTGTGGAATGTGGTGTGTGGAATGTGTGTGGAATGTAGTGTGTGGTGTGTTGTGTGTGGAAGGTGTGTGGTGTGTGGTGTGCGGAATGTGGTGTGTGGAATGTGTGTGGAATGTGTGTGGTGTGTGGAATGTGGTGTGTGGAATGTGTGCGGAATGTGGTGTGTGGAATGTGGTGTGTGGAATGTGAAATGTATGTGGAATGTGGTGTGTGCAATGTGTGTGGAATATGTGTGGAATGTGGTGTGTGCGGAATGTGTCTGGAATGTGGTGTGTGTGGAATGTGTGTAGGATGTGTGTGGAATGTGGTGTGTGTGGAATGTGGTGTGTGTGGAATATGGTGTGTGTGGAATATGGTGTGTGGAATGTGGTGTGTGGAATGTGGTGTGTGGAATGTGGTGTGTGGAATGTGGTGTGTGTGGAATGTGGAATGTGGTGTGTGTGGAATGTGTGTAGAATGTGAGTGGAATGTGGTGTGTGGAATGTGGAATGTGTGTGGAATGTGGAATGTGTGTGGAATGTGGTGTGTGGAATGTGTGTGGAATGTGGTGTGTGGGATGTGTGTGGAATGTGGTGTGTGGAATGTGTGTGGAATGTGTGTGGAATGTGTGTGGAATGTGGTGTGTGGAATGTGGTGTGTGGAATGTGTATGGAATGTGTGTGGAATGTAGTGTGTGTGGTGTGTTGTGTGTGGAAGGTGTGTGGTGTGTGGAATGTGGTGTGTGGAATGTGTGTGGAATGTGTGTGGTGTGTGGAATGTGTGTGGAATGTGGTGCGTGGAATGTGAAATGTGTGTGGAATGTGGTGTGTGGAATGTGAAATGTATGTGGAATGTGGTGTGTGCAATGTGTGTGGAATGTTTGTGGTGTGTGGAATGTGTGGTGTGTGGAATGTGGTGTGTGGAATGTGGAGTGTGGAACGTGGTGTGTGGAATGTGTGTGGAATGCGGTGTGTGGAATGTGTGTGGAATGTGGAATGTGTGTGGAATGTGGTGTGTGGAATGTGTGTGGAATGTGGTGTGTGGAATGTGTGTGGAATGCGGTGTGTGGAATGTGGAATGTGTGTGGAATGTGGAATGTGTGTGGAATGTGTGTGGAATGTGGTGTGTGGAATGTGTGTGGAATGTGGTGTGTGTGGAATGTGGTGTGTGGAATGTGTGTGGAATGTGTGTGGAATGTGTGTGGAACGTGATGTGTGGAATGTGGTGTGTGGAATGTGGTGTGTGTGGAATGTGGTGTGTGTGGAATGTGTGTGGAATGTGTGTGGAATGCGGTATGTGGAATGTGGTGTGTGGAATGTGGTGTGTGGAATGTGGTGTGTGGAATGTGGTGTGTGTGGAATGTGGAATGTGTGTGGAATGTGTGTGGAATGTGTGTGGAATGTGGTGTGTGGAATGTGGAATGTGTGTGGAATGTGGAATGTGTGTGGAATGTGGAATGTGTGTGGAATGTGTGTGGAATGTGTGTGGAATGTGGTGTGTGGGATGTGTGTGGAGTGTGGGATGTGTGTGGAATGTGGTGTGTGGAATGTGTGTGGAATGTGTGTGGAATGTGGTGTGTGGAATGTGGTGTGTGGAATGTGGTGTGTGGAATGTGGTGTGTGGAATGTGTGTGGAATGTGTGTGGAATGTAGTGTGTGTGGTGTGTTGTGTGTGGAAGGTGTGTGGTGTGTGGAATGTGGTGTGTGGAATGTGTGTGGTGTGTGGAATGTGTGTGGAATGTGGTGTGTGGAATGTGGAATGTGTGTGGAATGTGGTGTGTGGAATGTGAAATGTATGTGGAATGTGGTGTGTGCAATGTGTTTGGAATGTTTGTAGTGTGTGGAATGTGTGGTGTGTGGAATGTGGTGTGTGGAATGTGGAGTGTGGAATGTGGTGTGTGGAATGTGTGTGGAATGCGGTGTGTGGAATGTGTGTGGAATGTGGAATGTGTGTGGAATGTGGTGTGTGGAATGTGTGTGGAATGTGGTGTGTGGAATGTGTGTGGAATGCGGTGTGTGGAATGTGGAATGTGTGTGGAATGTGGAATGTGTGTGGAATGTGTGTGGAATGTGGTGTGTGGAATGTGTGTGGAATGTGGTGTGTGTGGAATGTGGTGTGTGGAATGTGTGTGGAATGTGTGTGGAATGTGATGTGTGGAATGTGGTGTGTGGAATGTGGTGTGTGTGGAACGTGGATTGTGGTGTGTGTGGAATATGTGTGGAATGTGTGTGGAATGCGGTATGTGGAATGTGTGTGGAATGCGGTGTGTGGAATGTGGAATGTGTGTGGAATGTGGTGTGTGGAATGTGTGTGGAATGTGTGTGGAATGTGTGTGGAATGTGGTGTGTGGAATGTGGTGTGTGGATTGTGTGTGTGGAATGTGGTGTGTGGAATGTGTGTAGAATGTGTGTGGAATGTGGTGTGTGTGGAATGTGGTGTGTGGAATGTGTGTGGAATGTGTGTGGAATGTGGTGTGTGGAATGTGGTGTGTGTGGAATGTGGTGTGTGGAATGTGGTGTGTGGAATGTGTGTGAAATGTGGTGTGTGGAATGTGTGTGGAATGCAGTGTGTTGAATGTTTGTGGAATGTGTGTGGAATGCAGTGTGTTGAATGTTTGTGGAATGTGGAATGTGTGTTGAATGTGTGTTGAATGTGGTGTGTGGAATGTGTGTGGAATGTGGTGTGTGGAATGTGTGTGGAATGTGGTGTGTGGAATGTGGTGTGTGGAATGTGGTGTGTGGAATGTGTGTGGAATGTGGTGTGTGTGGAATGTGGTGGTGGAATGTGTGTGGAATGTGTGTGGAATGTGGTCTGTGGAATGTGGTGTGTGGAATGTGGTGTGTGTGAATGTGGAATGTGGTGTGTGTGGAATGTGTGTGGAATGTGGTGTGTGGCATGTGTGTGAAATGTGGTGTGTGGAATGTGTGTGGAATGCAGTGTGTGGAATGTTTGTGGAATGTGGAATGTGTGTTGAATGTGTGTTGAATGTGGTGTGTGGAATGTGTGTGGAATGTGGTGTGTGGAATGTGTGTGAAATGTGGTGTGTGGAATGTGTGTGGTGTGTGGAATGTAGTGTGTGGAATGTAGTGTGTGTGGTGTGTTGTGTGTGGTGTGTGTGTGTGGAATGTGGTGTGTGGAATGTGTGTGGAATGTGGTGTGTGGAATGTGTGTGGTGTGTGGAATGTGTGTGGAATGTGGTGTGTGGAATGTGGAATGTGTGTGGAATGTGGTGTGTGGAATGTGAAATGTATGTGGAATGTGGTGTGTGCAATGTGTTTGGAATGTTTGTAGTGTGTGGAATGTGTGGTGTGTGGAATGTGGTGTGTGGAATGTGGAGTGTGGAATGTGGTGTGTGGAATGTGTGTGGAATGCGGTGTGTGGAATGTGTGTGGAATGTGGAATGTGTGTGGAATGTGGTGTGTGGAATGTGTGTGGAATGTGGTGTGTGGAATGTGTGTGGAATGCGGTGTGTGGAATGTGGAATGTGTGTGGAATGTGGAATGTGTGTGGAATGTGTGTGGAATGTGGTGTGTGGAATGTGTGTGGAATGTGGTGTGTGGAATGTGTGTGGAATGTGTGTGGAATGTGATGTGTGGAATGTGGTGTGTGGAATGTGGTGTGTGTGGAACGTGGATTGTGGTGTGTGTGGAATATGTGTGGAATGTGTGTGGAATGCGGTATGTGGAATGTGTGTGGAATGCGGTGTGTGGAATGTGGAATGTGTGTGGAATGTGGTGTGTGGAATGTGTGTGGAATGTGTGTGGAATGTGTGTGGAATGTGGTGTGTGGAATGTGGTGTGTGGATTGTGTGTGTGGAATGTGGTGTGTGGAATGTGTGTAGAATGTGTGTGGAATGTGGTGTGTGTGGAATGTGGTGTGTGGAATGTGTGTGGAATGTGTGTGGAATGTGGTGTGTGGAATGTGGTGTGTGTGGAATGTGGTGTGTGGAATGTGGTGTGTGGAATGTGTGTGAAATGTGGTGTGTGGAATGTGTGTGGAATGCAGTGTGTTGAATGTTTGTGGAATGTGTGTGGAATGCAGTGTGTTGAATGTTTGTGGAATGTGGAATGTGTGTTGAATGTGTGTTGAATGTGGTGTGTGGAATGTGTGTGGAATGTGGTGTGTGGAATGTGTGTGGAATGTGGTGTGTGGAATGTGGTGTGTGGAATGTGGTGTGTGGAATGTGTGTGGAATGTGGTGTGTGTGGAATGTGGTGGTGGAATGTGTGTGTGTGGAATGTGTGTGGAATGTGGTCTGTGGAATGTGGTGTGTGGAATGTGGTGTGTGTGAATGTGGAATGTGGTGTGTGTGGAATGTGTGTGGAATGTGGTGTGTGGCATGTGTGTGAAATGTGGTGTGTGGAATGTGTGTGGAATGCAGTGTGTGGAATGTTTGTGGAATGTGGAATGTGTGTTGAATGTGTGTTGAATGTGGTGTGTGGAATGTGTGTGGAATGTGGTGTGTGGAATGTGTGTGAAATGTGGTGTGTGGAATGTGTGTGGTGTGTGGAATGTAGTGTGTGGAATGTAGTGTGTGTGGTGTGTTGTGTGTGGTGTGTGTGTGTGGAATGTGGTGTGTGGAATGTGTGTGGAATGTGGTGTGTGGAATGTGGAATGTGTGTGGAATGTGTATGGAATGTGTGTGGAATGTGTATGGAATGTGGTGTGTGGAATGTGTGTGGAACGTGGTGTGTGGAATGTGTGTGGAATGTGTGTGGAATGTGGTGTGTGGAATGTGTGTGGAATGTAGTGTGTGTGGTGTAGTGTGTGGAATGTGTGTGGTGTGTGGAATCTGGTGTTTGGAATGTGTGTGGAATGTGGTGTGTGGAATGTGGAATGTGTGTGGAACGTGGTGTGTGGAACGTGGTGTGTGGAATGTGGTGTATGGAATGTGGTGTGTGGAATGTATGTGGAATGTGGTGTGGAATGTGTGTGGAATGTGTGTGGAATATGTGTGGAATGTGGTGTGTGCGGAATGTGTCTGGAATGTGGTGTGTGTGGAATGTGTGTAGGATGTGTGTGGAATGCGGTGTGTGTGGAATGTGGTGTGTGGAATGTGTGTGGAATGTGTGTGGAATGTGGTGTGTGGAATGTGGTGTGTGGAATGTGGAATGTGTGTGGAATGTGGTGTGTGGAATGTGTGTGGAATGTGGTGTGTGGAATGTGTGTGGAATGTGGTGTGTGGAATGTGTGTGGAATGTGGTGTGTGGAATGTGTGTGGAATGTAGTGTGTGTGGTGTGTTGTGTGTGGAAGGTGTGTGGTGTGTGGTGTGTGGAATGTGGTGTGTGGAATGTGTGTGGTGTGTGGAATGTGGTGTGTGGAATGTGTGTGGAATGTGGTGTGTGGAATGTGAAATGTATGTGGAATGTGGTGTGTGCAATGTGTGTGGAATGTGGTGTGTGGAATGTGTGTGGAATGTGGTGTGTGGAATGTGTGTGGAATGTGGTGTGTGGAATGTGTGTGGAATGTAGTGTGTGTGGTGTGTTGTGTGTGGAAGGTGTGTGGTGTGTGGTGTGTGGAATGTGGTGTGTGCAATGTGTGTGGAATGTGGAATGTGGTGTGTGGAATGTGGAGTGTGGAACGTGGTGTGTGGAATGTGGTGTGTGGAGTGTGGTGGGTGTGGAACGTGGTGTGTGTGGAATGTGTGTGGAATGCGGTGTGTGGAATGTGTGTGGAATGTGGTGTGTGGAATGTATGTGTGGAATGCGGTGTGTGGAATGTGGAATGTGTGTGGAATGTGTGTGGAATATGTGTGGAATGTGTCTGGAATGTGGTGTGTGTGGAATGTGTGTAGGATGCGTGTGGAATGTGGTGTGTGTGAAATGTGGTGTGTGTGGAATATGGTGTGTGGAATGTGGTGTGTGGAATGTGGTGTGTGGAATGTGGTGTGTGGAATGTGGTGTGTGGAATGTGGTGTGTGTGGAATGTGGAATGTGGTGTGTGTGGAATGTGTGTCGAATGTGTGTGGAATGTGAGTGGAATGTGGTGTGTGGAATGTGGAATGTGTGTGGAATGTGGAATGTGTGTGGAATGTGGTGTGTGGAATGTGTGTGGAATGTGTGTGGAATGTGGTGTGTGGGATGTGTGTGGAATGTGGTGTGTGGAATGTGTGTGGAATGTGGTGTGTGGAATGTGGTGTGTGGAATGTGTGTGGAATGTGTGTGGAATGTAGTGTGTGTGGTGTGTTGTGTGTGGAAGGTGTGTGGTGTGTGGAATGTGGTGTGTGGAATGTGTGTGGAATGTGTGTGGTGTGTGGAATGTGTGTGGAATGTGGTGCGTTGAATGTGAAATGTGTGTGGAATGTGGTGTGTGGAATGTGAAATGTATGTGGAATGTGGTGTGTGCAATGTGTGTGGAATGTTTGTGGTGTGTGGAATGTGTGGTGTGTGGAATGTGGTGTGTGGAATGTGGAGTGTGGAACGTGGTGTGTGGAATGTGTGTGGAATGCGGTGTGTGGAATGTGTGTGGAATGTGGAATGTGTGTGGAATGTGGTGTGTGGAATGTGGTGTGTGGAATGTGTGTGGAATGTGGTGTGTGGGATGTGTGTGGAATGTGGTGTGTGGAATGTGTGTGGAATGTGGTGTGTGGGATGTGTGTGGAATGCGGTGTGTGGAATGTGGAATGTGTGTGGAATGTGGAATGTGTGTGGAATGTGTGTGGAATGTGGTGTGTGGAATGTGTGTGGAATGTGGTGTGTGTGGAATGTGGTGTGTGGAATGTGGTGTGTGGAATGTGGTGTATGTGGAATGTGGTGTGTGTGGAATGTGTGTGGAATGTGTGTGGAATGTGTGTGGAATGCGGTATGTGGAATGTGTGTGGAATGTGGTGTGTGGAATGTGGTGTGTGGAATGTGGTGTGTGTGGAATGTGGAATGTGGTGTGTGTGGAATGTGTGTGGAATGTGTGTGGAATGTGGTGTGTGGAATGTGTGTGGAATGTGGAATGTGTGTGGAATGTGGAATGTGTGTGGAATGTGTGTGGAATGTGTGTGGAATGTGGTGTGTGGGATGTGTGTGGAATGTGGTGTGTGGAATGTGTGTGGAATGTGGTGTGTGGAATGTGTGTGGAATGTGGTGTGTGGAATGTGGTGTGTGGAATGTGTGTGGAATGTAGTGTGTGTGGTGTGTTGTGTGTGGAAGGTGTGTGGTGTGTGGAATGTGGTGTGTGGAATGTGTGTGGAATGTGTGTGGTGTGTGGAATGTGTGTGGAATGTGGTGTGTGGAATGTGGAATGTGTGTGGAATGTGGTGTGTGGAATGTGAAATGTATGTGGAATGTGGTGTGTGCAATGTGTGTGGAATGTTTGTAGTGTGTGGAATGTGTGGTGTGTGGAATGTGGTGTGTGGAATGTGGAGTGTGGAACGTGGTGTGTGGAATGTGTGTGGAATGCGGTGTGTGGAATGTGTGTGGAATGTGGAATGTGTGTGGAATGTGGTGTGTGGAATGTGTGTGGAATGTGGTGTGTGGAATGTGTGTGGAATGCGGTGTGTGGAATGTGGAATGTGTGTGGAATGTGTGTGGAATGTGGTGTGTGGAATGTAGTGTGGAATGTAGTGTGTGTGGTGTAGTGTGTGGAATGTGTGTGGTGTGTGGAATGTGGTGTTTGGAATGTGTGTGGAATGTGGTGTGTGGAATGTGGAATGTGTGTGCAACGTGGTGTGTGGAATGTGGTGTGTGGAATGTGGTGTGTGGAATGTGGTGTGTGGAATGTATGTGGAATGTGGTGTGGAATGTGTGTGGAATGTGTGTGGAATATGTGTGGAATGTGGTGTGTGCGGAATGTGTCTGGAATGTGGTGTGTGTGGAATGTGTGTAGGATGTGTGTGGAATGCGGTGTGTGTGGAATGTGGTGTGTGGAATGTGTGTGGAATGTGGTGTGTGGAATGTGGTGTGTGGAATGTGGTGTGTGTGGAATATGGAATGTGGTGAGTGTGGAATGTGTGTTGAATGTGTGTGGAATGTGGTGTGTGGAATGTGTGTGGAATGTGGTGTGGAATGTGTGTGGAATGTGGAATGTGTGTGGAATGTGGAATGTGTGTGGAATGTGGTGTGTGGAATGTGTGTGGAATGTGTTTGGAATGTGGTGTGTGGAATGTGGTGTGTGGAATGTGGAATGTGTGTGGAATGTGGTGTGTGGAATGTGTGTGGAATGTGTGTGGAATGTGTGTGGAATGTGGTGTGTGGAATGTGTGTGGAATGTGGTGTGTGGAATGTGTGTGGAATGTGGTATGTGGAATGTGTGTGAAATGTGGTGTGTGGAATGTGTGTGGAATGCAGTGTGTGGAATGTTTGTGGAATGTGGAATGTGTGTTGAATGTGTGTTGAATGTGGTGTGTGGTATGTGTGTGGAATGTGGTGTGTGGAATGTGTGTGGAATGTGGTGTGTGGAATGTGTGTGGTGTGTGGAATGTGTGTGGTGTGTGGAATGTGGTGTGTGGGATGTAGTGTGTGTGGTGTGTTGTGTATGGTGTGTGTGTGGAATGTGGTGTGTGGAATGTGTGTGGAATGTGGTGTGTGGAATGTGTGTGCAATGTGTATGGAATGTGTGTGGAATGTGGTGTTTAGAATGTGGTGTGTGGAAGTTATGTGGAATGTGGTGTGGAATGTGTGTGGAATGTGTGTGGAATATGTGTGGAATGTGGTGTGTGCGGAATGTGTCTGGAATGTGGTGTGTGTGGAATGTGTGTAGGATGTGTGTGGAATGCGGTGTGTGTGGAATGTGGTGTGTGGAATGTGTGTGGAACGTGGTGTGTGGAATGTGGTGTGTGGAATGTGGTGTGTGGAAGTTATGTGGAATGTGGTGTGGAATGTGTGTGGAATGTGTGTGGAATATGTGTGGAATGTGGTGTGTGCGGAATGTGTCTGGAATGTGGTGTGTGTGGAATGTGTGTAGGATGGGTGTGGAATGCGGTGTGTGTGGAATGTGGTGTGTGGAATGTGTGTGGAATGTGGTGTGTGGAATGTGGTGTGTGGAATGTGGTGTGTGTGGAATATGGAATGTGGTGTTTGTGGAATGTGTGTGGAATGTGTGTGGAATGTGGTGTGTGGAATGTGTGTGGAATGCGGTGTGGAATGTGGTGTGGAATGTGGAATATGTGTGGAATGTGGAATGTGTGTGGAATGTGTGTGGAATGTGGTGTGTGGAATGTGTGTGGAATGTGGTGTGTGGAATGTGGTGTGTGGGATGTGGTGTGTGGAATGTGGAATGTGGTGTGTGGAATGTGGAATGTGTGTGGAATGTGGTGTGTGGAATGTGTGTGGAATGTGTGTGGAATGTGGTGTGTGGAATGTGTGTGGAATGTGGTGTGTGGAATGTGGTGTGTGGAATGTGTGTGGAATGTGTGTGGAATGTAGTGTGTGTGGTGTGTTGTGTGTGGAAGGTGTGTGGTGTGTGGAATGTGGTGTGTGGAATGTGTGTGGTGTGTGGAATGTGTGTGGAATGTGGTGTGTGGAATGTGGAATGTGTGTGGAATGTGGTGTGTGGGTTGTGGAATGTATGTGGAATGTGGTGTGTGCAATGTGTGTGGAATGTTTGTGGAATGTGGTGTGTGTGGTGTGTGGAATGTGGAATGTGGTGTGTGGAATGTGGTGTGTGGAATGTGGTGTGTGGAATGTGGTGTGTGGAACGTGGTGTGTGGAATGTGTGTGGAATGCGGTGTGGAATGTGTGTGGAATGTGGAATGTGTGTGGAATGTGGAATGTGTGTGGAATGTGTGTGGAATGTGGTGTGTGGAATGTGGAATGTGTGTGGAATGTGGTGTGTGGAATGTGGAATGTATGTGGAATGTGGTGTGTGCAATGTGTGTGGAATGTTTGTGGAATGTGGTGTGTGGAATGTGTGTGGAATGTGTGTGGAATGTGGTGTGTGGAATGTGTGTGGAATGCGGTGTGGAATGTGTGTGGAATGTGGAATGTGTGTGGAATGTGGAATGTGTGTGGAATGTGGTGTGTGGAATGTGTGTGGAATGTGGTGTGTGGAATGTGGTGTGTGGAATGTGGAATGTGTGTGGAATGTGGTGTGTGGAATGTGTGTGGAATGTGGTGTGTGGAATGTGTGTGAAATGTGGTGTGTGGAATGTGTGTGGAATGCAGTGTGTGGAATGTTTGTGGAATGTGGAATGTGTGTTGAATGTGTGTTGAATGTGGTGTGTGGTATGTGTGTGGAATGTGGTGTGTGGAATGTGTGTGGAATGTGGTGTGTGGAATGTGTGTGGTGTGTGGAATGTGGTGTGTGGAATGTAGTGTGTGTGGTGTGTTGTGTATGGTGTGTGTGTGGAATGTGGTGTGTGTGTGGAATGTGGTGTGTGGAAAGTGTGTGGAATGTGGTGTGTGGAATGTGGAATGTGTGTGCAATGTGTATGGAATGTGTGTGGAATGTGGTGTTTGGAATGTGGTGTGTGGAATGTGGTGTGTGGAATGTGTGTGGAATGTGTGTGGAATGTGGTGTGTGGAATGTGGTGTGTGGAATGTGTGTTGAATGTGGTGTGTGGAATGTGTGTGGAATGTAGTGTGTGTGTGGTGTAGTGAGTGGAATGTGTGTGGTGTGTGGAATGTGGTGTTTGGAATGTGTGTGGAATGTGGTGTGTGGAATGTGGAATGTGTGTGGAATGTGTGTGGAACGTGGTGTGTGGAATGTGGTGTGTGGAATGTGGTGTGTGGAAGTTATGTGGAATGTGGTGTGGAATGTGTGTGGAATGTGTGTGGAATGTGGTGTGTGCGGAATGTGTCTGGAATGTGGTGTGTGTGGAATGTGTGTAGGATGTGTGTGGAATGCGGTGTGTGTGGAATGTGGTGTGTGGAATGTGTGTGGAATGTGGTGTGGGGAATGTGGTGTATGGAATGTGGTGTGTGTGGAATATGGAATGTGGTGTTTGTGGAATGTGTGTGGAATGTGTGTGGAATGTGGTGTGTGGAATGTGTGTGGAATGCAGTGTGGAATGTGTGTGGAATGTGGAATATGTGTGGAATGTGGAATGTGTGTGGAATGTGTGTGGAATGTGGTGTGTGGAATGTGGTGTGTGAAATGTGGAATGTGTGTGGAATGTGGTGTGTGGAATGTGTGTGGAATGTGTGTGGAATGTGGTGTGTGGAATGTGTGTGGAATGTGGTGTGTGGAATGTATGTGGAATGTGGTGTGTGGAATGTGTGTGGAATGTGGTGTGTGGAATGTGTGTGGAATGTAGTGTGTGTGGTGTGTTGTGTGTGGAAGGTGTGTGGTGTGTGGAATGTGGTGTGTGGAATGTGTGTGGAATGTGTGTGGAATGTGTGTGGTGTGTGGAATGTGTGTGGAATGTGGTGTGTGGAATGTGGAATGTGTGTGGAATGTGTGTGGAATGTGGTGTGTGGGTTGTGGAATGTATGTGGAATGTGGTGTGTGCAATGTGTGTAGAATGTTTGTGGAATGTGGTGTGTGTGGTGTGTGGAATGTGGAATGTGGAATGTGGTGTGTGGAATGTGGTGTGTGGAATGTGGTGTGTGGAACGTGGTGTGTGGTGTGTGGAATGTGGTGTGTGTGGAATGTGTGTGGAATGCGGTGTGTGGAATGTGGTGTGTGGAATGTGTGTGGAATGCGGTGTGTGGAATGTGGAATGTGTGTGGAATGTGTGTGGAATATGTGTGGAATGTGGTGTGTGCGGAATGTGTCTGGAATGTGGTGTGTGTGGAATGTGTGTAGGATGTGTGTGGAATGTGGTGTGTGTGGAATGTGGTGTGTGGGATGTGTGTGGAATGTGGTGTGTGGAATGTGGTGTGTGGAATGTGGTGTGTGGAATGTGGTGTGTGTGGAATGTGGAATGTGGTGTGTGTGGAATGTGTGTGGAATGTGTGTGGAATGTGTGTGGAATGTGGTGTGTGGAATGTGGTGTGTGGAATGTGGAATGTGTGTGGAATGTGTGTGGAATGTGGTGTGTGGAATGTGTGTGGAATGTGGTGTGTGGGATGTGTGTGGAATGTGTGTGGAATGTGGTGTGTGGAATGTGTGTGGAATGTGGTGTGTGGAATGTAGTGTGTGTGGTGTGTTGTGTGTGGAAGGTGTGTGGTGTGTGGAATGTGGTGTGTGGAATGTGTGTGGAATGTGGTGTGTGGAATGTGGAATGTGTGTGGAATGTGGGGAGAGGTGTGGCGCCGCGGCCAGGGCGACTGACGCTGGAATCTGGGGACCACGGTACGATCCCCGGCCCCGGCGGCAGGTTAGCCCAGCACCATGTGACTCTGGGCAATAGCTCGCTTAATCTTCCCGACGGCCCCCCAGCGCCTAGAGACCCTTACGGGTGATTGTGCGCTTTACAAATGTGGACTTTGGACTTTGGAATGTGGTGTGTGGAATGTGAAATGTATGTGGAATGTGGTGTGTGCAATGTGTGTGGAATGCGGTGTGCAATGTGTGTGGAATGCGGTGTGGAATGTGTGTGGAATGTGTGTGGAATGTGGAATGTGTGTGGAATGTGGTGTGTGGAATGTGTGTGGAATGTGGTGTGTGGAATGTGGTGTGTGGAATGTGGAATGTGTGTGGAATGTGGTGTGTGGAATGTGTGTGGAATGTATGTGGAATGTGGTGTGTGGAATGTGTGTGGAATGTGGTGTGTGGAATGTGTGTGGAATGTGGTGTGTGGAATGTAGTGTGTGTGGTGTGTTGTGTGTGGAAGGTGTGTGGAATGTGGTGTGTGGAATGTGTGTGGAATGTGTGTGGTGTGTGGAATGTGTGTGGAATGTGGAATGTGTGTGGAATGTGGTGTGTGGGTTGTGGAATGTATGTGGAATGTGGTGTGTGGGTTGTGGAATGTATGTGGAATGTGGTGTGTGCAATGTGTGTGGAATGTTTGTGGAATGTGGTGTGTGTGGTGTGTGGAGTGTGGAATGTGGTGTGTGGAATGTGGTGTGTGGAATGTGGTGTGTGGAACGTGGTGTGTGGTGTGTGGAATGTGGTGTGTGTGGAATGTGTGTGGAATGCGGTGTGTGGAATGTGTGTGGAATGTGGTGTATGGAATGTGTGTGGAATGCGGTGTGTGGAATGTGGAATGTGTGTGGAATGTGTGCAGAATATGTGTGGAATGTGGTGTGTGCAGAATGTGTCTGGAATGTGGTGTGTGTGGAATGTGTGTAGGATGTGTGTGGAATGTGGTGGGTGTGGAATGTGGTGTGTGGAATGTGGTGTGTGGAATGTGGTGTGTGGAATGTGGTGTGTGGAATGTGGTGTGTGGAATGTGGTGTGTGTGGAATGTGGAATGTGGTGTGCATGGAATGTGTGTGGAATGTGTGTGGAATGTGGTGTGTGGAATGTGGTGTGTGGGATGTGTGTGGAATGTGGTGTGTGGAATGTGTGTGGAATGTGTGTGGAATGTGTGTGGAATGTGGTGTGTGGAATGTGTGTGGAATGTGGTGTGTGGAATGTAGTGTGTGTGGTGTGTTGTGTGTGGAAGGTGTGTGGTGTGTGGAATGTGGTGTGTGGAATGTGTGTGGAATGTGGTATGTGGAATGTGTGTGGAATGTGGTGTGTGGAATCTGAAATGTATGTGGAATGTGGTGTGTGCAATGTGTGTGGAATGTTTGTGGTGTGTGGAATGTGTGGTGTGTGGAATGTGGAATGTGGTGTGTGGAATGTGGAGTGTGGAACGTGGTGTGTGGAATGTGTGTGGAATGCAGTGTGTGGAATGTGTGTGGAATGTGGAATGTGTGTGGAATGTGGTGTGTGGAATGTGTGTGGAATGTGGTGTGTGGAATGTGTGTGGAATGCGGTGTGTGGAATGTGGAATGTGTGTGGAATGTGGTGTGTGGAATGTGTGTGGAATGTGGTGTGTGGAATGTGTGTGGAATGTGGTGTGTGGAATGTGGTGTGTGGAATGTGTGTGGAATGTAGTGTGTGTGGTGTGTTGTGTGTGGAAGGTGTGTGGTGTGTGGAATGTGGTGTGTGGAATGTGTGTGGAATGTGTGTGTTGTGTGGAATGTGTGTGGAATGTGGTGTGTGGAATGTGGAATGTGTGTGGAATGTGGTGTGTGGAATGTATGTGGAATGTGGTGTGTGCAATGTGTGTGGAATGTTTGTGGAATGTGGTGTGTGGAATGTGTGTGGAATGTGGTGTGTGGAATGTGTGTGGAATGCGGTGTGGAATGTGTGTGGAATGTGGAATGTGTGTGGAATGTGGAATGTGTGTGGAATGTGGTGTGTGGAATGTGTGTGGAATGTGGTGTGTGGAATGTGGTGTGTGGAATGTGGAATGTGTGTGGAATGTGGTGTGTGGAATGTGTGTGGAATGTGTGTGGAATGTGGTGTGTGGAATGTGTGTGGAATGTGGTGTGTGGAATGTGTTTGGAATGTGGTGTGTGGAATGTGTGTGGAATGTGGTGTGTGGAATGTGTGTGGTGTGTTGTGTGTGGAAGGTGTGTGGTGTGTTGAATGTGGTGTGTGGAATGTGGTGTGTGGAATGTGTGTGGTGTGTGGAATGTGTGTGGTGTGTGGAATGTGTGTGGTGTGTGGAATGTGTGTGGAATGTGGAATGTGTGTGGAATGTGGTGTGTGCAATATGTGTGGAATGTTTGTGGAATGTGGTGTGTGTGGTGTGTGGAATGTGGAATGTGGTGTGTGGAATGTGGTGTGTGGAATGTGGTGTGTGGAATGTGGTGTGTGGAACGTGGTGTGTGGAACGTGGTGTGTGGTGTGTGTGGAATGTGTGTGGAATGCGGTGTGTGGAATGTGTGTGGAATGTGGTGTGTGGAATGTGTGTGGAATGCGGTGTGTGGAATGTGGAATGTGTGTGGAATGTGTGTGGAATGTGTGTGGAATATGTGTGGAATGTGGTGTGTGCGGAATGTGTCTGGAATGTGGTGTGTGTGGAATGTGTGTAGGATGTGTGTGGAATGTGGTGTGTGTGGAATGTGGTGTGTGGAATGTGTGTGGAATGTGGTGTGTGGAATGTGGTGTGTGGAATGTGGTGTGTGGTGTGTGGAATGTGGTGTGTGTGGAATGTGGAATGTGGTGTGTGTGGAATGTGTGTGGAATGTGTGTGGAATGTGTGTGGAATGTGGAATGTGTGTGGAATGTGGTGTGTGGAATGTATGTGGTGTGTGGGATGTGTGTGGAATGTGGTGTGTGCAATGTGTGTGGAATGTGGTGTGTGGAATGTGGTGTGTGGAATGTGTGTGGAATGTGTGTGGTGTGTTGTGTGTGGAAGGTGTGTGGTGTGTGGAATGTGGTGTGTGGAATGTGTGTGGTGTGTGGAATGTGTGTGGAATGTGGTGTGTGGAATGTGGAATGTGTGTGGAATGTGGTGTGTGGAATGTGAAATGTATGTGGAATGTGGTGTGTGCAATGTGTGTGGAATGTGTGGTGTGTGGAATGTGGTTTGTGGAATGTGGAGTGTGGAACATGGTGTGTGGAATGTGTGTGGAATGCAGTGTGTGGAATGTGTATGGAATGTGGAATGTGTGTGGAATGTGGTGTGTGGAATGTGTGTGGAATGTGGTGTGTGGAATGTGTGTGGAATGCGGTGTGTGGAATGTGGAATGTGTGTGGAATGTGTGTGGAATGTGGAATCTGTGTGGAATGTGGTATGTGGAATGTGTGTGGAATGTGGTTTGTGGAATGTGTGGAATGCGGTGTGTGGAATGTGGAATGTGTGTGGAATGTGTGTGGAATGTGGAATGTGTGTGGAATGTGTGTGGAATGTGGTGTGTGGAATGTGTGTGGAATGTGGTGTGTGTGGAATGTGTGTGGGATGTGTGTGGAATGTGGTGTGTGTGGAATGTGTGTGGAATGTGGTGTGTGTGGAATGTAATGTGTGTGGTGTGTGTGGAATGTGTGTGGCATGTGGTGTGTGGAATGTGGTGTGTGGAATGTGGAATGTGGGATGTGGTGTGTGGAATGTGGTGTGTGGAATGTGGTGTGTAATGTGGTTTGTGGAATGTGGTGTGTGGAATGTGGTGTGTGTGTGTGGAATGTGTGTGGAATGTGGAATGTGTGTGGAATGTGTGTGGAATGTGGATGGAATGTGATGTGTGGAATGTGTGTGAAATGTGTGTGGAATGTCTGTGGAATGTGTGTGGAATGTGTGTGGAATGTGGTGTGTTGAATGTGTGTGGAATGTTGTGTGTGGAATGTGGTGTGTGGAATGTTGTGTGTGGAATGTGGTGTGTGGAATGTGGTGTGTGGAATGTGGTGTGTGGAATGTGGTGTGTGGAATGTGTGTTGAATGTGGTGTGTGGAATGTGTGTGGAATGTGGTGTGTGGAATGTGTGGAATGTGTGTGGAATGTGGTGTGTGGAATGTGGTGTGGAATGTGGTGTGGAATGTGGTGTGGAATGTGGTGTGGAATGTGGTGTGGAATGTGTGTGGAATGTGTGTGGAATGTGTGTGGATTGTGGTGTGTGGAATGTGGTGTGTGGAATGTGGAGTGTGTGTGGAATGTGGTGTGTGGAATGTGTGTGGAATGTGGTGTGGAATGTGGTGTGGAATGTGGTGTGGAATGTGGTTTGGAATGTGGTGTGTGGAATGTGTGTGGAATGTGTGTGGAATTTGGTGTGTGGAATGTGTGTGGAATGTTGTGTGTGGAATGTGGTGTGTGGAATGTGTGAAATGTGGTGTGTGTTGAATGTGGTGTGTGGAATGTGGTGTGTGTGGTGTGTGTTGAATGTGTGTGGAATGTGGTGTGTGGAATGTGTGTGGAATGTGGTGTTTGGAATGAATGTGGAATGTGTGTGGAATGTGTGTGGAATGTGGTGTGTTGAATGTGGGTGGAATGTGGTGTGTGGAATGAGGTGTGTGGAATGAGGTGTGTGGAATGTGTGTGGAATGTGGTGTGTGGAATGTGGTGTGTGGAATGTGGTGTGTGTGATGTGTGTGGAATGTGGAATGTGTGTGGAATGTGGTGTGTTTCGATGGCCTTTCAGCCGTCCCCGGACGCCTGGTATCGATCGCCCTCCGGCCTCCCTGGGCGCTGGCTCCACCTTCCTGCTGGGTGTCTGGACACCTTCATCCCGGCTCCTCTGACCCCCAGGCGCGAGGGTCCGGACATCAAAGGACTCCAGCCCTATATCTGGGCCAGCCCTGAATTAGGACTTGAGTTGTATCTTGGAGTCGAAGCCCTGCTGACCTTGTCGCGGCTGATCCCGATCCGAACTCATGCACCTGGAACCTTCGAGGCCCTGCTGACGCTGTCGCGGCCTGACCAAGCTGAACCACCTTCGAGGCCCTGCTGAAGCTGTCACGGCCTGACCAAGCTGAACCACCTCTGAGGCCCTGCTGACGCTGTCGCGGCCTGACCAAGCTGAACCACCTGCGAGGCCCTGCTGACGCTGTCGCGGCCTGACCAAGCTGAACCACCTGCGAGGCCCTGCTGACGCTGTCGCGGCCTGAACCACGCTGAACTATACCGAGGCCCTGCTGACGCTGTCGTGGCCTGACCCCTTGAACTATCAACGCACCAGTTGGTGCCAAGACTGCCCCGCTACCCCCCTCTTTCCCGAAGCCAAGACTTTACGGATCCCCCAATCCCTGTGTCACAATCTTACGAGAGCGTGCCTTCATTTCTTATATAAAGATTCTTGAGAATATCCCTGCGTGTGGTGTCCGTCTGTGGTAGGGTGATTGCTCAACTGTACGATCGTAGGAAGGAGCCTCGCCAAGGAGGCCTCCCTACGGCGCTCGGCCTCTTCTATAGAGAGAGGTGGGTCTCGGGCGGGCAGTCAGACATCTTCTGTCCCCCCTGGGATCGCCTTTCCAACATTGGTGGCAAGCGACGGGATCCGAGCTCGCACAAATCGTACAGCGAGTAACTCGCCACTACTAACAGAGACACACACCAACCATGAATACTAAGGAAGCCGGAACGACCACAGAATTCCAGATGGAACGATTAGAGGAATACACCCATAAAGAACTCAAACAATTCTGCAAAGCCCTGGGTATCGCTACCACCGGACTAAGCACAAAAGACGATTTTAAAGAAGCGCTGCAAACATGGGTGGAGACCGGAGCGACTCCACCCCAAACTGATGATGACATTGTCCTATAAGTACCCCTGAGTACAGGCATAACCCCAGTAGAAGAGAGAACCGCCAACAGAGAACCGGGCCTCTCCCACGAAGACGCCCGGGAGCGAGAGAGGAGTCGGCTCCATGAACTAGAGCTCGCCCGACTCCGGCTGGATGGAGAACTTCAATTAGCAGAAAAGAAAATGGCCATTGAGCAACTACGATTAGAGGGAGATCTGGAAGAGAGGCGGAGACAAAGGGAGTTGGAAGAAAAAAAACTCACGTACGAACACGAGCGTGGCCTCAAAGAACTAGAGATCAAACCCAAGATCGAAGGGGCTGGTGCAGCGGTGACCCGGGACCCTCCTCTTCCTGCCGACCCGAAGGTCCACATTCCCAAGGACATCGTCAAGGAATATTACAAGAATGACGATATCCAGCAATGGTTCAAGGCGTATGAAGTTGCCATGACCGCGCACCGCATCCCGCGAAAAGATTGGGGTGCCAGCTTATGGGGGAGATTTGTCAGCGAAGGAAGAGACACCCTGCTAGAGCTGGCCGAGGACGTGATGTCCTCCTATGACCACATGAAGGACGCCCTGCTCACCCGGTATGGCCTCACCCCCGAGATGTACCGACAGAGGTTCAGAGATTGCAAAAAGATCCCCGGTACCACCTGGGTGGAGTACGTAAACTTTTAAAGCCGGGCCCTGGAAGGATGGATCAAGGGCAGCAAAGTGTCCACCTACCAGCAGCTGTTCGACCTCATCGTTTGGGAGCACCTCTCCAACAACTGCTTTGTCGAGCTCAGACAACATCTCCTCGACAGCAAGCTGACTGAGCCCCGAAGACTCGCCGTCGAGGCCGATCGATGGGTGAGCACCCGGGTCCCCCGGACCCCGATTGAAGAACCGGGACGGAACGGCCAGGGGCACCCCCGCCAGCGTGGCAGCGGAGGAGGCCAGAACAGGAACCGGGACTTTCCACCAGCCCCGGGACGGAGTCCCCTGCAGTGGTCCCCCCCAGAATAACACTTAGCCATCCCTGATCAGAAGAGGGACCCCTCCCGCACGGCCGGGGCCCCGCCCGAACATTACGTGCCACAGATGCCAGCGGCCCGGTCACTATGCCAGTGACCCCCTCTGCCCCATGAACCAGCGTCCCGGCACCACCGGGCCTCCGACCCGCCTGTTCGCTGCTGCAGCCTTGGGAGAAGGGGGAGAAGAAGACGAAGAGATCTACAATGAAGATCAAACCGAGTATGAACCGGCCGCCATGGTCCTAGCCTGCCTGGGCGAAAGAGACATGGTCCCCCAAGCCCCGCTACCGAGCAACACTCAAAAATACCATCAGTGGGTCCACATCAATGGACGACGGACCGAAGCCCTCCGAGACACGGGAGCCAGTGTGACGGCCGTCCGCTGCCACTTGGTGACCCCCGAATAGATCATACCAAACGTGCGATGCCCCGTGCGGGCCGCCGACAACTCCGAGACTCTGTGTCAGATGGCCCGAATCCCCTTCGAGTGGGGGGGTGTCGGGCACCCTCAAGGTGACCGTCCGGGACGACGCCCCCGTGGACTGCCTCCTCGGAAACGACCTCGAGAGCTCTCCCTGGGCCCAAGTCGAGCGGAGAGAACATCTAGGAATGATGGGACTACCAGAGTGGGTCTGCGCTACGACCCGATCTATGACTGCCGTGCCTCGGCGGCAACCGAGGCCACCCCGACGGAAGAGCCAGAGTGGCCTGCGCCACCACCGGCCGCAGTCGATGAAGAATCCGAGCCCGAGCCATCGGAACACGACCGGGAAGGCAGCACCGAACTCAGCGCCATACCCGAACTAGCCCAATGGCACCAGGAGGGTGGTCCCACCCGAGAGCAATTCCGGCAGGAACAGAAGGCCTGCCCCTCCCTCGAGGGGACCCGGCAGCAAGCCACAGCCCAAGCTGCCGGGGACTCCTCGGGGTCCCACTGGGTCTACTGGGACCACGACCTCCTATACAGTGAACAGAAAATTGCAGAGCTGGGGGCCAGCCGGGTGTTGGTGGTCCCCCTACGATTCAGAGACTTTCTCTTGAACCTGTCCCAAGATGTGCCCCTCGCCGGGCACCTGGGGCAGGACAAAACTTACAGCCACCTGGTGACCCATTTTTACTGCCCGAAAATGCGCAACGATGTGCATAACCATTGCCGCACCTGCCCGACATGCCAAGCCAGTGGAAAGAGCGGGGGGAAGGTGAAGGCCCCGCTCCAACCCTTTCCAGTAGTGACCACCCCCTTCGAGCGAGTAGGGATCGACATCGTGGGGCCCCTGGACCCTCGAACCTCGCAAGGGCATCGCTTCATCCTCGTCCTGGTGGATCATGCCACCCACTATCCCAAAGCCATCCCCCTCCGAACCATAACGGCTCCCGTGGTGGGCCGAGCACTGATGGGGATCTTCTCCAGGGTGGGGTTCCCCCGAGAGGTCGTGAGCGACCGGGGCACAAACTTTATATCGAGGTATATGCGGTCCCTGTGGCAACAGTGCGGGGTCACGTATAAGTTCACCACCCCATATCACCCCCAAGGGAATGGACTGGTGGAGCGGTTTAACCGGACACTCAAGGGGATGATCCAGGGCCTAGAAGAGCCCCTCCGCCGCAAATGGGACGTCCTAATGCCCTGCCTCTTGTTCGCCTATCGGGAGGTACCACAGAAGTACCTCCTGATGTGGTGTGTGGAATGTGTGTGGAATGTGGTGTGTGGAATGTGTGTGGAATGTGGTGTGTGGAATGTGTGTGGAATGTAGTGTGTGTGTGGTGTAGTGTGTGGAATGTGTGTGGTGTGTGGAATGTGGTGTTTGGAATGTGTGTGGAATGTGGTGTGTGGAATGTGGAATGTGTGTGGAATGTGTGTGGAACGTGGTGTGTGGAATGTGGTGTGTGGAATGTGGTGTGTGGAATGTGGTGTGTGGAATGTATGTGGAATGTGGTGTGGAATGTGTGTGGAATATGTGTGGAATGTGGTGTGTGCGGAATGTGTCTGGAATGTGGTGTGTGTGGAATGTGTGTAGGATGTGTGTGGAATGCGGTGTGTGTGGAATGTGGTGTGTGGAATGTGTGTGGAATGTGGTGTGTGGAATGTGGTGTGTGGAATATGGTGTGTGGAATGTGGTGTGTGTGGAATATGGAATGTGGTGTGTGTGGAATGTGTGTGGAATGTGGAATGTGTGTGGAATGCGGTGTGGAATGTGTGTGGAATGTGGAATGTGTGTGGAATGTGGAATGTGTGTGGAATGTGGTGTGTGGAATGTGTGTGGAATGTGTGTGGAATGTGGTGTGTGGAATGTGGTGTGTGGAATGTGGTGTGTGGAATGTGTGTGGAATGTGGTGTGTGGAATGTGTGTGGAATGTGGTGTGTGGAATGTGTGTGGAATGTGGTGTGTGGAATGTGTGTGGAATGTGGTGTGTGGAATGTGTGTGGAATGTAGTGTGTGTGGTGTGTTGTGTGTGGAAGGTGTGTGGTGTGTGGTGTGTGGAATGTGGTGTGTGGAATGTGTGTGGTGTGTGGAATGTGGTGTGTGGAATGTGTGTGGAATGTGGTGTGTGGAATGTGAAATGTATGTGGAATGTGGTGTGTGCAATGTGTGTGGAATGTTTGTGGAATGTGGTGTGTGGAATGTGTGGTGTGTGGAATGTGGAATGTGGTGTGTGGAATGTGGAGTGTGGAACGTGGTGTGTGGAATGTGGTGTGTGGAGTGTGGTGGGTGTGGAACGTGTTGTGTGTGGAATGTGTGTGGAATGCGGTGTGTGGAATGTGTGTGGAATGTGGTGTGTGGAATGTATGTGTGGAATGCGGTGTGTGGAATGTGGAATGTGTGTGGAATGTGTGTGGAATGTGTGTGGAATATGTGTGGAATGTGGTGTGTGCGGAATGTGTCTGGAATGTGGTGTGTGTGGAATGTGTGTAGGATGTGTGTGGAATGTGGTGTGTGTGGAATGTGGTGTGTGTGGAATATGGTGTGTGGAATGTGGTGTGTGGAATGTGGTGTGTGGAATGTGGTGTGTGGAATGTGGTGTGTGGAATGTGGTGTGTGTGTGGAATGTGGAATGTGGTGTGTGTGGAATGTGTGTGGAATGTGGAATGTGTGTGGAATGTGGTGTGTGGAATGTGGAATGTGTGTGGAATGTGGTGTGTGGAATGTGTGTGGAATGTGGTGTGTGGAATGTGTGTGGAATGTGGTGTGTGGAATGTGTGTGGAATGTGGTGTGTGGAATGTGTGTGGAATGTGGTGTGTGGAATGTGTGTGGAATGTAGTGTGTGTGGTGTGTTGTGTGTGGAAGGTGTGTGGTGTGTGGTGTGTGGAATGTGGTGTGTGGAATGTGTGTGGAATGTGTGTGGTGTGTGGAATGTGGTGTGTGGAATGTGTGTGGAATGTGGTGTGTGGAATGTGAAATGTATGTGGAATGTGGTGTGTGCAATGTGTGTGGAATGTTTGTGGAATGTGGTGTGTGGAATGTGTGGTGTGTGGAATGTGGAATGTGGTGTGTGGAATGTGGTGTGTGGAGTGTGGTGGGTGTGGAACGTGGTGTGTGTGGAATGTGTGTGGAATGCGGTGTGTGGAATGTGTGTGGAATGTGGTGTGTGGAATGTATGTGTGGAATGCGGTGTGTGGAATGTGGAATGTGTGTGGAATGTGTGTGGAATGTGTGTGGAATATGTGTGGAATGTGGTGTGTGCGGAATGTGTCTGGAATGTGGTGTGTGTGGAATGTGTTTAGGATGTGTGTGGAATGTGGTGTGTGTGGAATGTGGTGTGTGTGGAATATGGTGTGTGGAATGTGGTGTGTGGAATGTGGTGTGTGGAATGTGGTGTGTGGAATGTGGTGTGTGTGTGGAATGTGGAATGTGGTGTGTGTGGAATGTGTGTGGAATGTGTGTGGAATGTGAGTGGAATGTGGTGTGTGGAATGTGGAATGTGTGTGGAATGTGGAATGTGTGTGGAATGTGGTGTGTGGAATGTGTGTGGAATGTGTGTGGAATGTGGTGTGTGGGATGTGTGTGGAATGTGGTGTGTGGAATGTGTGTGGAATGTGTGTGGAATGTGGTGTGTGGAATGTGGTGTGTGGAATGTGTGTGGAATGTAGTGTGTGTGGTGTGTTGTGTGTGGAAGGTGTGTGGTGTGTGGAATGTGGTGTGTGGAATGTGTGTGGAATGTGTGTGGTGTGTGGAATGTGTGTGGAATGTGGTGCGTGGAATGTGAAATGTGTGTGGAATGTGGTGTGTGGAATGTGAAATGTATGTGGAATGTGGTGTGTGCAATGTGTGTGGAATGTTTGTGGTGTGTGGAATGTGTGGTGTGTGGAATGTGGTGTGTGGAATGTGGAGCGTGGAACGTGGTGTGTGGAATGTGTGTGGAATGCGGTGTGTGGAATGTGTGTGGAATGTGGAATGTGTGTGGAATGTGGTGTGTGGAATGTGTGTGGAATGTGGTGTGTGGAATGTGTGTGGAATGCGGTGTGTGGAATGTGGAATGTGTGTGGAATGTGGAATGTGTGTGGAATGTGTGTGGAATGTGGTGTGTGGAATGTGTGTGGAATGTGGTGTGTGTGGAATGTGGTGTGTGGAATGTGTGTGGAATGTGTGTGGAATGTGATGTGTGGAATGTGGTGTGTGGAATGTGGTGTGTGTGGAATGTGGAATGTGGTGTGTGTGGAATGTGTGTGGAATGTGTGTGGAATGCGGTATGTGGAATGTGTGTGGAATGTGGTGTGTGGAATGTGGTGTGTGGAATGTGGTGTGTGGAATGTGGTGTGTGTGGAATGTGGAATGTGGTGTGTGTGGAATGTGTGTGGAATGTGTGTGGAATGTGGTGTGTGGAATGTGGAATGTGTGTGGAATGTGTGTGGAATGTGTGTGGAATGTGTGTGGAATGTGGTGTGTGGGATGTGTGTGGAATGTGGTGTGTGGAATGTGTGTGGAATGTGTGTGGAATGTGTGTGGAATGTGGTGTGTGGAATGTGGTGTGTGGAATGTGTATGGAATGTGTGTGGAATGTAGTGTGTGTGGTGTGTTGTGTGTGGAAGGTGTGTGGTGTGTGGAATGTGGTGTGTGGAATGTGTGTGGAATGTGTGTGGTGTGTGGAATGTGGTGTGTGGAATGTGGAATGTGTGTGGAATGTGGTGTGTGGAATGTGAAATGTATGTGGAATGTGGTGTGTGCAATGTGTGTGGAATGTTTGTAGTGTGTGGAATGTGTGGTGTGTGGAATGTGGTGTGTGGAATGTGGAGTGTGGAACGTGGTGTGTGGAATGTGTGTGGAATGCGGTGTGTGGAATGTGTGTGGAATGTGGAATGTGTGTGGAATGTGGTGTGTGGAATGTGGTGTGTGGAATGTGTGTGGAATGTGGTGTGTGTGGAATGTGGTGTGTGGAATGTGTGTGGAATGTGTGTGGAATGTGATGTGTGGAATGTGGTGTGTGTGGAACGTGGAATGTGGTGTGTGTGGAATATGTGTGGAATGTGTGTGGGATGCGGTATGTGGAATGTGTGTGGAATGCGGTGTGTGGAATGTGGAATGTGTGTGGAATGTGGTGTGTGGAATGTGTGTGGAATGTGTGTGGAATGTGTGTGGAATGTGGTGTGTGGAATGTGGTGTGTGGATTGTGTGTGTGGAATGTGGTGTGTGGAATGTGTGTGGAATGTGTGTGGAATGTGGTGTGTTTGGAATGTGGTGTGTGGAATGTGTGTGGAATGTGGTGTGTGGAATGTGGTGTGTGTGGAATGTGGTGTGTGGAATGTGGTGTGTGGAATGTGTGTGAAATGTGGTGTGTGGAATGTGTGTGTGGAATGCAGTGTGTTGAATGTTTGTGGAATGTGTGTGGAATGCAGTGTGTTGAATGTTTGTGGAATGTGGAATGTGTGTTGAATGTGTGTTGAATGTGGTGTGTGGAATGTGTGTGGAATGTGGTGTGTGGAATGTATGTGGAATGTGGTGTGTGGAATGTGGTGTGTGGAATGTGGTGTGTGGAATGTGTGTGGAATGTGGTGTGTGTGGAATGTGGTGGTGGAATGTGTGTGGAATGTGGTCTGTGGAATGTGGTGTGTGGAATGTGGTGTGTGTGTGAATGTGGAATGTGGTGTGTGTGGAATGTGTGTGGAATGTGGTGTGTGGCATGTGTGTGAAATGTGGTGTGTGGAATGTGTGTGGAATGCAGTGTGTGGAATGTTTGTGGAATTTGTGTTGAATGTGTGTTGAATGTGGTGTGTGGAATGTGTGTGGAATGTGGTGTGTGGAATGTGTGTGAAATGTGGTGTGTGGAATGTGTGTGGTGTGTGGAATGTGGTGTGTGGAATGTAGTGTGTGTGGTGTGTTGTGTGTGGTGTGTGTGTGTGGAATGTGGTGTGTGGAATGTGTGTGGAATGTGGTGTGTGGAATGTGGAATGTGTGTGGAATGTGTATGGAATGTGTGTGGAATGTGGTGTTTGGAATGTGGTGTGTGGAATGTGTGTGGAATGTGGTGTGTGGAATGTGGTGTGTGGAATGTGGTGTGTGGAAGTTATGTGGAATGTGGTGTGGAATGTGTGTGGAATGTGTGTGGAATGTGTGTGGAATGTGGTGTGTGCGGAATGTGTCTGGAATGTGGTGTGTGTGGAATGTGTGTAGGATGTGTGTGGAATGCGGTGTGTGTGGAATGTGGTGTGTGGAATGTGTGTGGAATGTGGTGTGTGGAATGTGGTGTGTGGAATGTGGTGTGTGTGGAATATGGAATGTGGTGTTTGTGGAATGTGTGTGGAATGTGTGTGGAATGTGGTGTGTGGAATGTGTGTGGAATGCGGTGTGGAATGCAGTGTGGAATGTGGAATATGTGTGGAATGTGGAATTTGTGTGGAATGTGTGTGGAATGTGGTGTGTGGAATGTGTGTGGAATGTGGTGTGTGGAATGTGGTGTGTGGAATGTGGTGTGTGGAATGTGGAATGTGTGTGGAATGTGGTGTGTGGAATGTGTGTGGAATGTGTGTGGAATGTGGTGTGTGGAATGTGTGTGGAATGTGGTGTGTGGAATGTGGTGTGTGTGGAATGTGGTGTGTGGAATGTGGTGTGTGGAATGTGTGTGAAATGTGGTGTGTGGAATGTGTGTGTGGAATGCAGTGTGTTGAATGTTTGTGGAATGTGTGTGGAATGCAGTGTGTTGAATGTTTGTGGAATGTGGAATGTGTGTTGAATGTGTGTTGAATGTGGTGTGTGGAATGTGTGTGGAATGTGGTGTGTGGAATGTATGTGGAATGTGGTGTGTGGAATGTGGTGTGTGGAATGTGGTGTGTGGAATGTGTGTGGAATGTGGTGTGTGTGGAATGTGGTGGTGGAATGTGTGTGGAATGTGGTCTGTGGAATGTGGTGTGTGGAATGTGGTGTGTGTGTGAATGTGGAATGTGGTGTGTGTGGAATGTGTGTGGAATGTGGTGTGTGGCATGTGTGTGAAATGTGGTGTGTGGAATGTGTGTGGAATGCAGTGTGTGGAATGTTTGTGGAATTTGTGTTGAATGTGTGTTGAATGTGGTGTGTGGAATGTGTGTGGAATGTGGTGTGTGGAATGTGTGTGAAATGTGGTGTGTGGAATGTGTGTGGTGTGTGGAATGTGGTGTGTGGAATGTAGTGTGTGTGGTGTGTTGTGTGTGGTGTGTGTGTGTGGAATGTGGTGTGTGGAATGTGTGTGGAATGTGGTGTGTGGAATGTGGAATGTGTGTGGAATGTGTATGGAATGTGTGTGGAATGTGGTGTTTGGAATGTGGTGTGTGGAATGTGTGTGGAATGTGGTGTGTGGAATGTGGTGTGTGGAATGTGGTGTGTGGAAGTTATGTGGAATGTGGTGTGGAATGTGTGTGGAATGTGTGTGGAATGTGTGTGGAATGTGGTGTGTGCGGAATGTGTCTGGAATGTGGTGTGTGTGGAATGTGTGTAGGATGTGTGTGGAATGCGGTGTGTGGAATGTGGTGTGTGGAATGTGTGTGGAATGTGGTGTGTGGAATGTGGTGTGTGGAATGTGGTGTGTGTGGAATATGGAATGTGGTGTTTGTGGAATGTGTGTGGAATGTGTGTGGAATGTGGTGTGTGGAATGTGTGTGGAATGCGGTGTGGAATGTGGAATTTGTGTGGAATGTGTGTGGAATGTGGTGTGTGGAATGTGTGTGGAATGTGGTGTGTGGAATGTGGTGTGTGGAATGTGGTGTGTGGAATGTGGAATGTGTGTGGAATGTGGTGTGTGGAATGTGTGTGGAATGTGTGTGGAATGTGGTGTGTGGAATGTGTGTGGAATGTGGTGTGTGGAATGTGTGTGGAATGTGGTGTGTGGAATGTGTGTGGAATGTGGTGTGTGGAATGTGTGTGGAATGTAGTGTGTGTGGTGTGTTGTGTGTGGAAGGTGTGTGGTGTGTGGAATGTGGTGTGTGGAATGTGTGTGGAATGTGTGTGGTGTGTGGAATGTGTGTGGAATGTGGTGTGTGGAATGTGGAATGTGTGTGGAATGTGGTGTGTGGGTTGTGGAATGTATGTGGAATGTGGTGTGTGCAATGTGTGTGGAATGTTTGTGGAATGTGGTGTGTGTGGTGTGTGGAATGTGGAATGTGGTGTGTGGAATGTGGTGTGTGGAATGTGGTGTGTGGAATGTGGTGTGTGGAACGTGGTGTGTGGAATGTGGTGTGTGTGGAATGTGTGTGGAATGCGGTGTGTGGAATGTGTGTGGAATGTGGTGTGTGGAATGTGTGTGGAATGCGGTGTGGAATGCGGTGTGGAATGTGGAATGTGGAATGTGTGTGGAATGTGTGTGGAATGTGGTGTGTGGAATGTGTGTGGAATGTGGTGTGTGGAATGTGGTGTGTGGAATGTGGTGTGTGGAATGTGGTGTGTGGAATGTGGAATGTGTGTGGAATGTGGTGTGTGGAATGTGTGTGGAATGTGTTGTGTGGAATGTGTGTGGAATGTGGTATGTGGAATGTGTGTGGAATGTGGTGTGTGGAATGTGTGTGGAATGTAGTGTGTGTGGTGTGTTGTGTGTGGAAGGTGTGTGGTGTGTGGAATGTGGTGTGTGGAATGTGTGTGGAATGTGTGTGGTGTGTGGAATGTGTTTGGAATGTGGTGTGTGGAATGTGGAATGTGTGTGGAATGTGGTGTGTGGGTTGTGGAATGTATGTGGAATGTGGTGTGTGCAATGTGTGTGGAATGTTTGTGGAATGTGGTGTGTGTGGTGTGTGGAATGTGGAATGTGGTGTGTGGAATGTGGTGTGTGGAATGTGGTGTGTGGAACGTGGTGTGTGGTGTGTGGAATGTGGTGTGTGTGGAATGTGTGTGGAATGCGGTGTGTGGAATGTGTGTGGAATGCGGTGTGTGGAATGTGTGTGGAATGTGGTGTGTGGAATGTGTGTGGAATGCGGTGTGTGGAATGTGGAATGTGTGTGGAATGTGTGTGGAATATGTGTGGAATGTGGTGTGTGTGGAATGTGTGTGGAATGTGGTGTGTGTGGAATGTGTGTAGGATGTGTGTGGAATGTGTGTAGGATGTGTGTGGAATGTGGTGTGTGTGGAATGTGGTGTGTGGAATGTGTGTGGAATGTGGTGTGTGGAATGTGGTGTGTGGAATGTGGTGTGTGGAATGTGGTGTGTGTGGAATGTGGAATGTGGTGTGTGTGGAATGTGGAATGTGGTGTGTGTGGAATGTGTGTGGAATGTGGTGTGTGGAATGTGGAATGTGTGTGGAATGTGGAATGTGTGTGGAATGTGGAATGTGTGTGGAATGTGTGTGGAATGTGGTGTGTGGAATGTGGTGTGTGGAATGTGGTGTGTGGAATGTGTGTGGAATGTGGTGTGTGGAAAGTGTGTGGAACGTGGTGTGTGGAATGTGGAATGTGTGTGAAATGTGTGTGGAACGTGGTGTGTGGAATGTGGTGTGTGGAATGTATGTGGAATGTGGTGTGGAATGTGTGTGAAATATGTGTGGAATATGTGTGGAATGTGGTGTGTGTGGAATGTGTGTAGGATGTGTGTGGAATGTGGTGTGTGTGGAATGTGGTGTGTGGAATGTGTGTGGAATGTGGTGTGTGGAATGTGGTGTGTGTGGAATGTGGAATGTGGTGTGTGTGGAATGTGTGTGGAATGTGTGTGGAACGTGGTGTGTGGAATGTGGTGTGTGGAATGTGGTGTGTGTGGAATGTGGAATGTGGTGTGTGTGCAATGTGTGTGGAATGTGTGTGGAACGTGGTGTGTGGAATGTGGTGTGTGGAATGTGGTGTGTGGAATGTGGTGTGTGGAATGTATGTGGAATGTGGTGGGGAATGTGTGTGAAATGTGTGTGGAATATGTGTGGAATGTGGTGTGTGCGGAATGTGTCTGGAATGTGGTGTGTGTGGAATGTGTGTAGGATGTGTGTGGAATGTGGTGTGTGTGGAATGTGGTGTGTGGAATGTGTGTGGAATGTGTGTGGAATGTGGTGTGTGGAATGTGGTGTGTGTGGAATGTGGAATGTGGTGTGTGTGGAATGTGTGTGGAATGTGTGTGGAATGTGTGTGGAATGTGTGTGGAATGTGGTGTGTGGAATGTGTGTGGAATGCGGTGTGTGGAATGTGTGTGGAATGTGTGTGGAATGTGGAATGTGTGTGGAATGTGTGTGGAATGTGTGTGGAATGTGGTGTGTGGAATATGGAGTGTGGAATGTGTGTGGAATGTGGTGTGCGGAATGTGGTGTGTGGAATGTGGTGTGTGGAATGTGTGTGGAATGTGTGTGGAATGTGTGTGGAATGTGGTGTGTGGAATGTGGTGTGTGGAATGTGGTGTGTGGAATGTGGTGTGTGGAATGTAGTGTGTGGAATGTGGTGTGTGGCATGTGGTGTGGAATGTGGTGTGGAATGTGGTGTGTGGAATGTGTGGAATGTGGTGTGTGGAATGTGTGGAATGTGGTGTGGAATGTGGTGTGGAATGTGGTTTGGAATGTGGTGTGGAATGTGTGTGTGGAATGTGTGTGTGGAATGTGGTGTGTGGAATGTTGTGTGTGGAATGTGGTTTGTGGAATGTGTGAAATGTGGTGTGTGTTGAATGTGGTGTGTGTGGAATGTCTGTTGAATGTGGTGTGTGGAATGTGTGTGGAATGTGTATGGAATGTGGAATGTGTGTGGAATGTGGAATGTGTGTGGAATGTGGTGTGTGGAATGTGGTGTGTGGAATGTGGTGTGTGAAATGTGGTGTGTGGAATGTGGTGTGTGGAATGTGGTGTGTGAGGTGTGTGTGTGTGTGTGTAATGTGGTGTGTGTGATGTGTGGAATGTGTGTGGAATGTGTGAGGAATGTAGTGTGTGGAATGTGTGTGGAATGTGGTGTGTGGAATGTGGAATGTATGTGGTGTGTGGAATGTGTGTGAAATGTTTGTGTGTTAGAAAGGCAATCCCGGGGGAGGCAGAAGATGTCTGACTGACCACCCCTAGGTCCACCCCTCCGTCGAGAAGTAGCCGAGGGTTTATCGAGAGGCCTCCTGGGTGAGGGTCCTCTCCTAGGATCGTACAGCGGAGTAACCACAACACTACAAACGGACACCACACAAGAGGCAGGCTCTCAAGATGGTTCAGCCGCGGCAGCGCCAGCAGGCTCTCAAGATGGTTCAGCCGCGGCAGCGCCAGCAGGCTCTCAAGATGGTTCAGCCGCGGCAGTCCCAGCAGGCTCTCAAGATGGTTCAGCCGCGGCAGCGCCAGCAGGCTCTCAAGATGGTTCAGCCGCGGCAGCGCCAGCAGGCTCTTAGGGTCTCTTCAGGTTACAGGCAATGAGTTCTTCTGGTGTCGGCCGTGACAGCGTCAGCAGGGCTTCCAGTCCAGGATACAACTAACGTCCTACTCCGGGGCTGGCCCAGATATAGGACTGGAGTCCTTTGAGGTCCGGACCCTCTCGCCTGGGGGTCAGAGGGGCCGGGATGATGGTGTCCAGACACCCAGCAGGGGGGTGGAGCCAGCACCCAGGGAGGCCGGAGGGCGATCGATACTAGGCGTCCGGGGACAGCTGGAGGGCCATCGAAACTCCCTTTTCCCCGGGATCTGTCGAGTGGCCACTCGACCACCTGGGTGGATCTTGGTGCCTCGATGTCTGGGCTGCGCTAGGGCCTGGGCCGGGGCCGAGGCCACGTGGTCGTGACGTGGTGGGCCCAAGATGGAGTCGGGCGCGGCCTCGTGCTTAGGTTGTGATGGGCCCACGACGGGGCCAGGCCGGTAGTGGGGTCCCGGATGGTGACCGGACCAGAAATGTTGGGGCGTGCAGTGTCGGGCAAAAGGGCTGCCCGATGCTGGGTGGAGGGCCGATGTCGTCCTGGGCCCGCCATGCGGGAGGGGTAGGACCACGCCATGAGGCCGGGTCCAACATTGTGGAATGTGGTGTGTGGAATGTGTGGTGTGTGGAATGTGTTTGGAATGTGTGAGGAATGTGGTGTGGAATGTGTGGGGAATGTGTGTGGCATGTGGTGTGTGGAATGTGGAGTGTGGAATGTGGAGTGTGGAATGTGGAATGTGGAATGTGGTGTGTGGAATGTGGTGTGTGGAATGTGGTGTGGAATGTGGTGTGGAATGTGGTGTGGAATGTGGTGTGGAATGTGGTGTGGAATGTGTGTGGAATGTGTGTGGATTGTGGTGTGTGGAATGTGGTGTGTGGAATGTGGAGTGTGTGTGGAATGTGGTGTGTGGAATGTGTGTGGAATGTGGTGTGGAATGTGGTGTGGAATGTGGTGTGTGGAATGTGTGTGGAATGTGTGTGGAATTTGGTGTGTGGAATGTGTGTGGAATGTTGTGTGTGGAATGTGGTGTGTGGAATGTGTGAAATGTGGTGTGTGTTGAATGTGGTGTGTGGAATGTGGTGTGTGTGGTGTGTGTTGAATGTGTGTGGAATGTGGTGTGTGGAATGTGTGTGGAATGTGGTGTTTGGAATGAATGTGGAATGTGTGTGGAATGTGGGTGGAATGTGGTGTGTGGAATGAGGTGTGTGGAATGAGGTGTGTGGAATGTGTGTGGAATGTGGTGTGTGGAATGTGGTGTGTGGAATGTGGTGTGTGGAATGTGGTGTGTGTGGAATGTGGTGTGTGGAATGTGGTGTGTGTGGAATGTGGAATGTGTGTGGAATGTGGTGTGTTTCGATGGCCCTCCAGCCGTCCCCGGATGCCTGGTATCGATCGCCCTCCGGCCTCCCTGGGCGCTGGCACCACCTTCCTGCTGGGTGTCTGGACACCTTCATCCCGGCTCCTCTGACCCCCAGGCGCGAGGGTCCGGACATCAAAGGACTCCAGCCCTATATCTGGGCCAGCCCTGAATTAGGACTTGAGTTGTATCTTGGAGTCGAAGCCCTGCTGACCTTGTCGCGGCTGATCCCGATCCGAACTCATGCACCTGGAACCTTCGAGGCCCTGCTGACGCTGTCGCGGCCTGACCAAGCTGAACCACCTTCGAGGCCCTGCTGAAGCTGTCACGGCCTGACCAAGCTGAACCACCTCTGAGGCCCTGCTGACGCTGTCGCGGCCTGACCAAGCTGAACCACCTGCGAGGCCCTGCTGACGCTGTCGCGGCCTGACCAAGCTGAACCACCTGCGAGGCCCTGCTGACGCTGTCGCGGCCTGACCAAGCTGAACCACCTTCGAGGCCCTGCTGACGCTGTCGCGCCCTGACCAAGCTGAACCACCTGCGAGGCCCTGCTGACGCTGTCGCGGCCTGAACCACGCTGAACTATACCGAGGCCCTGCTGACGCTGTCGTGGCCTGACCCCTTGAACTATCAACGCACCAGTTGGTGCCAAGACTGCCCCGCTACCCCCCTCTTTCCCGAAGCCAAGACTTTACGGATCCCCCGATCCCTGTGTCACAATCTTACGAGAGCGTGCCTTCATTTCTTATATAAAGATTCTTGAGAATATCCCTGCGTGTGGTGTCCGTCTGTGGTAGGGTGATTGCTCAACTGTACGATCGTAGGAAGGAGCCTCGCCAAGGAGGCCTCCCTACGGCGCTCGGCCTCTTCTATAGAGAGAGGTGGGTCTCGGGGCGGGCAGTCAGACATCTTCTGTCCCCCCTGGGATCGCCTTTCCAACATTGGTGGCAAGCGACGGGATCCGAGCTCGCACAAATCGTACAGCGAGTAACTCGCCACTACTAACAGAGACACACACCAACCATGAATACTAAGGAAGCCGGAACGACCACAGAATTCCAGATGGAACGATTAGAGGAATACACCCATAAAGAACTCAAACAATTCTGCAAAGCCCTGGGTATCGCTACCACCGGACTAAGCACAAAAGACGATTTTAAAGAAGCGCTGCAAACATGGGTGGAGACCGGAGCGACTCCACCCCAAACTGATGATGACATTGTCCTATAAGTACCCCTGAGTACAGGCATAACCCCAGTAGAAGAGAGAACCGCCAACAGAGAACCGGGCCTCTCCCACGAAGACGCCCGGGAGCGAGAGAGGAGTCGGCTCCATGAACTAGAGCTCGCCCGACTCCGGCTGGATGGAGAACTTCAATTAGCAGAAAAGAAAATGGCCATTGAGCAACTACGATTAGAGGGAGATCTGGAAGAGAGGCGGAGACAAAGGGAGTTGGAAGAAAAAAAACTCACGTACGAACACGAGCGTGGCCTCAAAGAACTAGAGATCAAACCCAAGATCGAAGGGGCTGGTGCAGCGGTGAACCGGGACCCTCCTTCTCCTGCCGACCCGAAGGTCCACATTCCCAAGGACATCGTCAAGGAATATTACAAGAATGACGATATCCAGCAATGGTTCAAGGCGTATGAAGTTGCCATGACCGCGCACCGCATCCCGCGAAAAGATTGGGGTGCCAGCTTATGGGGGAGATTTGTCAGCGAAGGAAGAGACACCCTGCTAGAGCTGGCCGAGGACGTGATGTCCTCCTATGACCACATGAAGGACGCCCTGCTCACCCGGTATGGCCTCACCCCGAGATGTACCGACAGAGGTTCAGAGATTGCAAAAAGATCCCCGGTACCACCTGGGTGGAGTACGTAAACTTTTAAAGCCGGGCCCTGGAAGGATGGATCAAGGGCAGCAAAGTGTCCACCTACCAGCAGCTGTTCGACCTCATCGTTTGGGAGCACCTCTCCAACAACTGCTTTGTCGAGCTCAGACAACATCTCCTCGACAGCAAGCTGACTGAGCCCCGAAGACTCGCCGTCGAGGCCGATCGATGGGTGAGCACCCGGGTCCCCCGGACCCCGATAGAAGAACCGGGACGGAACGGCCAGGGGCACCCCCGCCAGCGTGGCAGCAGAGGAGGCCAGAACAGGAGCCGGGACTTTCCACCAGCCCCGGGACGGAGTCCCCCGCAGGGGTCCCCCCCAGAATAACACTTAGCCATCCCTGATCAGAAGAGGGACCCCTCCCGCACGGCCGGGCCCCGCCCGAACATTACGTGCCACAGATGCCAGCGGCCCGGTCACTATGCCAGTGACCCCCTCTGCCCCATGAACCAGCGTCCCGGCACCACCGGGCCTCCGACCCGCTGTTCGCTGCTGCAGCCTTGGGAGAAGGGGGAGAAGAAGACGAAGAGATCTACAATGAAGATCAAACCGAGTATGAACCGGCCGCCATGGTCCTAGCCTGCCTGGGCGAAAGAGACATGGTCCCCCAAGCCCCGCTACCGAGCAACACTCAAAAATACCATCAGTGGGTCCACATCAATGGACGACGGACCGAAGCCCTCCGAGACACGGGAGCCAGTGTGACGGCCGTCCGCTGCCACTTGGTGACCCCCGAATAGATCATACCAAACGTGCGATGCCCCGTGCGGGCCGCCGACAACTCCGAGACTCTGTGTCAGATGGCCCGAATCCCCTTCGAGTGGGGGGGGTGTCGGGCACCCTCAAGGTGACCGTCCGGGACGACGCCCCCGTGGACTGCCTCCTCGGAAACGACCTCGAGAGCTCTCCCTGGGCCCAAGTCGAGCGGAGAGAACATCTAGGAATGATGGGACTACCAGAGTGGGTCTGCGCTACGACCCGATCTATGACTGCCGTGCCTCGGCGGCAACCGAGGCCACCCCGACGGAAGAGCCAGAGTGGCCTGCGCCACCACCGGCCGCAGTCGATGAAGAATCCGAGCCCGAGCCATCGGAACACGACCGGGAAGGCAGCACCGAACTCAGCGCCATACCCGAACTAGCCCAATGGCACCAGGAGGGTGGTCCCACCCGAGAGCAATTCCGGCAGGAACAGAAGGCCTGCCCCTCCCTCGAGGGGACCCGGCAGCAAGCCACAGCCCAAGCTGCCGGGGACTCCTCGGGGTCCCACTGGGTCTACTGGGACCACGACCTCCTATACAGTGAACAGAAAATTGCAGAGCTGGGGGCCAGCCGGGTGTTGGTGGTCCCCCTACGATTCAGAGACTTTCTCTTGAACCTGGCCCAAGATGTGCCCCTCGCCGGGCACCTGGGGCAGGACAAAACTTACAGCCGCCTGGTGACCCATTTTTACTGCCCGAAAATGCGCAACGATGTGCATAACCATTGCCGCACCTGCCCGACATGCCAAGCCAGCGGAAAGAGCGGGGGGAAGGTGAAGGCCCCGCTCCAACCCTTTCCAGTAGTGACCACCCCCTTCGAGCGAGTAGGGATCGACATTGTGGGGCCCCTGGACCCTCGAACCTCGCAAGGGCATCGCTTCATCCTCGTCCTGGTGGATCATGCCACCCGCTATCCCAAAGCCATCCCCCTCCGAACCATAACGGCTCCCGTGGTGGGCCGAGCACTGATGGGGATCTTCTCCAGGGTGGGGTTCCCCCGAGAGGTCGTGAGCGACCGGGGCACAAACTTTATATCGAGGTATATGCGGTCCCTGTGGCAACAGTGCGGGGTCACGTATAAGTTCACCACCCCATATCACCCCCAAGGGAATGGACTGGTGGAGCGGTTTAACCGGACACTCAAGGGGATGATCCAGGGCCTAGAAGAGCCCCTCCGCCGCAAATGGGACATCCTAATGCCCTGCCTCTTGTTCGCCTATCGGGAGGTACCACAGAAGTACCTCCTGATGTGGTGTGTGGAATGTGTGTGGAATGTGGTGTGTGGAATGTGTGTGGAATGTGGTGTGTGGAATGTGTGTGGAATGTAGTGTGTGTGTGGTGTAGTGTGTGGAATGTGTGTGGTGTGTGGAATGTGGTGTTTGGAATGTGTGTGGAATGTGGTGTGTGGAATGTGGAATGTGTGTGGAATGTGTGTGGAACGTGGTGTGTGGAATGTGGTGTGTGGAATGTGGTGTGTGGAATGTGGTGTGTGGAATGTATGTGGAATGTGGTGTGGAATGTGTGTGGAATATGTGTGGAATGTGGTGTGTGCGGAATGTGTCTGGAATGTGGTGTGTGTGGAATGTGTGTAGGATGTGTGTGGAATAAGGTGTGTGTGGAATGTGGTGTGTGGAATGTGTGTGGAATGTGGTGTGTGGAATGTGGTGTGTGGAATATGGTGTGTGGAATGTGGTGTGTGTGGAATATGGAATGTGGTGTGTGTGGAATGTGTGTGGAATGTGGTGTGTGGAATGTGTGTGGAATGCGGTGTGGAATGTGTGTGGAATGTGGAATGTGTGTGGAATGTGGAATGTGTGTGGAATGTGGTGTGTGGAATGTGTGTGGAATGTGGTGTGTGGAATGTGGTGTGTGGAATGTGGAATGTGTGTGGAATGTGGTGTATGGAATGTGTGTGGAATGTGTGTGGAATGTGGTGTGTGGAATGTGTGTGGAATGTGGTGTGTGGAATGTGGTGTGTGGAATGCGTGTGGAATGTGGTGTGTGGAATGTGTGTGGAATGTAGTGTGTGGTGTGTTGTGTGTGGAAGGTGTGTGGTGTGTGGTGTGCGGAATGTGGTGTGTGGAATGTGTGTGGAATGTGTGTGGTGTGTGGAATGTGGTGTGTGGAATGTGTGCGGAATGTGGTGTGTGGAATGTGGTGTGTGGAATGTGAAATGTATGTGGAATGTGGTGTGTGCAATGTGTGTGGAATATGTGTGGAATGTGGTGTGTGCGGAATGTGTCTGGAATGTGGTGTGTGTGGAATGTGTGTAGGATGTGTGTGGAATGTGGTGTGTGTGGAATGTGGTGTGTGTGGAATATGGTGTGTGTGGAATATGGTGTGTGGAATGTGGTGTGTGGAATGTGGTGTGTGGAATGTGGTGTGTGGAATGTGGTGTGTGTGGAATGTGGAATGTGGTGTGTGTGGAATGTGTGTGGAATGTGTGTAGAATGTGAGTGGAATGTGGTGTGTGGAATGTGGAATGTGTGTGGAATGTGGAATGTGTGTGGAATGTGGTGTGTGGAATGTGTGTGGAATGTGGTGTGTGGGATGTGTGTGGAATGTGGTGTGTGGAATGTGTGTGGAATGTGTGTGGAATGTGTGTGGAATGTGGTGTGTGGAATGTGGTGTGTGGAATGTGTATGGAATGTGTGTGGAATGTAGTGTGTGTGGTGTGTTGTGTGTGGAAGGTGTGTGGTGTGTGGAATGTGGTGTGTGGAATGTGTGTGGAATGTGTGTGGTGTGTGGAATGTGTGTGGAATGTGGTGCGTGGAATGTGAAATGTGTGTGGAATGTGGTGTGTGGAATGTGAAATGTATGTGGAATGTGGTGTGTGCAATGTGTGTGGAATGTTTGTGGTGTGTGGAATGTGTGGTGTGTGGAATGTGGTGTGTGGAATGTGGAGTGTGGAACGTGGTGTGTGGAATGTGTGTGGAATGCGGTGTGTGGAATGTGTGTGGAATGTGGAATGTGTGTGGAATGTGGTGTGTGGAATGTGTGTGGAATGTGGTGTGTGGAATGTGTGTGGAATGCGGTGTGTGGAATGTGGAATGTGTGTGGAATGTGGAATGTGTGTGGAATGTGTGTGGAATGTGGTGTGTGGAATGTGTGTGGAATGTGGTGTGTGTGGAATGTGGTGTGTGGAATGTGTGTGGAATGTGTGTGGAATGTGTGTGGAACGTGATGTGTGGAATGTGGTGTGTGGAATGTGGTGTGTGTGGAATGTGGTGTGTGTGGAATGTGTGTGGAATGCGGTATGTGGAATGTGGTGTGTGGAATGTGGTGTGTGGAATGTGGTGTGTGGAATGTGGTGTGTGTGGAATGTGGAATGTGTGTGGAATGTGTGTGGAATGTGTGTGGAATGTGGTGTGTGGAATGTGGAATGTGTGTGGAATGTGGAATGTGTGTGGAATGTGGAATGTGTGTGGAATGTGTGTGGAATGTGTGTGGAATGTGGTGTGTGGGATGTGTGTGGAGTGTGGGATGTGTGTGGAATGTGGTGTGTGGAATGTGTGTGGAATGTGTGTGGAATGTGGTGTGTGGAATGTGGTGTGTGGAATGTGGTGTGTGGAATGTGGTGTGTGGAATGTGTGTGGAATGTGTGTGGAATGTAGTGTGTGTGGTGTGTTGTGTGTGGAAGGTGTGTGGTGTGTGGTGTGTGGAATGTGGCGTGTGGAATGTGTGTGGTGTGTGGAATGTGTGTGGAATGTGGTGTGTGGAATGTGGAATGTGTGTGGAATGTGGTGTGTGGAATGTGAAATGTATGTGGAATGTGGTGTGTGCAATGTGTTTGGAATGTTTGTAGTGTGTGGAATGTGTGGTGTGTGGAATGTGGTGTGTGGAATGTGGAGTGTGGAATGTGGTGTGTGGAATGTGTGTGGAATGCGGTGTGTGGAATGTGTGTGGAATGTGGAATGTGTGTGGAATGTGGTGTGTGGAATGTGTGTGGAATGTGGTGTGTGGAATGTGTGTGGAATGCGGTGTGTGGAATGTGGAATGTGTGTGGAATGTGGAATGTGTGTGGAATGTGTGTGGAATGTGGTGTGTGGAATGTGTGTGGAATGTGGTGTGTGTGGAATGTGGTGTGTGGAATGTGTGTGGAATGTGTGTGGAATGTGATGTGTGGAATGTGGTGTGTGGAATGTGGTGTGTGTGGAACGTGGATTGTGGTGTGTGTGGAATATGTGTGGAATGTGTGTGGAATGCGGTATGTGGAATGTGTGTGGAATGCGGTGTGTGGAATGTGGAATGTGTGTGGAATGTGGTGTGTGGAATGTGTGTGGAATGTGTGTGGAATGTGTGTGGAATGTGGTGTGTGGAATGTGGTGTGTGGATTGTGTGTGTGGAATGTGGTGTGTGGAATGTGTGTAGAATGTGTGTGGAATGTGGTGTGTGTGGAATGTGGTGTGTGGAATGTGTGTGGAATGTGTGTGGAATGTGGTGTGTGGAATGTGGTGTGTGTGGAATGTGGTGTGTGGAATGTGGTGTGTGGAATGTGTGTGAAATGTGGTGTGTGGAATGTGTGTGGAATGCAGTGTGTTGAATGTTTGTGGAATGTGTGTGGAATGCAGTGTGTTGAATGTTTGTGGAATGTGGAATGTGTGTTGAATGTGTGTTGAATGTGGTGTGTGGAATGTGTGTGGAATGTGGTGTGTGGAATGTGTGTGGAATGTGGTGTGTGGAATGTGGTGTGTGGAATGTGGTGTGTGGAATGTGTGTGGAATGTGGTGTGTGTGGAATGTGGTGGTGGAATGTGTGTGGAATGTGTGTGGAATGTGGTCTGTGGAATGTGGTGTGTGGAATGTGGTGTGTGTGAATGTGGAATGTGGTGTGTGTGGAATGTGTGTGGAATGTGGTGTGTGGCATGTGTGTGAAATGTGGTGTGTGGAATGTGTGTGGAATGCAGTGTGTGGAATGTTTGTGGAATGTGGAATGTGTGTTGAATGTGTGTTGAATGTGGTGTGTGGAATGTGTGTGGAATGTGGTGTGTGGAATGTGTGTGAAATGTGGTGTGTGGAATGTGTGTGGTGTGTGGAATGTAGTGTGTGGAATGTAGTGTGTGTGGTGTGTTGTGTGTGGTGTGTGTGTGTGGAATGTGGTGTGTGGAATGTGTGTGGAATGTGGTGTGTGGAATGTGTGTGGTGTGTGGAATGTGTGTGGAATGTGGTGTGTGGAATGTGGAATGTGTGTGGAATGTGGTGTGTGGAATGTGAAATGTATGTGGAATGTGGTGTGTGCAATGTGTTTGGAATGTTTGTAGTGTGTGGAATGTGTGGTGTGTGGAATGTGGTGTGTGGAATGTGGAGTGTGGAATGTGGTGTGTGGAATGTGTGTGGAATGCGGTGTGTGGAATGTGTGTGGAATGTGGAATGTGTGTGGAATGTGGTGTGTGGAATGTGTGTGGAATGTGGTGTGTGGAATGTGTGTGGAATGCGGTGTGTGGAATGTGGAATGTGTGTGGAATGTGGAATGTGTGTGGAATGTGTGTGGAATGTGGTGTGTGGAATGTGTGTGGAATGTGGTGTGTGTGGAATGTGGTGTGTGGAATGTGTGTGGAATGTGTGTGGAATGTGGTGTGTGGAATGTGGTGTGTGTGGAACGTGGATTGTGGTGTGTGTGGAATATGTGTGGAATGTGTGTGGAATGCGGTATGTGGAATGTGTGTGGAATGCGGTGTGTGGAATGTGGAATGTGTGTGGAATGTGGTGTGTGGAATGTGTGTGGAATGTGTGTGGAATGTGTGTGGAATGTGGTGTGTGGAATGTGGTGTGTGGATTGTGTGTGTGGAATGTGGTGTGTGGAATGTGTGTAGAATGTGTGTGGAATGTGGTGTGTGTGGAATGTGGTGTGTGGAATGTGTGTGGAATGTGTGTGGAATGTGGTGTGTGGAATGTGGTGTGTGTGGAATGTGGTGTGTGGAATGTGGTGTGTGGAATGTGTGTGAAATGTGGTGTGTGGAATGTGTGTGGAATGCAGTGTGTTGAATGTTTGTGGAATGTGTGTGGAATGCAGTGTGTTGAATGTTTGTGGAATGTGGAATGTGTGTTGAATGTGTGTTGAATGTGGTGTGTGGAATGTGGTGTGTGGAATGTGTGTGGAATGTGGTGTGTGGAATGTGGTGTGTGGAATGTGGTGTGTGGAATGTGTGTGGAATGTGGTGTGTGTGGAATGTGGTGGTGGAATGTGTGTGGAATGTGTGTGGAATGTGGTCTGTGGAATGTGGTGTGTGGAATGTGGTGTGTGTGAATGTGGAATGTGGTGTGTGTGGAATGTGTGTGGAATGTGGTGTGTGGCATGTGTGTGAAATGTGGTGTGTGGAATGTGTGTGGAATGCAGTGTGTGGAATGTTTGTGGAATGTGGAATGTGTGTTGAATGTGTGTTGAATGTGGTGTGTGGAATGTGTGTGGAATGTGGTGTGTGGAATGTGTGTGAAATGTGGTGTGTGGAATGTGTGTGGTGTGTGGAATGTAGTGTGTGGAATGTAGTGTGTGTGGTGTGTTGTGTGTGGTGTGTGTGTGTGGAATGTGGTGTGTGGAATGTGTGTGGAATGTGGTGTGTGGAATGTGGAATGTGTGTGGAATGTGTATGGAATGTGTGTGGAATGTGTATGGAATGTGGTGTGTGGAATGTGTGTGGAACGTGGTGTGTGGAATGTGTGTGGAATGTGTGTGGAATGTGTGTGGAATGTGGTGTGTGGAATGTGTGTGGAATGTAGTGTGTGTGGTGTAGTGTGTGGAATGTGTGTGGTGTGTGGAATCTGGTGTTTGGAATGTGTGTGGAATGTGGTGTGTGGAATGTGGAATGTGTGTGGAACGTGGTGTGTGGAACGTGGTGTGTGGAATGTGGTGTGTGGAATGTGGTGTGTGGAATGTATGTGGAATGTGGTGTGGAATGTGTGTGGAATGTGTGTGGAATATGTGTGGAATGTGGTGTGTGCGGAATGTGTCTGGAATGTGGTGTGTGTGGAATGTGTGTAGGATGTGTGTGGAATGCGGTGTGTGTGGAATGTGGTGTGTGGAATGTGTGTGGAATGTGTGTGGAATGTGGTGTGTGGAATGTGGTGTGTGGAATGTGGAATGTGTGTGGAATGTGGTGTGTGGAATGTGTGTGGAATGTGGTGTGTGGAATGTGTGTGGAATGTGGTGTGTGGAATGTGTGTGGAATGTGGTGTGTGGAATGTGTGTGGAATGTAGTGTGTGTGGTGTGTTGTGTGTGGAAGGTGTGTGGTGTGTGGTGTGTGGAATGTGGTGTGTGGAATGTGTTTGGTGTGTGGAATGTGGTGTGTGGAATGTGTGTGGAATGTGGTGTGTGGAATGTGAAATGTATGTGGAATGTGGTGTGTGCAATGTGTGTGGAATGTTTGTGGAATGTGGTGTGTGGAATGTGTGGTGTGTGGAATGTGGAATGTGGTGTGTGGAATGTGGAGTGTGGAACGTGGTGTGTGGAATGTGGTGTGTGGAGTGTGGTGGGTGTGGAACGTGGTGTGTGTGGAATGTGTGTGGAATGCGGTGTGTGGAATGTGTGTGGAATGTGGTGTGTGGAATGTATGTGTGGAATGCGGTGTGTGGAATGTGGAATGTGTGTGGAATGTGTGTGGAATATGTGTGGAATGTGTCTGGAATGTGGTGTGTGTGGAATGTGTGTAGGATGTGTGTGGAATGTGGTGTGTGTGGAATGTGGTGTGTGTGGAATATGGTGTGTGGAATGTGGTGTGTGGAATGTGGTGTGTGGAATGTGGTGTGTGGAATGTGGTGTGTGGAATGTGGTGTGTGTGGAATGTGGAATGTGGTGTGTGTGGAATGTGTGTCGAATGTGTGTGGAATGTGAGTGGAATGTGGTGTGTGGAATGTGGAATGTGTGTGGAATGTGGAATGTGTGTGGAATGTGGTGTGTGGAATGTGTGTGGAATGTGTGTGGAATGTGGTGTGTGGGATGTGTGTGGAATGTGGTGTGTGGAATGTGTGTGGAATGTGGTGTGTGGAATGTGGTGTGTGGAATGTGTGTGGAATGTGTGTGGAATGTAGTGTGTGTGGTGTGTTGTGTGTGGAAGGTGTGTGGTGTGTGGAATGTGGTGTGTGGAATGTGTGTGGAATGTGTGTGGTGTGTGGAATGTGTGTGGAATGTGGTGCGTTGAATGTGAAATGTGTGTGGAATGTGGTGTGTGGAATGTGAAATGTATGTGGAATGTGGTGTGTGCAATGTGTGTGGAATGTTTGTGGTGTGTGGAATGTGTGGTGTGTGGAATGTGGTGTGTGGAATGTGGAGTGTGGAACGTGGTGTGTGGAATGTGTGTGGAATGTGGTGTGTGGAATGTGTGTGGAATGTGGAATGTGTGTGGAATGTGGTGTGTGGAATGTGGTGTGTGGAATGTGTGTGGAATGTGGTGTGTGGGATGTGTGTGGAATGCGGTGTGTGGAATGTGGAATGTGTGTGGAATGTGGAATGTGTGTGGAATGTGTGTGGAATGTGGTGTGTGGAATGTGTGTGGAATGTGGTGTGTGTGGAATGTGGTGTGTGGAATGTGGTGTGTGGAATGTGGTGTATGTGGAATGTGGTGTGTGTGGAATGTGTGTGGAATGTGTGTGGAATGTGTGTGGAATGCGGTATGTGGAATGTGTGTGGAATGTGGTGTGTGGAATGTGGTGTGTGGAATGTGGTGTGTGGAATGTGGTGTGTGTGGAATGTGGAATGTGGTGTGTGTGGAATGTGTGTGGAATGTGTGTGGAATGTGGTGTGTGGAATGTGTGTGGAATGTGGAATGTGTGTGGAATGTGGAATGTGTGTGGAATGTGTGTGGAATGTGTGTGGAATGTGGTGTGTGGGATGTGTGTGGAATGTGGTGTGTGGAATGTGTGTGGAATGTGGTGTGTGGAATGTGTGTGGAATGTGGTGTGTGGAATGTGGTGTGTGGAATGTGTGTGGAATGTAGTGTGTGTGGTGTGTTGTGTGTGGAAGGTGTGTGGTGTGTGGAATGTGGTGTGTGGAATGTGTGTGGAATGTGTGTGGTGTGTGGAATGTGTGTGGAATGTGGTGTGTGGAATGTGGAATGTGTGTGGAATGTGGTGTGTGGAATGTGAAATGTATGTGGAATGTGGTGTGTGCAATGTGTGTGGAATGTTTGTAGTGTGTGGAATGTGTGGTGTGTGGAATGTGGTGTGTGGAATGTGGAGTGTGGAACGTGGTGTGTGGAATGTGTGTGGAATGCGGTGTGTGGAATGTGTGTGGAATGTGGAATGTGTGTGGAATGTGGTGTGTGGAATGTGTGTGGAATGTGGTGTGTGGAATGTGTGTGGAATGCGGTGTGTGGAATGTGGAATGTGTGTGGAATGTGTGTGGAATGTGGTGTGTGGAATGTAGTGTGGAATGTAGTGTGTGTGGTGTAGTGTGTGGAATGTGTGTGGTGTGTGGAATGTGGTGTTTGGAATGTGTGTGGAATGTGGTGTGTGGAATGTGGAATGTGTGTGGAACGTGGTGTGTGGAATGTGGTGTGTGGAATGTGGTGTGTGGAATGTGGTGTGTGGAATGTATGTGGAATGTGGTGTGGAATGTGTGTGGAATGTGTGTGGAATGTGTGTGGAATGTGGTGTGTGCGGAATGTGTCTGGAATGTGGTGTGTGTGGAATGTGTGTAGGATGTGTGTGGAATGCGGTGTGTGTGGAATGTGGTGTGTGGAATGTGTGTGGAATGTGGTGTGTGGAATGTGGTGTGTGGAATGTGGTGTGTGTGGAATATGGAATGTGGTGAGTGTGGAATGTGTGTTGAATGTGTGTGGAATGTGGTGTGTGGAATGTGTGTGGAATGCGGTGTGGAATGTGTGTGGAATGTGGAATGTGTGTGGAATGTGGAATGTGTGTGGAATGTGGTGTGTGGAATGTGTGTGGAATGTGTTTGGAATGTGGTGTGTGGAATGTGGTGTGTGGAATGTGGAATGTGTGTGGAATGTGGTGTGTGGAATGTGTGTGGAATGTGTGTGGAATGTGTGTGGAATGTGGTGTGTGGAATGTGTGTGGAATGTGGTGTGTGGAATGTGTGTGGAATGTGGTATGTGGAATGTGTGTGAAATGTGGTGTGTGGAATGTGTGTGGAATGCAGTGTGTGGAATGTTTGTGGAATGTGGAATGTGTGTTGAATGTGTGTTGAATGTGGTGTGTGGTATGTGTGTGGAATGTGGTGTGTGGAATGTGTGTGGAATGTGGTGTGTGGAATGTGTGTGGTGTGTGGAATGTGGTGTGTGGGATGTAGTGTGTGTGGTGTGTTGTGTATGGTGTGTGTGTGGAATGTGGTGTGTGGAATGTGTGTGGAATGTGGTGTGTGGAATGTGTGTGCAATGTGTATGGAATGTGTGTGGAATGTGGTGTTTAGAATGTGGTGTGTGGAAGTTATGTGGAATGTGGTGTGGAATGTGTGTGGAATGTGTGTGGAATATGTGTGGAATGTGGTGTGTGCGGAATGTGTCTGGAATGTGGTGTGTGTGGAATGTGTGTAGGATGTGTGTGGAATGCGGTGTGTGTGGAATGTGGTGTGTGGAATGTGTGTGGAACGTGGTGTGTGGAATGTGGTGTGTGGAATGTGGTGTGTGGAATGTGGTGTGTGGAAGTTATGTGGAATGTGGTGTGGAATGTGTGTGGAATGTGTGTGGAATATGTGTGGAATGTGGTGTGTGCGGAATGTGTCTGGAATGTGGTGTGTGTGGAATGTGTGTAGGATGTGTGTGGAATGCGGTGTGTGTGGAATGTGGTGTGTGGAATGTGTGTGGAATGTGGTGTGTGGAATGTGGTGTGTGGAATGTGGTGTGTGTGGAATATGGAATGTGGTGTTTGTGGAATGTGTGTGGAATGTGTGTGGAATGTGGTGTGTGGAATGTGTGTGGAATGCGGTGTGGAATGTGGTGTGGAATGTGGAATATGTGTGGAATGTGGAATGTGTGTGGAATGTGTGTGGAATGTGGTGTGTGGAATGTGTGTGGAATGTGGTGTGTGGAATGTGGTGTGTGGGATGTGGTGTGTGGAATGTGGAATGTGGTGTGTGGAATGTGGAATGTGTGTGGAATGTGGTGTGTGGAATGTGTGTGGAATGTGTGTGGAATGTGGTGTGTGGAATGTGTGTGGAATGTGGTGTGTGGAATGTGGTGTGTGGAATGTGTGTGGAATGTGTGTGGAATGTAGTGTGTGTGGTGTGTTGTGTGTGGAAGGTGTGTGGTGTGTGGAATGTGGTGTGTGGAATGTGTGTGGTGTGTGGAATGTGTGTGGAATGTGGTGTGTGGAATGTGGAATGTGTGTGGAATGTGGTGTGTGGGTTGTGGAATGTATGTGGAATGTGGTGTGTGCAATGTGTGTGGAATGTTTGTGGAATGTGGTGTGTGTGGTGTGTGGAATGTGGAATGTGGTGTGTGGAATGTGGTGTGTGGAATGTGGTGTGTGGAATGTGGTGTGTGGAACGTGGTGTGTGGAATGTGTGTGGAATGCGGTGTGGAATGTGTGTGGAATGTGGAATGTGTGTGGAATGTGGAATGTGTGTGGAATGTGTGTGGAATGTGGTGTGTGGAATGTGGAATGTGTGTGGAATGTGGTGTGTGGAATGTGGAATGTATGTGGAATGTGGTGTGTGCAATGTGTGTGGAATGTTTGTGGAATGTGGTGTGTGGAATGTGTGTGGAATGTGTGTGGAATGTGGTGTGTGGAATGTGTGTGGAATGCGGTGTGGAATGTGTGTGGAATGTGGAATGTGTGTGGAATGTGGAATGTGTGTGGAATGTGGTGTGTGGAATGTGTGTGGAATGTGGTGTGTGGAATGTGGTGTGTGGAATGTGGAATGTGTGTGGAATGTGGTGTGTGGAATGTGTGTGGAATGTGGTGTGTGGAATGTGTGTGAAATGTGGTGTGTGGAATGTGTGTGGAATGCAGTGTGTGGAATGTTTGTGGAATGTGGAATGTGTGTTGAATGTGTGTTGAATGTGGTGTGTGGTATGTGTGTGGAATGTGGTGTGTGGAATGTGTGTGGAATGTGGTGTGTGGAATGTGTGTGGTGTGTGGAATGTGGTGTGTGGAATGTAGTGTGTGTGGTGTGTTGTGTATGGTGTGTGTGTGGAATGTGGTGTGTGTGTGGAATGTGGTGTGTGGAATGTGTGTGGAATGTGGTGTGTGGAATGTGGAATGTGTGTGCAATGTGTATGGAATGTGTGTGGAATGTGGTGTTTGGAATGTGGTGTGTGGAATGTGGTGTGTGGAATGTGTGTGGAATGTGTGTGGAATGTGGTGTGTGGAATGTGGTGTGTGGAATGTGTGTTGAATGTGGTGTGTGGAATGTGTGTGGAATGTAGTGTGTGTGTGGTGTAGTGAGTGGAATGTGTGTGGTGTGTGGAATGTGGTGTTTGGAATGTGTGTGGAATGTGGTGTGTGGAATGTGGAATGTGTGTGGAATGTGTGTGGAACGTGGTGTGTGGAATGTGGTGTGTGGAATGTGGTGTGTGGAAGTTATGTGGAATGTGGTGTGGAATGTGTGTGGAATGTGTGTGGAATGTGGTGTGTGCGGAATGTGTCTGGAATGTGGTGTGTGTGGAATGTGTGTAGGATGTGTGTGGAATGCGGTGTGTGTGGAATGTGGTGTGTGGAATGTGTGTGGAATGTGGTGTGGGGAATGTGGTGTATGGAATGTGGTGTGTGTGGAATATGGAATGTGGTGTTTGTGGAATGTGTGTGGAATGTGTGTGGAATGTGGTGTGTGGAATGTGTGTGGAATGCAGTGTGGAATGTGTGTGGAATGTGGAATATGTGTGGAATGTGGAATGTGTGTGGAATGTGGAATGTGTGTGGAATGTGGTGTGTGGAATGTGGTGTGTGAAATGTGGAATGTGTGTGGAATGTGGTGTGTGGAATGTGTGTGGAATGTGTGTGGAATGTGGTGTGTGGAATGTGTGTGGAATGTGGTGTGTGGAATGTATGTGGAATGTGGTGTGTGGAATGTGTGTGGAATGTGGTGTGTGGAATGTGTGTGGAATGTAGTGTGTGTGGTGTGTTGTGTGTGGAAGGTGTGTGGTGTGTGGAATGTGGTGTGTGGAATGTGTGTGGAATGTGTGTGGAATGTGTGTGGTGTGTGGAATGTGTGTGGAATGTGGTGTGTGGAATGTGGAATGTGTGTGGAATGTGTGTGGAATGTGGTGTGTGGGTTGTGGAATGTATGTGGAATGTGGTGTGTGCAATGTGTGTAGAATGTTTGTGGAATGTGGTGTGTGTGGTGTGTGGAATGTGGAATGTGGTGTGTGGAATGTGGTGTGTGGAATGTGGTGTGTGGAACGTGGTGTGTGGTGTGTGGAATGTGGTGTGTGTGGAATGTGTGTGGAATGCGGTGTGTGGAATGTGGTGTGTGGAATGTGTGTGGAATGCGGTGTGTGGAATGTGGAATGTGTGTGGAATGTGTGTGGAATATGTGTGGAATGTGGTGTGTGCGGAATGTGTCTGGAATGTGGTGTGTGTGGAATGTGTGTAGGATGTGTGTGGAATGTGGTGTGTGTGGAATGTGGTGTGTGGGATGTGTGTGGAATGTGGTGTGTGGAATGTGGTGTGTGGAATGTGGTGTGTGGAATGTGGTGTGTGTGGAATGTGGAATGTGGTGTGTGTGGAATGTGTGTGGAATGTGTGTGGAATGTGTGTGGAATGTGGTGTGTGGAATGTGGTGTGTGGAATGTGGAATGTGTGTGGAATGTGTGTGGAATGTGGTGTGTGGAATGTGTGTGGAATGTGGTGTGTGGGATGTGTGTGGAATGTGTGTGGAATGTGGTGTGTGGAATGTGTGTGGAATGTGGTGTGTGGAATGTGTGTGGAATGTAGTGTGTGTGGTGTGTTGTGTGTGGAAGGTGTGTGGTGTGTGGAATGTGGTGTGTGGAATGTGTGTGGAATGTGGTGTGTGGAATGTGGAATGTGTGTGGAATGTGGGGAGAGGTGTGGCGCCGCGGCCAGGGCGACTGACGCTGGAATCTGGGGACCACGGTACGATCCCCGGCCCCGGCGGCAGGTTAGCCCAGCACCATGTGACTCTGGGCAATAGCTCGCTTAATCTTCCCGACGGCCCCCCAGCGCCTAGAGACCCTTACGGGTGATTGTGCGCTTTACAAATGTGGACTTTGGACTTTGGACTTTGGAATGTGGTGTGTGGAATGTGAAATGTATGTGGAATGTGGTGTGTGCAATGTGTGTGGAATGCGGTGTGCAATGTGTGTGGAATGCGGTGTGGAATGTGTGTGGAATGTGGAATGTGTGTGGAATGTGGAATGTGTGTGGAATGTGGTGTGTGGAATGTGTGTGGAATGTGGTGTGTGGAATGTGGTGTGTGGAATGTGGAATGTGTGTGGAATGTGGTGTGTGGAATGTGTGTGGAATGTATGTGGAATGTGGTGTGTGGAATGTGTGTGGAATGTGGTGTGTGGAATGTGTGTGGAATGTGGTGTGTGGAATGTAGTGTGTGTGGTGTGTTGTGTGTGGAAGGTGTGTGGAATGTGGTGTGTGGAATGTGTGTGGAATGTGTGTGGTGTGTGGAATGTGTGTGGAATGTGGAATGTGTGTGGAATGTGGTGTGTGGGTTGTGGAATGTATGTGGAATGTGGTGTGTGGGTTGTGGAATGTATGTGGAATGTGGTGTGTGCAATGTGTGTGGAATGTTTGTGGAATGTGGTGTGTGTGGTGTGTGGAGTGTGGAATGTGGTGTGTGGAATGTGGTGTGTGGAATGTGGTGTGTGGAACGTGGTGTGTGGTGTGTGGAATGTGGTGTGTGTGGAATGTGTGTGGAATGCGGTGTGTGGAATGTGTGTGGAATGTGGTGTATGGAATGTGTGTGGAATGCGGTGTGTGGAATGTGGAATGTGTGTGGAATGTGTGCAGAATATGTGTGGAATGTGGTGTGTGCAGAATGTGTCTGGAATGTGGTGTGTGTGGAATGTGTGTAGGATGTGTGTGGAATGTGGTGGGTGTGGAATGTGGTGTGTGGAATGTGGTGTGTGGAATGTGGTGTGTGGAATGTGGTGTGTGGAATGTGGTGTGTGGAATGTGGTGTGTGTGGAATGTGGAATGTGGTGTGCGTGGAATGTGTGTGGAATGTGTGTGGAATGTGGTGTGTGGAATGTGGTGTGTGGGATGTGTGTGGAATGTGGTGTGTGGAATGTGTGTGGAATGTGTGTGGAATGTGTGTGGAATGTGGTGTGTGGAATGTGTGTGGAATGTGGTGTGTGGAATGTAGTGTGTGTGGTGTGTTGTGTGTGGAAGGTGTGTGGTGTGTGGAATGTGGTGTGTGGAATGTGTGTGGAATGTGGTATGTGGAATGTGTGTGGAATGTGGTGTGTGGAATCTGAAATGTATGTGGAATGTGGTGTGTGCAATGTGTGTGGAATGTTTGTGGTGTGTGGAATGTGTGGTGTGTGGAATGTGGAATGTGGTGTGTGGAATGTGGAGTGTGGAACGTGGTGTGTGGAATGTGTGTGGAATGCAGTGTGTGGAATGTGTGTGGAATGTGGAATGTGTGTGGAATGTGGTGTGTGGAATGTGTGTGGAATGTGGTGTGTGGAATGTGTGTGGAATGCGGTGTGTGGAATGTGGAATGTGTGTGGAATGTGGTGTGTGGAATGTGTGTGGAATGTGGTGTGTGGAATGTGGTGTGTGGAATGTGTGTGGAATGTGGTGTGTGGAATGTGGTGTGTGGAATGTGTGTGGAATGTAGTGTGTGTGGTGTGTTGTGTGTGGAAGGTGTGTGGTGTGTGGAATGTGGTGTGTGGAATGTGTGTGGAATGTGTGTGTTGTGTGGAATGTGTGTGGAATGTGGTGTGTGGAATGTGGAATGTGTGTGGAATGTGGTGTGTGGAATGTATGTGGAATGTGGTGTGTGCAATGTGTGTGGAATGTTTGTGGAATGTGGTGTGTGGAATGTGTGTGGAATGTGGTGTGTGGAATGTGTGTGGAATGCGGTGTGGAATGTGTGTGGAATGTGGAATGTGTGTGGAATGTGGAATGTGTGTGGAATGTGGTGTGTGGAATGTGTGTGGAATGTGGTGTGTGGAATGTGGTGTGTGGAATGTGGAATGTGTGTGGAATGTGGTGTGTGGAATGTGTGTGGAATGTGTGTGGAATGTGGTGTGTGGAATGTGTGTGGAATGTGGTGTGTGGAATGTGTTTGGAATGTGGTGTGTGGAATGTGTGTGGAATGTGGTGTGTGGAATGTGTGTGGTGTGTTGTGTGTGGAAGGTGTGTGGTGTGTTGAATGTGGTGTGTGGAATGTGGTGTGTGGAATGTGTGTGGTGTGTGGAATGTGTGTGGTGTGTGGAATGTGTGTGGTGTGTGGAATGTGTGTGGAATGTGGAATGTGTGTGGAATGTGGTGTGTGCAATATGTGTGGAATGTTTGTGGAATGTGGTGTGTGTGGTGTGTGGAATGTGGAATGTGGTGTGTGGAATGTGGTGTGTGGAATGTGGTGTGTGGAATGTGGTGTGTGGAACATGGTGTGTGGTGTGTGGAATGTGGTGTGTGTGGAATGTGTGTGGAATGCGGTGTGTGGAATGTGTGTGGAATGTGGTGTGTGGAATGTGTGTGGAATGCGGTGTGTGGAATGTGGAATGTGTGTGGAATGTGTGTGGAATGTGTGTGGAATATGTGTGGAATGTGGTGTGTGCGGAATGTGTCTGGAATGTGGTGTGTGTGGAATGTGTGTAGGATGTGTGTGGAATGTGGTGTGTGTGGAATGTGGTGTGTGGAATGTGTGTGGAATGTGGTGTGTGGAATGTGGTGTGTGGAATGTGGTGTGTGGTGTGTGGAATGTGGTGTGTGTGGAATGTGGAATGTGGTGTGTGTGGAATGTGTGTGGAATGTGTGTGGAATGTGGAATGTGGAATGTGTGTGGAATGTGGTGTGTGGAATGTGTGTGGAATGTGGTGTGTGGGATGTGTGTGGAATGTGGTGTGTGCAATGTGTGTGGAATGTGGTGTGTGGAATGTGGTGTGTGGAATGTGTGTGGAATGTGTGTGGTGTGTTGTGTGTGGAAGGTGTGTGGTGTGTGGAATGTGGTGTGTGGAATGTGTGTGGTGTGTGGAATGTGTGTGGAATGTGGTGTGTGGAATGTGGAATGTGTGTGGAATGTGGTGTGTGGAATGTGAAATGTATGTGGAATGTGGTGTGTGCAATGTGTGTGGAATGTGTGGTGTGTGGAATGTGGAATGTGGTTTGTGGAATGTGGAGTGTGGAACATGGTGTGTGGAATGTGTGTGGAATGCAGTGTGTGGAATGTGTATGGAATGTGGAATGTGTGTGGAATGTGGTGTGTGGAATGTGTGTGGAATGTGGTGTGTGGAATGTGTGTGGAATGCGGTGTGTGGAATGTGGAATGTGTGTGGAATGTGTGTGGAATGTGGAATCTGTGTGGAATGTGGTGTGTGGAATGTGTGTGGAATGTGGTTTGTGGAATGTGTGTGGAATGCGGTGTGTGGAATGTGGAATGTGTGTGGAATGTGTGTGGAATGTGGAATGTGTGTGGAATGTGTGTGGAATGTGGTGTGTGGAATGTGTGTGGAATGTGGTGTGTGTGGAATGTGTGTGGGATGTGTGTGGAATGTGGTGTGTGTGGAATGTGTGTGGAATGTGGTGTGTGTGGAATGTAATGTGTGTGGTGTGTGTGGAATGTGTGTGGCATGTGGTGTGTGGAATGTGGTGTGTGGAATGTGGAATGTGGGATGTGGTGTGTGGAATGTGGTGTGTGGAATGTGGTGTGTAATGTGGTTTGTGGAATGTGGTGTGTGGAATGTGGTGTGTGTGTGTGGAATGTGTGTGGAATGTGGAATGTGTGTGGAATGTGTGTGGAATGTGGATGGAATGTGATGTGTGGAATGTGTGTGAAATGTGTGTGGAATGTCTGTGGAATGTGTGTGGAATGTGTGTGGAATGTGGTGTGTTGAATGTGTGTGGAATGTTGTGTGTGGAATGTGGTGTGTGGAATGTTGTGTGTGGAATGTGGTGTGTGGAATGTGGTGTGTGGAATGTGGTGTGTGGAATGTGTGTTGAATGTGGTGTGTGGAATGTGTGTGGAATGTGGTGTGTGGAATGTGTGGAATGTGTGTGGAATGTGGTGTGTGGAATGTGGTGTGGAATGTGGTGTGGAATGTGGTGTGGAATGTGGTGTGGAATGTGTGTGGAATGTGTGTGGAATGTGTGTGGATTGTGGTGTGTGGAATGTGGTGTGTGGAATGTGGAGTGTGTGTGGAATGTGGTGTGTGGAATGTGTGTGGAATGTGGTGTGGAATGTGGTGTGGAATGTGGTGTGGAATGTGGTTTGGAATGTGGTGTGTGGAATGTGTGTGGAATGTGTGTGGAATTTGGTGTGTGGAATGTGTGTGGAATGTTGTGTGTGGAATGTGGTGTGTGGAATGTGTGAAATGTGGTGTGTGTTGAATGTGGTGTGTGGAATGTGGTGTGTGTGGTGTGTGTTGAATGTGTGTGGAATGTGGTGTGTGGAATGTGTGTGGAATGTGGTGTTTGGAATGAATGTGGAATGTGTGTGGAATGTGTGTGGAATGTGGTGTGTTGAATGTGGGTGGAATGTGGTGTGTGGAATGAGGTGTGTGGAATGAGGTGTGTGGAATGTGTGTGGAATGTGGTGTGTGGAATGTGGTGTGTGGAATGTGGTGTGTGTGATGTGTGTGGAATGTGGAATGTGTGTGGAATGTGGTGTGTTTCGATGGCCCTTCAGCCGTCCCCGGACGCCTGGTATCGATCGCCCTCCGGCCTCCCTGGGCGCTGGCTCCACCTTCCTGCTGGGTGTCTGGACACCTTCATCCCGGCTCCTCTGACCCCCAGGCGCGAGGGTCCGGACATCAAAGGACTCCAGCCCTATATCTGGGCCAGCCCTGAATTAGGACTTGAGTTGTATCTTGGAGTCGAAGCCCTGCTGACCTTGTCGCGGCTGATCCCGATCCGAACTCATGCACCTGGAACCTTCGAGGCCCTGCTGACGCTGTCGCGGCCTGACCAAGCTGAACCACCTTCGAGGCCCTGCTGAAGCTGTCACGGCCTGACCAAGCTGAACCACCTCTGAGGCCCTGCTGACGCTGTCGCGGCCTGACCAAGCTGAACCACCTGCGAGGCCCTGCTGACGCTGTCACGGCCTGACCAAGCTGAACCACCTGCGAGGCCCTGCTGACGCTGTCGCGGCCTGAACCACGCTGAACTATACCGAGGCCCTGCTGACGCTGTCGTGGCCTGACCCCTTGAACTATCAACGCACCAGTTGGTGCCAAGACTGCCCCGCTACCCCCCTCTTTCCCGAAGCCAAGACTTTACGGATCCCCCAATCCCTGTGTCACAATCTTACGAGAGCGTGCCTTCATTTCTTATATAAAGATTCTTGAGAATATCCCTGCGTGTGGTGTCCGTCTGTGGTAGGGTGATTGCTCAACTGTACGATCGTAGGAAGGAGCCTCGCCAAGGAGGCCTCCCTACGGCGCTCGGCCTCTTCTATAGAGAGAGGTGGGTCTCGGGCGGGCAGTCAGACATCTTCTGTCCCCCCTGGGATCGCCTTTCCAACATTGGTGGCAAGCGACGGGATCCGAGCTCGCACAAATCGTACAGCGAGTAACTCGCCACTACTAACAGAGACACACACCAACCATGAATACTAAGGAAGCCGGAACGACCACAGAATTCCAGATGGAACGATTAGAGGAATACACCCATAAAGAACTCAAACAATTCTGCAAAGCCCTGGGTATCGCTACCACCGGACTAAGCACAAAAGACGATTTTAAAGAAGCGCTGCAAACATGGGTGGAGACCGGAGCGACTCCACCCCAAACTGATGATGACATTGTCCTATAAGTACCCCTGAGTACAGGCATAACCCCAGTAGAAGAGAGAACCGCCAACAGAGAACCGGGCCTCTCCCACGAAGACGCCCGGGAGCGAGAGAGGAGTCGGCTCCATGAACTAGAGCTCGCCCGACTCCGGCTGGATGGAGAACTTCAATTAGCAGAAAAGAAAATGGCCATTGAGCAACTACGATTAGAGGGAGATCTAGAAGAGAGGCGGAGACAAAGGGAGTTGGAAGAAAAAAAACTCACGTACGAACACGAGCGTGGCCTCAAAGAACTAGAGATCAAACCCAAGATCGAAGGGGCTGGTGCAGCGGTGACCCGGGACCCTCCTCTTCCTGCCGACCCGAAGGTCCACATTCCCAAGGACATCGTCAAGGAATATTACAAGAATGACGATATCCAGCAATGGTTCAAGGCGTATGAAGTTGCCATGACCGCGCACCGCATCCCGCGAAAAGATTGGGGTGCCAGCTTATGGGGGAGATTTGTCAGCGAAGGAAGAGACACCCTGCTAGAGCTGGCCGAGGACGTGATGTCCTCCTATGACCACATGAAGGACGCCCTGCTCACCCGGTATGGCCTCACCCCCGAGATGTACCGACAGAGGTTCAGAGATTGCAAAAAGATCCCCGGTACCACCTGGGTGGAGTACGTAAACTTTTAAAGCCGGGCCCTGGAAGGATGGATCAAGGGCAGCAAAGTGTCCACCTACCAGCAGCTGTTCGACCTCATCGTTTGGGAGCACCTCTCCAACAACTGCTTTGTCGAGCTCAGACAACATCTCCTCGACAGCAAGCTGACTGAGCCCCGAAGACTCGCCGTCGAGGCCGATCGATGGGTGAGCACCCGGGTCCCCCGGACCCCGATTGAAGAACCGGGACGGAACGGCCAGGGGCACCCCCGCCAGCGTGGCAGCGGAGGAGGCCAGAACAGGAACCGGGACTTTCCACCAGCCCCGGGACGGAGTCCCCTGCAGTGGTCCCCCCCAGAATAACACTTAGCCATCCCTGATCAGAAGAGGGACCCCTCCCGCACGGCCGGGGCCCCGCCCGAACATTACGTGCCACAGATGCCAGCGGCCCGGTCACTATGCCAGTGACCCCCTCTGCCCCATGAACCAGCGTCCCGGCACCACCGGGCCTCCGACCCGCCTGTTCGCTGCTGCAGCCTTGGGAGAAGGGGGAGAAGAAGACGAAGAGATCTACAATGAAGATCAAACCGAGTATGAACCGGCCGCCATGGTCCTAGCCTGCCTGGGCGAAAGAGACATGGTCCCCCAAGCCCCGCTACCGAGCAACACTCAAAAATACCATCAGTGGGTCCACATCAATGGACGACGGACCGAAGCCCTCCGAGACACGGGAGCCAGTGTGACGGCCGTCCGCTGCCACTTGGTGACCCCCGAATAGATCATACCAAACGTGCGATGCCCCGTGCGGGCCGCCGACAACTCCGAGACTCTGTGTCAGATGGCCCGAATCCCCTTCGAGTGGGGGGGTGTCGGGCACCCTCAAGGTGACCGTCCGGGACGACGCCCCCGTGGACTGCCTCCTCGGAAACGACCTCGAGAGCTCTCCCTGGGCCCAAGTCGAGCGGAGAGAACATCTAGGAATGATGGGACTACCAGAGTGGGTCTGCGCTACGACCCGATCTATGACTGCCGTGCCTCGGCGGCAACCGAGGCCACCCCGACGGAAGAGCCAGAGTGGCCTGCGCCACCACCGGCCGCAGTCGATGAAGAATCCGAGCCCGAGCCATCGGAACACGACCGGGAAGGCAGCACCGAACTCAGCGCCATACCCGAACTAGCCCAATGGCACCAGGAGGGTGGTCCCACCCGAGAGCAATTCTGGCAGGAACAGAAGGCCTGCCCCTCCCTCGAGGGGACCCGGCAGCAAGCCACAGCCCAAGCTGCCGGGGACTCCTCGGGGTCCCACTGGGTCTACTGGGACCACGACCTCCTATACAGTGAACAGAAAATTGCAGAGCTGGGGGCCAGCCGGGTGTTGGTGGTCCCCCTACGATTCAGAGACTTTCTCTTGAACCTGTCCCAAGATGTGCCCCTCGCCGGGCACCTGGGGCAGGACAAAACTTACAGCCACCTGGTGACCCATTTTTACTGCCCGAAAATGCGCAACGATGTGCATAACCATTGCCGCACCTGCCCGACATGCCAAGCCAGCGGAAAGAGCGGGGGGAAGGTGAAGGCCCCGCTCCAACCCTTTCCAGTAGTGACCACCCCCTTCGAGCGAGTAGGGATCGACATCGTGGGGCCCCTGGACCCTCGAACCTCGCAAGGGCATCGCTTCATCCTCGTCCTGGTGGATCATGCCACCCACTATCCCAAAGCCATCCCCCTCCGAACCATAACGGCTCCCGTGGTGGGCCGAGCACTGATGGAGATCTTCTCCAGGGTGGGGTTCCCCCGAGAGGTCGTGAGCGACCGGGGCACAAACTTTATATCGAGGTATATGCGGTCCCTGTGGCAACAGTGCGGGGTCACGTATAAGTTCACCACCCCATATCACCCCCAAGGGAATGGACTGGTGGAGCGGTTTAACCGGACACTCAAGGGGATGATCCAGGGCCTAGAAGAGCCCCTCCGCCGCAAATGGGACGTCCTAATGCCCTGCCTCTTGTTCGCCTATCGGGAGGTACCACAGAAGTACCTCCTGATGTGGTGTGTGGAATGTGTGTGGAATGTGGTGTGTGGAATGTGTGTGGAATGTGGTGCCCCTGGACCCTCGAACCTCGCAAGGGCATCGCTTCATCCTCGTCCTGGTGGATCATGCCACCCACTATCCCAAAGCCATCCCCCTCCGAACCATAACGGCTCCCGTGGTGGGCCGAGCACTGATGGGGATCTTCTCCAGGGTGGGGTTCCCCCGAGAGGTCGTGAGCGACCGGGGCACAAACTTTATATCGAGGTATATGCGGTCCCTGTGGCAACAGTGCGGGGTCACGTATAAGTTCACCACCCCATATCACCCCCAAGGGAATGGACTGGTGGAGCGGTTTAACCGGACACTCAAGGGGATGATCCAGGGCCTAGAAGAGCCCCTCCGCCGCAAATGGGACGTCCTAATGCCCTGCCTCTTGTTCGCCTATCGGGAGGTACCACAGAAGTACCTCCTGATGTGGTGTGTGGAATGTGTGTGGAATGTGGTGTGTGGAATGTGTGTGGAATGTGGTGTGTGGAATGTGTGTGGAATGTAGTGTGTGTGTGGTGTAGTGTGTGGAATGTGTGTGGTGTGTGGAATGTGGTGTTTGGAATGTGTGTGGAATGTGGTGTGTGGAATGTGGAATGTGTGTGGAATGTGTGTGGAACGTGGTGTGTGGAATGTGGTGTGTGGAATGTGGTGTGTGGAATGTGGTGTGTGGAATGTATGTGGAATGTGGTGTGGAATGTGTGTGGAATATGTGTGGAATGTGGTGTGTGCGGAATGTGTCTGGAATGTGGTGTGTGTGGAATGTGTGTAGGATGTGTGTGGAATGCGGTGTGTGTGGAATGTGGTGTGTGGAATGTGTGTGGAATGTGGTGTGTGGAATGTGGTGTGTGGAATATGGTGTGTGGAATGTGGTGTGTGTGGAATATGGAATGTGGTGTGTGTGGAATGTGTGTGGAATGTGGAATGTGTGTGGAATGCGGTGTGGAATGTGTGTGGAATGTGGAATGTGTGTGGAATGTGGAATGTGTGTGGAATGTGGTATGTGGAATGTGTGTGGAATGTGTGTGGAATGTGGTGTGTGGAATGTGGTGTGTGGAATGTGGTGTGTGGAATGTGTGTGGAATGTGGTGTGTGGAATGTGTGTGGAATGTGGTGTGTGGAATGTGTGTGGAATGTGGTGTGTGGAATGTGTGTGGAATGTAGTGTGTGTGGTGTGTTGTGTGTGGAAGGTGTGTGGTGTGTGGTGTGTGGAATGTGGTGTGTGGAATGTGTGTGGTGTGTGGAATGTGGTGTGTGGAATGTGTGTGGAATGTGGTGTGTGGAATGTGAAATGTATGTGGAATGTGGTGTGTGCAATGTGTGTGGAATGTTTGTGGAATGTGGTGTGTGGAATGTGTGGTGTGTGGAATGTGGAATGTGGTGTGTGGAATGTGGAGTGTGGAACGTGGTGTGTGGAATGTGGTGTGTGGAGTGTGGTGGGTGTGGAACGTGTTGTGTGTGGAATGTGTGTGGAATGCGGTGTGTGGAATGTGTGTGGAATGTGGTGTGTGGAATGTATGTGTGGAATGCGGTGTGTGGAATGTGGAATGTGTGTGGAATGTGTGTGGAATGTGTGTGGAATATGTGTGGAATGTGGTGTGTGCGGAATGTGTCTGGAATGTGGTGTGTGTGGAATGTGTGTAGGATGTGTGTAGGATGTGTGTGGAATGTGGTGTGTGTGGAATTTGGTGTGTGTGGAATATGGTGTGTGGAATGTGGTGTGTGGAATGTGGTGTGTGGAATGTGGTGTGTGGAATGTGGTGTGTGGAATGTGGTGTGTGTGTGGAATGTGGAATGTGGTGTGTGTGGAATGTGTGTGGAATGTGTGTGGAATGTGGTGTGTGGAATGTGGAATGTGTGTGGAATGTGGAATGTGTGTGGAATGTGGTGTGTGGAATGTGGAATGTGTGTGGAATGTGGTGTGTGGAATGTGTGTGGAATGTGGTGTGTGGAATGTGTGTGGAATGTGGTGTGTGGAATGTGTGTGGAATGTGGTGTGTGGAATGTGTGTGGAATGTGGTGTGTGGAATGTGTGTGGAATGTAGTGTGTGTGGTGTGTTGTGTGTGGAAGGTGTGTGGTGTGTGGTGTGTGGAATGTGGTGTGTGGAATGTGTGTGGAATGTGTGTGGTGTGTGGAATGTGGTGTGTGGAATGTGTGTGGAATGTGGTGTGTGGAATGTGAAATGTATGTGGAATGTGGTGTGTGCAATGTGTGTGGAATGTTTGTGGAATGTGGTGTGTGGAATGTGTGGTGTGTGGAATGTGGAATGTGGTGTGTGGAATGTGGTGTGTGGAGTGTGGTGGGTGTGGAACGTGGTGTGTGTGGAATGTGTGTGGAATGCGGTGTGTGGAATGTGTGTGGAATGTGGTGTGTGGAATGTATGTGTGGAATGCGGTGTGTGGAATGTGGTGTGTGTGTGGAATGTGGAATGTATGTGGAATGTGGTGTGTGCAATGTGTGTGGAATGTTTGTAGTGTGTGGAATGTGTGGTGTGTGGAATGTGGTGTGTGGAATGTGGAGTGTGGAACGTGGTGTGTGGAATGTGTGTGGAATGCGGTGTGTGGAATGTGTGTGGAATGTGGAATGTGTGTGGAATGTGGTGTGTGGAATGTGGTGTGTGGAATGTGTGTGGAATGTGGTGTGTGTGGAATGTGGTGTGTGGAATGTGTGTGGAATGTGTGTGGAATGTGATGTGTGGAATGTGGTGTGTGTGGAACGTGGAATGTGGTGTGTGTGGAATATGTGTGGAATGTGTGTGGGATGCGGTATGTGGAATGTGTGTGGAATGCGGTGTGTGGAATGTGGAATGTGTGTGGAATGTGGTGTGTGGAATGTGTGTGGAATGTGTGTGGAATGTGTGTGGAATGTGGTGTGTGGAATGTGGTGTGTGGATTGTGTGTGTGGAATGTGGTGTGTGGAATGTGTGTGGAATGTGTGTGGAATGTGGTGTGTTTGGAATGTGGTGTGTGGAATGTGTGTGGAATGTGGTGTGTGGAATGTGGTGTGTGTGGAATGTGGTGTGTGGAATGTGGTGTGTGGAATGTGTGTGAAATGTGGTGTGTGGAATGTGTGTGTGGAATGCAGTGTGTTGAATGTTTGTGGAATGTGTGTGGAATGCAGTGTGTTGAATGTTTGTGGAATGTGGAATGTGTGTTGAATGTGTGTTGAATGTGGTGTGTGGAATGTGTGTGGAATGTGGTGTGTGGAATGTATGTGGAATGTGGTGTGTGGAATGTGGTGTGTGGAATGTGGTGTGTGGAATGTGTGTGGAATGTGGTGTGTGTGGAATGTGGTGGTGGAATGTGTGTGGAATGTGGTCTGTGGAATGTGGTGTGTGGAATGTGGTGTGTGTGTGAATGTGGAATGTGGTGTGTGTGGAATGTGTGTGGAATGTGGTGTGTGGCATGTGTGTGAAATGTGGTGTGTGGAATGTGTGTGGAATGCAGTGTGTGGAATGTTTGTGGAATTTGTGTTGAATGTGTGTTGAATGTGGTGTGTGGAATGTGTGTGGAATGTGGTGTGTGGAATGTGTGTGAAATGTGGTGTGTGGAATGTGTGTGGTGTGTGGAATGTGGTGTGTGGAATGTAGTGTGTGTGGTGTGTTGTGTGTGGTGTGTGTGTGTGGAATGTGGTGTGTGGAATGTGTGTGGAATGTGGTGTGTGGAATGTGGAATGTGTGTGGAATGTGTATGGAATGTGTGTGGAATGTGGTGTTTGGAATGTGGTGTGTGGAATGTGTGTGGAATGTGGTGTGTGGAATGTGGTGTGTGGAATGTGGTGTGTGGAATGTGGTGTGTGGAAGTTATGTGGAATGTGGTGTGGAATGTGTGTGGAATGTGTGTGGAATGTGTGTGGAATGTGGTGTGTGCGGAATGTGTCTGGAATGTGGTGTGTGTGGAATGTGTGTAGGATGTGTGTGGAATGCGGTGTGTGTGGAATGTGGTGTGTGGAATGTGTGTGGAATGTGGTGTGTGGAATGTGGTGTGTGGAATGTGGTGTGTGTGGAATATGGAATGTGGTGTTTGTGGAATGTGTGTGGAATGTGTGTGGAATGTGGTGTGTGGAATGTGTGTGGAATGCGGTGTGGAATGCGGTGTGGAATGCGGTGTGGAATGTGGAATATGTGTGGAATGTGGAATTTGTGTGGAATGTGTGTGGAATGTGGTGTGTGGAATGTGTGTGGAATGTGGTGTGTGGAATGTGGTGTGTGGAATGTGGTGTGTGGAATGTGGAATGTGTGTGGAATGTGGTGTGTGGAATGTGTGTGGAATGTGTGTGGAATGTGGTGTGTGGAATGTGTGTGGAATGTGGTGTGTGGAATGTGGTGTGTGTGGAATGTGGTGTGTGGAATGTGGTGTGTGGAATGTGTGTGAAATGTGGTGTGTGGAATGTGTGTGTGGAATGCAGTGTGTTGAATGTTTGTGGAATGTGTGTGGAATGCAGTGTGTTGAATGTTTGTGGAATGTGGAATGTGTGTTGAATGTGTGTTGAATGTGGTGTGTGGAATGTGTGTGGAATGTGGTGTGTGGAATGTATGTGGAATGTGGTGTGTGGAATGTGGTGTGTGGAATGTGGTGTGTGGAATGTGTGTGGAATGTGGTGTGTGTGGAATGTGGTGGTGGAATGTGTGTGGAATGTGGTCTGTGGAATGTGGTGTGTGGAATGTGGTGTGTGTGTGAATGTGGAATGTGGTGTGTGTGGAATGTGTGTGGAATGTGGTGTGTGGCATGTGTGTGAAATGTGGTGTGTGGAATGTGTGTGGAATGCAGTGTGTGGAATGTTTGTGGAATTTGTGTTGAATGTGTGTTGAATGTGGTGTGTGGAATGTGTGTGGAATGTGGTGTGTGGAATGTGTGTGAAATGTGGTGTGTGGAATGTGTGTGGTGTGTGGAATGTGGTGTGTGGAATGTAGTGTGTGTGGTGTGTTGTGTGTGGTGTGTGTGTGTGGAATGTGGTGTGTGGAATGTGTGTGGAATGTGGTGTGTGGAATGTGGAATGTGTGTGGAATGTGTATGGAATGTGTGTGGAATGTGGTGTTTGGAATGTGGTGTGTGGAATGTGTGTGGAATGTGGTGTGTGGAATGTGGTGTGTGGAATGTGGTGTGTGGAAGTTATGTGGAATGTGGTGTGGAATGTGTGTGGAATGTGTGTGGAATGTGTGTGGAATGTGGTGTGTGCGGAATGTGTCTGGAATGTGGTGTGTGTGGAATGTGTGTAGGATGTGTGTGGAATGCGGTGTGTGTGGAATGTGGTGTGTGGAATGTGTGTGGAATGTGGTGTGTGGAATGTGGTGTGTGGAATGTGGTGTGTGTGGAATATGGAATGTGGTGTTTGTGGAATGTGTGTGGAATGTGTGTGGAATGTGGTGTGTGGAATGTGTGTGGAATGCGGTGTGGAATGCGGTGTGGAATGCGGTGTGGAATGTGGAATATGTGTGGAATGTGGAATTTGTGTGGAATGTGTGTGGAATGTGGTGTGTGGAATGTGTGTGGAATGTGGTGTGTGGAATGTGGTGTGTGGAATGTGGTGTGTGGAATGTGGAATGTGTGTGGAATGTGGTGTGTGGAATGTGTGTGGAATGTGTGTGGAATGTGGTGTGTGGAATGTGTGTGGAATGTGGTGTGTGGAATGTGTGTGGAATGTGGTGTGTGGAATGTGTGTGGAATGTGGTGTGTGGAATGTGTGTGGAATGTAGTGTGTGTGGTGTGTTGTGTGTGGAAGGTGTGTGGTGTGTGGAATGTGGTGTGTGGAATGTGTGTGGAATGTGTGTGGTGTGTGGAATGTGTGTGGAATGTGGTGTGTGGAATGTGGAATGTGTGTGGAATGTGGTGTGCGGGTTGTGGAATGTATGTGGAATGTGGTGTGTGCAATGTGTGTGGAATGTTTGTGGAATGTGGTGTGTGTGGTGTGTGGAATGTGGAATGTGGTGTGTGGAATGTGGTGTGTGGAATGTGGTGTGTGGAATGTGGTGTGTGGAACGTGGTGTGTGGAATGTGGTGTGTGTGGAATGTGTGTGGAATGCGGTGTGTGGAATGTGTGTGGAATGTGGTGTGTGGAATGTGTGTGGAATGCGGTGTGGAATGCGGTGTGGAATGTGGAATGTGGAATGTGTGTGGAATGTGTGTGGAATGTGGTGTGTGGAATGTGTGTGGAATGTGGTGTGTGGAATGTGGTGTGTGGAATGTGGTGTGTGGAATGTGGAATGTGTGTGGAATGTGGTGTGTGGAATGTGTGTGGAATGTGTTGTGTGGAATGTGTGTGGAATGTGGTATGTGGAATGTGTGTGGAATGTGGTGTGTGGAATGTGTGTGGAATGTAGTGTGTGTGGTGTGTTGTGTGTGGAAGGTGTGTGGTGTGTGGAATGTGGTGTGTGGAATGTGTGTGGAATGTGTGTGGTGTGTGGAATGTGTGTGGAATGTGGTGTGTGGAATGTGGAATGTGTGTGGAATGTGGTGTGTGGGTTGTGGAATGTATGTGGAATGTGGTGTGTGCAATGTGTGTGGAATGTTTGTGGAATGTGGTGTGTGTGGTGTGTGGAATGTGGAATGTGGTGTGTGGAATGTGGTGTGTGGAATGTGGTGTGTGGAACGTGGTGTGTGGTGTGTGGAATGTGGTGTGTGTGGAATGTGTGTGGAATGCGGTGTGTGGAATGTGTGTGGAATGCGGTGTGTGGAATGTGTGTGGAATGTGGTGTGTGGAATGTGTGTGGAATGCGGTGTGTGGAATGTGGAATGTGTGTGGAATGTGTGTGGAATATGTGTGGAATGTGGTGTGTGTGGAATGTGTGTGGAATGTGGTGTGTGTGGAATGTGTGTAGGATGTGTGTGGAATGTGTGTAGGATGTGTGTGGAATGTGGTGTGTGTGGAATGTGGTGTGTGGAATGTGTGTGGAATGTGGTGTGTGGAATGTGGTGTGTGGAATGTGGTGTGTGGAATGTGGTGTGTGTGGAATGTGGAATGTGGTGTGTGTGGAATGTGGAATGTGGTGTGTGTGGAATGTGTGTGGAATGTGGTGTGTGGAATGTGGAATGTGTGTGGAATGTGGAATGTGTGTGGAATGTGGAATGTGTGTGGAATGTGTGTGGAATGTGGTGTGTGGAATGTGGTGTGTGGAATGTGTGTGGAATGTGGTGTGTGGAATGTTTGTGGAATGTGGTGTGTGGTATGTGTGTGGAATGTGGTGTGTGGAATGTGGAATGTGTGTGGAATGTGGTGTGTGGAATGTGAAATGGATGTGGAATGTGGTGTGTGCAATGTGTGTGGAATGTTTGTGGTGTGTGGAATGTGTGGTGTGTGGAATGTGGAGTGTGGAACGTGGTGTGTGGAATGTGTGTGGAATGCAGTGTGTGGAATGTGTGTGGAATGTGGAATGTGTGTGGAATGTGGTGTGTGGAATGTGTGTGGAATGCGGTGTGTGGAATGTGGAATGTGTGTGGAATGTGGTGTGCGGAATGTGTGTGGAATGTGTGTGGAAGTGGTGTGTGGAATGTGTGTGGAATGTGGTGTGTGGAATGTGGTGTGTGGAATGTGTGTGGAATGTAGTGTGTGTGGTGTGTTGTGTGTGGAAGGTGTGTGGTGTGTGGAATGTGGTGTGTGGAATGTGTGTGGAATGTGTGTGGTGTGTGGAATGTGTGTGGAATGTGGGGTTTGGAATGTGGAATGTGTGTGGAATGCGGTGTGTGGAATGTGGAATGTATGTGGAATGTGGTGTGTGCAATGTGTGTGGAATGTTTGTGGAATGTGGTGTGTGGAATGTGTGTGGAATGTGTGTGGAATGTGGTGTGTGAAATGTGTGTGGAATGCGGTGTGGAATGTGTGTGGAATGTGGAATGTGTGTGGAATGTGGAATGTGTGTGGAATGTGGTGTGTGGAATGTGTTTGGAATGTGGTGTGTGGAATGTGGAATGTGTGTGGAATGTGGTGTGTGGAATGTGGAATGTATGTGGAATGTGGTGTGTGCAATGTGTGTGGAATGTTTGTGGAATGTGGTGTGTGGAATGTGTGTGGAATGTGTGTGGAATGTGGTGTGTGGAATGTGTGTGGAATGCGGTGTGGAATGTGTGTGGAATGTGTGTGGAATGTGTGTGGAATGTGTGTGGAATGTGGTGTGTGGAATGTGTGTGGAATGTGTGTGGAATGTGGTGTGTGGAATGTGTGTGGAATGTGGTGTGTGGAATGTGTGTGAAATGTGGTGTGTAATGCAGTGTGTGGAATGTTTGTGGAATGTGGAATGTGTGTTGAATGTGTGTTGAATGTGGTGTGTGGTATGTGTGTGGAATGTGGTGTGTGGAATGTGGTGTGTGGAATGTGTGTTGAATGTGGTGAGTGGAATGTGTGTGGAATGTAGTGTGTGTGGTATGTTGTGTGTGGAAGGTGTGTGGTGTGTGGTGTGTGGAATGTGGTGTGTGGAATGTGTGTGGAATGTGTGTGGTGTGTGGAATGTGGTGTGTGGAATGTGTGTGGAATGTGGTGTGTGGAATGTGAAATGTATGTGGAATGTGGTGTGTGCAATGTGTGTGGAATGTTTGTGGAATGTGGTGTGTGGAATGTGTGGTGTTTGGAATGTGGAATGTGGTGTGTGGAATGTGGAGTGTGGAACGTGGTGTGTGGAATGTGGTGTGTGGAGTGTGGTGGGTGTGGAACGTGGTGTGTGTGGAATGTGTGTGGAATGCGGTGTGTGGAATGTGGTGTGTGGAATGTATGTGTGGAATGCGGTGTGTGGAATGTGGAATGTGTGTGGAATGTGTGTGGAATATGTGTGGAATATGTGTGGAATGTGGTGTGTGTGGAATGTGTGTAGGATGTGTGTGGAATGTGGTGTGTGTGGAATGTGGTGTGTGTGGAATGTGGTGTGTGTGGAATGTGGTGTGTGGAATGTGGTGTGTGGAATGTGGTGTGTGGAATGTGGTGTGTGGAATGTGGTGTGTGTGTGGAATGTGGAATGTGGTGTGTGTGGAATGTGTGTGGAATGTGTGTGGAATGTGAGTGGAATGTGGTGTGTGGAATGTGGAATGTGTGTGGAATGTGGAATGTGTGTGGAATGTGGTGTGTGGAATGTGTGTGGAATGTGTGTGGAATGTGGTGTGTGGGATGTGTGTGGAATGTGGTGTGTGGAATGTGTGTGGAATGTGTGTGGAATGTGGTGTGTGGAATGTGGTGTGTGGAATGTGTGTGGAATGTGTGTGGAATGTAGTGTGTGTGGTGTGTTGTGTGTGGAAGGTGTGTGGTGTGTGGAATGTGGTGTGTGGAATGTGTGTGGAATGTGTGTGGTGTGTGGAATGTGTGTGGAATGTGGTGTGTGGAATGTGAAATGTGTGTGGAATGTGGTGTGTGGAATGTGAAATGTATGTGGAATGTGGTGTGTGCAATGTGTGTGGAATGTTTGTGGTGTGTGGAATGTGTGGTGTGTGGAATGTGGTGTGTGGAATATGGAGTGTGGAACGTGGTGTGTGGAATGTGTGTGGAATGCGGTGTGTGGAATGTGTGTGGAATGTGGAATGTGTGTGGAATGTGGTGTGTGGAATGTGGTGTGTGGAATGTGTGTGGAATGCGGTGTGTGGAATGTGGAATGTGTGTGGAATGTGGAATGTGTGTGGAATGTGTGTGGAATGTGGTGTGTGGAATGTGGTGTGTGTGGAATGTGGTGTGTGTGGAATGTGGTGTGTGGAATGTGTGTGGAATGTGTGTGGAATGTGGTGTGTGGAATGTGGTGTGTGGAATGTGGTGTGTGTGGAATGTGGAATGTGGTGTGTGTGGAATGTGTGTGGAATGTGTGTGGAATGCGGTATGTGGAATGTGTGTGGAATGTGGTGTGTGGAATGTGGTGTGTGGAATGTGGTGTGTGGAATGTGGTGTGTGGAATGTGGTGTGTGTGGAATGTGGAATGTGGTGTGTGTGGAATGTGTGTGGAATGTGTGTGGAATGTGTGTGGAATGTGTGTGGAATGTGGTGTGTGGAATGTGGAATGTGTGTGGAATGTGGAATGTGTGTGGAATGTGGAATGTGTGTGGAATGTGTGTGGAATGTGTGTGGAATGTGGTGTGTGGGATGTGTGTGGAATGTGCTGTGTGGAATGTGTGTGGAATGTGTGTGGAATGTGTGTGGAATGTGGTGTGTGGAATGTGGTGTGTGGAATGTGTATGGAATGTGTGTGGAATGTAGTGTGTGTGGTGTGTTGTGTGTGGAAGGTGTGTGGTGTGTGGAATGTGTGTGGAATGTGGTGTGTGGAATGTGAAATGTATGTGGAATGTGGTGTGTGCAATGTGTGTGGAATGTTTGTAGTGTGTGGAATGTGTGGTGTGTGGAATGTGGTGTGTGGAATGTGGAGTGTGGAACGTGTGTGGAATGCGGTGTGTGGAATGTGTGTGGAATGTGGAATGTGTGTGGAATGTGGTGTGTGGAATGTGTGTGGAATGTGGTGTGTGGAATGTGTGTGGAATGCGGTGTGTGGAATGTGGAATGTGTGTGGAATGTGTGTGGAATGTGGAATGTGTGTGGAATGTGTGTGGAATGTGGTGTGTGGAATGTGTGTGGAATGTGGTGTGTGTGGAATGTGGTGTGTGGAATGTGTGTGGAATGTGTGTGGAATGTGATGTGTGGAATGTGGTGTGTGTGGAACGTGGAATGTGGTGTGTGTGGAATATGTGTGGAATGTGTGTGGGATGCGGTATGTGGAATGTGTGTCGAATGCGGTGTGTGGAATGTGGAATGTGTGTGGAATGTGGTGTGTGGAATGTGTGTGGAATGTGTGTGGAATGTGTGTGGAATGTGTGTGGAATGTGGTGTGTGGAATGTGGTGTGTGGATTGTGTGTGTGGAATGTGGTGTGTGGAATGTGTGTGGAATGTGTGTGGAATGTGGTGTGTTTGGAATGTGGTGTGTGGAATGTGTGTGGAATGTGGTGTGTGGAATGTGGTGTGTGTGGAATGTGGTGTGTGGAATGTGGTGTGTGGAATGTGTGTGAAATGTGGTGTGTGGAATGTGTGTGGAATGCAGTGTGTTGAATGTTTGTGGAATGTGTGTGGAATGCAGTGTGTTGAATGTTTGTGGAATGTGGAATGTGTGTTGAATGTGTGTTGAATGTGGTGTGTGGAATGTGTGTGGAATGTGGTGTGTGGAATGTATGTGGAATGTGGTGTGTGGAATGTGGTGTGTGGAATGTGGTGTGTGGAATGTGTGTGGAATGTGGTGTGTGTGGAATGTGGTGGTGGAATGTGTGTGGAATGTGTGTGGAATGTGGTCTGTGGAATGTGGTGTGTGGAATGTGGTGTGTGTGTGAATGTGGAATGTGGTGTGTGTGGAATGTGTGTGGAATGTGGTGTGTGGCATGTGTGTGAAATGTGGTGTGTGGAATGTGTGTGGAATGCAGTGTGTGGAATGTTTGTGGAATGTGGAATGTGTGTTGAATGTGTGTTGAATGTGGTGTGTGGAATGTGTGTGGAATGTGGTGTGTGGAATGTGTGTGAAATGTGGTGTGTGGAATGTGTGTGGTGTGTGGAATGTGGTGTGTGGAATGTAGTGTGTGTGGTGTGTTGTGTGTGGTGTGTGTGTGTGGAATGTGGTGTGTGGAATGTGTGTGGAATGTGGTGTGTGGAATGTGGAATGTGTGTGGAATGTGTATGGAATGTGTGTGGAATGTGGTGTTTGGAATGTGGTGTGTGGAATGTGTGTGGAATGTGGTGTGTGGAATGTGTGTGGAATGTGTGTGGAATGTGGTGTGTGGAATGTGTGTGGAATGTAGTGTGTGTGGTGTCGTGTGTGGAATGTGTGTGGTGTGTGGAATCTGGTGTTTGGAATGTGTGTGGAACGTGGTGTGTGGAATGTGGTGTGTGGAATGTGGTGTGTGGAATGTGGTGTGTGGAATGTGGTGTGTGGAATGTGGTGTGGAATGTGTGTGGAATGTGTGTGGAATATGTGTGGAATGTGGTGTGTGCGGAATGTGGTGTGTGTGGAATGTGTGTAGGATGTGTGTGGAATGCGGTGTGTGTGGAATGTGGTGTGTGGAATGTGTGTGGAATGTGGTGTGTGGAATGTGGTGTGTGGAATGTGGTGTGTGTGGAATATGGAATGAGGTGTGTGTGGAATGTGTGTTGAATGTGTGTGGAATGTGGTGTGTGGAATGTGTGTGGAATGCGGTGTGGAATGTGTGTGGAATATGGAATGTGTGTGGAATGTGGAATGTGTGTGGAATGTGGTGTGTGGAATGTGTGTGGAATGTGTTTGGAATGTGGTGTGTGGAATGTGGTGTGTGGAATGTGGAATGTGTGTGGAATGTGGTGTGTGGAATGTGTGTGGAATGTGTGTGGAATGTGGTGTGTGGAATGTGTGTGGAATGTGGTGTGTGGAATGTGTGTGGAATGTGGTGTGTGGAATGTGTGTGAAATGTGGTGTGTGGAATGTGTGTGGAATGCAGTGTGTGGAATGTTTGTGGAATGTGGAATGTGTGTTGAATGTGTGTTGAATGTGGTGTGTGGTATGTGTGTGGAATGTGGTGTGTGGAATGTGTGTGGAATGTGGTGTGTGGAATGTGTGTGGTGTGTGGAATGTGGTGTGTGGAATGTAGTGTGTGTGGTGTGTTGTGTATGGTGTGTGTGTGGAATGTGGTGTGTGGAATGTGTGTGGAATGTGGTGTGTGGAATGTGGAATGTGTGTGCAATGTGTATGGAATGTGTGTGGAATGTGGTGTTTAGAATGTGGTGTGTGGAAGTTATGTGGAATGTGGTGTGGAATGTGTGTGGAATAGGTGTGGAATGTGGTGTGTGCGGAATGTGTCTGGAATGTCGTGTGTGTGGAATGTGTGTAGGATGTGTGTGGAATGCGGTGTGTGTGGAATGTGGTGTGTGGAATGTGTGTGGAACGTGGTGTGTGGAATGTGGTGTGTGGAATGTGGTGTGTGGAATGTGGTGTGTGGAAGTTATGTGGAATGTGTGTGGAATGTGTGTGGAATGTGGTGTGTGGAATGTGTGTGGAATGTGGTGTGTGGAATGTGATGTGTGGAATGTGGAATGTGTGTGGAATGTGGTGTGTGGAATGTGTGTGGAATGTATGTGGAATGTGGTGTGTGGAATGTGTGTGGAATGTGTGTGGAATGTGGTGTGTGGAATGTGTGTGGAATGTGGTGTGTGGAATGTGGTGTGTGGAATGTGGTGTGTGGAATGTGGTGTGTGGAATGTGGAATGTGTGTGGAATGTGGAATGTGTGTGGAATGTGTGTGGAATGTGGTGTGTGGAATGTGTGTGGAATGTGGTGTGTGGAATGTGGTGTGTGGAATGTGGTGTGGAATGTGGTGTGTGGAATGTGGAATGTGTGTGGAATGTGGTGTGTGGAATGTGTGTGGAATGTGTTGTGTGGAATGTGTGTGGAATGTGGTATGTGGAATGTGTGTGGAATGTGGTGTGTGGAATGTGTGTGGAATGTAGTGTGTGTGGAATGTAGTGTGTGTGGTGTGTTGTGTGTGGAAGGTGTGTGGTGTGTGGAATGTGGTGTGTGGAATGTGTGTGGAATGTGTGTGGTGTGTGGAATGTGTGTGGAATGTGGTGTGTGGAATGTGGAATGTGTGTGGAATGTGGTGTGTGGGTTGTGGAATGTATGTGGAATGTGGTGTGTGCAATGTGTGTGGAATGTTTGTGGAATGTGGTGTGTGTGGTGTGTGGAATGTGGAATGTGGTGTGTGGAATGTGGTGTGTGGAATGTGGTGTGTGGAATGTGGTGTGTGGAACGTGGTGTGTGGTGTGTGGAATGTGGTGTGTGTGGAATGTGTGTGGAATGCGGTGTGTGGAATGTGTGTGGAATGTGGTGGAATGTGTGTGGAATGTGTGTGGAATATGTGTGGAATGTGGTGTGTGTGGAATGTGTCTGGAATGTGGTGTGTGTGGAATGTGTGTAGGATGTGTGTGGAATGTGGTATGTGTGGAATGTGGTGTGTGGAATGTGTGTGGAATGTGGTGTGTGGAATGTGGTGTGTGGAATGTGGTGTGTGTGGAATGTGGTGTGTGTGGAATGTGGAATGTGGTGTGTGTGGAATGTGTGTGGAATGTGTGTGGAATGTGGTGTGTGGAATGTGGAATGTGTGTGGAATGTGGAATGTGTGTGGAATGTGGAATGTGTGTGGAATGTGTGTGGAATGTGGTGTGTGGAATGTGGTGTGTGGGATGTGTGTGGAATGTTTGTGGAATGTGGTGTGTGGTATGTGTGTGGAATGTGGTGTGTGGAATGTGTGTGGAATGTGTGTGGAATGTAGTGTGTGTGGTGTGTTGTGTGTGGAAGGTGTGTGGTGTGTGGAATGTGGTGTGTGGAATGTGTGTGGAATGTGGTGTGTGGAATGTGGAATGTGTGTGGAATGTGGTGTGTGGAATGTGAAATGGATGTGGAATGTGGTGTGTGCAATGTGTGTGGAATGTTTGTGGTGTGTGGAATGTGTGGTGTGTGGAATGTGGAGTGTGGAACGTGGTGTGTGGAATGTGTGTGGAATGCAGTGTGTGGAATGTGTGTGGAATGTGGAATGTGTGTGGAATGTGGTGTGTGGAATGTGTGTGGAATGTGGTGTGTGGAATGTGTGTGGAATGCGGTGTGTGGAATGTGGAATGTGTGTGGAATGTGGTGAGTGGAATGTGTGTGGAATGTGTGTGGAAGTGGTGTGTGGAATGTGTGTGGAATGTGGTGTGTGGAATGTGTGTGGAATGTGGTGTGTGGAATGTGGTGTGTGGAATGTGTGTGGAATGTAGTGTGTGTGGTGTGTTGTGTGTGGAAGGTGTGTGGTGTGTGGAATGTGGTGTGTGGAATGTGTGTGGAATGTGTGTGGAATGTGGAATGTGTGTGGAATGTGGGGTTTGGAATGTGGAATGTGTGTGGAATGCGGTGTGTGGAATGTGGAATGTATGTGGAATGTGGTGTGTGCAATGTGTGTGGAATGTTTGTGGAATGTGGTGTGTGGAATGTGTGTGGAATGTGTGTGGAATGTGTGTGGAATGTGGTGTGTGGAATGTGTGTGGAATGCGGTGTGGAATGTGTGTGGAATGTGGAATGTGTGTGGAATGTGGAATGTGTGTGGAATGTGGTGTGTGGAATGTGGTGTGTGGAATGTGGAATGTGTGTGGAATGAGGTGTGTGGAATGTGGAATGTATGTGGAATGTGGTGTGTGCAATGTGTGTGGAATGTTTGTGGAATGTGGTGTGTGGAATGTGTGTGGAATGTGTGTGGAATGTGGTGTGTGGAATGTGTGTGGAATGCGGTGTGGAATGTGTGTGGAATGTGGAATGTGTGAGGAATGTGGAATGTGTGTGGAATGTGGTGTGTGGAATGTGTGTGGAATGTGTGTGGAATGTGGTGTGTGGAATGTGGTGTGTGGAATGTGGAATGTGTGTGGAATGTGGTGTGTGGAATGTGGTGTGTGGAATGTGTGTGGAATGTGGTGTGTGGAATGTGTGTGAAATGTGGTGTGTGGAATGTGTGTGGAATGCAGTGTGTGGAATGTTTGTGGAATGTGGAATGTGTGTTGAATGTGTGTTGAATGTGGTGTGTGGTATGTGTGTGGAATGTGGTGTGTGGAATGTGTGTGGAATGTGGTGTGTGGAATGTGTGTGGTGTGTGGAATGTGGTGTGTGGAATGTAGTGTGTGTGGTGTGTTGTGTATGGTGTGTGTGTGGAATGTGGTGTGTGGAATGTGTGTGGAATGTGGTGTATGGAATGTGGAATGTGTGTGCAATGTGTATGGAATGTGTGTGGAATGTGGTGTTTGGAATGTGGTGTGTGGAATGTGGTGTGTGGAATGTGTGTGGAATGTGTGTGGAATGTGGTGTGTGGAATGTGGTGTGTGGAATGTGTGTTGAATGTGGTGTGTGGAATGTGTGTGGAATGTAGTGTGTGTGTGGTGTAGTGAGTGGAATGTGTGTGGTGTGTGGAATGTGGTGTTTGGAATGTGTGTGGAATGTGGTGTGTGGAATGTGGAATGTGTGTGGAATGTGTGTGGAACGTGGTGTGTGGAATGTGGTGTGTGGAATGTGGTGTGTGGAAGTTATGTGGAATGTGGTGTGGAATGTGTGTGGAATGTGTGTGGAATATGGTGTGTGCGGAATGTGTCTGGAATGTGGTGTGTGTGGAATGTGTGTAGGATGTGTGTGGAATGCGGTGTGTGTGGAATGTGGTGTGTGGAATGTGTGTGGAATGTGGTGTGGGGAATGTGGTGTGTGGAATGTGGTGTGTGTGGAATATGGAATGTGGTGTTTGTGGAATGTGTGTGGAATGTGTGTGGAATGTGTGTGGAATGCGGTGTGGAATGTGTGTGGAATGTGGAATATGTGTGGAATGTGGAATGTGTGTGGAATGTGGTGTGTGGAATGTGGTGTGTGGAATGTGGTGTGTGGAATGTGGAATGTGGTGTGTGGAATGTGTGTGGAATGTGTGTGGAATGTGGTGTGTGGAATGTGTGTGGAATGTGGTGTGTGGAATGTGTGTGGAATGTGGTGTGTGGAATGTGTGTGGAATGTGGTGTGTGGAATGTGTGGGGAATGTAGTGTGTGTGGTGTGTTGTGTGTGGAAGGTGTGTGGTGTGTGGAATGTGGTGTGTGGAATGTGTGTGGTGTGTGGAATGTGTGTGGAATGTGGTGTGTGGAATGTGGAATGTGGTGTGTGGGTTGTGGAATGTATGTGGAATGTGGTGTGTGCAATGTGTGTAGAATGTTTGTGGAATGTGGTGTGTGTGGTGTGTGGAATGTGGAATGTGGAGTGTGGAATGTGGTGTGTGGAATGTGGTGTGTGGAACGTGGTGTGTGGTGTGTGGAATGTGGTGTGTGTGGAATGTGTGTGGAATGCGGTGTGTGGAATGTGGTGTGTGGAATGTGTGTGGAATGCGGTGTGTGGAATGTGGAATGTGTGTGGAATGTGTGTGGAACGTGTGTGGAATATGTGTGGAATGTGGTGTGTGCGGAATGTGTCTGGAATGTGGTGTGTGTGGAATGTGTGTAGGATGTGTGTGGAATGTGGTGTGTGTGGAATGTGGTGTGTGGAATGTGTGTGGAATGTGGTGTGTGGAATGTGGTGTGTGGAATGTGGTGTGTGGAATGTGGTGTGTGTGGAATGTGTGTGGAATGTGTGTGGAATGTGTGTGGAATGTGGTGTGTGGAATGTGGAATGTGTGTGGAATGTGGAATGTGTGTGGAATGTGGTGTGTGGAATGTGTGTGGAATGTGGTGTGTGGGATGTGTGTGGAATGTGGTGTGTGGAATGTGTGTGGAATGTGTGTGGAATGTGGTGTGTGGAATGTGTGTGGAATGTGGTGTGTGGAATGTGTGTGGAATGTAGTGTGTGTGGTGTGTTGTGTGTGGAAGGTGTGTGGTGTGTGGAATGTGGTGTGTGGAATGTGTGTGGAATGTGGTGTGTGGAATGTGGAATGTGTGTGGAATGTGGGGAGAGGTGTGGCGCCGCGGCCAGGGCGACTGACGCTGGAATCTGGGGACCACGGTTCGAGCCCCGGCGGCAGGTTAGCCCAGCACCATGTGACTCTGGGCAATAGCTCGCTTAATCTTCCCGACGGCCCCCCAGCGCCTAGAGACCCTTACGGGTGATTGTGCGCTTTACAAATGTGGACTTTGGACTTTGGAATGTGGTGTGTGGAATGTGAAATGTATGTGGAATGTGGTGTGTGCAATGTGTGTGGAATGCGGTGTGCAATGTGTGTGGAATGCGGTGTGGAATGTGTGTGGAATGCGGTGTGGAATGTGTGTGGAATGTGGAATGTGTGTGGAATGTGGTGTGTGGAATGTGTGTGGAATGTGGTGTGTGGAATGTGGTGTGTGGAATGTGGAATGTGTGTGGAATGTGGTGTGTGGAATGTGTGTGGAATGTATGTGGAATGTGGTGTGTGGAATGTGTGTGGAATGTGGTGTGTGGAATGTGTGTGGAATGTGGTGTGTGGAATGTGTGTGGAATGTGGTGTGTGGAATGTGTGTGGAATGTAGAGTGTGTGGTGTGTTGTGTGTGGAAGGTGTGTGGTGTGTGGAATGTGGTGTTTGGAATGTGTGTGGAATGTGGTGTGTGGAATGTGGAATGTGTGTGGAATGTGTGTGGAACGTGGTGTGTGGAACGTGGTGTGTGGAATGTGGTGTGTGGAATGTATGTGGAATGTGGTGTGGAATGTGTGTGGAATGTGTGTGGAATATGTGTGGAATGTGGTGTGTGCGGAATGTGTCTGGAATGTGGTGTGTGTGGAATGTGTGTAGGATGTGTGTGGAATGTGGTGTGTGTGGAATGTGGTGTGTGGAATGTTTGTGGAATGTGATGTGTGGAATGTGGTGTGTGGAATGTGGTGTGTGTGGAATGTGGAATGTGGTGTGTGTGGAATGTGTGTGGAATGTGTGTGGAATGTGGTGTGTGGAATGTGTGTGGAATGCGGTGTGGAATGTGTGTGGAATATGGAATGTGTGTGGAATGTGGAATAAGTGTGGAATGTGGAATGTGTGTGGAATGTGGTGTGTGTAATGTGTGTGGAATGTGTGTGGAATGTGGTGTGTGGAATGTGGAATGTGTGTGGAATGTGGTGTTTGGAATGTGTGTGGAATGTGTGTGGAATGTGTGTGGAATGTGTGTGGAATGTGTGTGGAATGTGGTGTGTGGAATGTGTGTGGAATGTGGTGTGTGGAATGTGTGTGGAATGTGGTGTGTGGAATGTGTGTGGAATGTAGTGTGTGTGGTGTGTTGTGTGTGGAAGGTGTGTGGTGTGTGGAATGTGGTGTGTGGAATGTGTGTGGAGTGTGGAATGTGATGTGTGGAATGTGGTGTGTTGAATGTGGTGTGTGTGGAATGTGGAATGTGGTGTGTGTGGAATGTGTGTGGAATGTGGTGTGTGGAATATGTGTGGAATGCGGTGTGGAATGTGTGTGGAATGTGGAATGTGTGTGGAATGTGGAATAAGTGTGGAATGTGGAATGTGTGTGGAATGTGGTGTGTGGAATGTGTGTGGAATGTGTGTGGAATGTGGTGTGTGGAATGTGGTGTGTGGAATGTGGAATGTGTTTGGAATGTGTGTGGAATGTGTGTGGAATGTGTGTGGAATGTGTGTGGAATGTGTGTGGAATGTGGTGTGTGGAATGTGTGTGGAATGTGTGTGGAATGTGGTGTGTGGAATGTGTGTGGAATGTGGTGTGTGGAATGTGTGTGGAATGTAGTGTGTGTGGTGTGTTGTGTGTGGAAGGTGTGTGGTGTGTGGAAGGTGTGTGGTGTGTGGAATGTGGTGTGTGGAATGTGTGGAGTGTGGAATGTGGTGTGTGGAATGTGTGTGGAATGTGGTGTGTGGAATGTGGAATGTGTGTGGAATGTGGTGTGTGGAATGTGAAATGTATGTGGAATGTGGTGTGTGCAATGTGTGTGGAATGTTTGTGGAATGTGGAATGTGTGGTGTGTGGAATGTGGAGTGTGGAACGTGGTGTGTGGAATGTGGTGTGTGTGGAACGTTGTGTGTGTGGAATGTGTTTGGAATGCGGTGTGTGGAATGTGTGTGGAATGTGGAATGTGGAATGTGTGTGGAATGTGGTGTGTGGAATGTGTGTGGAATGCGGTGTGTGGAGTGTGGAATGTGGAATGTGTGTGGAATGTGTGTGGAATATGTGTGGAATGTGGTGTGTGCGGAATGTGTCTGGAATGTGGTATGTGTGGAATGTGTGTAGGATGTGTGTGGAATGTGGTGTGTGTGGAATGTGGTGTGTGGAATGTGTGTGGAATGTGGTGTGTGGAATGTGGTGTGTGGAATGTGGTGTGTGGAATGTGGTGTGTGGAATGTGGTGTGTGGAATGTGGTGTGTGTGGAATGTGTGTGGAATGTGGAATGCGTGTGGAATGTGGAATGTGTGTGGAATGTGGTGTGTGGAATGTGTGTGGAATGTGGTGTGTGGGATGTGTGTGGAATGTGGTGTGTGGAATGTGTGTGGAATGTGTGTGGAATGTGGTGTGTGGAATGTGTGTGGAATGTGGTGTCTGGAATGTGTGTGGAATGTGGTATGTGGAATGTGTGTTGTTGGACCCGGCCTCATGGCGTGGTCCGACCCCTCCTGCGTGGCGGGCCCAGGACGACATAGGCCCTCCGTCGACCCTCTGTCGACCTCCCTGAACACGAACCACTGACGAGAGCAGCCCCCCTGGCAACCCACGGCTCCCCCCCAGGCAGACCCTGCTCGCCAACCCTGCCGGTCTGGCGACCATGCGCGCCACCATTCCGGCCCGACTCCATCTTGGGCCCATCACGTCCCGAGCACGTGGCCGCAGCCATCCCTGGCCCCGGCCTCAGCGAAGCCCCGACATCGAGGCACCAAGATCCTACCAGTTGGTAGAGTGGCCACTTGGCGGATCCCGGAGGAGGGGAGTTTCGATGGCCCTCCAGCCGTCCCCGGACGCCTGGTATCGATCGCCCTCCGGCCTCCCTGGGCGCTGGCTCCACCTTCCTGCTGGGTGTCTGGACACCTTCATCCCGGCCCCTCTGACCCCCAGGCGCGAGGGTCCGGACATCAAAGGACTCCAGCCCTATATCTGGGCCAGCCCTGAATTAGGACTTGAGTTGTATCTTGGAGTCGAAGCCCTGCTGACCTTGTCGCGGCTGATCCCGATCCGAACTCATGCACCTGGAACCTTCGAGGCCCTGCTGACGCTGTCGCGGCCTGACCAAGCTGAACCACCTTCGAGGCCCTGCTGACGCTGTCACGGCCTGACCAAGCTGAACCACCTCCGAGGCCCTGCTGACGCTGTCGCGGCCTGACCAAGCTGAACCACCTTCGAGGCCCTGCTGACGCTGTCGCGGCCTGACCAAGCTGAACCACCTGCGAGGCCCTGCTGACGCTGTCGCGGCCTGAACCACGCTGAACTATACCGAGGCCCTGCTGACGCTGTCGTGGCCTGACCCCTTGAACTATCAACGCACCAGGTGGTGCCAAGACTGCCCCGCTACCCCCCTCTTTCCCAAAGCCAAGACTTTACGGATCCCCCGATCCCTGTGTCACAATCTTACGAGAGCGTGCCTTAATTTCTTATATAAAGATTCTTGAGAATATCCCTGCGTGTGGTGTCCATCTGTGGTAGGGTGATTTCTCAACTGTACGATCGTAGGAAGGAGCCTCGCCAAGGAGGCCTTCCTACGGCGCTCGGCCTCTTCTATAAAGAGAGGTGGGTCTCGGGGCGGGCAGTCAGACATCTTCTGTCCCCCCTGGGATCGCCTTTCCAACATTGGTGGCAAGCGACGGGATCCGAGCTCGCGCAAATCGTACAGCGAGTAACTCGCCACTACTAACAGAGACACACACCCCATGAATACTAAGGAAGCCGGAACGACCACAGAATTCCAGAAGGAACGATTAGAGGAATACACCCATAAAGAACTCAAACAATTCTGCAAAGCCCTGGGTATCGCTACACCAGACTAAGCACAAAAGACGATTTTAAAGAAGCGCTGCAAACATGGGTGGAGACCGGAGCGACTCCACCCCAAACTGACGATGACATTGTCCTAGAAGTACCCCTGAGTACAGGCATAACCCCAGTAGAAGAGAGAACCGCCAACAGAGAACCGGGCCTCTCCCACGAAGACGCCCGGGAGCGAGAGAGGAGTCGGCTCCATGAACTAGAGCTCGCCCGACTCCGGCTGGATGGAGAACTTCAATTAGCAGAAAAGAAAATGGCCATTGAGCAACTACGATTAGAGGGAGATCTGGAAGAGAGGCGGAGACAAAGGGAGTTGGAAGAAAAAAAACTCACGTACGAACACGAGCGTGGCCTCAAAGAACTAGAGATCAAACCCAAGATCGAAGGGGCTGGCGCCGCGGTGACCCGGGAGCCTCCTCCTCCTGCCGACCCGAAGGTCCACATTCCCAAGGACATCGTCAAGGAATATTACAAGAATGACGATATCCAGCAATGGTTCAAGGCGTATGAAGTTGCCATGACCGCGCACCGCATCCCGCGAAAAGATTGGGGTGCCAGCTTATGGGAGAGATTTGTCAGCGAAGGAAGAGACACCCTGCTAGAGCTGGCCGAGGACGTGATGTCCTCCTATGACCACATGAAGGACGCCCTGCTCACCCGGTATGGCCTCACCCCCGAGATGTACCGACAGAGGTTCAGAGATTGCAAAAAGATCCCCGGTACCACCTGGGTGGAGTACGTAAACTTTTATAGCCGGGCCCTGGAAGGATGGATCAAGGGCAGCAAAGTGTCCACCTACCAGCAGCTGTTCGACCTCATCGTTTGGGAGCACCTCTCCAACAACTGCTTTGTCGAGCTCAGACAACATCTCCTCGACAGCAAGCTGACTGAGCCCCGAAGACTCGCCGTCGAGGCCGATCGATGGGTGAGCACCCGGGTCCCCCGGACCCCAATAGAAGAACCGGGACGGAACGGCCAGGGGCACCCCCGCCAGCGTGGCGGCGGAGGAGGCCAGAACAGGAGCCGGGACTTTCCGCCGGCCCCGGGACGGAGTCCCCCGCAGGGGTCCCCCCAGAATAACACTTCGCCATCCCTGATCAGAAGAGGGACCCCTCCCGCACGGCCGGGGCCCCGCCCGAACATTACGTGCCACAGATGCCAGCGGCCCGGTCACTATGCCAGTGACCCCCTCTGCCCCATGAACCAGCGTCCCGGCACCACCGGGCCTCCGACCCGCCAGTTCGCTGCTGCAGCCTTGGGAGAAGGGGGAGAAGAAGACGAAGAGATCTACAATGAAGATCAAACCGAGTATGAACCGGCCGCCATGGTCCTAGCCCGCCTGGGCGAAAGAGATATGGTCCCCCAAGCCCCGCTACCGAGCAACACTCAAAAATACCATCAGTGGGTCCACATCAATGGACGACGGACCGAAGCCCTCCGAGACACGGGAGCCAGTGTGACGGCCATCCGCTGCCACTTGGTGACCCCCGAACAGATCATACCAAACGTGCGATGCCCCGTGCGGGCCGCCGACAACTCCGAGACTCTGTGTCAGATGGCCCGAATCCCCTTCGAGTGGGGGGGTGTCGGGCACCCTCAAGGTGACCATCCGGGACGACGCCCCCGTGGACTGCCTCCTCGGAAACGACCTCGAGAGCTCTCCCTGGGCCCAAGTCGAGCGGAGAGAACATCTAGGAATGATGGGACTACCAGAGTGGGTCTGCGCTACGACCCGATCTATGACTGCCCGTGCCCCGGCGGCAACCGAGGCCACCCCGACGGAAGAGCCAGAGTGGCCTGCGCCAGCACCGGCCGCAGTCGATGAAGAATCCGAGCCCGAGCCATCGGAACACGACCGGGAAGGCAGCGCCGAACTCAGCGCCATACCCGAACTAGCCCAATGGCACCAAGAGGGTGGTCCCACCCGAGAGCAATTCCGGCAGGAACAGAAGGCCTGCCCCTCCCTCGAGGGGACCCGGCAGCAAGCCACAGCCCAAGCTGCCGGGGACTCCTCGGGGTCCCACTGGGTCTACTGGGATCACGACCTCCTATACAGTGTACAGAAAATTGCCGAGCTGGGGGCCAGCCGGGTGTTGGTGGTCCCCCTACGATTCAGAGACTTTCTCTTGAACCTGGCCCACGATGTGCCCCTCGCCGGGCACCTGGGGCAGGACAAAACTTACAGCCGCCTGGTGACCCATTTTTACTGGCCGAAAATGCGCAACGATGTGCATAACCACTGCCGCACCTGCCCGACATGCCAAGCCAGCGGAAAGAGCGGGGGGAAGGTGAAGGCCCCGCTCCAACCCTTTCCAGTAGTGACCACCCCCTTCGAGCGAGTAGGGATCGACATTGTGGGGCCCCTGGACCCTCGAACCTCGCAAGGGCATCGCTTCATCCTCGTCCTGGTGGATCATGCCACCCGCTATCCCGAAGCCATCCCCCTCCGAACCATAACGGCTCCCGTGGTGGGCCGAGCACTGATGGGGATCTTCTCAAGGGTGGGGTTCCCCCGAGAAGTCGTGAGCGACCGGGGCACAAACTTTATATCGAGGTATATGCGGTCCCTGTGGCAACAGTGCGGGGTCACGTATAAGTTCACCACCCCATATCACCCCCAAGGGAATGGAGTGGTGGAGCGGTTTAACCGGACACTCAAGGGGATGATCCAGGGCCTAAAAGAGCCCCCCCGCCGCAAATGGGAAGTCCTGCTGCCCTGCCTCTTGTTCGCCTATCGGGAGGTACCACAGAAGTCCCTAGGGTTCAGCCCCTTTGAACTCTTGTACGGGCACCCTGTCCGAGGTCCCCTCAGCCTGGTCAAAGAAGGCTGGGAAACTACAGTCCAAGACGCACCGCCGGATGTCTACCGGTACCTCCTGACCCTCCGAAGCCAGACTCGGAAGTTCCGGGCCCTTGCCGAGGCCAACCTTGAGGCCAGTCAGGAAGACATGAAACGCTGGTATGACCAGAACTCTTCATCCATTGAGTTCGAGCCGGGCCAGCAGGTCTGGGTCATGTCCCCGGTCGAACCTTGTGCCCTCCAGGACAAATGGTCGGGCCCCTTCAAGGTGATCGAGCGCAAGAGCCCCGTCACATATCTCGTGGACATGGAGTCACCCGGGAACCCCCTCCGGGTTCTGCACGCCAACCGGCTCAAGCCTCATTTTGCCCGCACCGAACTGAGACTACTGCTAGCTACAGATGATGGGGCCGAGGATGACTCCGAGCCCCTGCCCGACCTCCTAGGGTACGCTGAGAAAGACGGCTCCATCGAGGGAATCTCTCTCTCCTCCGACCTGACCCCCGTACAGCGCCGGGACTGCCAAGAGCTGTTGGGGCAATTCACGGACCTGTTCTCCCTCACCCCCGGAGTTACCCAGTGGTGTGTCCACGATGTCGACAACGGGGACAGCCAGCCAGTGCGACACCGGGCCTACCGAGTTCCCGACCGAGTTCGGGCCTGCATCCAGACAGAAGTTACCAAAATGCTGGCCCTGGGGGTGGTCGAACCCTCCGACAGTCCCTGGGCCAGCCCAGTTGTCTTGGTCCCCAAAGCCGCCGCACCGGGCACCCCTCCAGAACTCAGGTTTTGTGTCGACTACCGGGGACTGAATGCTGTTACCAGAACCGACGCGCATCCCAATCCCCGGGCCGATGAACTAATCGACCGATTGGGAGCCGCCAAGTACCTCAGTACCTTCGACCTCACAGCCGGGTATTGGCAGATTGGCCTCACCCCTGGCGCCCAGGAGCGATCGGCCTTCTCAACACCCGATGGCCACTTCCAATTCAAGGTGATGCCCTTCGGTATGAAAAACGCCCCAGCAACCTTCCAGAGACTGGTGAACAAAGTGCTGGCGGGGCTAGAAGAATTCAGTGCCGCCTATCTAGACGACATCGCAGTGTACAGCCTCCACTGGGCCGAGCACCTGAGGCACCTCTGGGAGGTCCTGACGGCCCTCCGGCGGGCCGGACTAACTGTGAAAGCCAGCAAGTGCCAGATAGGTCAAGGGTCCGTGACCTACCTGGGACACCAAGTGGGGAGCGGCCACGTGGCTCCCCTCCGACCCAAGATTGAAGCCATCGTCGCCTGGGAGCCCCCGGTCACCCAGACACCCGTCCGAGCTTTCCTGGGGCTCACTGGATATTATCGGCGCTTCATAAAGAACTATGGGAGCATTGTGGGGCCCCTCACTGAGCTGACCTCGAAGAACCGGCCCCAGAAAGTACAATGGACACCCGCGTGTCAGGTGGCATTCGAGACTTTGAAAACAGCCATGTGCACCGCCCCTGTGCTCCAAGCCCCTGACTACAGCCGGGAGTTCGTAGTCCAGACCGACGCCTCGGAGCATGGCATCGGGGCGGTCCTATCTCAGATTGGCCCTGAAGGGATTGACCATCCTGTGGCCTTCATCAGCCGACGGCTGCTGGCTAGAGAGCAGCGATGGAGCACCATTGAGAGAGAGGCCTTCGCCGTCGTGTGGGCCCTCAAGAAACTCAGGCCCTACCTCTTCGGCACCCACTTCCGGGTCCAGACTGACCACCGGCCCCTGCGGTGGCTGATGCAGATGCGTGGCGAAAACCCCAAGCTGCTGCGATGGTCCATCTCCCTCCAAGGGATGGACTTCACTGTGGAGCATCGCCCTGGCAACGACCACGCCAACGCTGATGGCCTGTCCCGCTTCTTCCGCCTCGACGAGGAGAATCCCCAGGAAGATGGGTGACTCTCCCCGCCTTCAGCTGGAGGGGACGTGTGTTGGACCCGGCCTCGTGGCGTGGTCCGACCCCTCCCACGTGGCGGGCCCGGGACGACATAGGCCCTCCGTCGACCCTCTGTCGACCTCCCTGAACACGAATCACCGACGAGAGCAGCCCCCCTGGCAACTCACGGCTCCCCCCCAGGCGGACCCTGCTCGCCAACCCTGCCGGTCTGGCGACCATGCCAGGCCACCATTCCGGCCCGACTCCATCTTGGGCCCATCACGTCCCGAGCACGTGGCCGCAGCCATCCCTGGCCCCGGCCTCAGCGAAGCCCCAACATCGAGGCACCAAGATCCTCCCAGGTGGTAGAGTGGCCACTTGGCGGATCCCGGAGGAGGGGAGTTTCGATGGCCCTCCAGCCATCCCCAGACGCCTGGTATCGATCGCCCTCTGGCCTCCCTGGGCGCTGGCTCCACCCTCCTGCTGGGTGTCTGGACACCTTCATCATGGCCCCTCTGACCCCCAGGCGCGAGGGTCCGGACATCAAAGGACTCCAGCCCTATATCTGCGCCAGCCCTGAATTAGGACTTGAGTTGTATCTTGGAGTCGAAGCCCTGCTGACCTTGTCGCGGCTGATCCCGATCCGAACTCATGCACCTGGAACCTTCGAGGCCCTGCTGACGCTGTCGCGGCCTGACCAAGCTGAACCACCTTCGAGGCCCTGCTGACGCTGTCGCGGCCTGACCAAGCTGAACCACCTTCGAGGCCCTGCTGACGCTGTCGCGGCCTGACCAAGCTGAACCACCTTCGAGGCCCTGCTGACGCTTTCGCGGCCTGACCAAGCTGAACCACCTGCGAGGCCCTGCTGACGCTGTCGCGGCCTGACCCCTTGAACTATCAACGCACCAGTTGGTGCCAAGACTGCCCCGCTACCCCCCTCTTTCCCGAAGCCAAGACTTTACGGATCCCCCGATCCCTGTGTCACAATCTTACGAGAGCGTGCCTTAATTTCTTATATAAAGATTCTTGAGAATATCCCTGCGTGTGGTGTCCGTCTGTGGTAGGGTGATTGCTCAACTGTACGATCGTAGGAAGGAGCCTCGCCAAGGAGGCCTCCCTACGGCGCTCGGCCTCTTCTATAGAGAGAGGTGGGTCTCGGGGCGGGCAGTGAGACATCTTCTGTCCCCCCTGGGATCGCCTTTCCAACATGTGTGGAATGTAGTGTGTGTGGTGTGTTGTGTGTGGAATGTGTGTGGTGTGTGGAATGTGTGTGGAATGTGGTGTGTGGAATGTGTGTGGAACGTGGTATGTGGAATGTGGTGTGTGGAATGTGGTGTGTGGAATGTATGTGGAATGTGGTGTGGAATGTGTGTGGAATATGTGTGGAATGTGGTGTGTCTGGAATGTGGTGTGTGTGGAATGTGTGTAGGATGTGTGTGGAATGTGGTGTGTGTGGAATGTGTGTGGAATGTGGTGTGTGGAATGAGGTGTGTGGAATGTGGAATGTGGTGTGTGTGGAATGTGTGTGGAATGTGGAATGTGTGTGGAATGTGGAATGTGTGTGGAATGTGGTGTGTGGAATGTGTGTGGAATGTGGTGTGTGGAATGTGTATGGAATGCGATGTGTGGAATGTGTGTGGCATGTGGAATGTGTGTGGAATGTGGAATGTGTGTGGAATGTGGTGTGTGGAATGTGTGTGGAATGTGGTGTGTGAAATGTGTGTGGAATGTGGTGTGGAATGTGGTGTGGAATGTGGTGAGTGGAATGTGGTGTGTGGAATGTGGTGTGTGGAATGTGTGTGAAATGTGGTATGTGGAATGTGTGTGGAATGTGTGTGGAATGTGGTGTGTGTGTGGAATGTGTGTGGAATGTGGTGTGTGGAATGTGTGTGGAATGTGGTGTGTGGCACGTGGTGTGTGGAACGTGGTGTGTGAAACGTGGTGTGTGAAATGTATGTGGAATGTGATGTGGAATGTGGTGTGGAATGTGTGTGGAATGTGGTGTGGAATGTGTGTGGAATGTGTGTAGAATATGGTGTGTGGAATGTGTGTGGAATGTGGTGTGTGTGGAATGTGTGTGGGATATGTGTGGAATGTGGTGTGTGTGGAATGTGTGTGGAATGTGGTGTGTGTGGGATGTGGTGTGTGTGGTGTGTGTGGAATGTGTGTGGAATGTGTGTGGAATGTGTGTGGAATGTGGTGTGTGGAATGTGGTGTGTGGAATGTGGAATGTGGGTTGTGGTGTGTGGAATGTGGTGTGTGGAATGTGGTGTGGAATGTGGTGTGTGGAATGTGGTGTGTGGAATGTGGTGTGTGTGTGTGTGGAATGTGGTGTGTGTGTGTGGAATGTGTGTGGAATGTGGAATGTGTGTGGAATGTGTGTGGAATGTGGATGGAATGTGATGTGTGGAATGTGTGTGAAATGTGTGTGGGATGTGTGTGGAATGTGGTGTGTTGAATGTGGTGTGTTGAATGTGTGTGGAATGTGGTGTGTGGAATGTTGTGTGTGGAATGTGGTGTGTGGAATGTGGTGTGTGGAATGTGGTGTGTGGAATGTGGTGTGTGGAATGTGTGTTGAATGAGGTGTGTGGAATGTGGTGTGTGGAATGTGTGGAATGTGTGTGGAATGTGGTGTGTGGAATGTGGTGTGTGGAATGTGTGTGGAATGTAGTGTGTGTGGTGTGTTGTGTGTGTGGAATGTGGTGTGTGGAATGTGTGTGGAATGTGGTGTGTGGAATGTGGAATGTGTATGGAATGTGTGTGGAATGTGGTGTGTGGAATGTGGTGTGTGGAATGCGTGTGGAATGTGGTGTGTGGAATGTGTGTGGAATGTGGTGTGTGGAATGTGTGTGGAATGTGGTGTGTGGAATGTGTGTGAAATGTAGTGTGTGTGGTGTGTTGTGTGCGGAATGTGTGTGGTGTGTGGAATGTGGTGTGTGGAATGTGGTGTGTTTAATGTGGAATGTGTGTGGAATGTGTGTGGAACATGGTGTGTGGAATGTGTTGTGTGGAATGTGGTGTGTGGAATGTGGTGTGTGGAATGTATGTGGAATGTGGTGTGGAATGTGGGTGGAATGTGTGTGGAATATGTGTGGAATGTGGTGTGTGTGGAATGTGTCTGGAATGTGGTGTGTGTGAAATGTGGTGTGTGTGGAATGTGGTGTGTGGAATGTGTGTGGAATGTGGTGTGTGGAATGTGGTGTGTGTGGAATGTGGAATGTGATGTGTGTGGTGTGTGGAATGTGTGTGGAATGTGGTGTGTGAAATGTGTGTGAAATGTGTGTGGAATGTGTGTGGAATGTGTGCGGAATGTGGTGTGGAATGTGGTGTGGAATGTGGTGTGTGGAATGTGTGTGGAATGTGGTGTGTGGAATGTGGTGTGTGGAATGTGTGTGGAATGTGGTGTGTGGAATGTGTATGGAATGCAATGTGCGGAATGTGTGTGGCATGTGGAATGTGGAATGTGTGTGGAATGTGGTGTGTGGAATGTGTGTGGAATGTGGTGTGTGTGGAATGTGTGTGGATTGTGTGTGGAATGTGTGTGGAATATGGTGTGTGGAATGTGTGTAAAATGTGTGTGGAATGTGGTGTGTGGAATGTGTATGGAATGCAATGTGTGGAATGTGTGTGGCATGTGGAATGTGTGTGGAATGTGTGTGGAATGTGGAATGTGTGTGGAATGTGGTGTGTGGAATGTGGTGTGTGAAATGTGTGTGGAATGTGTGTGGAATGTGTGCGGAATGTGGTGTGGAATGTGGTGTGGAATGTGGTGAGTGGAATGTGGTGTGTGGAATGTGTGTGGAATGTGGAATGTGTGTGGAATGTGTGTGGAATGTGGTGTATGGAATGTAGTGTGTGGTGTGTGGAATGTGTGTGGAATGTGGTGTGTGGAATGTGTGTGGAATGTGGTGTGTGGCACGTGGTGTGTGGAACGCGGTGTGTGGAACGTGGTGTGTGAAATGTATGTGGAATGTGGTGTGGAATGTGTGTGGAATGTGGTGTGGAAAGTGTGCGGAATATGTGTGGAATATGGTGTGTGGAATGTGTGTGGGATGTGTGTGGAATGTGGTGTGTGTGGAATGTGGTGTGTGTGTGGAATGTATGTGGAATGTGTGTGGAATGTGTGTGGCATGTGGTGTGTGGAATGTGGTGTGTGGAATGTGGAATGTGGAATGTGGTGTGTGGAATGTGGTGTGTGGAATGTGGTGTGTGGAATGTGGTGTGTGTGTGGAATGTGTGTGGAATGTGGAATGTGTGTGGAATGTGGATGGAATGTGATGTGTGGAATGTGTGTGGAATGTGTGTGGAATGTGGTGTGTTGAATGTGTGTGGAATGTGGTGTGTGGAATGTGTGTGGAATGTGGTGTGTGGAATGTGGTGTGTGGAATGTGGTGTGTGGAATGTGGTGTGTGGAATGTGTGTGGAACGTGGTTTGTGGAATGTGGTGTGTGGAATGTGGTGTGTGGAATGTATGTGGAATGTGGTGTGGAATGTGTGTGGAATATGTGTGGAATGTGGTGTGTCTGGAATGTGGTGTGTGTGGAATGTGTGTAGGATGTGTGTGGAATGTGGTGTGTGTGGAATGTGTGTGGAATGTGGTGTGTGGAATGAGGTGTGTGTGGAATGTGGAATGTGGTATGTGTGGAATGTGTGTGGAATGTGGAATGTGTGTGGAATGTGGAATGTGTGTGGAATGTGGTGTGTGGAATGTGGTGTGTGGAATGTGTGTTGAATGTGGTGTGTGGAATGTGTGTGGAATGTGGTGTGTGGAATGTGTGTGGAATGTGGTGTGTGGAATGTGGTGTGTGGAATGTGGTGTGTGGAATGTGGTGTGTGTGGTGTGTTGTGTGTGTGTAATGTGGTGTGTGGAATGTTTGTGGAATGTGGTATGTGGAATGTGTATGGAATGTGTGTGGAATGTGGTGTGTGGAATGTGGTGAGTGGAATGTGGTGTGTGGAATGCGTGTGGAATGTGTGTGGAATGTGTGTGGAATGTGTGTGGAATGTGGTGTGTGGAATGTGTGTGGAATGTGGTGTGTGGAATGTGTGTGGAATGTAGTGTGTGTGGTGTGTTGTGTGTGGTGTGTGGAATGTGGTGTGTGGAATGTGGTGTGTTTAATGTGGAATGTGTGTGGAATGTGTGTGGAACGTGGTGTGTGGAATGTGGTGTGTGGAATGTGGTGTGTGGAATGTGGTGTGTGGAATGTGGTGTGTGGAATGTATGTGGAATGTGGTGTGGAATGTGTGTGGAATGTGTGTGGAATATGTGTGGAATGTGGTGTGTGCGGAATGTGTCTGGAATGTGGTGTGTGTGGAATGTGTGTAGGATGTGTGTGGAATGCGGTGTGTGTGGAATGTGGTGTGTGGAATGTGTGTGGAATGTGGTGTGTGGAATGTGGTGTGTGTGGAATGTGGAATGTGGTGTGTGCGGAATGTGTCTGGAATGTGGTGTGTGTGGAATGTGTGTAGGATGTGTGTGGAATGTGGTGGGTGTGGAATGTGGAATGTGGTGTGTGGAATGTGGTGTGTGGAATGTGGTGTGTGGAATGTGGTGTGTGGAATGTGGTGTGTGTGGAATGTGGAGTGTGTGGAATGTGTGTGGAATGTGTGTGGAATGTGGAATGTGTGTGGAATGTGGAATGTGTGTGGAATGTGGAATGTGTGTGGAATGTGGTGTGCGGAATGTGTGCGGAATGTGTCTGGAATGTGGTGTGTGTGGAATGTGTGTAGGATGTGTGTGGAATGTGGTGTGTGTGGAATGTGTGTGGAATGTGGTGTGTGTGGAATGTGTGTGGAATGTGGTGTGTGGAATGAGGTGTGTGTGGAATGTGGAATGTGGTGTGTGTGGAATGTGTGTGGAATGTGGTGTGTGGAATGTGTGTGGAATGTGGTGTGTGGAATGTGTGTGGAATGTGTGTGGAATGTGGTGTGTGGAATGTGTATAGAATGCGATGTGTGGAATGTGTGTGGAACGTGGTGTGTGGAATGTGGTGTGTGGAATGTGGTGTGTGGAATGTGGTGTGTGGAATGTGGTGTGTGGAATGTATGTGGAATGTGGTGTGGAATGTGTGTGGAATGTGTGTGGAATATGTGTGGAATGTGGTGTGTGCGGAATGTGTCTGGAATGTGGTGTGTGTGGAATGTGTGTAGGATGTGTGTGGAATGCGGTGTGTGTGGAATGTGGTGTGTGGAATGTGTGTGGAATGTGGTGTGTGGAATGTGGTGTGTGTGGAATGTGGAATGTGGTGTGTGCGGAATGTGTCTGGAATGTGGTGTGTGTGGAATGTGTGTAGGATGTGTGTGGAATGTGGTGGGTGTGGAATGTGGAATGTGGTGTGTGGAATGTGGTGTGTGGAATGTGGTGTGTGGAATGTGGTGTGTGGAATGTGGTGTGTGTGGAATGTGGAGTGTGTGGAATGTGTGTGGAATGTGTGTGGAATGTGGAATGTGTGTGGAATGTGGAATGTGTGTGGAATGTGGAATGTGTGTGGAATGTGGTGTGCGGAATGTGTGCGGAATGTGTCTGGAATGTGGTGTGTGTGGAATGTGTGTAGGATGTGTGTGGAATGTGGTGTGTGTGGAATGTGTGTGGAATGTGGTGTGTGTGGAATGTGTGTGGAATGTGGTGTGTGGAATGAGGTGTGTGTGGAATGTGGAATGTGGTGTGTGTGGAATGTGTGTGGAATGTGGTGTGTGGAATGTGTGTGGAATGTGGTGTGTGGAATGTGTGTGGAATGTGTGTGGAATGTGGTGTGTGGAATGTGTATAGAATGCGATGTGTGGAATGTGTGTGGCATGTGGAATGTGTGTGGAATGTGGAATGTGTGTGGAATGTGGTTTGTGGAATGTGTGTGGAATGTGGTGTGTGGAATGTGTGTGGAATGTGTGTGGAATGTGTGTGGAATGTGTGCGGAATGTGGTGTGGAATGTGGTGTGGAATGTGGTGTGAAATGTGGTGTGGAATGTGGTGTGTGGAATGTGGTGTGTGGAATGTGTGGAATGTGTGTGGAATGTGGTATGTGGAATGTGTGTGGAATGTGTGTGGAATGTGGTGTGTGTGTGGTGTGTGGAATGTGTGTGGAATGTGGTGTGTGGAATGTGTGTGGAATGTGGTGTGTGGCACGTGGTGTGTGGAACGTGGTGTGTGAAATGTATGTGGAATGTGATGTGGAATGTGGTGTGGAATGTGTGTGGAATATGTGTGGAATATGGTGTGTGGAATGTGTGTGGAATGTGGTGTGTGTGGGATGTGTGTGGAATGTGGTGTGTGTGGAATGTGTGTGGAATGTGGTGTGTGTGGAATGTGGTGTGTGTGGTGTGTGTGGAATGTGTGTGGAATGTGTGTGGCATGTGTGTGGCATGTGGTTTGATGAATGTGGTGTGGTAAATAAATAAATAATACCCTATTTTTGAATGAATAAATGAATAACAGATAGCTCAATAAATAAGAGTCAAGATTCGAGGTAGTAGGAGTTTTGCAGGTTTAATACAGCATAAGGACAGGAACAGGACAACCTGCATAGGAATAGGCTGACAGGGCCCAGCAGCTGCTGGGGCTGGGTCTGGGATGAGCGCGCTGACTTTTAATAACAATACATAAGCATATATACATAACGCAAACACATAGCATTACATTGCAGTAGGCGTAGCAGTGGGTGGAGCAGAAGGCGTGACGCGTAGCAGTCGCGAAAGATAAGGGTGAAAGTAGGTGTAACGGGGCGTATACATAGACATGTGATGCAAACGTAACAGGATATGTCATGAATGGGCGGAAACCATGGAGGGGGCTACCTGAGGAGCCGGGACCTCTAACCTGGTGGTGCGCGCAAACTAGCAATGACGTGTCACTAGGAGAAGCTGGGGGCTATGAACTCTGTGCTAGGAGCAGAGACTGAAGTCTGGAGGGTCGGAGCGACATGTACCTAAACCCTATCTAGTATCTGATGTTTAGAGAACATGTTGATATAAACTAGAAGTCATGAGGGGAAAGGCTAACGTGATTCTGAGACTGGACCATGCATTATTCTACATGTAGTGCGTGATGAAGAATATTAAATGACCATTAAATGCAGTATTTCTCTAACGTGGAGACGTGAAGGCTAGACAATGACGGAAACTATTGATGCGATTCAGTAGCTTTAGGAATGCAGAGAAGGAGGGCTGAACTGATAACTGGACTCATAACATACTCTTGGCAGACTCAGAGACTGAGCCAGGCTGGACCGGGCACTGCGAGGCAGGAAGTAAGTGAAGGGTCGAGGATACAGGTGGGGGCTGTATCGCTCCTCAGCGAGGGCTTCAGGAGACAGGAGCTGAATCTGGTGTCCAGGCCCTTTTGAGGCCTAGAAACGGGGACTTTCAATGAATTAACGTGCACACTGAGAAACGTGGCAACGTAGCTTTACATAGGCCTGATATTCGTAGTATTCACGAGGACTGGAAACTGGCATACTAGAGGTGGACACAACTGTAATTGCGTCATTAATCGAACATGGGGAATAACATATGCATATTAATCATGCACACATAACATATGATGGATGACACGTAGGGACACAGAACATGGCAAAATTTACTTTTCCACATTCCCTCCTTGTCACTACGTTTCCATCAGGAAACATCAATATTCATGATACCATCTATCATTTCATACAGTATCATTTGCTCATCTCGAATTCTCTTAGAACGGGATTTAGAACGGGACTTGGGACTAGGAATACAAGAGGTAGCACAAATGCCGCAAATCGCAGGGCCACATTGTATACAGAGGCAGCAGCTAAATATGATCGCTACTGCTATACCTAGAAAAGACAATATTTTCCATCCCCATGCGGAAATTATATTCCAGAACCAACCGGACCATGTCCAGGTGCCTGGGTCTTGGTGTATCAGATGGGCAATTTTATGGAGTCTGGTTATAGCTGAATAAACAGACGGCGCGTTATTTGGAATGAAAATGCAGCAACTAGATCCGATGACTCTACAGGCCCCGCCCCTATCGGCCAGTATGACGTCAAGGACGAGACGATTCTGTAAAACGACAAATCTCATAGCAGATTGCTCTTCGGTTAAGTTACCTAGAGCAGAGGCAGTCTCATTTATTACAGCTTCAAGGGTTCTGGTTAATCTACGGATTAACTTACTATTCTGGACAGGTCCTATAAAGAAAAAGAAACCTCTATTGAAATCTGTATACTGTTCTAGAGCAGTTTCAGTATAATCGACAATTGGGGACTCCCTTCTATGTCTAATGTGTACTAGATGTGTGTTTCTATGATAATCAGGTGGGGCTAGGAAAACTGGTGGCAGTAGGAAGGCAATGTAACAGGTTCCCTCCCAATCGAGGGGCAGACGAACATATGCGGTCTGACCACAAATAAAATATGAATGACGTGAAGCTTTGAAAATAGATTTCCCACTGTCACTATACTTGACAATAGTAGTACAATCACTATGTCCTACATGTACGGAACCATTATTTCGGACACATAATTCGCCTTTGACTGGTAGTACTGAAATAGCAGGTAAGTCTGGAGTAGTATCAGACTGAACATTCAGGACCATGAAATTCGACGAATAATTACCTAAATTATACACTTCATTTTCTAGATCTAACCCGGTTCTGTGGGGAAGACCTTGCTTGTCTGGGAAACATGTACTGTTAAGAAAAGACATATCTGTTGAGGATGACGTTAACGTGGACCATGCCCCACACGAACCATTATGTGAAAAAGGATAAGGAAAGAGTGGCAGAACTCCCTTCGGCATCTGGAAAGGGGGGAGTCGACCACATACCCAACAATTAGTGGCATTGCTGGACTGGTGTGAGTAATGTAACATGCGGATAAATGAGTTATTACGCATAGCGAGGCGGTAAGACAGTTCATGAGGGGGCAGATCACTAAACGTGTGCTCTACTGTAGCATTAGCAGACTTATTTACATGTGAAACTGGGAAACATAGGTAAAATGCATAACTGGTGCAGGAAATCATAATGCTGAGAAATAATATGAAACATAGAAAAACGATACATCGGATTGAGTTTTGACTAACTCTCTCACTATGGGGGTCTATTTTATACATGTCAGAAACAGTCTAACCGTTTCACCTAGGGGAGGACTTAGACAATCAAACTGGCTGACTTAATTTACTAGACCGTAGTTTCTGTTTATACTCCTGCTGCGGAGTTTTCTCTAACAGGGGGGATTTTGAATCAATGTCATTTGCGGGACAGTCCTTGAGAACAATATTCTGGCAATCCTTCAAATCCTGGGAAATGTTCTTTAAGGCGGGTTTTAGTCCATTAAAAAGTTTAACATGAGAAAGGTGCACCCAGCCCTTGCGTCCTTCCAACTTCACGGCTGTACGGGTGGTGAGGAGGACCTGTCGGGGCTCTTTCCAACGAGGCTCCAGTGGACTTGATCTGTCAAAGTTGCGGACCATCACCATGGATCCTGGAACGATTTCATGCGGTGCCACCTCGGTATTGTCTGGAAATGCGGCGGCAACCTGTGAACGACATGAGTTGAGGGCAGACATCAAGGAAGCTAGGTAATCTGTCAGCATATTACTTGAAACATCGGTAATACTTCGGGGTCTAGGAGTACCCCACATGTTAGGGGGGCGGCCGAATACGACCTCGTACGGGGACAGACCTGATCTGGAATGTGCGACCATGCGCATATAAAATAAAGCAACTGGCAGAGCTACTAGCCAGTCCACACCTTTTTCTTGACAGACTTTGGCGATGCGGATTTTCAGGGTCTGATTATATCTCTCAACCAGACCAGCTGCTTCAGGATGGCGTACACAATGGAACTTCCACTGGTACCCTAACAAAAGGGAAACGTGCTTCATTAACTCTGAGGAGAATGGCTGGCCGTTATCAGAATATACGACTCTAGGGAGTCCATATCGAGGGAAAAACTCACGAACCAACTGCTTGGCAGTGGTCGCGGCTGTGTAATCTGGGACTGGATATGCTTCTGTCCATCTGGACAAAGCGCATACAACTACAAGGACATACTTGAAACCTCGACATCGCTCCATCTGAATATAATCCATCTGGAGGACCTCAAAAGGGTGGTCAGGGGGCTGGAATCCACCTTGTTCCACCGGGACACTTTTACCTGGATTAAACTGACAACATATCATACAGGTACGGACTTTCTGCTTGGCTGCAGCTCGTAAATGCTTGTTGAACCAAATATTCTGGATACTATCTAACATAGCTTTTTCTCCTAAATGTGCTGGACTATGTGCGGTATTAATAATGACTTGAACCATAGAGTCGGGGAGAAACCATGTGGCTCTACCCTTTGTTAACCATCCTTGATCTGTCTGGACCCCTCCTTGTTCGGACCATTTCTTGATTTCATCGGGAGTAGCATGTAACTGGATATCTATGACATCTTGAGTAGGGTCCTTAACTGTCATGCATGTAATCGGATCTGGAGTGTGTGTCTGTGTCGGTTTAACTTGAATGTCTGGAGTCTGTGCTGTAAGTTTGGCTGTGCGATCTGCTAGATCATTACCTTGGGAAATAATGTCAGAAACTTTCGTATGTGCTTTGCACTTCATGATAGCGATAGATGTCGGTAAGTGTATGGCATCTAACAGAGCTTGAATAAGGAGACCATGCTGAATCTTGGTTCCATGAGAAGTCATGAAACCTCTCTCTTGCCAGAGCACTCCGAAGTCGTGTACGACTCCAAATGCGTAGCGTGAATCTGTGTAAACATTAACTTTCAAGTTCTTGGCGTGTATGCTGGCTCCACCTTCCTGCTGGGTGTCTGGACACCTTCATCCCGGCCCCTCTGACCCCCAGGCGCGAGGGTCCGGACATCAAAGGACTCCAGCCCTATATCTGGGCCAGCCCTGAATTAGGACTTGAGTTGTATCTTGGAGTCGAAGCCCTGCTGACCTTGTCGCGGCTGATCCCGATCCGAACTCATGCACCTGGAACCTTCGAGGCCCTGCTGACGCTGTCGCGGCCTGACCAAGCTGAACCACCTTCGAGGCCCTGCTGACGCTGTCACGGCCTGACCAAGCTGAACCACCTCCGAGGCCCTGCTGACGCTGTCGCGGCCTGACCAAGCTGAACCACCTTCGAGGCCCTGCTGACGCTGTCGCGGCCTGACCAAGCTGAACCACCTGCGAGGCCCTGCTGACGCTGTCGCGGCCTGAACCACGCTGAACTATACCGAGGCCCTGCTGACGCTGTCGTGGCCTGACCCCTTGAACTATCAACGCACCAGGTGGTGCCAAGACTGCCCCGCTACCCCCCTCTTTCCCAAAGCCAAGACTTTACGGATCCCCCGATCCCTGTGTCACAATCTTACGAGAGCGTGCCTTAATTTCTTATATAAAGATTCTTGAGAATATCCCTGCGTGTGGTGTCCATCTGTGGTAGGGTGATTTCTCAACTGTACGATCGTAGGAAGGAGCCTCGCCAAGGAGGCCTTCCTACGGCGCTCGGCCTCTTCTATAAAGAGAGGTGGGTCTCGGGGCGGGCAGTCAGACATCTTCTGTCCCCCCTGGGATCGCCTTTCCAACATTGGTGGCAAGCGACGGGATCCGAGCTCGCGCAAATCGTACAGCGAGTAACTCGCCACTACTAACAGAGACACACACCCCATGAATACTAAGGAAGCCGGAACGACCACAGAATTCCAGAAGGAACGATTAGAGGAATACACCCATAAAGAACTCAAACAATTCTGCAAAGCCCTGGGTATCGCTACACCAGACTAAGCACAAAAGACGATTTTAAAGAAGCGCTGCAAACATGGGTGGAGACCGGAGCGACTCCACCCCAAACTGACGATGACATTGTCCTAGAAGTACCCCTGAGTACAGGCATAACCCCAGTAGAAGAGAGAACCGCCAACAGAGAACCGGGCCTCTCCCACGAAGACGCCCGGGAGCGAGAGAGGAGTCGGCTCCATGAACTAGAGCTCGCCCGACTCCGGCTGGATGGAGAACTTCAATTAGCAGAAAAGAAAATGGCCATTGAGCAACTACGATTAGAGGGAGATCTGGAAGAGAGGCGGAGACAAAGGGAGTTGGAAGAAAAAAAACTCACGTACGAACACGAGCGTGGCCTCAAAGAACTAGAGATCAAACCCAAGATCGAAGGGGCTGGCGCCGCGGTGACCCGGGAGCCTCCTCCTCCTGCCGACCCGAAGGTCCACATTCCCAAGGACATCGTCAAGGAATATTACAAGAATGACGATATCCAGCAATGGTTCAAGGCGTATGAAGTTGCCATGACCGCGCACCGCATCCCGCGAAAAGATTGGGGTGCCAGCTTATGGGAGAGATTTGTCAGCGAAGGAAGAGACACCCTGCTAGAGCTGGCCGAGGACGTGATGTCCTCCTATGACCACATGAAGGACGCCCTGCTCACCCGGTATGGCCTCACCCCCGAGATGTACCGACAGAGGTTCAGAGATTGCAAAAAGATCCCCGGTACCACCTGGGTGGAGTACGTAAACTTTTATAGCCGGGCCCTGGAAGGATGGATCAAGGGCAGCAAAGTGTCCACCTACCAGCAGCTGTTCGACCTCATCGTTTGGGAGCACCTCTCCAACAACTGCTTTGTCGAGCTCAGACAACATCTCCTCGACAGCAAGCTGACTGAGCCCCGAAGACTCGCCGTCGAGGCCGATCGATGGGTGAGCACCCGGGTCCCCCGGACCCCGATAGAAGAACCGGGACGGAACGGCCAGGGGCACCCCCGCCAGCGTGGCGGCGGAGGAGGCCAGAACAGGAGCCGGGACTTTCCGCCGGCCCCGGGACGGAGTCCCCCGCAGGGGTCCCCCCAGAATAACACTTCGCCATCCCTGATCAGAAGAGGGACCCCTCCCGCACGGCCGGGGCCCCGCCCGAACATTACGTGCCACAGATGCCAGCGGCCCGGTCACTATGCCAGTGACCCCCTCTGCCCCATGAACCAGCGTCCCGGCACCACCGGGCCTCCGACCCGCCAGTTCGCTGCTGCAGCCTTGGGAGAAGGGGGAGAAGAAGACGAAGAGATCTACAATGAAGATCAAACCGAGTATGAACCGGCCGCCATGGTCCTAGCCCGCCTGGGCGAAAGAGATATGGTCCCCCAAGCCCCGCTACCGAGCAACACTCAAAAATACCATCAGTGGGTCCACATCAATGGACGACGGACCGAAGCCCTCCGAGACACGGGAGCCAGTGTGACGGCCATCCGCTGCCACTTGGTGACCCCCGAACAGATCATACCAAACGTGCGATGCCCCGTGCGGGCCGCCGACAACTCCGAGACTCTGTGTCAGATGGCCCGAATCCCCTTCGAGTGGGGGGGTGTCGGGCACCCTCAAGGTGACCATCCGGGACGACGCCCCCGTGGACTGCCTCCTCGGAAACGACCTCGAGAGCTCTCCCTGGGCCCAAGTCGAGCGGAGAGAACATCTAGGAATGATGGGACTACCAGAGTGGGTCTGCGCTACGACCCGATCTATGACTGCCCGTGCCCCGGCGGCAACCGAGGCCACCCCGACGGAAGAGCCAGAGTGGCCTGCGCCAGCACCGGCCGCAGTCGATGAAGAATCCGAGCCCGAGCCATCGGAACACGACCGGGAAGGCAGCGCCGAACTCAGCGCCATACCCGAACTAGCCCAATGGCACCAAGAGGGTGGTCCCACCCGAGAGCCATTCCGGCAGGAACAGAAGGCCTGCCCCTCCCTCGAGGGGACCCGGCAGCAAGCCACAGCCCAAGCTGCCGGGGACTCCTCGGGGTCCCACTGGGTCTACTGGGACCACGACCTCCTATACAGTGTACAGAAAATTGCCGAGCTGGGGGCCAGCCGGGTGTTGGTGGTCCCCCTACGATTCAGAGACTTTCTCTTGAACCTGGCCCACGATGTGCCCCTCGCCGGGCACCTGGGGCAGGACAAAACTTACAGCCGCCTGGTGACCCATTTTTACTGGCCGAAAATGCGCAACGATGTGCATAACCACTGCCGCACCTGCCCGACATGCCAAGCCAGCGGAAAGAGCGGGGGGAAGGTGAAGGCCCCGCTCCAACCCTTTCCAGTAGTGACCACCCCCTTCGAGCGAGTAGGGATCGACATTGTGGGGCCCCTGGACCCTCGAACCTCGCAAGGGCATCGCTTCATCCTCGTCCTGGTGGATCATGCCACCCGCTATCCCGAAGCCATCCCCCTCCGAACCATAACGGCTCCCGTGGTGGGCCGAGCACTGATGGGGATCTTCTCAAGGGTGGGGTTCCCCCGAGAAGTCGTGAGCGACCGGGGCACAAACTTTATATCGAGGTATATGCGGTCCCTGTGGCAACAGTGCGGGGTCACGTATAAGTTCACCACCCCATATCACCCCCAAGGGAATGGAGTGGTGGAGCGGTTTAACCGGACACTCAAGGGGATGATCCAGGGCCTAAAAGAGCCCCCCCGCCGCAAATGGGAAGTCCTGCTGCCCTGCCTCTTGTTCGCCTATCGGGAGGTACCACAGAAGTCCCTAGGGTTCAGCCCCTTTGAACTCTTGTACGGGCACCCTGTCCGAGGTCCCCTCAGCCTGGTCAAAGAAGGCTGGGAAACTACAGTCCAAGACGCACCGCCGGATGTCTACCGGTACCTCCTGACCCTCCGAAGCCAGACTCGGAAGTTCCGGGCCCTTGCCGAGGCCAACCTTGAGGCCAGTCAGGAAGACATGAAACGCTGGTATGACCAGAACTCTTCATCCATTGAGTTCGAGCCGGGCCAGCAGGTCTGGGTCATGTCCCCGGTCGAACCTTGTGCCCTCCAGGACAAATGGTCGGGCCCCTTCAAGGTGATCGAGCGCAAGAGCCCCGTCACATATCTCGTGGACATGGAGTCACCCGGGAACCCCCTCCGGGTTCTGCACGCCAACCGGCTCAAGCCTCATTTTGCCCGCACCGAACTGAGCCTACTGCTAGCTACAGATGATGGGGCCGAGGATGACTCCGAGCCCCTGCCCGACCTCCTAGGGTACGCTGAGAAAGACGGCTCCATCGAGGGAATCTCTCTCTCCTCCGACCTGACCCCCGTACAGCGCCGGGACTGCCAAGAGCTGTTGGGGCAATTCACGGACCTGTTCTCCCTCACCCCCGGAGTTACCCAGTGGTGTGTCCACGATGTCGACAACGGGGACAGCCAGCCAGTGCGACACCGGGCCTACCGAGTTCCCGACCGAGTTCGGGCCTGCATCCAGACAGAAGTTACCAAAATGCTGGCCCTGGGGGTGGTCGAACCCTCCGACAGTCCCTGGGCCAGCCCAGTTGTCTTGGTCCCCAAAGCCGCCGCACCGGGCACCCCTCCAGAACTCAGGTTTTGTGTCGACTACCGGGGACTGAATGCTGTTACCAGAACCGACGCGCATCCCAATCCCCGGGCCGATGAACTAATCGACCGATTGGGAGCCGCCAAGTACCTCAGTACCTTCGACCTCACAGCCGGGTATTGGCAGATTGGCCTCACCCCTGGCGCCCAGGAGCGATCGGCCTTCTCAACACCCGATGGCCACTTCCAATTCAAGGTGATGCCCTTCGGTATGAAAAACGCCCCAGCAACCTTCCAGAGACTGGTGAACAAAGTGCTGGCGGGGCTAGAAGAATTCAGTGCCGCCTATCTAGACGACATCGCAGTGTACAGCCTCCACTGGGCCGAGCACCTGAGGCACCTCTGGGAGGTCCTGACGGCCCTCCGGCGGGCCGGACTAACTGTGAAAGCCAGCAAGTGCCAGATAGGTCAAGGGTCCGTGACCTACCTGGGACACCAAGTGGGGAGCGGCCACGTGGCTCCCCTCCGACCCAAGATTGAAGCCATCGTCGCCTGGGAGCCCCCGGTCACCCAGACACCCGTCCGAGCTTTCCTGGGGCTCACTGGATATTATCGGCGCTTCATAAAGAACTATGGGAGCATTGTGGGGCCCCTCACTGAGCTGACCTCGAAGAACCGGCCCCAGAAAGTACAATGGACACCCGCGTGTCAGGTGGCATTCGAGACTTTGAAAACAGCCATGTGCACCGCCCCTGTGCTCCAAGCCCCTGACTACAGCCGGGAGTTCGTAGTCCAGACCGACGCCTCGGAGCATGGCATCGGGGCGGTCCTATCTCAGATTGGCCCTGAAGGGATTGACCATCCTGTGGCCTTCATCAGCCGACGGCTGCTGGCTAGAGAGCAGCGATGGAGCACCATTGAGAGAGAGGCCTTCGCCGTCGTGTGGGCCCTCAAGAAACTCAGGCCCTACCTCTTCGGCACCCACTTCCGGGTCCAGACTGACCACCGGCCCCTGCGGTGGCTGATGCAGATGCGTGGCGAAAACCCCAAGCTGCTGCGATGGTCCATCTCCCTCCAAGGGATGGACTTCACTGTGGAGCATCGCCCTGGCAACGACCACGCCAACGCTGATGGCCTGTCCCGCTTCTTCCGCCTCGACGAGGAGAATCCCCAGGAAGATGGGTGACTCTCCCCGCCTTCAGCTGGAGGGGACGTGTGTTGGACCCGGCCTCGTGGCGTGGTCCGACCCCTCCCACGTGGCGGGCCCGGGACGACATAGGCCCTCCATCGACCCTCTGTCGACCTCCCTGAACACGAATCACCGACGAGAGCAGCCCCCCTGGCAACTCACGGCTCCCCCCCAGGCGGACCCTGCTCGCCAACCCTGCCGGTCTGGCGACCATGCCAGGCCACCATTCCGGCCCGACTCCATCTTGGGCCCATCACGTCCCGAGCACGTGGCCGCAGCCATCCCTGGCCCCGGCCTCAGCGAAGCCCCAACATCGAGGCACCAAGATCCTCCCAGGTGGTAGAGTGGCCACTTGGCGGATCCCGGAGGAGGGGAGTTTCGATGGCCCTCCAGCCATCCCCAGACGCCTGGTATCGATCGCCCTCTGGCCTCCCTGGGCGCTGGCTCCACCCTCCTGCTGGGTGTCTGGACACCTTCATCATGGCCCCTCTGACCCCCAGGCGCGAGGGTCCGGACATCAAAGGACTCCAGCCCTATATCTGCGCCAGCCCTGAATTAGGACTTGAGTTGTATCTTGGAGTCGAAGCCCTGCTGACCTTGTCGCGGCTGATCCCGATCCGAACTCATGCACCTGGAACCTTCGAGGCCCTGCTGACGCTGTCGCGGCCTGACCAAGCTGAACCACCTTCGAGGCCCTGCTGACGCTGTCGCGGCCTGACCAAGCTGAACCACCTTCGAGGCCCTGCTGACGCTGTCGCGGCCTGACCAAGCTGAACCACCTTCGAGGCCCTGCTGACGCTTTCGCGGCCTGACCAAGCTGAACCACCTGCGAGGCCCTGCTGACGCTGTCGCGGCCTGACCCCTTGAACTATCAACGCACCAGTTGGTGCCAAGACTGCCCCGCTACCCCCCTCTTTCCCGAAGCCAAGACTTTACGGATCCCCCGATCCCTGTGTCACAATCTTACGAGAGCGTGCCTTAATTTCTTATATAAAGATTCTTGAGAATATCCCTGCGTGTGGTGTCCGTCTGTGGTAGGGTGATTGCTCAACTGTACGATCGTAGGAAGGAGCCTCGCCAAGGAGGCCTCCCTACGGCGCTCGGCCTCTTCTATAGAGAGAGGTGGGTCTCGGGGCGGGCAGTGAGACATCTTCTGTCCCCCCTGGGATCGCCTTTCCAACATGTGTGGAATGTAGTGTGTGTGGTGTGTTGTGTGTGGAATGTGTGTGGTGTGTGGAATGTGTGTGGAATGTGGTGTGTGGAATGTGTGTGGAACGTGGTATGTGGAATGTGGTGTGTGGAATGTGGTGTGTGGAATGTATGTGGAATGTGGTGTGGAATGTGTGTGGAATATGTGTGGAATGTGGTGTGTCTGGAATGTGGTGTGTGTGGAATGTGTGTAGGATGTGTGTGGAATGTGGTGTGTGTGGAATGTGTGTGGAATGTGGTGTGTGGAATGAGGTGTGTGGAATGTGGAATGTGGTGTGTGTGGAATGTGTGTGGAATGTGGAATGTGTGTGGAATGTGGAATGTGTGTGGAATGTGGTGTGTGGAATGTGTGTGGAATGTGGTGTGTGGAATGTGTATGGAATGCGATGTGTGGAATGTGTGTGGCATGTGGAATGTGTGTGGAATGTGGAATGTGTGTGGAATGTGGTGTGTGGAATGTGTGTGGAATGTGGTGTGTGAAATGTGTGTGGAATGTGGTGTGGAATGTGGTGTGGAATGTGGTGAGTGGAATGTGGTGTGTGGAATGTGGTGTGTGGAATGTGTGTGAAATGTGGTATGTGGAATGTGTGTGGAATGTGTGTGGAATGTGGTGTGTGTGTGGAATGTGTGTGGAATGTGGTGTGTGGAATGTGTGTGGAATGTGGTGTGTGGCACGTGGTGTGTGGAACGTGGTGTGTGAAACGTGGTGTGTGAAATGTATGTGGAATGTGATGTGGAATGTGGTGTGGAATGTGTGTGGAATGTGGTGTGGAATGTGTGTGGAATGTGTGTAGAATATGGTGTGTGGAATGTGTGTGGAATGTGGTGTGTGTGGAATGTGTGTGGGATATGTGTGGAATGTGGTGTGTGTGGAATGTGTGTGGAATGTGGTGTGTGTGGGATGTGGTGTGTGTGGTGTGTGTGGAATGTGTGTGGAATGTGTGTGGAATGTGTGTGGAATGTGGTGTGTGGAATGTGGTGTGTGGAATGTGGAATGTGGTGTGTGGAATGTGGTGTGGAATGTGGTGTGTGGAATGTGGTGTGTGGAATGTGGTGTGTGTGTGTGTGGAATGTGGTGTGTGTGTGTGGAATGTGTGTGGAATGTGGAATGTGTGTGGAATGTGTGTGGAATGTGGATGGAATGTGATGTGTGGAATGTGTGTGAAATGTGTGTGGAATGTGTGTGGAATGTGGTGTGTTGAATGTGGTGTGTTGAATGTGTGTGGAATGTGGTGTGTGGAATGTTGTGTGTGGAATGTGGTGTGTGGAATGTGGTGTGTGGAATGTGGTGTGTGGAATGTCGTGTGTGGAATGTGTGTTGAATGAGGTGTGTGGAATGTGGTGTGTGGAATGTGTGGAATGTGTGTGGAATGTGGTGTGTGGAATGTGGTGTGTGGAATGTGTGTGGAATGTAGTGTGTGTGGTGTGTTGTGTGTGTGGAATGTGGTGTGTGGAATGTGTGTGGAATGTGGTGTGTGGAATGTGGAATGTGTATGGAATGTGTGTGGAATGTGGTGTGTGGAATGTGGTGTGTGGAATGCGTGTGGAATGTGGTGTGTGGAATGTGTGTGGAATGTGGTGTGTGGAATGTGTGTGGAATGTGGTGTGTGGAATGTGTGTGAAATGTAGTGTGTGTGGTGTGTTGTGTGCGGAATGTGTGTGGTGTGTGGAATGTGGTGTGTGGAATGTGGTGTGTTTAATGTGGAATGTGTGTGGAATGTGTGTGGAACATGGTGTGTGGAATGTGTTGTGTGGAATGTGGTGTGTGGAATGTGGTGTGTGGAATGTATGTGGAATGTGGTGTGGAATGTGGGTGGAATGTGTGTGGAATATGTGTGGAATGTGGTGTGTGTGGAATGTGTCTGGAATGTGGTGTGTGTGAAATGTGGTGTGTGTGGAATGTGGTGTGTGGAATGTGTGTGGAATGTGGTGTGTGGAATGTGGTGTGTGTGGAATGTGGAATGTGATGTGTGTGGTGTGTGGAATGTGTGTGGAATGTGGTGTGTGAAATGTGTGTGAAATGTGTGTGGAATGTGTGTGGAATGTGTGCGGAATGTGGTGTGGAATGTGGTGTGGAATGTGGTGTGTGGAATGTGTGTGGAATGTGGTGTGTGGAATGTGGTGTGTGGAATGTGTGTGGAATGTGGTGTGTGGAATGTGTATGGAATGCAATGTGCGGAATGTGTGTGGCATGTGGAATGTGGAATGTGTGTGGAATGTGGTGTGTGGAATGTGTGTGGAATGTGGTGTGTGTGGAATGTGTGTGGATTGTGTGTGGAATGTGTGTGGAATATGGTGTGTGGAATGTGTGTAAAATGTGTGTGGAATGTGGTGTGTGGAATGTGTATGGAATGCAATGTGTGGAATGTGTGTGGCATGTGGAATGTGTGTGGAATGTGTGTGGAATGTGGAATGTGTGTGGAATGTGGTGTGTGGAATGTGGTGTGTGAAATGTGTGTGGAATGTGTGTGGAATGTGTGCGGAATGTGGTGTGGAATGTGGTGTGGAATGTGGTGAGTGGAATGTGGTGTGTGGAATGTGTGTGGAATGTGGAATGTGTGTGGAATGTGTGTGGAATGTGGTGTATGGAATGTAGTGTGTGGTGTGTGGAATGTGTGTGGAATGTGGTGTGTGGAATGTGTGTGGAATGTGGTGTGTGGCACGTGGTGTGTGGAACGCGGTGTGTGGAACGTGGTGTGTGAAATGTATGTGGAATGTGGTGTGGAATGTGTGTGGAATGTGGTGTGGAAAGTGTGCGGAATATGTGTGGAATATGGTGTGTGGAATGTGTGTGGGATGTGTGTGGAATGTGGTGTGTGTGGAATGTGGTGTGTGTGTGGAATGTATGTGGAATGTGTGTGGAATGTGTGTGGCATGTGGTGTGTGGAATGTGGTGTGTGGAATGTGGAATGTGGAATGTGGTGTGTGGAATGTGGTGTGTGGAATGTGGTGTGTGGAATGTGGTGTGTGTGTGGAATGTGTGTGGAATGTGGAATGTGTGTGGAATGTGGATGGAATGTGATGTGTGGAATGTGTGTGGAATGTGTGTGGAATGTGGTGTGTTGAATGTGTGTGGAATGTGGTGTGTGGAATGTGTGTGGAATGTGGTGTGTGGAATGTGGTGTGTGGAATGTGGTGTGTGGAATGTGGTGTGTGGAATGTGTGTGGAACGTGGTTTGTGGAATGTGGTGTGTGGAATGTGGTGTGTGGAATGTATGTGGAATGTGGTGTGGAATGTGTGTGGAATATGTGTGGAATGTGGTGTGTCTGGAATGTGGTGTGTGTGGAATGTGTGTAGGATGTGTGTGGAATGTGGTGTGTGTGGAATGTGTGTGGAATGTGGTGTGTGGAATGAGGTGTGTGTGGAATGTGGAATGTGGTATGTGTGGAATGTGTGTGGAATGTGGAATGTGTGTGGAATGTGGAATGTGTGTGGAATGTGGTGTGTGGAATGTGGTGTGTGGAATGTGTGTTGAATGTGGTGTGTGGAATGTGTGTGGAATGTGGTGTGTGGAATGTGTGTGGAATGTGGTGTGTGGAATGTGGTGTGTGGAATGTGGTGTGTGGAATGTGGTGTGTGTGGTGTGTTGTGTGTGTGTAATGTGGTGTGTGGAATGTTTGTGGAATGTGGTATGTGGAATGTGTATGGAATGTGTGTGGAATGTGGTGTGTGGAATGTGGTGAGTGGAATGTGGTGTGTGGAATGCGTGTGGAATGTGTGTGGAATGTGTGTGGAATGTGTGTGGAATGTGGTGTGTGGAATGTGTGTGGAATGTGGTGTGTGGAATGTGTGTGGAATGTAGTGTGTGTGGTGTGTTGTGTGTGGTGTGTGGAATGTGGTGTGTGGAATGTGGTGTGTTTAATGTGGAATGTGTGTGGAATGTGTGTGGAACGTGGTGTGTGGAATGTGGTGTGTGGAATGTGGTGTGTGGAATGTGGTGTGTGGAATGTGGTGTGTGGAATGTATGTGGAATGTGGTGTGGAATGTGTGTGGAATGTGTGTGGAATATGTGTGGAATGTGGTGTGTGCGGAATGTGTCTGGAATGTGGTGTGTGTGGAATGTGTGTAGGATGTGTGTGGAATGCGGTGTGTGTGGAATGTGGTGTGTGGAATGTGTGTGGAATGTGGTGTGTGGAATGTGGTGTGTGTGGAATGTGGAATGTGGTGTGTGCGGAATGTGTCTGGAATGTGGTGTGTGTGGAATGTGTGTAGGATGTGTGTGGAATGTGTGTGGAATGTGGAATGTGTGTGGAATGTGGAATGTGTGTGGAATGTGGAATGTGTGTGGAATGTGGAATGTGTGTGGAATGTGGAATGTGTGTGGAATGTGGTGTGCGGAATGTGTGCGGAATGTGTCTGGAATGTGGTGTGTGTGGAATGTGTGTAGGATGTGTGTGGAATGTGGTGTGTGTGGAATGTGTGTGGAATGTGGTGTGTGTGGAATGTGTGTGGAATGTGGTGTGTGGAATGAGGTGTGTGTGGAATGTGGAATGTGGTGTGTGTGGAATGTGTGTGGAATGTGGTGTGTGGAATGTGTGTGGAATGTGGTGTGTGGAATGTGTGTGGAATGTGTGTGGAATGTGGTGTGTGGAATGTGTATAGAATGCGATGTGTGGAATGTGTGTGGCATGTGGAATGTGTGTGGAATGTGGAATGTGTGTGGAATGTGGTTTGTGGAATGTGTGTGGAATGTGGTGTGTGGAATGTGTGTGGAATGTGTGTGGAATGTGTGTGGAATGTGTGCGGAATGTGGTGTGGAATGTGGTGTGGAATGTGGTGTGAAATGTGGTGTGGAATGTGGTGTGTGGAATGTGGTGTGTGGAATGTGTGGAATGTGTGTGGAATGTGGTATGTGGAATGTGTGTGGAATGTGTGTGGAATGTGGTGTGTGTGTGGTGTGTGGAATGTGTGTGGAATGTGGTGTGTGGAATGTGTGTGGAATGTGGTGTGTGGCACGTGGTGTGTGGAACGTGGTGTGTGAAATGTATGTGGAATGTGATGTGGAATGTGGTGTGGAATGTGTGTGGAATATGTGTGGAATATGGTGTGTGGAATGTGTGTGGAATGTGGTGTGTGTGGGATGTGTGTGGAATGTGGTGTGTGTGGAATGTGTGTGGAATGTGGTGTGTGTGGAATGTGGTGTGTGTGGTGTGTGTGGAATGTGTGTGGAATGTGTGTGGCATGTGTGTGGCATGTGGTTTGATGAATGTGGTGTGGTAAATAAATAAATAATACCCTATTTTTGAATGAATAAATGAATAACAGATAGCTCAATAAATAAGAGTCAAGATTCGAGGTAGTAGGAGTTTTGCAGGTTTAATACAGCATAAGGACAGGAACAGGACAACCTGCATAGGAATAGGCTGACAGGGCCCAGCAGCTGCTGGGGCTGGGTCTGGGATGAGCGCGCTGACTTTTAATAACAATACATAAGCATATATACATAACGCAAACACATAGCATTACATTGCAGTAGGCGTAGCAGTGGGTGGAGCAGAAGGCGTGACGCGTAGCAGTCGCGAAAGATAAGGGTGAAAGTAGGTGTAACGGGGCGTATACATAGACATGTGATGCAAACGTAACAGGATATGTCATGAATGGGCGGAAACCATGGAGGGGGCTACCTGAGGAGCCGGGACCTCTAACCTGGTGGTGCGCGCAAACTAGCAATGACGTGTCACTAGGAGAAGCTGGGGGCTATGAACTCTGTGCTAGGAGCAGAGACTGAAGTCTGGAGGGTCGGAGCGACATGTACCTAAACCCTATCTAGTATCTGATGTTTAGAGAACATGTTGATATAAACTAGAAGTCATGAGGGGAAAGGCTAACGTGATTCTGAGACTGGACCATGCATTATTCTACATGTAGTGCGTGATGAAGAATATTAAATGACCATTAAATGCAGTATTTCTCTAACGTGGAGACGTGAAGGCTAGACAATGACGGAAACTATTGATGCGATTCAGTAGCTTTAGGAATGCAGAGAAGGAGGGCTGAACTGATAACTGGACTCATAACATACTCTTGGCAGACTCAGAGACTGAGCCAGGCTGGACCGGGCACTGCGAGGCAGGAAGTAAGTGAAGGGTCGAGGATACAGGTGGGGGCTGTATCGCTCCTCAGCGAGGGCTTCAGGAGACAGGAGCTGAATCTGGTGTCCAGGCCCTTTTGAGGCCTAGAAACGGGGACTTTCAATGAATTAACGTGCACACTGAGAAACGTGGCAACGTAGCTTTACATAGGCCTGATATTCGTAGTATTCACGAGGACTGGAAACTGGCATACTAGAGGTGGACACAACTGTAATTGCGTCATTAATCGAACATGGGGAATAACATATGCATATTAATCATGCACACATAACATATGATGGATGACACGTAGGGACACAGAACATGGCAAAATTTACTTTTCCACATTCCCTCCTTGTCACTACGTTTCCATCAGGAAACATCAATATTCATGATACCATCTATCATTTCATACAGTATCATTTGCTCATCTCGAATTCTCTTAGAACGGGATTTAGAACGGGACTTGGGACTAGGAATACAAGAGGTAGCACAAATGCCGCAAATCGCAGGGCCACATTGTATACAGAGGCAGCAGCTAAATATGATCGCTACTGCTATACCTAGAAAAGACAATATTTTCCATCCCCATGCGGAAATTATATTCCAGAACCAACCGGACCATGTCCAGGTGCCTGGGTCTTGGTGTATCAGATGGGCAATTTTATGGAGTCTGGTTATAGCTGAATAAACAGACGGCGCGTTATTTGGAATGAAAATGCAGCAACTAGATCCGATGACTCTACAGGCCCCGCCCCTATCGGCCAGTATGACGTCAAGGACGAGACGATTCTGTAAAACGACAAATCTCATAGCAGATTGCTCTTCGGTTAAGTTACCTAGAGCAGAGGCAGTCTCATTTATTACAGCTTCAAGGGTTCTGGTTAATCTACGGATTAACTTACTATTCTGGACAGGTCCTATAAAGAAAAAGAAACCTCTATTGAAATCTGTATACTGTTCTAGAGCAGTTTCAGTATAATCGACAATTGGGGACTCCCTTCTATGTCTAATGTGTACTAGATGTGTGTTTCTATGATAATCAGGTGGGGCTAGGAAAACTGGTGGCAGTAGGAAGGCAATGTAACAGGTTCCCTCCCAATCGAGGGGCAGACGAACATATGCGGTCTGACCACAAATAAAATATGAATGACGTGAAGCTTTGAAAATAGATTTCCCACTGTCACTATACTTGACAATAGTAGTACAATCACTATGTCCTACATGTACGGAACCATTATTTCGGACACATAATTCGCCTTTGACTGGTAGTACTGAAATAGCAGGTAAGTCTGGAGTAGTATCAGACTGAACATTCAGGACCATGAAATTCGACGAATAATTACCTAAATTATACACTTCATTTTCTAGATCTAACCCGGTTCTGTGGGGAAGACCTTGCTTGTCTGGGAAACATGTACTGTTAAGAAAAGACATATCTGTTGAGGATGACGTTAACGTGGACCATGCCCCACACGAACCATTATGTGAAAAAGGATAAGGAAAGAGTGGCAGAACTCCCTTCGGCATCTGGAAAGGGGGGAGTCGACCACATACCCAACAATTAGTGGCATTGCTGGACTGGTGTGAGTAATGTAACATGCGGATAAATGAGTTATTACGCATAGCGAGGCGGTAAGACAGTTCATGAGGGGGCAGATCACTAAACGTGTGCTCTACTGTAGCATTAGCAGACTTATTTACATGTGAAACTGGGAAACATAGGTAAAATGCATAACTGGTGCAGGAAATCATAATGCTGAGAAATAATATGAAACATAGAAAAACGATACATCGGATTGAGTTTTGACTAACTCTCTCACTATGGGGGTCTATTTTATACATGTCAGAAACAGTCTAACCGTTTCACCTAGGGGAGGACTTAGACAATCAAACTGGCTGACTTAATTTACTAGACCGTAGTTTCTGTTTATACTCCTGCTGCGGAGTTTTCTCTAACAGGGGGGATTTTGAATCAATGTCATTTGCGGGACAGTCCTTGAGAACAATATTCTGGCAATCCTTCAAATCCTGGGAAATGTTCTTTAAGGCGGGTTTTAGTCCATTAAAAAGTTTAACATGAGAAAGGTGCACCCAGCCCTTGCGTCCTTCCAACTTCACGGCTGTACGGGTGGTGAGGAGGACCTGTCGGGGCTCTTTCCAACGAGGCTCCAGTGGACTTGATCTGTCAAAGTTGCGGACCATCACCATGGATCCTGGAACGATTTCATGCGGTGCCACCTCGGTATTGTCTGGAAATGCGGCGGCAACCTGTGAACGACATGAGTTGAGGGCAGACATCAAGGAAGCTAGGTAATCTGTCAGCATATTACTTGAAACATCGGTAATACTTCGGGGTCTAGGAGTACCCCACATGTTAGGGGGGCGGCCGAATACGACCTCGTACGGGGACAGACCTGATCTGGAATGTGCGACCATGCGCATATAAAATAAAGCAACTGGCAGAGCTACTAGCCAGTCCACACCTTTTTCTTGACAGACTTTGGCGATGCGGATTTTCAGGGTCTGATTATATCTCTCAACCAGACCAGCTGCTTCAGGATGGCGTACACAATGGAACTTCCACTGGTACCCTAACAAAAGGGAAACGTGCTTCATTAACTCTGAGGAGAATGGCTGGCCGTTATCAGAATATACGACTCTAGGGAGTCCATATCGAGGGAAAAACTCACGAACCAACTGCTTGGCAGTGGTCGCGGCTGTGTAATCTGGGACTGGATATGCTTCTGTCCATCTGGACAAAGCGCATACAACTACAAGGACATACTTGAAACCTCGACATCGCTCCATCTGAATATAATCCATCTGGAGGACCTCAAAAGGGTGGTCAGGGGGCTGGAATCCACCTTGTTCCACCGGGACACTTTTACCTGGATTAAACTGACAACATATCATACAGGTACGGACTTTCTGCTTGGCTGCAGCTCGTAAATGCTTGTTGAACCAAATATTCTGGATACTATCTAACATAGCTTTTTCTCCTAAATGTGCTGGACTATGTGCGGTATTAATAATGACTTGAACCATAGAGTCGGGGAGAAACCATGTGGCTCTACCCTTTGTTAACCATCCTTGATCTGTCTGGACCCCTCCTTGTTCGGACCATTTCTTGATTTCATCGGGAGTAGCATGTAACTGGATATCTATGACATCTTGAGTAGGGTCCTTAACTGTCATGCATGTAATCGGATCTGGAGTGTGTGTCTGTGTCGGTTTAACTTGAATGTCTGGAGTCTGTGCTGTAAGTTTGGCTGTGCGATCTGCTAGATCATTACCTTGGGAAATAATGTCAGAAACTTTCGTATGTGCTTTGCACTTCATGATAGCGATAGATGTCGGTAAGTGTATGGCATCTAACAGAGCTTGAATAAGGAGACCATGCTGAATCTTGGTTCCATGAGAAGTCATGAAACCTCTCTCTTGCCAGAGCACTCCGAAGTCGTGTACGACTCCAAATGCGTAGCGTGAATCTGTGTAAACATTAACTTTCAAGTTCTTGGCGTGTATGCAGGCTTGTGTCAGAGCAACTAGCTCTGCTGCTTGAGCGGACAGCGTGTCAATACGGTGTGTCTCAATAACTTTAGTGTCAGTAGTCACTGCATACGCGGCTACTAGTTCTCCTGTACTTGTTCTCATACATGAACCATCCACATAAAGTGTCAGGTCGGGATCTAGCAACGGAATGTCTGTCAGATCTTGTCTTGGCTTTGTCGTAATGTTAACTACTTCCACACAGTCATGTGGGTCAGGATTCGAAGTAACTGATGGTAACAGTGTAGCAGGATTTAAAATGTTGCAGCGTCTGATTTCTATGTGTGGCTGGAACAGTGTCAATTCATAACCTGTTAGACGTGCAATTGTCAAGTGCTGAGTTTGTGTTCGGTTCAGAAGAACTTCCACAGAATGTGGAACTTGTACTGTCAAGGAGTGTCCTAACACTATGGAATCACTTTGTCTGATAGCTAGTGCTGTGGCTGCAACTGACTTGAGGCACGCAGGCAAAGCCTGGGCTACAGGATCTAGTGTGCTCGAAAAATAAGCACAGGGCTTGTATCGTCCTGCTTGATCTTGTGTGAGAACAGATAATGCTGTACCTTCACGTTCAGTAACGAAAAGTGTAAAAGGCTTACTGTAGTTCGGTGTGGCTAGAACTGGAGCTTGGCATAAAGCTTTCTTTAACTCGTTGAAACTAAGTGTATGTTCAGATGTCCAAGGGAGAACAGTCGGTACGGCTGCCTCCTGTGTCGTTAACTGTATCAGTGGTTTGGCTAGAAATGCATACTGAGGAATCCATTGTCTACAATAAGAAGTAAGGCCGATAAAAGCACGTACCTCCTTCTGGGTCTTGGGCTGAGGAAGACTCGCTATTAACTGGATACGGTCTGGTGTCAACTGCCTACCCCTCTTGGACAGTAAGTGTCCTAAGTAGACCACTTGCTGGACACAGAATTGAAGCTTCGAAGGGGACACCTTGTGCCCCATCTCGGCTAGGAAATGCAGAACCGTCAGTGACGCTCGCTCGCAGTCACGTTCAGAACGGGCTGTGATCAGTAGATCATCGACATACTGGAGCAGGGCAGTGTCAGTTGGCATGTGAATGTTGTCTAGTTGTCTCTTAAGTGCTTGACTGTAAATACTAGGACTTTCTGTGAAACCTTGAGGAGCGCGTGTGAACATATAGCTCCTTCCATTTAAACAGAATCCGAAAAGAAACTGGCTGTCTGGATGAATTGGAACACTGAAAAATGCATTCTTGAGGTCGATTACTGTAAAGAACATGGCTTCGGAATCAATGGCTGTCAATAGGGAAGAGATATCTGGGACAACTGGGTACTGAGGAATAATACATTTATTAAGTTCTCGTAGGTCGATCACTAATCGATATACTGGGGGTGCATTTGGATCAGTACGTTTCATGACTGGAATGATCGGAGAATTGCATACGTTGGAGTCAGTTTCTACAACTACTCCTTGAGCAATGAGCTCGTCAATAATTTTGGATAAGGCTGCTACAGCCTCAGGTGGCAATCTGTACTGTCCGATTCGTGGTAACACTACACCTGGTTTGAGAGTCACACGATAGGGTGTGATTTGCATATAACCTACATCAGTTGGACCTTGCGCCCATAGATGCTGTGGAACATTAGACAGTCTTGAATCAAAATCTCGTAATACATAGTGACCCTTAAAGTCACGTAGGAACAATCGTATTCCCTCTGGGGAACAGCATATAACTGCACCTAACTCTTTCAGTGTCTTAATGCCCAATAGGTTTTCTGGACATGACTTAGTAAGTAACAGATCAGTAGTGCGGGACAATGGACCTACTTCTAGAGTGACTGGCTTTGATATTTCATTTATGATAGGTTTTCCTGAAAATCCAAGGGAAACATTTCTTGAGCCTGAGAGCGGAGCCCCTGGAACTTCGGCGTGACTAATTGTGGTCCTACTTGCCCCTGTATCAATCAAGAACTTTCTGTCTTTCCCTAATACTTGACTGTGAACATAGGGACCTTCTTGATCTACAGGTATCTCGATGAGAGGCAAGCCTACCTCCCTCTCTAGGCTGTTTCATGAATACTGCTGATACTCTGGATACTCAGACTGTGCATACTGGTACATCTGCTGTGTGACATGCTGTGTTGCAGCAATAGGCTGCGGTACTGTAACTGTCTGTGGTGCATTCTGTGACTGAGGAGTCTGTGAAACTTGTTCTTGTCTAGGCGGACATGGTCTTTCCTTAGTCTTACCAGTAGCTATGTTGTGTTTCAGAACCAGGGCCAATCACAAAGAGGCGACCCAGGAGGGGACAAAATAAGAGAACAAGAAAAGGGGAAGGAAATAGAAGCACCAGTGACAAGGAGCAAAACCTCGAAAATAACTTAGTGATCAACATAAGTAAATACCCCTTGACCAGTCATGAAGAACAACTACTACAGAAAGGCACGTCATATGTCCCTACCCATACCACAGATGATCTGGAATTGGAAGTTAGCTTCTTTAAACTCACACGCAAATTACGTTTGAGACATTTCTTTGACAACGTATTACCGAAATCAACGACACAAGACATAGACCAATTACAAGGATTACGTCCAAGTAGTTCTTACCAACCACCGATTAGCCATAAAACCATCGATATATTTGAGAAGATGGTCAAACATGATCTAACTAAAATTAAACATGGACGACATTGCCAAAGAAACATGACACAAAAGGATATGGATACCCTTAGAAGACTCTCAAGCAATGACAAGATCATCTGCACAAAAGCTGATAAGGGAGGAGCCATCGTTATAATGGACAGAGACAAATATGATCTGAAAGTACAAGAACATGTGAACGATACGAACACATACATGAGACTCCAACAAAATCCAACTGTGGAGTATTCTAAGAATCTTAAAACCATTGTTGACAAAGCACACGAAATGGGAATAATCACTTCAAGAACAAAGAAATTTCTACTCAAAGACAACCCGAAAAGTCCTACTCTAAACATGGTGCCTAAAATTCATAAGAATTTAATGGATCCACCACTAAGACCAATCGTATCAACAAGACATAGTCTGCATGAGCCAGTAGGTCAACTACTGGATAAATACCTTCAGCCATCAGTGAGGAAAATGTCAACATATGTAAAAGATACGACAGAATTTATTCTGAAGCTCAGTACTATTAAACTTGAACCAGAACAACAAGTAATACTGTGTACAGCAGATGTAAAATCATTATATACAAGCATACCCCACTCAATGGGAATAGAAGCTATTGAAGAAGCTCTACTAAATACTGACCTGGATGTCAATTTTCAAACCTTTCTAATGGAGCTAATGCTCTTCTCACTCTATCAAAGTTACTTCAGACACAAAAACAGCTGGTATTTACAACTGGTGGGCACGGCTATGGGCAACTCGGCAGCGCCGGTCTATGCGAATCTCTTTATGAAGTCCTATGAAGACAAACATATTCTATCGAAAAAAGAATGGAGTGATAATCTTAAACTCTTCATCCGCTATATTGATGACATTTTCATTATCTGGTCAAGCACAAAAGAAAAACTACATGAAGTACTAACACAATTCAACAGAATTGATGAAAGAATCCAACTGACATGGGAAATGTCTGAGAGTACCATCACCTTTCTAGATGTTAAAGTTAACCGTATAACAGAAGGATTGGAAACGGATTTATTCATTAAAAGTACGGATCGCAACAATATGCTCCATTACGGCAGCTTTCATGAATATAATCTAAAAAAAATTCTACCTTTTTCTCAGATGTCAAGAGTAAAAAGAATTGTATCAGAACCAATTACCTCACAAAAAAGAATAACAGAGATGGAAAATAAATTCAAACAGAGAGGGTACCCAGAACATATCCTTGATGAGTCCAAACAAAAACTGACGCAAAAAGACAGAAATACATTGTTACAATCAAGTCATGCAAAAGAGCAAACAAGGATAGTGGCCATATCGAAATACTCAACTTCAAGTCAAAAATTTAAAAAGGTTATACTAAAACACTGGCCAATGCTCACCATGGATTCTGATTTCAACAACTGTTTCAAAGACCCTCCTCTTTTTGCATTCACTAGGACAAAAAATATTGGTGAATTGATACAACCCAGAACTGCCACAATAGAAACTTATCATGGTACCAAACCTTGCCACAACTGTGGCCACTGTAACAATATTATAAAAGGCAATAAAATTAATCACCCAATGAAAGGTCAAGAAATAAGATTGAAAGTAAATGCGACATGCGATACAACAAATGTTATCTATGCGCTCAAATGCCCGTGTGGCAAATTATACATTGGCAAGACGGAACGTCGGATCAAAACAAGAATAACAGAACACAAATCAAACATACGTTTAAAAAACGACAAATCGTCTGTTGCGATACATTTCATGGAAGCGAAACATAGTATTGCACAACTAAAATTCCTGATTTTGGAAAACATCATCAAAATAGAAGGTCGAGACAACACAAAGCATTTGCTCCAAAGAGAGAATTCATGGATTTATAGATTATGTACCCAGAAGCCTTTTGGACTCAATGAGAGAATCGAATTCTCATGCTATTTATAACTAAAAATTGAAAAATTTGCTCCAGTGCCACAGATTGGCAACCCCTGTGTTCTGCTGTACATACTTTATTTTGTTATAATATGTTTTTCTTACTATAACACTGTTGTCATCAAAGACATGCTCCTCTAACAGCTTATAGACCATAAGTGCTTTTTTCCTTGAGCTTGTTCATAACTTAAGCTAGCACATCACGTTCAGAGCCGCTTGACATAAGATAGACCACGGAAGCCTTTTCGATACTGCTATCACCAATGATATTTTTTCCTTTACATTTCATTTTATACCTCCTAACATTACATTTTCACTTTTATAAAGTAGCGCAAGATCAGGTTAAACACACACGCCTACATATAGAATACATTAGATAAATCATTACAGATCATCCCGACCGATAGTCTGTTTTCAGTGCCAGCAGGTCACATGACCGTTTTACGTTTTGAATACCATGACGGTTACACTTTCTTCCAACCGATATGCGCGTTTACCGAGGAAGCCGCGTTTTTTGGCGGACTCACCCTTAAACAACAAACAGGTCAGTTCAGAGCAATTTACTTGCACAAACAGGGAAACACGGGGCCCAAAAACAACACGCAACAACTTGTCCTGTACCCTTCTTTCTCCTTTCCTTTAGAGCTACATCGTTTAATAATTAATGACAAACCCATTGACTAAGGATAAAGACAGACATGTAAGTTTATTACAACACCTTTTTGAACTCCAATGATGACCCATAGAGCTGTAGTACAACTGTTGTAGAACGTATTGGTAACGCATGATTTAATGTACAAAGTGGTAATGTTATTTCTTTATGCACGTTTGCTTATTTTTAATGCACATAGCATTCATTATGTATTTTCGTTTTTGCAGCATGATTCCCTGATGAAGGGCTTAAATAATAGCCCGAAATGCATTGGATACCGCATATGATTATGATGTCACTGACAAAGATGTTATGAATCAACGTTAAGGCTCTAAAAATATGAATCAAAGATGATTATATAACACATAATATATCTTGATGAACATTTTCAAGATTATGAACTTTGTGTAATAAAAAACGAAACAAACGTTATCAACTGTGTGGAATCCTCTGTCATTAGGAGGAGATAATAGAGTTCCCAAGGGGATGATCCCAGTGACTCACTGGCATCACGTTTTTTTCATTGTATCAAAGGGCGTTTTAGGAGGCAGTAACGCTACCCACGGAGAACCTGAAAAGATTAATTTAGGATAAATAGCGCTGTGCATCCACCACTATCTTTTTTGTGTTTCAGAACTGCACACTCGTTTATAAAATGACCTGGCTGTTTACAATAGTTGCAGTTCCCTTTAACGGGAGCCGCAGGATGACTGGCTTGATTCGGACCCCTCTTCTGACTGTCTTGAGGAACAGATTGTGCAACTAGTACTTTCATTTTCGTGTCTTTCATACGTTTTCTTTCGTGTTCTTGCTCTTCCCTGATTCTATTCTGGTGGTACTGGAGCATCTGGAGCATCTGGGACGGAGTATTAGCTTGCCAGGTGCTTTCGACTTTCAAAACTCGATTTTTAATTGGTGGGCTTGAATTCTCGACTAATTTAGTAACAAAAAGGTGAGGGTATGACTCACTACTTGTCTTGAGGCCACTATTGATACTGAAACATTTTTCAAATCTAGAATAAAAATCACTAATGTCTTCTTCTTGTTTCTGTTTACAGGCTGAGATTGCATCCCAGTCTTCTTTTCTAGTTGTCAATAATCTGGGTAAAACTTGAATCAATAATTCTGGTAATTCTTTACATTTCTCTCCTAGACCGGTACCTGGTACTCGTGCCTTGTCTTCAGCTTCTAGAACTGCCCAATCAATCTTTTTCTCTCCCACCTCCCATTCTTTTTCCTTTAGCTTTTCATACACCCCTGCGGGCAACAGGACCTTTAACATTTTAATGATATCTGGGTAAGTGTATTCTCCCATACGGAGCATGTCTTTTAATTCTCTATGGAACCCTGCTGGATCTTTGTCATGACAGGGAATTAATTTCTTCATTTCGAGGAGTTCCATCTTTGTAATCGGGGTGTAAACAAACACTCGTTGCATTTCACCGTCCTCTGTCTTAACTGGATGCACTTCTCGTAACGGGTTCTGTCTTTCTATGTAGAAGGGTTTACTTTCTGGGGGTGAGACATGAACAAAATGCGGGTTCAGAAACGTTCTATATTTGAGACGCTGTTCTAGAATGACACTAATTAGATCGGTACCTAAACCTCTCCATCTATACTGGAGTAACTCGTTCAGGATATCGTGTAACGGACCTGGATCAGAATGCTGACCCTCATACAGAGTAATGAGGTGCTGGATCATATACATACCCACCAGTCGTTGCTCGGCTGGGGGCAATTTCAGAAACATTTGTGCCACTATTTCGTCTGGAAAAGTGGTAGAATCAGTAATCCATCGGACTGCTGATCGGGCTAGTTCCTGTTCATGCATGGTACTTAACTCACTGTAACCGATTCGTGATTTCAGAATGTAATCGGTAGCTTGGAACACTTGTTCTAGGGAACCTTGTTCTGGTGCTGAATGATGGAAAATTGACTTGTGTTCTAGGCGTAAATGGCGATCTGGAAATCTAGATTTTCCTACATACGCTATTCTGGCGGGATTCTCGTCGTCTTCCTCTTCAGGATCAGAGTTACTTTCTTTCTCGCTTACTTGTGCTGCTTTACGTTGTTCGTGTATCTTTATTATTTCTCTACGGATTTTCTTGTACATACTCTCCATGGCACTAATGGTATTGTGCTTACCCTCGGCTATATTATCACTCCATTTTGTCAGGGTTTTCATTTCGGCCTGATCTTTAGACGGGTAATCTTGTTCTCTTATTAGACAGTTAATTAAAAACTTTAATATCATACGCTGGATCTCAGCTTTCCTTTGAGACATGGCATCACTAATACTTTCTGGATCATCCCCTGTACGGATGAAACGATATATTCTGTCTAGATCTTCTTTCATATTGGGTAGGGTGACTAGATACTCGGTCACCCTCCTTACGCGTACTGAATATAAAACCATATTATTCTCGCCTGGGACTGGGTCATAGGCACATTCGCCAAGGGCTTGCCTGATTTCTGCAACAGACTTATTACTCTTGGGAGTACGCTGTGATGCTTGAGCATGTAATTCGAGTGCTGATAAACGCTTGCGTGGCGGCGGGGTTTGAGGAGGACCTCCTCCTGCGGCCCCTAGACTAGAATCGTCGACTGATATTCTTCGTGGCGGAGCGGGAAATTGAAATGCTGGCTGGACCGGGGGTACCGTAGCAGGTGCTGCATGGGGTGCCCCGGTGTCTGGAGGAGCAGGATGTGCCTGATTTACAGGGACTGGCGGAGCGCGAACAGGATTTGCATATTCAGGGACTGTGTCGTCCAGATAGGACGAAATAAAAATATCAGCTGCGGTCGGTTTGTGACGCGGCTTGGTCGGAACTAGTGGTGGCGGGAAATTACTGGATGCCTCTGGGGTCGCTTTTGGCAAGCCTTCGGCAAGAAGAGGGTACATACCCTTAATAAGGGCATGCCTCTGTCTGTCTGACTGTTCGGCTTTGACTTGTTCACCTATCTCGATTAATTCTTTTTCTTGGGCTCGCTCTAAGGATTCTCTACTTAATTCTGACTTTCTGATTTCTTTTTCAGTTCTTTTATGAGCTTCTTTACGCCATAACTCGATGGCATCTTTCTGTGACTGTCTGGCTTTCTTTTTCCATAATGCCTCTTCTACTCTCATGATGCACTCAGCATCCCATGTACCCGATACGGGCCATCTATACTTTTCTTCCAACTGTTTGGTATACTCTACCCATAAATCTAGATACAATATGGCGCTTATGCCATGTTTCTGATACATAAAGTGACCTGGACTGTCCCTGGGCGGGACGGGAACTGCTGCTTCCAGCAGACCCTTTCTAGTTTTTAACTGACGTAACTTGGAAAATATGGGCATGACTGAACTGTAATCTAGACACAATACAATACACAATGAACACGATACTTATTCCCCATTCATACCACGACATTAAAATACATAAAAAAACATTTAAAATAACAGTTCGAACAGAATACTACCTGGAAATATTGAGAACAGAACACATAAATTTTCTCGAGAACAGAAACTGACTAGAACAGAAACTAGATGCACTGCTGAAACAGTACGAAACTTACCGGTCTCATAAAGAGACACGTCAGGACCCGCATCCACCGAAGTGGACACTTCGTTTGTGGGACTGTGTACCACCAACCCACAGACCAGAGTCAATTAAATTGACCCTGTCTAGATACCACCCCAGTAACGGTACTCACCGGGCAGCAAGAACGGAAGGCCTCAGACTGGACTGGACTGCTACGACGACGGACGACGAACTTCGGACTTCGGACTTCAGTTACGGGTGGACCTCCGGATACCTCGGACCTTGGACTCTTGGCTTGGGCTCTGGTCGGGACTCGCCGCGTTCCTCCACCGTCTCGTCTGGATGCTGGACCGCCTCCTCCGTCTCCTCCGTGGGCCTGAGGGATACTTGAGCAGAAATATCTGCCACTGCGCAGAAGAGTTCCGTCACGACTGCAGAGGGTCAGGGGGTCGGCGTGGCTTCACCGACGCGTGGGGAAAGGGCAAGTCCCTATTCGGGCGCCATTATGTGGTAAATAAATAAATAATACCCTATTTTTGAATGAATAAATGAATAACAGATAGCTCAATAAATAAGAGTCAAGATTCGAGGTAGTAGGAGTTTTGCAGGTTTAATACAGCATAAGGACAGGAACAGGACAACCTGCATAGGAATAGGCTGACAGGGCCCAGCAGCTGCTGGGGCTGGGTCTGGGATGAGCGCGCTGACTTTTAATAACAATACATAAGCATATATACATAACGCAAACACATAGCATTACATTGCAGTAGGCGTAGCAGTGGGTGGAGCAGAAGGCGTGACGCGTAGCAGTCGCGAAAGATAAGGGTGAAAGTAGGTGTAACGGGGCGTATACATAGACATGTGATGCAAACGTAACAGGATATGTCATGAATGGGCGGAAACCATGGAGGGGGCTACCTGAGGAGCCGGGACCTCTAACCTGGTGGTGCGCGCAAACTAGCAATGACGTGTCACTAGGAGAAGCTGGGGGCTATGAACTCTGTGCTAGGAGCAGAGACTGAAGTCTGGAGGGTCGGAGCGACATGTACCTAAACCCTATCTAGTATCTGATGTTTAGAGAACATGTTGATATAAACTAGAAGTCATGAGGGGAAAGGCTAACGTGATTCTGAGACTGGACCATGCATTATTCTACATGTAGTGCGTGATGAAGAATATTAAATGACCATTAAATGCAGTATTTCTCTAACGTGGAGACGTGAAGGCTAGACAATGACGGAAACTATTGATGCGATTCAGTAGCTTTAGGAATGCAGAGAAGGAGGGCTGAACTGATAACTGGACTCATAACATACTCTTGGCAGACTCAGAGACTGAGCCAGGCTGGACCGGGCACTGCGAGGCAGGAAGTAAGTGAAGGGTCGAGGATACAGGTGGGGGCTGTATCGCTCCTCAGCGAGGGCTTCAGGAGACAGGAGCTGAATCTGGTGTCCAGGCCCTTTTGAGGCCTAGAAACGGGGACTTTCAATGAATTAACGTGCACACTGAGAAACGTGGCAACGTAGCTTTACATAGGCCTGATATTCGTAGTATTCACGAGGACTGGAAACTGGCATACTAGAGGTGGACACAACTGTAATTGCGTCATTAATCGAACATGGGGAATAACATATGCATATTAATCATGCACACATAACATATGATGGATGACACGTAGGGACACAGAACATGGCAAAATTTACTTTTCCACAGAATGTGGAATGTGGTGTGTGGAATGTGGTGTGTAATGTGGTGTGTGTGGAATGTGGTGTGTGTGGAATGTGGTGTGTGGAATGTGGTGTGTGGAATGTGGTGTGTGGAATGTGGTGTGTGGAATGTGGTGTGTGGAATGTGGTGTGTGTGTGTGGAATGTGTGTGGAATGTGATGTGTGGAATGTGTGTGAAATGTGTGTGGAATGTGTGTGGAATGTGGTGTGTTGAATGTGTGTGGAATGTTGTGTGTGGAATGTGGTGTGTGGAATGTTGTGTGTGGAATGTGGTGTGTGGAATGTGGTGTGTGGAATGTGGTGTGTGGAATGTGTGTTGAATGTGGTGTGTGGAATGTGTGTGGAATGTGGTGTGTGGAATGTGTGGAATGTGTGTGGAATGTGATGTGTGGAATGTGGTGTGTGGAATGTGTGTGGAATGTAGTGTGTGTGGTGTGTTGTGTGTGTGGAATGTGGTGTGTGGAATGTGTGTGGAATGTGGTGTGTGGAATGTGGAATGTGTATGGAATGTGTGTGGAATGTGGTGTGTGGAATGTGGTGAGTGGAATGTGGTGTGTGGAATGCGTGTGGAATGCGTGTGGAATGTGTGTGGAATGTGGTGTGTGGAATGTGTGTGGAATGTGGTGTGTGGAATGTGGTGTGTGGAATGTAGTGTGTGTGGTGTGTTGTGTGTGGAATGTGTGTGGTGTGTGGAATGTGGTGTGTGGAATGTGGTGTGTTTAATGTGGAATGTGTGTGGAATGTGTGTGGAACGTGGTGTGTGGAATGTGGTGTGTGGAATGTGGTGTGTGGAATGTGGTGTGTGGAATGTATGTGGAATGTGGTGTGGAATGTGTGTGGAATGTGTGTGGAATATGTGTGGAATGTGGTGTGTGCGGAATGTGTCTGGAATGTGGTGTGTGTGGAATGTGGTGTGTGGAATGTGGTGTGTGGAATGTGGTGTGTGGAATGTGGTGTGTGGAATGTGGTGTGTGTGGAATGTGGAATGTGATGTGTGTGGTGTGTGGAATGTGTGTGGAATGTGGTGTGTGAAATGTGTGTGGAATGTGTGTGGAATGTGTGCGGAATGTGTGTGGAATGTGGTGTGGAATGTGGTGTGTGTGGAATGTGGTGTGTGGAATGTGGTGTGTGGAATGTGTGTGGAATGTGGTGTGTGGAATGTGTGTGGAATGTGGTGTGTCTGGAATGTGTATGGAATGCAATGTGTGGAATGTGTGTGGCGTGTGGAATGTGTGTGGAATGTGTGTGGAATGTGGAATGTGTGTGGAATGTGGTGTGTGGAATGTGTGTGGAATGTGGTGTGTGTGGAATATGTGTGGAATGTGGTGTGTGGAATGTGTGTGGAATGTGTGTGAAATGTGGTGTGTGGAATGTGTATGGAATGCAATGTGTGGAATGTGTGTGGCATGTGGAATGTGTGTGGAATGTGTGTGGAATGTGTGTGGAATGTGGTGTGTGGAATGTGGTGTGTGGAACGTGGTGTGTGAAATGTATGTGGAATGTGGTGTGGAATGTGTGTGGAATGTGGTGTGGAAAGTGTGCGGAATATGTGTGGAATATGGTGTGTGGAATGTGTGTGGAATGTGGTGTGTGTGGAATGTGTGTGGGATGTGTGTGGAATGTGGTGTGTGTGGAATGTGGTGTGTGTGTGGAATGTATGTGGAATGTGTGTGGAATGTGTGTGGCATGTGGTGTGTGGAATGTGGTGTGTGGAATGTGGAATGTGGAATGTGGTGTGTGGAATGTGGTGTGTGGAATGTGGTGTGTGGAATGTGGTGTGTGGAATGTGGTGTGTGTGTGGAATGTGTGTGGAATGTGGAATGTGTGTGGAATGTGGATGGAATGTGATGTGTGGAATGTGTGTGGAATGTGTGTGGAATGTGGTGTGTTGAATGTGTGTGGAATGTGGTGTGTGGAATGTGTGTGGAATGTGGTGTGTGGAATGTGGTGTGTGGAATGTGGTGTGTGGAATGTGGTGTGTGGAATGTGTGTGGAACGTGGTATGTGGAATGTGGTGTGTGGAATGTGGTGTGTGGAATGTATGTGGAATGTGGTGTGGAATGTGTGTGGAATATGTGTGGAATGTGGTGTGTCTGGAATGTGGTGTGTGTGGAATGTGTGTAGGATGTGTGTGGAATGTGGTGTGTGTGGAATGTGTGTGGAATGTGGTGTGTGGAATGAGGTGTGTGTGGAATGTGGAATGTGGTGTGTGTGGAATGTGTGTGGAATGTGGAATGTGAGTGGAATGTGGAATGTGTGTGGAATGTGGTGTGTGGAATGTGGTGTGTGGAATGTGTGTTGAATGTGGTGTGTGGAATGTGTGTGGAATGTGGTGTGTGGAATGTGTGTGGAATGTGGTGTGTGGAATGTGGTGTGTGGAATGTGGTGTGTGGAATGTGGTGTGTGTGGTGTGTTGTGTGTGTGTAATGTGGTGTGTGGAATGTTTGTGGAATGTGGTATGTGGAATGTGTATGGAATGTGTGTGGAATGTGGTGTGTGGAATGTGGTGAGTGGAATGTGGTGTGTGGAATGCGTGTGGAATGTGTGTGGAATGTGTGTGGAATGTGTGTGGAATGTGGTGTGTGGAATGTGTGTGGAATGTGGTGTGTGGAATGTGTGTGGAATGTAGTGTGTGTGGTGTGTTGTGTGTGGTGTGTGGAATGTGGTGTGTGGAATGTGGTGTGTTTAATGTGGAATGTGTGTGGAATGTGTGTGGAACGTGGTGTGTGGAACGTGGTGTGTGGAATGTGGTGTGTGGAATGTGGTGTGTGGAATGTATGTGGAATGTGGTGTTGAATGTGTGTGGAATGTGTGTGGAATATGTGTGGAATGTGGTGTGTGCGGAATGTGTCTGGAATGTGGTGTGTGTGGAATGTGTGTAGGATGTGTGTGGAATGCGGTGTGTGTGGAATGTGGTGTGTGGAATGTGTGTGGAATGTGGTGTGTGGAATGTGGTGTGTGTGGAATGTGGAATGTGGTGTGTGCGGAATGTGTCTGGAATGTGGTGTGTGTGGAATGTGTGTAGGATGTGTGTGGAATGTGGTGTGTGTGGAATGTGGTGTGTGGAATGTGTGTGGAATGTGGTGTGTGGAATGTGGTGTGTGGAATGTGGTGTGTGGAATGTGGTGTGTGGAATGTGGTGTGTGTGGAATGTGGAGTGTGTGGAATGTGTGTGGAATGTGTGTGGAATGTGGAATGTGTGTGGAATGTGGAATGTGTGTGGAATGTGGAATGTGTGTGGAATGTGGAATGTGTGTGGAATGTGTGTGGAATGTGGTGTGCGGAATGTGTGCGGAATGTGTCTGGAATGTGGTGTGTGTGGAATGTGTGTAGGATGTGTGTGGAATGTGGTGTGTGTGGAATGTGTGTGGAATGTGGTGTGTGTGGAATGTGTGTGGAATGTGGTGTGTGGAATGTGTGTGGAATGTGGTGTGTGGAATGTGTGTGGAATGTGTGTGGAATGTGGTGTGTGGAATGTGTATAGAATGCGATGTGTGGAATGTGTGTGGCATGTGGAATGTGTGTGGAATGTGGAATGTGTGTGGAATGTGGTTTGTGGAATGTGTGTGGAATGTGGTGTGTGAAATGTGTGTGGAATGTGTGTGGAATGTGTGTGGAATGTGTGTGGAATGTGTGTGGAATGTGTGTGGAATGTGGTGTGAAATGTGGTGTGGAATGTGGTGAGTGGAATGTGGTGTGTGGAATGTGTGGAATGTGTGTGGAATGTGGTATGTGGAATGTGTGTGGAATGTGTGTGGAATGTGGTGTGTGTGTGGTGTGTGGAATGTGTGTGGAATGTGGTGTGTGGAATGTGTGTGGAATGTGGTGTGTGGCACGTGGTGTGTGGAACGTGGTGTGTGAAATGTATGTGGAATGTGATGTGGAATGTGGTGTGGAATGTGTGTGGAATGTGGTGTGGAATGTGTGTGGAATATGTGTGGAATATGTGTGGAATATGGTGTGTGGAATGTGTGTGGAATGTGGTGTGTGTGGGATGTGTGTGGAATGTGGTGTGTGTGGAATGTGGTGTGTGTGGAATGTGGTGTGTGTGGTGTGTGTGAAATGTGTGTGGAATGTGTGTGGAATGTGTGTGGCATGTGGTTTGATGAATGTGGTGTGTGGAATGTGGAATGTGGGATGTGGTGTGTGGAATGTGGTGTGTGGAATGTGGTGTGTAATGTGGTGTGTGTGGAATGTGGTGTGTGTGGAATGTGGTGTGTGGAATGTGGTGTGTGGAATGTGGTGTGTGTGTGTGGAATGTGTGTGGAATGTGTGTGGAATGTGATGTGTGGAATGTGTGTGGAATGTGTGTGGAATGTGTGTGGAATGTGGTGTGTTGAATGTGTGTGGAATGTTGTGTGTGGAATGTGGTGTGTGGAATGTTGTGTGTGGAATGTGGTGTGTGGAATGTGGTGTGTGGAATGTCGTGTGTGGAATGTGTGTTGAATGTGGTGTGTGGAATGTGTGTGGAATGTGGTGTGTGGAATGTGTGGAATGTGTGTGGAATGTGATGTGTGGAATGTGGTGTGTGGAATGTGTGTGGAATGTAGTGTGTGTGGTGTGTTGTGTGTGTGGAATGTGGTGTGTGGAATGTGTGTGGAATGTGGTGTGTGGAATGTGGAATGCGTGTGGAATGCGTGTGGAATGTGTGTGGAATGTGGTGTGTGGAATGTGTGTGGAATGTGGTGTGTGGAATGTGGTGTGTGGAATGTAGTGTGTGTGGTGTGTTGTGTGTGGAATGTGTGTGGTGTGTGGAATGTGGTGTGTGGAATGTGGTGTGTTTAATGTGGAATGTGTGTGGAACGTGGTGTGTGGAATGTGGTGTGTGGAATGTGGTGTGTGGAATGTGGTGTGTGGAATGTATGTGGAATGTGGTGTGGAATGTGTGTGGAATGTGTGTGGAATATGTGTGGAATGTGGTGTGTGCGGAATGTGTCTGGAATGTGGTGTGTGTGGAATGTGGTGTGTGGAATGTGTGTGGAATGTGGTGTGTGGAATGTGGTGTGTGGAATGTGGTGTGTGTGGAATGTGGAATGTGATGTGTGTGGTGTGTGGAATGTGTGTGGAATGTGGTGTGTGAAATGTGTGTGGAATGTGTGTGGAATGTGTGCGGAATGTGGTGTGGAATGTGGTGTGTGGAATGTGGTGTGTGGAATGTGGTGTGTGGAATGTGTGTGGAATGTGTGTGGAATGTGGTGTGTCTGGAATGTGTATGGAATGCAATGTGTGGAATGTGTGTGGCATGTGGAATGTGTGTGGAATGTGTGTGGAATGTGGAATGTGTGTGGAATGTGGTGTGTGGAATGTGTGTGGAATGTGGTGTGTGTGGAATATGTGTGGAATGTGTGTGGAATGTGGTGTGTGTGGAATGTGTGTGGAATGTGTGTGAAATGTGGTGTGTGGAATGTGTATGGAATGCAGTGTGTGGCATGTAGAATGTGTGTGGAATGTGTGTGGAATGTGGAATGTGTGTGGAAGTGGTGTGTGGAATGTGTGTGGAATGTGGTGGGTGAAATGTGTGTGGAATGTGTGCGGAATGTGGTGTGGAATGTGGTGTGGAATGTGGTGTGTGGAATGTGGTGTGTGGAATGTAGTGTGTGGTGTGTGGAATGTGTGTGGAATGTGGTGTGTGGAATGTGTGTGGAATGTGGTGTGTGGCACGTGGTGTGTGGAACGTGGTGTGTGGAACGTGGTGTGTGAAATGTATGTGGAATGTAGTGTGGAATGTGGTGTGGAATGTATGTGGAATGTGGTGTGGAATGTGTGTGGAATATGTGTGGAATATGGTGTGTGGAATGTGTGTGGAATGTGGTGTGTGTGGAATGTGTGTGGGATGTGTGTGGAATGTGGTGTGTGTGGAATGTGTGTGGAATGTGGTGTGTGTGGAATGTGGTGTGTGTGGAATGTGGTGTGTGTGGTGTGTGTGTGGAATGTATGTGGAATGTGTGTGGAATGTGTGTGGCATGTGGTGTGTGGAATGTGGTGTGTGGAATGTGGAATGTGGAATGTGGTGTGTGGAATATGGTGTGTGGAATGTGTGTGGAATGTGGTGTGTGTGGAATGTGTGTGGAATGTGGTGTGTGTGGAATGTGTGTGGAATGTGGTGTGTGTGGAATGTGGTGTGTGTGTGGAATGTATGTGGAATGTGTGTGGAATGTGTGTGGCATGTGGTGTGTGGAATGTGGTGTGTGGAATGTGGAATGTGGAATGTGGTGTGTGGAATGTGGTGTGTGGAATGTGGTGTGTGGAATGTGTGTGGAATGTGGTGTGTGGAATGTGGTGTGTGGAATGTGGTGATGGACTGGACTATTTAAGACCCAGCGGTGCCAGGGAACAACACCTAAAACCTTCGTGGGATACCTGTTCTGGCGCACTAAAGACAGAGACACGGGAGACTTCCTTCGGCGTCAAAGATCAGCGTTTATTACTGCAGGGATGCAAAAGTCATGGGAAGTACAACAGAGTGTAGGTTCCAAGAGTCTGCTTCAAATTGTATTTGTGGTTCGCTCTCTTTTATACAAGATCTTGTCATGGCACAATATGCAAGCAAAAGGTTACAGCTCAGTTCCCACACTAAAATTCAAAAGGATCGCTTTCATGTATTCAGAACCCCGGAACATAATTACATTAACATCACCAGTTCCAACTGTAAAAGCACATCTTCCCATCATTAGGTACATTCCACTTGAGTTGTAAATGAGGAAGAGTAAAAAGAAAAAAACAGCTGCTAGGAAGTCAGGCACACCTAAAGAAAAGAGTGTGTGGGTAATATTGGAAACATGATCCTAGGATCAAAGAGCTTGATCCCAGCACGTGCACGTCTGAAACAATAGGCCGGTACGGCAAGATTACCCTCAAGCTGAGCTATTTGCCTCTGCAGTGTCATTCCTCCGGTCATAAAGACGCATGAAAGGAATATGCGTCTTCCGTATGGTGTGGGAACTAACAGGTCACGATGCGGACAGTTGCCTGTTCACTGACTACGTGAGGGCAAGAAACAAAATGGAAGCCGTATCCGAAATGGAACCCAAGGGTTCAGGTAGAGAAACACGTAAATGAGGCGAACCATGCCAGGTAGTGTAGTGAAAACGCGTACACTTACCGAACTCGCCATTTACGGTTCATAGATGCCAAACTCGTCCATGTTCGGCAATGCCCAAAACACCATAACGATTTTTCACAGAACCTCAGTGGTGTGTGGAATGTGGCGTGTGTGTGTGTGGAATGTGTGTGGAATGTGTGTGGAATGTGGATGGAATGTGATGTGTGGAATGTGTGTGGAATGTGTGTGGAATGTGGTGTGTTGAATGTGTTGTGTGGAATGTGGTGTGTGTGGAATGTGGAATGTGGTATGTGCGGAATGTGTCTGGAATGTGGTGTGTGTGGAATGTGTGTAGGATGTGTGTGGAATGTGGTGTGTGTGGAATGTGGTGTGTGGAATGTGGTGTGTGGAATGTGTGTGGAATGTGGTGTGTGGAATGTGTGTGGAATGTGGTGTGTGGAATGTGGTGTGTGTGGAATGTGTTGTGTGTGGAATGTGTGTGGAATGTGTGTGGAATGTGTGTGGAATGTGGTGTGTGGAATGTGGAATGTGTGTGTGTTAGAAAGGCGACCCGGGGGAGGCAGAAGAGGTCTGACTGACCACCCCTAGGTCAACCCTTCTGTCGAGAAGTAGCCGAGCGTTGCCGAGAGGCCTCCTGAATGAGGGCCCCTCCTAGGATCGTACAACAGACTAACCACAACACTACAAATGGACACCACGCAGGAGGTCGAGTTCTCAAGCTTTTATAAGTAGTAACGGTTGAGGCTCTTGGCAGTATATACAGCGGGATCGTGGGACCCGTAAAGTCTCGGACAAGGGGGGTAAGGTAGCGGGACAGTCTTACTCTGGGTGGAGGAAGGGATACCCTACGCACAGCTCTCAATCCTCGAGCTGGGGGGTTCCGAGAGGTTCGAGCCGCGGCGGCGCCAGCAGGCTAACAGGATGGTTCAGCAAGGTAGGCCGCGGCAGCGCCAGCAGGCTCTCAGATGGTTGCAGCAAGGTGGGCCGCGGCAGCGCCAGCAGGCTCTCAGATGGGGGCAGCAAGGTGGGCCGCGGCAGCGCCAGCAGGCTCTCAGGTGGTTCAACAAGGTAGGCCGCGGCAGCGCCAGCAGGCTCTCAGGTGGTTCAGCAAGGTAGGCCGCGGCAGCGCCAGCAGGCTCTCAGATGGGGGCAGCAAGGTGGGCCGCGGCAGCGCCAGCAGGCTCTCAGGTGGTTCAACAAGGTAGGCCGCGGCAGCGCCAGCAGGCTCTCAGGTGGTTCAGCAAGGTAGGCCGCGGCAGCGCCAGCAGGCTCTCAGATGGGGGCAGCAAGGTGGGCCGCGGCAGCGCCAGCAGGCTCTCAGGTGGTTCAACAAGGTAGGCCGCGGCAGCGCCAGCAGGCTCTCAGATAGTCGTTGGGTTACGGATGAGTTCGTCTGGTGTCGGCCGTGACAGCGTCAGCAGGGCTTCCAGTCCAGGATACAACTGGCGTCCTACTCCGGGACTGGCCCAGATATAGGACGGAGGTCCTTTGATGTCCGGACCCTCGCGCCTGGGGGCCGGAGGGGCCGGGATGATGGTGTCCAGACACCCGGCAGGGGGGTGGAGCCAGCGCCCAGGGAGGCCGGAGGGCGATCGATACCAGGCGTCCGGGGACGGCTGGAGGGCCATCGAAACTCCTCTCCCTCCGGGATCTGTCGAGTGGCCACTCGACCACCTGGGTGGACCTTGGTGCCTCGATGTCTGGGCTGCGCTTGGGCCGCGGCTTGGGCCGAGGCCGCGTGGTCGTGACGTGGTGGGCCCAAGATGGAGTCGGGCACAGCCTCGTGCTTCGGTCGTGATGGGCCTACGCTGGGGTCAGGCCGAGGATGGGAATCCGGGATGGTAGCCGGATCGGTGGTGTTGGGGCGTGCCGGGTCGGGCCGAAGGGGCCGCCCGAGGTCCGGAGGAGGGCTGATGTTGTCCTGGGCCCGCCATGCGGGAGGGGTAGGACCACGCCATGAGGCCGGGTCCAACACGCGTCCCCCCCAGCTGAAGGCAGGGGAGAGTCACCCATCTTCTTGGGGATTCTCCTCGCCGAGGCGGAAGAATCTGGACAGGCCGTCGGCATTGGCGTGGTCGTTGCCGGGGCGATGCTCCACAGTGAAATCCATCCCCTGCAGAGAAATGGACCAGCGCAGCAGTTTCGGGTTTTCTCCCCGCATCTGCATCAACCAACGCAGGGGCTGGTGGTCGGTCTGGACTCGGAAGTGGGTGCCGAAGAGGTAAGGCCGGAGCTTCTTGAGTGCCCACACCACGGCAAAGGCTTCCCTCGCGATGGTGCTCCACCGCTGTTCCCTTGCCAGGAGGCGTCGGCTGATGAAGGCCACAGGCCGGTCGATTCCTTCGGGGTTAACTTGTGACAGGACCGCCCCGATGCCGTGCTCCGAGGCGTCGGTTTGGACTACGAACTCTCTGCTGTAGTCGGGGGCCTGGAGCACAGGGGCGGTGCACATGGCAGTCTTTAAAGTCTCAAATGCTGTCTGGCACGCAGGGGTCCAGTGCACCTTCTGGGGTAATCTCTTTGAGGTCAGTTCGGTGAGGGGCCCCACAATGCTCCCGTAGTCTTTTATAAATCGCCGATAATATCCGGTGAGCCCCAGGAAGGCTCGGACGGCGGTCTGGGTGACCGGGGGCTCCCAGGCCCGGATGGCGTCTACCTTGGGTTGGAGGGGAGCTACTTGACCGCTCCCCACTTGGTGTCCTAGATAGGTCACGGACCCTTGGCCTATCTGGCATTTGCTGGCTTTGATTGTTAGTCCGGCCCGCCGGAGGGCCGTCAGGACTTCCCGGAGGTGGGACAGGTGCTCATTCCAGTGAAGGCTGTACACGGCAATGTCATCTAGATAGGCGGCGCTGTATTCCTCTAGTCCGGCCAGCACTTGGTTCACTAGTCTCTGGAAGGTGGCCGGCGCATTTTTCATGCCGAAGGGCATCACTTTGAAGTGATAGTGGCCATCTGGCGTAGAGAAGGCCGATCGCTCTTGTGCGCCAGGGGTAAGGCCGATCTGCCAATACCCCGCCGTGAGATCGAAGGTGCTGAGGTATCTGGCGGCCCCTAGGCGATCGATCAGTTCATCCGCCCTGGGGATGGGATGTGCGTCGGTCCTGGTGACTGCATTCAGTCCTCGGTAGTCAACACAGAACCGGAGCTCGGGCGCTGTTCCGGGGGAAGCGGCTTTCGGGACCAGCACAACGGGACTGGCCCAGGGACTGTTGGAGGGTTCGACTACCCCCAGGGCCAACATCTTGGCCACCTCGGATTGGATGCAGGCCCGAACCCGGTCGGGCACTCGAAAAGCTCGTTGTTTCACAGGGGGGCTGTCTCCGGTGTCCACATCGTGGACACACCACCGGGTGACCCCCGGCGTGAGGGAAAACAGATCCGCAAACTGCCCCAGCAGCTTCCGGCAGTCTTGTTGCTGCTCTGGGGTCAGGGTAGAGGAGAGCCGGACCCCCTCGAAGGAGCCGTCTTTCTCGGTGGTGCTGAGGAGATCTGGTAGTGGTTCGGAGTCGTCTTCAGCTCCGTCATCGGTCGCCAGCAGCAGACTCAGTTCAGTGCGTGCAAAGTGCGGCTTGAGCCGGTTAGTGTGTAGAACCCGGAGGGGGTTCCTGGGGGACTCCATGTCTACCAGGTAGGTGACGGGGCTCTTGCGCTCCACCACCTTGAAGGGCCCCGTCCATTTGTCCTGGAGGGCACACGGTTCCACTGGGGACATGACCCAGACTTGCTGGCCCGGCTCGAACTCGATGGACGAGGCGTTCTGGTCATACCAGCGTTTCATTTCCTCCTGACTGGCCTCCAGGTTGGCCTCGGCAAGTTCCCTAAACTTCCGCGTCTGGCTGCGGAGTGTCAGGAGGTACCGGTAGACATCCGGTGGGGCATCTCGAACTGCTGTCTCCCAGCCTTCCTTGACCAGGCTAAGGGGGCCCCGAACCGGGTGTCCGTACAAGAGTTCGAACGGGCTGAACCCCAGGGATTTCTGGGGTACCTCTCGGTAGGCGAACAGGAGGCAGGGCAGCAGGACATCCCACTTGCGCCTGAGGGGCTCTTCTAGGCCCTGGATCATTCCCTTCAGTGTCCTGTTAAAGCGTTCCACTAGTCCATTCCCCTGGGGGTGATACGGGGTGGTGAACTTATATGCGACCCCGCACTGTTGCCATAGGGACCGCATATGCTTCGAGATGAAGTTGGACCCCCGATCACTCACGACTTCTCGGGGGAAGCCGACTCGGGAGAAGATGCTCATGAGGGCTCGGCCCACCACGGGGGCCGTGATGGTTCGGAGGGGGATGGCCTCAGGATAGCGGGTGGCATGGTCCACCAGGACGAGGATGAAGCGGTGCCCCTGCGAGGTGCGAGGGTCCAAGGGCCCTACGATGTCTATTCCCACTCGCTCGAAGGGGGTGGTTACCACAGGGAACGGCTGGAGCGGGGCTTTGACTTTCCCCCCGCTCTTTCCGCTGGCTTGACAGGTCGGGCAGGTCCTGCAGTGGTTCTGTACATCAGTGCGCATCTTCGGCCAGTAGAAATGGGTCACCAGGCGGCTGTAAGTTTTGTCCTGCCCCAGGTGCCCGGCGAGGGGCACATCGTGTGCTAAGTTCAGGAGGAAGTCTCTGAACCGGAGGGGTACAACCAGCACCCGGCCGGCCCCTAGCTCGGCAATCTTCTGCTCACTGTAAAGGAGGTTGTTGTCCCAGTAGACCCAGTGGGACCCCGCGGGGTCTCCAGTGGCTTGCGTAGCGGCTTGCTGCCGCATCCCCTCGAGGGAGGGGCAGGTTTTCTGTTCCTGCCGGAACTGTTCGCGGGTGGGGCCACCTTCTTGGCGCCATTGAGCGAGTTCCGGGAGGTGACTGAGCTCGGTGAGGCCTTCTTGGTCGGGCCCTTGGGGGCCGGGCTCGGTGTCAGCGTCCTCGGGGACGACGGGTGGTGGAGGTGCAGGCCATTCTGGCTCCTCTGTCGGAACCTCTACCGCCGGGGCGGAGGCTCGGGCGGACATGGAGCGGGTGGTCGCACAGACCCACTCGGGAAGGCCTAGCATCCCCAGGTGCTCTCTTCGTTCGACGCCAGCCCATGGGGAACTTTCCAGGTCGTTCCCAAGGAGGCAGTCCACGGGGGCATCGTCGCGGACAGTCACTTTCAGCACGCCCGACACTCCCCCCCACTCGAAGGGGATGCGGGCCATCTGACACATAGTTTCGGAGTTATCTGCGGATCGGACTGGGCATAGGACGTTAGGAAGGATCTGTTCCGGGGTCACCAGATGGCAGCGGACCGCTGTCACGCTGGCCCCAGTGTCACGGAGGGCTTCGGTCCGGCGACCATTGATGGTGACCCACTGGCGGTACTTCTGGGTGTTGCCGGGGATCGGCCCTCGGGGGATCATGTCGTGAGTACCCAGGCAGGCTAAGGTCATGGCGGCGGGCTCCCACTCGGCCTGCTCGTGGTCGTGGTCCTCTTCCTCACTTCTTTCTTCACCTAGGTCAGCTGCCGCGATCTGGCGGGCTGGGGGCCCGGTGGTGCCGGGTCGCTGGTTCATCGGGCAGAGGGGGTCATTCGCATAATGACCCTGTCGCTGGCATCTGTGGCACGTAACGTTCGGGCGGGGCCCCGGCCTGGCTGGGGGGGCCCCTCTCCGGCCCAGGGTGGGCGACGTGGATGTAGGGGATGACCCCTGGGGGACGTCTCGACCCCGGCTCTGGCCTACTCCGCCACCTCGTGGTCGGTGGTTCCCCGGGGACCCCCGGCCGTAATCTCCCATCGTGTTCCGAGGAACTCGGGTGCTCGCCCATCGGTCTGCCTCGACAGCGAGTTTTCGTGGCTCAGTCAATTTGCTGTCGAGGAGATGCTGCCGGAGTTCGATGAAACAGTTATTGGACAGGTGTTCCCATAGAATGAGGTCGACTAATTGCTGGTAGGTGGTGACCTGGCAGCCCCGAGTCCACCCCTCGAAGGCTCGACTGTAATAGTTCACGTATTCCACCCATGTGGTACCGGGGATTTTTTTGCAGTCTCGGAATCTCTGCCGGTACATCTCGGTGGTGAGTCCGTAGCGAGTGAGGAGGGCGGTCTTCATGTGCTCGTACGAGGTCCTCTCGGTATCAGGGAGCTCCAGCAGGGCGTCTCTCCCTTCGTTGATAAACTTCCCCCACAGGCCGGCACCCCAGTCCCTGAGGGGTACTCGATGGGCGGCCATGGCGACCTCGTAAGCTTTGAACCACTGCTGGATGTCGTCGTTCTTATAGTACTCTTTGACGACATCCTTGGGTATGTGCACCTTTGTGTCTACCGGGGGAGGTGAGGTCTTACCCCCGGAGCGGTCAGTCTCGTTTGTTTTGGCTTTAAATTCCAGTTCTTTGAGGACGCGCTCGTGCTCGAGCAGGAGTTTCTTCTCCTCGAGGTCTCTTTGTCTTCGCCTTTCTTCTAGGTCTCCTTCTAGTCGTAGCTGCTCGAGGGCTAGCTTCCTTTCTGCCAGCTGGATCTCTCCTTCTTGTCTGAGTCGCGCAAGCTCCAGCTTGTGGAGCCGGTTCCTCTCTCGTTCTCGGGCGTCTTCGTGGGAGAGGCCCGGGTTTGGGTTTGCGGGTCTCTCTCCCGCTGGGTTCAGCTGAGCCTCCGGGCCTCCGTCCGGGCCCGGGTTATCTTCACTCGGAGGTGGCGCCTCACCGGCGTCCACCCAGGCCTGCAGGGCCGATTTGAAATCCTCTTTGGTGCTTAAGCCAGTGGTAGCGATGCCTAGATCTTTGCAGAATTGCTTCAGCTCCTTGTGACTGTAGTCTTCCATTTTCTCCTTCTGGAATTCTGTGCTCATGGTCGCAGTGGGTTTTTCTGGGTAGCGAGTGAATCACTCTCTGTACGATCTGCGTGGGCTCGGATCCCGGCGCTTGCCACCAATGTTAGAAAGGCGACCCGGGGGAGGCAGAAGAGGTCTGACTGACCACCCCTAGGTCAACCCTTCTGTCGAGAAGTAGCCGAGCGTTGCCGAGAGGCCTCCTGAATGAGGGCCCCTCCTAGGATCGTACAACAGAGTAACCACAACACTACAAATGGACACCACGCAGGAGGTCGAGTTCTCAAGCTTTTATAAGTAGTAACGGTTGAGGCTCTTGGCAGTATATACAGCGGGATCGTGGGACCCGTAAAGTCTCGGACAAGGGGGGTAAGGTAGCGGGACAGTCTTACTCTGGGTGGAGGAAGGGATACCCTACGCACAGCTCTCAATCCTCGAGCTGGGGGGTTCCGAGAGGTTCGAGCCGCGGCGGCGCCAGCAGGCTAACAGGATGGTTCAGCAAGGTAGGCCGCGGCAGCGCCAGCAGGCTCTCAGATGGTTGCAGCAAGGTGGGCCGCGGCAGCGCCAGCAGGCTCTCAGATGGGGGCAGCAAGGTGGGCCGCGGCAGCGCCAGCAGGCTCTCAGGTGGTTCAACAAGGTAGGCCGCGGCAGCGCCAGCAGGCTCTCAGGTGGTTCAGCAAGGTAGGCCGCGGCAGCGCCAGCAGGCTCTCAGATGGGGGCAGCAAGGTGGGCCGCGGCAGCGCCAGCAGGCTCTCAGGTGGTTCAACAAGGTAGGCCGCGGCAGCGCCAGCAGGCTCTCAGGTGGTTCAGCAAGGTAGGCCGTGGCAGCGCCAGCAGGCTCTCAGATGGGGGCAGCAAGGTGGGCCACGGCAGCGCCAGCAGGCTCTCAGGTGGTTCAACAAGGTAGGCCGCGGCAGCGCCAGCAGGCTCTCAGATAGTCATTGGGTTACGGATGAGTTCGTCTGGTGTCGGCCGTGACAGCGTCAGCAGGGCTTCCAGTCCAGGATACAACTGGCGTCCTACTCCGGGACTGGCCCAGATATAGGACGGAGGTCCTTTGATGTCCGGACCCTCGCGCCTGGGGGCCGGAGGGGCCGGGATGATGGTGTCCAGACACCCGGCAGGGGGGTGGAGCCAGCGCCCAGGAAGGCCGGAGGGCGATCGATACCAGGCGTCCGGGGACGGCTGGAGGGCCATCGAAACTCCTCTCCCTCCGGGATCTGTCGAGTGGCCACTCGACCACCTGGGTGGACCTTGGTGCCTCGATGTCTGGGCTGCGCTTGGTCCGCTGCTTGGGCCGAGGCTCGTGGTCGTGACGTGGTGGGCCCAAGATGGAGTCGGGAACAGCCTCGTGCTTCGGTCGTGATGGGCCTACGCTGGGGTCAGGCCGAGGATGGGAATCCGGGATGGTAGCCGGATCGGTGGTGTTGGGGCGTGCCGGGTCGGGCCGAAGGGGCCGCCCGAGGTCCGGAGGAGGGCTGATGTTGTCCTGGGCCCGCCATGCGGGAGGGGTAGGACCACGCCATGAGGCCGGGTCCAACAGTGTGGAATGTGGAATGTGTGTGGAATGTGTGTGGAATGTGGTGTGCGGAATGTGTGCGGAATGTGTCTGGAATGTGGTGTGTGTGGAATGTGGTGTGTGGAATGTGGTGTGTGGAATGTGGTGTGTGGAATGTGGTGTGTGTGGAATGTGGAATGTGGTGTGTGTAGAATGTGTGTGGAATGTGTGTGGAGTGTGTGGAATGTGGAATGTGGAATGTGTGTGGAATGTGGAATGTGTGTGGAATGTGTGTGGAATGTGGAATGTGTGTGGAATGTGTGTGGAATGTGGTGTGTGTGTGGAATGTGGTGTGTGGAATGTGTGTGGAATGTGGTGTGTGGAATGTGTGTGGAATTTGGTGTGTGGAATGTGGAATGTGTGTGGAACGTGGTGTGTGGAATGTGGTGTGTGGAATGTGGTCTGTGGAATGTATGTGGAATGTGGTGTGGAATGTGTGTGGAATATGTGTGGAATATGGTGTGTACGGAATGTGTGTGGAATGTGGTGTGTGGAATGTGTGTGGAATGTGGTGTGTGGAATGTGGTGTGTGGGGTGTGATGTGTGTGGAACGTGGTGTGTGTGGAATGTGTGTGGAATGCGGTGTGTGGAATGTGTGTGGAATGTGGAATGTGTGTGGAATGTGGTGTGTGGAATGTGTGTGGAATGTGGTGTGTGGAATGTGTGTGGAATGTGGTGTGTGGAATGTGGTGTGTGGAATGTGGTGTGTGGAATGTGTGTGTGGAATGTGGTGTGTGGAATGTGGTGTGTGGAATGTGTGTGGAATGTGTGTGGAATGTGGTGTGTGTGGAATGTGGTGTGTGGAATGTGTGTGGAATGTATGTGGTGTGTGGAATGTGGTGTGTGGAATGTGGTGTGTGTGTGAATGTGGAATGTGGTGTGTGTGGAATGTGTGTGGAATGTGGTGTGTGGAATGTGTGTGAAATGTGGTGTGTGGAATGTGTGTGGAATGCAGTGTGTGGAATGTGGGTGGAATGTGGTGTGTGGAATGTGGTGTGTGTGGTGTGTGTGTGTGTGTAATGTGGTGTGTGTGATGTGTGGAATGTGTGAGGAATGTGGTGTGTGGAATGTGTGTGGAATGTGGTGTGTGGAATGTGGAATGTATGTGGTGTGTGGAATGTGGTGTGTGGAATGTGTGTGAAATGTTTGTGGAATGTGGTGTTTGGAATGTGTGGTGTGTGGAATGTGGTGTGGAATGTGGTGTGGAATGTGTGTGGAATGTGGTGTGGAATGTGGTGTGGAATGTGGAGTGTGGAATGTGGAGTGTGGAATGTGGTGTGTGGAATGTGGTGTGTGGTGTGTGGAATGTGTGTGGAGTGTGGTGTGTGGAATGTGGAATGTGTGTGGAATGTGTGTGGAATGTGGTGTGTGGAATGTGTGTGGAATGTGGTGTGTGGAATGTGGTGTGTGGAATGTGGTGTGTGGAATGTGGTGTGTGGAATGTGGTGTGTGGAATGTGGTGTGTGGAATTTGTGTGGAATGTGGTGTGTGGAATGTGGTGTGTGGAATGTGTGTGGAACGTGGTGTGCGGAATGTGGTGTGTGGAATGTATGTGGAATGTGGTGTGGAATGTGTGTGGAATATGTGTGGAATATGGTGTGTGTGGAATGTGTCTGGAATGTGGTGTGTGGCACGTGGTGTGTGGAACGTGGTGTGTGGAACGTGGTGTGTGGAACGTGGTGTGTGAAATGTATGTGGAATGTGGTGTGGAATGTGGTGTGGAATGTGTGTGGAATGTGGTATGTGGAATGTGTGTGGAATGTGTGTGGAATGTGGTGTGTGTGTGGTGTGTGGAATGTGTGTGGAATGTGGTGTGTGGAATGTGTGTGGAATGTGGTGTGTGGCACGTGGTGTGTGGAACGTGGTGTGTGAAATGTATGTGGAATGTGATGTGGAATGTGTGTGGAATGTGGTGTGGAATGTGTGTGGAATATGTGTGGAATATGGTGTGTGGAATGTGTGTGGAATGTGGTGTGTGTGGGATGTGTGTGGAATGTGGTGTGTGTGGAATGTGTGTGGAATGTGGTGTGTGTGGAATGTGGTGTGTGTGGAATGTGTGTGGAATGTGTGTGGCATGTGGTTTGATGAATGTGGTGTGTGGAATGTGGAATGTGGGATGTGGTGTGTGGAATGTGGTGTGTGGAATGTGGTGTGTAATGTGGTGTGTGTGGAATGTGGTGTGTGTGGAATGTGGTGTGTGGAATGTGGTGTGTGGAATGTGGTGTGTGGAATGTGGTGTGTGTGTGTGGAATGTGTGTGGAATGTGTGTGGAATGTGATGTGTGGAATGTGTGTGAAATGTGTGTGGAATGTGTGTGGAATGTGGTGTGTTGAATGTGTGTGGAATGTTGTGTGTGGAATGTGGTGTGTGGAATGTTGTGTGTGGAATGTGGTGTGTGGAATGTGGTGTGTGGAATGTGGTGTGTGGAATGTGTGTTGAATGTGGTGTGTGGAATGTGTGTGGAATGTGGTGTGTGGAATGTGTGGAATGTGTGGAATGTGTGTGGAATGTGATGTGTGGAATGTGGTGTGTGGAATGTGTGTGGAATGTAGTGCGTGTGGTGTGTTGTGTGTGTGGAATGTGGCGTGTGGAATGTGTGTGGAATGTGGTGTGTGGAATGTGGAATGTGTATGGAATGTGTGTGGAATGTGGTGTGTGGAATGTGGTGAGTGGAATGTGGTGTGTGGAATGCGTGTGGAATGCGTGTGGAATGTGTGTGGAATGTGGTGTGTGGAATGTGTGTGGAATGTGGTGTGTGGAATGTGGTGTGTGGAATGTAGTGTGTGTGGTGTGTTGTGTATGGAATGTGTGTGGTGTGTGGAATGTGGTGTGTGGAATGTGGTGTGTTTAATGTGGAATGTGTGTGGAATGTGTGTGGAACGTGGTGTGTGGAATGTGGTGTGTGGAATGTGGTGTGTGGAATGTGGTGTGTGGAATGTATGTGGAATGTGGTGTGGAATGTGTGTGGAATGTGTGTGGAATATGTGTGGAATGTGGTGTGTGCGGAATGTGTCTGGAATGTGGTGTGTGTGGAATGTGGTGTGTGGAATGTGTGTGGAATGTGGTGTGTGGAATGTGGTGTGTGGAATGTGGTGTGTGTGGAATGTGGAATGTGATGTGTGTGGTGTGTGGAATGTGTGTGGAATGTGGTGTGTGAAATGTGTGTGGAATGTGTGTGGAATGTGTGCGGAATGTGGTGTGGAATGTGGTGTGGAATGTGGTGTGTGGAATGTGGTGTGTGGAATGTGTGTGGAATGTGTGTGGAATGTGGTGTGTCTGGAATGTGTATGGAATGCAATGTGTGGAATGTGTGTGGCATGTGGAATGTGTGTGGAATGTGTGTGGAATGTGGAATGTGTGTGGAATGTGGTGTGTGGAATGTGTGTGGAATGTGGTGTGTGTGGAATATGTGTGGAATGTGTGTGGAATGTGGTGTGTGGAATGTGTGTGGAATGTGTGTGAAATGTGGTGTGTGGAATGTGTATGGAATGCAATGTGTGGAATCTGTGTGGCATGTAGAATGTGTGTGGAATGTGTGTGGAATGTGGAATGTGTGTGGAAGTGGTGTGTGGAATGTGTGTGGAATGTGGTGGGTGAAATGTGTGTGGAATGTGTGCGGAATGTGGTGTGGAATGTGGTGTGGAATGTGGTGTGTGGAATGTGGTGTGTGGAATGTAGTGTGTGGTGTGTGGAATGTGTGTGGAATGTGGTGTGTGGAATGTGTGTGGAATGTGGTGTGTGGCACGTGGTGTGTGGAACGTGGTGTGTGGAACGTGGTGTGTGAAATGTATGTGGAATGTAGTGTGGAATGTGGTGTGGAATGTATGTGGAATGTGGTGTGGAATGTGTGTGGAATATGTGTGGAATATGGTGTGTGGAATGTGTGTGGAATGTGGTGTGTGTGGAATGTGTGTGGGATGTGTGTGGAATGTGGTGTGTGTGGAATGTGTGTGGAATGTGGTGTGTGTGGAATGTGGTGTGTGTGGTGTGTGTGTGGAATGTATGTGGAATGTGTGTGGAATGTGTGTGGCATGTGGTGTGTGGAATGTGGTGTGTGGAATGTGGAATGTGGAATGTGGTGTGTGGAATGTGGTGTGTGGAATGTGGTGTGTGGAATGTGTGTGGAATGTGGTGTGTGGAATGTGGTGTGTGGAATGTGGTGATGGACTGGACTATTTAAGACCCAGCGGTGCCAGGGAACAACACCTAAAACCTTCGTGGGATACCTGTTCTGGCGCACTAAAGACAGAGACACGGGAGACTTCCTTCGGCGTCAAAGATCAGCGTTTATTACTGCAGGGATGCAAAAGTCATGGGAAGTACAACAGAGTGTAGGTTCCAAGAGTCTGCTTCAAATTGTATTTGTGGTTCGCTCTCTTTTATACAAGATCTTGTCATGGCACAATATGCAAGCAAAAGGTTACAGCTCAGTTCCCACACTAAAATTCAAAAGGATCGCTTTCATGTATTCAGAACCCCGGAACATAATTACATTAACATCACCAGTTCCAACTGTAAAAGCACATCTTCCCATCATTAGGTACATTCCACTTGAGTTGTAAATGAGGAAGAGTAAAAAGAAAAAAACAGCTGCTAGGAAGTCAGGCACACCTAAAGAAAAGAGTGTGTGGGTAATATTGGAAACATGATCATAGGATCAAAGAGCTTGATCCCAGCACGTGCACGTCTGAAACAATAGGCCGGTACGGCAAGATTACCCTCAAGCTGAGCTATTTGCCTCTGCAGTGTCATTCCTCCGGTCATAAAGACGCATGAAAGGAATATGCGTCTTCCGTATGGTGTGGGAACTAACAGGTCACGATGCGGACAGTTGCCTGTTCACTGACTACGTGAGGGCAAGAAACAAAATGGAAGCCGTATCCGAAATGGAACCCAAGGGTTCAGGTAGAGAAACACGTAAATGAGGCGAACCATGCCAGGTAGTGTAGTGAAAACGCGTACACTTACCGAACTCGCCATTTACGGTTCATAGATGCCAAACTCGTCCATGTTCGGCAATGCCCAAAACACCATAACGATTTTTCACAGAACCTCAGTGGTGTGTGGAATGTGGCGTGTGTGTGTGTGGAATGTGTGTGGAATGTGTGTGGAATGTGTGTGGAATGTGGATGGAATGTGATGTGTGGAATGTGTGTGGAATGTGTGTGGAATGTGGTGTGTTGAATGTGTTGTGTGGAATGTGGTGTGTGTGGAATGTGGAATGTGGTATGTGCGGAATGTGTCTGGAATGTGGTGTGTGTGGAATGTGTGTAGGATGTGTGTGGAATGTGATGTGTGTGGAATGTGGTGTGTGGAATGTGTGTGGAATGTGGTGTGTGGAATGTGGTGTGTGGAATGTGTGTGGAATGTGGTGTGTGGAATGTGGTGTGTGTGGAATGTGGTGTGTGTGGAATGTGTGTGGAATGTGTGTGGAATGTGTGTGGAATGTGTGTGGAATGTGGTGTGTGGAATGTGGAATGTGTGTGTGTTAGAAAGGCGACCCGGGGGAGGCAGAAGAGGTCTGACTGACCACCCCTAGGTCAACCCTTCTGTCGAAAAGTAGCCGAGCGTTGCCGAGAGGCCTCCTGAATGAGGGCCCCTCCTAGGATCGTACAACAGAGTAACCACAACACTACAAATGGACACCACGCAGGAGGTCGAGTTCTCAAGCTTTTATAAGTAGTAACGGTTGAGGCTCTTGGCAGTATATACAGCGGGATCGTGGGACCCGTAAAGTCTCGGACAAGGGGGGTAAGGTAGCGGGACAGTCTTACTCTGGGTGGAGGAAGGGATACCCTACGCACAGCTCTCAATCCTCGAGCTGGGGGGTTCCGAGAGGTTCGAGCCGCGGCGGCGCCAGCAGGCTAACAGGATGGTTCAGCAAGGTAGGCCGCGGCAGCGCCAGCAGGCTCTCAGATGGTTGCAGCAAGGTGGGCCGCGGCAGCGCCAGCAGGCTCTCAGATTGGGGCAGCAAGGTGGGCCGCGGCAGCGCCAGCAGGCTCTCAGGTGGTTCAACAAGGTAGGCCGCGGCAGCGCCAGCAGGCTCTCAGATGGGGGCAGCAAGGTGGGCCGCGGCAGCGCCAGCAGGCTCTCAGATGGGGGCAGCAAGGTGGGCCGCGGCAGCGCCAGCAGGCTCTCAGGTGGTTCAACAAGGTAGGCCGCGGCAGCGCCAGCAGGCTCTCAGGTGGTTCAGCAAGGTAGGCCGCGGCAGCGCCAGCAGGCTCTCAGATGGGGGCAGCAAGGTGGGCCGCGGCAGCGCCAGCAGGCTCTCAGGTGGTTCAACAAGGTAGGCCGCGGCAGCGCCAGCAGGCTCTCAGATAGTCGTTGGGTTACGGATGAGTTCGTCTGGTGTCGGCCGTGACAGCGTCAGCAGGGCTTCCAGTCCAGGATACAACTGGCGTCCTACTCCGGGACTGGCCCAGATATAGGACGGAGGTCCTTTGATGTCCGGACCCTCGCGCCTGGGGGCCGGAGGGGCCGGGATGATGGTGTCCAGACACCCGGCAGGGGGGTGGAGCCAGCGCCCAGGGAGGCCGGAGGGCGATCGATACCAGGCGTCCGGGGACGGCTGGAGGGCCATCGAAACTCCTCTCCCTCCGGGATCTGTCGAGTGGCCACTCGACCACCTGGGTGGACCTTGGTGCCTCGATGTCTGGGCTGCGCTTGGGCCGAGGCCGCGTGGTCGTGACGTGGTGGGCCCAAGATGGAGTCGGGCACAGCCTCGTGCTTCGGTCGTGATGGGCCTACGCTGGGGTCAGGCCGAGGATGGGAATCCGGGATGGTAGCCGGATCGGTGGTGTTGGGGCGTGCCGGGTCGGGCCGAAGGGGCCGCCCGAGGTCCGGAGGAGGGCTGATGTTGTCCTGGGCCCGCCATGCGGGAGGGGTAGGACCACGCCATGAGGCCGGGTCCAACACGCGTCCCCCCCAGCTGAAGGCAGGGGAGAGTCACCCATCTTCTTGGGGATTCTCCTCGCCGAGGCGGAAGAATCTGGACAGGCCGTCGGCATTGGCGTGGTCGTTGCCGGGGCGATGCTCCACAGTGAAATCCATCCCCTGCAGAGAAATGGACCAGCGCAGCAGTTTCGGGTTTTCTCCCCGCATCTGCATCAACCAACGCAGGGGCTGGTGGTCGGTCTGGACTCGGAAGTGGGTGCCGAAGAGGTAAGGCCGGAGCTTCTTGAGTGCCCACACCACGGCAAAGGCTTCCCTCTCGATGGTGCTCCACCGCTGTTCCCTTGCCAGGAGGCGTCGGCTGATGAAGGCCACAGGCCGGTCGATTCCTTCGGGGTTAACTTGTGACAGGACCGCCCCGATGCCGTGCTCCGAGGCGTCGGTTTGGACTACGAACTCTCTGCTGTAGTCGGGGGCCTGGAGCACAGGGGCGGTGCACATGGCAGTCTTTAAAGTCTCAAATGCTGTCTGGCACGCAGGGGTCCAGTGCACCTTCTGGGTAATCTCTTTGAGGTCAGTTCGGTGAGGGGCCCCACAATGCTCCCGTAGTCTTTTATAAATCGCCGATAATATCCGGTGAGCCCCAGGAAGGCTCGGACGGCGGTCTGGGTGACCGGGGGCTCCCAGGCCCGGATGGCGTCTACCTTGGGTTGGAGGGGAGCTACTTGACCGCTCCCCACTTGGTGTCCTAGATAGGTCACGGACCCTTGGCCTATCTGGCATTTGCTGGCTTTGATTGTTAGTCCGGCCCGCCGGAGGGCCGTCAGGACTTCCCGGAGGTGGGACAGGTGCTCATTCCAGTGAAGGCTGTACACGGCAATGTCATCTAGATAGGCGGCGCTGTATTCCTCTAGTCCGGCCAGCACTTGGTTCACTAGTCTCTGGAAGGTGGCCGGCGCATTTTTCATGCCGAAGGGCATCACTTTGAAGTGATAGTGGCCATCTGGCGTAGAGAAGGCCGATCGCTCTTGTGCGCCAGGGGTAAGGCCGATCTGCCAATACCCCGCCGTGAGATCGAAGGTGCTGAGGTATCTGGCGGCCCCTAGGCGATCGATCAGTTCATCCGCCCTGGGGATGGGATGTGCGTCGGTCCTGGTGACTGCATTCAGTCCTCGGTAGTCAACACAGAACCGGAGCTCGGGCGCTGTTCCGGGGGAAGCGGCTTTCGGGACCAGCACAACGGGACTGGCCCAGGGACTGTTGGAGGGTTCGACTACCCCCAGGGCCAACATCTTGGCCACCTCGGATTGGATGCAGGCCCGAACCCGGTCGGGCACTCGAAAAGCTCGTTGTTTCACAGGGGGGCTGTCTCCGGTGTCCACATCGTGGACACACCACCGGGTGACCCCCGGCGTGAGGGAAAACAGATCCGCAAACTGCCCCAGCAGCTTCCGGCAGTCTTGTTGCTGCTCTGGGGTCAGGGTAGAGGAGAGCCGGACCCCCTCGAAGGAGCCGTCTTTCTCGGTGGTGCTGAGGAGATCTGGTAGTGGTTCGGAGTCGTCTTCAGCTCCGTCATCGGTCGCCAGCAGCAGACTCAGTTCAGTGCGTGCAAAGTGCGGCTTGAGCCGGTTAGTGTGTAGAACCCGGAGGGGGTTCCTGGGGGACTCCATGTCTACCAGGTAGGTGACGGGGCTCTTGCGCTCCACCACCTTGAAGGGCCCCGTCCATTTGTCCTGGAGGGCACACGGTTCCACTGGGGACATGACCCAGACTTGCTGGCCCGGCTCGAACTCGATGGACGAGGCGTTCTGGTCATACCAGCGTTTCATTTCCTCCTGACTGGCCTCCAGGTTGGCCTCGGCAAGTTCCCTAAACTTCCGCGTCTGGCTGCGGAGTGTCAGGAGGTACCGGTAGACATCCGGTGGGGCATCTCGAACTGCTGTCTCCCAGCCTTCCTTGACCAGGCTAAGGGGGCCCCGAACCGGGTGTCCGTACAAGAGTTCGAACGGGCTGAACCCCAGGGATTTCTGGGGTACCTCTCGGTAGGCGAACAGGAGGCAGGGCAGCAGGACATCCCACTTGCGCCTGAGGGGCTCTTCTAGGCCCTGGATCATTCCCTTCAGTGTCCTGTTAAAGCGTTCCACTAGTCCATTCCCCTGGGGGTGATACGGGGTGGTGAACTTATATGCGACCCCGCACTGTTGCCATAGGGACCGCATATGCTTCGAGATGAAGTTGGACCCCCGATCACTCACGACTTCTCGGGGGAAGCCGACTCGGGAGAAGATGCTCATGAGGGCTCGGCCCACCACGGGGGCCGTGATGGTTCGGAGGGGGATGGCCTCAGGATAGCGGGTGGCATGGTCCACCAGGACGAGGATGAAGCGGTGCCCCTGCGAGGTGCGAGGGTCCAAGGGCCCTACGATGTCTATTCCCACTCGCTCGAAGGGGGTGGTTACCACAGGGAACGGCTGGAGCGGGGCTTTGACTTTCCCCCCGCTCTTTCCGCTGGCTTGACAGGTCGGGCAGGTCCTGCAGTGGTTCTGTACATCAGTGCGCATCTTCGGCCAGTAGAAATGGGTCACCAGGCGGCTGTAAGTTTTGTCCTGCCCCAGGTGCCCGGCGAGGGGCACATCGTGTGCTAAGTTCAGGAGGAAGTCTCTGAACCGGAGGGGTACAACCAGCACCCGGCCGGCCCCTAGCTCGGCAATCTTCTGCTCACTGTAAAGGAGGTTGTTGTCCCAGTAGACCCAGTGGGACCCCGCGGGGTCTCCAGTGGCTTGCGTAGCGGCTTGCTGCCGCATCCCCTCGAGGGAGGGGCAGGTTTTCTGTTCCTGCCGGAACTGTTCGCGGGTGGGGCCACCTTCTTGGCGCCATTGAGCGAGTTCCGGGAGGTGACTGAGCTCGGTGAGGCCTTCTTGGTCGGGCCCTTGGGGGCCGGGCTCGGTGTCAGCGTCCTCGGGGACGACGGGTGGTGGAGGTGCAGGCCATTCTGGCTCCTCTGTCGGAACCTCTACCGCCGGGGCGGAGGCTCGGGCGGACATGGAGCGGGTGGTCGCACAGACCCACTCGGGAAGGCCTAGCATCCCCAGGTGCTCTCTTCGTTCGACGCCAGCCCATGGGGAACTTTCCAGGTCGTTCCCAAGGAGGCAGTCCACGGGGGCATCGTTGCGGACAGTCACTTTCAGCACGCCCGACACTCCCCCCCACTCGAAGGGGATGCGGGCCATCTGACACATAGTTTCGGAGTTATCTGCGGATCGGACTGGGCATAGGACGTTAGGAAGGATCTGTTCCGGGGTCACCAGATGGCAGCGGACCGCTGTCACGCTGGCCCCAGTGTCACGGAGGGCTTCGGTCCGGCGACCATTGATGGTGACCCACTGGCGGTACTTCTGGGTGTTGCCGGGGATCGGCCCTCGGGGGATCATGTCGTGAGTACCCAGGCAGGCTAAGGTCATGGCGGCGGGCTCCCACTCGGCCTGCTCGTGGTCGTGGTCCTCTTCCTCACTTCTTTCTTCACCTAGGGCAGCTGCCGCGATCTGGCGGGCTGGGGGCCCGGTGGTGCCGGGTCGCTGGTTCATCGGGCAGAGGGGGTCATTCGCATAATGACCCTGTCGCTGGCATCTGTGGCACGTAACGTTCGGGCGGGGCCCCGGCCTGGCTGGGGGGGCCCCTCTCCGGCCCAGGGTGGGCGACGTGGATGTAGGGGATGACCCCTGGGGGACGTCTCGACCCCGGCTCTGGCCTACTCTGCCACCTCGTGGTCGGTGGTTCCCCGGGGACCCCCGGCCGTAATCTCCCATCGTGTTCCGAGGAACTCGGGTGCTCGCCCATCGGTCTGCCTCGACAGCGAGTTTTCGTGGCTCAGTCAATTTGCTGTCGAGGAGATGCTGCCGGAGTTCGATGAAACAGTTATTGGACAGGTGTTCCCATAGAATGAGGTCAACTAATTGCTGGTAGGTGGTGACCTGGCAGCCCCGAGTCACCCCTCGAAGGCTCGACTGTAATAGTTCACGTATTCCACCCATGTGGTACCGGGGATTTTTTTGCAGTCTCGGAATCTCTGCCGGTACATCTCGGTGGTGAGTCCGTAGCGAGTGAGGAGGGCGGTCTTCATGTGCTCGTACGAGGTCCTCTCGGTATCAGGGAGCTCCAGCAGGGCGTCTCTCCCTTCGTTGATAAACTTCCCCCACAGGCCGGCACCCCAGTCCCTGAGGGGTACTCGATGGGCGGCCATGGCGACCTCGTAAGCTTTGAACCACTGCTGGATGTCGTCGTTCTTATAGTACTCTTTGACGACATCCTTGGGTATGTGCACCTTTGTGTCTACCGGGGGAGGTGAGGTCTTACCCCCGGAGCGGTCAGTCTCGTTTGTTTTGGCTTTAAATTCCAGTTCTTTGAGGACGCGCTCGTGCTCGAGCAGGAGTTTCTTCTCCTCGAGGTCTCTTTGTCTTTGCCTTTCTTCTAGGTCTCCTTCTAGTCGTAGCTGCTCGAGGGCTAGCTTCCTTTCTGCCAGCTGGATCTCTCCTTCTTGTCTGAGTCGCGCAAGCTCCAGCTCGTGGAGCCGGTTCCTCTCTCGTTCTCGGGCGTCTTCGTGGGAGAGGCCCGGGTTTGGGTTTGCGGGTCTCTCTCCCGCTGGGTTCAGCTGAGCCTCCGGGCCTCCGTCCGGGCCCGGGTTATCTTCACTCGGAGGTGGCGCCTCACCGGCGTCCACCCAGGCCTGCAGGGCCGATTTGAAATCCTCTTTGGTGCTTAAGCCAGTGGTAGCGATGCCTAGATCTTTGCAGAATTGCTTCAGCTCCTTGTGACTGTAGTCTTCCATTTTCTCCTTCTGGAATTCTGTGCTCATGGTCGCAGTGGGTTTTTCTGGGTAGCGAGTGAATCACTCTCTGTACGATCTGCGTGGGCTCGGATCCCGGAGCTTGCCACCAATGTTAGAAAGGCGACCCGGGGGAGGCAGAAGAGGTCTGACTGACCACCCCTAGGTCAACCCTTCTGTCGAGAAGTAGCCGAGCGTTGCCGAGAGGCCTCCTGAATGAGGGCCCCTCCTAGGATCGTACAACAGAGTAACCACAACACTACAAATGGACACCACGCAGGAGGTCGAGTTCTCAAGCTTTTATAAGTAGTAACGGTTGAGGCTCTTGGCAGTATATACAGCGGGATCGTGGGACCCGTAAAGTCTCGGACAAGGGGGGTAAGGTAGCGGGACAGTCTTACTCTGGGTGGAGGAAGGGATACCCTACGCACAGCTCTCAATCCTCGAGCTGGGGGGTTCCGAGAGGTTCGAGCCGCGGCGGCGCCAGCAGGCTAACAGGATGGTTCAGCAAGGTAGGCCGCGGCAGCGCCAGCAGGCTCTCAGATGGTTGCAGCAAGGTGGGCCGCGGCAGCGCCAGCAGGCTCTCAGATGGGGGCAGCAAGGTGGGCCGCGGCAGCGCCAGCAGGCTCTCAGGTGGTTCAACAAGGTAGGCCGCGGCAGCGCCAGCAGGCTCTCAGGTGGTTCAGCAAGGTAGGCCGCGGCAGCGCCAGCAGGCTCTCAGATGGGGGCAGCAAGGTGGGCCGCGGCAGCGCCAGCAGGCTCTCAGGTGGTTCAACAAGGTAGGCCGCGGCAGCGCCAGCAGGCTCTCAGGTGGTTCAGCAAGGTAGGCCGCGGCAGCGCCAGCAGGCTCTCAGATGGGGGCAGCAAGGTGGGCCGCGGCAGCGCCAGCAGGCTCTCAGGTGGTTCAACAAGGTAGGCCGCGGCAGCGCCAGCAGGCTCTCAGATAGTCGTTGGGTTACGGATGAGTTCGTCTGGTGTCGGCCGTGACAGCGTCAGCAGGGCTTCCAGTCCAGGATACAACTGGCGTCCTACTCCGGGACTGGCCCAGATATAGGACGGAGGTCCTTTGATGTCCGGACCCTCGCGCCTGGGGGCCGGAGGGGCCGGGATGATGGTGTCCAGACACCCGGCAGGGGGGTGGAGCCAGCGCCCAGGGAGGCCGGAGGGCGATCGATACCAGGCGTCCGGGGACGGCTGGAGGGCCATCGAAACTCCTCTCCCTCCGGGATCTGTCGAGTGGCCACTCGACCACCTGGGTGGACCTTGGTGCCTCGATGTCTGGGCTGCGCTTGGGCCGCGGCTTGGGCCGAGGCCGCGTGGTCGTGACGTGGTGGGCCCAAGATGGAGTCGGGCACAGCCTCGTGCTTCGGTCGTGATGGGCCTACGCTGGGGTCAGGCCGAGGATGGGAATCCGGGATGGTAGCCGGATCGGTGGTGTTGGGGCGTGCCGGGTCGGGCCGAAGGGGCCGCCCGAGGTCCGGAGGAGGGCTGATGTTGTCCTGGGCCCGCAATGCGGGAGGGGTAGGACCACGCCATGAGGCCGGGTCCAACAGTGTGGAATGTGGAATGTGTGTGGAATGTGTGTGGAATGTGGTGTGCGGAATGTGTGCGGAATGTGTCTGGAATGTGGTGTGTGTGGAATGTGGTGTGTGTGGAATGTGGTGTGTGGAATGTGGTGTGTGGAATGTGGTGTGTGTGGAATGTGGAATGTGGTGTGTGTAGAATGTGTGTGGAATGTGTGTGGAGTGTGTGGAATGTGGAATGTGGAATGTGTGTGGAATGTGGAATGTGTGTGGAATGTGTGTGGAATGTGGAATGTGTGTGGAATGTGTGTGGAATGTGGTGTGTGTGTGGAATGTGTGTGGAATGTGTGTGGAATGTGTGTGGAGTATGGTGTGTGGAATGTGTGTGGAATGTGGTGTGTGGAATGTGTGTGGAATGTGGTGTGTGGAATGTGTGTGGAATTTGGTGTGTGGAATGTGGAATGTGTGTGGAACGTGGTGTGTGGAATGTGGTGTGTGGAATGTGGTGTGTGGAATGTATGTGGAATGTGGTGTGGAATGTGTGTGGAATATGTGTGGAATATGGTGTGTGCGGAATGTGTGTGGAATGTGTTGTGTGTGGAATGTGGTGTGTGGAATGTGTGTGGAATGTGGTGTGTGGAATGTGGTGTGTGGGGTGTGATGTGTGTGGAACGTGGTGTGTGTGGAATGTGTGTGGAATGCGGTGTGTGGAATGTGTGTGGAATGTGGAATGTGTGTGGAATGTGGTGTGTGGAATGTGTGTGGAATGTGGTGTGTGGAATGTGGTGTGTGGAATGTGTGTGTGGAATGTGGTGTGTGGAATGTGTGTGTGGAATGTGTGTGTGAAATGTGGTGTGTGGAATGTGTGTGGAATGTGTGTGGAATGTGGTGTGTGTGGAATGTGGTGTGTGGAATGTGTGTGGAATGTATGTGGTGTGTGGAATGTGGTGTGTGGAATGTGGTGTGTGTGTGAATGTGGAATGTGGTGTGTGTGTGGAATGTGTGTGGAATGTGGTGTGTGGAATGTGTGTGAAATGTGGTGTGTGGAATGTGTGTGGAATGCAGTGTGTGGAATGTGGGTGGAATGTGGTGTGTGTGGTGTGTGTGTGTGTGTAATGTGGTGTGTGTGATGTGTGGAATGTGTGAGGAATGTGGTGTGTGGAATGTGTGTGGAATGTGGTGTGTGGAATGTGGAATGTATGTGGTGTGTGGAATGTGGTGTGTGGAATGTGTGTGAAATGTTTGTGGAATGTGGTGTTTGGAATGTGTGGTGTGTGGAATGTGGTGTGGAATGTGGTGTGGAATGTGGTGTGGAATGTGTGTGGAATGTGGTGTGGAATGTGGTGTGGAATGTGGAGTGTGGAATGTGGAGTGTGGAATGTGGTGTGTGGAATGTGGTGTGTGGTGTGTGGAATGTGTGTGGAGTGTGGTGTGTGGAATGTGGAATGTGTGTGGAATGTGTGTGGAATGTGGTGTGTGGAATGTGTGTGTAATGTGGTGTGTGGAATGTGGTGTGTGGAATGTGGTGTGTGGAATGTGGTGTGTGGAATGTGGTGTGTGGAATGTGGTGTGTGGAATGTGGTGTGTGGAATTTGTGTGGAATGTGGTGTGTGGAATGTGGTGTGTGGAATGTGTGTGGAACGTGGTGTGCGGAATGTGGTGTGTGGAATGTATGTGGAATGTGGTGTGGAATGTGTGTGGAATATGTGTGGAATATGGTGTGTGTGGAATGTGTCTGGAATGTGGTGTGTGGCACGTGGTGTGTGGAACGTGGTGTGTGGAACGTGGTGTGTGGAACGTGGTGTGTGAAATGTATGTGGAATGTGGTGTGGAATGTGGTGTGGAATGTGTGTGGAATGTGTGTGGAATGTGTGGAATATGGTGTGTGGAATGTGTGTGGAATGTGGTGTGTGTGGAATGTGTGTGGGATGTGTGTGGAATGTGGTGTGTGTGGAATGTGGTGTGTGTGGAATGTGGTGTTTGTGGTGTGTGTGGAATGTGTGTGGAATGTGTGCGGCATGTGTGTGGCATGTGGTGTGTGGAATGTGGAATGTGGTGTGTGGAATGTGGTGTGTGGAATGTGGTGTGTGGAATGTGGTGTGTGGAATGTGGTGTGTGGAATGTGGTGTGTGTGGAATGTGGTGTGTGTGGAATGTGGTGTGTGGAATGTGGTGTGTGTGGAATGTGGTGTGTGGAATGTGGTGTGTGGAATGTGGTGTGTGGAATGTGGTGTGTGGAATGTGTGTGGAATGTGGTGTGTGAAATGTGGTGTGTGTGGAATGTGGTGTGTGGAATGTGGTGTGTGGAATGTGGTGTGTGTGTGTGTGGAATGTGTGTGGAATGTGGAATGTGTGTGGAATGTGTGTGGATCACAAAGGGAACAGGAGGAAACATGTGCGTGATGCCCTTCAAGAATCTATTTACAACAGGGGACTTGAAAAGAGAGGGCTGATCAGGAAGCCTCAAGAAGGCAGAAATGGCAGAGAGGTAGCCCTTAAGAGTGCCCAGAGCAGAGCCCAGCTGGGCAAGAGGAAGAAGGAAGAGGAGAACCTCTGAAAGGGGGCAGAGAGAGGATCCACAGCCTTTGCTGTGCACCATGCCACAAATTTGTTCCACCTGCAGGCGTATACCAAATTTGTGGAGGGACGCCTGGCTGCCAGAATCACATCACAGACTTCAGGAGGCAAGTCAAATGGCCTCAACTGCCGCCGCTCAATCTCCACGCATGGAGGTGGAGGCTGGACAGGTTCGGGTGGAGGACCTTCCCCTGCTGCTGCGACAGAAGGTCCTCCTGAAGAGGCAGACGAATCGAGGGAATCGACTGACATGCTGAGTAGCTCGGGATACCAGTATTTTCTTGCCCAGTCCGGAGCCACAAGGATGACTTGGGCCCGGTCTCGCCTCATCTTCTTCAGCACTCTGGGCAGAAGTGGTATAGGCGGAAAGGCGTACAACAGACCGCAGCTCCACTCGCGATGAAAAACGTCACCGAGCGAGCGCAGCCTTGAAAATTCCAACGCGCAGAACTGATGACATTGCGCGTCGTTCTCTTCGGTGGCGAATAGATCTACCCAAGGTTCTCCCCACTGCTGAAAGAGACCTTGCGCCACGTCAAAGTTAAGATGTCATTCGTGATCCATCATGCACAGGCGGCTAAGTTAGTCTGCCCTGGCGTTCAGGGAACCTGCCAGGTGTTGAACCACCAGGGTGACGCCCTGGTGTTCCAGCCATATCCAGAGGCGCAGAGCCGCTTGACAAAGGGTCCACGACCCCACCCCGCCCTGTTTGTTGCAGTACCACATGGCGGTGGTGTTGTCCGTGAACACCTGCACTACACTTCCCCGGACAGAGGGAAGGAATGCTTTCAGTGCAAGTCAGATCGCCCGCAGCTCCAGAAGGTTGATGTGGAGCCGGGGCTCCGCCAGAGACCAGAGGCCTCTGATCTCCCTCTCTCCCATGTGGCCTCCCCATCCCAGGTGGGACGCATCCGTCACCACTACATGCTCCGGTTGGGGAAGGGAGAGAGATCTGCTGCAGACCGAATCGCGGTTCGTGAGTCACCACTGCAACTGTTTCGCAATGCCCTCTGAGATCCGGACGCAATCGGACAGGTTGCCCTGATGCTGTGCCCACTGAAACTTCAGATCCCACTGCAGAGGCCACATCTGCCACCGAGCGTGATGCACCAGAAGGATGCAGGAGGCCATCAGTCCCAGGAGCCGCAGCGTCAACCTGACCGAGACTCGGGATAAAGGCTGAAAGACTGGAATCAGAGCCTGAATATCCCGAACCCGCTGTTCGGGGGGAAAAACCAGAAACTGCGCTGAGTCCAGAACCGCTCCGATGAAAAGGAGCCTCTGCGAGGGGCACAGGTGCGACTTCGCCACGTTGATGGTGAACCCCAGCAAGTGAAGGAGGTCGGCCGTAGTCTGGAGGTGGGAAATGACTGCTTGGGGCGGGCCCGCCTTCAACAACCAGTCGTCGAGATAGGGGAAGACGGAAACCCCTAATCTGCGCAGATGAGCTGCGACCACCGCCATCACGTTCGTGAACACCTGTGGAGCGCTAGTAAGGATGAAGGGGAGCACAGTAAACTGAAAGTGCTCGTGGCCTACCGTGAACCGCAGGTAACGCCGGTGGGCCTGCAGGACGGGGATGTGGAAATATGCGTCCTGCAAGTCCAACGCTACCATCCAGTTTTCTGGGTCGAGGGCAGCTAGGACCTGAGCCAAAGTCAGCATCTTGAACTTCTCCTTCTTTAGGAAGCCGTTGACGCTCCTCAGATCCAAGATAGGGCGTAGGCCCCCTTTGCCCTTCTTGGGAACCAGAAAGTAGTGGGAATAGCAACCACGTACTACTTCTGGCCCTGGAACATGCTCGACGGCCCCCTTGGCTATGAAGGCCGTAACTTCTTCCTGCAGAAGTTGCAAGTGATCCCCCGACATGCGGTGGAATGCAGTGGAATGGCTGGAGGGGTCGCTTCGAAGGGGAGGGAGTAGCCCACCCACCTATCCGATGTGATGGAGAGCCAGTGGAGGAGGTGATGGCGAACCCTGCCCCCCACTGGCGTTGAATGGGCCTGAAAACTCAGACTAGGAGGATTTTGAGGCAGATGTTGCGGGGGCTGGGGTGTGGACTGGCCTTGCCTGTGTCCCCCGGCACCACACCGGTGGTTACCACGTCCGCGACCGCATTGAGGTGTGTTCTGCGGCCTGTGGCTAACTGGACGTGAGGGGGCGCCCCTTCCTTGGCCACGAAATGGACAAAAGGCGGAAGTCTGCTGGTATTGGCAGACGCCCAAGGACTTGGCCGTAGCCCTGGAGTCCTTAAAACGTTCCAGCGCGCTGTCCGCCTTGTCACCAAAAAGGAGACGGCCATCAAATGGCATGTCCATAAGGGATGCCTGGACATCGCCCGAAAAGTTGGCGGACCTCAGCCAGGCGTGGCGGCGAACTGCCACCCTCGTTGCAATCGCCCTGCCTAGCGAGTCCGTGGTATCCAGCCCACACCGAATAGAATATTGTGCTGCGTCCCTTCCCTCCGCAAGGGCCCGGGTCAGCTTTGCCTGGACCTCCAACGGGCACTGCGGCAGCACTTCGACAACCGTATCCCTACAAGAGTGGGAGTAACGGCCCAAAAGGAAGGCGGTGTTGACAGACCGCAACCCCAAACTCAGTGAGAACAGCTTCTTACCAAACTGGTCGTACCTTTTGGATTCCCGATCCGGAGGGGCGGTCGGGAATGCGGTCTGGGAAGTTGATGCCTGGATCACCAGGCTCTCAGGGGTGAGGTGAACAGACAGGAAATTGGGGTCGCCCGGAGCCGGACGGTGACGTCGGGCCACGTTCAATCCACAGGGAGGCCTCTGGAGGGCTTGGACCAGGTGCCCAACAGAACGTCAGTGAGGGCCTCGAACAGCAGGAGAGGCTCCGAGGAGCTTGCCTGAGGTTTGAGTCCTCACGGCCGCAACTGGGAGCTCAAGAGCCAAGGCCTTGGCTGCCCGAGTCAACACCACGCTGTATGCAGCCCCCTCCTCTGTAGCCACGGAAGGAGGAGAGACAAAACCAGTGTCGGGCGAGGTGTCCAGACCACTGGCCTCCCCAAGTTCGTCCGTCCAGTCCTGACTCAACTAGCACTGCAGTGCCAGAGGGTCCTCAGACCCCTCCCAATCCCCCTTGTCCTCCATCTCCTGAAAGTCAGGAAAAAATGATGGCGCCGGATCGTCGGTGAAGGGCTCACCTATCGGCGTCTAAGACGGCGCCGGTCCGATGCCGGATCCGGACCGGGGAATCTGGGACGACGATGCCTGACGACGGTGCCGGGGGCAACACCCTTGGTGACGATGCCCGGCGAAGGGGTCGTAAGGTCGACTGGCGTCAACACGGATCCACCCGAGGGCGCCAAAGGCACCGGTCCACTTGGGCTCCCAGACGGGTCCGCGGGGCCCAAAGGCACCTCGACGGGACCAGACGGAGGGAAACGCTGATCTCCGGCGTTGCGTTCAGCCCAGGGACCGGCGGGTGTGGAGCTGGACGCGGCACTTGCGGCTCCGGCAGAGCCGCGTTGGCGCTCAAACCCCCAGGACGCGTCGCGCGAGCGTCGGGCGGAGTCAGAAGAGCGATGTTGCCTCTTCGACTTCTTGTGCCTCGACTTACCTGAGGACTTCGAACCCGACGAGTGGTGTCGACTCGCCGAGCTATGATGACAGTGGCCCAGCGACCGGTCCCTTGACCTCCTCCTGGACCGGGACCTCGAGCGGCGCGGGGGCGACTACCGGATCTCAAGTCGCTTACGGGACCGCTCCCACCTAGCTTTCGACGTCAAGGCACGACTTGTCATCATGGTCGGCCCGGGGCAATAAAGGCACCGACTGTGGGGGTCGGTAACCGACATCAGTCGGTTACAGTCGTCACAGGGCTTGCACCCGGGCATCCCTACTGGCACCGGAGTCGATACCGACTCGAGAAGATCCAAAATAGATCGAAAAAAGTTAGTCAAAAAGTGACTAAGGAGTCCTGCTCTTCCTGGATCTGCGCTTGCTGGCGTGGAAAAAAGAAGAACTGACGTCAGCGTGTGAGGGCGGCGTCTAAGTACTCCGACGATGTCATCCCGGTGCAGACGACGGACGCGGAACTGCAGACGACGCCTACCGATGCACAGGGGTACTGCTACGCAAAACTTTCCGGTTCCAGTCTCACGCCTGGGTGATATTCTAAGGTAAGGAATCTAACACTAACCTGTTTCTTTCAGATCTTTGTTTCATAGCTTTCTTCAGAATCAAGTCTTTGACAGAAACTCTTATGGCTTTAAAAAGTGACATTCAGCAGGCGGCTTTTCTTTCCTCTTGCACACTCTGTAAGGTCTTTCTTTTCAGCCGCAACAGCCCCGAGTCCACCCCTCGAAGGCTCTGCTGTAATAGTTCACGTACTCCACCCACGTGGTACCGGGGATTTTTTTGCAGTCTCGAAATCGCTGCCGGTACATCTCGGGGGTGAGTCCGTAGCGAGTGAGGAGGGCGGTCTTCATGTGCTCGTACGAGGTCATCTCGGTATCCGGGAGCTCCAGCAGGGCGTCTCTCCCTTCGTTGATAAACTTCCCCCACAGGCCGGCGCCCCAGTCCTTGAGGGGGTACTCGATGGGCGGTCATGGCGACCTCGTAGGCTTTGAACCACTGTTGGATGTCGTCGTTCTTATAGTACTCTTTGACGACATCCTTGGGTATATGTACCTTTGTGTCCACCGGGGGAGGTGAGGCCTTCCCCCCGGAGAGGCCAGTCTCGTTGGCCTTGGCTTTAAATTCCATTTCTTTGAGGACGCGCTTGTGCTCGAGCATGAGTTTTTTCTCCTCGAGATCTCTCTGTCTTCGCTTTTCTTCCAGGTCTCCTTCTAGCCGTAGCTGCTCGAGGGCTAACTTCCTTTCTGCCAGTTGGATCTCTCCTTCTTGTCTGAGTCGAGCGAGCTCCAACTCGTGGAGCCGGTTCTTCTCTCGTTCTCGGGCATCTTCGTGGGAGAGGCCCGTGACTGGGTTCGCGGGTCTCCCTCCTGCTGGGTTCGTCACAGCCTCCGGGCCTCCGTTCGGGCCCGGGTTATCTTCCCTCGGGGGTGGCGCCTCGCCGGCATCCACCCAGGCCTGCAGGGCCGATTTAAAGTCTTCTTTGGTGCTTAAGCCAGTGGTAGCGATGCCTAGGTCTTTGCAGAATTGCTTTAGCTCCTTGTGACTGTAGTCTTCCATTCTCTCTTTCTGGAATTCTGTGCTCATGGTCGCAGTGGGTTTTTCTTGGTAGTGAGCGAACTACTCTCTGTACGATCTACGTGGGCTCGGATCCCAGCGCTTGCCACCAATGTTAGAAAGGCAACCCCGGGGGAGGCAGAAGATGTCTGACTGACCACCCCTAGGTCCACCTCTCCGTCGAGAAGTAGCCGAGCGTTTACCGAGAGGCCTCCTGAATGAGGGTCCTCTCCTAGGATCGTACAGCAGAGTAATCACAACACTACAGATGGACACCACACAAGAGGTCAAGTTCTTAAGCTTTTATAGATAATAAAAGGTTGCGGGTTCCTGGCAGTATGTACAAACAGATCAAGGGATCTATAAAGTCTCGTAAAGGGGGTAAGGTAGCGGGACAGTCTTACTCTGGGTGGAGGAAGGGATACCCTACGCACAGCTCTAAATCCTCGAGCTGGGGGGTTCCGAGAGGTCGCGCCGCGGCAGCGCCAGCAGGCTTGCAGGATGGTTCAGTGAGGTAGGCCGCGGCAGCGCCAGCAGGCTCGTAGATGTCTCAGCAAGTTGGGCCGCGGCAGCGCCAGCAGGCTCTCAGATAGTTCAGCAAGGTAGGCCGCGGCAGCGCCAGCAGGCTCTCGGAAAGTTCAGCAAGGTAGGCCGCGGCAGCGCCAGCGGGCTCTCAGATGGTTCAACAAGGTAGGCCGCGGCAGCGCCAGCAGGCTCTCAGATGGTTCAGCAAGGTAGGCCGCGGCAGCGCCAGCAGGCTCTCAGATGGTTCAACAAGGTAGGCCGCGGCAGCGCCAGCAGGCTCTCGGACAGTTCAACAAGGTAGGACGCGGCAGCAATAGCAGGCTCTCAGATGGTTCTGCAAGGTAGGCCGCGGCAGCGCCAGCAGGCTCTCAGATGGTTCAACAAGGTAGGCCGCGGCAGCGCCAGCAGGCTCTCAGAAGGTCGTCGGGTTACGGGGAGGATGAGTTCGTCTGGTGTGGGCCGTGACAGCGTCAGCAGGGCTTCCAGTCCAGGATACAACTGAAGACCTAATCCAGGGCTGGCCCAGATATAGGTCTGGAGGTCTTTGAAGTCCGGACCCTCGCGCCTGGGGGTCAGAGGGGCCGGGATGAAGGTGTCCAGACACCCAGCAGGGGGGTGGAGCCAGCGCCCAGGGAGGCCGGAGGGCGATCGATACCAGGCATCCGGGGACGGCTGGAGGGCCATCGAAACTCCTCTTCCTCCGGGATCTGTCGAGTGGCCACTCGACCACCTGGGTGGATCTTGGTGCCTCGATGTCGGGACCTCGCTGGGGCCTGGGCCGGGGCCGAGGCCACGTGGTTGTGACGTGGTGGCCCAAGATGGAGTCGGGCACGGCCTCGTGCTTAGGTCGTGATGGGCCTACGCGGGGGCAGGCCTGCGGTGGAGGACCGGGGTGGTAGTTGGGGCGTGCAGGATCGGGCCGAAGGGGCCGCCCGAGGTCCGGTGGAGGGCGGATATCGTCCTGGGCCCGCCATGCGGGAGGGGTAGGACCACGCCATGAGGCCGGGTCCAACATGGAATGTGGTGTGTTTAATGTGGAATGTGTGTGGAACGTGGTGTGTGGAATGTGGTGTGTGGAATGTGGTGTGTGGAATGTGGTGTGTGGAATGTGGTGTGTGGAATGTATGTGGAATGTGGTGTGGAATGTGTGTGGAATGTGGTGTGTGCGGAATGTGTCTGGAATGTGGTGTGTGTGGAATGTGTGTAGGATGTGTGTGGAATGCGGTGTGTGTGGAATGTGGTGTGTGGAATGTGTGTGGAATGTGGTGTGTGGAATGTGTGTGGAATGTGGTGTGTGGAATGTGGTGTGTGTGGAATGTGGAATGTGGTGTGTGCAGAATGTGTCTGGAATGTGGTGTGTGTGGAATGTGTGTAGGATGTGTGTGGAATGTGGTGTGTGTGGAATGTGGTGTGTGGAATGTGTGTGGAATGTGGTGTGTGGAATGTGGTGTGTGGAATGTGGTGTGTGGAATGTGGTGTGTGGAATGTGGTGTGTGTGGAATGTGGAGTGTGTGGAATGTGTGTGAAATGTGTGTGGAATGTGTGTGGAATGTGGTGTGTGGAATCTGGAATGTGTGGAATGTGGAATGTGTGTGGAATGAGTGTGGAATGTGGTGTGCGGAATGTGTGCGGAATGTGTCTGGAATGTGGTGTGTGTGGAATGTGTGTAGGATGTGTGTGGAATGTGGTGTGTGTGGAATGTGGTGTGTGTGGAATGTGGTGTGTGGAATGTGGTGTGTGGAATGTGGTGTGTGGAATGTGGTGTGTGTGGAATGTGTGTGGAATGTGTGTGGAATGTGGAATGTGTGTGGAATGTGGAATTTGTGTGGAATGTGGAATGTGTGTGGAATGTGGTGTGTGGAAATGTGTGTGGAATGTGTGTGGAATGTGGTGTGTGGAATGTGGAATGTGTGTGGAATGGGGTGTGTGGAATGTGTGTGGGAGGTGTGTGGAATGTGGTGTGTGGAATATGTGTGGAATGTGGTGTGTGGAATGTGTGTGGAATGTGGTGTGTGGAATGTGTGTGGAATGTGGTGTGTGGAATGTGTGTGGAATGTAGTGTGTGTGGTGTGTTGTGTGTGGAAGGTGTGTGGTGTGTGGAATGTGGTGTGTGGAATGTGTGTGGTGTGTGGAATGTGTGTGGAATGTGGTGTGTGGAATGTGGAATGTGTGTGGAATTTGGTGTGTGGAAAGTGAAATGTATGTGGAATGTGGTGTGTGCAATGTGTGTGGAATGTTTGTGGTGTGTGGAATGTGTGGTGTGTGGAATGTGGAATGTGGTGTGTGGAATGTGGAGTGTGGAACGTGGTGTGTGGAATGTGTGTGGAATGCGGTGTGTGGAATGTGTGTGGAATGTGTGTGGAATATGGTGTGTGGAATGTGTGTGTAATGTGGTGTGTGTGGAATGCGTGTTGGATGTGTGTGGAATGTGGTGTGTGTGGAATGTGTGTGGAATGTGGTGTGTGTGGAATGTGTGTGGAATGTAGTGTGTGTGGTGTGTTGTGTGTGGAATGTGTGTGGTGTGTGGAATGTGGTGTGTGGGATGTGGTGTGTGGAATGTGGTGTGTGGAATGTGGTGTGTGGAATGTGGTGTGTGTGGAATGTGGTGTGTGGAATGTGTGTGGAACGTGGTGTGTGGAATGTGGTGTGTGGGATGTGGTGTGTGGAATGTGGTGTGTGGAATGTGGTGTGTGGAATGTGGTGTGTGTGGAATGTGGTGTGTGTGGAATGTGGTGTGTGGAATGTGTGTGGAATGTGGTGTGTGGAATGTGTGTGGAATGTGGTGTGTGGAATGTGGTGTGTGGAATGTGGTGTGTGTGTGTGGAATGTGGTGTGTGTGTGTGGAATGTGTGTGGAATGTGGAATGTGTGTGGAATGTGTGTGGAATGTGTGTGGAATGTGATGTGTGGAATGTGTGTGGAATGTGATGTGTGGAATGTGTGTGGAATGTGTGTGGAATGTGTGTGGAATGTGTGTGGAATGTGTGTGGAATGTGGTGTGTGGAATGTGGTGTGTGGAATGTGGTGTGTGGAATGTGGTGTGTGGAATGTGTGTTGAATGTGGTGTGTGGAATGTGGTGTGTGGAATGTGTGGAATGTGTGTGGAATGTGGTGTGTTGTGTGTGGAATGTGTGTGGAATGTAGTGTGTGTGGTGTGTTGTGTGTGGTGTGTGTGGAATGTGGTGTGTGGGATGTGTGTGGAATGTGGTGTGTGGAATGTGGAATGTGTGTGGAATGTTGTGTGTGGAATGTGGTGTGTGGAATGTGGTGTGGGGAATGTGGTGTGTGGAATGTGTGTGGAATGTGGTGTGTGGAATGTGTGGAATGTGTGTGGAATGTGGTGTGTGGAATGTGGTGTGTGGAATGTGGTGTGTGGAATGTAGTGTGTGTGGTGTGGTGTGTGTGGAATGTGGTGTGTGGAATGTGTGTGGAATTTGGTGTGTGGAATGTGGAATGTGTGTGGAACGTGGTGTGTGGAATGTGGTGTGTGGAATGTGGTGTGTGGAATGTATGTGGAATGTGATGTGTGGAATGTGTGTGGAATGTGTGTGGAATGTGTGTGGAATGTGTGTGGAATGTGTGTGGAATGTGGTGTGTGGAATGTGGTGTGTGGAATGTGGTGTGTGGAATGTGGTGTGTGGAATGTGTGTTGAATGTGGTGTGTGGAATGTGGTGTGTGGAATGTGTGGAATGTGTGTGGAATGTGGTGTGTTGTGTGTGGAATGTGTGTGGAATGTAGTGTGTGTGGTGTGTTGTGTGTGGTGTGTGTGGAATGTGGTGTGTGGGATGTGTGTGGAATGTGGTGTGTGGAATGTGGAATGTGTGTGGAATGTTGTGTGTGGAATGTGGTGTGGGGAATGTGGTGTGGGGAATGTGGTGTGTGGAATGTGTGTGGAATGTGGTGTGTGGAATGTGTGGAATGTGTGTGGAATGTGGTGTGTGGAATGTGGTGTGTGGAATGTGGTGTGTGGAATGTAGTGTGTGTGGTGTGGTGTGTGTGGAATGTGGTGTGTGGAATGTGTGTGGAATTTGGTGTGTGGAATGTGGAATGTGTGTGGAACGTGGTGTGTGGAATGTGGTGTGTGGAATGTGGTGTGTGGAATGTATGTGGAATGTGGTGTGGAATGTGTGTGGAATATGTGTGGAATGTGGTGTGTGCGGAATGTGTCTGGAATGTGGTGTGTGGAATGTGTGTAGGATGTGTGTGGAATGTGGTGTGTGTGGAATGTGGTGTGTGGAATGTGGTGTGTGGAATGTGTGTGGAATGTGGTGTGTGGAATGTGGTGTGTGGAATGTGGTGTGTGTGGAATGTGGTGTGTAGAATGTGGTGTGTGGAATGTGTGTGGAATGTGTGTGGAATGTGTGTGGAATGTGGTGTGTGGAATGTGGAATGTGTGTGGAATGTGTAATGTGTGTGGAATGTGTCTGGAATGTGGTGTGTGTGGAATGTGTGTAGGATGTGTGTGGAATGTGGTGTGTGTGGAATGTGGTGTGTGTGGAATGTGGTGTGTGGCATGTGTGTGGAATGTGTGTGGAATATGGTGTGTGGAATGTGTGTGGAATATGGTGTGTGGAATGTGTGTGGAATATGGTGTGTGGAATGTGTGTGGAATGTGGTGTGTGGAATGTAGTGTGTGTGGTGGGTTGGGTGTGGAATGTGTATGGTGTGTGGAATGTGGTGTGTGGAATGTGTGTGGAATTTGGTGTGTGGAATGTGGAATGTGTGTGGAATGTGTGTGGAATGTGGTGTGTGGAATGTGGTGTGTGGAATGTGGTGTGTGGAATGTATGTGGAATGTGGTGTGGAATGTGGTGTGGAATGTGTGTGGAATGTGGTGTGTGCGGAATGTGTCTGGAATGTGGTGTGTGTGGAATGTGTGTAGGATGTGTGTGGAATGTGGTGTGTGTGGAATGTGGTGTCTGGAATGTGTGTGGAATGTGGTGTGTGGAATGTGGTGTGTGGAATGTGGTGTGTGGAATGTGGTGTGTGGAATGTGGTGTGTGTGGAATGTGGAATGTGGTGTGTGTGGAATGTGTGTGGAATGTGTGTGGAATGTGGTGTGTGGAATGTGGAATGTTTGTGGAATGTGGTGTGTGGAATGTGGTGTGTGGAATGTGGTGTGTGGAATGTGGTGTGTGGAATGTGGTGTGTGGAATGTGGAATGTGGTGTGTGGAATGTATGTGGAATGTGGTGTGGAATGTGTGTGGAATTTGTGTGGAATGTGGTGTGTGTGGAATGTGTCTGGAATGTGGTGTGTGGCACGTGGTGTGTGGAACGTGGTGTGTGGAACGTGGTGTGTGAAATGTATGTGGAATGTGGTGTGGAATGTGTGTGGAATGTGGTGTGGAATATGTGTGGAATATGGTGTGCGGAATGTGTCTGGAATGTGGTGTGTGTGGAATGTGTGTAGGATGTGTGTGGAATGTGGTGTGTGTGGAATGTGGTGTGTGGAATGTGGTGTGTGGAATGTGGTGTGTGTGGAATGTGGTGTGTGTAGAATGTGTGTGGAATGGGTGTGGAATGTGTGTGGAATGTGGTGTGTGGAATGTGGAATGTGTGTGGAATGTGTGTGGAATGTGTGTAGAATGTGGAATGTTTGTGGAATGTGTGTGGAATGTGGTGTGTGTGGAATGTGTGTGGAATGTGTGTGGAATGTGTGTGGAATGTGTGTGGAGTATGGTGTGTGGAATGTGTGTGGAATGTGGTGTGTGGAATGTGTGTGGAATGTGGTGTGTGGAATGTGTGTGGAATGTGGTGTGTGGAATGTGGAATGTGTGTGGAACGTGGTGTGTGGAATGTGGTGTGTGGAATGTGGTGTGTGGAATGTGGTGTGTGGAATGTATGTGGAATGTGTGGAATGTGTGTGGAATATGTGTGGAATATGGTGTGTGCGGAATGTGTGTGGAATGTGTTGTGTGTGGAATGTGGTGTGTGGAATGTGTGTGGAATGTGGTGTGTGGAATGTGGTGTGTGGTGTGTGATGTGTGTGGAACATGGTGTGTGTGGAATGTGTGTGGAATGCGGTGTGTGGAATGTGTGTGGAATGTGGAATGTGTGTGGAATGTGGTGTGTGGAATGTGTGTGGAATGTGTGTGGAATGTGGTGTGTGGAATGTGTGTGGAATGTGGTGTGTGGAATGTGGTGTGTGGAATGTGGTGTGTGGAATGTGGTGTGTGGAATGTGTGTGTGGAATGTGTGTGTGGAATGTGTGTGGAATGTGGTGTGTGTGGAATGTGGTGTGTGGAATGTGTGTGGAATGTATGTGGAATGTGGTGTGTGGAATGTGGTGTGTGGAATGTGGTGTGTGTGTGAATGTGGAATGTGGTGTGTGTGGAATGTGTGTGGAATGTGGTGTGTGTGGAATGTGTGTGGAATGCAGTGTGTGGAATGTGGGTGGAATGCGGTGTGTGGAATGTGGGTGGAATGTGGTGTGTGGAATGTGGTGTGTGTGGTGTGTGTGTGTGTGTGTGGAATGTGGTGTGTGTGATGTGTGGTGTGTGGAATGTGTGAGGAATGTGGTGTGTGGAATGTGTGTGGAATGTGGTGTGTGGAATGTGGAATGTATGTGGTGTGTGGAATGTGTGTGAAATGTTTGTGGAATGTGGTGTTTGGAATGCGTGGTGTGTGGAATGTGTGGAATGTGGTGTGGAATGTGGTGTGGAATGTGGTGTGGAATGTGTGTGGAATGTGGTGTGGAATGTGGAGTGTGGAATGTGGAGTGTGGAATGTGGAGTGTGGAATGTGGAGTGTGGAATGTGGTGTGTGGTGTGTGGAATGTGTGTGGAGTGTGGTGTGTGGAATGTGGAATGTGTGTGGAATGTGGTGTGTGGAATGTGTGTGGAATGTGGTGTGTGGAATGTGGTGTGTGGAATGTGGTGTGTGGAATGTGGTGTGTGGAATGTGGTGTGTGGAATGTGGTGTGTGGAATGTGGTGTGTGGAATTTGTGTGGAATGTGGTGTGTGGAATGTGGTGTGTGGAATGTGTGTGGAACGTGGTGTGCGGAATGTGGTGTGTGGAATGTATGTGGAATGTGGTGTGGAATGTGTGTGGAATATGTGTGGAATGTGGTGTGTGTGGAATGTGTCTGGAATGTGGTGTGTGGCACGTGGTGTGTGGAACGTGGTGTGTGGAACGTGGTGTGTGGAACGTGGTGTGTGAAATGTATGTGGAATGTGGTGTGGAATGTGGTGTGGAATGTGTGTGGAATGTGGTGTGGAATGTTGTGTGGAATGTGTGTGGAATGTGTGTGGAATATGGTGTGTGGAATGTGTGTGGAATGTGGTGTGTGTGGAATGTGTGTGGGATGTGTGTGGAATGTGGTGTGTGTGGAATGTGGTGTGTGTGGAATGTGGTGTGTGTGGAATGTGTGTGGAATGTGTGCGGCATGTGTGTGGCATGTGGTGTGTGGAATGTGGTGTGTGGAATGTGGAATGTGGTGTGTGGAATGTGGTGTGTGGAATGTGGTGTGTGGAATGTGGTGTGTGGAATGTGGTGTGTGGAATGTGTGTGGAATGTGGTGTGTGGAATGTGGTGTGTGGAATGTGGTGTGTGTGGAATGTGGTGTGTGTGGAATGTGGTGTGTGGAATGTGGTGTGTGGAATGTGGTGTGTGGAATGTGGTGTGTGAAATGTGGTGTGTGAAATGTGGTGTGTGTGGAATGTGGTGTGTGGAATGTGGTGTGTGGAATGTGGTGTGTGGAATGTGGTGTGTGGAATGTGGTGTGTGTGTGTGTGGAATGTGTGTGGAATGTGGAATGTGTGTGGAATGTGTGTGGAATGTGTGTGGATCACAAAGGGAACAGGAGGAAACATGTGCGTGATGCCCTTCAAGAATCTATTTACAACAGGGGACTTGAAAAGAGAGGGCTGATCAGGAAGCCTCAAGAAGGCAGAAATGGCAGAGAGGTAGCCCTTAAGAGTGCCCAGAGCAGAGCCCAGCTGGGCAAGAGGAAGAAGGAAGAGGAGAACCTCTGAAAGGGGGGCAGAGAGAGGATCCACAGCCTTTGCTGTGCACCATGCCACAAATTTGTTCCACCTGCAGGCGTATACCAAATTTGTGGAGGGACGCCTGGCTGCCAGAATCACATCACAGACTTCAGGAGGCAAGTCAAATGGCCTCAACTGCCGCCGCTCAATCTCCACGCATGGAGGTGGAGGCTGGACAGGTTCGGGTGGAGGACCTTCCCCTGCTGCTGCGACAGAAGGTCCTCCTGAAGAGGCAGACGAATCGAGGGAATCGACTGACATGCTGAGTAGCTCGGGATACCAGTATTTTCTTGCCCAGTCCGGAGCCACAAGGATGACTTGGGCCCGGTCTCGCCTCATCTTCTTCAGCACTCTGGGCAGAAGTGGTATAGGCGGAAAGGCGTACAACAGACCGCAGCTCCACTCGCGATGAAAAACGTCACCGAGCGAGCGCAGCCTTGAAAATTCCAACGCGCAGAACTGATGACATTGCGCGTCGTTCTCTTCGGTGGCGAATAGATCTACCCAAGGTTCTCCCCACTGCTGAAAGAGACCTTGCGCCACGTCAAAGTTAAGATGCCATTCGTGATCCATCATGCACAGGCGGCTGAGTTAGTCTGCCCTGGCGTTCAGGGAACCTGCCAGGTGTTGAACCACCAGGGTGACGCCCTGGTGTTCCAGCCATATCCAGAGGCGCAGAGCCGCTTGACAAAGGGGCCACGACCCCACCCCGCCCTGTTTGTTGCAGTACCACATGGCGGTGGTGTTGTCCGTGAACACCTGCACTACACTTCCCCGGACAGAGGGAAGGAATGCTTTCAGTGCAAGTCGGATCGCCCGCAGCTCCAGAAGGTTGATGTGGAGCCGGGGCTCCGCCGGAGACCAGAGGCCTCTGATCTCCCTCTCTCCCATGTGGCCTCCCCATCCCAGGTGGGACGCATCCGTCACCACTACATGCTCCGGTTGGGGAAGGGAGAGAGATCTGCTGCAGACCGAATCGCGGTTCGTGAGTCACCACTGCAACTGTTTCGCAATGCCCTCTGAGATCCGGACGCAATCGGACAGGTTGCCCTGATGCTGTGCCCACTGAAACTTCAGGTCCCACTGCAGAGGCCACATCTGCCACCGAGCGTGATGCACCAGAAGGATGCAGGAGGCCATCAGTCCCAGGAGCCGCAGCGTCAACCTGACCGAGACTCGGGATAAAGGCTGAAAGACTGGAATCAGAGCCTGAATATCCCGAACCCGCTGTTCGGGGGGAAAAACCAGAAACTGCTCTGAGTCCAGAACCGCTCCGATGAAAAGGAGCCTCTGCGAGGGGCACAGGTGCGACTTCGCCACGTTGATGGTGAACCCCAGCAAGTGAAGGAGGTCGGCCGTAGTCTGGAGGTGGGAGATGACTGCTTGGGGCGGGCCCGCCTTCAACAACCAGTCGTCGAGATAGGGGAAGACGGAAACCCCTAATCTGCGCAGATGAGCTGCGACCACCGCCATCACGTTCGTGAACACCCGTGGAGCGCTAGTAAGGATGAAGGGGAGCACGGTAAACTGAAAGTGCTCGTGGCCTACCGTGAACCGCAGGTAACGCCGGTGGGCCTGCAGGACGGGGATGTGGAAATATGCGTCCTGCAAGTCCAACGCTACCATCCAGTTTTCTGGGTCGAGGGCAGCTAGGACCTGAGGCAAAGTCAGCATCTTGAACTTCTCCTTCTTTAGGAAGCCGTTGACGCTCCTCAGATCCAAGATAGGGCGTAGGCCCCCTTTGCCCTTCTTGGGAACCAGAAAGTAGTGGGAATAGCAACCACGTACTACTTCTGGCCCTGGAACATGCTCAACGGCCCCCTTGGCTATGAAGGCCGTAACTTCTTCCTGCAGAAGTTGCAAGTGATCCCCCGACATGCGGTGGAATGGCTGGAGGGGTCGCTTCGAAGGGGAGGGAGTAGCCCACCCACCTATCCGATGTGATGGAGAGCCAGTGGAGGAGGTGATGGCGAACCCTGCCCCCCACTGGCGTTGAATGGGCCTGAAAACTCAGACTAGGAGGATTTTGAGGCAGATGTTGCGGGGGCTGGGGTGTGGACTGGCCTTGCCTGTGTCCCCCGGCACCACACCGGTGGTTACCACGTCCGCGACCGCATTGAGGTGTGTTCTGCGGCCTGTGGCTAACTGGACGTGAGGGGGCGCCCCTTCCTTGGCCACGAAATGGACAAAAGGCGGAAGTCTGCTGGTATTGGCAGAGGCCCAAGGACTTGGCCGTAGCCCTGGAGTCCTTAAAACGTTCCAGCGCGCTGTCCGCCTTGTCACCAAAAAGGAGACGGCCATCAAATGGCATGTCCATAAGGGATGCCTGGACATCGCCCGAAAAGTTGGCGGACCTCAGCCAGGCGTGGCGGCGAACTGCCACCCTCGTTGCAATCGCCCTGCCTAGCGAGTCCGTGGTATCCAGCCCACACCGAATGGAATATTGTGCTGCGTCCCTTCCCTCCGCAAGGGCCTGGGTCAGCTTTGCCTGGACCTCCACCGGGCACTGCGGCAGCACTTCGACAACCGTATCCCTACAAGAGTGGGAGTAACGGCCCAAAAGGAAGGCGGTGTTGACAGACCGCAACCCCAAACTCAGTGAGAACAGCTTCTTACCAAACTGGTCGTACCTTTTGGATTCCCGATCCGGAGGGGCGGTCGGGAATGCGGTCTGGGAAGTTGATGCCTGGATCACCAGGCTCTCAGGGGTGAGGTGAACAGACAGGAAATTGGGGTCGCCCGGAGCCAGACGGTGGCGTCGGGCCACGTTCTATCCACAGGGAGGCCTGTGGAGGGCTTGGACCAGGTGCCCAACAGAACGTCAGTGAGGGCCTCGAACAGCAGGAGAGGCTCCGAGGAGCTTGCCTGAGGTTTGAGTCCTCACGGCCGCAACTGGGAGCTCAAGAGCCAAGGCCTTGGCTGCCCGAGTCAACACCACGCTGTATGCAGCCCCCTCCTCTGTAGCCACGGAAGGAGGAGAGACAAAACCAGTGTCGGGCGAGGTGTCCAGACCACTGGCCTCCCCAAGTTCGTCCGTCCAGTCCTGACTCAACTAGCACTGCAGTGCCAGAGGGTCCTCAGACCCCTCCCAATCCCCCTTGTCCTCCATCTCCTGAAAGTCAGGAAAAAATGATGGCGCCGGATCGTCGGTGAAGGGCTCACCTATCGGCGTCTAAGACGGCGCCGGTCCGATGCCGGATCCGGACCGGGGAATCTGGGACGACGATGCCAGAGGACGGCGCCGGGGGCAACACCCTTGGTGACGATGCCCGGTGAAGGGGTCGTAAGGTCGACTGGCGTCAACACGGATCCACCCGAGGGCGCCAAAGCCACCGGTCCACTTGGGCTCCCAGACGGGTCCGCGGGGCCCAAAGGCACCTCGACGGGACCAGACGGAGGGAAACGCTGATCTCCGGCGTTGTGTTCAGCCCAGGGACCGGCGGGTGTGGAGCTGGACGCGGCACTTGCGGCTCCGGCAGAGCCGCGTTGGCGCTCAAACCCCCAGGAAGCATCGCGCGAGCGTCGGGCGGAGTCAGAAGAGCGATGTTGCCTCTTCGACTTCTTGTGCCTCGACTTACCTGAGGACTTCGAACCCGACGAGTGGTGTCGACTCGCCGAGCTATGATGACAGTGGCCCAGCGACCGGTCCCTTGACCTCCTCCTGGACCGGGACATCGAGCGGCGCGGGGGCGACTACCGGATCTCAAGTCGCTTACGGGACCGCTCCCACCTAGCTTTCGACGTCAAGGCACGACTTGTCATCATGGTCGGCCCGGGGCAATAAAGGCACCGACTGTGGGGGTCGGTAACCGACATCAGTCGGTTACAGTCCTCACAGGGCTTGCACCCGGGCATCCCTACTGGCACCGGAGTCGATACCGACTCGAGAAGATCCAAAATAGATCGAAAAAAGTTAGTCAAAAAGTGACTAAGGAGTCCTGCTCTTCCTGGATCTGCGCTTGCTGGCGTGGAAAAAAGAAGAACTGACGTCAGCGTGTGAGGGCGGCGTCTAAGTACTCCGACGATGTCATCCCGGTGCAGACGACGGACACGGAACTGCAGACGACGCCTACCGATGCACAGGGGTACTGCTACGCAAAACTTTCCGGTTCCAGTCTCACGCCTGGGTGATATTCTAAGGTAAGGAATCTAACACTAACCTGTTTCTTTCAGATCTTTGTTTCATAGCTTTCTTCAGAATCAAGTCTTTGACAGAAACTCTTATGGCTTTAAAAAGTGACATTCAGCAGGCGGCTTTTCTTTCCTCTTGCACACTCTGTAAGGTCTTTCTTTTCAAGCTTCATTATAATGTATTCATTTTTATCCATAATTTATGGAGTTCAGTTTTGTTTCACTGCAGCAAAATTGCCATGAAGCATCACTTACTTTGTGTTCCAGATCCCCCAAAATTGAAAAAAATCTTTGCGAGGTGGAGAAATATTTATGGGATAAGTGAAGATGCTGAAGTCTCGGACAGCAATAGAAGAAAAAGTAAAAACATACACAAAGTTCAGCTTGAGGGAGGAGAAGCAGGATCTTCGCACCACGCACTAGAAATTATCAGCATAACCGAGTCGTTAATATGATGCTGTGTCCTAATGGAATCATTTACCGGCTATGTGTCCACTGTTGTTAAGGAGCTGGGAATGGGAAGCGATTTGTATACTGGTCATTATGATTTGTGACAAAAAACAAAAATGTCACTTAAAATATTTAAAACACATTCTCATCACATAAACGACACAAAGGGACATTATGCCTGATCAAAAGGCTCTAAATGTGCAAACGACTTCTGTTATATTTCCGATTCAGAGCAACCTGGGTCCTATGCTATTATATCACCTGAATCAATTACTTTTTTTAGATTTTACACATTGCCACTATAAGTTCTCTCGGCAATATGGTAGAGCAAGGTCGGCCTGATGTCTTTTACAATGCCATGGTAATATTTATTGGAGCTTTAATTGCCTTTATATAGCGCTTACTACCCCTGGTGAGGCATTGAAGCGCTGTGCGACGGGCAGCATGCTGCTCTGGAACCCAAAGCTAGTCCTGTATTATTGGTCATCATTACCTATTGGGATTAGTTTTATGTGCCCATGGAAACTATTCTTTCAGTTGGTTGGCGGGTTTAATAGATTAGCTCGAGGCGGTTAGGTATAGTTAGGTTGCAGTAGATTAGCTTGAGGCGGTTAGGTATAGTTAGGTTGCAGTAGTTTGATTTTCAGAGGAGGAGAGGTTGTGGGAGCTTGTAAATGACTTATGGGCAGGTTGCAGAAATACAATAATAGACATTAAGGTGAACATGCATGTGTGAGTAGGATGTGCTCAAGAAAAGGAGGCATGCAAAGGATGAAAGGGAAGGAAACGGTCATTTGAAAGAAAAAAGGAGCTGTAACAGTCAGACATTTAAAGGGAAGGTTAGTTTTTATGCCATATTTTAGTAATTCAGAGGATAATTTTGAAGAAAGTTTCCAATTAAGGGATGCAAGACTGTAGAAAGAAACATTATATGTCTGGGAATAAAGTGCTATATTAGATATTTGGACAGACACTAGAATCAGGCAGTCTGCCCACTGCGAGGCAACTTCTAGACCACCACTACAGCAGGGGGGTAACACGGGCCCCCGCGGTGCGGTGGAGCTGCCGGGGCCCCCCCTCTGCACAGTACTGAGGTCTGAGAGCTCCGGATTAAATCCGGAGTGGGGCCCTCCATATACATTGTAGGGGGGGGCCTCAACTTTCGTTACGCCACTGCACTACAGTCAGGGGAGCTGATGAGCTCAAGGGCTGGAAGCGAAAAGTAATGGACGTACGTATAGGTAGGGAAATATTGAGAGAACTAGGATGCATTCAAAGAAAGCCGTGTAAGAATCTAGAAATCATAACATTGTAGGTAAATATGTTAGTGACAAATGCAAACATTGAAAATTCAGGAGAGGATGTCTGGTGATTTTCATCCTCAAGTTTGGCTTAAAGAATTAGTTGTAAAAGCAAAGTGGGATCCATTTGGACGTGGTTGGCTTGGTACAAGTACAAGATGGTTGGTGAATGACAGTTTCCTCAGATAGTTGAAGTGTACTGCCTGCTCTTTTGTGGGTGGAGATCGAAACACTGAGGCATGGTGGATGATGACTGGGCTTGCTTTAGAAATTCAGTGTAGGATTTGTTAGCTAATTAGACTTCTTGAAGCACTGCCCTTCAGTAGATAGTCGGGTAAGGGATGGAAATGCAGATTATGATGTGGACATTAGTTGAGGCCAAGCCTTTTGTCTTCCTTGCTCACACTTTCAGTTGGGATGATGCAAAAACATCATACCTCTATGTGCCTCTAGTGTGGGTGTACCAGGCTAGAGACTACCCTGCTGTGAGGGGCATCACTACGCAAAGGCTGTATCTCACAATAGCCAGAAAAGGGCATTTTGAAAGAAGGACAACACTAAACCAGTTCTGATGCATGAGCCAGTGGGTGCAACTGTAGCAATGGTAAAAACACCCACGTTCAGCTGGTAAACTAATGAGCGGAGGCAAATGTTATGACTTTTTGGGTCTCGCATACGCTGATAGGAGGGCCTTTAGCCGTCGCTCAGCTCATTTTCAAGCACACACTCATGCTTGTGGCGGCATCCACCTTGGGGGAGTGAGCAGGGGCGCGCCACAAGCACGAGTACAGTGCTTGAAAATGAGCAGACTGCTCTCCCCAGCACGTGCGCACACACCACTCGCGGGCTCACCTCCTGCTCCCCCTCTTTCTCACAATGAACGTTCGCGGCCGCGAACTTGTGTTTCAGTGCTTGTTGGAAGCTTGTTGTAGAATGAACGTTACAACACATTTTACTTATAGCCAGTGCCCCATACTACTTCTCTCCCTATTGCCACTTCCTAGCACTAAAGCTTTTGCACACGATTGTTTCAAAACAGTACATAACTCACAGCACCATCTGAGAACTCTCAAATCTTGCGCACATTCTCTCCCCTTATATCTAAAGTATTGTAGGTGTCAGCTACTCTCCTCGCATTCACTTCATACCTCAACGATCGCTCTTTCTGTCGAATAAAGCATTTTTTGTGGATAAAACTAATAATCAAGCGGCGATTGTTTTGCTCTATTTCTAGTTCACGGATCACAGGCAGAACAGTGCAACAACATCCCTCGCCCACTACTGCCAACTAGGCGTGCCAACACCGAACAAGGGAAGAAGCGATATCAGATGAGACACTACCTCAGCAAACATACTTTAGTGTAATAAGTTTCTGTCCGATTGCCAAACAAAGCTAATATATTCCAGTGGGCGTAAATGCAGCAATTATTTAACATAATAATGTGGATTCCTCTGGCCTGCAGATCACATAAAGATGTTCCAGAACATTCTCTCGCCCGACCGAGATTGATGGCGCCATTCATAACTTCATTGTGTGAGCACATCCATAAATACAGAAAGGTTACAGAAAAGTTTTGCAGCCGCCAACAGAGAAGAATGTTGAACAGTGTAATTAAAATGTCACAGTGTGAATTAAAACATTATCTGTAAGAGATGCTTATATTTTAAGAGAAGCCCCTGAGGTAAAATGCTCCAAGCTCGAGCTTCATGTATGACTGACAGCACCGGAGTGAACATATGTCAACTGTGCATAGAGCTTTAGTATGGCGACTAAGGCACCGGTGGAATCCAAAAGAGGTTTGTTAAAGAATGGAGCTACATACGGATTCCTTAGCTTCATGACATACTGTCAAAGTCGTTTTATCATTTTGAAAAACACGGTGTCTTGTCTTGGGAACTGAAATACATGGAGAGGTCGGCTACTAGCCATTTGTGGTGTCTTGTGGGTATCTTGCACATATTTGACCAGAGTTTTAATTAAGTTACAACTGTCACAGTTTCCGATTCTTTTTTTAGAGCTGCACATCTTTATCCTCATATAGCAACTAAGTTAGAATGCTCTTGAGATAAGGCACATGGCCAGGTTGGAAATAATTTGGTAGTGTGATAAATTGATAAAGATAATTTGACTTTAAAGATGGACGAGGGATAATAAAATAACTAAATTAAAAAATAAAATTAATAAAGTGCACATTTTGGGCTCTCCAGAGTTACCAAACAGGAGAAATAGTTTGTTAGCTGGTGCCACAGTACATTACCAGATTTCTTTGCAGTTTTCTTAAGTCTTAAATCTCAGTAGGAGCAGACGTTTGTCAATATGGAAAAAGTTTTCCACAAAGAGAAGAAAAACAATAATAATCAAAGATGCCCTAACATATCAAATTATAACAAGCATTGGCATAGCCAATAGGTCTAGCTTTTTTGTCCTTATAAGTATTTAGTTATGCAGCACAATATCATTGGTGCAACAAGATCAACTGTTGCATGGCTAAACACTTATAAAGGTCCCAAAGGCGACACCTATTGGCTATGCCAATGCTTGTTCTAGTAAGAGTTGATCAGGGTGAGCTAGCAAAAAAGCATTTTGTGCTGAAATCTGTGTGGCAAATGTAATAACGCCATAGTTATCCAGCAAACGCCATAGAGTTGCAAAAGTCCAGTGGTCTGGTTTACAGTTTAGTTTCCTTATAGTATTGGTACTCCTATCATTATGCAGTAGTCGGGGACAATATTGACTGATCAATCCAATTTAAGCTAATCCATTCTATGGATTCTGTTGAAGTAATGAGTTTCTGTTAAATACCAGGAAAACGTAGCCTTTCTGTGAGCTGTTTAGGCTATTCAACAGCAGCAGTTGGCGTTCAGATTTACACGTTCCTTATCCACTAAATTGTAAAGGGACTAGTTTATCCATACATATCGGGTATTCAAACCAGGAGGACCTTTCTATACCAGTTTTGGTCGTAGTTTTTGCCACCACCCACCTTCAGCCCATATGTCAATGGGCACAGATGCCCGAGGAAGCCCTTGCACCTAGCAGAGTCATCCATACTTTAGTGTGAATGAGGGTTAAACTTCATAATCTGAACCAACCTTGATTTGCATAGGTTAGCATTTCTCTCTATTAAACTAATATACTGATTGGCATCCCATCTAGTTACTCTACTCTGTTACTATGCCAGGTTTTATTTGCTTCTTGCTTGACAGAGATTGGAGTAATTACTCCGTTTCCTCCACAGACTTAGCCTGTGCATTCTGTTTTTGTACTTAAACACCAGTTGTGTGGAAACTTCACATCAGCAGTTGCACCAATTTATACAAGATATCTTTTGACCCAGAGCCCATTGCTTTTCTTCTAAAACATTAGAAATAGTGGACTGAACAGTGAAAACGCAGCCAGGTTTAGAGATTGCCTTCGCTTTAAATGTAGCACTCACGATGTTCTCTCCAGTGACAAATGATGTAAAAATGTACTAGTATCTTTTGACTTTTTTTAAAGTGAGATTTGGATTTAAAAAAATGTTTCTGAGAGCCCTCTGAATCTACTTATAGAACAAGGCCGATAAACGTTCATCAACTCTTTCATAAAGTGTTCTGAGATTAATTTAATTATCAATAGTTTCATATCTCCTTCTGCCCCAGTCCTTTCAGGTATATTTATAACTCAGGTGTTATTTAATTGGTCCCGGTTGCCTAAGTTTAAAAAACGTATTTCAAACGGAATTAAATGATTTATTTTCTTTTTGTGTTAACCCATGCTTAGAATGAGTGCCCTTGCCAGTTCATTAGTTGTAATTAATAAGTCTTGTGGTCTCTGATTTAAGCTGATGCAGGACATATGAGCTTGCTCTGCATGTCTGCTTAAGTTTCAGATTTGCTCAATAAGATTTTAGACCCTCTGAAACCTCCATGTTACCCTAATCACAGGGATTTTTTAGAGGATTTGCTTGTTCTCTCTTCTTCACTTTATTGCAGTTGCAGTATGCGGAGTGTGAATGCAGTTTCAATATTCATGCAATAATGATATCGTTCAGCCTTTCAATAGATCTGAATCTGCAATACAGTTCAATGCTGCAAACATATTTGGGTAGGCCGGTCTAGAGGTTCCCCATTTGATTTAAAATGTGCAACGAGGCTATACCTCCAATGGACCATTTGTACGACCCTTAGCCTCCTTTCTCTATCCATTGCCCACTTGGTTCATTCCCTAGAGTTTGAGTTTCTTTCTGGGACGACCAGTTTCCACCACTGTGGCAACACTTTACTTCCGTGAAACTAAATGCCCAAGAGTGTATCTACAATGCTATGAGGCAATTACTGAAGAGCCGGAAAGTTCCTGAGATCAACCAATAATTTAGCCACCTCTGTTGTGCACAGGATACTTATATTTATAGTTTCAACTACCCCACGGATCCCATTGCACCAGTCACTCTTTAATGTTGGGTTTCAAAAAGAGAACCAGAGAAAGTGGATTTATTGGGTCCTCTGGACAGATTGTGGGGCCAGACTTATTTTGTACCAGCATATATCCATTTCAGTCACCACTGCTAAATATCTACCAAAATGTGAGTTAAGGATTATGTTACTTACCCTGTAAGCATCTGTTCTTGGCATATAGAGCTGTAGATTCACATGCTTTGCATACACCTGCCATCTAGAGTTGGGTCCGGGAGTTTGAAAGTGGTTTTTCTCTAAGAAGTCTTTTCCAATCATGAGGCAAGGTGACTCCTCCTCTTGGTGACCGTGCGCATGGGTATCAACTCCACTGTTAGATTGTTTTCCTGCAAGAGGGAGAGAGTGGATAAGTAAGTGCAGTACAGAGATGTCCATGCGTGTAGAATGTGAATAAATGCAATGACTATAGGTGTACAGGGAGGAGGGAGGACTCATGCAAATCTACAGCTCTACATGCCATGAACAGATACTTACAGGGTAAGTAACATGATCCGTTCGAGGCATATGTGCTGTTGATACACATGATTTGCACAGACTGTATAGCAGTACTCTCCCAAAGCGGTGGCTAACCGGTGGGTGTTGGAGTGGTCTGAAAAAGTATTTTTAGGACTGCCTGTCCTGTAGTACCTAGTTGACGTGCGAATACATCCACACAATAGTGTTTGGTAAATGTATGTGGTGTAGACCATGTAGCTGCTTTGCAAATTTCAGCTATGGGACTGTTACCTAAAAAGGCCATAGATGCTCCTATTTTAGGAGTAGAACGTGCTCTAGGAGGTATAGACAAAGTTCGTTTGGCTTCAATATAGCTTGTTTGGATACATTTAACAATCCATCTAGAAATACCAAATTTAGAAATAGGCTTCCCTTTATGAGGAGAAGCAAAGGCAACAAAAAGTTGTTTTGCGAAAATCTTTAGTTCTATCAGTATAATACAACAATGCTCTTTTGACATCTGTGGTATGTAGAGCTCTTTCTGCAACAGAATTGAGTTGAGGGAAGAAAACAGGTAACTTAACTGATAGGTTAATATGAAAATCCGAGACTACTTTTGGGAGGAACTTTCGGTTGGCGCACAGATTCACCCTGTTTTTATGGAGTTGGAAGAATGGTTCTTCCAAGGCTAGTGCCTGAAGCTCACTAACAAATCTTAGTGAAGTGATACCAATCAAGAAAGCAATCTTCCAAGAAAGGAATTGTAGTTGGCAATTGTGCAATGGTTCAAAAGGTAGATCCATAAGTCTTGTTCGTACAATATTGAGGTTCTATGCAGGTGCAGGTGAAATGTTTGGTGGTATCACTCTTTCACGGCCTTCCATAAAGGTTTTAATTACTGGTACTCCGAATAGGGATAAGTGTTGTCTGTTTTGAAGATATGCAGCCACCGCTGCAAGGTGTAGACGTATGGATGTGTAGGGAAGACCTGCATTTTATAGATGCAATAGGTAACAAATGATTTGGTGTATTGGAGCATCTAATGGGTCAATTGTCTGTTCATTACAATATATAACAAACCATTTGACCTGTGCTGAATAGCATGCTCTAGTGCTAGGTTTCCTTGTTTCTTTACTAATTGTCATGCAATCTGGTGGTAGGTTTCGGTATCCTAACTAGGACTTCAGGAGCCAAATCGCTAGACTGAGCTCCTTGGGGTTTGGATGTCAGATTTCTGTTGGTTCTGGGTAAGAAGGTTTGAGCTGATGTTAAGCCCATGTGGGAGCCACTAGAATAAGGGTAAGGGATGTTTGCCTGAGCTTCTGAACCAGAAATGGAAGAAGAGGGAGAGGCAGAAAAGCATAAGCAAATATCCCTGACCAATTAATCCATATGGCATTGCCTTTGGATAGAGGGTGTGGAAACCTGGTGGCGAAGTTTGGCCATTTTGAGTTTTTCGCTGTTTTCAAAGAGATCTATCTGTGGAAAGCCCCATTTGTGGAAGAATAGGAGGACTTGGGGATGGAGTTACCACTTGTTGGCGCATCCTGCTGAGGAAGTCGGCAAATTAGTCATCTGTCCCTGGAAGGTGTTCTGTTAGCAATTGGATTTTGCGATGTATTGTCGAATGCCAAATGGTCAGAGAGAAATGTGGTAACTGTAGAGAGCGATCCCCCCACCCCGTTTTTGTACATAGCACATAGCTGTCAAATTGCTAGGTGAACAGCTAGAATCTCTAGGTAGTTTGTGTGGGGATTTTGTCCCAGAGACCCTGAACTATTAGATTTTGTAGGAAGGCACCCAACCCTGTGAGGGATGCACTTGCTGAGAGCATGATCTGTGGAACAGAGTCGATAAAGGGCTACCCTTTTGATAGGTTGTGTGTTCAACCACTGCAGAGAGCGATGGGTGTAGTGGTCTACCAACACTAGGTCTTTTAGCTGACCCTTGATTGATTCCATAGATGTGCTAAGCACTCCTGTAGAGGACGCATGTTTAATCTTGCATTAGGCACTATGGCAATGCATGATGCAATGATCCCTAGGAGTTGCATGAAAGTTCTGACTGTTAGATACTGGTTGCTCTAGAATTGTAGTAGTAGTGTTTAAAAAGTGTGAATCCTGGCTGCATTGGGACAGGCTAAACCTGTGAGTTTATAGCATAGCTCCTAGATAGGGATGCAGTTGTGAGGGTTGAAGATGGGATTTTTGTGCATTTATTGACTGAATCACAAATGATGACAGAAGATTTATGGTATCTGAAGTGTGTTGCAAACATTTGTGGTGTCCGTTGGCTTTGATGAGTCAATCGTCTAGATATGGGAAGACATGAACTATTTGTTTTTTTAGATGAGCTGCTGCTACTACTTTTAGACATTTGGTAAATATTCGGGGAGCAGTAATGACTCCGAATGGTAGTACTATGAATTAATAGTGTTTTCCTGCTATCATAAGTCTGAGTTGTTTGGGATGCGCTGGGTGAATAGGAATGTGAAAGTATGCGTCCTTTAAGTCTAGTGTGGTATAAAGTAGCCTTGCTGCAAGAGCGAAAGCACCTGTGGAAGTGTGACCATATGGAACTGTTTAGATAGTATGTATAGGTTTAAAGGGCTGTGATCTAAGATTGGCTGTTGTAATGACCTGATAATTCTGGGTGAGGAGTCATGTTTTACTTCTCACTTGTTTTTCGCACTTCGTATGCCGGTAGAAACCGATTCCTATATGGAGGAATTCTGCCAATCACCAGGGCATACTGACCCTAACCCCTCTTGGGACCAAAAAGGATACAACACTTCACAATACGTACCCAAGAAAGGAATAATACTAATGATTACCTAGAATATATGGCTATTGCCGAGGTGCTCGCAAACAACAATAACAACGCAAACAACAATACCAGTGGCGACAACAACGCAAACAACCCGGGAAAACAACGCAAACAAGGGGCCACACGGTAAACAACGCAACAAAGCCCACCCAGGTAGGACTGTATAAACAACGCATACCCCTCCTAACAATGCCTCGGGGTGGATTACTTGTTACTTTGGCTTTCCCTGGATGAGAGCGGGGACATCCCTCTCTCAACAACTACCTGCAGGAAGGGAAACTTACCATCCTTCTGATGCTACAGCATTGGGTCAGAAGGGCCCGGACCTCCCATCCCAAGAACACAGACAAATAATGATATACTCTGGGGTTTCTTTATTACACAATGATAGAAGGACAAAAGAAAGAAATTACTACTATGTCATGATAGGCCTTCTTCACATCAATCCCTACGCAATTGCTAAAATGCAATCAGTATATACAGAGCTTATATGCAAGTAAATGCATAGAACCTGAAAATAAGAGACGATAGTCAGATAAGAACAGTTAGAATGTAAGAGTTAGTGGAACCCCTCACCAAGTTTCTACACATACCACTTCCACTTCGCCAGAGGGGAGTCCGTTTCTCCAGCCGAATCAGAATTCTCTGCTCCACCATCACAGCTACACGTCTGTACTGTGATGAACTACCCGTGGTCGAGACCCGAACACCCCCTTTAGTACAAGTGGAAACTTTGGTTGAAGCTTCTAGCAAGCTCGCCCCCTATTCCCATCAGATTCAGTACCGCTCCACGCCAAGGTCACAGCATCAGCTAGCTAGGCATCTGTTATGACTCAGAGGTAGAGCGAGCACATTCCTCCATATAGGAATCGGTTTCTACCGGCATACGAAGTGCGAAAAACAAGTGAGAAGTAAAACATGACTCCTCACCCAGAAAAGCTTAGAAGATGGCGACAGCTTAGAAAATGGAGTCGCTTAAGCATAGGCTACTATTCCCGTAAAGAGCCCGAATTAGTATGCAAGATGGCATTAGAGTATGCCAAAGCCAATAGGTAAGCCCTGCCTTTGAGCAAGATACAGTCAGACACAGAAAGAACATTATCGAGTCTTACTTTACAGCTAGTTCATATTATGCAGGCCTACACAGCACTAGATTAGAGCAAAATATACAGAGATGGTAGTGGGCAATGGTCATAATCGAGCCAATTATCCATGAAAATGGCTCAATCACTACAGGCGTAGAGAACTTTCCTTTATTAGGGATTCGGAAGTAAAGTGAGTAAACCCCCGACCCTGGGTGTTGTATTGGAACTGGATCTATATCTCCTTTTGTTAGAAGAGCTTGTACTTCTTGCTTGAGCAGTTGTTGGTGCTCTAGAGAGTTTGAGAGACCTCGGACCTCCTGGTCAGGGACTCCGCTCTCAGACCCAGCAGCTCCTCTGTGTGCCACTGCCCCCTACACCTCTCGGAGAAGGTAGGTGTTTGAGGCCCTCCTCCACCCGCAGGCTCCTGCTTGTGCCTCATCCCTGGTGGTCCAGTGGGAGATCCTTGCCCTTCTGCTGGTCCGCTGTGGTCGGTCTTTGTGTTTGTGCCCGTTTTCTGACTTTCGCCTTTTTGTTACTGTGCCTTTATAATTGTTATTTTCAGTCTCTGTTTTATTTGCCTTTTTTCATTTGTTCGTTGCTGGCCCCGCGGTCCCTCCCCCTGCTGATTCCCGCTCCCGCCTCCCAGCTGCGCTCCTCTCCCCCTTCCCTATTTAAAGGCGGACTCTGTTCGGCCGTGCCGCTAGCACACCCAAGGCAAGCCAGTCTATACCATCTGCGACCCGCGCCAGGGATCCTGGTCCTTCGACGACCCACCGCTATGATTCAGCTGCCCTCCACACGCAACCCCAGAGGAACAAAAACTGCCAGCTGTCCACACCGAACACCACCCACAGCCAATTCTCCCGCAGACACTGCCGACAAACTTTACCCAAACTGCCACTGTCCTCCCGCCGGACGCCAGCACACACTAAGACCTCAGCTGCCTCCCACTCAACGAGCACTCCCTGCACAGACACCCAGTAGAAATCTGGGACCTCCTGGACACCCTCTCACGAGAAGATGCCTTCTTCACGGAAACCTGGACCAACCCCACCTCCATTCCAGACATTGAGACCGCCATCCCTGACGGATACAAGATCCAGAGGAAGGACCGGCCCAATCACCCAGGAGGAGGACTCGCCATCGCACACAAGAACTCCTTCCAACTCGCCATCTCCAGCACGAACGACTCCTCGTCCCCCACGGAACACCTCCATTTCCAGATCCAGACCTCAAACCGAGATAACCACTACTATCACTGACCTCATCGCCCCCACGCCATTGCCTCCATTGACTACATACTGCTCGGAGACCTCAACTTCCACCTCGACAACCTACTTTCCCAGACGACTGGAAATGCGCAGAAGTCAAGCCCCTCTTCAAGAAGCCCTCTGCAGACCCGATGGACCTCAAAAACTACTGACCCATCTCTCTCCTCTCCTTCGCGACAAAAGTCACCGAGATAGTCAACATCCAGCTAACAAACTTCATCGAAGAACACTCCATCCACGACCCTTCTCAATCTGGATTCCGCAGCAACCACAGCACCGATGCAGCCCTCCTCGCCATCACTGACGTCATCCACATTCTCCTTGACCAAGGCCACACCGCGGCCATCATCCTATTATACCTCTCTGCAGCCTTCAACACAGTCTCCTACCGCACTCTCACTGCCAGACTCCATGACGCCGGCATACAGGGAACCGCCCTAGACTGGCTCCGCTCCCTAATCACCAGCAGAACCCAAAGAATCAGACTTCCACCATCCCTCTCCGAACCCACAGAGATCAACTGCGGAGTACCCCATGGATAATCGCTCAGCCCCACGCCCTTCAACATCTACATGACCCCCCCTTGCCGTCATCGTCAGACAGCATGGACTCAGCATTGTATCCTACAATGACGACACCTAGCTCATTCTCTCCCTCACAATGGATACCCACACTACCAGACTCGGTTTCCAGGAAGGAATGAAAGACGACGCATCCTGGATGAGCAGCAGCTGCCTGAAGCTCAACTCGGAGAAGACAGAAGTCCTCGTCCTCTGACCCACCCCCTCAAGATGGGACATCACCTGTGGCCCACCGCTCTCAGAAACACCCCCACTCCCACGGACCATGCCCGAAACCTCAGCATCATACCCTACTCCTCCCTTACCATGACCTGATAGATCAACACCATCACCTCCACCTGCTTCAACACCCTACGCATCCTTCGCAAGACCTTCAAATGGATTCCCACCGAATCCAAAGACTGTCACCTATGCACTGGACTACTGGAACTCTCTCTACATCTGAATCAACAAACCCCAGCTCCGCAAACTCCAGACCACACAGAACATTGCAGTCAGACTCGTCTTCGGCATCCCAGGACATGAAAACATCACCCAACACCTCCGAGACCTCCACTGGCTCCCCATCCAGAAGAGAGTAACCTTCAAGTTACTCACCCACCTCCACATCACCAGCCCCCAATACCTCAACGAAAGAGTCTCCTTCCATGTACTCAAGAGAAACCTCTGCTCCGCCAACCTCGCACATCTGCAAAGCCAAAGCTGGCGGAAGAGCCTTCGCCTACACTGCGGCAAAGACCTCGAACAAGCTCCTGATCAACATCAGACGCTCCCCCCACTCTGCACACCTTCAGGAAGAGCCTGAAGACCTGGCTCTTCGGCTGACCGGGAGCTGCAACCCCCAGCCCCAGTGCCTTGAGGGCGGGCGAGTAGCGCGCTTCACAATTCCCCGATTGATAGTGAATGCGAGATGGAATATTCCTGGTGAGCTCCAGGCAACAAACCTGTTGGAGAATACCAAACACTCATTTGACTTGTGTTATTGATTGCCAATGGGAAGAAATGGGTGCAGTCTTCTCCCGACAAGTGCATGATGGTCAAGGGGAATTGTTATTGTCACTTCTTGGTGGGAGACGGAGAGGTACGTGTTGGTGTACTGCTACCTCTTCCTTTAACATGGTTTCCTCTGAACCCCCTTGTAGAATCCTTGAGAGGGGGAGGACTGAGTTTGAGTCTTTAGTAGGATGTGTTGGCCTCTGTGGAGGTAGTTGTTGAGCCTCCCGATATAAAATGAACGACAAAAGGAGCCTCTGTTAGAGGGTGACTTAAGTGTTCCCATGGATTTTGCTACTTCGGTGTCTTTTTTTCCAAGTGTTTTATCAACTTGTGGGCCAAAAAGATGTTCCTTGTCAATGTGAGTATTACGTATTGTCTTTTTTACCTCTGTTACAACCCCGAGATTCGCAGCTATGTGTGTCTTCTGAGGAGAATACTAGTGTTAACTCCTCTGGATGCAGTATCATCAGTGTCTAGCGCACACTGGATGGAGGAGTTGGAAATTAGTCCCCTTGTGTATTGGCTATTCGCCAACGATTGGCTGATTGTGCCGTCACGCTTTTGCCTGAGGCATTTATTAATTTAGGGCCTTATGCATGAACACATTTTCCCATAGACACAGAATGGCCAAAACACTTTGATGCATCTGGGCGCAAGACTCTTAGTCTGGAGGTGGTGCATCACCTGAGGTTTGGGAATTTGCTCCTTTACGAGCATTTTTTTTTAAATTCACCCCTGGTGTTATAATACGTGCACGTACAGGGTCTTTAAAAATGTCTTCAATCAAACAATCAATCAATCAATCATAACACTTGTATAGCGCGCTACTCACCCGGGAGGGTCTCAAGGCGCTTGGGGGAGGGGGTCCGCTACTGCTCGAACAGCCAGGTCTTGAGTTGTCTCCTGAAGGCGAGATGGTCCTGGGTCATTCGAAGGTGGATGGGGAGGGAGTTCCATGTCTTGGCCGCCAGGTAGGAGAAGGATCTGCCTCCGGCGGTGGCTCTTCGGATGCGTGGTACGGCGGCGAGGGCGAGGCTAGTAGATCGTAGCTGGCGGGTGGGCGTGTAGATGGTCAGGTGGTCGTTGAGGTACTTGGGCCCAGGTCGTGGAGAGACTTGTGTGCGTGGGTGAGGAGCCTGAACGTGATCCTCTTGTTGACGGGGAGCCAGTGCAGGTCCCTCAGGTGGCCGGAGATGTGGCTGCGTCGGGGGATGTCCTGGATGAGTCGGGCGGAGGCGTTCTGGATGCGTTGGAGTCTCCTCTGTAGCTTGGCTGTGGTTCCGGCGTAGAGGGTGTTTCCGTAGTCCAGTCGGCTGGTGACGAGTGCCTGGGTGACCGTCTTCCTGGTTTCGGTCGGGATCCATCGGAAGATCTTGCGGAGCATGCGTAGGGTGTTGAAGCACGATGAGGAGATGGCGTTGACTTGTCTGGTCATCGAGAGGGAAGAGTCCAGGATGAAGCCCAGGTTGCGCGCGTGGTCTGTTGGTTTGGGAGCGGTGCCCAGGGCGGGAGGCCACCAGGAGTCGTCCCAGGCGGAGGCGATGGTCCCAGGATGAGGACTTCCGTCTTGTCTGAGTTCAGTTTCAGGCGGCTGTTCTTCATCCACTCGGCAAAGTCTTTCATCCCTTCGTGTAGGCTGGTTCTGGCGGTGTCGGGGTCCCTGGTGAGGGAGAGTATCAGCTGGGTGTCGTCGGCGTAGGAGATGATGTTGAGGTTGTGTTGGCGTGCGATGGCTGCAAGAGGTCTCATGTAGACGTTGAAGAGGGTGGAGCTGAGTGATGATCCTTGTGGTACGCTGCAGATGACTTCGGTGGCCTCGGATCGAAACGGGGGGAGGCGAACTCTCTGTGTTCTTCCGGCGAGGAACGAGATGATCCACTCCAGTGCCTTCTCTTGGATGCCGATGTTGCTGAGGCGTTGAACTAGGGTGCGGTGGCAGACAGTGTCGAACGCTGCGGAGAGGTCCAGGAGGATGAATGCCGCTGTTTCCCCGTTGTCGAGCAGGGCTCGGATGTCGTCGGTGGCTGCGATCAGGGCGGTCTCGGTGCTGTGGTTGGCTCTGAAACCGGACTGCGAGGGGTCGAGGGATCCGTTCGTCTCGAGGAAGGCGGCCAGCTGTCTGTTGACGATCTTCTCGATGACTTTCGCAGGAAAAGGGAGGAGCGAGATGGGGCGGAAGTTCTTGAGGTCGGTGGGGTCCGCTGTTGGTTTCTTCAGTAGGGCGCTGAGCTCGGCATGCTTCCAGCTCTTCGGGAAGGTGGCGGTGTTGAAGGAGGTGTTGATGATGTTCCGGAGTTGGGGTGCGATGGTGGAGTCGGCCTTGTTGAAGACGTGGTGGGGGCAGGGGTCGGTCGGAGATCCGGAGTGGATGGTGTTCATCGTGCGGGCTGTGTCTTCGGTGGTCACCGTGGTCCAGGTGCGGTGGGGGGCGTTGGTTCGACGGTTGGGTGCGTGGATGGTGCGCCGAAACTAATGTGGATGTCGTCGATCTTGCGGTGGAAGAACGAGGCGAGAGAGTCGCAGAGATCTTGAGAAGGAGTGATGTCGTTGTTGCCGGTGCTGGGGTTGGAGAACTCCTTGACGATGCTGAAGAGTTCCTTGCTGTCGTGGGCGTTGTTGTCCAGTCGTTCCTTCAGTGATTTCTTCTTGGTGGTGCGGATAAGCTGGTGGTGCTTGCGGGTGGCTTGTTTGAGGGCGTTCATGTTGTCTGTGGTCTGGTCGCGGAGCCAGACTTTCTCGAGGGTGCGGCAGTTCTTCTTGGAGTCCTTGAGTTCGCTGGTGAACCAGGAGGCCTTCTTGCTTCTGGGTCTGCTGGGAGGGTTCTTCAGTGGTGCGAGGTCGTCGGCGCAGGCGGTCAGCCACTGTGTGAAGTTGCGGGCTGCTTCGTTGGGGTCTGTTGTGCTGGCGGGTGGGCTCTGGCTGAAGGAGGTGGTGAGCTGGTCGGCGGTGATCTTGCTCCAGCTCCTGTGAGGAACCTGTTGCGGGTGGTGGTGGGTCGTGGTTCTTCTGAAGCTGAAGTGGACGCAGCTGTGGTCGGTCCAGTGGAGTCTGGTGGCGTGGCTGAAGGTGATGTGCTTGCTGGAAGAGAAGACGGGATCAAGTGTGTGGCCGGCGTAGTGGGTGGGGGTGTTGACCAGTTGCTTGAGTCCGAGGTTGGCGAGGTTTTCCAGCAGGGCGGCGGTGTTGCGGTCCTTGTTGTTCTCCAGGTGGAAGTTGAGGTCCCCTAGGAGGATGTAGTCGGCGGAGGGGAGGGCGTGCGGGCTGATGAAGTTCGTGATGTCTTCGCTGAATTGTGTGCGTGGTCCCGGGGGTCTGTAGACGAGGGTGCCTCTGAGGGTCGTCTTTGGGTCGGTGTGTATCTGGAAGGGGAGGTGCTCCGCGGTGGCGAAGGTGTCGTTGGAATCGGTCGTGATGCGGATGGTGTTCTTGTGGACGATGGCGATGCCTCCTCCGGTCTGGTTGATGCGGTCCCTCCTGATGATCTTGTACCCGTCCGGGATGGCGATGTCGGGGGCTGAGGAGACGTTCATCCAGGTTTCCGTGAGGAAGGCGATGTCTGGTGATGTTGTGTCGAGGAGGTTCCAGAGTTCCACGGCGTGTCTGTGGACGGAGCGGGTGTTGAGCAGGATGCACTTGAGGTGGTTGCTGCTGGTGTTTGGCTTGGCGGGTGCGGTGCAGGTTCGGAGGCAGGTGAACTTGCAGGTTTTGCAGGTGAAGGGTCCGTGGATGCGTTTCGGGGTGGCCTGGCAGCAGGCGGGGTTCCGGCCGGCATTGAGTGTGTTGAGGGCGGCGGCGTCGTAGGTCTGTCGGGTCGTCTTGCATCGGCGAGGGCCAGGGGTCCTGGCACTGGGCGCGGTCCAGGCGCAGACGGGCTTGCCTTTGGCGCGCCTTCGGCGCACAATCGGCGCGCCCGCTGCGCGTCAACGCTGCGCGTACGCGTGGGCGGCATAAGAAGGTAGCCAGGAGGGCGGGTCAGCTGGGTGGCGGCAGCGGGGCGGCGAATGGGCTGGCGGGGGGCGGGGCCGCAGGGAGGCAGCGGCGGGAAAAGACTGTGGCGAGCGGGCGGCTCAGCGGCGGCTGGGTCGCTCGATACAGGCAGAAAACAGGAGGCAGGCAGCGGCAACTTCCACATGGCGCATCCGGTCTTTTAACATTATAAGGACTGTGTTCTTCTATGTGTAGTCTCAAATAAAAACATCTTCTAAAGATTCTTTATGTAAAGTGACTCCATGGTATGTGGCAATTAACTCCTAATATGACGTGTTGTCATCGGGAGGAGAAGGTTTTGCGGTGTATAGATCTGGATCGGTCTGTGGGAGGATCTAGATTATGATCCTCCCATGGATCTGGTGGTGGTTGGTCATAACGGTCATCTCCAGCCCCTGCGTCAGGCTTTGTATGAGAGCCCCGTGATATAATGTCTAGAGGGTCTGAATTTGGTACTAAACAGATACTGGTGAAGATGGTGGACAGGTATAATGAATGGGGTGAAGAGGGCTAGTAGCCATGTCCTTTTTCAAAGGAACTTTATATCCTGTGAGCTAGTAATCTTCCTTTTGGAGGATGGTTGTATCACAGGTTTTATAGAAACATCTTCAGTGTAATATAATTTTTTTTTTGTTTTGGATCCAGATTTTCATGCATAGTTTCCAGAATTGACTCCGGATGCTTCGGAGGAGCATCTTTCTGGTTCAGTGCAGATATTTTTGGTGCCAAGCTGGATTTTTTTCTTTTTGTCCTTCAGAACCTAAGTTTTAGGGGCCGAAGGTGTGGTGTCTCAGCCAGGGTTGGAAGGCTTGACTTGCGCTTTCAGTTCAGAGTTGAAGGGCGGAGTGTTCAAAGCAGAGTCTCTGTGTCTACCATGGCCAGATGGCAGTGGTGGCCCGGAAGCCTTTTGTTTCATGGAAGCAGGTTTTGTGGGTAAAGGAGTTTTGGTACTCACAGCACCTTGACCGGCTGGGACATCTTGGGTCTCCAGTTAGATCTCCAGTTCGGAATTGGAGTCCAGGACGGAGAAGGTCTCTTCCTCTTCCGCTGCAGACACTTCCATTTCTTCATGTTCGATATTTTCTCCAAAGATATCGGGGGTGTCTTCTATACTCTGCTGCTGCATTTCTCTTCCTCGAGCCAGACAGTCTAGCAGGATATTTTTTGATTGAAATGAGCGATAGGTGTCAGTCTTCTTCCTTGTGCTTCGGCGACAGGCACAGGTTACAGTCCTTGTGATCTTGGTGCATGGATATTTACATTGGCACCGAGGAAAGAATTGGAACGGAGTCCATTCAATCGACAGATTACTCAATGAGGTTTTCTTCGAGTGGAAGTTAATGGAAACGGGCTACGCCTGAAGGCTGTGGTTGGAGATTTCACGATCCAACTAGGAAATGTTTCAGATTTTCGACACTCGGAGGATGGGAAGACATTCAAAACAATACCGACAAGAGTACAGTGGGTTCCGCACAGAAGGGATCCCGAAGAACGGTCTCGAACTGCAGCGCTGCAAACCATGTCCGAACCAGATGGCGGAAAAAAAAGAAATCTAACAGTGAAACAGGACCTAGTTTCTAGTCCCTCTTGCCTCGCCTGGTTACACACATAGCACTGTTTTTTATGGTTATTCTATATATATATTAAGGTATTTGAAGGAATTACACAACCCAGTAAACCTAAAGAGAATCTCTAATTTCAAAAATAGTGCAGAGTTGTGAAATAATGAAAGAATAAATCAACCAGGAACGTAGCCCCAACACATCGTAACAACGCAATACAACTCATTACCTCAGTTAGACGCTCATCTACCTCATGGAGCTTGCAGCTCCAGCAGCCTTTGTGGTTCTGCAAGTTTTAATCACAGCAATAATATTCTGTGCCCCCACTGTGTAGAAGAAGTCTATTTGTATGATTCTCTCCTCACTCAATTCGAACACCTGAGCTCCTTTGCAAGTTTCACATGCTGTGGCTAAAAAGAAGCTACACATGGATCTCCGAACCACCATTCAGTAGACCACCACATAAATTCAAAAGCAATCAGGGACAGCATGCCATGTATCTGCAGAGCCAAACTAGTCCAAGTCTTTGACCAAACAACAGACACAAGCTCCAACCTGGTACCTGCATATATATACACTAGAGTAATGTTCCAAAAGTATGCGAGGGCCATGTTTGCGTGTTTCCATGAAAGAGAAAAGTGGCAGTGGTGGTGGGGGTTTAAGCTTACAGCTCGTCTGCCAGCCACCATGCTATCTTTCAGGGAACAGGATCACAGCCCCAGATATGAAAGTAGAATGAAAGTAATCTGAGGTTGAGTCTGCATCTCAATGCATTGTGGGATCTAATTATAGAGGCAAGTTATTAGAAACATGCTGGAATATTGAAGTTGTGATGCAAACTTGAAAAAATGCAATAGAAACAGAACATGGCACTTTTCATGGGAAAGGCACTAATCCGGCTTACTTCTCACAGTTTACATAATGTCCATCCTGTGATCCACCACAGCCACCTACTGACCTAACAAGTAAACACGCATGAACCGGTCAGCGCACTACGGAATAGCAACACCAACAATATTGAAATACAAAAATATTGAGGACAGAAATTAGGACAAAATAGTAAGTAAGTTTATATAGGGAAGTATAGATTTACTACTCGCAACTCCACAACTACGTATCTTGAAGATATATGTACAGCATAGGCACATATATGTGGAGTTAATTATAGAAAATCTAGACTTGCCTGCCGATATTTTTTTTCAATATTTTGGATCTCAATATTCTGTCCCACTGACACGGAGGGTTCGATATTTTGGGTGCACATCGACACTTTCATACACATTCCCCTATCATGCGGTTACAGGCGAAAGGAAAAAGCTCACGTTCTCTATGCTCCACTACAGTCTTACTTCATGGCGCATTCCAAGTCCTGCCCCCAAGTCTTCCACTTGAATGGTCAGCCAATCATAAAATGAAATGTAATCTAAATAATATAGGATAGGTGTTCCAGTACACAAATAAATGTGTGCTGTAGCATGATGTGCACAATTAATGTAGAGTGTTTCTCTGTATTTTGAATGCATGCCCATTCCCTATTCATTTAATACTGATGCCAAAAACTAGCGTTTATAAAGCAATATTCTGCCAAAACTAAAAAGAAAGGTCAACTATTTGTGTAGAACTCCACTCCACCCACCAGGAAAAGTTATTTCATGACTCTATGGGGTATATATTGGTTATCACTTACTTCGTAGGTATTATAAACAAAACATCAGTTTCCACATTGACACTTTAATGAAAATGTACATAACATTCTTAAGCAATGTTGTCAGGAAATACATATTCGTAAAGAAGTACATGATTACAAAAAACTCCACATTTATTACCAAGAAGAAAGAAACTGAAATAATAATCTATTTACATTTGAAAATTTCTAAAAGTTGAAAGCAGCAATTCCTCCAAATAGCCTCTTAATTTGCAATAGAAAAGCATTAAAACGGCAACCTGCAGAGTTTCAGGGATTTAGGAAGTAGCTGAGAGAACTGAGTTCTTAACTGCGGCCAACCATCTCCACTATGGCCCCACTGCTCTCACTCTGGTGCTGATGGCAATGGCCATATGAACGATGGCAGCACCAACCCTGGTTGCTACAGAGGTTATGGTGCTAATAGGATTGGTCCCATTTTTTGGTTATACCATGAATACTCCAGCTCATCTCAATGCTCATCTCAATAGTTGGTAGAGTAGGCCCTAACCACTAGTGACATCTGTATATTGGCAATATTGAGACTGTGACTAGTGTAGCAAACACTGAATAATGTGCCAGAGTGGTACCCAACTGCGCAAAACCATGAGTACCGAACAGAAATTATCCGGTTTGCCCAAGCACTAGCAGATATGACCCCCATTTCGGTCAGTGCTCCCATGCAATCAATGCTGGTTCCAGTACCCAACAACGCCACTACTGCTTGCCTGTGATGCTCTGGTGTTGCATGTTCTGCACTGGAATCCCCATTCATCTACATTGCGAGTTGGCCTCTATTATTTTAGTGAATTGGGTATTGCGCTGTTAGTTCTGGCTGCCAACTATGCTCTAATAGCATGCACAAGCCCAGCTTTGGTCCTGGGTTCGCTGACCTGCTGTTGCTTGCATTAGTGTTGCAAGCTGGATTCTAGTACTGGCCATGACAGCCCCGGTCACAAATTATGCTCAGACAATGACAATAGAGACAATGCTCGGGTGATGGACATAAGCTGGTGCTGCCAACATTGGTCCTAGGTGCAGGTTATATTTTGATGCCGGTAACTGGATAGTGCAGGAAGGGGCCACGGAGCTAGCACCATCACTCCTAACTATTGATAGCAGTAGCTACAATTTATGTTAGCAGTTTGGGTCTTAGCTGCTGGCAAAGCTAGCTTCAGTTCACCTGTGGGTCCCAATGACTTACCCATTCTCTTGGATGAAGGAACGTCTTTAGGCCATTGTGGTTCATGCTAAGATGAAGGCAGGGCAGGTGATGCAGGGCTTCTGGTACTATGGGTTTCTGCTGGTAATATATACTGCAAGTGCAAATAAAACTGATCCAAGTTGATCCCTTATGCTATGTGGCCTGAACCCTGGTAACTATGGCACACATTTCTGGCCATGCCTTGATACAGACATCATTGCTTCCCATTTCAGTCAATGACATGTGATGGCAGCACTCGTTACAAATGTAATATTTCCTAGTACTAACATTGCACTTTCTAGCTGCTGCCCAGGCCTGCTTTAATATTTTTTCACACTTTTGCCGCCAGAAACAACATATGTTCTAGTGAGGACCTCCCCCTTCCCGGTGATTACCACGCATGGGTGCCAGTAAATTTGTTCACGGTTGCTAACAATCTCTACTGCTGGCTGTTGGTTGGGCTAAGTTGTGGCCAGTGCTGGTCTTGTTAGCTAGCACTGATCTGTTGGCTGAGATGCAGAGTAGAGTTGAATGCACAGCACTATCAATTGGGCGCGAGCTGTAGGCACAGTATGCTCGAATATCTTCCTTTTTGGCTGTGTGAGCGTTTGGGCATTGCTTGTTATGTACTGAGATTGCCGAGTTATTACACTGGATCTTTCAAAATCATTTAAGTTAGGAATATTTTCTTCATCAGGTTTCCAAATCAGGTTCCATAACACTTCCAAAAATCAATAAGGGCCTTAAACCACACCGGTTAATGTATTCCCTCCTGGATTACTAAACTGGAGTACTGTTTTCCCCAGTTCGGCATTTCAGTTCTTCCTGAGCGCTCTCAATACTCATCTCAGATTCACATAGTGGTGTGATGGAAAAAGCCTATTCCAGGCGTGTACAAAAGCAATTCATGCTGTTGAAACTACAAGCCGGTAAAGCAGCAAGTTTCCTTTTAGTGACAAAATATACAATTATTCCTCATATCCAGTCGCCTAATCTTTGAAGTGCCAAATAACTGTCTGCAAGCATGTCCACAAGGAAGACAGGTCAACGCGTCTTTCTGGGAGGGCACCAGTGTGTATCAGGGTAGAGCAGACAATGAACAGTTCTAAACCTGCAGAAAGAAAACATTGAGACATGAAGTTATTTCAAGGTGGAGCCAGAGGAGATACACTGTAAGGGAGAAAGAAGATAAACTTCCATAAACTACATAACAGGGATCTTGTCAAACCATGGGGAAATCACTTAAAACACAGATAGGAACTAGGGCATTCTAGATCCACAACTTTGAGAGACATTCATTTCTGGCTCCATGCCTGCCTCACTTAAAATATCATCCCCGCCTCTCCTCAAAAGACTCAACTTTCTTCTTCTGTTCTCACCTACCGGTCACCTCAATAGCCCGTGAGGTAGGGACATTTTGGAATGATCATTGCATTCCCAATGGTACTCCCACATTACCCCCCTCCTCCCCAAATGTCCTCCTTTCCTTCCTCTCCTGGTTCTTCCATTCGTCCTGGGCCACACCGCGGCCCCAGACTATGAATTTGAGGCAACCTCAGTGATACCAGAAAGATCTTCACAAGCAACTAATAACACACAATTCCTTTATTCAGAGGTCTGCCTATGTGAAACTCTTTTTTGCATGTATTGAAGTATTTGGGCCATTGCTTTTTAAAAAGTCAACTTAGGAGGTCAACATTTTGTAGATCAGCTCAGAGTGGAAAGCAGTCTCGGTGATAAACCATTCTCCAAAACCTTAATCTTCTCCACAGCTGGATCAGAAGCAACATATCCTATATCTTTTAGTAATGTACTTTGGCTGCTTCCCACTCCTTTAAACTTTGTTGTGTGTCTGTCTTATACAAAAAAAACGCAGGCTAGTGCACCACAACTCTGGTGATTTTGCATTGTACAAAACCAAAAAATTAATGGAAGAGAATATGGGCAATGCTGGCAGATATTACAATTCATGGAGAAAGCATACACACCTAGTTGGATCTTGTTCCAGGCTGAAAATACCTCCAACGCTCACAACATTGCGTTTGTTGTCAGGACCCCCATAACTCAGAGTTACCTAAGGACAAGTGATAAACAGGAAAAGTAAACTAAAATGCTGCTTCAGTGACGATATTACTCATTCAGCATTAGAAGCAAATCTACAACGGAGACCAGAGTGGAGATGCATTCAAAGGAGGAGGGTCAATGCTTGCTCTTTCTTTGAAGCTATAGACAGTTGCCAATCTTTGCTAAATGTCATGATGAAACTAGGTCCAGAAATTCAAACTTACTACTGAATTCTATATGTAGAAAGATAATTAATTTGTTTCAGCTGAATACATAAATACATTGTTTTCAGAATAGTGAAGTTTATTTTTAAAAAAAAAAACAGTTGTCACTCAAAAATGTAATCTACTTAAACCTATGCTACACATGCCAGACATGGGGCTAGGAGGATCCATCATTAAAAGTAAAGTCCTAAACAGGAACAGTTAAAACCCCTTATTGTGTTCAGCGCAACAATATTGTCCTATACTTATAAAGGCGGCCAATGACGCGGTCATTGTGAAAACAACTCCCTCATGGGCATATTAGGACTGTTATTTTTTTTTCAGTGAAAACGTATTACAAAATACACAGGCAGAAAGAAATTACGTTTTGGACCACAAATGCTGAAAGCATTATTAAATCCTGAAAGATGTTTAGGGCTGTATTCAAAACATCACTAATGCAATGTATGCAAACAAAGGAATACTATGTTATAAGGATTATACGTTGAGATGCTTTACAAATATCAGAGTAAGGACCAAGATAGTTATTATTGAATTGAGTCTATACATGCATTTAAATATAATTCTGAATGCTAGAAGTCAGAATAAGCAATTTTAAGAATGTAGTTCATTTATAATGCCTCCACCAGTTTCAACTGCCTGCGCATCCTCCGCAAGAACTTCAAATGTATCCTCCCCGACTGCAGAAAGATCGTCACCCATGCACCCATAACCAGCAGGCTGGACTACTGCAACGCCCTATACGCTGGAATCAACAGAGCTCTACTACACAAACTCCAGACCATCCAGAAAGCAGTTGTCAGACTTGTCCTCGGGACACCATGTCACGAACACATGACCCAACACCTACGAGAACTCCGCTGGCTCCGCCGGTGAGAAAAGGGTCACCTTCAAACTCCTCACCCACGCTTACAAATCCCTGAACACTGGACCAAAATACCTCAACAAGAAAGTATCTTTCCACGTACCCAGAGACCTCGCCCTGGCTGAGGTCCCCCGCATCCGCAGAAGCAGAACAGGCGGGAGAGCCTTCTCCTACATCGCAGCAAAGACCTGGAACAAGCTCCCCATGAACATCAGACACTCACCTACCCTGCACACGTTCATGAAGAACCTCAAGATCTGGCTCTTCGACGGATCCGGAGCAGCCCCACCCCCCTTCCAGTGCCTTGGGACCCTCACGGGTAAGTAGTGCGCTTTATAAGCCCCGGATTGATTGAATGCCACACTACTGATTTCAAGGGCACAAGCAGAGTTTGTAACACCAGTAAGGATGAATCAAATTTAGAAGGGAAACTAACATGCACACTAATACATTAACATTCTTTTAGGATTGCAAAAACGTTTAGCATAGAGTCCAAAAAGTAACGTTTTAGAGAATATCAAAATCCATGAGTTCAGAGAAAGCAAAGCTTGGTCCCAATCGGTAGCTCTTAAAATGTAATTACTCAGAGCAGGTGCAAAGACACATAATCCCCAAAAAAGAACGTCGATTGACCCGTGAATTCTTAGCTAGAGAAGGAGTGCTTTAATTTCTACTTTAAGTACTTTTCATTGATATGACCCAATTTTCCTTTAGTAACCCATGTTTACAGTTCTGAGAAACTGCTGCCCACAATGAAATCACCAGTAAGTTTGTTACAACAAACAATTAGTTTATCTAACCCATCCGGCTAGCCCCCATAAAACCCATATGTCACCACCTCTGGGATTCTACTTACAGAACTGAGTGACCCCGCCCTAGAAAACACTCTATTTTAAACAACTTTACACGGGCAAATTAGAGGCCTAAAATTGTTTTCTGCAGTAGATAATACTGGTCATGTTTTATTTATAAAACACATAGCACTGCCAAAGTGTAATACAGTGTGTCTGGCGTTCGAGAATAATGTCTCGAAGACAATTACAGAAATTAAGTACAGAATAACTTAAAAAATGTTTGAATAATGTTTGAACAATGTGTTGCCAGTCCCGCCCAACCTATTACGATACGATCGCCGTGCAAGCGGTTGTAAAATGCCTTTTTTCTACTGCAGCCCAGAAAAGGGCCACAGTAGAAAAAGGCATTATACAAACATCCATTCACTGTAAGCCAGACACCATGTGAGAGGGTGTGGTGGGCACATGTCCCTCTCTGGCCACTTAGCAGTGGCCTACGGTGGACGGGGGGGCCCTGCTTAGGGGTCCCAAAATCCCTTTCCGGCTGCCTTTTCATGGCGGTGGGACCACCATGAATAGGCATTCGGAAAGGGACATCGTGATCCTGGCAGCGGTGCCCAAGAAGGACCGCCTCCATTCATGATCAAGATTCTGACAGCCACCCCTACGGTATCAGTAGATTCTTTCGGAGGCGGCGACTGTCCCCAGAGATTCAAAGGTCTGTTCACCTGCATCGCCCGAAGTAGCTGTGTCGGTGAGATTGTCTCCGACGGCCTTTTGGTGGAGGTCCCACCGGCATCGTGATGATGCCCTATGTTTTTTATTCCAGAGTATGGTATAAATGGCTTCCAGTATAGTTAAAAACAAAACCACTGAATCTTTCAAAGATTTATTTAACTTAAAGAAGGCATTACACATTGCCCCGAACAAGGACGATACACAGAATTTAAAGGAATCTTTACGTTTAGCAGAATTTAAAAGGTATCTTTACTTATTGCTCGGACTTTCCCGCCCATCAAGGCACACTTTGGGAAAAGCTGTTCTAGAGAACAAAGTTTGTTCACATAGTTGCCACAATCTCAGAAGAAAAGAGGTTTACTTTCTGATGCTAATGAAATATCTGCATTTCTTACATCAGCAATTGTGAATTAAACACTGAAATATTGTTAAGTGAATGTTCTTGGAAGTGCCTTTCTGCCTCTATCAAAGACCAACGGGTGTTAATTCATGCTGCCTGAAATGCTAAGGTTGCATAACCTCTCCTACCCTACACACTTGTACAGAATGCCTTACAAAACATTACAGTGTTCAAGTTTGTGGTCATGTTAGCATCAGAAAGTGGATTAAAGGGACCACAACAGGAGGAACAGGAGGAATGGGAAAAGAGTAACAGGAGAGTGCTGGAATCACCTGTTTGAGGACAGTCTGCAGGGGAAGTCTCTGCAGGTTCTCCAGATGAGAATGGAATAAAGGGGTGTGATGCATCTTCACGCCTAACAGACCCTCTATGATATAACCGATTGTGCAGTCATCGGGGAGGCGCACCATCTCTGCGGTGGTGATGAAATTACCCATGCTGAAAGGAGAAGGCAAAAAAACTGTTTAGAAACAGACTGAAAATAAGTTTATAATGGATCGTTCTTCCCCTTCCCCACATAATCTCGTTTCTACAACCCTTTTTAGGTTTCGACTACAGCAGGCATGCGCTATCTGCGAAAGCTCTTGTTCTTAAATTTATTTTTTATATTAAAGGGGGATAGAGCCCGCCCATTACTTACCTTCACCTACCACTGGTTGGCTCCCTCTCGTTTCTTTACTTACTATTGGTCAGTGCCTCCTCGCCTCAGCTTGCTCCAGGAACTTCATTTTGTGTCCATGTCGAGGAGCATGGACTAAATGCAGATTCCTGTGTCCAGTGTCCGTCCACTAACTGCAGGCTCATGCAAGTACTTTTTTTGTTGCTTTTGGACATCCAGTCCTAATGAATGCATGTCCAAAAATAACTCCTCCATCCCGCCCAGGTTTCTCCACCACCCACCCGCATTTGTTTTTCACCCTGCCCTTTTCGAGCTCTCTAATGCGTTACACCCTATGCCCTCTGCCCCCTCCCCTCAACACCCCTCCACAGTTTATTTTTTACATGCTGCACAGCAGCGCAGGCTGCAGTGCAATATGGCTTAAATAAAATAAAGCGCTACGACATGGTCAACAGTGGCTGCGTCATACCACTTAAAAAAAATTCTTTAAGCCACTTTACACGTTAGCTTGCGCTGCTGTGCAATATATAAAAAGAAAATAGAAAACTTGACAAAATCAATAGATTTCGCATAGGCAAAACCCCGAAGTTCCACATTCTGAAACAGAGTTTTGATTACCTGGCCCAAGGACTCATCTTCAGAGCAAGCCCTCTGCTGATACAGAAGCCGGCACCTCCCGTAGCAAACCAGAACTGCACAGACGCCTGGAAGGTCAAGTAACGAAAAGTAAAATGAAAGATAATTTAGATTGTTAATGCTTTCCTATCCATGACACAAAATGCTTCTCGCACACAGTGACCACATCAGGAAATGAAACATGGCAATGGTACCAGGACATGATATACTGAGTTTGAAGGCAGAAGTGATAATCATTACCAAAGGAAGACGGTCCAACACTCAGGGTGAGTTATAGGGGTGCCTTTATTTGTGTATAAATGATTTTGTCAAACATTATTTCATCTACAAATGTGGACATTTCATCAAAACTGTTTTATTTAGCTATAAATAATAGAACAATTCTCAATTTAAACTATTGACACTGGCCAATTTAAAACTGGACAGAATAGGTAGACACAAGGGAAACGCTCACTTAATACAACAGGAATAATGTAGAGGAGAGAAGAGTTTGACAAATCACATCCTTCAATAATTGTTTTAAAAGACCAAAGGTTTTTCAAAATGTTTAAATGGAACCCCGGTCTTTGTTAATTGTGGATTTTTAAAAAATATATTTGAGTTTTTCCTTCTTGAATTATCACAATGTTAGCACTGCTTCCAATTTTGAACTATTAAAATATCTAATCTATATTCATCAATAATCGTCAAATAAAATGTAATGGATTAATTTTAGATAAATTAAATTCCTTTCAAAATATATATTTTGGAGTTTGAGGGACAAATTGAGGATGGAGAGATACTCTCATCTCTACACTTACGGATCCATCACTCTTCACTCTCTCAATAGCTTCAATGGGATGATCGAGACTGGGACGTCCAAGATATACGTCCTGGTTGTGGGAAAAAGATGCCAACAGGTGCCGAAGGGACAACAAGTTCACGTAATTGTCATCATCCACATGGCAGAACCACCTAAGGGGGAAGGCACACAGTATGCAATTTAACCAATGACAAATTAAACATCTCAAGAAACTGATGACACATGGAACATGTATAGTGTAAATCTGAAAAAGGGCACAGTATTACAGAAAAGCAGCACAAACTTGCCTGAGCCCTAATGAGTTCTATAAAGTGGTTATTTTCCTGCAACTTGGTATAATCAAGAACAGAGGACCAGAGTCTTTGCACATATATAAACACAAACCACAACAACAGATAGAAGCCAACAACAAGCAAGATAACATACACAATCTCAATACAGATCACAACCTGGACATCCTCCTTATCACCAAGACCTGGGGATGCGACTCTGCCAGCACCCTTGTGTCCTAAACATTTCATCAATCCCACCCTAACTCAGGAGGAAACCATACAAGGCTAAACCACCCACACCTCTCTGCTGTCACGGATAGCATCGCTCTATCTTTGGAGACAAAAGACCCTTTAATAACCCCTGGTTCACAAACTACTAAAAAACCCTCAAAACCAATTGTTTGAAATTGTAAATACCCTGGTGCAAAAAACATCTCCATTTTTCAAACGAACAAAAAGGGAATGTCAGGAAGTGATCTTCAACTCAAAAATGTATTTCTCGAATAAAACAAACTCCAGTCAGTTCATGTGACCTTTTCAAGGCTGGGCAAGAATAAATCATGCTCCAGTGCAAAGGTTCAGATATACCACAAACATAGGAACTGTACAACTCCCCAACTACTACTTAAAAGAAATGTCAAATAAATTTTTTTTTACAAAGGAAAGCAATTAAGTCTGTCATTAATATCCAATTACCACCCATTTGCAAGACCTCCCCAAAGATCAACAAGCTGAGTTTCATCCCAGTGACAATGACGTTCTCTCCCTCTTAAAAAAACCTTCGACCTACAAAAGATGCATGCAACTTCTCTCCTTCCCCAAATGCAGCAACCCACTATAGTTAAGGTCTTAAACATTCGTAAATAACAACCTCTCTGAAAGAGATCTGTCAGATCATTCGGCAGTTCCATATGCCTCCCCTGGAACTCAAAACCACTTTCAAAAGGACATCCTGACATACATCAATATGGGTTCAGACCCGAACACAGGCAGCAAACAATGCGTATATATGTGTGGGACACTCGATTTGAAGTGTGGATGAGGGGGTAACAGCAAGCCATTATTATTAAAATAATCATCCACATTCAACAAAGTACACCACCCAAGAAAACTCCAAATGGTGGCCCACAGATCCCAAAAAATACATCCAGATGGTTTAAATCCTTATTTGATTAACATACTTAAAGTGTGAACTGAAAGAACTTCTTCCCCCCCCCCCACTTTAAGGCATGATGACTACTTTCACAAGAATCCACCTTATACGCCAATTTTTAATTACTATATTAAACCTTTTATTGACCTTGTACAATAACACCACCTCAAATTTAACTCCTATGTAGACAAACGGCAAATTACACCAAAGAGTCACAGAATGTCCCAACGATTTGAAAACTTAAGAAAAAGTCTCACACACATTGGAGGTATGGGGGGGAATAACCACCTCAAAATTCAACAACTCTAAAACAGAATCACTGCTTTGGAGCCTAGCACTCCTCGTCACAATAATAGCAACACTATGCTCTCTGTCTACTTTCTTTGGAGACCCTGTTCCCATTAAATTAAATACACAAAACCTCAAAAGTCTGTGGGATGTAGACCTCAGCCTCAACAAGTAGGACCAGTAGAAACAACTTCCATCCACCAAATCATACTCCTGTGAATAACTCTCCTGCTCACCCTTTCACTGAAGAAGTATGGAATGCTTCTAGCCCACTACCCATGACATATTTGTTAGTGGCAAAAACAACAACTTTTCATATTTATTTTGTAAATTGAACAGGTAGGTCAAACCCAGTGTGGCACAACCCCTTTACATGTGTAGGTTGTTCAAACTTGTATAGCTAGTTCAATAGAGTGAGCTGTTAGCTCAGCTTACATTACACAGTGGGTTCAGTATAGAAATGTGTACACATGCAGGATTCAACTGTTCTGATGGATATCTCCAACGGCAGAATCCCCACCTTAAACCAACCCCCAGGCGCCAGACTGGATCTAGAGATTTTTTCATAGAAGGGCTCCCACGTGCACTAGGGGGTGTCTGGTGGCTCTGCTGTGGCTTCACACTGCTCTGGAAGGGAGGAAGCTGAGCCACATATAAGGGGCACCACTATGGCAGACACCAATTCCTTCCTTATTGGGCCTTTAGACACAGATCTGGAATTCTGCTCCAAATTTCGTTGTTTTCCAACAACTTCCAAAACAGTTCCACAGTGTGCTAAGGAACAATGTTCCCATTGAAAATGACAGGTTTCAAACCATGCTGCGACTACCACGTCACAGCTTCAAGTCGCGACCTGTACTCCGTCATGGAGCTACTCCTGTGATATTCACCTTTGTGTCTGAAGTAATCTAGTAAGTCGAAGTCCCAATGCAAGCATAAGAAAGTGAAGCAAGGCTGCTCCGACTCCAAAGAAAAGGCTCAAGGAAGCGTCACTATGCAAGTCTCACTCCTCTGAGATCTTCGGCCATGGACCCAATTCCTCAGTTGGTCCTAATGCACCCTTAATGTCCCAGGCCATTGTCAACCCCACAGCAAATTGAGGCCATGCTGCAAGTTTTCATTGCACTGCTGGCTCTGTCTGATGTACCTCTAGGCCTTGCAGAACCGCAGGGGCCACCAGTCAGGTTACTGCTGGCAGGTTCCTCCACGGTGACCTCTGTACCCATGGGACCATTTACTCAGACTATACAGACTTTCACTTCAGCTCCATGGCCCAGGCTGGTGCCACCGCCACCAGCGTCAGAGCATGATCTACTGAAGACAAAAATGTCAGACCCTGAACCAATGTCAGACCCTGAACCAATGTCTGCACAAGCTCAACCAATGCCCTACAAAATTACAAAAGTGTAACCGGTGATTATACAATCTGCCTCATACACTTTGCCTCTACCACATTACAACTACAACCTGAGGCTCCATTATCTTTTTGGTGCCAACTCTAATCTTGTGAAAGGATGTTGGTGAGGACTATGGCAACGCTGGTTTGCTCCTCTGTATTATACTGGTGATGACGTATCTTGATTTAATGGGCTTGATACCTCTTCTGAGACAGTCCTACTTGTCAGATGAGCCACCAAGTCAGCTGAGGTATGAGAATTACTGCTACTCTCCATTGAGGCCAAAACAAATGTGTTGCCAGAACTTTTGCAGTACGGGCCAGCAACAAGTAAACCCCTACTTTCATGAATGATGCCCTCACAGATACTCTGATAGATACTTAGTCGAAACCATGTCCTTGCCTGCTTGTGAATAGCCAGGTGGCTAGGCAGCATTGATCAGCACAGGTGACCCAGATTTCATCATGAAGCACCCCACTCCAGACAGCCTTATTGTGCAAGCTTCCACCGGTAAAGTTAATCCAAACTCCTTTCCAACCACTCCTCTGGATAGGGAATCCAAGAGGATTTGTTGTTCTGGTAAGCTCATGTCTTACTCCACCAGCTTGCAGATCACTGTGATCTGCAAATGCAGTCTACCCAGCTACAGTGGCCTTTTGGGACATGGCTACAGAGATCTTGCTGGAGGTCTCAGAAGTTCTTAATGCCTCTTTGGACCGAACGTGGCAAAGAAGGTTATTGGTGCAGGCCTATAGTCCATGGATTGCCTGGGAAAGGTGGTCAGTACCAGTGTTGTCCTTCGTAGACTTACCTAGATGGTGCCCACAGGATTCTACAACGACAAACTGCCCTCCCTAACGGACATGCCCTTTGATGGGTCCAGCTTTTTTGGAGATAAGGTAGACTCCACTTGAGAACATTTTAAAGACAGCAGAGCTACAGCTTAAGTACCAAAAGTTCAGAGGCTGTTCCAGAGTGCTCGCATGAAGACAGACATTCTCCAGCCAGTGGCGTAGCATACTATCTAGTCTTTTTAAGCTCATAGAAGTAGATTTGGATGGCAGTGTGGGCCAGCAACTCCTCCTACAAAAGCCAACAATCATTTCAGTTCGCCTTTAGTAGTTCAAGCCCAACCAGGGTAGGGTAGGATTAATCATTTACTCTTGGGTTGGTGATCCATCATGTCAGACAGATGGGTCTTCCATATTGTTCAAAATAGTTATGCCCCGCTTTTTCTCTCCTAAATGCCCAATTTCCCTCCCATACCAGAACGAATATCGGAGGAGCATTTGTCCATCCCCCTACTGGTGCACAGAAGTATTGTATGGCACCTGGGTGTATTATAAAGTGAGGATTCTGCAGTAAGCGTTACCAGAGAGAGAGCTACACGTAACTTGTTCTTTGAACCTACTTGTAAGGTTTGTTAAATGGTCCCTCATTATACAGAAACACACACATAAGCTTGAAAGCATTATTGGTTTATTGCTTGCTTTCTTTCACATTAAAAATGTACACAAAAAACTTGAATATTTTGTTAAACTATTGAACAATTTTAGATACCATTTCACTAAGGTATCATTTGGTAAAACATGTTTGATGCATGCCAATATTTTATAAATAATAACAGAACCAGTGCAAAACCAATATGAGCACCATGAAACTAAACTAGAGGACATACTTCTAAAAAATAAATACATGAAAAAAACAAGGCGCATATTTAGACATATGTCCTTGGGTTGGTGAAGAATTAGGACTTTCAGGAATTCAAGAGTTTACAGAAGTAGGCCTGGAACCGCTAATTGCTAGCAAACTTTTGTGAATTTGCTTGCTTCAGCAAAAAATACACATGTATATTTGCTCATGCAAAATGTGCTCAACTGCTGCACATTCAGTTTCGTACTCTCCTTTTCTCCCCACCATCGAAAATGTTTTACTCCTATCCTAGTCACAAGTAAACTTCCAACATTTTCCAGCGTGAGAAGAGATTGGAGAGGAGGTCTTGAACATAATTGATGTTGATACACCAAAATGTGAGGGATAGCGTAAGTAACACCCTGTGACCGGAATTACATCACAGGGAGTGATGCCATATGGCCTGTGAAACAGAATTCTCGCAAGAAGTTATGTCACAACCTCAACACTAATGACATCAGATTAATTCACATGGCTAAGGTTTCATAATAACCACACGATCAATATAGCAGCAAAACACAGATAATTATTTCTGACACCACCTATATTGTAATAAGGGTGCTGTACTAATTTCCCTTTGTCTTACATGAAAAAGTATGTTCATATGAAGAGGATATAGTGCCTCAAAATACACATTAATGCTAGGGTCCTAAATTATTTATATCACACACGGTCATACTTTATTGGCTCTCTCAATGTATACCTCAACAAAAAACATGTTGATGACTCATAAAGAGAGGCAAAAAAAGAAATTAAAAAAATAGTAGTTATGTCCATGTGCATTAATTGATCAGGCGACAGGGCCTATGTGGTTGTAAATGCATGTCTGCAACCAAATTTACCCTCACTTACGTCTGCCAATTCAGAAAGGAAGGAAGGATTCCTGGTAGGCGGTAGCTCTTGTATGGATGCGGAGATCTCCGCCACAAGTACGGAATTCTTTACACCTGTAAGTCCCAGTCAAGTGTTGGGATTTGGCTATTGTAAGGCATGGTTTGCCCTGGAAGTTTGTAAGTTTGTAAACTGCAAAGTAGTACATTTGTGGACATCCACAAACTTTTACTCAGGCTTGAAATGGCAGTATTTCTTTTTTTTTATTTTTTTAACTCAGCCAGGGATGGCATGAATCCATTCTAGGGTGGAAAGGGGAATAGGTCACCTCCATCTGGGGGGCATTTTCTGCCAAGGTTAACTCTGTAAAAGTGGAATGTATGCCAAACTTACAAACCATACGCTATCCCAAAGTATCCACTTAGAAAAGTGAGCCAGGAGTTGCTTTGATTCCATTTTTCAATTGGAAATTGTGAATTCCCAAAACTAGTAAAACTACACTCTGACACAGGACTAAAAATTGGAGTACCGTTTTGATACTGTTTTGTAAATCAGCACACGTTGAATATGAACTATGCAACTGGCCTAAATTATTCCTTATTTTTAATACATTTTGATTTATGTTCATTTGCAAAGGACTATTACTTGTGCGAAGTGCAGAGCTGAAAGTTTTGTGCACACACATTGTTCTTGGAAATACAATAACAAAGTATGGCATCAACTAATTAAAAAAATGTGTGGGCATGTTTATTTCATTTCTTTAATCACAAATGTGCCCATGGCACTGCTGAATGTATTTATTTTTTACAGAACTTCATGGCCAAGGTCCCAAATTCAGTGAAAGCAGCGTACGGTGAACAGTGCTCATCAGGACACGGTTTAACTTCTGTTCAGCACTGATTTTGCCGGCTCGGAGGCCAGGAGCCCCACAGGGAGTGTTCAGGGGGTTGCAGTGGTGACCACTAATAACCCCAAAAGTAAGCCCTAATATTGGTTTGGATTAGGTAGAACACATTTTCATGTTTATTTTGTCCACTGGACATGTAGACTCAAATCCCTTCAGCACAAATCCTTTGCATGCTAATTTACACTGTGCCTTTTGGTTGAGAAAGAAGATGGTATGCTGCTATGGAAAGACATGCATCCACATGTTCAGAATTGTAAATATAGTTCATTACTGCAAAGCCCTTATTATTAGGTTGGATATACTAATCAAATACAAAGCATTGTAAACTCAGATGGCATTACTGATAATTCAATCGCGTTATATTTCTAAACCTCCCGGAAGGCTCCTTGATATATGCAAATACATGCTGAAGAAAGAAAGTAAGGTTGCTGACTGTTTTCAAAATAACATGCAACCGAATACAATTTGCAATTTGAATACAAATTGGCAAATGTCATGGGCAGTTTTGCTCAATTATTGTGCAATTTTAAAGAACATCTTTATGTACAATTTCTCTAAGGCATCAACTAATAAACCATATCTGATACATGGCATTGTTAAAAAATTAATACAAGTAATAAACCATTAAGGTCAATCTGTACACATTGTAAGTAAGGGACCCTTTATTAAAGAAAGTCCAAAACACCACTGCCAATCCTATGACGTTGCATTGGTGCAGATGTACCACTTGCAGGAATTCACGAAAGTTTAAAGAGTAGGCCTAGAAACAACATTACTAAAATGTATCCGAGAATTCAATGTTGGCACTGGTCATATAAAATCTTACAGGAAATTAATTTATTAAAACGGGTTTCTTTATACTCCAGTGGCAAAATATTTCCCGCACTTATAAACTCCTTTCCCTACACCAGACCTTATTTTTGGGAGGTGTGATCCCTGCCCATCAGGAGTACATTTCTGATTTTTCCATGGTGGGAATGGGTTGAAAATGAGCTGGTGAATGATTTTAACACATAAGGTTGTGGGCATGCACAATCTCACAGGTCATTCCAGCCCTGGATCTGCCGCTTCCACCTACTTCCAGCCCCTGCGAGCAGATGTGCTCGCAGTAAAATCTTCATGCGAGTAAATCCTTTTAGGAGAATAAAACCACCAGTTGCAAGCGTACGCCATGCTGACATGCGTAAATAGCTTTGAGAATCAGGTCTATATTGGCAGTGATAAGACGCTGCAGTGTTCATCTTTTTCATAATTATGGTAAACAAGGAAAAGGATTTACAATGAAGGATTGTGCAAGAATTGCACAACGTGCTCAAGTGCAGAAGATCAAAGTGTGAGTGGTCTTGTTGATCCGAGTCGGTAACCTGGGAACTTGACCGCAAATATAATCTGGGTTTACTTAGAACAGTTTGTGAAATCAAGTGAAAACTTAAAAATAAATTTATCAAAGCATTTCACAAGATGCTTCCCAAATAAATAAATAGACAGTAATTAGACAGTTGGAATAATGAAATATCCTGATTTTTACTATTGCTGGCATATTCAGGGGTATGTGGCGAACAAAAAACTGACCTTTTAAAAGAAGCCATTCGTAAATAGTGTCTGTAAATATTCAAATATTTGACAGACATAGAATCCTGGTATGTGTAGCATTTGGTAAATTAAACAAGTATTGGCATAGCCAAAAGGTGTCGCCTTTGGGACCTTATAAAGCCATGCATCACATTATCCATCATAATATATTAGCTATTAAAGACATCAAAGTTTGTGGCAAATTATCTATGATATGAATTGTGCAGTGTGGATTTGTGTATTGTTGAACTGCGTGGCATATAATTGGGTGGTGTGTTGAATTAAGTGGAGTTTAAGTATATGGAACGTAATTATGTGGTGTGAGTTGGGCTAAATTATATGCAGTGTCATTGCGTGGAATTATGTGGAGTGGACAGGGACTCGAAACTACATGGCACACAAACAATGAAGTGTGGGAATCAGGTTTCACCAATATTTATCATTTGTGTAATTACCAAGTCAAGTGCCTTGATTTGTTTTGATCGTATAAAAATCCATGTTTCCATTATACTTCAGATTTACAAAAGAGGGCTTTATTTATGTGTACCCAACTGCTCATATATTTTGAATAATGTTTCAAGTTTAATTACAGGAATTAAAATGTTGTGTGTTTGAAAACAAAACCAAACTATAGCCTTTCCTTTCACATCGCCCCAACCCAGCAAGATGGTCACATAGTTCACTTTACCAAATGCTCTCGCTCTGCAGGTAAAGAAAAGTTACCACCAAAACAGCAACCTCCAGGTCATAAGAATAAACAAGCAATCTGACAGAAGGCAGAACCACTAACCTCCATGTTAAAAGAAGAGGGAGCAAATTGGCAGAAGACCTAACCCGATATTTGACCATAGCCTTTTAATGTTTGGCAGATGCGACGAGATGAAAAAGTCATATCTATTGCTCATTTACCTTCTGAACTCCAGCATGGTTATTTTCGGGTGCTGCAGTACCTTCCACAGTCCTGCTTCCTGCGCCTATGTATCCTCTATTTTCAGTGGCAACTTGGGCACATGCATTATTTATGTCCTGCGTGGTTAGGATAGGAGCAAGTACCAGGTTGCAGGAGACTGGTGGAACACTTTAAAAGTGCTGCAGACGCCAGTAAGGGATACTCATTGGCAGACACAGGTAAAAAGGCCTGTCTCGCTACTTCAGCCCAGTAAGCCGAAGAGATTTATGCTCTGTAAAGAGGGTGCATATGTTTTGTCCCTCCAGACCACAGAGCCAGCCAGCACAGGCCCACAGTTGGTGTGATAGAAAAGGCATGAAGTGCACATGCATGATCGCGTGTGTGCTGAGGGGTTAAAAAACCTACAGAACTTGCTACGACTGGAGGCAGGTGCTCTTGCATAGCAGAGACATTAGGGGTCTTTTTTCTATTCCAACACGTCTCTGCACAAACAAGTCAGTAGTGGCGTTAAAGTGGGCACCGGTGAAACCTTAATTTAGTCCTAGTTTTTAAGCCAAATTCTTTTTGGAGTCTGGGACTCGCAGTTTCTAATTTCTTTCAAGATTCGAAGTATGTGGGCTTTGAAACTTTGAAAGCGAAGGCTGTTTGAAGAGATGCCATAGGTGCCCTGGTACTAATAAATATTTTGATGCACAAAACTATATTGTGTCCCTGTTTAGACTCGATTGCAAAAGAAATGGCGTCCCCCCCAACCCGTGGGAGATTTGGAGATGATAATGGGAAAGATTATCGGAGCGAAGAAGATTGTAAAATGCGACAAATTCTGAAACATATTGTATACAAATCGTAATACACTTATATGCCATCCCGACTTGCAGCTCACATAAAGTGTGAAACTGATCCAGAGAGAACCTTCCCAGCACTTATGTCCATTGCCAGACGTTTTGTAATGCAGCTTCTACAGCTGCATCAAGCCATGTTTACGTAACAGAAATTAAAGATTATGGTTTATTCTCACAAGAAAATAGTATTTGACACTACAGAAACCACTGCATTGCTTTTAGCCTAGAAAAGGAGTGACAATGTGTATCTGGTTACTTAATAGTAAAATATTGGCGTAACCGCTTACTTAGTAAACAAGACCGTACTTATGCAAAGGGACAAGGCCTTTACGCACACACTAGATTAGTGTGAGGCTCAATTATGCCAGACCTACTGGCTTTGCCAGTGCTTGATATCACTTACAGTGACTTAATGTTTCCATACAAGCTAGCACTCATTCATTCATCTGTACATAGAATTCTGACAACATCCATGCAGTCAATCATTCATCTTTGGCTGACATATAATTAACAGAGCCCGACTGCATCCATTCACCTTACCAAAGAGCATGAATGATGACTTTGTGAAAGAGACTGATTCTGCAATCTCTTTCGAGCTATTGATAGGCTCCACAATGCAGTCAAGCATTTGTAGTCCTGAGTACAAATGTACCAGACATTGGAGTCTCCATTCAACAAAGAAAGCTCTGGTCATTTGGCTCGGATGAATTACGATGTCACCATGGCAACATGTGGACAGGAGACATTGCCCAGACATGGATCGACATCTGCAGCACTGAACAAACAAATGAGCAGATCTTCAAGCATGTTTTACTGAAACAAATAATAGACTTTGTGCTTGTAGACTTAGCAGCACGGATGGCTGTCTGCAGCACAGTGAGCCTCATGCAAATGCTATTGAAAAAAGACAACACAGCGTCAAAACAGCATAGGTTACAGTGATGCAAGTATAGGCCACATAATTCAGCAGAAGAGTGAGCCTCATGTGCAGCTCAGTCTGCGAGTCAATGAATAGCAATTAAAAAACGCCCAAGTCCCCAATTTGGAAACCACATGTACATTTACAGGCAGTCTTCCATTGGGAGGAAGCTGTGGGCCACGGAGGAGGTCTGCAATTCAGTGTCAGAACACACCAACTATGAGCCAATTCTTTCCACAGGAGCAGATGCTTAATCCCAACTACCTCCTGCAGGAGAGTGGGCAGACCTAAATAACAATCCGCACAACTCCACAACAAGGGGGGAAGGGGAAGGGGAATGGGAATGGGAAGACAGAGCCTGTGAGAAAGTGGCTCTATATATACTGGACTAAAGGAAGTACAGTGTGTATAGAGTCCACCAACCCCAGAGGTATAACAGAGGTTAAAGTAAAAACTGACCTTACTCTCCAAAGTGGTAGCTTGGTCAAGCAGTAAGGCAGTACCAGAGGACAGTGTAAAGCATTTGTTGTACACACTGAGTCAGCAAAAGGTTTCACACACTCAAGAACTGAACTCCAGGCCAATTGTTGTTATATCCTCAGATATTGTTGTTTTATTTTTAGAACCAACAGTTATAGAAATACACTTTTCAAGATACGAGTACTCTCATGTAAATACTTTGCAGATGAGCAATACGTTTGTACACACAATAATTACAGGATAGATAATAAGCAACACAGTTCTGAAACACACTCTAGCATTGAGCTCAATGGGTTTTTCATAGGAAAGTACAGTTGATTACTTTATGGATTACTTTGGTAGTTCCAGGACTAGATCTTAAGATTCAGTCCTGGGGTCTAAGCTGAAACCAGATTAGCAAAAACGTTGTAGTTACTGTGATGAATTTTCCTGAATATAAAGCTGTTTTAAAAGTTCACACTTCGAAACTTTTCAAGGTGATTCTGACAATGTTATCCAATGGGAGGAAATTCAGGTTACAGGTAAAGTACGATCGCGTTACTTTTGTAACCCAGCACTAGTCTCCTAGGGCTAGCACTAGGGGCTTAACTCAAAACAGGTAGGTAATTGAGTTTCAGTATTTCGTACGATTTTTAAAGAATATTTGCAGTTTTCAAAAGTAGACAGAAGAAATTTCATAGAAAAGGAGACAATGGGTCCCTATGGAGAAAATACAGGTTACTTGTAAACCCGCTAGGGATTACTTTTGCGGTTCAGCGCTGGGCTGAAAGGTACAGTACTGACTTCTCTCCTTTCGAGTTCGGACTTTGGCTGATTTTATAGGAATATTTTCAGTTTTCAAAACTTCACACTTAAAAAATTTTCAAGTCAAAATGGGTCAATGTTATCCAATGGCAGGCAGGTGAATTGCCGGTTTCCAGGTGAGTACTTGGTTGGTGAAGTTAGGGTTATGGGCGTAGACTCAGGGGTCCCACAGCGTCAGGTGAGTACAGTTAGTTCAGTCCCAGCGGGCACAGGGGCGGCCGGGTGCAGAGGTAGGTAGGCCCAATGTTATCCAATGATGGAAGGGGGGCCTTCAGTTGGTGGCGGCTGGCTAGCAGGCCACGCGGTTCTGGGAGCTGGGCTCCTGGTCACTTGCTCAGGGCAAGGGGGGGAAGTAAGATAGGATCGAGAGGTCACATCCAGTGGCACTCGGGCGGCTATGTGCAGGGTGCTTTTGAGCCGTCGGGCGCTCAATGTTATCCAATGAGGATCTTGAAAAAGGAACAAAGGCTGCAGGCTCGGGGACGGTGACTCTCCAGGGGCAACCAGCACTTCGAGAGGTAAGTTGGGATCTTGGAGCACAGGTAGGTAACCCAAAGGGAGGCACAGGGGGCCGCGGGGCGTCTTTGTGGGTCGGAAAAGCTTACACTCGGCTGGTCGCGGTTGGGGTGGCCCCTCGTTCTGAGTCTGCAGGCGTCGTCTGGTTCGTCGAGGAGGGTCTTTGGGCACTGGACTTCGGGTCCCAGTCGCCAGGGTGACGTCCTCGTGGTCTTGGTTCGGGTTGGCCTGGCCCGGCTAGTGCAGAGTGGGCTGGTCCGGAGCTCCCTGGTGGGCACTAGGTGGGTTGTTGCAGCAGAGCCTCTGCTGATGGGAGTCCCAATCTTCGAGAGGGTCAAGGCAGGCAGGTCCTCTGGGTGTCCCAAGGTTGCTGTCCGCGGTGGTCGCCGGGATTAGGCAGGAGCAGGTTCCAGGATCAATAGACCGGTAGGGCTGGGGCCAAGTCAGTTGTTGTTGTTGTCCTGTTAGCAGCTGCGCGGCGGGTCTTCCTCTTCTTGATCTTCTTTCTTCTTTTGATATCGGGATCCGAGGAAGGAAGGTTCAGGGAGCCCCTAAATTCAAAATTTAGGGGCGTTACAGGTAGGGCAAGGGCAGGGTCCCTGTCCTGGGGTGAGGACACCCCCTAGCCTGCTCCTCTCCTGTGGGAGGGGGGCAGGAGCCGAACTGGGATTGGGCAGGGCTCCCCAACTACAAGATGTCCTGAGGGGTGGGGTTGGCACACCCTCCTTCCTGATGTAGTTTTTCCCCGCCAGTCTTCCCGCCAGAGTGGGGGTAGAACTGGTGGGGGGCCAGTTGCTGGGGACAACAAATGGTCTGGAGATGCTCTCAGAGGTGGTATGCCTTTGAAGCTTCCCCCTGTCCATCCTGGGGGAGGAGACAGATCATCTCGCCCAGGATGTGCATTGTTGCAGGCCCAGGAGAGTGGGGGGCTCTCCACCCAGGGGTCCAGCAACATGTCTGATGTGTGGCAGCCTCTGCAGCCACTCAGCCCAGATGTGGATTGTAGGTTCGGGTTCTGGAGGGCATCTATAGGATGCCCCCTTGTGCATTTTACATTAAATCCCACACTGGCATCAGTGCGGTTTTAATGTGATGAGAAGTTTGATACCAAACTTGTCAGTCTTCAGTGTAGCCATTATGGTGCTGTGGAGTTCGTAATGACGACCTCCCAGCACCATATACTCTTAAATGGCATCACTGCACTTACAGTACCCAGGAATGGCCCTGGGTACTGTAGGGGCACAGGGCTCATGCCCCTGTGCCCTCACCTCTGGCATAGGGCACCCAGCTAGAGGGGTGACTGAAGTATGCCAGGGCAGTGGGTTCTGTGGGCATGGCACACAGGGATGTGTGCCATGTCGACTCTTGTTTTAGTTCTGTACTTAGGCACTCAGCCTGCAAAGGCAGTGTGTGGGTGCCAGGGTACAGGGCCCCTGAGGGTGGCACAATAAGTGCTGCAGCCCTCAGGGGTCTACTCTGGTCACCATGCCCTGGGTACCTAGGGTACCATTTACTAGGGACTGACAGGTGGCCAGAGGTGCCAATTGGGTATTTTGTTTCAGCATCGCTTTTCTCTTTAGGGAAGGAACACAGGCCCTGGGTACCTGATTGGCAGGGACCCAGGGCACACTCAGTCATGCACATCAACAGTTCAGAAAAAAGTGGGGGCATACCAAGGCAAGAAAGATGGCACTTTCTCACATCGCCTCCATATCCAGTAATCTTCTGCTACCTCTCTATAACTCTAGTTCAGTTGTAACTCACATCAGAAAGAGAACAAAGAAACCCGTACAAACATTAGTGTGCAATTAATTTGTTCTACTGTCTTAAAAGCCATGTATACTCAAACATTTTTTAACTTGCTAGAACAATTTTAAAATAATAATTCCTTTACACACACCTGGATAGCATTGAAGGCTTGCCACTCTGAAGACTTTAGTACTTCTAATAACTCGCTTCCAACCGCTAGAACCTTAAGGATGGAAGAGCTGAACAGAGGGAGAGGCTCTATACATAACATCTGACCCAAGTTTTAAACTTTACATTCCTGAATAACTCAGCGTTAAATTCAAAAGTCACTAAAAACCAAGAATCTTTGAATTAGGTGAAAGGAGAGAATTAGAACATTCTTCCAGTACTGTCAGAAGCACTGGCAACGGATATCTCCTCACACTGGGTCTTTTCCTTGAGGGAAAAAACTCTGGAACGGCTGACAATTGACCCACTAGTCTCCAAAGAGAAAAAAGGTTCCTGGTGTGCACACCACACCGCAGTGGGTGAAGCTGAAGAAAACCAAAGTTCAAGGGGAAGGAAAATCTCCTCAGGAACGGTGCAAAGAGAAGACGCTGCTCTTCAGGCAAATTCTACAGTCGAAGTGCTCGGTTCACAGGGCTCGCGTGCTGGAAGAAACACTTCAGCGCGAGAGCAAAAAGACTAGACTGCTAGGAGTGGTATCTATGGCGGCCACCATCTAGAAAATCCAGAAACCCTGTGCTGGCGAGCTTACACAATAAATGAAGCAGAAACATCTTGGAATGAAAACGCTGTAAGTACCAGCGAGGGTAAAGGGAAAAATTAGTCTTTTTCCTTTTGGGGGAGAACTTTAGAAGACAAGCAATAGTATTCCTGACATTCAGCAAAACTCCCGCAGCACACTAACATGAAGCGAGGACGGTTGCCACAGGGTAAAGGCACCGGAACAGAGATGGAAAAAGGCTCTCCAAGAGCGAGGCACAAAACATGGCCAGTTGGGTAAGGGGAGGCCTGAGGGGGAACCAAAAAGCCCCTTCAAGAGAAGCTGGTGGGGGACATAAAACAGAAGCAGGAAACAAAACGCTGTGTCATGAAAACACCTGCGCCGGCTCAGGCAGCCGCTGTACAATGTTGGAGTGAGCAAAAGAAAAGTTTCAATTAAAAGGACTTAAATTACCATTACAGCAGTAGAATGCATTATTCGTTTAGACTTACATGGCAATCAGCTCCCTCAGTCACGCGCGCTGCTTCCCTGGGACCTGCCCCAGTTCACCCCCACTTTATCCTGTTTGACCCAGTTTACCTTGGTTCAACCCAGCACACACCTGCACTTACAGTATTGTTCTCTTACTGCACTGCTCGATCACAGTCCGCTGCTGATACCTCAAAGTTACTTTAGAGAAGCAGACAAGCATGTTCGGAAACCAGAGCCTGAGCAAGGAGAGGGATGCAGGGAGTGGTGAAAGGAAAGAGGCAGGCTCTACTGAGTACAGCTTAGCGGCCATGGTGGGAAAGAGGCTACCAAGAGATCTGTCAACCAGCTGCGTCACAGAAAAGAATGCTGCCAGCAAGCTAACCGGAAGATCGACATGACTGAGCAGAGTGGAGAAGGAGAAGAAACCGACACAGACTGGCTGTTGGGGAGGGGTTAAGAAAAAGACATGCACAAGTGTGTGCAAATTAAAAGTACATTGCGCACTTGCGCCACAACAAACTTGAGAGCAGTGCTTGATTACACTGAGGCGCAGCGCCGTCAGTTGCAGTGCTAAGTGGGAAGTGCTCGGTGGCAATGTAAAAAAAAAAAAAAGTTCTGAAGACAGGACATACAAAACCAGAAGTGGAAGAAGACAAATCGAAGGGTCGATTCGTGGGAGTCAACAATTGAGAAAAAAGGGAGAATAGCAGGAACTATTATTCAATTAGCAGCAACATTTTTTAAATGACCCAGACAAAAGCTGGCTGTAAGCCCAAAGACTGAATACAGCATATCAAGAGAAAGCGCCTGCTCTACCTAGGCCAGACCTAAAAATGTGCCATATTCATAGCTTTGCTGGAATTCTAACCCTAATATTACATGAGCCTTGGCATAATCTAGATGAATGTATTCAGAGCTCCGATACGAAAATGTCTGTATAATTTATAACCTAGCTGCATGGCATTAAAATGGACAAGTGGTGTTTTAGTACAGGGCAAGTGGATTTATGAAGCATTCCGTCCCTTGGACAAGTAGCTATTTGATAAAGTTACACACCCCTGGGTCCTGCTCAAATAAGAACAGTCCAGCTGCAATCACCTGGGCAGGTTCCCCCCTTAAAAGAACACAAGGAACTCCAAATCAGTTGCAACCCAATTAGGCCCCAGCAGTGAGGCACTGCTTCTAGAGAAACCAGGCGGGATTAGGAGGAGACACAAGTAACACATTTGCTGAAAGGTCTAGCTTACTTTCTGTCCGATTCAATGAACTTGTCATATTCCACAGCCATCTTGCAGCAGAGAGCTTGGCGAGTGTGCATGGTCGAGCAGTTGGTGTTTATCACTTGAATTCCTGAAAACATAAATAAAAACATAAAATATATATTATTATTTTTTTAAAAGAAAAAATTAAAAGACTGGATTTGTAATGTAACTACTAATTAGGCTCTCAAGGGCTTGTGTGAATCTGATTACTACTCTGTAATGGGACATAGCCTGAAATTGAGTAGTTTCTCTGAACGCCAACCCTAACGTTTCGCCACAGATCTCTTGCCAGCAACCAGACTTCTTTCAGAGAAGTAGATATAGACATTAAAGAAATTTTATTAGGGTTCACAGGAAGATGAACTGAAATCTATTTTTACCATATTTTCCTCTGCCAGAGAGTAACAGAATGTATTCTACTCACAATCACACTGTACAGCTGCGTTTGCTTGCTTTGAAGAAGAGGCTTTCAACAGACAAGAGAAGAACTCTAAAAGCTGGTGAAGTGAAAAGAAATAAAATAATCCACATAACATTAACCTGTGGCTTAAGTGTCAGGGTGCACAATATATGGTGGGTGCAGTAGAATATCTTTTTGTTGTTGTAAAAGCTTTATTTCGATACGTAAATATCTTAAAAGCTATACATACAAAAATACATTTTCAAGCCTTATGGTAACATACATTTATGATTACTAAAATAGTCGGATAAGATACAATAAATAGTTAAAAAGAGAATTAAATTGAAATAGAAAGCCTTTTAGCTCGGATCACCCAAGCCTATTTTAAAAACTTTGAAACACCACAAACAATGTAGGGGGATGTGTCAGTCAATAAAATGTGAAGGGCCACCAGATGCTGACGTGTGCCTAAGAGCCTGCACAATGGTGTTAGCCAACGCCTCCTTGGGGCACAATAATCAGGACATTCGAAGAAAAAATGTGCCACCGTCTCCACCCGTGTCAAGCACATGGCACAAAAAGGTGAGGACTGGGAAGATGAAGATCTCCACCTGGACACCAAGTTGGCCAAAGGCAAGGTGCCCACTCTGAGTTTGAAGTAGAGAGCCCTGTCCAGGGGAATGGAGATTAGGTCCAAATAAGGCTCATAAGCAACCACGTCTTTAATTCTCAGGAATGCTGCGGTCGAATTGCAGTGGCATGGATTGCGAATGAGTTTGGTGGCTATCCAGTCCCAATATAGCTTCTTCAGGGTGGCTTTCGGAGGAGCAGAGCGAGCAACCCAGGAATCTTCCAAACCCAGCTCCACCAATAGGCTCTTGATGTCCCTTAGCCATTTAATTCGATGCCATCCCTCCATAGCAATTACCTCGGACAGACCTGCTGCATAGGAGGCTAGCTCCGGGACCCTCCACAGGCGGGCCCACAAGAGCAGAGGCCGTAGTCGCGCCTGGTCCGCAATTGATTTACAGCCCAAATCAAGAAGCACTGGGACGGTCGGTGTGCTCGATGGGAGTGCCTAGAGTTCTTTCAGGAATTTACTTTCTGCCTTGGCTAATGACTCCAGGTTTGTGGAACCCCACAACTCCGCCCCGTACAAAGCCGCAGCAACCCCTCTTGCTTTATAAATGTCGATAGCTGGGGAGATACAATGTTTGGGGGAAGAACGATGTTCCCTGAGTAGGGCTCCAGTCACCCTTTTGTGGTTGAGCAACATCTTTTGGATATGTGGGGTCCAGCTCATGGAGTTACTGAGGCGAATCCCTAAATAATCAAACTCACGGACCCTCTCCAGGGGAACGGCATTTAAAACCGGAGGGGGCCCTAACTTTTTGGGGGGATTCATAGTCAGGAATTTGGTCTTATCTACGTTAATAATCAGGCCCCTAAGGGAGCAGAACTCCTGGAAGCGGGTGAGGAGCTTTTGGAGACCCTGAGGTGTCTTTGCAATGAGCAGGGTATCGTCAGCAAAGAGCAGGGTGGGGATCCTGGTGCCCGCCAGGGACGGAGCATCTGCAGGTTCCTTAAGCAGGTGCTCAACCACACCATTCACATACAATGAAAATAGTGTGGGAGCCAGCACACATCCCTGGCGGACACCCCTGCGCACTGGGATTCTGTTGGTTTTCTCCCCGTTCTTGCCCCAATATCAATACATTTCATTTATTTTAACAAGTGTTTTTATTGTTTCTTCCTTTACAACTCAAATATTGCAAAAAGCACAATAGTACCATTTATAACAGTAACAGGTTTCGCATGACGTACATTTCAGAACGACTGTGCAGTTATTCTACCAATTGTAACAATCCAGTGAGAAAACGTATCTCAACATTTCATACAGCCCCGGCTTTTATGTATCATCTACATATATGATGTATGAGAATATGAAAATATTTCAAACATATAAGGGGGATCTATGCCTCCTGCTTTAGTAAATCAGTTTCTTACCTGCTCCTCGACGCAGATCTTGGTCTTCCCCATCAGTAAATATGAATGTCTATAGAAGGTGAAAGATTAAGAAAGATAATACATTTTAATAAAGCATGAAAAAAAATCTACCAGACGGACTATAAAAGCAGACACTATGCATTCAATTTAGTTATATACATTATTAACACCTTTGACCCAATGAGAACTGTTTTTTCTCCTTTCTTCATCATAAGTCTTCGATTTAATTTCCTAACATTTATTGTGTGCCCATTCCCAGTACCAGTCTCGGACCTCCGTGCACTTTAACTACATCAAATTCACTACATAACCTCACGTGCTTAGGAGCCACTGCATCGGTGCACACAAGTGCATACAATACATCTGCAGCTACAAAACACCACATTGACAACACTACAATGGTAGAGAGTTATAGGGGCGGTTTACGGAGCATGGGTAGGCATATTTATAGGGTTAAGTATAGACGTATTAGTATAGTGTTAAGGTGTCGCTGGTGCGGTGTGTCCGTGTTGGGTTTGATGTAGATGTGCTGTGGACATAGTAGTGGTGATGTATCACTTAACTCTAAACATACCTACCTGGTCGATGTCATAGTTTCATCTGTATAGTATAATATTGCATACGAAGCCCCACCTGCTCAAGATGGAGCAAGGAAGAGGTTGCAAACGTATGAGGTGTGCTCTAATATAAATGAAACATCTGCATCAGATTCTGCATTTTGCTGGCTTACCATGAATAATCGATTTAGAATAAAAATAAATGTTCTACCAATTTTTGAATCAACAGTCTTTAGTTCTCTGCTAATGCACCGGAAACTAGCTTGTACAAGTTTAAAAGAACATGAAACACATGTCATGTGAAGGAAATCCGCCCTTTTTGAGTGGTCACTCCCAATTTCTCACTTTTTGCTGGACCCTAGAATTTTGCTCGTTTTACAATTCCGTGCACTTTTACCCTGCTAAATAGTAGTAAAGCATCTTTACTCCCCTTTTAATCATGGTTAAATTGGCTTATTTCTAATTAGCACATTTTACCTGCCTGTAAGTCCCTAGTATGGTTTAAAAAGTGCACTCGGGGCCTAACAGTTAAATGCCATTTGTGGGACCTACTGCACCACCATCTATAGAGGTAGTACAACCATGGTTCAAGCCTAATCTGTGTAGTCTGACTGTTCCAGGGTAATTCTGCAGTGCGACCTGCTAAAGTAACCCTTTTTGACAGGTAAAAACCTCCCTTTTAAATATTAGCAATTCACCCCTATGTAGTAGGCCTTGTAGCTCACATGGCAGGGAGCAGGGGAACATATAGAAAAACAAGCATTAGAAATGCAATAGGTCTCGGATTTATTGGAGTTAGAGGAAATGGCATTGTAAATGGCAATGTCTTTTCGCCATATGTTATGGAGTGTATGTATGTAGTGTGTAATGGAATTATGTGGCTTGGATTGGAATTGTAGCAATGGTAGCATGCTGAGCTTTAGATGGTTATGTTTAAAAGTAAAGTTTGCAATACTGCTATTGGTACAATAGATTCGTTAACAATTGATGTGTGTAGTGATGGCTGTTGGTGTGCACTGACGGGTGGCGGTGTGTGCCTGGTGAAAGCATGCACGGACAGGTGGTGTTGTGTGTATGCCTGCTGAAAGTGTGCACTGATGGTTGGTGGTGAGTGTGTGCGCCTGGTGAAAGCGTGCAGTGACGGCTGGTGGTGTGTGTGTGAGCGTGGTGAAAATTTGGAGGGTGGACGGTATTATACCTCTACTTGTACTTTGTTCGCTGTTGTAACCTGCACACGTCACTTTTTCCTCCTGTATTGCACAGTTTGCTACCTCTTGTATTTTTGTTTGCTCACAATTGTCACTTTTGCGCCTTGTAACTTAACGTTTGCTGTTCTACTTTGTTCACTTGTAATTTTCTCCTCATGTATCATTACTGTTCCTATTGTTGGAGGGTGGACTTGGAGGGTGGACTTGGAGGGTGGACTTGGAGGGTGGACTTGGAGGGTGGACTTGGAGGGTGGACTTGGAGGGTGGACTCTGCACTCACAATCGGACCCAACACCGTGAAGATGACCACACCGTTGCCGGACAGGCCCAGCACGAAGACCATCATGTAGAGGACGCTCAGCAGGGAGAAGGACAGCTCCCAGCCTGAGTCGTCGCACGCTATGTAGCCGGTGTCATTGCCGTATTCGTCGTAGTAGTTTCCGTCTTGGTACTCCTCCATCCCCTCCAGGGCTTGCTGGCTTGGTTTCGAGAGCAAGGAGCGCACTCCAGAAGAGCACTAGTACCAATGGGCGTCCAGGTAGCAGAACCGGGCTAAGGAGGGCATCCCCTGCACAGCAAGGCACAAGCACCTCCTTTAAAAAAAAAAAAAACAGGTGGGTAATGAGGGCACCTTCAGTCAGGAATATAAATGTGCAAAGAAGAGGGCACCTCCACTCAGCAGTGTAGAGCACCTTTTAGTCACGAAGACTCGGGCCCAGAGTACAGTCAATCTAGTTAGTAAGGGCACCACCAGTCAGTAAGGCAGAGATACTGAGGTGTATCCTGCTACAAGTGGCGCCACCACATTCAGCAAGGCACGGTGGCAACTCAGCGACAGAACACCAGGACGCAGCGAGTGGGCACCGGGTGCGTCTCCGGTTCTTGTCGGTCCGAAAGATGCTGACAGTGAGGGAGCTTAGCAGTGCATGGGGCACTGATGGTTTCTTCTCAGCACGGCAGAGGCAGCGAGGGTACGTCCAGTCGGTAGGGCTGAGTAGTGATGGGCAAGCTCTTGCAGTGCTTCCAAAGACAGCCGGGCACGAGCAGTGATTGGAGGGCTGCTCCCACAGCTCTTTGAAGAACTCCCCCATTCCCCTCCCACTTGGAGCCAAGAGGCAGAGGCCACCTACTGACATCAATCAGGGTCTGGGTGTTATCTGGACTCCTTCCTCGCCATGCACAGCGCATCCCTCAGCACTCCCCTCTGCGTTTTGGAGAGGTTCTCCACCTCCCCCCAGTGTGTCTCACTGCTGCGAGGAATATATGACGTTACAACAAATTCCGTTGCAACGCATGCCTTTACCACGCATGCGTTACAACGGAATTCGTTTTCCACGCATAACATTTACCTCGATTGTTTGCGTGGTGACGTCATACGTCGTTAAGAGAAAGCGGAAGTTTATTTTCCGATTTCTCTTAAACTACGCTGATTAAATAAATAAAACAACGTGACTTCAGGTGAGTTTTTTTGTGTGGGGGGGGGGGGAGACCCCCCCAAACCCCCCTTTTTTTTACTTTTTACCTTTACCACATATACCTTTACTACAAACCTCGTAGTAAAGGTATGCATGGTAAAGGCTTTCGTGGTAACCACGCATGCGTTGTACTGCATGCGTGGTTAACGATTTCGTGGAAACGGCTTTGTTGTAAAGGCCGTTTCCCGCTGCGAGCAGTTACTGGGAAATCAAATGCGAAAGCCCTCCTGTACGTCTCCTCATAGGACAACAAAAACAACATATAAAATACAAAATGTAATTGTAAATTACTTGGTGGTCCCTTGCATTGTATAAATAACCTATTGGTTAAATGGCAAACTGTAGTGACACATTATAGTAAAAGCTTCATACTTATTTTGATACCTACTAGAAATGATCGCCGCACAAACCCAACGTAGATAGTTGAATGAAATGAATGAATGAAAAAAGACTTATATAGCGCAACTTAGCCCTTCGGGCGTCAAGGCGCCTAACCAAATCATAATCAAAACATAATCTTAGGTCCGAGAGCATGTCTATGGATAGGCCTCGATGAAGAGCCACGTTTTTAAAGATTTCTTAAAAAGCGCCATGGAAGGTAGTGTTTTTAGCTCGGCGGGAAGGGCGTTCCACAATATAGGGGCCACAGAGGAAAAAGCCCTTCCCCCCCATCATTATTCATTATTGGACTGACAGCATGGCCAGCTCCCCACTTGATAAAAGGATGGGCAGTGACACATCCCACAGATTAAATAATAACATTGACGCCTATCGATAATTCATTTGTTTGGGGGAAAAAAAAAATCCTTGTTAAACGGTTTTGATGAACTGGATAAAAGTTCATACGCCTCTTCCTCCCTGCACCTGTTGACAGGTCTTGGTTACTGGCCTTGTATTCACCCTCCCCCTAACGCCCTAGCCTGCTCACATCACAATTCCTTGCTAACTCTAACATTGCTCCACTGAAAAAAAAAATGAACGAATGCGGAATAACATCCACTGTAATTCGGCGTAGGAAGAAGTGTGACGCACCTCATGAAAATCTACAGCTTAACGAGCATAACCAGTGCTCCAAATAGCCCTGACAGACCTCTGTGCACTGCCCAAAAAACGCCTCGTCATATAGACGCTTCTTTATGTTTAGAAGCAACTTCGAACCAATGGCGCCAAAGGCGTGCAGAGGTGCATTCTACGATTGGTTACACCCACAGTCCCGTTAATCCTCCCAAATATACCAGCTCCTTCCATTCCCCCCACCCGCGTCACTGTCCACGCCACCACTCCTCGCTCCTTCATAAGCCAGAGACGGGGTTTTGAAGATGGTCTTTTGCGATAAGGGTGAGGGTGAGGGTGCAAAGGGTGAGATGCTGAGCTGTCACGCAGGCTGTACATGCAGGGCTGCCCTGCAACAACACCAGTGGGGACAAATAATTTATGCCCACCTCCACTCGAGTCCATGGGGCCGCATCTTGCTGCAAGTGAAGGCACGTTCTGGGAGCGCAGGCCTTTCAGACACTACTTGCAAGCCGAGCTCTCATCCCACAGAGATTAATTAGTGAGTGGCATTGTATCAGTTTAGGCGAAACCTAATGACAGCTCTCTAATGGCACTGCCCCTCCCCCTGAGCAACTGCGGAGTGCATGGCCAGCTGGTGCCCCGACACTCTGATAGACCAACACTTCTGCCCAGGCTGTGTTGTTGCCTCCGACGCTGCCTGCGGTCCACAGTGCCTAGAGTCCGGGATCTCCACGTTCCGGAGATTTGAATGGGTACTGCTGTGTTCCTGCTGTTGTAAGTGAACGAATAACATTTCCTCTCCACTACCGGAAGCAGAGACGGCACTTCTACGTTTTTTAATTGCTCCTTTTAAAGTGTTCATTATTTGATTCTTAATGTAATCAAATTGCCCCTCGAACCTTTTCCCTTGACCTTCACATGAATCGGGGAGGTCAGCGGCGCACAGGCGTCTTCGTTCACTTTGTTAAATAAAGATCAGCCAAGTCACCTTTGGCTGAACCTTTTATCAAAAAAGACCGTCCACTAAGTCACGTTGCCCACTAGACTCGCAACCTCACTGATCGCCCTAATCGCAGACTTCAAGTAGTGTCGCACATGAACCTGATGCAGAACGCATCCTTCTCTTCCTGATGTCGAGGTCAGCATGAAGCGCTGTTTGCGCTAGGTGCAGCCATATTTTTTTTTTAAAAACTCTGCCTCGCGCGCGTGCGCCACTGCAGGCATATGTTTTGAATTATCGCGGCCGTCAAGCCGCGATAATTCAAAACATATGGCCTTCTAGTGCGCATAACAGACACCAATGGGGCATAGGCGGAGCTACTCGACCGCCTATGGCCTATTGCGTGTTCGGTTCCAAAAGCACACACATGAGAAGGCCAATTGAAATTCAGCTGGCAAAAAAAAAAGACGAAAAATCACGAGCAGCCAGGAATTTGTTAGGTACGTTTTCGGAGGCCCTAAGAAAAGGACTCTTGGGCCACGCCCACACTGCTACGCAGTGTGACGTAGGCCCGAGCAGTGTGACGTAGGCCCGAGCCATAAAAATATCATCCTGTCATAACAATGACAAGACCTTAAAAACTGTGGCATGCCTAGCTGTCCTACCTAGAAAACAAAAGTGCAGATTAAAATCTTAATACTGTATCTCAGGAATGGGACCAGCTATAAAAATAGTTACAACACTATTTTTAATAATTATTAAAAATCCAATCAAATGAGTCAGATTTTTAATAAATACTAAGGAAAAGTAACTTTTATAACTTTATGGATTACCTGCCTGAACTGTGAGAAAGCCGATTAGCATAAGCATCTGCCAGCTCTCAGCCTATGCTCAGCCTTGAATAGGTGTGAAATTGATGTGAAATGCCTCACTGAAGCAAACAATAGGCTGACCTGAATGAGCAAAGCAGACTCCTCTGAGCTCAACAAAATATGCAGGTTGAGGGCTGTGGGCCTCTATGGATAGCCAGAAACCGGTCCTTGGATGCTTGATTCCGGTCTGGGAAAGACATGGCTTGGTAGTTCGGACTGGACTGTTCCCATGGAGGTACAGGGTCAGAGCTGATTTGCATATAGCCAGTGTCTAACCCAGGGTGGTGTGGAGTGCAAAAAAACGATGGATTTAGGCCCAGATCTTTGTACTGGGGTGAATGTATGACATCGTTCTACATTCTGTCCATCAACTGTGTTTTTTGCCTCTATGTAACAGCACAGTGCCATATCCTGCTTGACAGGTGTGTTGAGCCACATGTACAATTGAGATACGCTTGAAAGCGAGAGAACAGTATGCCAAGAAAAATCTTGTTGATCACCAGTCTTGTTGCTGAAGGACCCCGCTCTTATTCTACCAGACTTCGGTCTCTGGGTTTGTTTGGGTACAGTATCTGCTTCAAACTAGGTTTCAGTATTGGATGTGGGAGTAAACTAGGATTACCATAGGAAAAATCCCCACATGATACCCGAACCTTCAGACCCCAAGTTTAGTGCAGCCAGAGACTTTCGAAATATTGGAAATGCCCTCACACATGGCATTTTGGGTCGGTTTTCAGGAAGGCAAACAAGGCCTAATAAAAATGTTTGTAGGGTTGGCGCCGGGAACCTTTACCCCATTGCTTAGGGCATTCCTAGAAGTCACCCTCTAGCTAGTAATGGGCACAATGCAGCATCTCTAGGCACCCACTTCAGAACACTTTCTGGCCCTGCGGAACATCAGAAAGAACTAGATCTGCTGTCTGTAACCTGAGAGGAGCTCTGACCTGCTCCCTTTGTTCCCAGGACAAGGAAGTGGACTCCAGGGGTCAGTTGGCTGACATCCTGTGTAGGTACAGCGAGAGAAGTTGTAAGAGGCCTTTTCCTAGCAGTACCAAGCTGACCAGTGGCAACTGGACCTGGACTGGACTGTTCGTCTATGGTACTGGTTGGGTGGGATTTAAAAGACTAAATCAGAATGTAAAAAGTTTTATCTGGACAAAACTGGTTGGTGTATCCAACCTGTGCTCCACAGCACAGCCTCCAGCTGTGCCTAGTTCCTGGTCTAGTAGGAACATTGACTAACATTGGTGCTTTTGGGTGCTATTTCTACTCAAATGTGGCAAAAATCATATCTCCAGTTCCCTTTATTGGATTTTTTGTTATTTTGGTGTCCTCTTGTTTATTGAAATGTACTCTAGGTTTCTAATTCTGTTTGGGTTTTTTCATTATTTGACATTTTGACTTTATTACCATTTAGGTACTGCCTACTTTCCAAGTTGTCCTCAGTTATGCCTGCCGGCTCTCTGCCGTAGCTACCAGGGGGTTGAGCTCAAATTAATTTAGTCACTTTGAGGGTTCACTCTGGCAAGTGTTCTATTTATTCCTTGAGGTGGGTAGTCACTCACCCGAAATATTAATCCAATTTCTTACAATAAGCATCGGCAAAGTATAGATGGTCCTAAACTAAGGTTGTGAACTGATTTTAAAGGAAACCTGGATGTCCCCTGATGTATACAAGAAACCAATTGTGAAATAATTTTGTCTGTCTTCCAAAAACAAATGAAATCGCATTAAATACGTTTTGAGCTAGTCTAATTATTTTGCATTTCTGCACTAATTCTGGGTTGAAATTGATGTCCAGAATTTATAGTAAACTGAACAGGTTTTCAAATTCACAAAAGTCAAAAATCTAAAGGAATCTTGGCTGACAGACCTGCACCTCCAAGGATACCTGAGTTTCTTCAGTCCAGCAGTTAGTGGGGCAGAATATGGTCACCCCCAAGGCAGACTCGTAACCTATGTCTCCAACACAATCACAACCTCAGCCCACGCAACCGGCCCAACTCCACCAGCAACTATTGCAATAAAAAGATCAGTCCTGTCCGCAACATCAAGAAAAAAGTGCACAGACATTGTAATAATAAATGCTTACATACACCCAAAAAGGAAAATTAAGGCAGCAAGGCATCTGATTGATTTCTTGGAAGCATGCATAAGCGAAGGGGCCACAACAGACATCCTTCTTACCAGGGGTCTAAATCTTTAACCAATGGGCACCATGACAGCCAATGAAGTGTCCTTTCAAAATTCAATTTGAAATATTCCACCGTAGGAAAAAAGTACATTGGGCTACCTAACTAAAAACGGAAAGCACCTACTAGAGGACCTTGAACACCTCAATCTTAGAGCAATCAAAGGCAGATCTGCTGGCGACAACTCTCCTGCAATCACCCACTATTCCTCCACTGTGAACTCTATATTAGACTACACCTTCGCCTCTTTATACCTATTCAAACAAATTGTCTCATTTTCATAACAATAGATCACGCCAAGGTGAGCAACGCTTGCGTTGCATCGCTAGGCGAGACCTAAAAAGCGGGTACCACGTGCAGCCTATGTGGTTCAGCACCGGAGGATTTGCTGCACCTCCTATGCACACCCCACTTAAACCAATGAGGGATTCACACCCGGAGGCAAGCTGTGCTGGCTTGCTTTGTACCTGGAGACCGACAACTGAACTGCAGCTTGGTGAAGTTCTTGAGATCGGTGGGAAAAAAATGGCAGAACACTGAAGGAGTTTTCACTCAACGGGAACATTGAAACAAACTTAAAGCTTTGCTGATGACAGCATTGGTCCACACGCTGCATTACTCAGCATCAGGCGAAACTGACAAGCTCCTAAAAGACGCATAGAAAATGATTCTGAAATTACAAGCTGGAACGAAAAAGGACAATGAATTATCTTAATCACTTTTTTTCTTTTTATAACTTTTACAATAATTTTAATGATGAATCTCGACGCAATTGTTTTAAGTAACTATACAAATAAAAAAGAAACCTTAAATGAAGAAATGTACATCTACGTTGGGCACATGTCGTATGGTTTCTGCTAATTCAATAACACTGTGTGTTTGGGCAACATAAGTGTCAAACCCATAGGGACTGTCTGCTCACATCATCAGAATATGTTGACCTAGTTCCTGGCTAGCTCACAGTGCGCCATCTGGACCCCTCACAGGGTATGTCGGCAACCTCAGTTTATGACAACTCTAATTCCCCTACAGAAATCGTAAAAACATATCTACCCTTTCATGGTTAACTCCAACGCAAGATAAAAGAAATACACGACTAAGGAATTCAAAGAATTACTGAAGCAATTGGATTCTTGTGTAGAATATGTGCTGCAATGATTAGTAGAAGAAAACAAAGCATAGTAATAAAACAAGCATTACAAGCATAGTGAAGAAGATGAATAATTCAACCATTATAATTGTTATATTGACTATATGAATGCATATAATTGTACTCCTACCTAGCACCTACCTATTCGAGTCTTTAGGGTGGAAGCAATTCTGGTTTAGAACAAGCCATTGTTCCTCTCAGAATAGTGATGGGATTCAGCTTGGCTAGAGTTCAGGCACGGACGACCGCGACAATCCATCGAAATGCTCCTCTGCTGGAAAAAAGCTTGGTGCAGTTTATATAATAAAACTGGGCCCATTTGTTCCGTTACTGAGCTCTGTCATTGTTGACTCTACCCACCCACAGGGGTCGCCGAACAGATAACAAACAAGGCCAGTCTGAAAGCGTACCAAGGACCTCATTAGGTCAGTCGGAAAGCATTCCGATCGATTACGATGTTTCCGAACACCATTCGCTCGGACTCACATTGATTTCAATGGGTGCCTGTGTTCCAACCGACAATACAGGCTCCTTTTGAAGAAAGGAGTGGGTGCAGAAAACCTTGCACCCTGTGGCGGGAACCCCATGGTGCTCCCACAGGCTCCAACTAGAGGCCTTCGGGTAAAGGAGGGGCATGGTACGGGCCCCCAAAGTCAGTTTCTGACAGCCGTTTTGTGTCAGACAAACCAATTCAGAAAGGCTGTCTGAGCCGGACATTGTAGTATGCCGGTCGGAAACGCGGTCCATAGACCTGTACGATTCGACTGACCGACTTGGAGTCTCCGAATGCCTGTTTTAACTGAGCCTGAAAGACCGAACGGTTACCTTCCATCGTAATTGGTAGGTCGGAAATGTTTCTGAGTCAGAACGAAACAGGAGTTCGAGACAGGTTAAGTAAATCTGAATGCCAGTCGGAGCCTTTGTGACTGAAATCGTAATTAGCCCACAAATCTTTAGATATCATTTTCTACGGTATGATAATGTGCCTATGAAGAAATGTCAAACCTTTTCCAAGTACATTATCTCATATGGGTGCCAAAAGTCATCATTTAAAAAAGATGTCAACTTTAAACGTGAAAATGTAAAATGAAGGTGTTTGTGCACGGGCCTATTAACCTTACAACATTATTTCACTTTGCACCGGAAACTCATCACCAGGCTTTACTCGTTGACTCCGGCAGCCTCTCCCATACACATGGAATGCATGCGCTGCGCCTGGCAGGAGGACCTGCTCGAAGGTCCCACTCCTCAACAGTAGCACTACTGCTGTAATCAGACTGAAAGACTATCAACCCCCCCCCCAACTATATGCTAAGGCAGATACATTTCAAATTTCTTCACATGCTTTATTGCACTCCTATGACTTTTCATAAAATGGGTTTAGCTGCAAATACACAATGTTTACGTTGCTCGGCGCTTGATGCCACATTTACCCACCTGGCTTGGTCATGCCCCAAAGTGGCTTCTTACTGGCTAGAGATATGCAAGCCCATTACCGCCATTACCTCAGATCCCATTACACCAGATCCACTCACTTGCTTGGCTATGTCAAGGAGGTTCCCGATGCCAGCCGGCACCTGGTGGCAATATTGCTGGTGCTGGGCAGGCACAGGGTGGCGATTCACTGGGGACGCAAACCTGCACCATCAACTAAGTCCTGGCTTGCCAATGCCGCGCACTGCCAGACACAACTGACTTAATTCTGGAATCTTATACCGACTGCGAGCAGGTGGCAAGACATCTGTGGGCCTCTGGCTTCCAACCTCCAGGGCATGGATGACAGGGGTCTGGCCCGCAACACCCCAGCAACTGACTCCTCATCCATGTCAACCTAAAAGGTAACATGTACACCAATGAGATTACACTCCCCTAGATAATGCCCATGCGGAAACACAACATTAGCCTCTAATTACCTCATTCTCATTCTTACTGCCCGATATATGATTTGTCACGGTTTGCTGATGTTGGATCTCTCTGTAAAAGTATGCATCGATAGTCCTCTGTGCTCAGATGTATTAATTGCAAGCATTGGTGCTGGAAATACTACCCTTGACATACAAGTCCAGGAGTCCACCCGGAAATACCAACCATACACCAGATAATGCTTCTCAAAATTAAACAAGGGGGTTTTCCAGAATGAAATGAGCATACAGCTATTTTTTTTGTTTAAATCTGTTTATTGAAAGTTTTTCTTTTTTTTTTTTTAAATCTGTATTCACACATTAGGTTATGCAACATCAATACATTTCAAGGTTTGCCTATCAACATTCCTATGCAAAGATCCATTATATTTTATCACATTTGATTGTTACAGAACCATGCCTAACAAATTAGCAATGCTTGCGGTGTCCATTGCCTACAGTTTCAAACATTATACCAAACACAACCTTAATATAACAAAACAGTACAGTTGTCCTACCTCACGCCTTTAATCAATCAAATCCGCTCTCTCTTTTCCCAATTCTGTGTTGATATCCTGCTGTGCTTACACGACCTTCACCCGCACCCATCCGCCACGGACCAATGCCCGCCCATCTCAGTGTCAAGATATTGGATTTTGGAATGGTTGTCACTACACCTGGATAAATGTTAGGGGCTTGTCACACCTGCAGCCTTATGTGTCTACCTTACTGACTATTGCTTATATGTCCTCATGTCCTGGGCATTGTGGTATTGGGTAATGCTCATTCCTCATCGCGTTCAGACACGCTTCCTAGTGCTTCAATGTAGCTCTGCCATGATGTACGGAAATCAGACAGTATTGCCAGTGGCTATTTCCGTATCCCCACCGCGTCTTCATGGTGGAGTGCTATTCTCTCTGCTTGTGCACAGCAGAGAAGCGATTGGTACCAGGCCTTTGCAGCTGGGAGCTCAGGGGATTTCCAGCGCCTCGTAAGTAGGCTTTGGCCACTATAAGTCCCAAGTCGATGTAGTGGGTTGTCACCATAGGTTTTTTGGATCTATATTAATAATAATAATAATGTCATTTAAAGAGCGCTTGGCTACCCCTATAGGTGTGTCCCCAGTCTAGAAGAATATCAGCTGGAGTGGAAGGAGACCGAACTAGAGTTGGTATAGCTAGGTTTTCAGACCTTTACGATAAACGGGCTCAGATTTCTCTGCACGAAGCAGCGGTGGAAGTGTATTTCAGTTTTTGGCTGCTAGGTAGCTAAATGAGCGCGCTCCCATCTTTTGCCATTTTTATCCTAGGTACTTTGAGTAGGTGCGCTCCTGTCGATTTTAACTGCTGACTGGGGTTGTGAGGAGGAAGAAAATCGTGCAGATAGCTGGGGCCTTTCCACTATATGCTCAGGTGACAGAAACACAAGGCTTTGAAACTAATTCTCTTTCGAATTGGCAGCCAGTGAAGGGAGTCATGGGCTTTCGTCATAGAGGCGCATCTTGGAAGATTAAGAATGAGACGTGCTGCTGCATTTTGAAATCGTTGGAAGTGTTGCAGGCAGCGTTTTGGCGCACCCAGATATAGGACAATCCTGTAATCCAGTTGCGAGGTCACCAAGGTGTGGACTCTGGTTTTCCTTGCTATTAACCTATCACACATGTCCAATCTAAGGTACGCTCCATGCACTGGGCCAGCTGTTTAGTGACTGTGTCCCAGTATGCACGAATGACCGTGCACGTCCACAGCATGTGTAGCAGGTCCGCTCCCACCATATCGCATCTTGGACATCCGGCATCGTTTCGATTAAAATAGTGGTTTATTTTGGCCGGTGTTAGGTAAACTCTGTGTGCAATATAATATTGAATGAGCCGGAACCTGGCATTCCGGGGAATTCGCGGAGGGCTCATTATTATATTATAACCTGTGGGCACCCGGCTGAGGTTGCAGAGGCACACACAGCTGGTATGCAGAAAATCGCAGGATTGCTGACGGAGGCCACATGATCTTTATCACCCCCGAACTCTGTGCACCCACGGGGAGTGAGCAACGATAGCAAATAAAGCTGAGGAAATCTGAGGTGACACAGATATAGTGACCCCAGGGGAGACACAACCGAGGGTCCTTGAGGCAAAGGCAATACAAACCTATAACCCATGCCTTAATCACAGGGAATGCTGAGAGCTGAGCTGGCCCGATGTGCATCATGGTCTGTTGAAACTGCCATAGTGTAACTCCCTTACAGTGCATGAATAAGATCCTAGAAATGAACCGGCAAGGAATAATTACCGACGTTGCACACTGATTTATCACACAAATATAGCGGACAATGGGCAAAACTGACGGGAAGCAGGCTAAACTGTTGTTCGAGGCACGTAAGACACCCAGAGGGCATACTCAAGAGGCAGATACGGATGAGATCGAACATAAAGACATGGCCCAAAAACCAGAGGATGAAGATCTGAAATCACTGCTGGTAACCATGAAGAGAAGCCTTTCCTTCAATAGAGGGCAAGATGAATAATATGTGTACCAGAATGGACTTCAGAACGCAAAAGCTTGAAAAACAAAATGGTAGGTTGGGGCAGTGAAGAATAGAATTTCGACATTCAAGGACGACACCAACCAGCGAAAAGTTCAAATTACAGAAATGGATAAATTGCTTAAAATAATACCTGCAAAAAATGAAGACTTGGATGCGAGATCCAGGAGAAATAATATCCGCATTCTTGAAATACCAGAGTCTGCAAACACCGTGAAAATTGAGGAATATGTAGAAAAAAAGCTCACTAACTGCTTTGGCAGAGAAGAATTTTCCCCCCTGCTGGTTGCCAAAACCTCCACCTGGTGCTCCGCCGAGACACATTGTCGCGAAATTGTTGAATTAGAGATCGTGATACAGTCCTGCGTAAGGCCAGAGAGGCCCGAACAGTAATGTTTGAGAATCACCCTGCCAGTCCAGGAGGCAAGGTAAAACTTTATGCCTGCCAAGAAGAAACTACAGCAAGCGGATGTCGCCTATGCCATGCTTTATCCTGCGCGATTGCGTCTAACTTACCAAGGCAAACAGCACCTTGAGCTACTCCACAGCAGGCCATGGAGGTCCTCAGATCCCTGCCACGACAATCTAAGCGCACATCTAACTCGCCACCAAGCAGCAGGGGCGGGGAAATCTCCTTAACACGAAGAAGCATAGGTAACATGATGCCAAAAACACCGCCTGTACTTCCCGCACCACAAGGAGAACACCACAGAGGACGGGAAATCATGAGACCGCGCAAATGATAGTTGCTCATGGAAAGGTACAAAACAGAAATGTGGTGGGACGTTAACTTTGACAATGCGAATGCTGAATGGACGGTCTGGCACACTCATCATGTAAATATAGCAGACAGACAATACTGTGTATACAGGAAAGCAAAAAAATTCAAAAAAGACAAAAACTTCCAGGCGCAAGATCACTATGTCCCGGGCACCCTCCTACAAGGTGCCTAACCAAGCAGGAAGTTCAGCTTCGCACCCAGGAGACACGCCCCAAAAGGAGATCCCTTCCGCTTTCCCAATGGGGGGGGAAGGCACTGCTAGTTAATTATTTTCCCCAAGCTAGGGGTTAGTTCAATGTTATGTTGTTTTGCTATTGTTAGAACCGGCTATTTCTGGTAGGCTAAGGCTGATGCCAAAGCCAGGCAGAAACCACCATTCTAGTCAGGGCAAGGAAGTCACACGCCAAGATAACCCCTGCTCACCCTCTAGGTAGCTTGGCACGAGCAGTCTAGGCTAAACTCGGAGGCGATGTGTAAAGCATTTGCGCCAGCGCACCACAGCAATAACATATTAGGTACACCACAAAAGAGACTCCACACAAGGTTATATTAAAATAACTTTTGTATTGTCAAAACATATCAGATAGAAATCACACATGTACATTGTGCCACCTGGCACGGCAATATTCACAAGGGATTATTTACAAGACAGGGCCACATGGGCCACTGTCAGAATCAACACTTTGCAGATATAGAAATACTTGTCAGAAATTAGAATAAAAGTATATAAACTTCACTGTAACACAAAGTAACAGTTATAGATCACATCCAGTAACTACTGGGAACAGGTAAGTACCACCTACTCAACCCTAACCCTTAGGAGACTGTCACGCAGGGGACCAGGACCTCACTAGGACCACCTGTACTAAAAAGAACAACCCCCTAAGTATCACACAGCATTTAGGGGTCTAAGAAAGAACACATTACCCATGATGTATAAAACACATTCAGAGGAGTAGTAAAGAAAAACACATAATGCATAAACCTACACATTCAGCGGTGTTTAAGAATAAAGCACATGATGCAATACAAATACATTCAGAGGTATCAGAATAATATAGTAGCGCAAAAGTCACATGATGTCTAAAACATTCAGAGGTGCAGGAATAAAACATGATGCAAGGAAATACATTCAGAGGTGCAATAACCATACAATTGCGCAAAACCTCACATAAGCCACCACCTGTGGCAGTCCCTAGGCCAACTGGCCTTGTTGGGGCTAGAACGCCCTGAGTCTCAATGTCAAGGGCCTAAACGATGCAGGGGCCCACTACTTGCTGGGCCCCTGGGAACACTCGCAAGGGCCTAAACGCTGCAGCTGGCGCTAAGTGCTGCGCAGCTGTGACTGGCCGGGCACCTCTGTGCCAACTCTATCCCTCTCAGGGACTCCTTCTCCATTTTGCGCCTAAACGGTGCAGCTGCCCACTAATTGCTGGGCAGCTGGAGACTCAAAACTGCGCTGGGGCCCTCATGGCCCTAGAACAACACTGCGCAAAAGGTTGGAGCCACACAGGCTCGGAACAAATATGCCCCCTGAGCCTAGCAGGCTCTTAGAACAACTGTGGGGGTCGTTGGAGCCACACAGGCTCTGGCATAACACATGCCCCAGTCATTGGAGCCTCGCTGGGCTCTTAATCACAACTGCGGGCGGGGAGCCTCTCTGGAGCCAAACAGGCTCTTAAACAAAATATGGCCCCTCTGAGCTTCTCTGGGCTCACAAACAAGACGAGGCCCCTTGAGCCTCCCTGGGCTCGCAAAACGCGTGGGGGCGACCCACTGCCAACCGGGGCCGCCCTGCAGGTCCTTCCTGCTATGCTTGCCCCACGCACCAGCCGTAGCCACCCCAGAGCCCTCTGCAGAGCGGGGCGGCTGAGCACACTGCACCAGCGAGGTAGACGACCTCGCACTTCAAATCCCAGCCGGCTTCCACTCACCGGCTCCTTGGACGTGGGGGGCAGCGCGTCTCCTCCACCTCGCCCGGCAGCAGCGCTTCCCTCGAGGGGGAAGGCGGGGCTCTTCCTGCAGCACGGAGGCCTCGCGGCGGGGCGGTCGAGCTTCTTTCTCTCTGCAGGGCTCCCTCGGCACACGGGAGCCCTGCCTACCGGTCGCCTCGTCTCCTCGGGGCGCCCTCAGCCGAGAGGAGCCCCGCCACAGCCGCCATCTCCCGCGCCTTCCTCCTTCTTCTTCCCCCGGACTGCGGGGCGGGACTTCCGGCCGGCAGCGACAGGATTGGCCGGCCGGCCAACCGCTTCCGGGTCGCTGCGGGCAGCACAGCGGCCCTTCTCCTTAGGCAGGCAGGCGGGGGCTGATTCCTTTTACGGTCACAATTAAACAGCGCTCTCAAGCGCTGGGGGGAAACCAAAGCGCCCAGAACACAGCTAGAGCGCTCCCCGGCGCCGAAGGAGATCCAAAGCGCTCCATGCGCTAAAGGGCAAAACCAAGCGCCCAAAAGTACAGACAAAGCTCTATCAGCGCTCAGAATCCAAATCCAGCGCTAGAACCAAAATAAAGCGCTCTTTAGCGCTGGAGCACCATCCACAGCGCTCCCAGCGCTAGAACAGCAGGCAGAGCGCTTCCAGGCTCTCCGGAGGAAGCTCAGCGCCTCCAGGCGCTAGAAATACAGTTCCAGCGCTATCCACAGGGCAAATCAGCTCCTCCATGCTGCCAAAGCCCCAGAGCTTCCCAGGGGGGCAAAGCCAAGTCCCCCCATCAGCCCAGGCAGGGCAGAGGGGTCCCCCAGGAGTCCAGGAAAAATCCATCAGGAGTCCAGGGGCTGGGCAGGACTCAGGGATTCCCCTGAACCCAAGCAGCAGCACGCCCCTGGCAGATTCAAGTCAGAAACAAGAACAAATTGGAAGGGAACACAGCCCCTTCTTATACACAGAAAAGGCTTTGAAGTCTTTTGAAGTCTTTGTGTAAGCGAGCCCCTAAGCCCTGGGTGTATCTGGTTTCCTTCTCCTGTCAGCCTCAGGTCAGAGGTGACAGTGGGCCATCAGAAGGGAGAGCCAGCAGGGTGGGCCGACAGGCACAGCCTGGTCCCACCAGACGCTCTTTCCTCCCATCCCTGACAGCAGATGGGGGCCTTTCATCTACGGCTGACTCAGACCCCCTCCTCCAGGGCCCTGCAGACCCCGTCCTACTCACCAGACAGTCCATCTACCAGCAGGCCCAGGCACTCCTGGGCCAGGCCCATCAGCCAATCACGTGCCAGCAGACTCACTACACAATTATGCCAACTTCTAAAAGTGGCGCTTCTAGACTAGACACAGTCATGCCGCATACACAATTCTGCAGCATTCCTTCTCACGAGTTCACACATACCAAACTCGACCCTGCACTCCCCACGCATCAGGAATCTACCATAGGCATACATATTCCCCATTCATTCCTATGGGAGGGCAGGCCACTTACCACACCTACACAGAGAGCACACGCACTTTACACTGTACCACAGTGAAAAAGTGCGCAGAGGCCTAAAATCACCATCCCAGGTTCCAAAAACAGGCTAGGAAAAAGCAAAAAGTCACGCGGTGAACCTGCCCAAAGGACCGGGTCCAACAGCTATGCATTAACTATAAAGTCAGAAATTCATGTCCTTGAGGTAGCAGTTAACCCAGCCTACTGCAAATATCCTTTTGAGAAAATGAACAATGTACATGAAGTGCAGGGCAAAGGCTACTGTGTTGCCATACGAAATGCAGTTAAACAGTTAAGATGCATGAATGTTAGGGGTAAATTGGGATGGGGGGGGCATGCTACACAGTCAAACTCTGTGGGTAGGGAGCTACGCTTGCAACCAAGATGGCCGCGTGAGCTCCCGGCTCCGCCGACCTCCGTTTTTCGCCGGATGATCCTGGCACATATGCTGATTTTACGCCCGACCTCCGTCTGGATGAATAGTTGCAGAGCTTAAAGGTGCAATCCCGAGAATTTTAATGGCTGATTGACAAAGTTATACCGTGGTGTAATTCCCGGCCTAGTCCAGCTTGTGAGCCGGGGCCTCCAGTACTGGCCCTGCCGGGTTTCAGTTGAACAACATCGGCTGTGGGACTCGACTTGTGTCCAGTCCCCCCAGTGAAGCTTATCGTTGTCCGATACTGATGGCAGTCGTGTGGTCTGGTTGACATCGTACGAGTGGTGACTGGACACGTTGGTAGCTGTGGGCGGGGGTCCCCGTCCCGGAGTCCCGGTTTGCCGTCCCCTGGGGTTTGGTGGATTGGGGTCCTCGCTCGCGGTAGCGAATTAGTTTGCTGTGATTTAATTGCCAAGTCGCCCTCTGCAACCGTCCGCTCCGCTCTTGCCTGTTCCCCCGAGAAAACCGGGTCTCTGGGGAAGAGACCATGTTTGAAACCGAGTGGGCGGAGCCGGACCAGAAGGAGTGTGAGCTTACGCTGAAGGCCATAATGGCCGCCATCGGCGCACTACATTCGTATATGGACGCCATTGTCTGCAAAATGATTGCTGGTGCAGTTGAGACGGGGCGAGTGGGACCGGACTCGGATCCATTGCATGGCCCGGCACGAGCAGAGTTTTCCGTGGAGCACACTGAGACGGAGGATGGAGGCACCGAGCAGAAAGACGTATTGACACCCGTGGTCAGTGCGCGGCCACATACTTGCGAACTGGGCACTTTGAATGGATCGCTACAACTGATACTGCTGGCGTCTGAGATGGAACCGCTTGTCTCCCCATTCTTGGGGACTTTAAGAAGCGACTTGTGGTTTGCAACTTTGTCTTTTCCCTCTTGGGCAATCTTACTACGTATAAGGAGGAAACAACATTGCGTCCTGAGGTTGGTGAGGGAGAGTATGAGCGCTGTTGGGGTTCTCAAAGACTTGCTATTTCTGACCCATTCTAAACTGAACTTTTTTTTAACTCTCTTCAAATCTTGATTCACCTGAGAATGCAGTGGTTCCACCAGATGGAGTTCGCAAGCAAGATCGTAAGGGCCAGGGATGAGATTGACTGTTTCGACCGGATATCATGACTTTAATGGAAACGGGATTTGCTACCATACTGTTCGTGGAAGGTTGGGTGGTGCCTGTAACTTCCCCTATTTGTTTTGCCTGCGTATCCTGATGGTTTTCTCAACTGAACTGTAGGGGTTGTTTACTTCTGGCTGGGGGGGCGGGGGGGAGGGAAGTCTGGGAGCCTGTTTGACAATTTCCTCCTCCATTTTCACTACCTTAGTATTAGTTAGTTGGGGCGACAGGCACACTGCTAGTTGGGGTTAGGCGATAGCCATATGCAGGGGTGCAGGGTGGGGGGGGGGGGTTTATTGTATTGTCTTTTTGTTTTTAGGTCTTTGAATCCTACACATATCCTGACAATGGGTGCCTTCCTAAATGGTTATCCTGCTTGGTGGGCGGACGGGACCTGGGGGTCGTAATGTTTACATGGTTCTCACAATGTATGGCCTTAATTGCTGCGAGCTGGGTACGATCGCCATTTTGTCCACTGCTAGTCTTCCTAAATTCTCCTGACACTCGAAAGTGATTCGAATACGATACTCCTGTTACCCATAAGTGGTGGACTTTTGAATAATGTCGTTTAGACTGGATTTGAAATTATTGCATTCATACGGCCGCAATCCAGTATTATTTCATGCTTCAACTTCTACCTTGGGGTCACCCGTCTATTTTTCGCCATATGTATGTATATTTGTTGTTCATTCCGTGAAGTAGACACCTGTTGTTGATTTTTCCTGTGTTCTTCATTAATACAAAGAAATATATAAAAAATAAAACTCTGTGGGTTGATTCTGAATATAGGATCCACACACATAATAAGGGGAGGGGACTTTAATTTCATAATATGCCCCACATGAGATCATTCACACCCCCAGGAGCAACACTATACAAAGGCACAACGTCAAGCGCAGCACATTATCACAGAACATCAATTAGTTGATGCATGGCGCTACTGTCGGAAGGCACATTTCACTCGGCAGTACATAATAGCTGGTCCAGGGTTGAGGTCTGGTTAGTCTCCAAAGGGACTGCATCATGGATCACCCACACCCTGCATTTAGCACAAACATATTCGGACCACTCCCCAGTGTATATGCAAATACTTGAGCCAGGAAATAAAAATAGATATATCGCATAGAGTCTACCCACCAATGCACTGCTTGACCCATACTTTAAAACAGAACTCTGACAGGAAATAGAGGAATTCCTCAGAAAAAGTAGAGATTCAGTACCCTCTCTTGCCACATTTTGGGAAGTGTTAAAAATCACTAAAAATAGGGGTATGCTTGGCCAAGGCGGGTGGTATATTAAAAGACATAATTAAAACTCTATCCCAATGAGAAGAAAAATTAAGAGGACTGGAAAGACAGACACAGGTGACAACAGAATCCCCACTAGCGAGCATTAGAGAAACACCGAGTACCAAGAGATGGCGGCTGGGTGGGAATGCCTGTTCTGTGGGAAATATTATTAAGCCAGGAAATACGGAAAGGGGCTAAGACCAGGTAAAGCATTAGCCTAATTGACTCGTCCCTCTAAACACACTAATTACATACTAGAAATTATAGACAATGGCGCATCAACTAAAGACACACCATAAATTACACACAAATTTAGCGCAAATTTCTCGAAACTGTACACTTCTCGCAAATCCAAACAGGCCGACACTGGCATGTACCATGTATGGCTATAGAACTAGCCTGGCTAAGTAACGTGCACCAGGAATTCCTGGCAGTGGATTTGGTGAAGGATGAACTTAGGGCAGCCATAATGCAGATGGGCAATGGCAGGGAACCTGGGCCCGACGGAGTTTTACAATACATACATAGATTTATTGGTCCCCTTCCTGAAACAAATGTACGAAGAAGCAGTATAATTGGGGATACTGCTACAGTCTATGCGAGAGGCCCTCGTAGTTTCACTAAAGAAAGCAGGCAAAGCGCCTAACCGAACGGACTCATATTGACCCCTCTCCCTAGTCAACTGTAATGCTAAGACACTAGCCAAAGTACTGGCCAACCGACTGCGCCTATTATGGAGAAACTGATCCGCCTGGACCAAGCAGGATTTGTGCCAGGCAGAGCCACGTCACATAACCCGCATACACAGTTCTCCATTATCCATAAAACTGATTCAGAGGGAAGTGCGGTGGCAGTCTTTTTAGACGCCACAAAAGCTTTTAATTCTCTTGAGTGGGAATACCGGATGTCTGTGCTGTCGCACTTGGGAGTTCCGCTGAGCTACTTGGCATGGGTGAAGTTACTGTATCACAAACCTAAGGCTAAGTTACTACTTAACGGAGTTCACACTGTGGTATTTGAAATAACCAGGGGCATGAGGCAGGGTTGCTGTCTCTCCCCCCTTTTATTAGCGCTCGCAATAGAACCCCTGGCGGCCACTCTCAAACAACACCACAAAGAGCATGCATTGGATTACCCAACAAGACCAGTGTTGGTTTCACTTTATGCAGGCGATAACACTATATGTGAGAAACCCGGAAACAGGTCTCAATGATATATTCTGCGAAATCATTAAACTCCACGAAAACTCTGGTATAGCGATAAACTGGGGTAAATCCCAGATTTTCCCTCTCACCCATAGAACCATGAATAGCCCACTGGAATACCCGTTAAAATTGTGAGACACAGAGCTCAGATATTTGGGACTCCATATCACAAAAGACAGGGAAAAACTGTTAAGAGCCAATTATGGCAGAGTCCTAACCTCAGTTGAGGAAGCAATAACCAGATGGATTGCAATGCCTATCATTGGCTGGCCGCATAGCGTTAATGAAGATTGTGATATTGCCAGCATTTCTGGATGTATTCATCAATATTCCATATCCGCCTGGACCTCCCTTCTTTTTAAGACCAAAAAGCCAATTAATTAGACTGGCATGGGGCGGGGCAAACAGCCTAGAATAAAATGGAATACGCTCATGCTGCCTTTCGCTCAGGAAGGATTCGAGGCACTGGACCTTTAACTGTATTATCGAAGCGTGCAAGCCCACTATGCTATATATTGGTTTAAACACCCACCGTTCAGGACACCTAGCGGTAGAGCAGGGTTATATGTCGGCCATTCCATTAGCCAGTTTTCTGGGAACAAGCAGCCAGAAGGCAATAACTCAACAGTTGCGTGTACTAACCTCGCCTGGAAAACCATTGCCAAAAAATAAATACAAAAAAAAATAAAATCGCCAACTCCTGTGATATATTCCCCATCACTCCTATTAACATAGCAGACCTCACTCCCAGTCACGCATGAGGGAATATGCAGGAATGCGGGATACATACATGGGGTGCGTTATACGAAGATGGGAAGTTCAAGCTAGCAGAAGCCTTCTTTGAAGGACAGATGTATAACACGCTGAATCGTTTTTTGTACATTATGCTAAGACAAGATTTCCCGGAGGAAACCCCAACAATATTCCTGTTACACTTGTTACTGCAAACTGATGGTCCATCCCATGCAGTGTCACGCATTTATAGAAACCACTATGGGGCTTCACATGGGGGGGTGTGGGCGGACAAAAACAGGCTGGCAAATTGAGTTGGGATGCCCACTGGAAGGCGAGATATGGTCCTAGTGTTGTCAACAAACAGAAAGAATCACAGTAAGCAGCAGATTTAGGATTATAAATTTCACATTTTTACAGAGAATGTAGAACACCCCTCTGTGATTGCATAGATATGAATTAAAGGATAACGATAAATGCGATAGATGTGGGCTGGAAGAAGCTGGTTTCATACATCATGCCCGTCGTGTACCATTATAGCCAGGTACTGGGAGGACATGGGGAAGGTCTTGAGCGACATAGCCGAGACAGAAATTGATTTGCCACCGATGGTGGTACTGCTGGGCTGTACACATAACATTGAGGTGGAGGTCAAACGATTATTCTCGCTGGGTTTGCTTAAAGCGAAACATAGGGTGGCTTGCAGATTGGGGTAGAGAGAAAAATCCCAAATTTAAGGAGTGGATTAACGATATGACATATTGTCAAGAAAAACACCGCATATCTGCTGAACTACTCCCACCCAGTTCCAGGCCTGGAGATATATGGGAACCTATCAAGATTTACTTGCACCGGCTTACACAAGGGGGAGGAGGGGTGAGCATTCAACATTAAAATGGTACCCAGATCTAAGGAGATGTAACCCTTGAGCAAGACCTCTGCACTGACGCACTTTGATAGACCTGCCCGAAGGGTATACTGAAATGAAAAACGGCATTGAATTATATGTGTGAAATGCGCTAAGAAATAATATAACGTAAGCATGTCTAAAGTAATGCCATTGTAATATGTTTTAGTCAAAGACGAGTGCCTATGGAAGAAAATGTTGATCATGACTCAATGTACAGGTTTCATGTTGCTATATATATATATTTATATTTATTACTGAAAATGTTAATAAAGTTATAAAAAAAAATATTTTTGAAAAATGCTGAAGACAGTTGGGTGTTTGGGACATTAAAACAGCATCATCAGCATATAAAAGAACAGGGTCACGCCGGCCATTCAGGGTCGGCATGTCCCTGCCCCCGTCAACCAAGGCCACCTCAGGCCATTAATATACATGAGAAACAAAATTGGAGCCAGGACACAGCCTTGATGGACGTCTCAACCGAAGTCAAAATTCTCCGTACATTCGCCATTCGGCCCATATCTGACAGAGGTACTAAGATCGAAATGAAAAGAACATAAATAAGACACCAAACCAGAGTCAAGCCCCAATGACCCATGCACTCCCTATAGTTTGGATCTGAACACCGTATCAAAAGCGAAGCCAGATCCATGATTCTAAGATAGAAAGGACCTCTTTAGCCAAATTATATTTATTAATTAAAATATATGCTCTTGGGTGCCCAGCCCACTTCTGGAGCCATATTGGAACTCCGAAATTATATGATTTTACGTGACCCACAACATCATTCGGTTTAGAATAACCCTGCCAATAACTTTCACAGAAGAGCCCAAAAGAGATATGAGCCTATAGCAGCATTGAGAAGCCAGGTTTCCTTTTTTAAAATAGGGACTATAATCGCCAAACTTGAGTAGGCCAAACTTACGGGCTAAATTAGTGTGGTTTGTAAGAATGGGTGCCCACAAATCCACCCTCAACTTATATAGGTCCCTGGGTACCCAATCAGGCTCCGGAGCTTTTCGCATGCAGCTATCGCGCATAGCTTCAGCCACCTCCTCCACTGAGACTTCTATCTCCAGTGAGTAAGTGGGCGTACAAAGGCCAGTCTCCCACTAACACAATCAGATGTATGATATCATTGCCTAAAGTGTCCCATCAAAAGATTGACACTGATCTTGTCAAAGATGTGATTAAAATTAGATTTTAACAGATGGTTATAGTCCGGTATTTCTGGTCCTACAGAAAGTGACCAGAGTATGCCCCACATCCTCTACCTTCCTTCTGCTGATGGATAACTTGTATTTTCTTCTGCAGGAGGCAACCTCCACCATAACCCGTGGGGCTGCCATAAAGACACGCTCTAGACAATGGTTGGCATCCCAACAGGCCTCGTCAAATCAGGTGTGGGAAGCTAGCTTCATAGAAGCAATCAGCTTCATACGATATTTTTTAATGGTGTGCCCTACAATCTCAAAAGCAGCTACACTGCTTGGGGAATCCTAAATTAAACCCAAGCATTCATGGAGCATATCTAGATGTTCAGCAAAAAGCCTGCATTGTACACAATTCAGGTTGGCCGACTTCCATGCCAACGGGAACACATCGCTGCTCAGATAAACATTTGTCCATCCCACAGCAATAACCTGCCTCGGACAGGACAAAGTAACGAAAAGAGGATTGGGGTCACTAAAAATGTTGGGGATTACCATGCCATTCCCCAAAGATCCAAGAATGTTCCTGCTGACAAATATGTAATCTATGGTCGACAAGCCTGCCCCTCCCATAAATGTAGTTGTTGAGAATCAGTGAGGGGCAACTCATTCGAACACATTACAAAAATAGTTTCTAAAAGTGGATACATCAATCCTCTATATTATCTCGAATGGGTGTGTGCAGCTGTAGGAGGAAGTATTGAAAATAAAGGATTCTGGGCGGGCAAGCCCATCCTCCGCTGAGCCCAATTTTGCATTAAAGTTCCCTGCAAGTACAATATTAAAGCCGTGTTCATGATGAAGATGGCTAAGTTCCAGGTCACAAAGTTTTTAAAAAAACGACAACATTGGAATTGTTCTATTTAGAGATGTTATCATTGTAAAAGTTTAAGAACAAAACTAAAAAAAAAAAATTAAAAAAAACAGAGCACGTAACCTGGAATTCTTAAGTTAGCCTACTGTTAGTGGGAAGTGGCGAGACGGTACAGTCAAGGGAGGTTTTAAACCAAACTTCAAACCTGGCTCAAGCCCTCCCCATACTGGAGGAAATGACCGGTACAGAATTATAAATAAAGCCATCATAAAATAGGTGCCTTGTTGGCCAAGTCTCCTGCAGAATGATAATATTATAAGGTAGGACAAAGTCCATCCAGTTCTTCACCTGGAATTTAGCAGCGAGTCCTGCTACATTGCAACTTAACCTTATATACGGGCCCGGGCAGCATCAATTTGGACTTGGGTTCAAAATGTGTTTCCAGTTTCGAGACAATTGCAGGTGACAACTTACTTGCCCTGTCAAGGACCTCAGCTTCAGAGCAGCTGACAACACCAGAGTCAACAGGCTGCAGGGAAGGAACAACAGAGTCAATTGGTGCTAAAAATGCCGGTCAGAGTGGAAAAATCATTTGCTGTGGGCACAGAATAAAGAGCACACATTATCAACTTTGAGGCAGACTGCGCTCTTGGTGTGCCACCCCTTGGACCAAGAACTTCCTAGCAGTATCCCAGAAGTAGTGGCTCTAAGTTAGTTTGCTGTGCTAAGCCCAAGTAAGAGGCACAAATCAATTCTGCGGCAACAGACTGTTTGGCAAAATTCACAATGATACAACCCCACTCAAATTCCTTTCTTGTGGGACCCACCCAGGTTACTCTGCGAGCAAACAAAATATTAGAAAACAAATTAGATAAGTAGCGAACATGTGAGTGTAGCCAGCACGTGGCTTTATTTATTAACTGCTCTGGACTTTGAATCTGTGGCTTAAGTCTTGGGACGTTGGCGAGAATCATTACTAAAGTACAAACAGCTGGGACTAAACTGAACAAAAGATTGCTGCCCCGAAGATGGTCCAGGTCTGGCATATGTTGGTTTGCGGCTAGTAAACTGGCAGCTGACAAGTCTGGGGACAGATGGGGGCTCCGAATGTTGGTAAGGGGTAGGGGCTTTGTGAAGGGCTCTAGTTGGTGCTAAAAAAGGAAGTATGGGAGATCGAAGAAAGGCCATGGGAATATTCATAGGGGCATGCAATAGTTTGTGAAGTCGTAGTTACAGCAGTAGCTTTGGATACCCCCCACAGAATAATCCGCCACCATGTCCCATGACCTCAGACAGTTTTGAGTTTAATAATAGACAGGTGACTAGGCACAGGAGAGGGGCTGGTAGGCAAGATAGATTAGAGTCAATCAACCTGGTAAGATTGTCATTAAAATCAAGGCCCAGGGACAAGAAGGTCAAGGGGCAGGCAGAGTAGCTGCATTGCAAGGCCTGGGAGTTTAACTGAATACCTTTTGAGCTGGGTTGCTTTCCTTTCTTGTTACGCTTCGCGGATGGGGAGCTGGCAACAGTAGGGGGGGGACTCAAGGTCGAGATTAAAGCACAATTAGAAGATTGAATCACAGAGATGGTGTCTCCATTACCATGGCGTAAAGGCTCCCCAGTGGGTGCAGATGAGTCCTTATGGGTGGTAAAAAGGGACAAGTTGGGTTGTCAGAAAAGAGACATAGCCTCCTCTCCTCAAGCTGAATCTCTTTGTCAATGTCACCCAATACCCACTCAAAGCCGTCTGAGTTGAATTTCTGGTTGGGACAGGGTTGGAAACCCCCATTTTACGCTTGCCCATGATGTAGCTAAAAGGCCTAGTTGCCATCAGGTAGGCAAACAGAAGACCTAAAAGGTGGCCTACTCTAACTCCCTAGAAGGAAAAAGATCCTCTAGAAGGAAAAGGAAGGACCTGGATCTTACCTCCCAATAAACATGGAGCAGGGAAGACAATATAGCTAATTTCAGGCACAGATTGGGACCCAACCCAAGAAAAAGGGCCCAGACTGATGGGCGCAGTTTTTGCCTGCACCATGGGACACACTAGGCACTTAAGAGCACAAAACTGACCGGAGTCCCTTCCTCCTGACAGCAGGTTACTTGTTGCTGCTGGGAATGTGGTCTCACTTCAGTTGCAGCAGAGCAAGCACAGGCAACCTGGAAGTATCTAAAAAACACTAATCATAGGATTTTATGATGCCAATGGTGCAGTGGGGAGCATAACAGGTGGAATGACATCCAATGAGAAGTAAGATATCTTATGTTACATCAGTGAAAGTGGGGCAGCACAGGAGTCTTAACTGTGAATTGCACATTGTGAATAGATGGTTCAAATGGTCCAGAATTCAGCTGGTCTCTCAAGTCAAGAGTGTCGTCAATTCCCTACTTTCTCGCTGCTTGGGGGAAATCTAACAAATGTTAGCATCATATATAAAACCAAACTTTTTTTGTATTATTAGGTACCATTTTGGTTTTTATCAAGGAAACGGATATAGCTGTGTCAATTCAATTTACTGCATGGGTCAATGAAGTGGGCAGGTTTAGGATTTCAACAAATTATTGCGCACAACAAACTAATGAGTCCAATTGCTGCATTTATTTTTATAAACAACACTTGTTTACTTTTCATTATGTACACCTCTTCTTCCCTATTACATGCATTAATTTCATACATTTGTAGTACAGTTAATGTCCAGATACTGTTGCAGGGATTGGCACATACACAGAACTATGCACAGGAAAACAAGACCTCGGTGTGTAGGGGCTGAGCCTTCCTACCGCCTAAGTACCCAAAATCCCAACACCGACTAGCTATAGTGTCTCATTCGTTCTCCTAAATAATCACAAAGCTATAAATGATTAGACAACCCAGAAGACAACACTCCCGACTCTCAGGAATCGCGGTAGCAAGACATACCCTTTCGCTCACTCACTCACTCGTACTTGTCCACAACAAGTAATGACAGAGTCACTGTTCTAGTTAAAAATGATTTATGTTTTAACTATAGTGTTCTATAATGCAGTATACACGCCACTACCAGCAGCATAACACATATAAATTTAAAACAGTTAGCATAGTTACAATTCAACAGATTATGAAGGGGGCTGTCCTCGTATACAGACAGTGGATAAAGTAATATAAGGCCTGACCACCCTCCCCTTGGTAAGAAGCTTTATTATATAAAGGAAGATCTCTGGGCTTTGTCAGCAGACCCCAAACCTTAGTGCCTGGATGGTATTTCTACAGCATATGGACATCATAGCTCTTCTCCCTGGAAAGGCCCCTCTCCAAGTGTGTTTTAGAACAACATGCATCCCCATAATATCAAAGCAAGGGTTCCCAGCAGTAGCAGATGTGTTAGCATGTTTTGTCTAGGTGCTAGGGACTAACTAGAACAACAAGGGGCATTGTTTATCGATCTTGCACATCGTGTTCAGACTAAACTCCAGGAACAGGCAAAGAACGCAGAAAGCAGACAGTTCTCATGTCAAAGGAATAAACATTCTTGCAAAATAAAGTCATGTAGTAAGGTGCGCAAAAGCAACATTATGGCAGCAGAGTTCATGCTAACTTAGCAATGTCTGCAAAAGAAACAATTGATGGACGGCATGCTGGACAATGCAAACATTCACCTCCAGTCACAAGGATCTGGCTTAAATCCATCATTCCTTTGCTCACCACACCACCCCAGTTTGGACCCAGCCATATGCATATCAGTCTTGACCCTGTTCCTTGTGGGAACAGTCGAGCCTGAACTGCCAAGCCAGGTCCTCCCTGGACCGGAAACAATCATCCTGGGACCGGTTTCAGGGCATCACCATTCTTTAGCCAGGCTAGCTTGAATCCAGTGGTGTAGTGAGCACTGTCTGGACTATTCCCATGAGGAACAGGGTCAAGACTGATTTGCATATGACTGGGTCCAAACTGGGCAAAAGAACAATGGATTTAACCCTGATCTTTTGACTGGGGGTAAATGTATGATTTGTTCAGCATTACGTCCATCATTTGTTTGCGTAGCACTTTTCACCCTAAGTGGGATGGGTTCGCCCAGACGTGGGTCCCTTGCTCCTTGTGCCACTGGATTTAAGCTAGCCTGGCTGATGAAGGGTGACATACTCCAAAACCGGTCCCAGTATGCTTGTTTCCTGTCCAGGGAGGACTTGGCTTGGCAGTTCGGTCTGGACTGTTCCCATGAGGAACTGGGTCAAGACTGCTTTGTATATGGCTGGGTCCAAACTGGGTTGGCGTGGTGGGCAAAAGAACGATGGGTTTAACCCAGATCGCTTGACTGGGGGAGAATGTTTGGATCATTCAGCTTTCCGTTCATCATTTGTTGCAGTTAAAACTTAGTAATGTTGCCAATGACCCAAACGGCCATATGACACCCACACCTTGATAAAGCTGTAGCATAGACAAAAGACCCAAACAGAGTTCAAAGGTAAGCAGAGTCTAAAAGCGCTCCAAAAAACCAAAGTGGAAAATTCCCCCCCCCCAAAAAAATTCTCTTTTAAAATGTTGTTCACAGAGAACGGGATTAATCTGGAGGTGGAAAACCCATTAACGTATGTGAATTTAAGAATACAATTTGTTCCAAAAGGTCATCCCTATCGTTCGTAGCAAAAAGGGATGCCATCTAATCCAGTAGACTGACGGAACACACGTGTTCCTCATAATCAGAGGTGTGATATTCGATGAGTCAGTTGAAAGAAGTTCTGTGTAGCCGCACAGATATCCCACTCAGCCAATACTCCAAGTGCAGTCGCACACACCATACGGCCATCCTGTGAACAGGCCTGGTCGTGGGCCAGTAATAGACCCACTAACAGGTCATAATCCGGGTCCGCGGAGGACGTATTGGAGAGGCATAAATCCAAGGTCCAGTGGAAAGGGCACCATCAGCAGTAAAACACAGGTTGTACGCAAGTGAAGTAGGCAAAGCGAAAAGTTAGTCCATGACTTACGCTAAGCGTTGCTAATGGCAAGCATCCAAAAAGTTGCTGCATTCGGTCACGGTACAGTTGCAACTGGCCGGGTCTGTGCATTACCACATGCTGGGCAGCCATTGCGCAACAGAAGCAGGAGAACCAGGATGCCACCCGCCAGTGCTAGGATTAAGGGGAACCCTCCAAATGCGCTGGAAAAAAATAGAATGAATAAAGGTCGGTACTAGTCCAAAAATCAAATGAAAAGAAGTCACAAGGCCGGATCCCACAAGTTTAAAAAAATAAGCAAGGCCTTCAGTGGCAGACGCATTAAATATTTGATGTATCAGTTCCCCAAAATGATTTGTGTTCAGTAGTGACTGAATCTCACTAGATGTTCTAGTCACCTGCAATTTGAAGGTCTCTTGAGCCACTTCTTGTTGAAACAATAGCGCTTTGAGTCTGCTCAATTTATTGAAATCGTTTTTCAAAGTTGGAATGGAAGGCCAAATTGAACAATCTACATTCCCATGTGGGGTCGGAAAAAGCACATTGCTACAACAAGTAATACGTTGTGAAACTTACTATATACGGGATTCCCGTCCGTAAACCAGAGTAGTCGTGGTTATTCAAAATAAGATAACTGCTGTTAGAAAGCGGGAATTATCGCCGGGACAGGAGTTCCTTTTAGAAAACAAGCAAGATTAGGTGCAGACAAATTACAAGCGCTGAGCAACTTAATGTTTGTACAAACTATGGAATGTCCTACTGTGGAATCGCAGGCCACCCTTTTTAGGATAACTTCCTTATCCTCCCGTTGACCTCTGTAGGTGAAAGGTAGGGACCATAATTCATGAAGAAAAGTACTACCCAGAGGTTTAAAATGGCTAATGGGGGGGAGGCGCTAGGGGGCGCACGGCGACATGGCTGCCTGAGAAGCAGCTCCGCCGGGCGATCACGAACTGTGGTGATTTTCGCCGCCCCCGCCCGCGCAACCGGCCCCTCGGCAGCCGGACATGATGTGTGAACTGTTCGTGCAAAGGTCGGGATGAGAACCGGCCACCGGCAGACAACGGCAACCCGATAATTCGCGATCAAAAGTACCGAGGAACCCGGGCGCCTGACAAGATGGCCGCCGTGTTGGGACATCCACGCAACGGGCGAACGGAGGACAGGCGCCCCACTACTGTCAAGGAGCAGGGACACATGGCGGAGGTAGGACTCTGAGGGATATCCCCCCCGCTACCCCTACATGTTGAATTGTGGCGCTGCGAAGCACCGGATAGCCATACTCCGGCGCTGGAGACATTGCCTGACAAAATGGCGGCGGCGACCCGAAAAACGCGGGTTTAATCGAATGCTCCCCGTCTCCTGTGGAGGTAGCTGGATACTGGCGGTGGCCTGCTACAACGGAGGGGAGGTCAGCTAGCAGGAGAGTCCACAGCGTTATGCACAGTGCGGACCGCTAACGAAGAGGTGGAGGTACCCGCGCTCCTCTAGGGTGGGTGGTACTGGCTGCTGGAGGTGGGCGCTGTGAGGAACGAACGGTCTGCAGTGGCCAGTGCTGCCAAGTCACCTGCGGGGGCTAGCCCATGGCTGAGAGACCTGTGGCCACCGCTGCCGGACCCCATCTGCCCATGTGAACGGATCGCTGCATGCCCTGGCGCCGTGGGTGGAGCCTGCTGTAAATAGCGTATCCTCTCAGACGACCACGTGCGGGGCGGCCTCTCTAGGTGGGTCGCTCACGGACCCCGAACCTACACGCCGGCACGGGCCACACGGAGAGACAACGCCTGGTATATGTTAACCCTACGGAACTATTGCACCAACGTGAAAGGCTGCCTACTCTAACACTGAGTGGGGGGGAGAGTGTTGGCCATAGAACGACAACATACTGGCTGTGGGCCGCGGAGGGCCTGTGATATCCTCTACGAGATTGGAAAGCCTAAGTTTCACCAAGTGCAGGGGGTCTAGTAGGAGACATTCGCCCTAAGGGCGGGGTTCAACACGGCGTCAGCGACCAGACAGACGAGGGCTTCGGGGTCCACGTACAGAAAGCCAACCTCCCCATCTGCGAACATGGGCAAGCCGGACAAGCACCAACAGAAGCTGCCTTTTGAGACGAAGAAAACGCAGAAAACCACTGACGGGGTACCGGAGGAGGAGGCGGGTCAGGCGCCCAATAACAACATCGAGAAGATCCTGCTAGCGATACAGTCAAACCTGCAGGATATTAATGGCAAGTTGGATAACTTAACTTGTAGAATGGACACCATGGCAGCGCGACAGGAAAAGCATGGGGAAAGACTGGACGAGGCCGAAACTAGGATATCTGCGGTCGAAGATGAGGCGCGGGCCTCCACCTCAAAGTGCGCAGATGTGGAAAGGCTACTGGAGGTTATAAAGGCGAAGGAGGAGGATTTAGAAGCGCGCTCGAGGCGTAACAACGTACGGATCACGGGCCTGCCGGAGTCCACAAACACAGGCCGCATGGAAACCTACGTGGAAACATTGTGCAGGGATCTGTTCGGAGCTGAGGCCCTGTCGCCCCTCTTTATCGTGGAACGTGCTCATAGATCGCTGGCCCCGAAGCCACCACCCGGTGCCACGCCGAGACCGATTGTTGCGCGTATCCTCAACTATCGCGACAGGGACACGATCCTTCGGCTAGCAAGAGAGAAAGGGAAGATCCAGCATCAAGGGAATTCCTTGGAATTCTATCCAGACCACACAGTTGCGGTCCAACAGGCCCGGAAAGAATTTACTACAGTGAAATCTAAATTGCGTGAGTTGAACATTGTTTACTCCATGATGTATCCAGCGCGCCTCAGAGTGGTGTGGAAGGAGAAAGCGACAATACTACCAACTCCGAAAGCAGCACAAGAATTTCTCAAAAGGGTTCAGCGGGAGATCAGAGACAATTCGCAACGTGAACAACAACAAGACTCGGACTAACAATGAAGGGTTCTTTCGTGTTATGCCACTGGTGAGTGTCCAATTCAGTTACTAAATCATGCGTTTTAGCATGGCCTTTCATTTCCACACTTGCTAACCTGCTGAGAACTTGTTTTCCGGTTCGCCCGGTGGTGGGACTGACTCAAAATATGCAAAATGCCTGAGTATAGAGACCCAGTTGGGGCTAAAAGGACTCTATTTGGAGATGCGACTCACTACTAACTTTGCACTGGGAGTACATTACAACTCATGCACATCCCATGGGGCGGTGTGGGCATACACAATGGAGTGACGCTATCACCAGGGGGCAACTTCCCAATGCAGGCAAATACGCGACTGGCGAGAAACTGCCCCTTTGTATGGTGTACTATGCTCGATATAGTCGAACTATGGGTGGCCTCCATCGCTGATTATGGGAGAGGTCCAATGCACTTTGTGTGGTTAGCAGGGAGAATATGGAGGGAGGAATAATGTGCCTTGCTGACGAACTGTTTGTATTGCAATTGGGACACACTATGCCAGTCATGTCACTTAGCCGGTGGCTTGGTTGTTGGTTGTTCGGGGGGTGGGGGGGGGAAGGGGGCGGCGGGTATGCACCAGAACTGCGATTCATACAGCTGTTTTAGCATCGCCCACACCTGTACACCGGGTGGAGAGTTGTGCCCCTGGCGGACCTCTGCGAGGGTATTACCCAATACGAATTTGGTTCTGGCACTATGTTACTGTTTATGGGAGTTCTAAGTTGGTGCACTGGACGGGACTGGCTTCGGCAGGTTGGGGTTGCTGGAGTGGGTGGGTTCTGGGGGGGCGGGATGTGTGTTTGTACTGTTAGGCCAACAGAATATGTAATGTCTTTTTGTACTGGTTCCGAGTTGGTCCCCGTTACTACTGGATCGGTTGGAACACCTATTGGGGAACTGCTTATATTCAATCTGCAAATGCTTTGTATTGAACGCTCAGGCATTATGTCATTGAAAACTAATGGGGACTAGAGAGGTGGGCGGACGCAGTTTAAACGTACTAACCTGGAACATCAGAGGGTTCTCGCAGCCGCGTAAAATACGACAGATTTTTGCGAGCCTGACGAGGTGGAATGTTGATATAGCCTTCCTCCAGGAATCTCACCTGGCCCCACACTCACAAGCACAACTGGGGGCAAGATGGGCGGAGGAGGTTTTCAGGGCCTCGTACTCTTCATACTCTAGGGGGGTGATCATTTTGGTGAAACGAGGGGTGGGTTTTGTAAGTCACACAGTAACACAGGACCCCGAAGGCAGGTTCTTAATGGTTTCAGGGACATTGAGGGGACAGAAAGTTACATTGCTGAATGTGTACGGTCCTAACACTGATGCCCCGGATTTCTTCAGGGGGGTATGGGGACACTTGCAGGAACACAATAGCGCGCATATATTGTGTGGTGGGGATTGGAACGTAACACTCCGTGACGGTTTAGACCGTTCAGCTAATTCGGTGGAACAGCACAAGCAATCACGCACAATGGTGGGACACATGATGAAGGATCTGGATATGGAGGATCTTTGGAGATTGAGACACACTGATGCACCTGGGGCCACGCACGTTAATGCTTCCCACAATAGCTGGTCCAGGTTGGATTACTGGCTAGGCTCCTCTGATCTGGCACTATGGGTGAGACAAATACGGGTGCTTCCTCGCACGCTGTCCGATCACAATCCTGTCCTACTACAGCTAGACGTTCCACTATACACACCCCCCCCCTTCCAATGGCGCTTTAATGCGCGTGCTCTTACTGATGCCATTTATGCAGACACGCTTCAGAAGGCGATTAAAGATTACTTTGACCTTAATGCCCCATCGATTGACGATCCTGGCATCCTCTGGGAAGCTTTCAAAGCCACGATAAGAGGGGTCTGTATAAGCACCACAGTGGGGGTTCTGAAGGATATTAGAACTCAGATACGCAGATGCGAACAACAAATGAGAGACCTGGAATCCCTATATGAATCCACTCAGGACACCTCGCACTTGGCCAAGCTTCGCGAAATACACACTGAACACGAGACCTTTCTAGACTCTGAACTGAAATATTTAAACCGCACACATGTGGCTAGAGCTTTTGGGGAAGGAGGGCGGCCAGGGGCTGTACTGGCTAGGAAAATATGCACAGGTAGAGGCCAGACTACGATACTTAGGGTTAAGAGTGGGGAGGGCAACGCACAAACCCATGCTAATGACATACTGAAATGTTTTGTACATTCATTTGGATCCCTATACAAATCACAACCCACGGCTCCGGCAGAGGACACTTACACATACCTGCAAGATGTAGCGATAGGGTGGCTGTCAGATGCACACAGGGAGTACTTAGCAAGGCCTATCACGGCAGATGAGGTTAAAGAAATTATAGGCTCACTTCCGAACGGCAAGGCACCTGGCCCGGATGGGTTTACCCCGGAATTTTATAAACAATATGCGGACATGTTAGCGCCACACTTAGTAAATATGTATGGCACCGCCTTTGAGAAAGGCATACTTCCCCCCACGCTACGCGAAGCCATGATTATTGCTCTCCTGAAACCATCTAAGGATCCGGAGGAGTGTGACTCGTACCGACCGTTATCTTTAATCAACGTAGACTCGAAAATTCTGGCTAAGCTTATAGCCAAGCGGCTATCACCACTGATGACTAGTCTGGTACTACCGGATCAGTCCGGCTTTGTACCCACAAGATCGACAGCACATAACACCCGGACTCTATTTGCGTTATCGCACTATCTACAATCTTCAGTTAAAGCCGTAGCGGTCATGCTAGACGCAGCGAAGGCGTTTGACTCTATTGAATGGAGGTATATGATAACAGTCCTCAATAGAATGGGGTTCCCCAAACGCTTTGTGCAATGGGTCACCCTGCTTTACACGAAACCGAATGCTAGGGTCAGGATTAATGGGTATATTTCGGACCAATTTGCGATTGAGCGAGGGACGCGGCAAGGCTGCCCACTCTCGCCACTATTATTTGCATTAGCGCTAGAACCGTTGGCGTGCCTGATACGTCAAAACTACAGAGAATCGGCACTGAACTTCATAGCCAGGCCACTTCACATCTCCTTATATGCAGATGACATGCTGCTATACGTCCGGGACCCGGAGACTCATTTGAACGCCATACTCAGGGAATACATAAGGTTCGGGGGACATTCGGGACTAGCCATAAATTGGTCCAAATCATCTATCATACCCCTCACGGACACCACGTCTGCGTTTGCGGTGGACTTTCCGCTGGGTTGGCAACAAGATCCTATACGATACCTAGGGGTCATGTACCACAGAGATCCGGATGAGGTGCTCAGGGCAAACTACGGAGTGGTGCTGACAAAACTGGAGGAAAGTGTGCAACGATGGATACATCTGCCCCTTTCATTGGCGGACAGGATAGCGATTGTTAAAATGAACATACTGCCCAAGCTATTATACCTGTTTAACAACATACCAATCACTCCACCGCAGACTATCTTCCGACACATTAACTCCTTAGTGCGGACCCTGATATGGGCAGGTAAACAGGCACGTGTGGATCTGCGAACTCTGCAACTCCCACTTGCAAGAGGCGGTTTCGGGGTACCTGACTTTCTCCTGTATTACTTGTGCGCGCAAGCACAATATGCAGCTTATTGGTATCACGCAGTTCCTTACCTCGCCCACACCGCTATAGAGGAAAGCGACGCGCACCCTATTCCACTCACGGCAATCATCTCACACACCCGCCCCCCGCTCCACGCTAGGGATATCAACACGGTAGATACCACGGTCAAAGCCTGGCATAAATTGGGGCAACTAGCTCACAAGACACCACTGTATGCGCCAGCCATGATGCTACACCACCACCAGGAGCTCTCGGTGACTGGGGAGAGCGTCGGAATGTCACTACTGGCCAAAGCCGGTATCGATAGGATGGGGGACGTGTTTCGAGATGGGGAGTTCGTGGGCCTAGACAACCTAGATTATGTTAATAACCAGACAACCATGTTTCGGTTCACATATTACAGACTCAATAGAGCCCTGAGGGAGCACTACCCCACGTTCCCTTCAGAACCGCAATGCCTTGCACCGCTGCAACTATTAATCACAACTAATGATTTATCACACCTGGTGTCCAGGCTGTACTCGGCCGCACAACTGGACCTGGACGGGCAAGCGTTCAAAGCGAGAGGGCGGTGGGATGCACTACTAGAAGCGCCATTATCTGATGAAGAGTGGGCTAACACATGCGCTTTGACACACATACTCACGCCGAATGGTAATCTGAGGCTGATTCACTTTAAATTCCTCCATCAAGTATATTACACACCAGAGAAATTGTTTAAATTTGGGCTGCAAGAGGAGGACAGATGTAAAAGATGCAACATGGAGGGTGCGGGCTTTGCACATTTAGCGTGGGACTGCGCAAAGGTGGCAGGGTACTGGGGGCAGGTAACTACTACTTTATCTGTCATGCTGGAGGAGGAGGTACACTGCACACCCAAGCTCTGTTTACTGGGGATAGTACCGCAGTTAAGAGCCTTGAAGAAGAAGTTCTGTGCAATAGCGCTCTTACTGGCTAAGAGACAAGTGGCACAATGCTGGCATAGTCGGAAAGTGCCGAAGTTAAAAACATGGTTGCATGACATGTCCACATGCCGTGACAAGTTACAAACTTTCGAAGAACTGCTACCAGCTAAGTCTAGACCCAAAAACATGTGGGTCTATCTAGAGGATTATCTGACGTCATTGCAGGATAATGAGGAACTTCCACACATAGACTGAATGGGTTGCATGATTGCATGAGTGCTGATGGGACAGGTGTGAGAGGGCGGCGGGGGGAGAGGGGCCCTAGGTAAATTGTAGCGACTGCTGGATAGTACATTAAGATTACATGATACGGCCGAATTGGGGTATGTTGTTCTAATGTTCTTGTTATAAAAAGTGGAAAAAAGTGAGACTCAGTTAGAATGCCAGCTATTAACCATACGTGCAACAATCTGCAATATTCTAAAACCTGTGTAACATTGGATCACAATGATGGTTAATGGAATAAACGTAGCGGGCCGGCCTCCGGGTTGTAGGCTCATGCTGTGTCAAATGCTTGATTTTCAATAAAGGTCTTGCGAAAAAAAAAAAAAAAAAAAAAAAAAAAAAAATGGCTAATGGGGAAACGTTTCATAAAAGATTTAAATTGAAATAGCGAAAAAGGCAGAGAGATAACCCCACAAATTAACCATACAGCTGAATCAGTCTCCGCCACAGAAAATGGTGGATGTTCTAACTGCTCAAGGTCTAACAGCATGTATGTAGCATCTTTCATAGACATAAATCTGTTTATCAGTTAAATTAAATGGCAAAAACAAAGCAGAAGCATTAAAATAATCCCATCGTACTTTTCCCATTTTGAGAATTTGTAGCGTCCATGCAAATTGCATCATAGATATAATTTGATTTTGACCATGATATAACACAGATACATCACTTTGAACAATATTAATAACAGATGAAACCATATTATTTAAGGTATAAATACGGGAAGACAGTGTATTTATGCTATGGACTACGGCAAGGACTTTTTCTAAATTCGCTTTGTCAATTTGGAGCAGACGAAACAAAGCTTCCATCTGAGAAAGTTTCCATAATTCATTGTAGGCTGCATAGATGAATCTCTTTGTTCTGGGAATCCTAGGACCGAACATAAAATTAGCCCAATTGATGTCGCTCGACAAGAAAGACAGGCGTTTCACTGCCAACAAAGTAGAGTGTTCCAACCATTGTTTGCATATTTTTCCCACTGAACATGTGGTGACAGAGTGAATGTGGGTAACGCAGATCAGCCCTAGTTTGTGTGAAACCGGTCTTTGCATTATAAAAAAACACAGTTGATATGTATTTTAATTGGTTTGCCACAACAACCATCTTGAGGGGTCACCATCAGAAATATTAAAACTGTCATTTCGAAACAGAGCTTATAATAAATCGATGGTACTATTGGTGTGTTTACACCTATTCTCATACTCCGCCACCGACGGGATGGATGGGATATTTACGATCCTGGCAGTAGCCAAGCCAAAACAAGTGGTTTGGTGCACTTGGTCATTTAAAAATAATAATTGAACAGGAATTAGGCAAGCACGATGCATGTAATTAAAAGCAGGTCTTATCGTGTTTGTTTTGTGCAAAAAATGATGGCCATAATGTTGATAACAGAATAATTCAGCATAATTGGCAGAATTTAAATATAATTCTTCAGCATCAAAAGCAGCATAATACTTTAAATCAGAAAACAATTGATTTACGGCTTGTACATCCCAATCATCAGAAATGTATGTCCTGTGTTACCACATCTCCTAATGAAATGCGAAACACGTATGGTATCTTGAGGACTTCCGTCGGACCATGGATTTCGAAAGCAACTATATCCCAAACTATGCAACCTTCAATAGGGAAAGCAGAAATGTTCACAAGGGTTGATCACATTTAATGATATGGGACGATGTATGGGGAGCCAGAATTAAGTCAACCAACTTTACAGCAGAGCGTTCTAGCAAATAATGACCATTGATGAGCAAAAAGAATACAGTCACAAACCCAATCGAGATCAAGAGGAAAATAAGGATAAGCACCAACCATATGTAGATCCATAGTGTGACCATGTAAGTTTTTTTGAACCAAGAGACGAATGTACTCTTTTGTTAGTGGAGGTGCCAGAGAGGAAGAGGAGGAGGAAGAGTCATAAGAGAAGCCCGTACAGTCCTCAAAATAGCCGCTTGCTCCCACGTTCATTAACGGAGGTAGAGCAGGATCCGCTTGAGGAGGTGAAGGACTGTCCGGTACCTCAATGTGGAACTCATCTGCAGGATAAGCATCCTCAATGTCTGCATCATGAGAGGATGAAGGCACAACAGGCTAAAGGTCAATAGTAGTATCCATCTCACCCCCAACTACAGAAGCATTAGTCGAAGTGGCTGAAGCCATCGGATTAAAAGAAACAGCGGTGCATGAAACACTAGGCGTCACACTATTCAGAATCGGCTAGATGGTGTGATTTGACATTGTTGACTGAAATGTATCTATTTTCTTTGCGACCAGGCAAAGGTGGTAGAATCACTGTACAAGTACCCTTCAATCCAAGTACTGGGACCGGTGCACGGTAAGAGGGACCACATTCTTTTTGGTTCTCCAGCTTTTCTCGTACCAGATCTCCAATCTTAGGAAGCCAGCCGGCTACCGGAATCAGCATTGCCAGGTCATTGGAAGAGGGTATATGTTCTGTTGCGAAACAGTCAGGGGTCTTTTGTAGGTCCTGTAACAGGATAGAATGGTTATCCACGTCAAAGGTTGCAGCAGCCGCCACAACATCTAGACCATCAAGGTCTGGCACAAACATTTTAATGCCAAAGAGCATTTTGTATGGGGTCCGCCCACCCAGAGATCTTCTTGGGAGATTGAGTGCACGTTGAACACGAAACAAACGGGCCAGCCAGTTCCTGCCAGTACCCTAGACTCTAGCTGTCAAAGATTGCTTTAAGTCGCAGTTCATTCGCTCCACTATTGAACTGCCCTCAGGCCTATATGGAGATGAAAACTGCACCAGCACCACTTCATCACGTCCTTGTACGCCTTAGCAGCGAAGGCTAGACCTTGGTCAGAATGGAAGGTGCCCCAGGCAAACGTCCCGACAAAGACATGCAAATCTCTAATGACATTTCGAGAGTCAGCGCCGCATTGTGGCCAAACCCATAGGGATCTAGTGCACAAAGCAACTGCAACAAAAATATATTTATATGCAGTATCAGAAGTCAATTGACCACAGTGATCAAGATATATACAGCCAAACTGCCGATTTGAAATACACAGCTGTGTTTGTGGTGGTCCTGAAACCGTAGACGTTTGATTTGTTGGCAAATGCCACAAGAAAGCACATTACTACGGGTTTGTTTATTTAAACCACACCACCAATAACGTTGCTGTAAAACAGACACAGTCACTGACACTCCGGCATGTGCAGAAGCCATGCCCTCATGTGCGGCTATGATCAAAGAAAGCCTGCGGTCCATGTTGGGAAGCAGCCGATCCCGAACTAACGGAATTATAGCATAAGGAACTTATTTGGGAGATAAATTATAAGAATACTTTGAAGGGAAGCCCTGCGTATAAGCAGTACCATCTTTCGTAGCAGCTATAGCTGCCAAAACGTAATTATCTGTCTTAGTCATAGTTCTTGTAACTGCTGCAACAGAACATGTGGCCACTGCAGATTTGACTGCCTCATCGGCCAAAGAATTACCAACAGCATGTGCTCCCACATGCTGATGGCCAAGAGTATGTATAACCTGTGTGAGTGGCAGACGTTCTTTAAGTTCTACCACTCGAACCAATAGCAATTGCGCTGCCTTTAGAGTCCTGATAATCATTCTGAGACCAAAAGAATAAGTTATTATTAAAAGACTGAACACAGTAGTAAGAATCACACACAACAAGAGTATTCACATCAGGATCAGCAAACTCGAGAGCTAGAACAAGAGCATGCAGCTCCGCTAATTGCGCCGTACAGTTCTGAAGTGCCCCTTGTATGCACAATGGAAGACTTACATTCGCCATTCACAATTGAACCAGCCGCAATAGCGCAAGCTGCTGAATAAGCATGTATGGACCCGATGACCGACTGAGCCGAGTCGTCGTACATTTGTACTCATTCAAAAGGAAGCAATGACAACGGAGGAGGATGAACATGATCATACTTCAAAACCTCTTGTGTCTGAAGAGCAGGATCAAAGATAAACATGACATTAGCCAATATCAAAGAAGTAGTCCATTGCATCAAATGGGGATGCAAAGCTTTGGAGTTCGATACACTTACCTTGGTCCCTGCTTCTAAAGCAGGGATAGGCAATACCATGAGAATGTGTTTCCCGTGCGCCAGCAAGCGTTCTTTCATAAATCGCCATTTGGACCGCAGTAAAAATCTTTTCAACATTCAAAATCACATTTCAGCAGCTGTGTACGCCTTTGTTGAACGTCAAGCAAGTGAAACCCACCATCCTCGGTACAAAACGTATCACCAGGTTCGTGGAATTATCAAGCGTCAACAAGTAGTTAGTCACTAGCAGATCTCACTGCACAGATTGTAGAACAGAGGTATGTTCCGGAAGCCAGCAGGCAGAAGAATATGTAGTTTGTATCAACGCATAGAGCGGTTTGATAAGCTGTGCATAAATCAGGGATGCATGTCCTGCTGAAATTTAAAAATCTCAGCAAAGACTAAAGCTTCTTTAATGTAGTCGGAGGTTGCAATTGTGCACATTTCTCCAGTAAGTGGGTGGCTAGCCCCCACCTTCATTATTCATTATTGAGCTCATAGCTCAAGAACAGCACTGCTAAACAAGTGATGTGTGTCACAGCTCTCGAGAGCCAAGTTATGACTGTAGAAACAGTTGGATAAATCTAGTGTGGTTTTGTATTTTTTATGAATAAGGTTGTTCACTAGCACAGAGCTGTGTGCGTTCCGTGCCGCAAATGTCCGACAATGAAAATGCAAATTTTGATAATCTAATACAATGATATATGAACCATCCGGCTTCGATACCGGAAAAAGAGGATTATTTATCGATGACACACAGGATTCAATTACTCCTTGATATTCCAATGGAGTCAGAATGTCACAAATGGGAGCCTTAGCCTCACGTCTGATTGGATGTTGCGGCTGTGGCATAGACCATAATGGTATCTCATGGGCCAGTGAGTCTCTATCCCAGCCCACCTGATTAAGGAACACCGCTGTGAAAGGGCCAATGCCCACTCAGATGCGTAAGGGATGTAACGTAAAAAACTCAGAAGTATTACAACCTCCCTTCGAGACGCTGTCAGAACAAATGGTGGAGGCCAATCTGCCTCAGCCAACAAAATGTCATATGAGGAGGTGAGCGTTTCCCAGAACACCGCTGTAATTGTACGCTGTATATCACCTTCAATTTGCAAGACTATTTCATAGAGTCCATCCGGGGGTGCAACTGGATTATCTGCTATTCTTTTTTTGATAGGGGGGGGTAGGTCATAAACGAGCCAGTCTCTCTTGTTTGGCTTTTACGTCATACTGTCGAGGTTGATCCCTTCCCTGTTGCATGGTCGCTCCTTTACCGCGATCCCGGCACTCTCCACCACCGACTTGAGAGTCTGATGTGTCCTGTAAAGAATGAGGAGGCCGCTGATCAGGGACTTAAAATCTATCAGGAGTCTTAATTTTCGTGCAGTCACGCAAATCATAAGTGCGCGCAGAAGAATTAGTGTTGGTAAACCAGCATGTGAACCCTGCTTCGGTCAATGCTGCCCCTGTTTTTTATTTCTCCAGTTCTTTTTAGGAAAGAACGAGTGCCCATCCTTATCAGTCTGGGCTTTTTCTTGAGGTAGCGTTTGACTGAGTAAAAGGCTTAATCCCAGACTATTGCTCACTAAGATTTTATAAGCTTTAGCAATAATCTTTGGCAATTCTCGCTGTTTGTCTGCGTCAGCAACAGCCTCCAAGTGTTGTGCCACTTGTAAGCTTACCACTTCACCCTTCACATTAGCAAGGACCGTATCGCAAACAATATTGAACACACCCACCACTCTCAGTCCCAACTCCAGGGCTGCCATGTTCATCCTGAACACGGAAGGGAGATAGGTCATTGAGGGAGTGCCAAAACAAATTGAACATACCGCCGCAAACAAACACTTGAAGAAGATCAGCAAAAATGGTCAGGCAATTTAATCGATGTCTCTTCAGTAATTTTTGCCCGGCGTTAAACGCCTCTAATACCTTACAAAGATTATCAAATAAAGAGGCAGGCGCTGGAGACAGGAAGACAGGAAACACGTTTTATTCCGACGGAGCAGAACACATCAGATCGGACAACAAGGTATCGTCTCGAGGTGCTCTCTGACAGCCTCTCTGAGACCTGGTCTTTTATACACTGGTTTATGACATGTGACCGTTCTTTATTACAGCAAAGACATTGTGAAGTATGAGGATGACATCCCCGGCACCCCCCCAGTTCCGGCCCACTCCAACACATGACAACAGTAGAGGTCCTCACCCCCCATACAACAGGAGGGGGCTATCACGCAGCTGAGTGTTTCGCCGATTCCTTTGGAATGTGTGCGCCTGATCGAATCTCAAGGGGTGGGGAGGCCATGGTCAATAGTAGCTCCTTTGAAAAGGGTCGAGTGCATACAGTAGTGGGCAATAAACTGTATCCTCAGGCCAAGGGATGACCAGCGGTTCGTACAGACAATCGGGCTCAGAGGAAGGGGTCATCAAAGGAGAGGTATTCATGGAAGGAAAGTATCAGTGTGATCAGTGTGGATAATCGGAAGGAGGTGTTGGTCAGGCGCGGGGTGTGATTCCTAGAGACAGAGTCATGTGGAAGAGGAGGGTTCATGACTTACGCATGTGGATGCGGGGTCAGCCAGAGTGCATGAGGGAGGCTTGCAGGGTCAGGGAAGTGTGCTGACGATCGATCGTGAACAGGGAGATCATGGTACCTAAAATGGCTGTCGTGTATGTTCATACATGAGTCTGAGGAATGGACAAGATGGCGCAGATGATGTTTAGTTCACAATCTAAAATTCCACAGTCCTCCCTTTTAACATGTCTCGCCAGTTTGTCAATTCGGATCTATCCCCATAAGACCACGTACTTCTATCTCATAGAGGGGACTCATGTGCTCAGTTCTGAAGTCCAAAGTCTTAGGGCACATATAGTTAGAAATGAGTGAACACAAAGGTGGCAGACATTGAATACCTAAGCAGCATCCACACAGTACCACAACTGGTATCAGTATAAATGTAAACAATCTCCATCCCCAGTCCTTCAAAGTGTCCCAAAACCAGCTTCCAAGCGACCATCCTTGTGGAGGTGTTCAATTGCTTTGTAGACTGAAGGCGAGTTATCTGGCACGTAGGTGCAACAGCTGGAGCCGATGATGCGGCATGCTCCTCCACGGTCGGCCAGAATCACATCTAGAACAAGGCGGTTTTGGAGAGCCACCAGGCGGACTGCCTGAAGCTCAGCCGTGTTGTTAGCAAGGATGCCAGCCGTGATGTTAATGGTTGTTTCTATTGCCTGAGTTAGGTGTCGGATAGCGCGGCTGTTTGCCATTGGTCCCCACAGAGGAACAAGTCCCTTTGCTGCATCCAGGAACTGTGCTCCGGTGGAGTCGGCTTGTTCAACATCTCCGGCGCGCTTTTGCCGGTGGTGGTAGGCTGAGGCCACATACGTGGGAGGAAGAATGAAGGCGATGTAGCACGTACCCCTCCAACCTTTCGGGAGCCAGGTGTAAGCTTTGGTGCCACAAACAAAGTACATATTCGGAGAAGCAACAAAGGAAGGAGGATCAACTGAGACCAATGTTCTGGTGATGCGGCAGGAACTGTGACCCACCAGCTGCGTTCCCTGGCCTTCGAGACACACGAGTCCTGTCACATTGATGACAGCCAGGGCCACGGTCAGGGTGGCAGCTGTTTGCTTCCGCAGGTGGGAGAAGGTGGGTCTGGCTGGATTGTGGAGTACTTGCACTTCGACTCTTTCTTTGGCAGGGATGTTCATAAGGAAGGCGGAACCTGAGACCGCAGGACAAATGGGGGCAGACGTTCTTCCTGTTTTGTTCAGCCAGAACCCATGGTAGAAGTGTGACACTGTCTGACCAGAAGCGGCGTTGTCCTTGTTGCTCTCCTGCAGTGGATCAACCAGGCGAGGCAGGAGCCATGAACTGAGAAAGGAGAAGGGATGAAAGGTATGGAGTGTTCAGTGGCATGCGGGAGCAACCCGCAGATCCAGCAGTTCGTGGCATTTGTAGCAAGGTTGTGCTGGTGCAGCAGTTGCACGAAGGAATTGTTCCAGAACTCCCTACGCCTCTCTCGGAGCTGAGGCGAAAGGGGGATCAAGTGATGCTCTTTCATGGTGGTTGGCTGTACAGTGGCCAGCAATGTCTGGTGAGCGGGTGTGCTGTCCTCCAAGATCCAGAAGGAAGTCATGAGGAGGAGGCAAAAGAGGAAGACAATGAAGAAGGCGATTGTCTTTGATTTGTGCAAATTGTCAGTCTATGGGTTCCTGTAGTGGGTATTTCCTGTTGGTTTCATTGTCTTCTTATCTGGCGCTTCCATCATCTTCTGATCTGGCGCTTCCATCATCTTCATCTTCAAGGTGCTCGGTAGTGGGCAGAACCACAGACTTTGTTTAGCTTCTCTCCGGGTGACCCTTGGTTGTTTTAGGCCACCGTTCTGAGATTTTAATTTAGTCCGTGGTCTATTTAGCCAAAGCTCCCTCTTTTCGACGCAGGAAATACCCTTCCCGGGATGGAACAGTGGGAGAGAATTTTGCAAGTTCAAGTGCCTCTGTATCAGGATAGCAGTTCAGTGATGGTCGGTCTTTGTTCAGGAGCTCTTCTTGGGTGTCGACGTTTTCTGTCGTGGCCAGGGTCGAGGAGACCTTCTTACAGTGATGGCCGTGCAGCCAGTGCTTCTTTCCCTCCACTCGAAGAGCCGTCCGAGTGGTGATCAGTACTTGCCAGGGGCCCGTCCACCGGGGTTCCAGACTCTTTGCTCGTTGAAAGTTCCGGACTAGGACGTAATCTCCCGGTTGGATATCGTGACCGGGGCCCCTGGAAGCATCGGGGATAGCCTGCTGCACCTGTTGATGAATGACAGTCAACGTTTTAGTTAATTTGCACAAATAATCTGACAACAAGACGTCGGGGACGTCGTGAATGGAGGTTGGTTTGGGGGCAGTCCAGAGGTTCATTGGTCGTCCAAACACCACCTCGTAGGGGGTCAAGTGGTGCTTAGTGGGAGTGGAGCGCATCGATAGCAATGCCAATGGGAGGGCATCTGGCCACTTAAGCCCTGTGGTGGCCACTATTTTTTTTTTTTTTTTTTAATTATTTTTATTGTTGCATCAGGCGGAACATGGGTGCAGGAGACAAAAACAATTCGGGGGAGCGTCAACATTCCGCTCTTCCCGATAATCTGCAACTTTTCAATGTCAGGTACATAGCTTTCATCGTGACGAACTTGTTTTTTATTTTCACCCCAAACTCCCTCCCCCCCCTCCTTAACTCCTGAGAAAGTCAGCAACTGAGAAGCCTCTATCAAAAGCCCCTCTTCCCGCCCTCCCACTCCCCTCCCTCTTCTGCAGCATACCCCCCTTTTCCGCCACCCCCCTCGCCCCCGAGTCACTCTCATCCTCTAAGTCTTGACACAGTATATAGGCAATTCAACGACCCAAACCCTCCAGAAACAACTATGTTGGATTCAGTGACAAACGTGCCTCCCCGGCTGTCTCCCCTGCCACCCGCCCATTCTCCCCGGACAGTCCTACTCCAGTCCATGGTAGCGCCTCCACTTAGTCCATATTTTTCGAAATTTCCGAGGGCACCCTCTAGCTTTGTAGGTCACTCTTTCGGCCGCCATATACATATCTAAACCCCTCCTCCATTCATCCAGGTTGGGTTTCCCAGGCGCCCCCCACATTCGTGCTATGTCTCTTTTTGCTACTACCAAAGCCAGCAGCAGGAAAATGAGCAGGTATCGTGTGATGTCTACTTCCGTCGACATGCCCAAAAGCGCCAGTTTGGGATCCCTAGGAATCTCCACCTCCAATATCATACTCAGTTCCCTGAATACCTCACCCCAATATTCCTGTATCACTGTGCAGCCCCAGATGATGTGGAAGAAATCGCCTGTCTGACGCTGGCATCGTATGCAAGAGGTGTCGGTCACCCTCCCCATCCGGGCAAGCCTCACTCTATCGAAGTAGGCCCTGTGAAGGATCTTAAACTGTATGAGGCGAAGCCTCGATTTTATGGCCACTTCCCTCGGGTGCATGAGTGCTAGTTCCCAATCCAGGTCCTCCATCGTGCCCACATCTGCCTCCCACCTCTCCCTGAGTGTCCGCAAGTCTCCCAACATATTATTTGTCAGTGTTTTGTATGTCAGAGATATTGCCCCCCTCTGTATCTGCTCCTGTAGTAATCGGCCCTCAAGTGGTGCAAACTGGGGTATGTCTGTGAGCGATATGTGCTGAGCTCCCCAAGCATGTCTCAACTGCAAGTATTTATAGTATTGGGTGTTCTGGAGGCCAAAGTCCTGCTGTAGCGCCTGGAAGGTTTTAAGTTCCCCCTTTGCTATGACATCTCCCACCGTGGAGATGCCAATGTCATCCCACCTGTGGAATCCCTTCAGTTTATGTAGCTCTGTCAGCCACCTACACGACCATAGGGGTGTCTGTCGGGTGAGCCGTTCATGCCAGCCCATTCTAATTGTCGCTCTGCGCCACGCCGTCAGGGTGATCTTCGTCGCTGGTAGGAGCTGGCGGCCCCCTTTCCCACCATACAAGAAGTGTAATACCGTCTTGTTGCCCCATTTGGATCTCTCTAAAGCATAAGTGGGATGGTCAGCCGGGGCGTGTAACCAAGCATTGATCGGGGCAAGGTGTTCTGCCCAGTAATAGGCCTCCAGATTAGGCAGCGAGATACCCCCACTGTATTGGTGGCGCTGCAGGGTCGTGAGTGCCACCCGGGACTGCTTCCCCAGCCACAAGAAAGAGCGAAGATCAGCATGGATTGTCCGCAGTGTCGCTTCTGGTAAGGGATAGTACTCATTTTGCAGGGCGTATAAAAACTTTGGTAACAGGATCATTTTATACAGGGCGGCTCTGCCTAACATGGTGAGCGGTAGCGGTCTCCATCTATCCATCTCCGCCTTCGCTGCCACCACTACCCTATTTACGTTGTCTGCGTATGAGCGCCGCCTATCCCTGGTGATAAACACCCCCAAATACCGGAAGCCTTCCGTAGTGTGAATGAGCAACTCAGGCAGGCACTCCCCCCGCAGCTCACCTTGCGGGTCGTAGAGAATCGACTTATGCCAATTTATAGTGTGTCCGGCCACTGCCCCAAATTCGCCCAGTTCCTTGAAGAGGGCCGGGATCGTCCTAGCCGGGTCCGTCACATATAGCAGCACGTCATCGGCGTACAGGGAGATCTTCTCCTGGTCAGTTGCCGAGGCCCCCCAGTGAAAGCCGGTTACCTCCTGATTGAGCCGGATACGGATCGCCAGGATCTCAATCGTAAGGGTAAAGAGGAGTGGGGACAGCGGGCACCCCTGACGGGTCCCCCGCTCTATCGCGAATTCTCTCGACATTCGCCCATTAATCCGCACTCTCGCCCTCGGGTTCGAGTAAAGAAGACTCACCCACTGTCGGAACTTGGGTCCAAACCCAAAACGCTCAAGCGTTCCCATCAGGAAGGGCCAGTGGACCGCATCGAATGCCTTCTCCGCGTCCAGTGAGAGGAACCAGTGTGGCTCCCTTTTGTCACAGACTTCCTGGAGCCAGTTATGTGTGCGCCGCAGGTTAAGTTTAGTGGCCCTGTCCGGCAGGAACCCGGACTGGTCCGGGTGCACTAGGTCCGCTATGACCTGTCGGAGTCGTCGTGCCAAGATGGTGGCGAGGATTTTATTCTCACTGTTCAGAAGGGAAATAGGGCGATATGAAGAACAGTCCTCCCTGGGCTTGCCCTCCTTATGGATCGGGATTATGGTGGCCAGGGCCAGGTCCGGCGGGAGACCTCCGGAGTCAAACGCCCCCACATAAAGTGATTTCAAATGACGTGCCAGGAGGTCCCCCGTCCGTTTGAAAAACACCGCCGGGAAGCCGTTAGGTCCCGGGGTTTTTCCTGGTTTCAGGACTGCCACTGCCTCCGTAATTTCTTCCAGGGATAGGTCGGCGTCCAGAGCCTCACTATTTTCGGGGGTCAACTGCGGCACTTCCATACTACCCAGGAACGACTTTACCACCTCGCAATCTCCGAGGTCCCTAGCCTTGTAGAATTCTTCAAAATAGGTCGCAAAGGCCTCTGCTATCGCGACATCTGTTGATGCTCGTGCCGAACCCGGGAGCCCAATCCAATCAACCCATCTGGCCGCTTGCTCCCGCCTGCTCAGCCATGCCATGAGTTTCCCGGATTTGTCGCCTACATCATATATGCGATGAAGGGTGGCCAGCGCCTGCGTGCGCGCTTCGTCCGTGAGCAGTTCCCTGTATAGCCGTTGAGTGTCTAGCAGAATCCTTAGACGTCCCTCCCCCTTCGTCCTGTGGTATTCAGCTTCTTGAATCAAGATGTTGGCCTCCTCCTGCGCTATTTCCTCAGTGCGTTTCCTTCTGGCCTCCCCCACCCTGGAGCTGAAGCGGTCTCTCAACACGGTTTTCATGGCTTCCCATAGCGTAACTCCCGATTGCACCGACCCCTCGTTTTCCGCCACAAAGACTTTGATATCCGCTCTAATCCCCCCTAGAATTCCAGGAGTCTGGAGATCCCACGGCGACATACGCCACTGTGCCTTTCCACTCCCCCTACCTCGTCCTATATGTACAAACAGCGGGGAATGGTCCGAGACACCCCTCGCCCTATATTCTGCCAAGTCCCCCGTCGAGAGTTCCTGCCTCGTAGTGAATATATAGTCCAATCTAGAAAAAACCTTGTGGGCCCCTGAGTAAAAGGAGTAGGCTGCCTGTACAGGATGGAGCCACCGCCACACATCAGTGAGACCAATCGTGTCCATTCTACGGGCCAAAGCCGTCACTGCCGTCACTGCGTGAGAGTCCCCCGATCTATCACTGGTCGTGCACATCACATCGTTGAAGTCCCCTCCCATAATCTGTGTCGTGTCAGCAGTGGCTAGCAGTATGTTCGTGATCTCCTGCATCGTCCGGTTTTGTAATTTGGGTGGAGCATATACTGACAGCAGCGTGTACCTGCGCCTCCTCCATGTCCCCTGTACCCCTGCAAACGTGCCCTGCGGGTCCAGCCATGTGCGTGTCATCGTGAATGGCGTCGTTTTCCTTATGAGTATTGCTGTGCCCCGTGAGCCCGTTGTGTATCCCGCGTGTGCTAAGACTGTGTACTGCCCACGTGCTAGAAAAGCACAATGGTTCCCCCTCAAATGTGTTTCCTGGAGGAATATGATGTCTGGTGCTATGCGTTTAATATAGGCATTGACCAAGCCCCTCTTAATTTTGGAACCCAGGCCGTTTACATTCCAGGTTAGCGCCTTTACCCCAGCGCCATCCCGGCTAGGTTCAGCTAGTGTACCTGCCATTGCACTTCACACCGACCACCGAGTGCCCGAGCCCGGGTCCAGGGCAGTAGCAAGGGTAAGCTCTGCTGCTTCACTGACACCCCCCCCCCCCCCAACTCCCCAACTCCCCAACGTGAGGAAACAACAGTACCAACATGCCCCCCCCTCCCCCACCCCACCACCCTCCCCTTCTAGCTGCGCCCCAACAGGGGACCAAACTATCCATGGGAGTAGGTCAGTCGCCCTCCCGCACATCCCTCCCCAGATTAAACTGTGTTCAGTTCAGACACCCAAAAAAGAAACTGTAGGGGGTGTGCCAACTTGCGTGCTCCTTGATGCCGAGCTGCTATCTCATCCGAGCTGCATGTTCCTGCCTTCAAGAATGGGAGTCCTGAGTATCTACGATCGGGTCTTGACCCGAGGAGCCTTGCTCTAACTGGCGGATCTCCTTAGCCAAGGGGTGTAGCGATTCGCCTAAGAGGTCCATATCTTCCTCGCCGGATGAGGGGCCTTCCGATCCCTCCACGTCATCCCCCTCGGAGCGTACCCCTCGCCTCAGACTGCTGAACCGCGATCCCGCCACTGGGTCTTTGCCTGGGGATTCCGATCTGCCTCCCCTGTTGTTGGCCGATCCTCGGGTCCTATATGGCGTCGCCGCGCTCGTGTGTTGGGTCCTCCGTAACCTCCGTCGTTGCGGCTTCAGCCGCTCCCAGCTCGATCTGTCCCTCACCTCTCTGTCCATTGCGTCCCGACTGGCCGCCTCCCTACTGTTCAAGATAGGGCGCTCCTCCAACCACTGCCAAGCGTCTTCCGGGTGGGCAAAAAAGATAGACTTGTCCTTATATATCACCTTCAGCTTGGCGGGGAAGAGGAGCATGTATTTAAGATTCAGGGACCTCAGTTTCGCCTTCACTGCGTCAAAGGAGCGGCGTTGTTTCGAGACCTCCTGGCTGTAGTCCGGGAAGATCATTATTGTAGTGTTCTCAAGGCGGATCTCTCCCAGGGCCCTGGCCTCCCTCAGAATAAGGTCCCGGTCGGCAAAGTTCAAGAAGCGCGCTATAACTGGCCTGGGTCTCGCGCCCTCAGGTGGCTTGGCCAGAAGCGCCCTATGTGCTCTTTCAATAATAAAGCATGTAGAAAATGGCGCCTCGGGGAAAGTAGCTTTCAGCCAGGTCAGGAGGAAGGCGGCCATGTCCTTTTTCTCAATCCCCTCCCTAAAACCTACAAAGCGGAGGTTGTTGCGCCTGGACCTGTTCTCCGCATCGTCCACCTTCCATTGGAGGTGACGGTGCGCAACCTGTAGCTCTGCCATGTCTTTCTTGAGCGTAGTGATCGCCTCCCAGTCTTCCTTCACTTTGTCTTCCACTGCCGTTACTCTTTCGGTCAGGTTCCGGAAGTCCTGGCGCAGAAGCGTCACCTCGGCCCCAACCTCGCCAATCTTGGTCTCTAGGGCAGATCGCGATGCCTGGATGTCCGTTCTGGACGCTTGGATGGCCTCCAGTAGCATGGCCGTGTCGGTGTGGGGGCCTGGATGGTCTGCCATGGACCGTGGCGCCGCGAAATTGTCCATAGGTCCCTGGCGCGGGGGTTTGGGTGCCGGGTTATTCTTCCCCATCTCCTCACCGCACAGCCGCCCAGGAGAATATGTCGGGATCCCTGCTTCTGTATGAGAGCGCCGGTCAGTGTGTGAGCCGCCGGATGACGAGAGCGTGGGTAACTGCTTCCGCGTCTCCCCTCGTCCAATAGTCCCCCAGGCCCTGGGTCTCTCCGCTCGGTTCACCTGCAGGGTGCCCGTGACAAGATCAGCCCCCTCTCCTGTGGGCCATAGTCTCGCCGCACTCTGTGAGCCGTCCCCGCCACATCGCTGCTGGTCCCAGCGCCCCCGGGCCACTTCACCATCAAGGTGGCTCCAGCCGGTGTCTCAGGGGGGGGGGGGGGGGGGGGGGGGGAAGAGGGGCCGCCGCAGGCCGCGGCGCCCGTGGAAATGGGTTGGTGCCCCGGCGAGGGTCGTCCCCCTCTCACTCCCTCCGCTCACCGTAGGTGTCTGGTCCACCGCCCTCAGTGGTGCGCCGCAGCAGGAGCCGGGTGTCTTCTCCCGTCGCTCTATCTCCCACCGGCCGCCATCTTGGGACGGGGCTGTTCTCCGCCGAGTGGTGAGAGCGGGTCTGGCTTGCTCTCCCAGCCGCGCGTCACAGTCTCGGACCGCGAGGGGTCCCTGGGTGGTCCGCCGCTCGTTTCTTCAGGCAGCCTGTCGGGCACAGCGTCAGTGTGTTCGCCGTCCTCCGCGCCGCGCGGCCGCCAACATGGCCGCCCTCACCCCGATGCAGTCTCCGGGCTCGCCGAATTCCAGGGAGAAACCGCACCTCTACCCCGGCCGCCTGCACTTCGGTAACCGGGGTGGGTTCGCTTCAAGTTGGTGTGCTTTTTAGCTCGATGTCAGGGTTTTAAAGTCGGATTATGGGGCAACTCGGCCGGAGCTCCGGCGAGGCACGTCTAGTCGGCCATGCTGTTGGCCACGCCCCCTCGGTGGCCACTATTTTTGATAGTTTCAGCTTCAGTGTAGCATTGTGTCGCTCAACTAGGCCAGCGGATTGGGGATGGAAGACCGCATGGAACCTTTGTTTTACTCCCAGCCCCTTCAGGATTAGTTGGATAACTTCAGCTATGAAGTGGGGGCCATTGTCGCTCCATAAAATTCGGCAAAGGCCGTAGCGAGGGAAAAACTCTTTCAGTAGTACTTTGGCAGTAGTCATGGCTGTGTTATCACGGGTTGGATAGGCTTCCACCCATTTGCTGAAGGCGCATACAATGACTAGTACATACTTCAAGCCTTGGCATCTCTCCAGCTGGATGTAATCCATCTGAAGGACTTCAAAAGGGTGGTCGGGGGTCCCAAACCCTCCCCGGGGTACCACAGTTCCTATCCCGGGGTTGTGTTGTAGGCAGATAAGGCACTGCTGGACCAGGCGTTTGGCTGAGTCGGGGATTTTGTTGTTGTGCCAGACTTTGGAAATGAGTTCAATCATGGGGGCAGAACCTATGTGTGCAGGGGAGTGTGCCATAGTCAGTATGGGGATCAAGTATGAGTCAGGCAGCAACCATTTGTTTGTGTGTTTTGTCCGCCAGCAGCCTTCGTCGTCCTTCAAACCCACCCGTGCCCACTCAGTCAGTTCGTGAGGTGTGCTGGCCGACTGGATGTCCCTAATCGTTTCCCTAGCGTCAGTCCATTTTTCTGCTTGTGACCTGGTCACATACATGCGTGTCGTCGTCCTATTCTCAGCTGTGGTTCGGGCGGTGGTGTCGGCCAATGCGTTTCCCTGTCCAACTAAGTCGTCACCTTCTTGTGTGCCTGGCATTTGATCACTGCTAGTCGTTCGGGGAGGAGAACTGCTTCAATCAGGGCGGAGACTAGATCTCCGTGGAGAATGGGTGTGCCATGGGACGTCAGGAATCCCCTTTCCCTCCACAAGAGCCCAAAATGATGAACCACCCCGAAGGCGTACTGGCTGTCCGTGTAAATGTTTGCCGTGGTTCCTGCCGCTATGATACACGCTCGTGTGAGGGCAATTAGCTCTGCCGCCTGTGCGGATCGTTGTGTGATGCGGGCTGTTTCAACTACTGTTCGGGCTGTCGTCACCGCATAGGCAGCTGAGGTGGTGCCGTCTGGGAGTTTGATACAAGAACCGTCTACCCATAGTTCTCCATCAGGGTCTGTGAAAGCAGTGTCTCTAAGGTCAATTCTACTTCTGGTCTGTTCGTCCGTGAGGGTCACACAGTCGTGTATAGGGGGCACATCGGGGTCATTTTCAGGCAAGGGTAACAGTGTAGCGGGATTCAAAGTCGTGCATCTCTTAAGAGTGATGTGGGGTGCAAGTAGAGTCAATTCGTATCCCGTCAGTCGTGCACTACTCAGGTGTTGGGTCTTGGTCTGGTTCAGGAGGGTGTCAACTGCGTGGGGTACTAACACCGTGAGAGAGTTCGAAAGTACGATTCCCTCACTCTGACGGATAGAGACAGCAGCGGCGGCTACTGCTCGAAGGCAGGCAGGTAAAGCTCTGGCGACTGGGTCAAGAGTGGCAGAGAAGTAGGCACAAGGGCGTTGTTTGGAGCCGATGGGCTGAGCTAGAACAGACAACGCGCATCCCTCCCTTTCGTGAGTGAAGAGAGAGAAGGGCTTGGAGTAATCTGGTGTTCCTAGGACGGGTGCCGAGAAAAGGGCATCTCGCAACTCCTTAAAGGACGCTTGGCATTCGGGGGTCCAAGGGAGTGGGAAAGGAACATCTTTGGCCAACAGGGAAAGTAGGGGTTTTATGATGAGACTGAAATTTGGTAACCACTGTCGGCAAAAAGAGGTAAGGCCCACCAATGAACGGACTTGCTTCTGTGTTTTTGGGATGGGGGTGTCTAGGATGGTCTGGATTCGGTCGGGTGTAAGTTTCCTCCCTTCTTTGGACAGGAGATGGCCTAGGTAGGTTACTTGAGGTTGGCAGAACTGCAGTTTCTTTTTGGAGACTTTGTGGCCATTCTCTGCAAGAAAGTGCAAGAGTTGGATAGTGGCTGCGATTGCAAGAGGAATGGTGTCGGCCGCCAAAAGAATATCATCGACATATTGGATCAACACCACTCCATCTGGTAGCTGGACGGCATCCAGCTGTCTTTTGAGGGCCTGGCTGTAAATGCTGGGACTTTCTGTGTAGCCCTGAGGAGCTCTACAAAATCGGTACGAACGGTTTTTTAAGGTGAAGCCGAAGAGATAACGGCTGTCTGGATGGATGGGGATAGAGAAAAATGCATTCTTGAGATCAATAACGGTGAAGGTGGTGGCAGTGGACGGGATGAGGGTCAGAATGGTGGTGATGTCTGAGACTACGGGGTACTGTGGCACTACCACTTTGTTGATTTCTCGCAGGTCGATGATGAAGCGGTACGCTTTCTCATCTCCCTCACCTTGCTTCTTAACAATGGGTAGGATAGGGCTGTTGCAGACATTACTAACCACTTCCTCTACCACTCCTGCATCTACCAGGGACTGAATAATCGCTACCAATGCCTTCTCGCCTTCGGGCGATATCCGGTACTGTGGGAGTTTCGGGAGTATGACGTCTGGTCGAACAGTTATGTGCACAGGATCGATCATCATTCGTCCTACATCCGAGTCGTTTCTGGCCCATAAGTACAGGGTTAGGGTATCGAGCAAGGATAGGTCAGCATCTGTTATGGTGTACATATGTCGTGCAGGGTAGGGTCTGGACATGCTCGGGTTGTCGTACAGGATGACTCGGACTCCATCTGGGGAACACCTAATAGTAGCTCGGAAATGTTTTAGTAGATCAATACCCATAATGGCGTCAGGGGAGTGGAGGAGAGCAGAAATGTTGTGTCCGTGGGGTTGTTTCCTAGGTCAAAAGAGATAGGTACCGACAGGGGGTTAGTGGAGGGCGTTCCATCGAAACCTATCGATGTAATGTGTGAGCCAGACAAGGGTGCCCTTGGAATCAGTCGTTTTGATAATACACTACGTGTCGCTCCAGTGTCTACCAAAAATGGAGACTTTGTACCCAGGACCTTAGCGGTGACGTAAGGACCTTGCTGGTCAACACAGAGCTCGACTGGATCCCTCCCTCGCCCTTGGCAGTCCTATGCAAAGTTGTGAGCATTGTCGCAGCCGGACTGTTGGCACTGGTTCTGTCGGGGGCGGTCAAATGTGTTCGGTCTGTCAGGTTGGTTACTGTTGGTGTCGTGGGTGTGTCCTCGTCCCTGCCATCTTGTCCTGGGGCCATTTGCCATGTCCCTTGTCTCGTTATTCTTAATCGCTTCTCGGAGGACCGGACATTGAGACTTCCAGTGGCCAAATCCTTTGCAAAACGCACACTGGTTCTCATCAAGGTCTGTTCGTGGAGCGCCAGGTGTGGGTGTACGGTCTCTAGGGGGTGGATTTCTAGGGGCATTCGACTGGTAGTTTCTCCTATACTGCTCCCTTCCTCGAGTCACTCCCTGTAATTGGGCAATCATCACTCGTTCTTTTAAATCCTTTTTCTTTCTCTCAGTTGCCCTCTCGTTCTCGTTCTTTTGGTGTTCGTAATACTGAGCCATCTGAAGGATAGATGCAGGTTTTGAGGCCCCCCAACTACTCTCGCTTGTCTGTAACTTCTGGGAGACCTCCTGTAATAGCCCCTTTACGTAGTTTTGCACGAATGTTGTCCGGTTGCGGTGGTCATGTCTTGGCCACTGTAGTCGGAGAACACTGTCTCAAATCGGGAGAAATATTCTGATACGTCTTCCTGGGGTTTCTGACGGCAGGCCGTGACTATCGACCAGTCTACCTTTCTCTCTGGGATTAATGTCTTTAACTTCTGCACTATTTTGTCCGGGAGTTCCAGTATGTCTTTTACAGGTTTCTTACCGGGCTCTCGCTGCCTATCTAGTTCACCGAGTTGATTCCAGGTATGTCCAAACAGATCTGTGTGGTTGGCCTTCCGGATTTGCTTCCACACGTCAGCCGGCAGACATAACCCAAAAAACAAATCAATGTCCGCTAGAGTCATTATGGTTGAGCCCAAGGCTGTACTTAGTTCGGTATAAAAGGCTGTCGGGTTCTTTCTTAAATCGGGCAGGGTTTGCCTAAAGGTTAAAATATCTTGTCGATCCCATGGTTGATAAACCCAGTTGTACACAACCCTCCCTTTTGCATCTGCGTGGTTAATATCGTCGTTTGTTCCCTGACCTCTTGGGGGAACCCAGTAGGGGGCGGCTTCTCTGATAGGCATCATAGTGTTGGCTACTTCTAATGGGGGCTCATCCGGGACTGAGACAGTGATCTTAACCTCTGGTTTCTGTTCAGTGATGTGGCGGAAGACCTCAAGCGTTTGCATGAAGAGGTCCGTCACGTCATGCTCGGTCCCATCTCCAACATCGATCTTTCTATATAGAGTCGTCAGCTTAGCAGGACCCTTAGTTTGATACCTATCCTCATATGTGTTCAGAGTGTGGAAGCTGAACCGTAAAATGAAATGTCGTTTGTGGCTACCGGCATGTGAATTGCACATATCCATCTCATATTCTTCGCTCTCTTTCCGTTCTACCAGTGTCTTTGCTATCTTGTCAATCCCATCCCGCTCGTCTTTGCTCAACCTATTTGGTCTTGCCGTTAGTTGCTTGCTAGTCTCAAGTTCATCTGATGTTGTTACCAATGTGGCCGATGCGAAGGCCGTAAGGGCCGGGGCACTAGCGCTAGAGTCACCCTCGCCCGTGCTCAGGACTGGTAGGTGCTGTGCCAGTGGCTGGCAGGGGGCATAAGGAGGGGGCATGTAGATGATCGGAGGACCTAGCAGTAACTCGTCATTTGCCCGTTGTTTGGAGGGCATCTCTGGGTAGAGCGTAGAGGGGGTCCTAACAGGGCATTGGCCTGTCGACCCTGATTCTTGCGTTTGTCTAACTTCCTCTCTCCTTTTTATCTCTTCATCTAGTTCCTTCGCTGCCAGGTGGGCTGCCTTTCGTAATTCTTTCCCTATTTTTGTTTCTTCTCTTTTCCTTCGTTGCTCTGCTTCTTTGCGCCACATGCCGATACTATCAAGCATAGTGGGTGTTGCCTTATTTATTCTAACAGCTGCTTCTAGCGCTTTTATTTTATGATCCTCAAAGGAACCTATCAGTGGCCACTGATTTTTGGGGTCCCTTTTCGTATATTTATGCCATAGCTTACTATAAGCTATGGCGACTAGTCCTTGTTTAGTGAACATGTCCTTATTAGGGGTGCCTTCCAATGGAGCTGGATGGTTCATCTCTAATAAGCGGTCCGGGTTGATCCAACTACTGACCAATGGGGAGAAGATAGGCATGACGGGTTAGAACGGGGACAAAAGTCTGCACTACCTATCCTTCCCTACTTCGCAAAGACTAGACAGAATATTTTTATTCTGCAGTATTCGCAAATAGGGAATACCCAAAGAGAGAACCAATATCGAACAATTAATGTTCGTTCAATCAAACAATCAGTGGCGAGAAAGAAATGGGCGCGACGGGTTACAACGGGGGCAAAAGCCTGCACCACCTATTCTTCACTATCTGCAAAGGAGGACAGAATACTTTTTACCCTTCCCCGTTTGTAGACAGAGAATTCTCGAGAAAAACAATCCTCGAACAAACAGTGTTCGGGCAAACAATCAATCAGTGGGGGAGAAAAGATAGGCACGACGGATTACAACGGGGGCAAAAGCCTGCGTTACCTACCCTTCGCTGCATGCAAAGGAAGAGAGAATACTTTTATCCCTCTCAGTTTGCAGACAGAGAATCTCCAAGAGAACCAACAATTCGGTGAGTAATACTAGTATTTTCAATCAAACAATCAAATATTTCTTAGTTAGTCGTGTTACACGAGCTTACCCGGACCGTATGGGCAGTTTCTCGTCTTCCGTTTCCAGCGCCCGATCGTCCTCTACTCTCTGCTGCTACCATGGCACTCCTGATGGTTCCCAGTCAGGACCGAAGATCACTCGGGGAGAGGTCTGCTCGGAACCAGTGAAGTTCAGATGATGGGCTGTCAGACGAGGGTCTATTGGACAGGAGCTCTTCCGATCGTTGCAGTCGTTCACTCTGTCGTTGGGACCTCTCCCACCGGATCCACGTGTCGCTGATGGGCCACACACGTTGGGACGCCAATTGAAGAAGATCAGCAAAAATGGTCAGGCAATTTAATCGATGCCTCTTCAGTAATTTTTGCCCGGCGTTAAACGCCTCTAATACCTTACAAAGATTATCAAATAAAGAGGCAGGCGCTGGAGACAGGAAACACGTTTTATTCCGACGGAGCAGAACACATCAGATCGGACAACAAGGTATCGTCTCGAGGTGCTCTCTGACAGCCTCTCTGAGACCTGGTCTTTTATACACTGGTTTATGACATGTGACCGTTCTTTATTACAGCAAAGACATTGTGAAGTATGAGGATGACATCCCCGGCACCGCCCCAGTTCCGGCCCACTCCAACACATGACAACAGTAGAGGTCCTCACCCCCCATACAACAGGAGGGGGCTATCACGCAGCTGAGTGTTTCGCTGATTCCTTTGGAATGTGTGCGCCTGATCGAATCTCAAGGGGTGGGGAGGCCATGGTCAATAGTACCTCCTTTGAAAAGGGTCGAGTGCATACAGTAGTGGGCAATAAACTGTATCCTCAGGCCAAGGGATGACCAGCGGTTCGTACAGACAATCGGGCTCAGAGGAAGGGGTCATCAAGGGAGAGGTATTCATGGAAGGAAAGGATCAGTGTGGATAATCGGAAGGAGGTGTTGGTCAGGCGCGGGGTGTGATTCCTAGAGACAGAGTCATGTGGAAGAGGAGGGTTCATGACTTACGCATGTGGATGCGGGGTCAGCCAGAGTGCATGGGGGAGGCTTGCAGGGTCAGGGAAGTGTGCTGACGATCGATCGTGAACAGGGAGATCATGGTACCTAAAATGGCTGTCGTGTATGTTCATACGTGAGTCTGAGGAATGGACAAGATGGCGCAGATGATGTTTAGTTCACAATCTAAAATTCCACACACTCTACCCCAAGTGTTACAATCAGCTAACTCAGGAACAAGGCCTTTTGGTAAGCTCACGGTCAGAATGATGTGCTTCTCCACAGGTGTGGTATTTGGAAAAACAGCTTCAAGTTGGCCACATTTTTCAGCAAGCCAATAAGGAAGCTCGTCCTTATTTTGCAGACGCTTGACCATCACTGAATTAATCATGACAGGACTGATAACTACCCCACCAGGTCCCGGTGGTTGTGCAGCAGCTCCAGGTGGTCCCACCTGCAGGTGGCACAACATGAACTGCATAACAGCTCTATGTACACATATTAACGAAGTGTGCAATAAGCGTAGCTCTGCGACTAAAACAGTAAGATGATTTGGATGCGGGGTATACCCAGCCAAAACGGGCCAGGTGGCCCCATCAATCCATAAGAGGCCTAAATGGACCACTGTCAAAAGGTGTGGAAGGGCACCATTAAACCATACAGTCTGTTGCCAAGCTGTTAACGGAACTTCACGAGATCGAGAAGGTCGATAATCCCGCTGTAGCGCGGTGGCAGTATATTCATGAAAGAAATGATCATTTCCATTCACTGCCGGAAAGGTGACCCAAGAATAAAAACACCTTGAAGCGGTGCGCGGCATCCGCCTCAACAACAAAAATATGATCAGCACCACCATTGGCGACTCCATATTGAGTCAAATAAGCGGTGACTGGAGCACGGTTCAGAGCCGTTACGGCAACCGGCATAATGAATGTAAGAGAATAACAACCTACGAGTGGCAGAGCAATAACAGGCAAAAGAAAGTAAAAGACCCTTTAAGAATTCAAGCTTGAAAAATCTATAACTTCACAATATAGGAGGCTACACTGTCACAACTGTCTCCGGAAACAGATGTGAGGGGATTGAGGACAAGCACAAGTACTACTCCGCAGTCTTGCAGATAAGTACCCGAACAAATGTTGGCGGTGCCATGTTGCAGGGATTCTGCACATACACAGAACTAGGTGCAAGAAAACAGGACATCGGTGTGTAGGGGCTGAGTCTTCCTCCCACCTCAGTACCCAAAATCCCCAAACCGACTAGCTATAGTGTTTCATTCATTCCCCTAAATAATCACTAAGCTACAAATGATTAGACAACCCAGAACACAACACTCCCCACTCTCTCACGAATCGCGGTACCAAGATTTACCCTTCTGCTGCTGCTGTGTTTTAACTTCCCTACCTGCACGCACTCCAGGGCGCCTCCTCGCGGATCGCTCCCCTCCTCTGCCGAGCCGGTTGTTGGAGCGGGGACGGGCGAGGTCTGGCCGCCATCTATGGGTGCTCTGGGGTTGACGCTGCAGCCTTTTGGCCACTCCCCCCGCCACGCCCCCCTCACTCCTATACAATGACACTTCTCTCCCGGCCGCGCAGCGGACGAGCGCAGCGGGCGCGACGAAGGCGCGCCGAAGTTGCGCCTAAGTTAAGCCCGTCTACACCCGTCCGCGATCGGTCGGGACCAGGGGCCATGAACCCTGCTCCTGCTTCTGTCTATTCCTCAGCACAACTGCTGTCTCTTAATGTTAACCAGCCCATTGCCGCTTCCTTGCTTCAGCGTATTGCTGCACTTGGCATTTCTGTCCCTTCCCCCCTCTCATCTGCTCCTACCCTGCTCACTCCTCTGCGCTATGCTGCTCCGCCCTCTCCCGTCACTCTCCCCCTCCCTTTGCCTACCACGGCCACTGCCTACCTTCTCAACACTCGATCGGCAGGCAGGCATCAGCTAGAGCTCTTCAACCTACTGAATACCGATGCTCCTGACTTTCTGTTTCTCACAGAGACTTGGTTTTCGGACGATTCCCTGCCTGATGTATTGTCCACCCTCCCAGACTCTTACTACGCCCTTCGGGCGGACCGCCCTGATGGTAAAGTCGGCGGGGGTGTGGCTATGATCACCTGTTCCCACCTTCAGTTCCAACTTCTTCCACACCCTCCCATACCCAGTGTTGACTTCCTAGTTGCTCGCTCAGTTAATCTTCTGGTCCCCCTCACCATAGTTCTTATGTATCGCCCTCCTCAAAATATGCCCTTTTTTGTGTCCACCCTGCAGGAACTCTTGGCTACGCTCGTGGTCAATAATTTGTCTGTTCTCCTTTTGGGAGACTTTAATTATTGACTGGGCGACCCCAGGGAAGACCAGTCTTCTAAAGATTTTTCGGCCACTCTTCACTGCCTCAACTTCCTCCCCCATGTTCACACCCCCACCCATGGCCATATTTTAGATCAAATATGGTCAGCCAGTCGCACTATTCTCTCTACTAGCATTCTCCCATGCATCTGGTCTGATCACTCATTGATCTCCTTTTCCCTCGACCTTGGTGCATCAGAGAAACCCCTTCTACCCAAGAATATTTCTGCCTGAAATTGGAACCGGGTTGATCTTACCTCTCTCTGTGCTTCCCTCACTTCTTCTCCTCCTGATCTTTCTGAGCTTCCCCTTGACCTCCAAGTTGACGCCGTGAACTCTTGGCTGTCTTCATCCTGTGATCTGGTTGCCCCTCTCAGGAAAGTCAAGGCCTGCTGCCCCCATGATGCCCATAAGTGGTTCACTGGCGAGCTGAAAAATCTTAAATTGGACCTCAGGCGCTCTGAACGCCATTGGAGGCGCAACTATTGTCCCCTTTTGCGGGCCAAATATACATCTCTCTTAACTAACTATAAGAGGGCCGTCCTCTCAGCCAAAACCTCATATTTCTCAGAGAAAATCACATCATCAGCCAACAAGCTCAAAGAGATTTTCTCCATAGTTCGCAACTTAGTTGCTTCCAATAGGGTCAGCCCCAATCTTGTCCCTTCCCAAGCTCTCTGTTCATCCCTCAATGATTTCTTCATAGAGAAGATTGCGAAAATCCAATATTCCTTCAGCATCTTCGCCATTCCCTTCTCCTGTTCTCGCTCTGCCCTCCTCCTTTCTTGACCACTTCCTCCCTATCTCTATGGACTCCTTTCTTGTTTTACTCCAGAATGTGAAGTCAGGCTCCCCGGCCGATTGTGCCCCAGCCCGCATCCTGAGGGAGCTCTTCATCAATTGCCCTGACCCCCCTCTTTCCCTTCTCAACGCCTCTATTTCTCAAGGCCTAGTTCCTAAATCTTTCAAATCGGCCATATTTCTTCCCAATGTATAAAAGCCTGGTTTAGATCCTTCCCTTCCGTCTAATGTTAGACCCATTTCCCTTCTCCCTTATCTAGGGGCAAAATCTTGGAGAGTCATATTACAACTAGCCTCTCCACTTTCATTGAGGACAACCATCTTCTGGCCTCCCACCAAGCGGGATTCCGCCCGGTCCACTCGACTGAGTCAGTGGTCCTGTCCGTCCTAGACGAGCTAAAGAGCAAGGCTGATTCCAACTTACCCCAGGCCTTGGTGCTCCTTGATTTGTCCGCTGCATTTGATACGGTCGATCATTCCATCCTTCTCGGCCGTGTCAGCGCAGCGGGCGTTCGGGGCACTGCCCTCTCTGGCTCGCCTCTTTTCTCAAAGGGCAGACTCAGGCGGTTCATCTTTCCGGCTTTTCCGCCTCTAACCATCTGGTTCCTTGTGGGGTCCCCCAAGGCTCTTCCCTGTCCCCCCTTCTTTTTAATCTTTATATCCTCCCCCTTATTCTTTCACTTTTAGATATGGGGGTCTCCGTGTATAATTATGCGGATGACCTCCAGCTTGTATTTGATCTTTCCTCCCCTCTGACTCCCTGCCGAAATTTCACTCTACTCTTGTTTTCATTTCCGAGTGGATGAACTATAACCACCTCAAACTTAATCCGGACAAGACGGAGTTGGTCCTGACAGGCGCTACCACCACCCCTTGGTCCGCCGCCTTTTGGCCTTCCATCTTCGGCACCCCTCCAGTACCGGCGGCCTCAGTAAGGACCTTGGGAATTAAAGCCAGTCAGGACCTCTCCATGCATGCCCAGATTAGTTCAGTTGTCTCCTCCTGTTTTTTTATCCCTCCGGATCATTCGGAAAGTCTCCCGTTTTTTTTCTCCTGATGCCCTTAAACTTATTATTCTGGCCATGATTCTCTCCAGTCTTGATTACGGGAATAATTAGATCCATTCCAGTCTACTCACAATTTCGCAAGGCGCTCAAGACTTTCCTGTTCTCCCAAGCGTACTCCTGCTGATTTCATCCTGGCCGACTTCTGTGTTTCTCAGTCTAAACTCTAGCGCCAGGAAGCCGCTTGGTCACAGTACGCTCTATCAAGAACTTTTTAACTTCAACTTCAACTAACTTTCACTCACTCACTCGTACTTGTCCACAATAAGAATTGACAGAGCCATTGTTATAGTTTAACATTTTGGTGCTCTATAATGCAGTACATGAGCCACTACCAGCAGCATAACGCATAAACCTAAAATAGTTAGCATGGTTCCAATTCCATCCATACTAATATTATAAAGAGAGAGCCCAAACCTTTGAGGCGGGTAATCTCAGTAACCACAGCACCAATCACAACACCCAATACAGCGCTGGAAAGGGCAGTTGCAGCAGAAGGACATAGGCTATGCAGACGGCCACCATATACATTTAAAAGGTAAAAGAACTGTGCCAGCAAAGTAGTCCCTTGTGGGCGTGTCTGCATTCTGTTGTGGGCGTGTGCTGGGGGCGTGACAAACGCTGGGGGCGTGTGGTACGTTCCGCCCTTCATGCCATGTGAGTCGTAATTGTGCCACATCAAGGGGCACGCTGGGGCCGTGACAAACGCTGTGGCCGTGACAAACTCTGTGGGCGTGTATCCGCGCTGTGGGCGTGTGTCCGCCCTTCATGCCATGAGAAGCACCAATTCCCCAATTGCGCTGCATCAAGGGGCACGCTGGGGGCGTGTGCTACGTTCTGCACTTCATGCCATCTGGGTCGTACATTAATCAAATCGTCTGCTGTGGCCGTGTGTTGGGGGTGTCACAAAGGCTTAACCTCGAAGCGTGGTAAGTAACCATTCGCAAGACTCCCTTGGGGGACCGCCCGTTGTCTCACACATACTGGGGGTGCCGAATGCCACGTGTGCCTTGGCCTGGGTGCGTCTAAAAAGCACTCGGGCCGAAGAGCGTCGGTGTGGGTCATAAAAAAATAAGAACAGCGGGAAACAATCATTTAAGACTCACAATTCTAATTGTTAGACGGTCGCCGCTGGCCCTCAAGCGGGGGCACACGCGACTGAGCGTGTCTGCGGGGACAATTACTGTAGCCTCTCATGCGCGCTGTTACTGAACTATCACATTAAACCAAATTACACGCGCCTGCTAACATCAGTCAGGGCTGTAGCCGGGCTCAGGCGGCGGATCACTACACTATTTACATGCGCCTGCTAACATGAACCAGGGCTGCAGCTGGGCCTCAAGCGAGGGGACACACGCCTGCTAACATCAACCAGGGCTGCAGCTGGGCTTCAAGCGGGGGGAACACGCGAATGACCGTATCTGAATACACACATTACACACATTCTATTTCATACCCGGACAACGTCGGGACGGGCTGCTAGTAGGTTATAAAGGGGGATGTCATCATGTGCAGACAGTGGATAAAGGACTACAAGGCCTGATCACCCTCACCTTGGGTCGAAATAGTTTTATTATATAAAGGAAGATCTCTGTGTTTTGTCATCAGACCCTATACCTTAGTGCCTAGATAGTATTTCTACATCATAGGAACAGCATAGCTCTTCTCCCTGGAAAGGTCCCTCTACAAGTGGGTTTTAGAAAAACATGCATCACCATAACATCAAAGCATGAGTTTCCAGTAGTAGCAGCTGTTTTAGCATGTTTTGTCTGGGTGCTAGGGACTGACTAGAACAGAACAACAATGGGCATTGCTTATCTACCTTGCACATCGTGTTCAGACTAATCCCCAGGAACAGGCAAAGAACACAGAAAGCAGACGGTTCTCACAGAGTCTTGCAAAATAAAGTCATATAGTAACGTGCTCAAAAGCAGCATCATATCAGCAGAGCTCATGCTAACTTAATGTCGATAATGACCCTAAAGGCCATATGACAATATGCACACTTCAATCGAATTGTAAATTGTTTCCTCAGTTCTAAGGATGTTCCCGACCTTTCTAAATGCGATAAATCAAGGGCCACTTAATAAAAAAAAAGGTATACAATGTGCAAATTGTATCTGGCATCCTACTGTATCATTGGAGATGCAGCCTTCTTCAGGGCCAGCAAGGTAGATGTTAACTTTACCTTGTCATAAATTATATCCAGAGTTCAGCTTGAACAGCGGGAGGCACACCTGAAAAAATAAATTGTTCCTCTTGGAGGATGAAAAGCCAAGAACTGGATTGGAGGTCTCTCCGTGGCCAACTCCATGCAAATGAGCTATGCAAAGTAATTTTCTAGCCACAAACCTGCACGCTTCCTGGGTCTGGATGCCAGACTACCAGTCTGGCAAAGCCATGTGCAGGGGCAGCTCAAGGGAAGGGAAGGTGAATGGAAATAGGCCTAGATGTTAGATGGATGCAGTACAACCACGATCCTATTCAGGAGAGGGTGGAGGAGGTTCAACATGGCAGTGACATAATTTTGAAGCTGCACATCTCCTTTCTGCTGCTGATGAAAAATCTTCTTCTGAAACTGTACAACCGCTTGTAGAAAGTCAGGATTTAACTAAAGCTGGGAGGAAGCCAGTGCCCATAAGCTCCTGTCTTTGTTTTGCCTTTTGATGCATTGCTTACCCGATGGCCTTGTGCTCCCGATATCCTGTCTCACCTGAGCCTGCTTACCTCTCCCCTACTCCCTCCTGCTGCCTCCAGGGTGGTGTGGAATCCTGGCCACAGAGCTTCCTAATTTAAAGGCTTTTGTTGCAGGAAATATATGTTTTAAGATTAAAATTCATTCCCTCCTGTTTCACCCTATTTAGACTCCCCTTTGTGCTTACTTGAGTACCACAAACTCGTTTCAATAGATCAGTGGATTATATCCATTTAACTGCCCTTAGGAATGTATACAGCTTCTGCTGAATGTGTGAGTCGGGTGCATCATGCACGGTTGTGACTGCCACCACAACATACATCAATTCAAAGGCGTCCAAAACTCGTGAAATGTGCCCAGTCGATGTATTGTTGAACATGCTGTTTTGCCTGTGGCTTCTTTGCTTGCAAATGCACAGTATGCAAAGGCACCCAAATGGCTGTGTGTCTTTTCAACAACCATCCCAAGTGACAGCGGCCCATAGGCATTCCTCTGCAGCCCGCCAGCTGTATGTCCAGGGTCCAGATATTGAGATTTCAAAAGGTAGCCCTACGAAATGTGGGTATAGTGACAAATTCATGTGGATGCTTGAAAACGGTGGAAATATAAACAAGCATTGGCATAGCCAATAGGTCTCGCCTTTGGGACCTTATAAGTGTTTAGTTATCCAGCACAATATTCCTGGTGCAACAACATGAACAGTTGCATGGCTAAACACTTATAAGGTCCCAAAGGCGAGACCTATTGGCCATGCCAATGCTTGTTGTGTATGCAAGTTGAACAGATAGAAGGACACCGGTGTCATCATGTTCACATAATTGTAGAGCAGAAAGTCTTCTGCATCTGGTGGCATATATGGCGCAGATACAGTCAATCAGATATCGCTACTGTATATTGACAGAATATAACATGAGAATCAGGAGCATATGACAGTTGAGGTGAGACCCAAACTAATTGTCAAGTATTGTCATCCAAAACCTCAGGGTTGTATTTGTAAATAATTAGTCTGATCAATCCCTTTTTTTAAAAGTCACTTTGAGATGTGCTAATAGGCACTCTTGTCTTAATACCCCCTACGAGCCTATTTATAAGGCCCTTTCTGCATTACTCGATCATTTCGGCTCGAGAGAACTACTGAATATGATGGGAAGAAGTAGAATGTCTACATTAAGCCACTCTTGGTGATCGCTTCAGTGTCACTGAATTCAATTTTATAACTACACATTATCTTTTATGATCTTTACTATACCGTTGGGTTAAGGTCTAACCACTTATCGGCAGACTTTGTATGATGCCCTTTCTTTTCACTTTGCAAGGGTTATCTTTTCTTTCTTTTAAACTTTTGTACATAGACTATTGTAAACAATTGTATACATTATATTTATACAGGGGACTTGTATTTACAAACAACTGTATGTCCTGAAGATGGTCTGACGTCTGTTATTGCCAGAGCAGACCGAAACGTTGACTGTCACATCTATTTCCGTAGTAATTATGGCGTTTGAGGAATTGTTTTCTATTCCTTTAGACTCATTTTCCTCTGTGTATTCTTTTGGAATAGATGTTTATACTTATGATTTGCAGGTTCTTTTATGTACCCTCCATCATAGTGTTTTATTGTTTCTGAATGTACCCCTTACATTTTTGTTTCACATTACAAATTGAATATATATGAAAATAGATATACCAGCGTTTTCAAAATGTTTCTAATTGTCCTGCTGAACATTCATTTTGTGTAGAACTACATTGATGTGTAGACTTTTGCAACGTTTAGCCACTGACTGAGGCCTAACGAATAAGTAACAAGTATATATGAAATTTTACTAAGATTAGTAAATAAAATCCCTTGTAGGCATCTCTACTCAACTCTTGTGCACTGAAGGTGGCAACTGGCGGGGACATGCCCAACTGCTGTGATTATGGGAGCGGGGCGCCCTACTGCCAGGCGCTACCCCCCCCCCCCCGGACTCGGGCTGGCATCTACCCTCACCTTCACAGCCAGGGGCTTCGCGCTAATGGGGCCCTACGACATAGTGCAACCTTATATATATATATTGGGCTGTTCTGCTGCTGTGCTGACGGTGCACTGATGGCCGAACGGACTGTGATGAAGCATCGATCCTTAAGAACTGATGTGGTCTGAAGCCCTCTTGCGCCTTGTAGGCGGCAGATATGGGCAAAACACTCAAGACAATCCAAGCTCACATTTGAAGGCAAGGGACATAGCAGGAGGCCATGTCCAAGCCCTCCTCTGAGGTAACCGACCATGATGATGCCCTGAAGGCATTTTTGATTGATGTGAAATCAAGTTTGCCGGCAATTAATGCTAAGCTAGAGCTCATGGCCACTCGCCTAGATTGTAGGAAGGAATGTGCTGACAAACATGATGCCTGCCTGGACCACCTAGAATCACGAGTCTCTGATACAGACGATGCAAACGCCAAGAACAACAAACCTCTTCTACGGATGAATAAAGTCCTCGAGTGACAAAAGCTAAGAATAAAGACCTGGGGGCGCACTCAAGGCACAATAATCTCCACGTCGTGGGTGTCCCAGAATCCACAGCTATTGAAAAGATGGAGGACTTAGTTGAAATAATGCTGCAAGACCTATTTGGGGAGGCGCCATCATCAGTTTTTCTTGTAGAGCGCACCTTTCGCTCTCTTGCGCCTCATCCACCACAGGGCACCAGGAGGCGGCTTTTCCGCTATGGCGGAGACGTGTCGCCCTCCCCTGCCAGCAGGGATAAAACAAGCATTTGCAATGCAATAGGTCTCGCATTTATTGGGACTTTAAGCTATTGGCATTGTGAATGATAATGCCTTTTATTTTGGTTTGAAAAGCCAAAACATAAAAGGCACTGTCATTTACAATGCCAAAAGCTGAAACTCTTGTAATTTCGAGACCTAGTGCATTGTATAACAAGCATTACCCTTAGAAGTGAAATCTGAATCCGTGGCAACCAGCAGCTGCAAGCAGATCCCTTCTTCTGGTTCCAAAGGCTATAGGGGAGGGTGTGGTTTGAGGGAGTTGTTGAAAAAACTGCGTGGTGTCGCCATTCGCTGCTTCTACAGGGGAAAATAAAGTGTGCGGCCGCTATTATAAAAAGCGTTGCGTGCTTGCAAAATTTATAGGTAAATAATTAATTCTAAAAAGGAGCATGTTCAGACCGCCCTGTAAAAAAAAAAAATAAGCGTGGCCGCGATGTAAAGTAAATAAGCACTTTAATAACATACAAGCAGGCAGGTGCTAGGATGTCATGGGTGTAATACGGGAAGATCGCGACTTAAAATAAAATAAATAAGTGTGGTGCTATTGTTGAAGCGGACCACAATTTAAAGTAAATAAGCACTTTATAATATAAAAGTGGGCGGGTGCGGATATGTCATGGGTGGAATACAGGAAGAGCATTAAAGAAAATAGTCCTCACCAACTTATAAAGCAGACCGTGCAACATCACCAGTAAAAGGTACAGTCGTTATGGGAGGTAACAAATGCAGACAAGCGGTAGCAAGGAGGGACTAACAAGCCTGCTTACAAATCAGAAGCCAGCATTTATGAAGGACAATGACACAAGCCAATAACAAATATGGGCTGAGAGTGGGCGGGGCTACCAGTGCATACCCTAATACAGCATGCTTCGCAGAGTTAACAGCGCATGCTCGCTGCCACTAGGCTCGACCTAAAAAATAATAATAATAATAATAAAACAATAATAAACTCGGTTTCTTATAATTTTTTATTCTGTTTCCTGGAGACTGGGGGTCGGGGTCAGGGAGATAACCTGCACACACGGGGAGTAGTATCCACTGTTATGAGTGCGCATGATGGTTTGGACAGCTGTCTCAGGCCAGCCAAAGTGTCATGTGCACTGAAGCTCTCTCCAACCCAGCTGTGTTGCCAGGTTGTACACAGCAAATCACAGGCTCCCTGGGAGCGCAAACCATCGCCGTTCAGGCCAATCTTGAAGCTGCTCTCATGTATGAGAGCAGCTTCAGGATTGGCCGCAGGGGAGTCTGGAAGTCTCTGCCTGCTTTGGAGACATGAGAGGAACAGAAGACAGTAATGCGGCAGGCTGCAGGCAAGTTTTTTTGGTGTCATCGTCCCCCCCCACCCCTGTTCCTCTCATCTGACACCAGCCGCTACTACAGGCACCATTGCTCACCCAACAATTGCAAAACTCCGTCAAAACAAGGACCGAGACACTGTCCTCCAACTGCCTCGCGAGGGCGGTGCAATAAGATATCAAAACAGCGCTGTGACATTCTACCCGGATTTCACTCTTGCAGTTCAGCCTGCTCAAAGGAAAGTCTTGTCTGAGAAAAGACTTTAGCAAAAAGAGGAGATAAAATACCCTCTACTCTAACTTGCAAAACTGCGCATACCATACGAGGGCAGATCTCACCATTTTACAGATGCAAAAGTTGCATTCAAATTTGCAAAAAGTATCACTGCTGAGAGGAGTTCGCAGAGCAGGTCCCAGCGCTCCCAGAAAGAGGCATGCAGTGAGGACAATGACCGACTACCTCCATAAAATACTTTGCTGAGGCTCTGTGACTCTCCCCATGTGGGAAAACAACCCTGGTCACTATGTGAGGGGACTTTATTCTCCTTGCTACGCAGTTTGCTCTGCTATTATGTTTCTACTGTCCGCAGGCCTGCAAGTTGTGTGGTGGCGGTCCGGAACCGTTGGTTTACAACATGGGTGACATTCCTCACTTTAGCCACCCAGTCGCCCTGTGACTGCAGAGTCCCCCGCCGGCTCTACTCCACCTTCAAGGGTGAATCTCACACGTTTGGTTTGTTCTTGGGACTGGTTGTTGTTGGATGGGGTGTGGGCTCCTAGTTCTCCACCACTTTCTGGGGTTGGTGGGGTGTGGTTGTTCTACGGTATTTGTATGTTGTTTTCTCCTCTTATGGCAGGATCGTAAATTGTTCTCATGTCCCTTTCCCACCCAGTCAATAGTTAGTAGACCACACAAAAGTCTCTTTTCTCTCCCGACAACCTCTAATGGCAAGTTATTCTCTTTTATCTGTTTGTGCACCACAACCCAATTTTACGGCCAATATTCCAGGCTTATTTGTATTAAACAACAAAGGCCATGACATCAACTATTAAATGCCGGACCACAAACATACGTGGCCTAAACGACCAGACTTGTACACACTTGTATCACCTGACACCACATTGATATATATATATATATTATTTTTTTTACATGAACTGCACTTAACCCCTACCACATCTTCCCGGTTGCTCTGAGATACACACATCCCTCTACTCTAATGTTACCCATGGAACAGCTATACTAATTTGAAACAGGCTCAATTGGCACCTTGCCCAGGCTAAATGCAACACGGAAGGACGATGCGTCATATTGGCAGGCACCTTATGTCAACACCCGGTCATACTTGCCTCAGTTTATGGCCTGAACACAGACTACCCCTGAATTGTTCTCAGAGGTATGGCACCAGATAGCCAGCTTAGGACACGTTGCTGCGATATGTGGAGGAAACTTCAATGTAGCACTAGAGCAAACCCTAGATCGATCCGGGGCCCCGCCGCCGCCCTTACCCTGGAACAGCAGCACAACTACACAATCTGCTTAGTGATCAATGCCCTGTCGATGACTCGCGACAATTACACAATGGCCTAAGGAAGCGTACATGCATTACATTGGCCCACAACACCTGATCAATGATAGACTACTGACTGACCTTTTGTGACACATTCACATGGACTACTGCAGTGACCCACCTCCCCCGTACACTTTTGGACCACGCGCCAGTACTCGCACAACTTTTCCCACCACTTGCTATCTTGCGAGCTTCCGCAAGGCGTGGGGGGCACTCGGCGACCAGGTCTTCTGCACTGAAATCCGGGCTGCCATAGTGGACTATTTTGCAATTAATGAAGGTACAGTGTCCTCACCCCTGACATTAGGGAAGGCCTTAAAAGTGCAAGCAAGTCACTAAGCAAGTCGGATTTTCAAAGGCAAGAAGGACGCGACTCACCGGGCTTGAACGCCATATACGCCTGCTTGAACGGGATTACCTCTAAAAATCCCACCCATTTGGCAGACATTCGTGAAAAACTTACTGACTGCAATAAAGAGCAGAATGTGAGCTGCATTATCTGTCCCAAGAGTTAATGGCAAAATGCTATAGTGAGGGCGATAGGCCTGGTAGAATGTTAGCTAACATGCTTAGATGGCCCCGTGCCACGGAATATGTGGTAGAACTCCTTGATGATCAATTGGATAGGCAATCTAAGCATGCAGAGCTTTTCAAGATGATGTTGTCTTTTGACTCCCACCTATACCAAGCCACGATATCGCCAACTGGCGATGAACTTGACGCCCACCTGAACACAATTCAGTTATTGTTGCGATATTATGGACATCGATTATAGTTGGATACACCAGTCACTGAAGTAGAAGTGCTGCAAGTTATTTGGAGCCTTTCCAGCGATAAAGTGCCCCGCTTGGCGGGCTTACAACTTCCTTTTACAAAGAGTACACTCCCCTGTTAATCCCCCACTTTATCTACATGTTTGAGACCTCCCTGGACTTTGGTAAACTGTCACCTGTGCTTCGTGAAGCGGTTATCCTCACCATACTCAAACCAAGCAAGTCAGCAAATGGGTGTGACTCCTACAGGCCATTGCCAATAATAAACACTGACAATAAAATACTAGCTAAGCTAATTGCTAACAGCCTCCTGGCTCTACTGCCAGATATAGTACGCCCGGACCAATCTGGGTTCGTGTCCGGACATTCTACAGCACATAACTTACCCACTCTTTGCCATCATGAGTAGCGTGGAGGGCCATCAAGCTGCGATAGCTGCCCTTTTTGACACGACAACGGCATTTGACTCATTAGAATGGCCATTTATATTTGCTCTCCTCAACCGCATTGGCTCAGGTCTGAAATTTGTGTGCCTTATCAGACTCTTAACCGGATGGTATCGGACCCATTTTGGATCTCTCTGGGCTCCGGGCAAGGATGTCCCCTCGCCTCAATTTTATTTGCCATTATGATGGTGCCTCTTGCTGCCTGGCTGCAGCAGCATCACACACACACACACACATCAGGACCTTTACCAGTCGCCGGGTTGTGATCTCCATGTATGCGGATGACATTGCCCTCCAAGTCCGAGAACCCCAAGTCAAAATTGAACCCCATTATTTGTGAAGTTACTAGATTTGGGGGCCAGTCTGGTATACAGATAAACTTGGCCAAGTCTATCATTTTTACCCTCACTGATACAAAGCAATGTTTTGACTCTGAATTTCCCTTGGAGTGGGAGACAGAGTCTGTGAGATACCTCAGAAACGGGCTCAGCCGTGAAAGGGTGAGCTGTGGCGTGCTAACTATGGCAGGGTGATTTCCTAGCTGGAAGACAGAATTTCAGTGTGGAACCGCCTCCCTCTGTCACGGATGGAACATTTGGCCATCACCAAAATGGTTGTATTGCCTACATTTATGTATCTTTAAATATCCCCTTACCACTCCCTACACACTTTCTCCAGTGACTGCGATCTAACCTAATATTGCTGACATGAGCCGGGGAAGAGCCCAGAGTTGCATGGGAAATTCTAAAATTACAAGACAAGTGGGTTTAAATGCGGAGAGTCCAGTCCCCACTATGCTAGGCATGCTTCATGTCGAGCACAACATGCCACATTCCCTGAGCCCCCGCCTACACTACACACCTTTCAACACATACTGACAAACTTCACCACCCACTGACTTTTCACACATTTGTATGCCGTTATGCAAGATATCAAGAAAAGCTACTCCGCCTTGATGCTTTTTTCGATTTATGGACTGGTGCTTTATTTACCCTTTTGTGTTTTTGTAATTGTCCTTTGATCACACACACACAACTTATCGATGTATTATTCACATTTGCAAATACTGTTTCATATTTGTTAATTGTTTCTGTATTTCCCAAGTTGAAAAATGTCATCAGTTTGTGTTGTCCTTAACGCCGGCCGCGATTTTGCGGAGGTGCCGCACTTCCGCAAAACGGGCGGGGCCGCATCAGCCATTGGCCGACGGCAGCACTGGGGAGGTAATGCCGCCGACGGCAGCACGGAACGGGTTAATGTTTGACATGAATTGAATGTTGTTGCATTTACGGAATAACCCAGAAAAATTGTGAAATAAATCACAAAGGCCTCTTTTCTTGATTAAACTTTATATAGCTACTGGATACTTTCAAATATATAATTATTAGTGGTCTAATCCAGTTAGCTTAGGACCCAAGCCTTCCTTAGGTTACAAGTTATGCAAGATAAGGCACCCGTTCGCCACCCCCCGGCCCAGACTAAATGGGCGGAGGACAGACCCCCCCATCCACTTCCCCCGCCCCCCACTTACAAAGGAACAATGGACCTATTGCTGCGCTCAAACTGCAGCTCTTTCGCCCAATGGACAAACTCAAACTTATTCATTTTAAGTTCTTAGACAGGTTATATTGCACTCCAAAACACGGTGTATCAGCCCAATGGCAGAGGCACGTTGTGAGGGATGCTCAGCAGCACAGGATTCCTTCAAATCCTTTATCTGGCATGGGACTGCCCTAAAATAGCAGATTTCTGGAGCGAGGTACACCATATTACTCCCCAGATTACTGGTCACACCTACTCCAAATTTGCCCTGATTAGCTTAATAGGCTATGTCAAAGATGTCCTATATGAACATCGGCGCCTCATGGCTATGCTTTTACTTCTTGCTCAGCGCCAAACTGCCATGCACTGGAGGAGAAACGTGTGCCTAAGGCTGTGAGATGCTGACTATTGTCAATAACAACTGGCCAACTATTGGAAATGAATGCTACGCCCTATAGACATTTGGGAGCCGTTTTTAATGTACTTACAATCACAGGACTCTTCTCTGTACCAGTCGCAGAGGGAGATAGTCATACAGGCCACAGCTTGCTCGCTGAACATGGATGTTGGAAACCTAACTTAGTTATTATGAGGATTCAGGATACTGATTGCCGTTCTTCTTTTAATGTGGTCCTATGTTGGAGTGTTTTTCAGCATCACAGTTTATTATACTGGATAATGTCCTAGCATTATCTCTATACTGTTAACCTGATTCCATTTGAATATATGGTATTTGTAGAGCTAATATTTTTGGGATTTTGCTGATTTCTTTCTTCCCCCTCCTCCCTGCCCCTTCTGTAAGTTTTTTTTTCTCCAGTTTCTCTCTCGGCGAGTCTACACAATTTCTTCCTTTTTGTTGTCTCATTAAAATGCAAATAAAAATAATTAAACTTTTTTTTTTTTTTTAAGTATTCCAATTCAGATATTTTATCAAAACAAAAACAAGCATTTGCAATGCAATAGGTCTCGTATTTGGGAGAGTTTAAGCTATTGGCATTGTAAATGGCAATGCCTTTTATTTCTGTTTTGATAATTAACATAAATAAAAGGCATTGTCATTTACAATGCCAATAGCTCAAACTCTTGTAAATGCGAGACCTATTTCATTTTCAAGAATCAGCCGCCATTGTCCTGGGCTGCTTGGAAAGTGAAAGCTTGCATGGGGCACTGAATGTTGCAGGAAAGCATGTTGTGCGTGTGGTAGGAGAAACTCGAGAAAGAAAATAGTGTTTATAGATTAAATAAGACATACAGTGTAACAACATAAGTACAAGCATTTACAATGCAACGGTTTCGCCTTTGTAAAAGTTAGAGCTATTGGCATTGTAAATGACAATTTTTTTATTTGTATTGGTTTTGAAAACCGATAAATAAATGGCATTGTCATTTACAATGCCAATAGCTTAATCTCTCGCAAGACCCTAGACGTACAGTGCACAATATTATCTCTGCATCGCCGATCAGCCAAAGGTTCGCGTAATATCACTAACTGCAGTCAGAAGTTCACATTTGTTAAATTTCACTTCATGTCATTTAATTTCATTTTTCCACCCTGCCTTTTAATAAAACATAAGTTTGAGTCTATCAAGTAACTAATTATCGTTTATTTTTCATTACGCTTCACAAACTCATGCACAATCCCTGGAGAACGGGTTGTAGCAGCTAAAAGACGATGGGACCCGATTTTCTAGCAAGAGGCTCAGTGGGTTGAGAGCGCGCGCTATGGAGGTCAGTGTGCAATACTCTGAGCACAGAATCGTGGCCCAGCAGGGTCAACGCCGCTATTCATCCTTCTAAGGGTTGAAGAAAGGAGTACCACAGCCGATAGAAAATATCTATAATTTAGTATCATCCTGGCATTTCTGCTAAAAGCAAAACCTTCATACATAGAGGAAGTTGGGTTTTTGAAAAAGTAAAATCCTTTCCACTGAGCACTCATTCCAGCCAGTGCAGAGCATTAATATTACGATATCTGTATAAAAAAACGGAAAGACATTGTGCATAGTAAAAAGATCAGTCGATTAAAAGGAGAACAAATTTATAGCCCCCTGCCCAAAAATTAACATACAACGGTACCCGCAAATTCTACATGATCGGCGCAGTGGCTTTTCCAAACCCTGGCAAGACGCTCGCGCCATTTACGATTGGGCACTTTACTCAACGTAAAATATATAGAATATATATATATATATATATATATTCACTTAAAAAACCATAGGTTTCACACCAGTTATAGTTAGCTGAACGTTTTACTAGCATAAAACCATTGAAATTCCCACGTTATAGTTAGTTGGACTCACTATAACTTGCGCGTGCAATGCACTGCTGATGACGTCACATATTACATCACTCATGACATGGTCAGTGACATCACTCATGACATCACTGATGACACCATCCAGTGAATGTCTGTCTTTGTGAAAAATAAATATTAGTGAGTAATGTTTAAATATTTAAATATATGTATTAGTGTTTCACTTTGTGTATAAGTGGCTACATGGGTTGGTGAGTAGCTACATGTGTATGTATATGGGTTATTAGATGTTTTTTTAATATCAGTATGAGTGTCTATATGGTTTGGTGAGGGTATTACTTAGCACATAGATGCATGAATGACTGACTTTCTGTTTGTATGTGTTTTGAAGACAGCATATGTGCAGGACTGTATGGGTGGATGAGTGTGTATATGTGTGTGTTAGTGAGTGAATGACTGTCTCACTAGTGTCTTTATCAGTGACTACATATCTTTTAATGTAGTATATATGAATATTAATGTATAGAAGTAAGTATATGTGAGAGTGAGGGATTGTAAGAGTTCCTGTTTAAATAAGTATGTTTTTCTATAAGTGATTGTTTAACAGAGTAAATATGTGTATGTTTTCTTAGAAGTAAGGTGGTAGTTTGTGTATAGCTGTATATGCAAATAAATGGATGTTCAATAGTTTATTTGCATGTGTGAGTATGTGTATAAGTAACTTTTGGATGACTGTCGTTGTGTAACAGGATATATAGGTGTATCACTATATATGATGAGTGAGTATATGTACGAGTGACTACACAGAACTGTTGGTGAATGAGTGAATGTGTATATAGATGGTGGAATTACTGAATTGGTTGTTGTAACTGGTATGGGTATGTCCATTTTTTTGAAAATTTTACTTTCTATTTTTGAATATGTGTTTCAAAGGTTACATTACAGTGAAAGGAGGTCTGTTACTCTGTCACAAGGATGGTGTCATCAGTGATGTCATGAGTGATGTCACTGACCATGTCATGAGTGATGTAATATGTGACGTCATCAGCAGTGCATTGCAGACGTGCAAGTTATAGTGAGTCCAACTAACTATAACGTGGGAATTTCAATGGTTTTATGCGAGTAAAATTTCCAGCTAACTATAACTGGTGTGAAACCTATGGTTTTTTCAGTGAATTTCAAAGGTTTTTTAAATGCTAATTCCTAATTATAACTGGTGTGTAACCTATGGTTTTTTCAGTGAATATATATATATATATATATATATATATAAAATTTCTATGGCAAAATGAAACCCCTCATTTTGTTCCTTTTCAAATTAAATGTATTAAGTGTTACCACTTTATTCCAATCAAGATGACTTCAGGTGTGCCATACTTTTGTCATAAGTAAGACTGTTAGCGTTCTAGTTGTTCTTTAGAACACTCTGGGACATTCTGTCATTGGGCTATAGTTGGGCTACATCTGGCTGATATTTGGGCTACTTTTGGTTTTTTTTGTCTCTGGTGGCCATCTTTGGGCTACATTGGGCTACATTGGGCTACATTTGGGCTCTAACATATATATAGCCCAATGTAGCCCAATATATATTTTTTCAAAGTTAATTTTCGTAAAAACCACTGGAGCATATATCTTGAGACATAGCAAAGGCACATCGGGGTACCAGTCCCTACAATTTTGCCAAGTTTGGTGGAAATCCATTCAGCCGTTCGGGCTAAAAGTGAGTCCAACCGCCCTATGGAAATTAACATGGGGAAAATACGTTTTGGGAACCCCCTTTTATATCGGCCCCGCTTGACGGATCCCCCCGAAACTTGCAGGGAAGGAGCGGAGCGCAGCGAGGCAAAGTTAAGGAAAATTACAGGCAGATCCCTCATTCGGCGCCAAAGTTATTCCCAATAGAATGTTGCGGATTTCCTATGGAAAACGATCCTAACTATAACTACCTACTGGCGACCGCCAGTAGGTAAGATATATATATATATATATATATATATATATATATATATATTGGGCGGTACAGCTGAAAGGAGAGGGTGCGGCGCAGCGGCCAGAGCTGTCGACTTGGGACCCAGGGCAATTCATCCTCCTCGTACCCATGTACATCGCCTGGAAGCCCTCACTGGGAATAAGCGGCGCTATTTACATCTCCAAATTAAACGAGCTCAGGTACAAGCATCCGTTACCTAAGCCACACTCTATTATTGTTTAATTGCCGCACAGGACGGTTCACTTGAAATTAAATTTTGTGGTGGTGAATTAAACAAACATTGGGGGGCTCAGACGATTCCCCACCGAGCGCCCCCCACCCCCCACGCCCCCCTTGCAATCCCATCACGGCAGTCCTGCCATCAAAGATGGGAAGAAAAAAAAACATTGCGGGGAGGGCGCCCCCTTCCGCACTGTCCTTAAACCCCAGCCTAGATCAGTGTCACCGAGAAGCATTAATTAAATGAAATTTATTCTCTTTTCGGTGTCTGACACGCTGCGGAGGAATGCCAGCTAATCACGGAGTGTTAATTGGGGCCAGCCAGACACTTGGCTTCCCATTAAACCCCGCCAGCACTTTCTGCAGGGAGCAGGCTGCGGGGGCTTAAAGACAGATGAATAACAGTTCACGCGGGGGTGCTCTGAAGATGCGAAGGATGGACGCACCTTGTCAGAAACTGACAAAGAAATACACATTTTACGCTTTTTGCCAGGAAACAGCGTGGCTAACGAGGGGTCATGTTGTATAATTGGATTTTGACAAATATGCCACAAGAGACTAAACACAGATGGTTCCACATGGTTTTGATGACGCTTGTTCGTGGAAAAATTACAGCTCCTCAAATAAAAAGCAGGTACTTGAAGAGTTATGTCCTGCTTTTGGTGCACGCCACAATTTGTGAGCTAGTTTGGTTTTTTCCAGAACAAAACTACTGAAAGCGTACCCCTTCAATGCATTTTGTTGGACATTGACTCGCTGTAATGTTTTTCGTGGACTTCAACGCTCACCCGGCAGATGTGTTCAGTATTCGCTTTAGGTGAATGAACGAGATAGGTGGCGTGCAGTATGTACATAAAAAGCGTATGATGGAAATCGGACGTAAAACGAAACCGCAAATATTCATGTACTGGCATTCTTCATAGCGCTTCGACAAGACAAAGCGCCTTTATTTCGCACAGGTTTAATATCTGGAGGGGCCGCGCCTCTGGGGACTGTTGAATTCCCTGCAACAGTCACAGCCACTGAAAAATGCAGATTCCATGACAATGTACTTCATGTTAAAGGGTGCAGCTGAAACTGAAACGGGGTGCATAGGCATCTAAAGGCGTCATACCACGAACCCATGGCGGTGCTGGCAAAACCCGCACAGCGCCTAGAAGCCGCAATCGTGGCACCATGCATTTTGAAGTAAATAAATTGCCAGCGCGTTTCAAAGGAGTGTACTCCATGGGGCGAACCTCCCGACCTAAACGGGTAAAAGCGCTTTTCATTTAGCGCTGCACCAATGATTGCACTGTACTTTATGGCTATCAGCTGCCACTCACGTCACCCGCCAATGCACCTTCTAGCGCCTTCTACAGGGGCGTAACGTTTCCAAAGCCCTTCGGGGCTGATTTACAAACCCCTTGCGCAGCCGGTGCGCCACTCCCCCCCCCCCTCCCCCCCCATTTTAGAAGTGGCCCACCGGCAGCGCAAGAGGCTGGTAAATAAGCCCCTTCCAGTTTTAGCGGACACGCTAACAGACGCCGAGGGGCACTGATTTCTTGACTTCAAGGAAAATTACTATATGTTACCAACACCACACAGCTAGAAAATAGCAGGGGTTTCAACGCCTCCCGCCCCCTCCAGAGTGAATGCCATCACAAGTTTGCCGCAGGTTGGCCACATCTCCCGTAGTTACCAATGGGAAGGATGTGCTACGAAGCGGCCGCTGGGTGTGGCCAACAGCATTTTTTAAACACGTTTACTGATTGGGCCTCTTGGCGCTAGAGGAGTTCACAGCAATTGCCCTTAGAGAATTTTACACCACCACAGGACTCAGTGAGCGCCACTACTCCATTGACGTCATTCAACACAGTTCACGAGGAACCCCCGAAATTGTGTTACCCGCCCCCCACCACCACCACCCAACCCCAGCGCCAACCAACCATCGTTCTAGCGTCATTTTGATTTGACCAAACAGTGGGCCTGGCTTTTTGCAGATGTATAGCGCTATACCTGTGAAGCCGTGTACAGGCAGGTCACCGAGAAACAAGACAAGACGAGGAAAGCGAGAGAGACTGCTGGGGACGGGAGGGTAGAGGGAGGAGGGAGACTGGATGGAGGCGAGCTGGGAGTGAGAGTGCAGGGAGGTGGGAGGTTACAGGGCAGAGGAGCGCGCAGGACGAGAAGCGCCGAGAGGGAGCCTGCCGGAGCAGGGAGCTACGTAAAGGGGCCGGACTACGACAACAGATGAGACTGACAAGAGAGAGACAAGCAGCGTGAAGGGGAGACACGGACAGCGGGGGGTGGGGGGACGAAACGGGCACACGGACAGCGGGAGGGGGGGGGGCGGGATAGGTTTAAGAAAAGCCCTTAGCGGCTCCCGCGAGCTGAGGAGCGCTTGTTTGTGTTGCAGCAGGGGCTGAAATCACTCTCCACCGGGCGCCATCTTCAAAGAAATGCCCACACAAACCTAAACAAAAAAAAAAAAAAAACACCGCCCACCACCGCAATGACGTTGTCAAAGGGGCAGGATGAGAAAGAAGAAAAAAAAAAAAAAAAAAAAAAAAAAAAAAAAAAAAAAAATCGCCGGGAACGCCCACCAATCGCCTCGCTGCAAGACGGACGCCTCTCTCTTCCAATGGCTAGCTTCCATTTATGGAGCTAGCCAATGGAAGAAGGGGCGGATTCAAGTCCACCATACTCTAAACAAAAGTTTTCGGCGTGGGCGGAGCACTACTTTGCAGTGCTACGGCCAGGTCGAAGCCTAAAAAGGGCCAGTCCTCATAGGAGGTTACAAATGAAGACAAGGCGGTGCTAAGGAGGGACTAACAGGTATATTAACGAATCAGAAGCCAGCATTTACAAAGGACAATGACACAAGCCAATGAAAAATATGGGCAGAGAGTGGGCGGAGCTTCAAGCCCATACTCAAATACAGCATGCCTTACACAACAGGTCATGCCAAGGCTCAACCTAAAAAAGCAGTTACCAAGGCCTGGATGGGTGCAGATTCTACATTTTAGATCTCTGAAACACAGGCGCCAAGAGACTCCACAGGGATATAAGAATCTAGGCCAGCCTCCCCACGCACTGAAACCTCAACTTGTGCAACAATCACTGTGGCCTCAAATGAACCCTTTCACAACTAGCTGGAAGTGAAGGACCAACACAGTAATAGAGAACACAATTTTTTACTGGCATGGGCCATATTTGACCTTCATCGCTCCTTCAAAATGCCCCTCTCACCGATCATCTGGGTGTACCTGTATCTTGATGCCAGGGGTGACAGTGTCCACGTTGATCTGCGGTTTCATTTGTGTTATTTTGAGAACACTATTCGGGGTTCTGACTTTTAAAATCCACTCTCCACTTTCTACTTTTGCCTCAGCATAGAGCAAATTCCCCTACCCATCCTAACTCCTCCTTGTAGCACCCTGACCCACCAGACTGACCTTTCTTGCGCTTTCATTGCACACAGTCGGGCTTCATTCCAGCATTCAGGGCATCAATGCTCATTCCCCTTACCTTACATTGTATTTGTAGTCTGGCACTCCTTCGAGAAAAGACATATGGCAACAACAAAAGAGAAAAGACATATAGCAACAGCAAACGATCTGTCGACGGCTGCAGAAGTGTATACTTTGTTTTACTCTCAGTACCCATATTATTTCTTCAGATATTTTTACAAAGTTTGTTTCATTTGCAAAACAGAGCTGAAATTAATATAAACAGAATATTAAAAGCTAATGTTTCTGAACTGGGCAGTTGACTGGAATTCAGAAAAGCAGTTAAGGCCAAGATGTTTAACTCCTGCTCTGCACCTTCTGTATATTCATGATCTTACCCTTTTCACTAGACATGACATCTCTAGCTCCTAGTTCGAACTTCTTTAGATTGCTAGAGCCATACAGACTCTACAGCAGTTGGAAATATGGACTAGATGGTCAATGCCAAGATTTTCTCTCCAAACGTTCAAAATCACCAAGTTTAGATTTTATTTTTGAAACCGTGCATATTGTTTCCACTGATTTTATGCATATTTTGAATGGGTTTATGTGGACTTTTTTCTTCAATTAATATTTCAGCCGCTTTAAAGATTCCATATCATTGTTTACTATTCTGTTCACAACACAACTTTCTATCATGATACACCACACACTAACATTAAACAAAACCCACTGACCAGATCTACTAACAAAGATCTAATACAGCCCAGCTATACCAGAGTGGCTTCTACTGTAAAATTCAAAAGTTTGTGCTACAAATAAACACTATTCCTACACCTACTACCCTCAGTCCCTACGTCCATTGGAAATGGGTATGACTATTGGCCAAGGAGATGCATCTATTACTAGCAAAGTCATTTTTTCTTAACAAAAGGAACACCCAACTCATACATACAGCTGAATGTATAAGACATAGGCAACTGAGATTGGTGCCAGAACACAACACTTAACACAACATCACAAGTTTAATTGGACTTCCGTCAAAGCACAAGGTGGGGTTGCGAATCCATACACATTTAAACATTTAGCGGATTTCAAACCCAAAGCGGCGTTTTTTTAAATCTCAGTAAGGAATACATAGCTTGGAGGGAGGCAGCAGTTGCCTTCCATCCTTGAAAGTCAAAAACTCTCTGCGATCTTGGTAAACATTGCGGATGTACTTTTACAAAGGATGCTTTGTTCCCAATCGGAGAACACTGATCATGCTGTACAAGAAAATGGATTACAAGACTGTAATTTACAAGTAAAGACCTCTTTATTTGTAAATTACCTGGGCCTGGTTATAAAGTAACCAACATGCAAAGGGACTGCAATATAGAATCAATACTGTTATGTTAGAGTACAGACTGCTCAGAAAACTGGGCAAGGCAGAAAGGTGTTTAGAAAACTACAAAAGACTGTCTAAAAGTTGTTAAGCAAAGGCAATGTATATGAATAATTGGATTTGCTTGCAATACCTGCTGTTTGGCTCTTGATATCCATGTCTTCAGAAGTAAGTCCAGGCGCGTTTTGTGGTACTTCCTTGTAGTTTTCACAGCAATAAAGAGGTCCTCAAACTCTAGAGCATACTTCGAGGAGTTAATGGATGAAGTCAGAACACTTTGGTGTTCTTCAGGGTTATCCGTAGGACCTCCAGATTTCTCATCTGGGTTTTCTCTGCCAAGGATGTAGGCCCTCCAGTCCTCTACGTTACCATTGTCTTCAAAATGTGTGATGTCTGTAGTGTGCGTCGGAGGTTTCTGTTGTGCATGTTCAATTCCTGGGAGAGCGAACTGTTTGTCACAGGTGGCATTAAACAAAGGTGGTGCTCGTGGCTGCGGGTAAGTTCTGGGCCTCCAGGGAGTCTTAGTTTTGGGTATGAATAGCAGAAGAAAAGTGCAAAAGATCACAGACACCAGGAAACAGATTTTGCTAAGCCAAAGGCAAGAGAAGTTCATTCTTCAGCCCAGCTCAGCACCCTGAGCGGATGCCATGACAGGTTCAGGTGGCATTGTGCTACATACTACACTGCCCTGCAGAAGAAGAGAGACAAAAGTTATGTCAAGAAACAGGAGGTTTGCTCTCAGGTTCAGATATGTATGAATCAAGTTTAATGCTGAACAGCAGCTTTATAACAGAAATAGCCAAACAAGGAACCCGAAAGAGTTCTCAAACTAAGGCACTGTAAAACAGTGATTTCAAGAAATGAAAAATTCCTCTAGAGACAGACCTCAAAACTGTTGTTTTTTTTCCAGATGATGGTGATTTTCAGAGACAAACAGCCGACATGTGCATGGAAGGTACTAATAATTTGCTAACGTTACATGAATTTACAGTGGTTATAGCGTTTTGTACTTTTACATACCAATAAAGTATACAAGAAATGGAGTGTCCCTCACTAGGGATTCATGATATTTTACGGTACTAAAAATATTTGCAATATTTATACCTTAAACTCTCGACCCATTGTTTTCACTGTATTGATATTGGTATTTTTTTCACTCTCATTTACTTAACATAGATTGAAAGAATGTTATAGTATATTTAATTATGGCAGTGAGGAATGGTCTAGTTGAGATGGAAGATTGCATTTAGCTGCAATGTTGAATACGACAGGTACTTTGCCAAGATTTGGCAATTCTGCACCTGTAAATTTGGTACTTTACCAAGTTTAGGCAAATTTGCACCTTAAAACTTGATTTCAATCTTTTTTCCAACCGTGAATTTTGTATTTTTTGCACTTTTACCCCTTTCAAATCAATAATTAAGTAACTATTGATTATTTTTTATTCAACATGGACATGTCATGAGAACAATAGGATAGTAGGGCAAGTTTACATGGTACCCAGCATTAGCTAACCATCTCTGCAAGTTTAAACTTTCCATGATTGGGATTATGAAACAACATCTTCAAGTACATTACGAGTCTAAAGCCGATGTTACTAAGTTTAAAACCGTCTCTTCGTAATATCAGTGTTTTGTGACAATGGCTATGATTGACTGTTTGAATCATTGTTCCTTTAAAAATATACTTTTAATTTGGGATGTTGTTTTTTTTGTAAATGAGAACGGGTCAAACCAACCTCTTTTTAAACACCCTGCACTTGTAATCACATGACCCAGACGAAGGCCTCTGGCTGAAACGCATAGGTCATTCGTTTCCTGGTGCACTTGGCACTTTGCATGCTTTATATGAAAATTAAATGGAGAAAAAAAACAAAAATAAAAATGGTGATCGCTGAATAACTCTAACCTGCCTTGGTCTTGCTGATGAGAGTGCTGCCTTTCTGTGACCCTCTGGGACTTTGGTGTTTACAACGGAGGGAAAACATGGGAAATCCAATATATATATATATATATATATATATATATATATATATATATATATATATATATATATATATATATATATATAGTTGGTTGATAGCTTTATTTCGATATGCAGATATCTTAAAAGCATTACATACAAATATAAAACTGCAGATCAAAAAATTTAAAAAACATTCAAGGCTAACAATAAAATAGTACCACTATAGATACAATAAATTAGTTTAAAAAAACGAATTACATTGATATAGACAGTCTTTTGGAGCGAATCAACCATGTCCATTTAAAAAATTTTGAGACAGCACAAACTATGGGAGGGGAGGTGTCGGTTTGTAAGATACGTAATGCCACAATATGTTCGCGAGTCCCTAATAGTCTAAATATAGGTTTAAGCCAACATCTCCTTGAGCGGGAATAATCGGGGCACTCAAAGAAAATGTGCGACACCGTCTTGGGCCTGGTGGAACAAAGGGCACAAAAAGGTGACAACTGCACATGCGAGTTCCATCTGGAAAGGAGATCCCCTGTTGGAAGGGTGCCCACTCTGAACTTGAAATACAGGGCACTATCGATTGGCAAAGTAATCAGATCAAGGTAGGGTTTGTAGGCCACCACGTCCTTAGTTCTTAGGAAGACTGTGGTGGAGGTGCAGTGGCGGGGGTAGCTGATTAATTTGGAGGAGACCCATTCCCAGTAAACATTTTTCAATATGGCTTTGGGTGGAGCAGATTTAGAAGCCCAATGGGCCCCCAGACCCAATTCCCCCAAAAGGTTTTTAACGTCCCTTAACCATTGGATCTTGTACCAGCCCCCCAATTCCATCACCTCAGACAGCCCGTCAGCCTATGGTTTCAATTCAGGGACCCTCCATAAGCGGGCCCATAAGAGCAGTGGCCGGAGGCTAGCCTGGTCTTTTATCGATTTGCAGCCCACATCCAACAACACCGGAACTGTAGGGGTGCTCAGGGGGGAGAGCCAAAAGGTCTTTCATAAATTTACTTTCTGACTTAGATAGAGCCTCCAGATTGCAGAGGCCCCAAAGCTCCGCCCCATATAACGCAGCTGTCACCCCTTTAGCTTTGTAGATGTCAATTATAGGTGCCACAAACTGTTTCGAAGAGGCGCGATACTCCCTTAGTAGAGCACCCCCCACCCTTTTGTGACTAAGGGTCATTTTGTTGATATGTGGAGTCCAGCTCATAGAATCGCTCACCCGTATTCCCAAATAATCAAATTCCGAGACTTCAAGAGGTACAGAGTTCAGGGCTGGAGCACGTCCTAATCTTCGAGGTGGGTGCATGATTAGGTATTTTGTCTTTTCTACGTTGATCACCAAGCCCCTTGCTGTACAAAAGTCCTGAAAACGGTTCAAAAGCTTCTGGAGACCCTGCGGAGTCTTGGCAATGAGAAGAGTATCGTCCGCGAACAGCAGGGTAGGGATCCGCACGCCCCCCAGAGATGGTGCGTCTGCAGGTTCTTGAAGCAGATGCTCTACCACACCATTAACATACAGAGAGAATAGTGTGGGAGCTAGTACGCATCCCTGTCGGACGCCCCTGCAGACCGGGATCCTTTCTGTCTTTTCCCCATTCTGTCCCCAACGCACCTGGGCGTAGTTGTCTGTGTGGAGTTTGATCAGAAGAGACAGAATGTAAGGGGGCAGCCCAAGACCTTGCAGAACCCTCCAGAGTTCCTCCCTAGGAACCAGGTCAAAGGCAGTCTTTAAGTCAATAAAGGCCAAGTATAGACTGCCTTTGCCCAGTTCCACCACCTTCCATCGAAGTAACATCAATCTGAATACCTGCTCGATGGTCTCCGTTCCTGAGCGGAATCCCGCCTGAAAATCTGACAGGATATGGTTTTCGTCGACCCAGTGTAGTAGCCTCCCCAGGATCACCTTACCCACCACCTTTTGTGTCGAGTCAATCAGGCTTATCGGCCTGTAGTTCCCCGGGTTGTCCCGGCAGCCCTTTTTAAATATAGGGACGACCTCTGCCCCTTTCCAGGAGTCAGGAACCGTGCCTCCCATCGAGATGGCATTCAAAAGAGCGGATAACAGTTAACTCCATTCGGACGGATAGGCCCGGAGCAGGTCCCCTGGAAGGCCATCGGGGCCTGCTGCCTTCAGGGGTATCAATGACTTAATAACGTTTACAACCTCCCGTGGAGTGAAGGGATCCAAATTGCTAGCCTGTACCGAAAAAATAGGGGTAAATGGCACGCTGAGGGACCCTTCTGCCGGTGAGTATAAAGCCCTGAAGTGGTTAAACCAGGTCTGAGACGAGATGGTGCAAGTCCTCAGCGTATCGTCTGGTCTATTCCTGGATCCCAACAGTTTCCAGAAGCCTCTAGCATCCTTTTCCCCGACTAGCGGCCAGGAGATCCGCCCAAAATTTTTCCTCCCACTCCTTTTTCGCTAATTTTAAGGTTTGGGTGTAAGTCTTCCTAGCCATCCTAATCCTAGTTTGGGATTTTAATTTTACTGCTTCCACCAGGGCTTTCTTGCTTGCCCCGCATTTGTTGGTATATATACCAGCCTTGTTTTTTCAATGGGCATGCCGTGATTTTCCCCCCGAAGCTCTGCTTCGAACAATATACAGGTTACTGATGGCCAAGGACAGATCACAAAACATCCCAAGCACCTCCTCGTGCCCACCCTCAGGGGAGTCCAGAATGCCTTGGGCAGTGGTCAGAAGTGATGATATGACTGCAACCTTATCTTCAGATAGGATAAGTTTTGGCCACTTCAGCCGCCTTCCACAGTTCGAGACAGATGTTACCCCCTGTTTGGCAATAATACAGGACCAAGAGCTCTCCTTGCCATCCTGCCACCAAGGAGTCAGAGCGAGAGAGAGCAGGTTGTGGTCGCTCTCAACGGATGGAATGACTTCCATGTCCCTCACCGAACTCCATAAGCACACGTCAAGCAGGATGTAGTCAATTCTAGACGTGTGGTTGGGCCTGTTGTAAGTATGGGCTCCCACCCTATCAGAACTTGACCTCCCATTAAGAGCCCTCAGGTTGAATTCCATATTGAGTGTATTTATCTGGATTGCAACTTCAGACCACTTTTTAATCGGTGTTAACTCTAAGGTAGGGATCCCCCTCCTTCGATCCCCCTCCTCCAAATCCAAAGTGTCGTCCGAGCCCAAAGGCTCGAACGTACAGTTTAGATCGCCCGCGACCAGAGTACAAGATTTAAATGGTGATGACCTTAGAAGCCCCTCTAGGAGTGCAATGGTGTCCGACTGTCTGCCTCCCTTTGTGCCCCGAGCATAGATGTTATAGATATTCAAGAGGGCACGACCCCGGGCGTCTTTTAAGGTAATATTGAGGAGATCGGGGCAGTTCGTCTGATGTTCCTCTACTCTACAATTTAAGAAAGTTGCCACCCAGATGAGGAGGCCACCCGATGGATGTCCCCTCCCTGAAGCCGGGAAGACAGCTGGAATAGAGTAGGAAGAATATCCCGCCTTGTAGGCGGGCTCCCTTCTCCATGTCTCCTGGAAAATACAGATGGAGTGCTCCTCCACGAGGGCATTCCAATCCGGCAGGGGCAGCTTCCTGTCGATTCCGGCCACATTCCAGCTGAAAATCCTAATGCCTGGATCCGTTACAGCCTGGCCTGGGCCGGGCACGGCATCACCACAGGCTCCAACCCCCTCCGGAACAAGGGATCCACTGCCCTCCCCGCTGTTCCCCTGCCCCCCGCCCACAACCCGGTTAACAAAAGGGGCTGTGTGTTTTGCTGTTAAGGTGGGTGGGCTGGTCAGCGGTGCAAAAGGATGGGCAACCCCGCCAGCTTCAGAAACCCCCAAAGTCCCCCTGTGGACATCCTCAAGTCAATGCCCAAAAGGGCCCCAGTTCGCACCTGGCCATACTGCCTGAGGGTGGAGCTGTGGCACCATCAAGTACTCAACACGGCCGTTACTTCCGTGGTGTGTTGCAGCGCAGGGAAATTCAGTCCGATGCATAGCAGGCCGTGGATAGAAGTAAGTTAGATCCACCACGTCGATGCCTGGGCTGCCCCCTACTGGATTTGGGTTACAGATTGTTTGGGCAACTCTGTTGTCTTTAAAGTTTACTACTACACAATCTCCTTCTAGGCGTTTCTTACCCTTTCCGATCCAGCCTGCCCTCCTCACACCAAGTATCGACCCGTCCATACCTCTAGGGAGCGGTCTGTTGGTTTGTAGCCAATGCATAGTTTTGTTCATTAGGGCCTGATGGCTTTCAAAGTTGCTGTCCCTCAATATAGGGACGTTGACAAGATGGCACTCTGGGGGGAGATTTACTGGAGGGCTCCTTGGGGACGTTTTCGGCAGATTGACTGCCGCAGAGCGTGCTCCCGAGTGGGTCTCAGCTTTTTTAGCCTGGGGAGCATGGTTCGTGCCCCTGCTTTTGGCCACACCGTGGGCCGGTTGATTAGGCTTAGCCGCATCTTCAGCAACTGACAACTTGACGTTGGCAGAGTTGATGTTTAGGACTTTTGGTGGCTCGAGGGAACTTGAATGGACCTGGACCGTATGGGTACTAGTCCCTGACTTGGGCACTGTGGGAGCTAAAGAAGCAGTGGGCAAGTCATTGCAGACTGCGACAGCCGGAGTAGACGATGTTGTGGGTACAACCTGGACCACATCATCAAGTACACGCTTACCCATACTCCCACCCATAGAGTCCTCCCTAGTTCTTGACTGGACTTTGATAAGAGTTTTCATAGAGAAAAAATTATCTAGTGTAGACTGCTCAAGCCTATCCAGTCTTTCCCCTAGGCCCTTAACCTGTGCAATAAGCGGGGTTATTAGAGAGTTAATCAAGACCTCTAATTGGGAGAGAGGTACGGGGTCGCGCTGCCTTGCTGGATTTTCGGGGACGTTTACATTTAACTGCTCAGCATCTGGTGTAATGCTAAAGGAAACATACCCTCCTCCCGTCTCAGGAATAGTTGGAGCTGAACCGTTGCATGGCTTAGGGAGTAAGGCCCTTACAGCTTGCTGCCTCGAGCGCTTGTGTAGTAAGGTAAGGCTACCCTTATGAGCGCTCGCAACCCTTTTCCTTTTCCTAAGAACTATGGGGTCATGAGCTGGACACTGCTGAGGCAGAACCTGAGGGGAGCCTTGGTGTGGCAGAGGCTGATCGTTGCCGTTCGTGAGACACGGGGATCAGTATTACTTACACCCAAGCCCACCGGACTGCTATTGAAAGGGGGTGAAAGGGTTACCAAACTTTCCAGCCTATCTATACTTGCTCATATAGCTACTACCCGTGGTTGTTCATCAGTGACCCAAGAGAGGGGAAATGGGGCAGGGATGGTGGAGGGCGAGTGGGCCTGCGCTATTGCACCAAGCGAGGATCGTTTGGCAGGTAGGAGGTCTTGTGAGAGATGGCGCTCCGTCATCACAATCTCTTTCTCTATTACGGCAGCTACTCTTGTGATGAACTTATCCATTGTGCCTATCAATGTGGTCCCACGAGGCCCCTCTCCTCCACCCCTCAGGATTTTTCCAGATCGAGTTGACATCGGGGTGACTGGGCCCTCAGCCAGTTTGGAATCACCCTCAAGGCCTATTTGAGCAATTGACAGGGGGGTGGCCCAGCCCAGCCTCTGTCAGCCCCTGACTGCCACAGACTGCCCGCCCTTTGCCCGGGCTTCGCTCGGCGTCCCGCTCGCGTCCCGCTGCGCGGCTACCGTTCCTTAATGAGGGGGCGTTGCGGGCGGGGGTCGTGGTGACCAGGGGGCGCGGCGGCACTTGCTGGCGATGCGCTCAGCCTTCTGGTCAGTGTAGTTGTGGTTACTGACGCTGCTCCGCTTGCTCCGCCTCCCGTGAGCTCCTCGTTGTTCCTGGATGTCAGCAGCTCTTCAGAGCACAGGAAAACCGAGTTGCCCCTCGCTGACCGCACGAAGCGGCACCCGCGGAGCGGGTGCGGCGAGCGGTGGAGGCAATCAGCGGCAGCCCCTGGAAGGGGGAAGAGCAAACCTCGGTCGAGAGACTCTGTCCCACACGCTGTCACCCACAGGTATGATATATATATATATATACACACATACATATACATACACACACACACACACACACAAACAAAAAAGAAGCAGAGAACTCGGGGTAGTTCTCAAGTTTAGGTGGAAAGCAGCTCCTTTATAGAGCACTCTCAACACCAGTGACACTCTAGATCTGCTCACCTCGCATGTCTGCTTTTCTATCAAAGTCTTTAAGCATAGGATTAGCACAGTGCTATCCATGCCGAGATAGAAATGGGCAAAGTATTTTGCCATTTCTACAGCAAAGTTTTTAAGCATAGGACTAGCACAGTGCTGTCCTTGCTGAGCAGTAAAATGACAAAAGCCATTCATCACTCCAGGCTCAAAAGTACAGCTTTTAATTGGTAAAATATCAACCAAGCCAACCTGAAATGAATCAAATCAACCCCCGACACAGTGTTTTGCTGTAATTAGAGCTCTTCAAAGAGGTATAGCTTTGTCCAGACACAAGGGAACACCCAGTATAAGTTGTCTGCTTCTTTTTTGCATAATTTATTTGTCACTCTATTCCTAAAGGGGTATTTTATATATATATATATATATATATATGTCGCACACCCCCTCGCAACGAGGGATTGAATCCGCACTCACAAAGGTTCTCAAAGTTTTCCAATTTTTAGTTTATTTTCATAATATCAGCTAATCAGTCACAAAACCGACGCGTTTCGCTGCTCCCACACGCAGCTTGCTCACGGTTAAACATTAGATTCGTTCTGACCCCTCCTATTTCTACAGGGTAAAACGCCAAACAAATTCCTTTACAACACCTCACTTCCTGTATCACAATCGGAAGTGACCTGGGGATTGTAGTTTTTAGCTGTTTCAAAAACTACAATATCACGTTATGTATTACATGAATATTTTTGTATGCATTCATTGTGAGCATGTTTCAGTACATTATGTATTACGTTTTTGTGAGTGTGTATCCTATTGTGGTTAATTCACATATCTTCGATCATTTCATCAACAATACATTGTTGTGCCCCCCAGTGGGCTCTGAAGCACTACATTTATCAAACCAATTAACATGATACAGATTGTATCTTATATTGTGCTAACTTCGCGCTATCTCATCATTACTTAGAAAGAAACAAAACCAATCACAAACAATGAGAGGAAGGGGAAGAGGTCGCAAATGGGTCCCAAGATCAGGGACAGCCCCAAGAAACCAACAAGAAGAGGCAAAAGGAGAAAGTGGCCCCCAAAATATAGGAACGGAGACAAGATCGATGCGCAAAAGAAATCAGAAATAGAGTGGTCAGATATAGCTGACAATGACGAACAATTGGAGATTATCAACTTATCAAATAGAAACATCAGTGAATATGAAACATCACTTTTGAAAAAAGGTATCAATTTCTGTCCGTCAGAATCAATAAACATGGCACAAACTCGTATTGATGTATACAAATACATAAGGAAAATAAAATTGGCAAAAATATTTGAAGAAAATGAACAAATGGCAAACTTTACAAAACAAAAAAAGAAAAAAAAGAATGGATAACATACAAGAGGAACAAGGACTTACAACTGAAGATTTACCGGCATTGGCGAATCTTGTTAATTTGGATATAACAAATGAGGAGGAAACAATTCCAGAATCAGGAATATGCCCCCAAAAGGGCGCAGGTTTAAGCAGCATGAAAAAACCATCAAAATTCTATCCACAATTACCACCTGGTAATAAAATTGATATCTTCCAGGAAGCCATCATCAATGAAATTTACAAAATCAAGGGAGGTAAATATCAAGACAACCTAAATGAAAAAGAGAGAATGGCTTTGAATGATCTAACAAAAGACAAGACAATAACAATAAAAATGGCGGACAAGGGAGGTAATATTGTTATTTTAAAGACTGAAGACTATGTGGCAGAAGCACATCTACAATTGGGAGACAAAAAATACTACAGAAAATTGGATAAAAATCCAACAAACCACTTTAAAGAGAAATTAGACAAAAAACTCGAAACATGGAATGACCAAAATCTAATAGACCTAGATGAAAAGAAATTTCTTACAACAAATCATCCAGTGGTGGCTACAATTTATTTTCTACCCAAAGTGCATAAAAATCCACTCAGACCACCAGGGAGGCCCATTGTTTCTTCAAAAGGGTCACTTATGGAACCAATAGCCAATTACATTGATTTTTTCCTAATGCCCTTCGTGACCAATTTGAGTTCTTATTTACGTGATACCACTGACCTATTGAAACATCTCGAAGATTTGCCTTGGCAATCGAACTATATGCTGGTCACAATGGACGTAGTATCTCTGTATACTAACATTGAAAATGACATTGGATTAAAAGCATGCGCACACTTCCTGAAAGACAGAGATATACAATTTAAAAAACACAATCAAATGCTTATTGATATGGTGGAACTATGCTTAATTCAAAATGTTTTTTTATTTGGAGAAGAGATCTTCCAACAAGTAAAAGGATGTGCGATGGGCTTTTCATTCAGCCCAGCCTATGCATGTCTTACAATGGGCTGGTTCGAACAGCAAATTGCATGGCACCCTGATAATGACTTCTACGTGAATAAAATCGCAAAATGGGTCAGATACATTGATGACCTTTTGATTGTATGGGAAGGAACCAAACAAGAATTTGATGCATATTTCCAAATCCTGAATTCGTCAAATACTAATCTTAAATTCACGTACAATATCAGCCAAACTAAAGCTATATTTCTAGACACAGAAATATACATTCAAAATGAACGTGTAGAAACAACATTACACAGAAAGGAAACCGCAACAAACTCGACTCTACACACAAGCAGTTTCCACAAAGCTTCAGTGAAGGAGAATATTCCGTATGGAGAATTTTTAAGAGTGCGCAGGATTTGTTCGGAGGAGAAGGAATGGAAAACCACGAGCTATGCAATGGCACAGAGGTTCAAAAATCGGGGATACAACAAAGAGGTCTTCAAAAAAGGGTGGAATAGAGCCAACACCAAAGAAAGAAAGGATGCACTAACTTTGAAACGAAAAAACACAGCATCCACCGATAAATCAGAAGACAGAAAAGTAAGATTGATTTTGGATTACACACGAGAATCCAAACAAATTGTAAGGATTATCAGAAAAAACTGGAAACTGCTACAATTGGACCCAACTGTTAACAAAATTATGGGTAAACATCCTGAGATAACATATAGAAGGGCGAGAAACCTTAAAGATAGACTCATACAAAGCCATTATAAAGACCATACCAAAAAAGCAAAAGGCATTCAATGGATGAAAACCAAAGGGTTCATAAAATGCCAGCACTGTAAGGTGTGTCAAATAGCAGTAAACAAAAAGGAGGTGTTGATGCTCAATAACAAAATGTGGCAAATCAAAGAACTAATCAACTGTTTGAGCACACATGTAGTATACGTGATTGAATGTCCGTGTGCACTGAAATATATCGGCAGCACCAAAAATGAATTGAAAAAAAGAATCCTTGAGCATGTAAGAGCCACAGTGAATAAAGATAGAAACAATGCTGTGGCAAAGCATATGGAGACTGTGGTAAATAAATAAATAATACCCTATTTTTGACTAGGCATATAGCATAACAGATAGCTCAATAAATAAGAGTCAAGATTCGAGGTAGTAGGAGTTTCTGCAGGTTTATTACAGCATAAGGACAGGATCAGGACAACCTGCATAGGATGACCCAGCAGGGGAAAAGAGGCCCAGCAGCTGCTGGGGCTTGGTCTGGGATGAGCGCGCTAACTTTTAATAATAATACATGAACTTATATACATAGCGCAAACACATAGCATTACATTGCAGTAGGCGTAGCAGTGGGTGGAGCAGAAGGCGTGACGCGTAGCAGTCGCGAAAGATAACAGTAAAAGTATGTGTAACTGGGCGTGTACATAGACATGTGGTGCAAACGTAACAGAATATGTCATGAATGGGGCGGAAACATAGGAGGGGGCTACCTAAGGAGCCGGGACCTCTAACCTAATGGTGCGCGCAAACTGGCAATGACGTATCACTAGGAGAAGCTGGGGGCTATGAACTCTGTGCTAGGAGCAGAGACTAAAGTCTGGAGGGTCGGAGCGACATGTACCTAAACCCTATCTGGTATCTGATGTTTAGGGAACATGTTGATATAAACTAGAAGTCATGAGGGGAAAAGCTAACTTGATTCTAAGACTGGACCATGCATTATTCTACATGTAGTGCGTGATGAAGAATACTAAATGACCATTAAATACAGTATTTCTCTAACATGGAGACGAGAAGGCTAGACAATGACGGAAACTATTGATGCAGTTCAGTAGCTTAGGAATGCAGAGAAGGAGGACTGAACTGATAGCTGGAACTATAACATACTTTTGGCAGACTCAGAGGCAGAGCCAGGCTGCACCGGGCACTGCGAGGCAGGAAGTAAGTGAAGGGTCGAGGATACAGGTGGGGGCTGTATCGCTCCTCAGCGAGGCTTTTAGGAGACAGGAGCTGAATCTGATGTCCAGGCCCTGTTGAGGCCTGGAAACGGGGACTTTATAATGGAATAACGTGCACACTGAGAAACGTGGCAACGTAACTTTACATAGGCCTGATATTCGTAGTATTCACGAGGACTGGAAACTGGCATACTAGAGGTGGACACAACTGTAATTGCGTCATTAATCGGACATGGGGAATAACATATGCATATTGGTCATGCACACATAACATATGATGGATGAGGCGTAGGGACACAGAACATGGCAAAATTTACTTTTCCACATTCCCTCCTTGTCACTACGTTTCCATCAGGAAACATCAATATTCATGATACCATCTATCATTTCATACAGTACCATTTGCTCGTCTCGAATTATCTTGGAACGGGACTTAGAACGGGGCTTAGGACTAGGAATACAAGAGGTAGCACACATGCTGCAAATCGCAGGGCCACATTGTATACAGAGGCAGCAGCTAAATATGATCGCTACTGCTATACTTAGAAAGGACAGGACTTTCCATCCCCATGCGGAAATTATATTCCAGAACCAACCGGACCATGTCCAGGTGCCTGGATCTTGATGTAACAGATGGGCAATTTTATGAAGTCTGGTTATAGCTGAATAAACAGACGGCGCGTTATTTGGAATGAAAATGCAGCAACTAGATCCGAGAACTCTACAGGCCCCGCCCCTATCGGCCAGTATGACGTCAAGGACGAGACGATTCTGTAAAACGACAATTCTCATAAAGGATTGCTCTTCAGTTAAGTTACCTAGAGCGGAGGCAGTCTCATCTACTACTGCTTCAAGGGTTCTTGTTAACCTACGGATTAGCTTACTATTTACAACTGTACCTAAATAAGGGAAAACACCTTTATCAATATCAATAAATTGCTCTGCGGCGGTTTCAGTATAATCGACAATCGGGAGATTTCTCTTGTGTCTAGTGTGTACTAGGAAGGAATTCCTATGGTAGTCAGGTGGGGCTAGGAAAACAGGTGGCAGTAGGAAGGCAATGTAACAGGTTCCCTCCCAATCGAGGGGCAGACTAACATATGCGGTTTGACCACAAACAAAATAAGAATGACGTGAAGCTTTAAAAATAGATTTCCCACTGTCACTATACTTGATAACAGTAGTACATTCACTATGTCCTACGTGTACAGAACCATAACTACGGACACATAATTCGCCTTTGACTGGTAGTACTGAAATAGCAGGTGAGTCTGGAGTAGTATCAGACTGAACATTCAGGACCATGAAATTCGACGAATAATTACCTAAATTATACACTTCATTTTCTAGATCTAAACCTGTTCTGTGGGGGAAACCTTGCTTGTCTGGGAAACATGTGCTGTTAAGAAAAGACATATCTGTTGAGGATGACGTTAACGTGGACCATGCTCCACACGAACCATTATGTGTGAATGGATAAGGAAACAGTGGCAGAACTCCCTTTGATGTCTGGAAAGGGGGGAGTCGACCACACACCCAACAATTAGTGGCATTGCTGGTCTGGTGTGAGTAATGTAACATACGGATAAATGTGTTGTTACGCATAGCGAGGCGGTAAGAATATTCGTGAGGAGGCAGATCACTAAACGTGTGCTCTATTGTAGCATTAGCAGACTTATTTACATGAGGAACTGGAAAATACAGATAGAACGCATAGCTGGTGCAGGAAATCATAATGCTGATGAATAATATGAAACTTAGAAAAACGATACATCTGATTGAACTTTGACTGACTCTCTCACTATGGGGGTCTATTTTATACATGTCAGAAACAATCTAACCGTTTCACCTAGGGGAGGACTTATACAATCAAACTGACTGACTTATTTTACTAGACCTGAGCTTTAACTTATACTCCTGTTGCGGAGTTTTCTCTAACAGGGAAGGGGTTGTAACAATGTCTTTTGCGGGACAGTCCTTTAAAACAATGTCTTGGCAGTCTTTAAAATCCTGGGAATCCTTGGAAATGGTTTTAGAAACCGGTTTCAATCCATTGAAAAGTTTTACATGAGAAAGGTGGACCCACCCCTTCCTGCCTTCCAGCTTGACGGCAGTACGGGTGGTCAAGAGGACCTGACGTGGCTCTTTCCAACGAGGCTCCAGCGGACTTGATCTGTCAAAATTTCGGACCATCACAAGGGAACCTGGAACGATTTCATGCGGTGCCACCTCGGTGTTGTCTGGAAAGGCGGCAGCAACCTGTGAACGACATGAGTTGAGGGCAGACATCAAGGAAGCTAGGTAATCTGTCAGCATATTACATGAAACATCGGTAATACTTCGGGGTCTAGGAGTACCCCACATGTTAGGGGGGCGGCCGAATACGACCTCATACGGGGACAGACCTGATCTGGAATGTGCAACCATGCGCATATAAAACAAAGCGACTGGCAGAGCTACTAGCCAGTCCACACCTTTTTCTTTACAGACTTTTGCAATACGGGTTTTCAGGGTCTGATTATGTCTCTCGACTAGACCGGCTGCTTCAGGATGGCGTACACAATGGAACTTCCACTGGTACCCTAACAACAGGGAAACATGCTTCATTAACTCTGAGGAGAATGGCTGACCGTTATCAGAATATACGACTCTAGGGAGTCCATACCTAGGGAAAAATTCACGAACCAACTGCTTGGCAGTGGTCGCGGCTGTGTAATCTGGGACTGGATATGCTTCTGTCCATCTGGACAAAGCGCATACTACTACAAGGACATACTTGAAACCTCGACATCGCTCCATCTGAATATAATCCATCTGGAGGACCTCAAAAGGGTGGTCAGGGGGCTGGAAACCACCTTGTTCCACCGGGACACTTTTACCTGGATTAAACTGACAACATATCATACAGGTACGGACTTTCTGCTTGGCTGCAGCTCGTAAATGCTTGTTGAACCAAATGTTCTGGATACTGTCTAACATAGCTTTTTCTCCTAAATGTGCTGGACTATGTGCGGTATTGATAATGACTTGAACCATAGAGTCGGGGAGAAACCATGTGGCTCTACCCTTTGTTAACCATCCTTGACCTGTCTGGACCCCTCCTTGTTCAGACCATTTCTTGATTTCTTCGGAAGTAGCATGTAACTGGATATCTATGACATCTTGAGTAGGGTCCTTAACTGTCATGCATGTAGTCGGATCTGGAGTATGTGTCTGATTAACTGGAATGTCTAGAGTCTGTGCGGTAAGCTTGGCTGTGCGATCGGCTAGATCATTACCCTGGGAAATAATGTCAGTAACTTTCGTATGTGCTTTACATTTCATGATAGCAACGGATGTCGGTAAATGTATGGCATCTAACAGAGCTTGAATAAGGAGACCATGCTGAATCTTGGTTCCATGAGAAGTCATGAAACCTCTCTCCTGCCAGAGCACTCCGAAGTCGTGTACAACTCCGAATGCGTAACGTGAATCTGTGTAAACATTAACTTTCAGGTTCTTGGCGTGTATACAGGCTTGTGTCAGAGCGACTAGCTCTGCTGCTTGAGCGGACAGGGTATCAATACGGTGTGTTTCAATAACTTCGGTGTCAGTAGTCACGGCATACGCGGCGACTAGTTCTCCTGTACTAGTTCTCATACATGAACCATCCACATAGAGTGTCAGGTCGGGATCTGGTAACGGAATGTCTGTCAGGTCTTGTCTTGGCTTTGTCGTAATGTTAACTACTTCCACACAGTCATGTGGGTCAGGGTTCAAACTGACTGATGGTAACAGTGTAGCAGGATTCAGAACGTTGCAGCGTCTAATTTCTATGTGTGGCTGGAACAAAGTCAATTCATAACCTGTTAAACGTGCAATTGTCAAGTGCTGAGTTTGTGTTCGGTTTAAAAGAACTTCCACGGAATGTGGGACTTGTACTGTCAGGGAATGTCCTAAAACTATGGAATCACTTTGTCTGATAGCTAGTGCGGTGGCTGCAACTGACTTGAGGCATGCAGGCAACGCCTGGGCGACTGGATCTAATGTGCTAGAAAAATAAGCACAGGGCTTGTATTGTCCTGCTTGATCTTGTGTAAGAACAGATAATGCTGTACCTTCACGTTCAGTAACGAAAAGTGTAAAAGGCTTACTGTAGTTCGGTGTAGCTAGAACTGGAGCTTGGCATAGGGCTTTCTTTAACTCGTTGAAACTAAGTGTATGTTCAGATGTCCAAGGGAGGACAGTCGATACGGCTGCCTCCTGTGTCGTTAACTGTATCAGTGGCTTGGCTAGAAATGCATACTGGGGAATCCATTGTCTACAATAAGAAGTAAGGCCGATAAAGGCACGTACCTCCTTCTGGGTTCTGGGCTGGGGAAGACTCGCTATTAACTGGATGCGGTCGGGTGTCAACTGCCTACCCCTCTTGGACAGCAAGTGTCCTAAGTATACCACTTGCTGGACACAGAATTGAAGCTTCGAAGGTGACACCTTGTGCCCCATCTCGGCTAGGAAATACAGAACTGTCAGGGATGCTCGCTCGCAAGCACGTTCAGAACGGGCTGTGATCAGTAGATCATCGACATACTGGAGCAGGGCAGTGTCAGTTGGCATGTGAATGTTGTCTAGTTGTCTCTTGAGTGCTTGACTGTAAATACTAGGACTTTCTGTGAAACCTTGAGGAGCGCGTGTGAACATATAGCTCCTTCCATTTAAACAGAATCCGAAAAGAAACTGGCTGTCTGGATGAATAGGAACACTAAAAAATGCATTCTTAAGGTCTATGACAGTGAAGAACGTAGCTTCAGAATCAATGGCTGTTAATAGGGAAGAGATATCTGGGACAACTGGGTACTGAGGAATAATACATTTGTTAAGTTCTCGTAAGTCAATCACTAATCGATATACTGGGGGTGCATTTGGATCAGTACGTTTCATGACTGGAATGATCGGAGAATTGCATACATTGGAGTCAGTTTCTACAACTACTCCTTGAGCCATGAGCTCGTCAATAATTTTGGATAAGGCTGCTACAGCCTCAGGTGGCAATCTGTACTGTCTGATTCGGGGTAACACTACACCTGGCTTGAGAGTCACACGATAGGGTGTGATTTGCATGTAACCTACATCAGTTGGACCTTGCGCCCATAAATGCTGCGGAACATTAGACAATCTGGAATCAAAATCTCGTAATACATAGTGACCCTTAAAGTCACGTAGGAACAGACGTATTCCCTCTGGGGAACAGCAAATAACTGCACCTAACTCTTTCAGTGTCTTAATGCCTAACAGATTTTCTGGACATGACTTAGTAAGTAACAGATCAGTAGTGCGGGACAATGGACCTACTTCTAGAGTAACTGGCTTTGATATCTCGTTAACTATTGGCTTTCCTGAAAATCCAAGGGAAACATTTCTTGAGCCTGAGAGCGGAGCCCCTGGAACTTCGGCGTGACTAATTGTGGTCCTACTTGCCCCTGTATCGATCAAAAACTTTCTGTCTTTCCCTAATACTTGACTGTGAACATAGGGACCTTCTTGATCTACAGGTATCTCGATGAGAGGCAAGCCTACCTCCCTCTCTAGGCTGTTTCATGAATATGGCTGATACTCTGGATACTCAGACTGTGCATACTGGTACATCTGCGATGTGACATGTTGTGTTGCAGCAATAGGCTGCGGTACTGTAACTGTCTGTTGTGCATTCTGTGACTGAGGAATCTGTGAAACTTGTTCTTGTCTCGGCGGACGTGGTCTTTCTTTAGTCTTACCAGTAGCTATGTTGTGTTTCAGAACTGCACACTCGTTTATAAAATGACCTGGCTGTTTACAATAATTGCAGTTCCCTTTAACGGGAGCTGCAGGATGACTGGCTTGATTCGGACCCCTCTTCTGACTGTCTTGAGGAACAGATTGTGCAACTAGTACTTTCATTTTCGTATCTTTCATACGTTTTCTCTCGTGTTCTTGCTCTTCCCTAATTCTATTCTGGTGATACTGGAGCATCTGGAGCATCTGGGACGGAGTATTTGCTTGCCAGGTGCTTTCGACTTTCAAAACTCGATTTTTAATTTGTGGACTTGAATTCTCGACTAATTTAGTAACGAAAAGGTGAGGGTATGACTCACTACTTGTCTTGAGACCACTGTTAATACTAAAACATTTTTCAAATCTAGAATAAAAATCACTAATATCTTCGTCTTGTTTCTGTTTACAGGCTGAGATTGCATCCCAGTCTTCTTTTCTAGTTGTCAATAATCTGGATAAAACTTGAATCAATAATTCAGGTAATTCTTTACATTTATCTCCAAGACCGGTACCTGGTACTCGTGCCTTGTCTTCAGCTTCTAGAGCTGTCCAATCGATCTTTTTCTCTCCCACCTCCCATTCTTTTTCCTTTAACTTTTCATACACCCCTGCGGGTAACAGGACCTTTAACATTTTAATGATATCTGGGTAAGTGTATTCTCCCATACGGAGCATGTCTTTTAATTCTCTATGGAACCCCGCTGGATCTTTGTCATGACAGGGAATTAATTTCTTCATTTCAAGAAGTTCCATCTTTGATATTGGAGTGTATACAAACACTCGTTGCATTTCGCCACCCGTCCCTCTGACTGGGTGGACTTCTCGTAACGGATTCTGTCTGTCTATGTAAAACGGTTTACTTTCTGGGGGTGAGACATGAACAAAATGCGGGTTCAAGAACGTTCTATATTTGTGACGCTGTTCTAGAATGACACTAATTAAATCGGTACCTAGACCTCTCCATTTGTACTGGAGTAACTCGTTCAGGACATCATGTAACGGGCCTGGATCAGAGTGTTGACCCTCATACAGAGTAATGAGGTGCTGGATCATATACATTCCCACCAGTCGCTGCTCGGCTGGGGGCAGTTTCAGAAACATTTGTGCCACTATTTCGTCTGGAAAAGTGGTAGAATCAGTAATCCATCGGACTGCTGATCGGGCTAGTTCTTGTTCATGCATGGTACTTAATTCACTATAACCGATTCGTGATTTCAGAATGTGATCGGTAGCTTGAAATACTTGTTCTAGAGAACCTTGTTCTGGAGCTGGATGATGGAAAATAGACTTGTGTTCTAGGCGTAAATGGCGATCTGGAAATCTAGATTTTCCTACATACGCTATTCTGGCGGGATTCTCGTCTTCCTCTTCAGGATCAGAGATACTTTCTTTCTCGCTTACTTGTGCTGCTTTACGTTGTTCGTGTATCTTTATTATCTCTTTACGGATTTTCTTGTACATACTCTCCATAGCACCGACGGTCTTGTGCTTACCCTCGGCTATATTATCACTCCACCTTGTCAGGATTCTCATTTCGGCGGAATCTTTAGACGGGTAGTCTTGTTCTCTTATTAGACAATTGATCAGGAACTTTAATATCATGAGCTGGATCTCGGCTTTCCTTTGAGACATAGTCTCGCTAATACTTTCTGGATCATCCCCTGTACGGATGAAACGATATATTCTGTCTAGATCTTCTTTCATATTCGGTAAGGTGACTAGATACTCGGCCACCTTTCTTACGCGAAATGAATATAAAACCATATTATCCTCGCCTGGGACTGGATCATAGCAACATTCGGCAAGGGATTTTCTTATTTCCGCAACAGACTGATACCTAGGCGTACGCTGTGATGCTTGTGCATGTAATTCGGCTAACGTTAAACGCTTGTGTGGCGGCGGGGTTTGAGGAGGACCTCCTCCTGCAGCCCCTAAACTGGAGTCGTCTACTGAGGCTCTACGTCCTGGCAGAGTGGGAAATGGAAATGTAGGCTGGACTTGTATGACGGGCTGGACCGGGGGTACCGTAACAGGTACTCCGGTGTCTGGAAGAGCGGGAAGCGCCTGATTTACAGGGACTGGCGGAGCGCGAACAGGATTTGCATATTCGGGGACTGTGTCGTCCAAATAGGACGAAATAAAAATATCAGCTGCGGTCGGTTTGTGACGTAGCTTGGTCGGAACTAATGGTGGCGGGAAATTACTGGATGCCTCTGGGGTCGCTTTTGGCAAGCCCTCGGCAAGAAGAGGATACATACCCTTAATGAGGGCATGCCTCTGTCTGTCTGACTGTTCGGCTTTGACTCGTTCACCTATCTCGATTAATTCTCTTTCTTGGGCTCGTTCTTGGGATTCTCTACTTAACTCTGACTTTCTGACTTCCTTTTCCGTTCTTTTATGCGCTTCTTTACGCCATAACTCGATGGCATCTTTCTGTGACTGTCTGGCTTTCTTTTTCCATAATGCTTCTTCTACTCGCATGATACATTCGGCATCCCATGTACCCGATACGGGCCATCTATACTTTTCTTCTAACTGTTTGGTATACTCTACCCATAAATCTAGATACAATATGGCGCTTATGCCATGTTTCTGATACATAAAGTGACCTGGACTGTCCCTAGGCGGAACAGGAACTGCTGCTTCCAGCAGACCCTTTCTAGTTTTTAACTGACGTAACTTGGAAAATATAGGCATGACTGAACTGTAATCTAGACACAATACAATACACAATAAAAACACGAAATCACATCACACTCATACCACAACATTAAAATACATAAAGAACATTATAAATAACAGTTCGAACAGAATATTACCTGAAATACTGAGAACAGAAATACAAGAATTTTCTCGAGAACGGAACAGACTAGAGTTACTGGATGCACTGCTATAACAGTACGGAACATACCGGTCCCATAAAGGAACGCCTCAAGACCCGTATCCACCTAGGTGAACACTTCGTTTGTGAGTCTGGGCACCACCAACCCACGGACCAGGAGTCAATTTAGATTGGTCCTGTCTAGATACTACCCCAGCAATGGTACTCACCGGGCAGCACGGAACGGAAGGCCTTGGACGGAACTGGACTGCTACGACGACGAACTTCGGACTTCAGTTACGGGTGGGCCTCCGGATACCTCGGACCTTGGACTCTCGGCTTGGGCTCTGGTCGGGACTCGCCGCGTTCCTCCACCGTCTCGTTCGGATGCTGGACCGCCTCCTCCGTCTCCTCCGTGGGCCTGAGGGATACTTGGAGCAGAAATATCTGCCAGTGCACGGTATGGTTCCGTCACGACTGCAGAGGGTCAGGGGGTCGGCGTGGCTTCACCGACGCGTGGGGAAAGGGCAAGTCCCTGTTCGGGCGCCATTATGTGGTAAATAAATAAATAATACCCTATTTTTGACTAGGCATATAGCATAACAGATAGCTCAATAAATAAGAGTCAAGATTCGAGGTAGTAGGAGTTTCTGCAGGTTTATTACAGCATAAGGACAGGATCAGGACAACCTGCATAGGATGACCCAGCAGGGGAAAAGAGGCCCAGCAGCTGCTGGGGCTTGGTCTGGGATGAGCGCGCTAACTTTTAATAATAATACATGAACTTATATACATAGCGCAAACACATAGCATTACATTGCAGTAGGCGTAGCAGTGGGTGGAGCAGAAGGCGTGACGCGTAGCAGTCGCGAAAGATAACAGTAAAAGTATGTGTAACTGGGCGTGTACATAGACATGTGGTGCAAACGTAACAGAATATGTCATGAATGGGGCGGAAACATAGGAGGGGGCTACCTAAGGAGCCGGGACCTCTAACCTAATGGTGCGCGCAAACTGGCAATGACGTATCACTAGGAGAAGCTGGGGGCTATGAACTCTGTGCTAGGAGCAGAGACTAAAGTCTGGAGGGTCGGAGCGACATGTACCTAAACCCTATCTGGTATCTGATGTTTAGGGAACATGTTGATATAAACTAGAAGTCATGAGGGGAAAAGCTAACTTGATTCTAAGACTGGACCATGCATTATTCTACATGTAGTGCGTGATGAAGAATACTAAATGACCATTAAATACAGTATTTCTCTAACATGGAGACGAGAAGGCTAGACAATGACGGAAACTATTGATGCAGTTCAGTAGCTTAGGAATGCAGAGAAGGAGGACTGAACTGATAGCTGGAACTATAACATACTTTTGGCAGACTCAGAGGCAGAGCCAGGCTGCACCGGGCACTGCGAGGCAGGAAGTAAGTGAAGGGTCGAGGATACAGGTGGGGGCTGTATCGCTCCTCAGCGAGGCTTTTAGGAGACAGGAGCTGAATCTGATGTCCAGGCCCTGTTGAGGCCTGGAAACGGGGACTTTATAATGGAATAACGTGCACACTGAGAAACGTGGCAACGTAACTTTACATAGGCCTGATATTCGTAGTATTCACGAGGACTGGAAACTGGCATACTAGAGGTGGACACAACTGTAATTGCGTCATTAATCGGACATGGGGAATAACATATGCATATTGGTCATGCACACATAACATATGATGGATGAGGCGTAGGGACACAGAACATGGCAAAATTTACTTTTCCACAAGACTTCACACAATAGTGATTGGACATTGTTGAAATTCTATGCCTTGGAAACAATTCTCCCACATGAAAGGGGAGGTGACAGAGAAAAAACTTTGAGATGTAGAGAATCGCGTCAAATCCTAAATTTCAGGACGATGACCCCAAGGGGGCTCAATCAGAGTGAAGAACTACATGTACATTTGTGACGCGTGAGAATATAACAGTGGGACAGTTTGGGTTATCAAAAATATGATTTGAATGACAGTATACAATATTCATGATGAACTTTATTATCCAAGAGGGGACTTTAAATGATTTGTATTAAGTATTTGGTTGCATTCAACATCCAATGAGAGATGGCTCTGGCCACATGTATAAATGAAAGTAAGGTAGTGTGTAACAAATGAAGGGTGAATAGTACAACAAACCTGACAAACGCCCACTAGAGGGCGGATAATTTCTTTCTAAGTAATGATGAGATAGCGCGAAGTTAGCACAATATAAGATACAATCTGTATCATGTTAATTGGTTTGATAAATGTAGTGCTTCAGAGCCCACTGGGGGGCACAACAATGTATTGTTGATGAAATGATCGAAGATATGTGAATTAACCACAATAGGATACACACTCACAAAAACGTAATACATAATGTACTGAAACATGCTCACAATGAATGCATACAAAAATATTCAATACATAACGTGATATTGTAGTTTTTGAAACAGCTAAAAACTACAATCGCCAGGTCACTTCCGATTGTGATACAGGAAGTGAGGTGTTGTAAAGGAATTTGTTTGGCGTTTTACCCTGTAGAAATAGGAGGGGTCAGAACGAATCTAATGTTTAACCGTGAGCAAGCTGCGTGTGGGAGCAGCGAAACGCGTCGGTTTTGTGACTGATTAGCTGATATTATGAAAATAAACTAAAAATTGGAAAACTTTGAGAACCTTTGTGAGTGCGGATTCAATCCCTCGTTGCGAGGGGGTGTGCGACATAATTAAGGCTGGGCTCAGCTAAGGAGTTCTGCACCGAATCTTGGAGCGCCAGGGGTCTTGCTAACCAGGAGCCATCTCGGAATATATATATATATATATATATATATATATATATATATATATATATATATATATATACACACACACACATACACACACACACACACACAGTGAATGCATGCACATGCTTTTGTGTACCTTTAAGTTACAGTCAGTACATAGTTATGTTTGGTGAGCGGAGTTGAGAGAATAGGATGTTCATACGGTGTTAATGGTACCCCTTAGTGCAGGAGGTCAGGCTGCAAGTGACTTCATTGAGTTCAGTTATGTTACTAAGTATGTTAATTTTTAGTCATAAACTGGGAGCCGGGATGCAAGACTCTTCGGAGTGTGGTAAGGGAGTGGTGGGAAGTAGTTTGCATTGGAGGAATTCGCATCCTGATAAAATAAATGCGATTGTAATGTAGCGATTTGTTTGCAACACTTTGATAACGTATTTTTTTTTCTTTATCTGCTTTTTTAGTGCAGCCAGAAAACAAAGATGTAAAAAATTTATTTTTAAAAAAGGGGGGTGGGGGGAGGAGCATAGCTGTATGCCCAAGAATAAAGGTCTTAATATGCTTTATCTAATTACTTATGGTTTTGCATTGCTTGCAAAAACGCAAATATGTGGTGTTAGTGTGAAGACATGTTTGAGTGTGTTAAAGCCTTTTCTAAACTTGCAGTTTTCAAACCCTTTTCTAAACTTGCAGTTTTCAGGTGACAATTTATTTTGAATACTAATGATTTTTACAATGAATATAGTCATAACCGATGGCAATGTTGCACTTGCAAATATTTTATTTGGAAGTTTAGATCTGGGTTTCAGTTATGCAACATTTTCAAAGAGACATCATTTTATTAAAACGGATGCTATTTGTTGTTCTATTCATGTTGCTCCTGCTCATTACCCCTCCTAATCAATGTCCCTGTGCGTGTCTTTTCTCCTCTCAGTTTTTGCAGAGCACAGAACACTGTGACGCAATTGGTGATTTTTGTTCTTCAAGAGCGTGTATTGTGAATTAAACTTTCTTTGTGTTCCTAATGTAACTTTCTGAAGTACAGTTCAGTTGGAAGTTCAGATGCAGGCATGCTAGCATAGTCGTGTACGAGTCTGATAGAAAATGTTCCATATTGTGCTGTACAGATCCAGACTGCACTGTTGTGATGAGGCTAATGGAAGATATCCTCTGCTTTAGCAAAGGATTGGTGCTATTTGTGTAACGATGATCATTATGATTTGTCCAATATATGTGATCACTAGTCATGCCATGCTGAATTTGCACTTTTTCGCTTATTACTTATGCATAAGTCATGTCCAGGTACAAGACCCTGCTCCAGTTTGCAGTGGCTTTCACGCTGCTAGAATATGCATGGATAGGAACGTTGTAGGTTATTATTATTATTATTATTATTATTAGTACACACGTTTTGAGGATAGCGTGGTATTTTGTGGTCTATATTGTGCAATCTAGTGTGGCTCTGCTTCATAAGAGAGTAGTGTACTGTACTATTAGTGAGTAGGGAGCTTTGTTACATTGAGTATGTAGATTTTGGCCCTGTCTAAGAGTGAATGTGAAGCTTCCGTTTAGACGCCTCTAGTGTTCTGTGTGAAGGTTTTCCTAATGTCATCTGAGAGAGGGCTTGGCATACTGGCACCATTGCTCTAAGTATGTTAAGCGTTTAACTCCATTCGAGGGTAGGTGAAATAAAGTGTCACGAGCGTGAAGCAACTTACTTTTTTGCATTATTACTGGCTTTTCAGCTTCAGTTCCTATGCTTCTTCTTCAATCCCGAATAAACCACCAAATTAAGGGCACCTGAAACAAAACACTCTCTCAACAACAATCCAGTGGCTGACAACACACAACATTATTCAATTCTACTTAACAGGAAAGACTAAACAGGCTCATAATAAAACATACCTACCTGCTTATACATAGCATAAACACAAAACAGCAACACCACAGGATTTAATACCAACATAATGAAAATACAAAACGGTCGGATACACAAGATGCGGGACCGATGACGGACCACAACAAACCCACACTGATGACTAACCGCATATACACAACACAAAGTAAACCCACATTACAGTAGAAGACACACAGGCGTACTCATCGGAAGCTTGCATCCTTTCGCTTCAGTCCGAATCAACAAAAGCAAAGTTCGAAATTGCTTCCAGAATGAGCCACCAATCGCACTCAATGTTTAATTAAGAGAGTCCTTTTAACTTTTTTGCTCGCTTTACGGGCTCCACTCAGCCTACAAGACAACTTTTCAGAATTAAACTTTAGTTTATCGAACATTGGTCCTTACCTCCCAACAGACGACTTTCACCCCCGATTGGCTTTGCGCTCTCTTATTCCACAAGCAAATGACGTTCACCTCGCAAATGGTAAAAATCAGAAAGAAAATAGGTTTTTAAATTGATTGACAGCCTAAATAGGTCTAAGGCGGGTCTTTGTGACTGAATATCCCTGTAAACTCTGCAATTGGTTAGAAAAAAAAAAATGACCCGCCCCAAACTAGACGGCCCGTCAGCACCAAAAAAAACACTGCAGATGACGAACCGGAAGAAATTGGCTTGGTACACCGCCATGGCCGCCCTTTTAGATTGGGCTCTTAGGGCGGCGCATTCTGTGACGTGTTCTCGTCAGTGTTCTGCATTACCTTTGCCTCGGAATCGTTCCATGACCCGGAAGTAGAGGTTGAGGTTGTGGCTGCCCGAGAGGAGGAGGATGCCTCTGCCCGTTCAGGTGTTCAACCTGCAGGTGAGCAGCGATGAGCCCGCGGAAGAGTACCGTCATCCGTCCATGCTTCATTTGATATGGTTGACTCTTGGAAATGCCCCATGTAAATTAACTCCGGACTTCTGCCATAGTCAAACCTCTAGATGCCTACCTACTCCTTCTCGTTCCGCATATCTGCTCAACATCGGATACCCATACGCCGTAGCATGATAATAATACCATTAATTATTTAAAGGCTTGAACGCCGTACATTTTGAAGTGTTATATACATTTATCGTTTATTAGTGTTATGTACCGATTCCGGGTATAGAGTACACGTGCGTTATTTATTCTAATTATTGATATAGCGCCTTAACACAATATAAGGATATAAAAACGCTTTACAAAGTTGGTTACCGACGCAGAGGACACACACACACACACACACACACACACACACACACACATTATATATATATATATATCCCAATCTTCCCAAATGCCCCAACATATAAGGGACTAAGGACCATGTAAATCTCAGTATACACTCCCATGTGTAGGGCACATACACCCAACTATTAACGTCCTTCAACTTTACTTTTCTTGACACGTTTCCAGCGGTGCCCAGGAGAGTTCTCTTAGACTACAAAGAACACAGCTATTTCTGCAGTATGAAAAGCTTTAGACATGACTAAAAGGCGCCTTGTATCTACACATGCGTATTTTTGCACTTAGTAGAAAATACTTCTTTGAATAATTACTCTAATCCTGATCTGGAAAGTGGGGAGAATTCTCCTCATCTGAATCTTTCGTTCTGTATCTCGTCTCTATAATCTATTATTTTTGTCAGAGAAATTCCCTGATGGATGTGACTCGGAGAATACCTTATTCTTTCTGGGGATGATTATTCTGATATGGTCATTCGTGGATTTTTGGGGAAGTCATCTTGTCACCTATTCTTAGCGGTTTAATTCCCCCGTCCTATGATGAAGAGGTTAATCAACTGCTTTTTTGGCACCCAAGCTGAGGATTAACGCAATGGTACTTAATGAGCTTGGCCAGGGATTGGGCTCTCGTACAGGTTAATTACAAAAGACGAAAAAGAGGGACCACACAGATTGATATGTATAAGGAGCCCCGGATACCCTAATGCCTCCACTTCTTACCGTGTAAAAAGTTAATTAATGCCTAGCGATTCTTCTTACATCCTTCTCAAAGTTCCTATCCACTTATGTGCAGCACCAGACTTCTGCAGGTAGCCACCTGCATTCTTAATTCTGCATGCATAATGTCCTAACATAACTACTGTGCCTAAACTAATATACACAATATTTGGCTTGGATGTCGCCTTTTTAGTCCAAACTCACAACATCTTGTCTTAAATGCTGAACCAGAGTCTGGACTCAGCTTTCTTTTTATGGATTAGCCCCTTTTACCCGTCCCTTTAACGTCTAATCTACACAATGCACCCTGCCTTTGTGCCTCTAGCAGTGAGCATGTATTTACCTCGACAAGTGACCGTAGAGTATCATTATACTTCATCATATAGCGACATTATACTATCTTAAGGGAGAAAAGAACGTTATAATAAATAGCATCACAGTTTAAACGCTAGATAACTGTCTTGTGTGCACACAGTCTTAATGCATCGTGTGGTGTAGCTGATCACAACTGAGTTACTTCTGAAAAGAGTACATCTTAACTTATTCATGTGTCAGTTAAAGATGTTTGTCCATCTGCTTAAGGGTTGCACTCATAACTTCTTAATAGTTTATTAAAAACATTAAGTATTGACTATTGAAGTAGCCCCGCCTGGCAATCCCTGCTCTGAAGTCTTTATTGTTGATTGTCCTGGCGAGACCATACAATTTGTACGTCCCCCACAAACGCCATTGCTGGGCTTTCCTTTCCAGTTTCCTTGATGAAGCTTTATTTTCTCAGAAAAATTAGCTAAATATACTGCTCCTATTTTCACACACAAAATGGGGCTATACATTTAGCGACGAGAAAATCAGAGAGAAAACTGCATGTAAGTGTCCACTATTAGTTTAGTTTACCATAGGTATTTAATAAAGAACAGCATATAACCTAAGGTGTGTTGGTACTGAAACAATAAATACTCAAAGGGAGAATATTACGAAAACATAGATGTTTTGAGTTTCTTTCTTGAATGCAGACACAGGAGGTATTATTTTAGTTCTAATGGCAAGTTATTCCATCACCAGTGAACCAGCATAGAACACGATTTACCTCCATAGCAGGGTTTGTTAAAATGGAATACGTTTTTAATAGCTTTGACGAGGCTGCCCATCAAGTACATGTAGGGATTTACCTATAAAACTGCGGTCTCAAGAACTCTGGGGGCTTTTCAAACAAAAATTTGTGTATTGGACACAAGTTTTTAAAGGGGATTCTATTATGAATGGGCAGCCAGTCTAACTTGTCAAGAATTGATTTGGCCTGTAGTATAGCAAGGCACTGACCTAGCAAGCCTAGGAGATTGGTTTTGGGCTGCTTGAAATCTTTGTATCAAATGTTTTGAATATGTCAAGATGAAGCAAATTGTAATAGTACAATCTGGAGCCTATTATCACAGCTTATGCTGTTTTTCTGCCCTTCGTGGTAAAAAAAGAGGGTGCATTGATCTGTGCTTGTGCATATGCAGAGTATAAGGGGAGACGACTGCCATGATCTGAGCGCTTGTTTCGAGTCTAAGTTAATTCCAAGGCTTTTGATGCTGGATCTTGGTTAGATGAAGGAACCGAGAGTAGTTAAATAGCTTACAGGAGTTAGAAAGAGAGGACCACTAACCAACCAAGGGGATAGGGTAAAATATATTTAATTTATTAAATATGAAATTAAAAAACACAAAAACGTAACGTGTATGATAGAAATCTTTCGACAGAAAATCTGAGGCATATGTTCTGACACATTGGATTTTAGAAAGACGATTATATGTGGCTCTAATATCTGATGCTGTATCTTGAGGGATGCCAATTATTTTGATCTTTTTAATTGTAAGATACATTTTGCCCGTGTCATATATTGTATGATTTTGTGTTTTATGTGTTGTTAATTCTAATAGCTTACAGGATTCCAGAAGGGTCTTGCTACCATTAATACCTCTTTTTTTTCCAAATTAATTTTCTACCAATTTATCCATCCAACTTTTCACGTTACAAAGACAGTATTTGAGAATGTCCTGCTAAGTTGAGTGTCCTCTGTATAAGTGTAACGGTTGCTCTAAAACGTCTGATTAGGTTAGCTGGGGTAAAACATAATCAATAAACAGGTGAGGAGAGAGCATGGATCTTCTGAGGAACTTCGGTATTTATAATAAATGGAGGAGATATATATGATTGTTGAGGATGACGCTTTGGGATAGATCTCTCAGGAAGAATGAAGTATAATAAAGGAGTTCCCTCAATCCTGCAACTGGCAAGTCTAGAAATAAGAATATTATCAACAGTATCAAACACTGCAGATAAAGTCAAACAAAGTCAGAGCAGTCAACCCTGTTATAGTTGGAACAAGAATAGGGCTATAATTGGGCATAATTTCAGGATTTAGGCTAGACTCTTTCTGAGTGGGTTTGACCATGCCTGCTTTGATCTCATTTCGAACTATACCAGAACTCAGAGAAAGGTTAACAGTTCGAAGTGTGACCTTTTATTTATTCTGGCACTTCAGTATACAATTTGTTTTATGAGTTAGTTTGAAATAAGAACCCAATTTATAGTTGCTGATCAATTGGTGTAGAGTGTGAAGTGATATATTATGGAACTGATTCTGAGAATATAGGAAAGTTTTCTCATGCCCAGTATTGTTAATGAAAGTTGAAGAAGTATCATGAATAGCAGTGCATATTTGGTTTATTTTGTCTATAAAGTAGCAAGTTAATTATTGAACATTTGAGTGTACATCGATCCAGGTGACAAATTTGAGATTTCATCAGTAATTTTAAGTTTCTTTTTGGCAGCAGCTGTACGGCTGGTATAAAACTCATTATGGGTAGCTTGGGTAGCTTGAATACTTTTTTTAAATAAGACAGTAATTCATTTTTATGAAGTTATTTCAGTTCAGGAGAGCAATGGGATCACCAGTTTTATTCAGCTAGTCTGACCTCAAGGTTTAACTCGTCTATTGTTTCTATAAACCATGGTGACGATTTATATTTATTCTTTGTTGGAAATCAGTGCTATTGTATCTGCATTTAAAGTCAACCAATGAATATATTCAGAGTAACTTGAAGTGGGGACACTCAAGTACCGGAGGGCAGGAAATTGGTTCTGTCAAAAGATTTTAACTGACTTTGTGCCAATATCTGGACCTGATCTGTAGGTTAGGAACTATCCTAGGTTTCTGCACATTTGTAAGTGCAAATGCATTATGGAAATATTTTGTCAAGGCAAGTGGATGAAGCAATATGGAGTGAATTTGTTGCGCATGAGCTGATAATGTGTGTAAGTTTTGATCCACAGTGTGAGTGGGTGCAGTAGTTAATTGATTCAAACTGCAGCTGTTGTAATGAGTCATCAGAATTCTTTATTCGGTTTATGTAAAACATTAAAGAACATGAAACATAAAATCCAGCAATGTAGAATAACACATAGTCACAATTCAAACAAATAAACCTGATTAAATATATATTTAAAATTCCCAAGTTAAGACTTAATAAAGTGACGTGCAACATTGTTATTTCCCAAGCATATTTCTCAGTCTAACTGCCGCCAAGATAAACTTAGGAGCCATCATGCAGATATAATCAGATTGTAACAATTGCAGGTACAACAAAACTGGTCTACACTTTCTTATATTCAAAGACCTAAGCGGTGGGATAAGGTATTGTTTTTTAGGCATGGCATACAGTTGACAAAAGAACATAAATGCAGCATGGATTGATTTATTTGACATTGAGTCACATGGGCATGGCTCCAGAGCCGAATCATTATATCTGCAATATGAGACTAATAAATGTGCTATATTAAATCTGGATCCAAGCAAATAACAAGCATTTACAATGCAACGGTTTCGCCTTTGGAAAGTTGGAGCTATTGGTTTTTGTAAATGACATTTTATATTTATATATCGTTATTGGCATTGTCAATAACAATATATAAATATAAAATGTCATTTACAAAACCAATAGCTCCAACTTTCCAAATGCGAAACCTATTGGAACCCACGGACCTAAACACATACAAACAGCAATGGGCAACATAGGCATTCATGATAGCGAAGCGTAATATCGTCCAATTGTGGGGAGCTAGCCAGCCGCCCCAGATTGAGAAATGGAGGAAGATTTAGACTGGTGTATCTTTAGGGAGAGGTCAGTCTATTCTGCTAGGGGATGCCCGAGGAAGTGGGGTAAGGTCTGGGAGGCTTGGAATCATTACAGGGGAGATGTCTGTGCCGCGCCAGCATGTCATGAGGATGTGGAGGCGCATGAGTCCGCTTGAATCACTAACTGTCATAACAGTGTTATATCTTGACTGTACGGAATGTCATTGAGAATCTCAGGAAAATTATGCGTATGTCACCTGATGTGTTTCTTTGTTGATTTTTGTTTAATAAAAAGAAATAAAAAAAAAAACGTATTAGTCATTCTGGGTCCAGACACCAAAAGGTGCTCAATAATTTAATTAGCAGCAGCAGAACAGTATGCAAATGTTGGGATTTGGGAAGCCTATTTAGAAAAGGCATGGATCACAGAAAATAGACTGACCTCAGAAAAATAAAACAGAGGAGAAAAACATGAATGTTGCCTCTCTTTGCTCCTTTTTAAACTGTTAGCAATGGATTACCAAAACATCAAAGGCAATCCATATTTCATAGAAATACAAAAGGTCAACGCACATAAGATTCTTTTTGCAGATAATGTATATATAAGATTGAGAAACTATGTAGAACAGGCATAACTGTTGTGGCTATTCAGTCTACAAAAATTATAGGGTCAATATCAAATAACAATTTTGCACAATTTCACAAAGGTGCAAACCTCCAAATGAAAATCAGATTTAGATAGATTAGTATATAAAATAACGATGCTTTACATTTTAGAGAACACTATTAAAAATACAATTTCTGAATTTTACACCAGCGCAAGAATACATACATAAAATATATTCCAAACGGAATTTATTTTGGAAATGTTATTAAACATGTTTTTATTAAGTTGATAATAAGTCTCTTAGGTTAAGCAAACCTGTGTCTATATAATTTGGACATATAGTAACAGAGGACAAATCCTTCTGAACTGTTAAGAGAGCACTAAAACCATAAAGACCCGATCATCCAATGAGTAAGTGTGGCTAACACCAGGAAAACCACAGTGTCTTAAATGCTAAAGCAAGATTTGCTTTTCTCCTGCGTACTGGTGATCTGTGGTAAACCACCTATTTGTGAAACATGTGAAATAAGAAAGTATACCAAGTGAAAAGAGGCAAAAACTCATTCAACCATCTGAAAAAGTACAGTCTTCCAGACAATTATCGAACTTCATTTAAGGATACTCCAAGTTACACGCATCAATAAATAAAAAACGGAGCCGTGCTCCATATATAAAAGCATTACTGGCGATTACGCTTAAGGGGATTTGGGAGATAAGTTCTACTTTTTACAGCCAGCCAAACTGTAACTAATGAATAAATGCCCTGCAGACCTAGTTTTAGAACCTGACACAGAAACTAGTGATTAGAAATTGCGTAATTTATTATAAATATATTGCAACACAAACAGAAATATGCAGAATGGTTGCCGCTCAGTTCGCTTCGATTACAACATGCTGACATTAGCACTCGGACCTAACAGGATTTATTCACACTGTCCAGCAGAACCCCAAACTCTTCATTTCTAACAGCGCTCTTAAGATCGCCCTAACAACTCGCAAATGTAATTTCCATTGTCCCGTGCACACTAACTTCTAGCATAGCCTATTACACATTTCAAGTATTCCCAGCAACCACACTGCCCACACTCACTTCCAATACTCTTATGTCTAGTATCAGTCACACTTCCGTCAAACTCTGTGACCACATTTCCAGCTACACCCAAAACACCAACATCTCGTACCCACCCTCCCAGAGCATTCGCAGGGCCCTCATTTCTCGAATCCTCGTATCTTCTTAGTCCGGAAGCTTGTGCGTCTATTATTCTGGCTGTACGGAAACCTGAGTAGCACACACACTTCCATAATTTACTTCTCAAAAGCGATCCATAAATCCTACAACCACGCTCCGAACATTTCCATGAGGCTACACTTACTTTGCACAACAGGACCCCACTTTCAGAAATATTTATGTTCACTCTTCCAACCTGTTCTGCAACCATATTCCTGTATCCTTTGTGTCCATACATCCTCTATCAATTACTTCGAACAGAATCCACACCACCAGCATCTTTTGCACCCAGGCCAAGCAGTGCTCACCCCAAGCATTCCAAGCCCCACACTCCGCCCCGGCCCGCCCAGCCCCATTTAGCGCACTAAACCCGTTCCCGCACGATGTTCTACCCCAAAAGCCCCACAGCTCTTAGGACGACGCTTCGATCTGTCAGTTTGCTCACAATTCCTGCAGACCCCGCGTTCACATTTACATCATCATCTAAGTCCGTTATGTACCGATTCTCACTGAATCCTACAAACCATTTTCTTTGAGTCCACACTGATCGCAGTCCGTGCGCAATTCCAGCATTGCCTACATCCCCATGTTGTGCATTCACTATAATCACACTTTCCAAAGCATCCGTAACCACACCTTATCCACCCGCTCTATTGCTACAGTTGCCTCATCCCACACCGATACTTTATGCGTCCTACAGTTGTCTCTTTACCAACACTACTTTACTCACTTAAAAAATACCTTAGTGACCCTGTAGTTAGACCCAGAACCTGTTTTTAAATGAAGCCAGGCATATTCTGAGCAGTCAGATTTTATACAGTTGCACAGATTGTATTCCTTCTGTTGAAGTTGCAGTAATGTATATCATTCAACAGCCCTGCATGACTCATTAACTTGCAATGAACATGCCCTTATGAAAATTAGGTCCTGGTTCCAAAAGCACCCTTTTCGCTTCTCTGTGACATATTCAGCGGTCTTGATATAAAGCGCCCCTCCCCCAAGTCTAGACAACATGCACTCTCGGTCACTACATTGGTACATCACTAATCTCTCCACAAGCCTTTCGCTCTATTCTATACAAAACACCCCTCCCCAAGTCTGCACATCGTTAAAAACGACCACCTGTCCGCTACTCACGCGGATCGTCCGAGAATTCAGTCTGCTCGGGGTCCGTTATTCATCTTTTGTACGGATGACATTTGTCCGTAATTCCAGTACTTCCGGTTCACACGGGAGCCAATCCCACGGCTGAACATATTATGGGGGTCGCCTGGTAGAGGGAGGGACTCCTGATGTGTAAGGTGACCCAGGATTGCAGTATTGGGGGCAACTCAGCCAATCCTAGCGCACTACATAGAATTACGAAGTGTTCATTCGCTGTGCAGTCCGCACGTGCCTCTTAGTGTGTAAACACTGTCCCATCTGTCACCAGGTAGCTGGCGGGCGCCTTGTGGCTTGGAGCAGACGGCCAGGCTGTGGGTGGCGAATGACCTGCGGTAAGTCGTCCAGGAACCAGCCAGTGAACTTGAGTTGGCCGGTGATAGTTTGTCTCGGTCCGGGCATTCCCAACTGATTCAGTTAATTACGGATATCAGGGAAAGTTGAGGCTAAGATAGGGTGACCAGATTTTCTAAATTAAAAACCGGGACGGGCATAAACACTTCCGGCCGGCCGCGAAGGGATTGGCCGGCCGGCCAGGTACTTCCGGGTCGCCGCGGGCAGCGCGGCGGCCCTCGCTAGGCAGGCAGGCGGGCAGAAATCGCGAGGTGGGCACTCGCTGGGGGCGTGAGAGGACACGGACGGCGGGAGGGGGCGGGAGGGGGCGGGAGAGGACACGAACGGCGGGAGGGGGGCGGGAGAGGACACGGACGGCGGGAGAGGACACGGACGGCGGGAAACGTGCACAGGACAGCAAGGGGGGCGGAAAGGCACACGGAGGGGGCGGGAATGTACAGCGCATCTGAATTCACTTTCAGTGAAAGGGGAGGGAACGGGAAAAAACGTAACTCCGCCCTGGGAAAAAATCTCCGGAACGCCCCCGAATCTGGTCCAGCCTTGATGGACAGATCCGGCACTCAATGGCTAGCCTCCATTTATGGAGCTAACCAATGAGAGCCGGGGGACGTTCCAGGAGTCCTTATTGACGACATAGGATTTCACCTGCGCTGAAGAGCTGCGCAGAGCGCAGCCTTCGGCAGGCGAAACCCAAAAACGCTGCTGATGGTGCGGAAAAAAGTTCAAATATAGTTTCATGCAATCAGTGGTTACTGTTAGATGATGGGTAATCATACTCTTTTTTTTTTCTTTCTAAATTTGTGACTTTCCTTTCTTCCTTCCTTCCATGGAGTAAAACTCAGCTTTTCGTTTTTTTTTTTATAAGGGGCTCATATCATGTGGTCTGGATAAACATTCCGGCCTCACCAGTAAAGTAAATTGGTCCCTAATATAGTGCAAACATGGTACACGTTGGGCATGATCCAGTTGAAGTTTGTCATGGTTCAGGAGAATTTCCTGCTTGGACCAAATAGAGTGCCACAACAGAAGAGAAGCTAATCTGACACTACCCTTAAGGTATGATAAGCCCAGCTCAGTATGGCAAGCACAAACGGGTACGCTGATGGGGACGGCTAAAAGTATCATCAGGAACAAGTTTCCCCTACCCTGTAGGCATGAAATATTTGCATGCCCCCATATTCCTGCTCCATATGTAAAGACAGAACAGCACCAGGCTTTATAGATGTTAATTATAGCAACAAAGGGTTTTGATCCCAACTTCCCCGCAAACCTAAAGATTGCTTCAATAGTTTTATCAAATTGTGACTATAAGGCTTGTAATATGTAACCATGAACATTTCGGATCAAAGTGTACTGCCAAAATAAGTGATTGGCAGTACATTTAGGAGTTTAACTCCATTAATAAACGAAGATTTCAAATTTGGTGGATGCCCACAGACCATGGTATGTGACTTTCTAATGTTATTTGAGAGACCAAGATCACTCATAAATTATACAAATGTATTTAATAGCCTCTGCAGGCCCATAGCTGTTCTCAAGATTAATACAGTCATCTGCATGTAGCAGTGCAGGAATACTTCTAGACCCCGCCCTCAGCACATCTGCCTCCACAAGTGATAGGCTAGCATCCAAACTGTTAATGTACAGGCAAAAAAGAAATAGGGTAAGAACGCAGCGCTGTCTTGCCCCACAATTAATCTTAATTGGTGGGGTACATTCACCATTGTACCCATACATGATGCAGCCAGTCACATCCTCATGTAACTTTGCTAGAACTCGACCAATGGGGCGTTTTCCCCCAGTGTTTACATTTTCACCGCCAGTTGTCCTCTATTAACAGTCAGATGCTGGACTCAAGTTCATAAACACTAAATGCAGGCCTACATTAGCCAGCATGTATTTTCTGATCATTAGATGTAAGTTCAAACATTGCTCGATGGTTCTGAGACCCTTCCTGAAGTAATACTAGACTGGAGGAAAAAACTACCCTTTTCCGTGACCCAGCCCTCTAGCTGATCCAAAAGAATCCTGCGGAGTGTTTTTGTTGTAGTGTCCCTTAGACATTGGTTGGTGGCACCGAGGGTCAGCTCGATCACCTTTCTTAAAGATCAGTACTATGATGGACTTTAACCATGTCTTCGGTGGTCCGGTGACCAAAGCACTCCTTAAGACGTTCACAATTATAGGGGCTCATACATAGATATGCCCTTTAAAAGATCGATTGGTACCCCATCCAGGCCAGGAGCCTTGTTTCCTGTGTTACTTTTTATGGTTTAAAACTTTTTATTGATGTGTGCATAGCAGAAATATCGTGCTTTGGTTATCACAAATCAGTAACAATAAACAGTCCCCGTAACCTACCCACCTCCCCAGTACTCGCTACAGAAAAAACGGGTCATAGTAGCAGCATAGGGAATTCAACATTACGTGTTCAGTTGTCTCTCATTGCCAGGTTGGGGGGAGGTACCCTTTAATCTGAGAATGTGTAAGTTTTTGGGGCAGGTAAGCTCCTGGAATTCTGTAAATAGGAGTGTGAGAAATGGGCACCATATCTCTCCAAGTGAAGCCTTAGAAGTGGAGAGAGATGAAGCAATCCTCTCCATCCATATTATATACCATAATCTATGAAGCCACCTCTGATATGTAGGTATGTGTCCGGAACCCCAATGGGCAAGGATATTCTGGAGTGCCACAGCCACAGCTAAACCCATTTACTGTCCTTTACGAGATTTGAGTGAAACGGTTAGCGGGTTAGGCAAGACCAAAATCCTATTGGTGGGGTAACTGGGTATTTGTGTGTCTAAGTGTGACTTAATGTCGTCTAGGAGTTTGGTCCGATATTCTGTTAGTCAGGGCAGTTCCACAACAGATGAAACACGGTGCCTGGGGACGCGCAACCTCTTTAGCAGCCTGGGCTTTGCTCCAGATTGACCCTGTGGAGGCGTATTGGGGTAAGTTACCAGTAAGTGGCTATCTTGTTAGCAGTCTCTATACTTGCTGGGTTGCGGGCTGTGTGCCTAGCTCTGTAATAGATCTCTCCCCACTCCTTGGGGGACACCGTTCTCCCCAGTTCCCTTTCTCCCACCTCCTCTGGCTTGGGATACTCAACGGTTGAGTAGGCTGGCGCAAAAAAGCATATATCTCTGAGATGAGCCTTTTATCTGTATTTTTAGTCACCAACCACTTTTCGTAGGGTGTGAGCTGTCTACCCACTCCTCTGAAGGGTGATTAGAAGAGTGTAGAAGCCAGTGTCTTACTTGCAAATAATGCATTCTTTCAGTCTCAGGCAGGTTATATTGCTGGCGCTGTTGGGCGAATGAGAATATCCCATTCCCATCAAATAAGTGGCCCGCAGAGAGTCATTGCGTCTGTCGCTATGCTGTGAATGCCCCTTGATGCAAGCCCTGGGAAAAGTCAGCGTTATCGAACAGGGTTATCAGGGGGGAGGGGAATGATGTAAGGCCTTGTCAGGTCGCCACCTGGTCCTAAACCTCCACGGTCATTTTAGTGATGGGGGATGCTTACAAACTCTTTGGCCTACGAGCTTTCTTGAGGAATGTTACCTTCCACAAGGGAATTCCTGCTATCGCCCTGTCTTGGACCAGTCAATGTTTTTCCGAAGACTATTCCACTCAAGTAGGTAGCGAAGCTGCGCTGCTTGAAAATAATGCTGGACGTTTGGTACACCCAGTCCCCCTGCATCTGGAGTTAGGTAACTCAATTCTCTTCACATTCAAGGTCTATTACTCAACCATTCAAATTGATTAATTTCTTTCTGCAAAGTGAGGATCATCCCTGTTGGGGGTGTGACTGGTAGCATCTGGAAGAGATATAGAACTCTCTGCAAAGCAGTTATTTTAAGATCAGCAACTCGTTCAAGTAAAGAGAGGCAGTGTTGTTTCCAACTATTTAAGTACTCTCTAATCTGACGGACTAAGGAACTATAGTTTACCATAACAGTCTAGCAAGTTGAGACGGCAAATTGAATTCCTAGGTTTGGGATTGATGTGTGGGCCAATTGTATGGGGTATTGAGCCTTAAGGCAGGCCAAATGCGTGTGGGATATCAATAGGGCGGGCCGAAGACGGCTGTAATGCCAGAAACCGGTCCCCGGAAGCTTGTTTCCTTTCCAGTAAAGAATTGGCTTGGTAGTTTGGTCTGCCCTGTTCCCATGATGCACTGGGCCAGGGACATACTAATTTGCATGTAGCCAGGTTCTGAACTGGGATGGTGCAGTGAGCTAAAAAACGGTGATGGATCAAGCCCTGATCTTTTGACTGGGTAGGAGTGTTCTGCTTAATTCAGATACTCTGTCCATCACCACCCCCTTTTCTGAATCGTTTTGGCCACTATAGGAGTGGAAGGGTAAGCTCAGACATGAGTCCCTTGCTCACTGCACCATCAGGATTCAAGCAAACCGGTCCCCGGAAGCTTGTTTCCTTTCCAGTAAAGACTTGGCTTGGTAGTTTGGTCTGCCCTGTTCCCATGATGCACTGGGCCAGGGTCAGACTAATTTGCATGTAGCCAGGTTCTGAACTGGGATGGTGCAGTGAGCTAAAAAACGGTGATGGATCAAGCCCTGATCTTTTGACTGGGTAGGAGTGTTCTGCTTAATTCAGATACTCTGTCCATCACCACCCCCTTTTGAATCGTTTTGGCCACCACAAGTGTGGAAGGGTATGCTCAGATGTGAGTCCCTTGCTCACTGCACCATCAGGATTCAAGCAAGCCGGGCCGAAGACGGCTGTAATGCCAGAAACCGGTCCCCGGAAGCTTGTTTCCTTTCCAGTAAAGAATTGGCTTGGTAGTTTGGTCTGCCCTGTTCCCATGATGCACTGGGCCAGGGTCAGACTAATTTGCATGTAGCCAGGTTCTGAACTGGGATGGTGTAGTGAGCTAAAAAACGGTGATGGATCAAGCCCTGATCTTTTGACTGGGTAGGAGTGTTCTGCTTAATTCAGATACTCTGTCCATCACCACCCCCTTTTGAATTGTCTTGAGTAAAGGCCTTTATAAAAATCCCAAAATGCTGAGTCTATAGATCTATCTTCCAGCACTTCCCTACCCTCCAGTGTCCTCAGGGAGTGGACTTTTGCTTGTTGCCATTGGGCCCTTTATTTATTGGCTATTAGATGTACACATTTTTCTTCCCCTGCGCATTGGGAGTGATTTAACCGAAGAGCTGCATATTCAGCCCTATCTAAATCTAGGCCCGCAAGTTGTGTTCGCGCAGCATGTGATTGGTGTAATATGCCTGGTTCAGCAATGTATCCATTCTAGCTCTTTGACTTGGCTAACAAACTGATCCCTTTTCTCTTTTCGGTCCTTGTTATGCACTCGCAAGATAGGTATGAACTCACCCCTTATTATAGCTATCAAGGTCTCCCAGAGTGTAGAAATGGTGTTCTCAGGGTTGTCATTGAAATCTAGGAAGGTTTGCATTGCTCTTGTGACCTGTAATATGACCTCAGGTCACTTTAAGAGGGTCTCCTGAAGTTGCCATGTCCTTGTGAGGGTCTCCGCCGGAAGGAACTCCATAGTAAGGATTACTGCCTCATGGTCTGATAAAGCCGAGCGTTCTATGTCAGAGGCTTCTGTGAGAGTATGTACGTCTCTAGTCCCTATAAAAAATAGTAGTTGTGCGTATGTTTTGTGCACTTAGAAAAAGGCACATGCAAGAGCTTGCAAATGGAATTCCCTCTGAAGGTCATGTAACCCCATCTCTCTCATCCGCTCTTTGACAGAGCCCCTGTTTCACCTTATTGGTGTGCCATCCTATCTTTGTAGGTATCCAATACCAAATTGAGGTTCCCACCGAGGAGTATGCGCCTTTCCTGAGAGGACATTACCCCTGACACCTCTGAATAAAATAATTGTTTGTGTGCTGTATTGGGGGTAGAAATCGACCCAGCACAAGGGGTTGGTTCCCAACGAACACAGTGTATGCAAGGAGTCTACCTTACATTTCCACCACCCTAGGACCCACTCTGCCTCTGAAAATGTAGCTATTTGTATGGCCACCCCGGCAGTTTTAGTGGATGCTGAAGAAGAGAACTGGTGAGGGAAGTTGCAGGATCGGAGTCGATGCCAGTCCCTAACCAGAAGGTGGGTTTCCTGGAGTAAGCATATGTCAGACCTGTAGTGTTTGAGATAGGACCGTATTGCCCGGTATTTGATTGAGTTGTTGAGGCCCTTCTCGTTCAAGGAAAGGACTGTACACTGCTAATGAGCCATGTCTGTCAGGTAGAGAAGAACTATGCAATGTGCATCTATTGTGAAGATCAAACTCCCTTGCCCCCACCCCCATCTCCAGGCCCCTGCATGGGTATATCTGTGTCATCCCCTGCCAACATCAAAGCTGAGTACTGTCCTGCAACAGAAACAAAACTAACTAGATATGAAGACGGAGAAATAACAAAATCAAGTCCAGAACAATTCGAGCAGGTCCACAGGTTGGTAGTAGAGGGTGAATGTTGTGGCCCCGGATCCCTCCCCGCCCAACCCTGCCATGCCAGCTCTTCATTGGATAGCTAATGCAATGCCCAGTGAGTACATGTGATGACCTTATTGGACTGGTCCCCTGCTAGTGGCGCCACCCAGCTTGAAGTTCAATTGCAATCGTGGCCGGGTCAGGTTTCGCGGTCCCAGAGGCTAGTCGGCGTGTTTGTCATTGTGGGTGCCTGCGGGGCTGTGGCCCTCTCGATTCCTGATTGTGAGCCCCATCAGTTGAGCTTTCTATCCCAAGTATCCAGCAAGTCTCTTCTAGGAAACTAAGCCAGTACAACGTGCCCTCGAGGCGAGAGATGCGTCGGAAGGGGTGACGCCAGAAGGCGGAGACCCCAATACTCCGCAGATGGGAGGTCGCTCGGCGGAAGTCCTGCCTTTTCTGCAAACATATCATGGCTAGGTCTTGATAGAGTGTCTGTGTGTGTCCCCTAAAAGTTAGTGGATGTTTTTCATGGGCCTTTTGCAGAATACTTTCTTTTAACTGGAAATCGTGGGCACAGGCTAGTAAGTCCACGGGTGGGGCTGTGGCAGGCCTCGGCAGGCTGACTGTGTGCTCAGTCAATTTTAATCTCTAGGTCTGGCGGTGCTTCCAGTATAGAAAAGAAGAGATCCCGAGGTGGATGGCACTCCCTTGATTCGTATATTGTTTCACCTTGATTGGCTCTGCAGGTCCTCTGCCTGGGCCTGCAAATATATCTGTTGCTCCTGTAGGCAAATCGCCTCCTGCTGTAAGTTATCCACTTCTTCATCACAAGCGTGTTCCTGGTGCAGGCGGTTCACATGCATCCCCCAACTCCCCCCCCTGCCCCTCCCTGGAGCAGCCCCGCTGCTCCTACGATCGATGCTCTAGGTCGTGTCCGCTATATTTCTGCATTGGACCCTCATCAGTTCTCGTTGCGGTCCTCGGTTGCCATTGTGGGGCAAAGGGGGCCGACGCTCTGCTCCGTGCCCTGCCATCAGCTTGCCCCACGGGACTATACAGTGGTCTCTCTGGGCTGTTCTGAGCATCGGGTACAGCCAAGTCGGAGGCGGGGTCAGTGAGCCAGGAGAAGAACGTCCTACACGCCCGCCATCTTGGCTATGCCCCCCCCCCCGGCGCTACATTTTAATGTTACCTCCTCTAAGGTGATCTCAGCCTACTCTGAAGTGGCGGGATACGGAGTTTCACACCGGAGGTCGCCCCTATCCTACACCATGGAGAAAAGTTCCACCCATTTATGTTGTGGGATTCTCCCAAAAAAAGGGGCATTACCTGTTTTCCAATAAAGTAGGGTGTCACTTTTTATACCTGCCTCATGTAGCTCTTCCTAAACATCTTGTCTTACTGCTAACTTTCTGTTACTAATTGCCTGTTTACCCAACCACCTATACTGCTTTACTAACACCGCCACCCTCGGTACATTCTTAAGGCGGTCAAATGAGATTGCTATGTGCCAGTGAGCAGGGGCCATCATACCACTTCAGGGTGAGGAAGGGTCCTTGTGAGAATCATTAAATGTTAGCATTTTATTTAAAGTGCTACATAATTCACTGAATGCGTTCAGAGTTGAGAAAAGGTCTATTTCGTCTTCTAAACAGATCAACAGTTGATTACCAATTTTTCCTGTAGGATTATGTAGAAAAGCCTCTGGGTCCACTGTTACCCATTTATGACATATGTTACACCTGGCTTCTGTGGGCAACATAGTATGGGGAGAGCTGAGCTTTGCCCTCAAAGACAGAAAAAAATTGGTGGTTTTTGGTTGCTTACATAATTGTCTATGACCAGGTCCACTGGAATTATGCGGCAGGGCTGGGTAAATTATTCATCAAGAAAAGACTAATTATGTGTCGCATCTTGGGATAGTATTCATTATTTTGTCTTTTTTTAAACTTAACACTGTCTGGGCATTGTTGCAACTCACAAGTACCAGTTTAACACCCAAACGCTACAGAAAGATGACCATTCAACCTTTGCAGAGGGCCTTCCACTGCATGGCAATGTGTATCTCTGTGTTTTAGTAACTTTTGAACCAATTGAACTGGAAACTGGTTAAAAGCTGCATATTATGCAGCAGATGATGGATTATGCGGCAAATGCGGCAACTCAATTACATGAAAATTGCAGGGGCCTCACAATCGCATAATTCCTGTGGCCCTGGATCAAGAAATTAACAACCAGGCGACTATAGTCTTTCCGAAAAGATGACAAAATCAAAGCCTTTACCATGAAAAGTAATCTTTTTACTTAAAGGGTTACCAGCAAAATGTAATGCAAATAAAAACGAATGTTTGCTAATCAGTGCGTTGAGGTTGTCGCCACACGGACTGTGCTTAAAATGAGGATAGTCTTAGCTATCACTGCCCAAGGTACCACAGGCTGAAGTATTAGAGAAAGAACAGAGCCTGCAATTGAAGTTTCCTCTGCCCCCGAATTGCCACAAAGCCCTCTTTACAGCTGTCCAAGAACTCCGCAAGGGCTAGATCAAGGGAGTCTATTATATCTGTTTTAGAAGGGCCAAAGAGATTTATGGTAGAAATGTATGATAATAAATGTTCCTTTGGTGACTAACATTAAGCATATGATCTGAAAGGGGGGTCAGGCGAGATTAGTTTTAATGATCCTAGCATCTAGTGCGATAGAGATGAAAGGTAGTAGGTTCCCCTGTGGTGGCCTATTGTTAAATAGTTAGCTGGAGTAGATATAGCAACAAACCCATCAATGAATATTGCTTTACATACCCAGGTCTCTTGGAGGCAGAGCATATGGCGATTCCTGATAAGATCGAGCCAATCTGCGGAGCATAGCGTATTTAACAACCCAGCACATTCCAAAATATACAGACCAGATCTGTTATAAATACAGTATTCTGGAAGCTAGTAGATATATCCGAGCTTGTTTGTGCTGCAAGATCCCCGACTTATGCACATTTTCATTCTTCTCCATGCTGTTAAAAGGATGAACATCACTCTGGGGAATGTGTGCATCATCCTGGGGAGATGTCATAACGGCTTCCTGCCCATAGGTCTGTGCCACTTCAGCGGAGATTCTAGGTATCAATCCATTCCTATCTTGGCACTGCTGACCCAAAAGTCCCGATTGGGGCTCTTTCCATCCAGTTAGACAAATAGTGGATCTTATGCCCCTCAAATGTGTCTTACTCGAAAGTCAATCCACTTGTACGAGCGGAGTGAAATGACCATAAGTTGGAATTGTGAATTGGTTGCTCAGAGAAGTTATGGACCAATTACAAATAAGTAGGGCCACCTGAATGGAGTTATAAAAATAGCCCAGTGGAAGCGCTTTGATGCTAATGTGGAAAGAGCCTTTGCTCGACAGCTTACTTAATAAGAAGCCCTCCATTTTTGGCCCCTGAAATTAATAACCGCACAATCCCCAGTTTCCTTTTCGGTGCTGCAGCCCACCCAACTGCCTCTTTGCACATTGATTATGTTTTTATATAGCATATTGCCACTGGCTAGTACCATGTTGCTATCCAACCAGTTCTCTACTTTGTTCATTATTTAAATAACATCTTCATTTTTATTTATAAGTAGCATGGAAACATTCTTTAGTACTATCACAAAGGAGTGGCTTCTGGTGGAAGTTTCCAAATCCAATTGCATATTCCTCTTTAACGTGATCACCTGCCCTATTCTCTCTTGTCTCCTCTGTACCCAATACAGGTGGACCAGGGATTTGTATCAACCCCCCAACCCCAATGTGGCACTGATTGGAGGGAAACTCCTTAACTGCAACAAACTGCCCAAGATTTTGGAGAAGCCCTAGCTGCTAGGCAGGCAGTCCCCTTTTCTGCAGTGTGCCCTACCATGGTGGCCTCTTGTCTTGGGTCAGCATTAGTGCATGGAAGACTCAAAGCACCCAGGCCAGCAGACTCACTCCTCCCAGGCCCTTGTTGAATTAATAGCACAACAATACCCTTAAGCACCTCAAAAATTGGTTCAAAGGCTTTTGCCAGAACTGCCTCCACCTCCTTAGTGACAGCCAAATTCAGAGAATTTCCACCATGGGCAATCTTTGTGGGCTGGACTTCAGCTCTGTGACTCCTACTGGCTGAAGGTACAGTAACATCAACACTAAGTGAGGAAGTACGTTTAGGCGTTGTTTGTGAGCTTTGCAATACATGTGTTAGCCACCCGCCCACTAGCCTTCTTCTTTTTAGGTGGGGACGAGTCCGCATTTCCAATGCTGTCAGTAGGAGGATTACTAGTATTGATTACTAGTTCCTCATTAAATACACAGGGATTGGAGACTTATTTTCCTAAATCCTTAGATGAAGCCTGGCATACGGACATAACAGCCCCATTGGTTCAGCATCTTGGGCCTATAAGAGGGCTTTCCTAATGGCCACAGCCTTTGTTCCACTCTTTCAATTTCTGAATTCATCGCACCCACAGCATTTCTAATGAAGCTGGTTATGCTGGTGGTTAGAAGTTGTGCTTTTGATGATCGTAAATGTGCAGCTTATTTCCTTTTACCCATGGTTCAAAAAGAATCAGCAGGTCAGTAGATTGAGGCCAAGCAGGAAGCAAGCAAATGCAGAAACATAATTCTTTCTCAATTGATGGGGTTCTCATTGTCGTCTGGGATTCAGAATCCCTCCCAGTACATCCAGGTATATCCCCGGCAGAAAGGCAGACAAAGGGCAGATTGAATAATTGTTGAGGGATAAAGGCCCCAACATTTGTACAAGCGCACAAGAATTCAGTACCATGGCCAGTATGGAAACATATAAAAATCAGTACCTACACGGGTAATGGTATCAAAGCAGCTTCATGTGTAATTGGATGGCTGCAGTACCTGGGGGATATCGTGCTGGGTGGTTAAATGAACCAGCCAATCCTTGATCAAAGAACCAAGGGGGGTTGGGGCTGCCCTAGCTGTTCCTGGCACTGAACGGTGCAGGATGGGCCTCCAAGATTCCTGCGCTATGGTGACGGTGCAGCTCTTTACAGCGCTTTGGCTCCTCCCACTAGCTCTACTCCTTGTGCTTGATGGATTTTGGGGCGGGGAGTTCTTAGTCAGTTCAGGCAGTGAGTTCAGGCTTCCCGCGCTGCGCTGATCTGGCACTTTTCACCTCTTTAACTCCTCCAATTGGTGCGTATCTGGGGCCTCCTGGCGCTTGATGGATTTTGGGACATTGAGTACCTAGTCGGTGCAGGCAGCGAGTTAAGGCGTAATGAGGCATCAGCTGGAGTGTAGTAGTGTCTTCTATTTTTTTTACAGGTCCATTTTCATGTCACCCTAATATTAGGCTTCTAAAAATAAAATCTGAGGCAAGTACTGATACCAAATCAATACATTTGTGTTTGAAAGGGACAGGAGTAGCTGCAGAACGATTAAATGCCATTAGTTAAATGGTGTGGTTATCTGATTCTGCTGTTTGGAAGTTTTAAGTGCTGAAGGTTGTGCACCTCTAATTTAGAATGTTGCTGATTCTGTGCACCCTCGTAATCTCCCTTTCTTGCAGTCCTCTTTACATTATCATTCCCATGTCTAATAATTTTACGGGCACTTATCTGCACAACTTCCTTAGGGTTGGCTTGAGTTGAGTTGATCAGCTCCTGAATCCAGGCGTGATTCTGAAGAGGTCTGAAATCTCCTTGACATTGGGGAAGACACCTAACCGTTCTTATGTGTGTTTAAGCTTTAAGAATGTAGTTTGAGTCAGTCTAGTACCTTAGAGCACATGGTTTTAAGGATGATAATTGGGAAAGCTAGAATGCGGAGTTTTTTAGCTTCTACAAACTAAGTTGCACACCCTCCATGTTGAAGCCTGAGAATCATCTTGTTCTTGACTCACTTTTGACTTCATCTGTTATGTTCGGCATGTTGTACGTTTTTCTAGTGACATAGTGCAGTCCACAGAGCTTTCTTTTGAAACCGGGAAAGTTTCTTAGATTCAACTATGTGCGCCCTTGTTCTAAAGCTGTGTGTATACAACCCCGTGAAATCTCAAGATATGGACATTTATAATCTCAAATTATTTACACTTCCAGCTGCCCCCATGTTAAAAATTTGGTGTTTGTCTTCCAAAAGTAGATGTTTGTCCTCAGAAAGTTGGTTCTCTCTGAAATCTGGAAATTACCCTTCATTCTTCAACTCCTGAGTACAACGCTGGTCCTTGTATCGGTGATAACAATATTTTTGTTTATCTTTTAAAGCTGTATTTGTCTTTATTGCCTCTCCTTATTTAATTTTTGTGTGCCTTCTGGGCGTCTGTATTTTACTTGGATCATCAGGAAGCAGGTCATTGTGTCAACTCTTGAGGCCATTAAAGACTGTCTATATGTCACTAGTATCTGAAACAAAGTCCTACTCTCAGTACTCTGGAGATGAAGATTTTTCTTCCACAGTTTGCTAAGTTTGATGAAGTATTGTGACACTCTGATGCTTGTGGTGTGAATGATACCAGTGCTTCAGCCCGTGATTACTTTTGTTATCTGTGTGGTAGCCAGTGCACCCTGATAATGCAGTTGTTTAACACTGCTTTTGCCTTGAAGTAATTAAGGCACCAAGGTAGCTAAGTAAACAAGCATTGGCATAGTCTATAGGTCTCGACTTTGGGACGTTATACGTGTTTAGTTATGCAGCACAATATCCTTGGTGCAACAACTTCAACTGTTGCATGGCTAAGCACTTATAAGGTCCCAAAGGCGAGACCTATTCGCTATGCCAGTGCTTGTTTTGTCTATGGGTGTGAGCACACATGAGGGGCCACTGTGTCGGATGGGACGACACACAGGTGCAATGAGGGAGAGGTGAGAGAGGCAAAATCAATGTAGCTGCAGATTAATGGGCGTTAGGACGGAGAAAACTCATTTATGTACCATCCAGTGCCACTGCAAACAAACACTCAGTAACACTCTGTTTATCCACTGCAAGGGCATGAACGGCGCAACCTACCCTGCTGGCAACAACTGCCTTTGGAAAAGAGCGCTGTCAAACTGTGGGTGGTGGCAAAGTGTGTGTGGGGGGAGAGGGGACTTGGAGGCTTCAGTGACATGCGGAGGGTCCGAGAAGAGGAGGGGTAGGAGCTCCCTGTAAAGTGCCCCTACATTCTGTAGATGGGACAGCCCGATAGCATTCAATGGCATTGTACTGTAGATTGAATTGCAAATGGGGCCAGTGTATACACACACAACCCTCGCCCATTTGCAATGCACAGCACTGTAAAGCCATTTACCCACATCCGGGACAAGGGGGGGGGGGGATGTAGCACCACTGTTTCTTCAATTTGGTCAATCTTAATTAGCAGCATTCACTCCTAGGGTACAAAGAGATATAATGGGCTCTGTAGAGAACACATTCCCTGCCCTTAAACTGCCCAATGCCAATGACAAGCCAGCAGGCAGCGTCACGTTAAAACAAACTCCAGTTTCAGGGCTTCCCAAATATTGCAAATGAAAAAATGACAAGTGAAAACAAACGCGGGCTTAAGGTCCAAACATTAACTGGAGTAAACACAAGTGAAAACACTGCAGATGCTAAACTAACCACGGGGGCATGCGGGGGTCTCACTTGTAATTAGCAAATGGAAAATGTCCAATGGAGAAAATAGAAATCGATTAAAAGTCCAACCACATCTCACTTACTACGACTCGCTAATCTCTAAAACCTGCTTGCAGAGGAGGTACGAGAAGCTGTAACTGTGACACACAGCCAAAATGAACATTTTTTCATCCGAGGAATCAATCGAGTCCAATTAACCTTGAGGGGGTACCACTGTTGGAATTGCAGAAAGTTTTCTTCGTAAAAAGCTGGGTCTTAAGGCTGAGAAGAAATGTAACCATTCTGTTTCTGACCTTTAGCAAGCGCTACAATACTTGCTATAAAGGTTGACTGAAAGGGAACATACGCGCAAGCTATTAGAAATATATTGAAAGACGTTTTTACTCAGATATATTTAAATTTAAAAAAAAACTGCGACTGTTTTGTTGTATGATAAACAGCGGCCTGCTAGGCTGGCGTGTCGATCAGGAACTCAAATTAAAGAGCAATGATACTTTAACTGTTGCAGCAGAAGTTTAGGAAATAACAGGCCTGTGACCGGCAGGTGTCGAACAGATGAGAAAGCGAGGGCAAAATAAAGGGCGATTGGGGAAAAGATAAAGAAAAGAAACGAGTATTGGCCGCACGGCCGTGAAAGTGACGCAGCCGTCTAAGTGAAAGTGATTGCGATCGCGGGCTGTAAGGGTGCCCGTGAGCGATGCACTTAATGAACCATGACGAGAGAGGAAAGCCAGATGACGCATCTGCTCATAACTGTGCGTGTACCCGCACGCTCTAGGCCACACAAAAAGCTGTGGTCGGCTTTTTGAAGCTCACTCAGTAAATAGCTCGCCAGAGCAGCGCATGCGCTGGCTCAGGCGAGACCTAAAAAGCACAGATGACCACATCTCCGCCTTTTTTTTTTTATAAACTGTTTTGTATTGACAGCTTTGTTTCACATTACATCATATACATTTATCATGTACATCCTTACATTTTGATACTATACAATGAGGGGTTGTGCTCTTTAAGACATATCCGATCACAATATACTTGCAACGCCATTTTTGTTTTCCTTAATCGTAATCCAATTCCAAGGATCACAGAGGAAAGAAAAATAACCCAACCTTAGAAGTTCTCCTCCCCCACCCCTCCTCACCCTCTCCGGCAGCTATCAGTACCACTCTTCAAATATTATGCATGTAGTCAGGTTGGATGGCATAATTTTAATTTGATTTGCGTGCAAGAGGGCCAGTGTTAATCTCTGTGTTGGGTACATGTACATCATGGTCTGCCACCACACACTAAAGACACGCCTCCAAGAAGCCGGAATCCAAGAGAAGGCCCTCAACTGGACCACGTCCTTCCTCACTGGCAGAACCCAGAGCGTCCGTCTCCCACCTTTCCGTTCTGAAGCCACCGACATCATCTGCGGCGTACCCCAGGGCTCTTCCCTCAGCCCGACACTGTTCAACGTCTACATGGTCCCCCTCGCACAAGTGGCCTGCCAGCACGATCTCAACATCATCTCCTACGCCGACGACACCCAGCTCTTCCTCTCCCTCACCAAAGACCCGCACACCGCTAAAACCAACCTCCACAAGGGTATGAAGGCCGTCGCCGAATGGATGAGGAGCAGCGGATTGAAGCTGAACTCAGACAAGACGGAGATCCTCATCCTCAGACCAGCCCCATCAGCCTGGGATGACTCCTGGTGGCCAACCACACTAGGAGCAGCACCAACACCCACTGACCACGCACGCAACCTAGGAATCATCCTCGACTTCTCCCTCTCCATGTCAAAGCAGGTAAGCGCCTTCTCCTCCTCCTGCTACAACACCCTCCTCATGCTCCGCAGGATCTACAAGTGGATCCCCACCGAAATAAAGAGCAGTGACACAGGACCTCGTCAGTAGCAGACTAGACTACAGCAATGCACTGTATGCAGGAATCTAAGCCAAACTCCTGCAACAACTACAACGCATTCAAAACCCCTCCGCCCGTCTGATCTTCAACATCCCTCGTCGCAGCCACATCACCGCCCACCTGAGAGACCTACACTGGCTCCCCATCGACAAAAGGATAACCTTCAGACTCCTCTTCCACACACACAAAGCACTACACAACACCGGACCAGCCTACCTTAACAGCAGACTCCGCTTCTACACCCCCGCCCATCAACTCCATTCTGCCAGCCTCGCCCTCGCTGCTGTTCCTCGTGCCCAACGAGCGACCTCCGGCGGCAGATCCTTCTCCTTCCTCGCCGCCAAGACCTGGAACACCGTTCCCACCCACCTGCGGCAGACCCAAGACCGACTCACCTTCAGAAGACTCCTCAAGACCTGGCTCTTTGAGAATTGATGTGTAGGTGGCTGTGTGTTTGTATGTCCTTGTTACCCTGGGTTGCTGTTACTCACTTCCGTTAACCTTTCTCTCTAATCCATCAGGTTGATCTCTGCATTTTCGTCCCTCTGTACTGCCCTGTTGTGGCATTCTTCCGCCACACCCCACTCACTCACATCTGCTTTCCATTTGTTCAACATGTGTGGTGTGGAAAGTATCCAATGAATCGCGATCCTTCTCTTTGCCAGTACCAGGCCATCATCAAAAACTTGTGTCTTATCCGTGTGCCCTTTTTAGGTTGAACCTATCCCATTCCGCAGGAATGGATAGGGGAGAATTTTAGTGGGCAAAATAAGTTCTCAAACCATCGGGCGGATTTCAAACCGTTTACGTGAAATCATGTGAACACACGCACGTGCATTTCCCCACATCAAAGCCATCAGCCTCCCTCCCACAGGCTTCCCCAGCGTGCGCAGTGCGCACTGGCCTCACTTCTCCTCCCCCCTAATTGCTTGCACTTTCACGGCCGCCAGGCCGTGAGCTACATCAAAGGGTTCCGCTGCCCCGCCCCACGGCCGCTTCTTATTTCTGCCCGTCATCACATCATCAGCCTCCCTCCCACAGGCAGCTTGTTTTTAAAGAAGACTTGTTTAAGCTGCTCCTGCTATGTTCATCTAACAAGAGGCCCTGATTGTATTACAACGGTCAGGTTTTGCTTCGCTTTCATGAACAGCTTGATAATTAAACTGTGGGCTATGGTGACGTTCTATAGAGTGTAAATGTAAATTGATACTTGTATAGCGCACTACTCACCCGCAAGGGTCTCAAGGCGCTTGTACGAATACCGCTGTGGAACCCCTCCTGGCTTTCCCTGTGAGGTGTCCACTCCTGGGCACCCCCAAGGTGGATGCCAGGCATCCTTAGCGTTGTGGGGGCCGTTGTGGAGATTAAGCAAGCTATTGCCCAGAGTTGCAGAGTGGGACTCCATGGTTGGAATAGGCACCGAGGCGAGAATTGTCAGGTCCGTGGAATTTTTTAGCCCAAGACCCGCCGAGGCGGGGAATTGAACCCTGGTCCCGGGATAGACCTCTGCATCAGGGTCTGCCGCTCTAACCATTGAGCCACACTTCTCCACCAGAATGGTGTGGACCTATCATTATCTAAATGCTCTATCTATCATGCGTTATACATTAAATGGCTACAGGAAGGAAATCAGAATGAATGTAGGTCCCCCCAGTGTAAAAACCCATATTGTACTGGAACCTTGAAATAAAACTCACTGCCTGTTAAACATGGCTTTTTATAACACTGCAGTTTGCACCCACACATATAATTAAATAAATATTGCTGCTATGTTGCACGAAATGTGATTTGTATAGCACACCTTGGTATACCCTCACAACGCTCTGAGCTAGCCGTACAGCGCGTGCGTTTGTTTACACATGGCTCTGCGGTTTCAGTCACACTGCTTGCTGCCTGTTTCGAGGGAACCTGGCATACGTATTCATCGCGCTGGAGTGATCCCGGTCACCTGTTGGCTTGTGCAGTGTGAGACTCACATCGATGGTGTGAGCGTCCCGCGGTTGTGATACTTGCGTAAGAGTATGGCATTGGCGGGCAGAACTGTTGTGCCTGGGTGCGCACTCTACGTAGGCAACACACGCTGAGTGCGTTAGTAGTGCCGCTCGTGTCGTTGTGTAGGAGTGTCCCAGAGTCTGCTTGTGCAAGTGTCACTGTGCATGCATCTGTGCCAATGTGAGTGCATTAATTAATTGTGTGGTTGTCGGCAGATAAGTGTCACAGTGCACGTGGTGCCTGTTTGCGCATCAGTGTCGTATGTGTGTGTGTAGCTGCACGGGGTGCCTGTTTGCACATCAGTGTCGCATGTGTGTGTGGCCGCCTCTGTGTCTGCGTGTGTGTAGCCGCCACCTTTGTCTGCGTGCGTGTTGCTGCACGTGTTACGTGGCCCTTGCAGTTTTTCAACAGGAGGTGTCTCTTTGTTGCTTCGTTTGTTCCACCGCTGTCATTCACAGCATCCACAAGTACCTCTGTCATATCTAGATCGCCTTCTACGGCTCTTGCAGCAGCTGCAAAATTCCACTCTCAGCACTTTCAATTCCAAAACAAGACAATTATTATCTGGTTCATCACTGATATCTTTCCTGTTCCCGGCATGCTGTGCATAACAGATTCGTATGGTAAGGCTCTGGTCAGGCGCTTGGAGGAGGCACAGTTTTTAAAGGCAAGCTCGTCTATCAGCTAGAAGGACAGTACGGATCGATGGTAGTAGCCGGCATTGGGATTCTCTGCAGCAGAGCAAACTACTGAGAGGAGCAATGAGGGAGACATCTAAATACTTGCAGTATGAATGACGTGGATGCAGGCTTTAGGAGAGAACACAATACTTTGTTTCTATACATGGTTATGCACCAAATATATGTGGCTTCTAAGTGCTTTGACAGCGAGAGATAGAGGCAAGCATGTTCTTGTGAAGGAGCACGAGATACAACGCATGTGTGACTCGCACACCCCACGACCAACCAATGAAAGATGTGAGTGAATCAAACACTGAATACTTGTGCCAAATCAGTAATAAGTAACATCCTGAAAAAAATCCAAGCAAAAGGCCTCCTACACGAGAACCCTTCTCAACCATGAACTTTGAACTTTCCAAACCTGCAAACTACAGACCAGTTCCCAGACGCCTGGATAAGCTGATTTAGTAAAGGTCTTAGCACATCTCCTTAACCTCACCCTGGGAAACGACCTGCGGACAGAGGAATCATTCGGAATCCCACCAGCCAGAGGCACAAAATCAGAATGACCTAAAAGAGATATCCAGCTTGGAGGACTTAAAACTTACAGAGGACAAAAAAACTCCACTGCTGCCTTATGGACTTAGTATAAGCTTTCTGATACAACCCATCACCAAACACTCATTCTCCGGCTGGAAAGCCTTGAAATTTACAGAAAGACTCTGAAAAAAAATCGCCTGTTACCTCAAAGACAGACGCCAGAAAACAGGCTCCCACTCACCTTCACTCCCTCTCCACAGCCCACTCTGCAGTGACCCTCAGGGATCAGTTATCTCACTTCTTCTATTCTACCTCTATCGGACCTCCTTACTGGTTTTCTTTCTTTTGAGCACCATTGTGCTAAAAGTAAAAACCAATCATGTTTCGTGCTGTTTTTACCAATCTAACATATCCACCACTCAAAATACTTTCACATTTCACTATATTAATTCACCACTAATCCTTTATGGGTTCCGGAATAGCACTGGCCAAAAAAGCGCTTCAACACCCCAACAGGGGTAGCAAGCGCTATATAAATGAAAACCTTTTTTCCCTCTTCTATCCCTCCACTATCCATTTTAATCCAAATAATTAACTATCATATCCACCACTCCAATTACTTTCATATTTCACTATACTAATTCATCACTAATCCTTTATGGGTTTCGGAGTAGAGTGCTACTCGCCGAAAAAGCGATTCAACGCCTCTCCCTCATCCGGGGTATTAAGCGCTATATAAAGCAATTACCACACAATAAGATATTGGTAAATAAAAAAAGTACTTTCTGCTTTTTGTAGGCATGCATATAGGCATGCTCCTACAAAATGACACAGTTGGCTTCATAATGGTGTTTATATATGTATATTTTTTAAACAAAAATATAAGCCATGATGCACAGCTATGATACTCAAAGTAGGGGCCGGGGGCCGCTTGTGCCCCTCTTGACCTTTACATGCGGCCTCCTCCTAGTGAACAGCAGTGCGAGCTGCTGAGCACTATTATCCAGAAAAAAATGTTTAACCTGCAAAGAAATGCTTGTCCGTTTATTTAACATTTTTTAAGACCCCCTCACACAGTCTCTGACCCACCCAGACCCCTACCACCACCCCTCTGGCATCAGTGCGGCCCTCTGTCACACCACAGACTGTACTTTGATTCCCTGTGCAAATGTCTGTGAGTACCCCTGCTGTACAGCATGACTAAATATCACTATCTTAGAAAGTTGATACCTATTGGCTTTGCCAGAGCTGTTTTTTAGATACACCCCTTGCACCGCCAGTCCGTTTCCTTGTACTCAGTCAGACTGATTTCAGTACTGAACAGTAAGTAACAATAATTTTAGGCTGTCTATCTACCTTTAAAATACCTGCTGTAAAGTTCCTTGTTTGTGTATGACACGTTATGATCCCATGAGCTGAGCGAAAAACTGTTGTTGGTGGAGCTCAGCTGTTCCAATACTCAAACATTCTTTTTGTCACACTTCTATTCCCATTCCTCAGATCCATCTCTTTGTCGCATTTCTTTACCCATTCCTCAGATCCATCTGTTTGTCACGCTTCTTTACCCATTCCTCAGATCCATCTCTTTGTCACACTTCTTTACACATTCATCAGATCCATCTCTATCGCCCACACTCTATCTATCTATCGCCCACACTCTATCTATCTATCGCCCTCACTCTATCTATCGCCCTCACTCGATCTATCTATCGCCCTCACTCTATCTATCTATCGCCCTCACTCTATCTATCGCCCTCACTCTATCTATCGCCCTCACTCTATCTATCTATCACCCTCACTCTATCTATCTATCACCCTCACTCTATCACCCTCACTCTATCTATCTATCACCCTCACTCTATCGCCCTCACTCTGTCTATCGCCCTCACTCTGTCTATCGCCCTCACTCTGTCTATCGCCCTCACTCTGTCTATCGCCCTCACTCTGTCTATCGCCCTCACTCTGTCTATCGCCCTCACTCTGTCTATCGCCCTCACTCTGTCTATCGCCCTCACTCTGTCTATCGCCCTCACTCTGTCTATCGCCCTCACTCTGTCTATCGCTCGCCCTCACTCTGTCTATCGCTCGCCCTCACTCTGTCTATCGCTCGCCCTCACTCTATCTGTCGCTCGCCCTCACTCTATCTGTCGCTCGCCCTCACTCTATCTATCTATGGCCCTCACTCTGTCTATCTATGGCCCTCACTCTATGGCCCTCCCTCTTATCTATCTATCGCCCTCCCTCTTATCTATCTATCGCCCTCCCTCTTATCTATCTATCGCATCATCACCGCATCACTCGAGGGCACCACAACATCACTATGAGCTACCACAGCATCACTGAACGCTACAGCATCACTCGTCGCCACCACAACATCACTCAGCGCCACCACAGCATCAATGTGTGCAACCATTCAACAACTGGTTCAAATATGTTCTATCAATGTTTCAAGCTTTATTACAAATGTCACAAAAAGATGTTAATATTTCACTTCTTTTCTTGGATTTTCGCCACAATAAAATACACTGATCATAATCTTCACAAAAGTTATTTACTCAAGTTTAAGCTATTGCCATTATAAATTACAATAACTTTTATTTAAGTATTAATTATTTTAAAAAAACAAAAAACATTATTTGTAATATCAATACATCTAAGTCACGTAAATACAAAACAATTTGCATTACAAATGCTATAGGTGTCACATTTGCAAAAGTTGAAAGTATTGGCGTTGTAAATGACAAAGCTATTAATTTTGCTATTTTCAAAACCAACACACAAAAAAAAAATTCTCATTCACAAGACCAATAGCTCAAACTTTGACCTATTGCATTGCAAATGCTTGTTTGGTGTTGGGAGGATGCCCAGTTAGCACTGTTTTATAGAGACATCTATACGCACTGCTGTTGCTGCACGGAGGGTCTGTACTACCTGGCTCCAGTATGATTGCAGATGTGTGCAATTCCAGGTCATGTGCAAAAAAGTGGCAGGGTTGGTGCAGCTTCGTGGGCAGGACGAAAAGGCTCCCGGTTTAAATCGTGCTTGATGCTGTGGTGTTACATATGTGCGATGCAAGTAATGCAATTGGATTAGTTTAAACCTAGCGTTACTTGTCGCTTCAGCCACCTGTGCTAATGCTCTCTTCCATTCCCCTTCTGTTAGTGGGGTAGGTAAGTCGTCCTCCTATTTCCCCCTAATGACCGATAGGTCAGACTCACGGTCTTGTTTCATCGCGGTGTATATGCGCGAGATCAGCCCTTAGCAGGAGCCCAGATCCAGGACTGTCAGTAGCATATGCGATTCCTGCGGCTCTTCCGGAAATGTGGTCCATATCTCCCTGACTGTGCGCAAGACCTTTGCGTAGTGCAGGAAGTGACCTGCCGAAACCTGGAACCAGTTTTGCGCCTCCTTAAATGTGAGAGAGGCTCCATTCCGATACAAATCCACAGCCCTTTCGCATCCTCCCTTGTACCTCCTGGAAATGTCCATTGTCGCCTGAATATTTTGAAAGCCATGTAACCATTGAAGCGGCAGTGAGTTAGCATACGGTGCCCTGCGTAGAACTAGCTTAACAGCCTGTTCCCAGGCCTCATCACCTGTTGAAGTATATGGGGGCAGTCTTTTGGAGCCCTCGATCCCATCATGAGGTACCTCTGTGGTTGTGTACCTTGATTCCAGTCCCCTAATAACTCTTTGTCTACCGTGAGGCTCTCCATGCACCATTGTGCTGCATATTGTAGTAAAGCCCTAAGTAATATAGCCTACGGCCCGGCACCCCAAGGCCTCCCCGTTCATGTCTTGTTTAAGAATTTCTGGCTTGACTCTACTGCGGCGTCCGGCCCACACCAAGGATATCAAAAGGCTATTTAATTATCAAACGTGTGTTTTTGAAGGAATTCTGTAGGACGTATAAGCAGCGGGGCAACACCACCATTTTGGACAGAGTCACTCTTCCCATAATCGATAGGGGGAGTTTGCTCCAGAATTGTATGGACGTTTTTAGTCCTGCAAGAACTTTGCCCATATTGAGGTTGAACTGAGCCTCTGGCTGGTGCGCTATCTGAATACCCAGTAATCTAAAATGGTCACACTTCCATTCCAGCGCTACTGCGAGGAGGTCCTGTGGATTGCCACATGTGAGGGCTTCCAGTGAGAAGAGTATTGTTTTCTGTTGGTTAGCTCTGAGACCCGAGACCACACCGAATGCGTCCAGTACCCTGAGTAATCTAGGAATCGCTTCCTCTGGCTGTGTGATATACAAGAGAGCACCGTCTGCATATAAGGAGACCACTTGCAGGCTACCATCTACCTCTATGCCCAATGGTGCCAAATACCTCCGTAATCTCACCTCCAAGCGCTCCATTGCCAGAGCAAACAGGAGTGGGGACAGTGGGCATCCCTGCCTTGTGCCCCTTTCAATCTGTATCGCCTCCGAAACTAGGCACCCATTTCGGACCTGGGCTTGCGGTTGACAATATAGCAATTTGACCCATGAAATATATTCCTCTCCAAAACCCATTCTCTTTAGTACTTCCCAAAGGAACACCCATCGCAGTGTATCGAAAGCCTTTTCGATATCTAAGGCAACTACCGCTACACGATGATCGCTTTCGGCCACCGAGAGGAGGACATTGAAGTTCATGTGTGTGCCTCTCCCAGGTATGAACCCACACTAATTTCCATGCACTAATGAGGTTACTACCTTACTCAGCCTGTTGGCCATGACATTGGCTAGTCATTTGGCAACCACTCAAACCATAGACAAGGGCATATACGCCGCTGGATCCTCCGCGTTTCTACCAGGCTTGGGGAGCATTATTATCTGTGCCTCCCGCATGGATTGTGGCAGACTTTTGGATTTTTTTGCCTCCTGCAGTGTTTCCAGTAGGCATGGGAGAAGGATATCTGCACATGTATGATAAAATTCCACCGGGAGCACATCTGGGCCGGGCGATTTGTGACGAGCCATTCCCCGTAGTGCTTCCTGCAGTTCCCCTAGCTGAAGCACTGCCTCTGTCACCTCTCTGTTCATCTGTTAGTCATGGGAGGGGAACATCCGACAAATACCCCCCTTCACTAGGAACCCATGACGGGGGTTCTCGCGATACGTTATCAGATAAATGTTTAAAAAGTACAGTGTTGACCCAGGCCTGAGTGGCGGCCTTGTTTCCATCAGAGCGGTGCAACATAAATATCAACGGTGAAGGGCGTTCTAGTTTTAAATGCCACGTCAATCACCACCCACATCTATCTCCCTCTCTATATAGTAGTTGCCTGTATTCTCTCCGGACCAAGCAGTCTAATCTAGCCCAGATCTCCCCCACTACGTTGTGCCTTCAGGACTGAGTCATTGGGGGAGTACTACATCGTGTACTTCACGTTGAAACCTCACCAGTCTATCCTCTGCAAGTTCTGTCTCGAAACGTCATCTGGTGCCGCCAACTCTGGACATACAGTCCCCTCTAATAACCACTTTGAAAGCGTCACACTCGTACTCCTGGTCCCAGTGGTTGACCAGGTTGGGGCGAAGTACCCTTGCAACAAGCTACCCGAGTTCTTCTCTGAATACTGGGTCACGCAAGACATCAGGTTGTAATCGCCACAGTGGAACCCGTAGCCTAATTCTCTTAGGTCCCCTCACCAGCAGTACCGGGTCATGGTCCGACAGGAACTGACCTAGTACTTCGGTCCCTGTCGCCTCACCACATGCCTCCTGAGAGAGCAGAAATCGGTCAAGTCTGCTCTGTACCTACTGGGCAGGGGTATAGCAGGTGTAGCCCCGTTCCCCCACGTGTGTCGCGCCAGATGTCCACACAGTGGATTCTGCCCATCACCTCTCCCAAGGACGTCACCATGTGCGGTTTTGTGTGTAGTTTCAGAGGGTATCTATCCAATAGGCCGTCAAGCATGCAGTTAGTCGCCCGCCCATATTAATGGCATCCCAATATACGGGAGGAGCAGGATTTCTATATTTTTGAAAAGAGTCCCCATTGTCTTTATTTGGGGCGTAGGTATTGACCAGGCACACCTTAATACCATCAAGCACATCATGCACTATGGCATACCTGCCCTCCACATCCACCTTATAAGTATGTAATTTGAACGGGAGCTTTGGGGCCGCCCATATGGCCACCCCTCTAGCGTGGGTAGAGTAGGTGGACCCAAACAATTGCCCCAATTGTGCCTTCAGGGCACAATTGGGGCAATTGTGCCCTGAAGGGGCAGAGCAAGATTTTAAAGAATTATTGGACGGGCAGGCTTCGGAGCTCGTTAGAATGCGCCTGTTCCGTTCGCCATCTTGGCCAAGCTTCCCCCCCCCCCCACATCTCCGCCTTTTCACTAGATTCCTGCCACAAGTTCTACACATCAGTAAGTAACTGACATTCTGTCACTGAGGTTATTCAGTGCTGTTATGCTTATAAACATTTTGGGGTTGTTTGAGGTCATTATTCCCCAATCATCTTGTGTACATCCTCAGAACGTCTCCATTTATGCCATAGAACTAGTTTAGTATAGAGGAGACATATCTTGGACCATTACAATAATGGCAAATATGGTAATAAGACCGAAAGCCGAAGGAACATATTTAACCCCCGAGGATGTGAAGTCTTGAGGATTTGGTTACCCTCAATGGCTCTGTGTCGCTATGGTGATCTGTGCAGGAATCCACAAATATCATCATTGACCCCAAGGAAGGATATCCTAGTTACATTAGCATCCTACGTGTTTTAAGGTAATTTGGCACAGACTTCCCAAAACATATTGCTGACCCCTCAGATGATTGCTGTTTTCTCAGATTGTAAGTTTACGGCCTGTAAAATACTCCTATTGGAGTTTTTTACATTCAAGTGAGATACTGTTTGCTACTCTGACCTGTTGAGGTATTTCTGAATTCACTGACCTAGTGAAGATTTCGATTTCACTGTGATTGTACTGACTTGTTTCAATATCCTTCCTTGGCTGCTGACCATATTAAAATGTTCTTTTCTTCAGAACCGATTAGTGCCTTGGGGCTTAGATAGCTTATGTATTTACTGTGACTGGGATGTGTATTCTGCATAAATCTGCTACACCTTTGGTTATCTAAAACTTTTACAGTCTCAATAGAATGTTTCATTTTGGTGGTACTGGAATGCAGAAACCGTTAGCAAATTTTGTTTCTTAGCTTACTTGCAAAGCTTGTAACTAATTAAGCTAGAATAAAGAAGTCCTTTATTTTCAGTTGACTTTAATCATTGTATGTGCAACTGTGAGCAGTGTGGTAAAGGATTCATGTAGCTCCTATACCAGCTTCATGTTTTGGACTATGTGTAACAACCATTTGCTGCAAACAGCGTACTCTTCCTCCCTGAGCTGTGGGAATATTCAATGGTGCTTCGTCACTTTTGTCAGTAGGGACTACTTGTGCCCTTTCCTTCTCTCAGTGGGAAACTGGTGCATCAGTGTGTCCATAAGTTACGTGTTTGCAGTGCCTCCAGCCTTTGGCAATGCTTCTCCCCACATTTTGCTGCTTGTCCAATACCTTCTCCACTGTCCAATAAATTTCCTGGCACCATTTTTTATTTAAAAAAAGTTTAGTTTTCAACAACGCAATTACACATTCAGCTATGAGCAATCAAGTAAATGCATACTTTTACAGAGTAAGCATTAGCTCTTGTTTGGTAATTCTTACAGTGAGAAATTGGCTTTCTGGAAATAAATGCCTGATTGAGTAATCTCGATCATAGATAGTGAGGCTACAACCTCTGGCTCAAGCATGGGCAGGAGCAATGGATTATGGGCTAGCGGCATGACTGGAGATTATTATAAATTAAATCTAGTTCTACTGGCAAGTGTTCACAATGCCCAGTGTGTGCAACGCAGGGTTTGAATTATGAGGAAGGTTTGGTCTGTTTAATGAATAGTATGATTTGAAGTGTGCACAATTTGAAATGATCACTCTGTTGATAAATTGAGAAGATATACACTCAGAACCAGCAATAATGCCACAAAATTGGACTGTGCCACAAAGTGATACCTGTAAAAATCAGGCACTTCAAAACTCCCTTTCTCACGTGGCCTACTGGGTACTTCCCACTTGACACTGGGCTGTGTTCCAGCTGATAACAGCCAGAGTCTGTAAGGTCTTAGAAGTATACATTCAGGGGGATCGGTTTGTTTAGAAATAGGTAAATGTGCATAATACTATAATTGCAATCTGTACCGCAATTGATGGTGGTAGATGTAAATGTAAATGTAGTATACTTGTAAAGCGCACAGCTGCCCCAGCAACGGGGCGTCCCGGCGCTGTATAACTCTGGGGAACCCGTCCTGGCTTTCCCTGTGGGATGGTCCCTTGCTGGGAGTCCCCAAGGTGGAGCCAGGCATCCCCGGAATTGGTGGGGCCGTTGTGGAGATTAGGCAAGCTAATGCCCAGAGTTGCCGAGTGGAACCCCTGATTAGAGTAAGCACCGAAGCGAGAATTATCGAGTCCGCTGACCAAGGTCCACGACCCTGCCGCGTCGGGAATTGAACCCTGGTCCCAGGCTGACTTCTGCTCTCAGGCCTGCCGCCTCTAACCAGTGAGCCACACTACTCCACCATGCATCCATTTGTCAACTTAGGACTTTAACTTATCTATTACCAGGCTATAGTGTCTACCATTAAACCATTTCTATCATTCCACACTTCTGTTATCAGATAACTGATGGGTCACCATGTGAAGAGGTACGTCGAATTAGATGTGGCAGTGTTTGGGGGAAGAGCTCGGTTTCCCCCCCCCCCCACTTAATTGAGAGCTCGGAGTAACTTCTGAATGTAATACTTTTCCTTATCGATGGGGGTAGAATGACTTAGGAATTTTTAACAAATAGCACAATATTCTCTCAGTAAAATGATAGGAGCAGCCTCTGGGATGGGAACAAGATCCCTCTTTGTGAATGCCCGTGCCTCACTCAGTCTAAAAGCCGGAGGCTCCAGACGTAAGGCAAAACAAGATGATGGATAGAGGGCTCACCTACTGGATGCCCCTGCCAGTCGGAATATATGATGAAAGTATATTGTTTTCGTTACTCTCACTCTGACCTTAAGGTTTGCGTATAAAAGCTGTACCAGCCTAGTAATTTACCTTCCTAGGGCCATATGATTTTAAGAAATGGCACCTCTAGAAAGTAAAAATCCTTGTCAGAGTCTAAAATTGCAGAAAGAGCCTAAATCTCAGAATGAATCTGTTGTTGCATCGCAAGGTGCCTGCACTGGTTATGAAATGTGACCTTGTCTCGAATAAACTCCAATTACTTGGGAAGTGCAATCTCATCTTTATAAGGGGCAACTTAATAGCAGTAATTTTTTCAAGAATCCTATTATCCATTTTAAGCGAAGGCAAGGAGTGGTAAGACTGGCATTTAGTTCCATCCTTGCCCAGCTTAAGAAGAGTAGTTGTTATCACTACCCTGAAAGAAGGCAGCCCAATTTCAGCACTACTTTCCCATTTAGGAAATGGGGTGCAGCAATATCTTTAGATGATTTGTAGAATTTAGCAGCGAGCCTATCGATCCAGAATGCCATCCCGTAAGCCCGAAACAGGGAAAACTATGTATTTCCTTGATAATCTTGGTCATTTTAATAAAGCCATCCAGAGGTCGCCTGAGCTACTCATCGACATTGGCTAGAGCAAGTTGTTTTATATACCCTACTACATAATACTGTACTGGATCACCCCAGGAAGTATGTGGTTGGGTATACTAAAATGAAAATTTTTAAAGAATCTCTTCCCAGTCTGTGACTCTCACTTCTTGAGTATTCATGAATTCAACTGGTTGGGGCCGATGCTGAGTAACCCTAATTAGGTGTGCTATTGTTCTACTAGGTCACACTCCCTATCATATCTGCAGGCCTGTGTGTATTTGCCAGGAAAGTTCACCTCCTGCTCAATCCATTCCTTTTATTTCATCAGCACCTGATTGATTTTGCCCAGGATGCCTGTAATCTAAATGTAGTTTATCTAAGGAAGTGAGCTCCACTTTCTGTTTCTGGAGCTGTCTTACATTTTTGAGGAGCCTGGAGTGTTTAGCGATTGCCATCCCATGCACTTACACCTTAAAGGCCTGCCAGACTAGAGTATGAAGTGACGTTTGTAGAAGAACTCTGTAATTAAGGTTGGTAGTTCGTCCTAAAACACTCAATTACACAAAACCAGCCTATATAATAGGGCAATGCCACAATGTTCTCATGGACCAGTACCACTGGGGAGTGGGCCAACAATGGATATGGTAAATACTTAACTTTAGAAAACCCTGTGGTTCAACCAATAGTCTAGACCTGAATACAGGTCATGTGCAGAGGAATAAAATGAAAAGATTTCCACAGAACCTTTAATACTCTTCCAGACACCTCAGAAATATTGTTCCACACTAATAGTCACAACAGATGTCTCATCAGTCTAACATGACCAGCAGGAGGTGGGGCTGTTCCGTAAAGAATGGAGTTGACAGCTAGATTAAAATCACACCCATGTATCACTTTTTCGTCCCTAAATTGGTGCAGTATTATTTCAGAATCTTTTTTTAAATATACTTTATTTATCCTTTTAAAATGCGCACAATACAGAAGAATCATTGTCACACACAATGACTAGGCAGTAACAACAGGTATTTGCAGTGAATGAATCCGTACTCCAACCTCACACACCAGTACATTGGGACATCAAATGGATTTCCATACCACCCCCTACACCCAAGGTATTACAAATAATCTATTTGACAGTTTCCTTTCAGTAAGCACTAGTCTACACATCTCGCGCGTAGTGCAGTACAAAGTAGAATAGTGAAAACAGTATCAATTAAACTTAACCCACCCCATTGGGGACTATACCCGCTAGTTGTAACGTTGGCGGGGTCGAACTAATCTCGAAGCGGTAGATCCTTAGGGGATTCCAAATGTCTTTGGGCCTGGATGCAGGGGGCTGCAATGACGCATACAATTCAGTTTGTATTACTAAACGTGAGGCTAGCTAGCCAGGCGTTCGTTGTGGGGGTAACCTTACTGCCCCAGCAAAGGGCAATTTCTCTTTTCGCAAGGAGCAAAGCAATGGCTATGAATTTGCGCAACTTCTTGGAGAACCTGTGTACATAACCCAACAAAGCAACCTTTGGCAAAGGGACAATATCCTGGCCTGTCATGCTCGACAATATCTCATGAATAGATCTCCAATAATCCCCAATGTTTGCACAATTCCATGTCATATGTGCGAATTCTGCATGTGTTCCCCACACTTAGGGCAGTTGTTTGACCTAGCGATGTCAATTGAGTTGATTTTCGCAGGTGACATGTATGCCCTCCATAGATATTTAAAATGAATCAACTTGTGTCTTCTGTTGAGTGAAACCTCCTTTGTCTGAGTACAACAATATGACCAATGTGAGTCTTGTATCGGATGTCCCAAATCCGGCTACCATGCCTCACTGACCCTGGCATCCCTGCAAGGAACCAGAGCCATGGTTGCTCTGTAAAGTTTAGAGATCAAATGATCCCCCTCTTTGCTGGTAATCATTAGCGTTCGTGGCGGGAAGAACTCCGGTTCCAGTGGGAAGTTAGTAAGTCTCTCTCTAAGCGCTCTTCAAATTCTACATAAGATGATTTGATCTATAAAAGTGGCACCACTGAACCTCACATCCTCTGTGCTATTGAACACATACCCCTCCGGAAACAAATCCCCAAACTTGTCTTGTGAGTAGGAAGTAAGAGTGCGTTGTACCAATCTCTCCTCAGTAATGGGGAGCCATGGGTTGTTACTAATTGGAATCTCAGATGAATATAACACCCGCCCACCCACGACAGCTTCTGCCAAGCCCAACTCGTTGTTGAGACTGTCTGAATGCCGTGGGGGTCCCGGAGAAAACCTTGCAGTAACACTGTTCTCAGCGGACCTGGTAGTACTAGGTCAGCCTCGGGTCTTGCATAAGAGATCCAGGCATCATGGTGATACCAGGAGTGCGCAAAACTACACTGAGCGGCAAGTTAATATATCTGGAAATTTGGAACCCCATGTCCACCCCTTTCGTATGGCAAGGTAATTGTGGCCCAGCCAACTCTGGCTCTGCTTCCTCCCCAAGCAAGCCTGGTAAGATGGGACCAGGTCGTTTTGAAAAAACTGTTGGGGAGCGGGATAGGGATGTTATGAAACAGATATAAGAATTTTGGAAGCAGCACCATCTTTATGATTGCGACACGACCAGTCATTGACAGAGGGAGTTTCAGCCAGCGCTCCATCTGCTGCTCTAGCTTATACATAGCTGAATTCCTAAATATCTAGTGGACTCATCGCACCACTGCAGGGGAAATCCACAATCCCATTTGACAGTGCCTGATGTTAGAGGGAAATTGACCAACTTACCCCAATTTATGCCAACTCCAGAGAATTTCCCCGTATAGAATAATCTCTCTAATTAGTGGTTCCAAATTCTCCTCAGGGTGACAAACATAGAGAATGCATGCTTGCCTGATGCCGCGGGTGCGCCGTAATTGTGAGGACAGGGTGCCATTTAATCGAAGTTGGGCTGTGGGCGAGGTATAGAGGAGTGAAGTGAGCTCGACAAACCCCTTAGGCATTCCCATCCTTTTCATGACGGTCAGGAAAAAGGACCACTCCAAGGAGTCTAATGCCTTTTCAGTATTTAATAAAACGGCCGCTGCAGGAACCTCCGGCGATATCCTGTGTAGGACTGTGAACAAAGTACGGCGATTTAATGCCGTCCACCTATGAGGGAGAAATCCCGACTGGGTCTGAAAGATGATACGGTCTAACAAGAAGGCTAGCCTTAACGCAATCATTTTAGCGAGAATTTTGTAATCAAGATTTTAAAGCGATAACGGCCTGTATGAACCACAGCTGAGTGGATCGTTCCGGCCTTGGGTAAGTGGATTATTACTGCCTCTCACAACGTGGAAGGCAGTTCTTTGTGCTCTAGCGCTTCATTGTAGACCTTGAGAAGGTAAGGTGCTAAGAGGTACTTGTAGGCTTTATAAGAATTACTGGTAAACCTGTCTAATCCAGGGGAGTCGAACCATTCATGGCGTCAATAGCGCTTAGAATTTTCTCTGCAGAAAATGGTTCCGCCAAGAATTCCTGCATCACTTTTTCAAGCCAGACAAGTTAGATTTCCACTAAGTATTCATTTCGAACCTTATCGCTGTGCGCAACGCGCAAAGAATACAGCCCAGAATAATACTCCAAGAATTCATCCCATATCTCCTGGGTGTCTGTCAATGTCCAACCACTAGAGGAACGGACACAGGGAATATAAGACTGTCCCGTCGCAGGCCTCAGGAGGCGTGCCAAGTTGCGGTCGGGCCAGTTTCTTTCGCCATAGTGTTGTGCTGTGGCGTATTTGCTTAAACAAAGAGTCTCCCACTCCTCGGCTTCTCTGAACTCCAATAGGAGCGCCAGTCTACGGTTCCATCTAGTCTGGTCCGGCTGTGCCATTTGATCCTTGTCAAGCGACTCAAGCTGTTGCTCAATGCGGGATAATGTACCCCTCAAATCCCTCAATACCCCCGAATATTTAGCAATCCAAACTCCGCGCATGTAGGCTTTAAAGGCTTCCCAAAGAATGGCCCATGCCTGCACTGAACCATTGTTTAAAGCAAAATATTCTACAATAGCGGTATGGAGCTCTGCATTGAACACCTCATCCATCGATGCTTGACCCGGGAACCTCCACTGTCTTTCACAACCCTCTGGTCTTGGAGCCCTGACCGTGAGCACCACAGGGGAGTGATCCCAGAACGTGCTGGAAAGATGCCTCGTCGTACGGTACCAAGAAGCTAAAGGGATACTGAGGGGGGAAGCTGAGGGATACTAGCCGGAAGTCTAATCTTGTTCAGGTTTCATATTGAGCGGGGTAATTAGTGTAAGCTGTTTTCCCGGGGTGGCAGAGCCGCCACACATCCACCAGCCCCAACGAGTCACACAGCTCCAACAGTGTACGCTGAGATCGCGGCTTAGGGTCACAGAAGCCAGAGGTGCTATCTAATGCAGAGTCCAATAACAAGTTAAAGTCGCTGCAATATAGTCTGCATCAAACTGCAAGAGTTGCCTATGGAGGTCATGAAAAAAAACTGGATTATCAATATTCGGCGCATACACACAAACAAATTCCATTCGATAACCCATTAAGAGCCCCGTTACCATAGTATAACGGCTCTCACTATCATTGCGAACTCTGTCCATCGGCGTATGGGCTATTTATTTATTTTATTTTGAAAGCTTTATAGAGCGCGAACAAGACCCTTGCGGATATCAGAGTGCTTTACAATCAGTGATGAAAAATGATACAACAAAATAGAAACAGATAGATCAAGTATACATAACATATTGTTCAAAGTAAAACAAAACAAAAAGGTGCAAAACAGGAAAGCAACGGTGGAGCCTGGATTGTCTGTTTGGACCCGTGTCATAAAAGAACAACTGATGGAGGTACTAGTGAACTCATAGTTTCCTTAGATAATGATCATGTGAAACCATACAAATATCTAAGTGACACTTATAATACTTTCACATTTTGGCATGTGACCAACAGTCACTGATGAGTTTCCTAACAAATAGCATGTGAAGGGCACTTGGTCAAATACATTTTCATCAACCCTCCCTCAACCATAGTGCAGTGGGAATTCCCAGACGCTGTATGGTGAAAAGATGGAACCATGGGCACCACATTCACGCGCAACTACATCAGTAAATTATTTTGCCATGACTATCTCCTCCTGAACTCCCTTAGAGGTCTACCAGAGCCTGAACAGGCATTTCTCATTGCACCATCCAAATCAGACACACGCTTTTCCGCGAACAATCTCCTATCAGGATTGACAGGGGTACTAACTTCACAACGTCTCACAAGTCTAGACATATTCAATACATCACCAGAATCCAGGACATCACATTCTTCCTAACTTCACTAATCAGAAAGGGAACAGAAGATTATGATCTTCCTTTCCTAGTATATCCTGGCCCGCTACCAACACTTTGTCACCTGCAGACCATTTGTTAGACTTCAAGGCATTCTTAGGATCATATCTGGACTTATACTTCTGTTGACAGGACTGCCTTCTGACAAAGATTACAGTGGTAAAATGTAGTAGTGTTCCCTCTCACCCTACCTAACTTTAAGCATGCAGGATTAAGTTTAGAGGATGATCTCCTGCTTTTATATAAGAAAGGAGACTCTCCAGTAACACAATTTGGAGAGTTATGTGGCGCCCATCACAACTTTCTGTCCTCTGCCCTTTAGTTTGCGAAGTAGCGATGGGGACCCCAGGAGGCAGGAAAGCTGGTGGAAGATAGCACACGCGTCTCTTGTAAAAAAGGCGACATCCACCTGGTGTCTCTGTTGATAGTTAACACCTGCTTCCCTTTCCTGACATTATTAAGGCTCGCACGTTCCAAGTGATCAATGAAAGGTCCGAGAAAGTGGATAGCCTACCCCGAAGACATAATAGTAAAGTGTGACTGTGTGTGTGAGTGACAAAGGGTACATGCCCCATCATGGCATGCATTTCAAACCAAGTGCAACAGAAACGCAAATAGACAAAACACCCCACCCTCACCCACCACCCATCCCTGCACACCCCCACGCAGGGAAGATCCCCACTAACAAACCTATAGAATGCATCATGGGAACATAATGTATGGCAAGAAGAAATCAACTTAACGTACATCCCAACCGAGATAGTAGATTAAAGGTGATAAAACACCAGGGGCGAGGCAACGCCACGCCGCTCACCCAATTTTGAATAAGCTCAAGCATTAACAGTATATACCTTGCCCTAAAAGCAATAAGGGATCGAAAAAAGTTAGCCATAGCACACACTTTACAGTGACTTAGGTCATTCAGATGAAGAGTTCCCCACCAGCCACCGAGCCGCTATGCGATGGGGAGCCTCTGGAGGGATCCTTGCTCTTTCTGCCGGAGTTCACTTTATAGTCTTAGCAAAACGCCTGGACCGCAGGAGGGGGTGTTGAAGACTCTGGACCTGCCGTCCACATCCACCCGAAGGCGCACCGGGTAAATCATACCATAACGAAGTCCCAAATTGCGGAGTGTGGCTTTACTTGTGTGTACTTTCTTCTCGCCTCCTGGACCATAGCTGTGAAGCCAGTGAACAGTGCTAAAGTTGATCCCTGCCAGGAAGTGGTGCCATTCTCTTTCGCCAGTCTGAGCACTGTGTCCCAGTCTCGGAAATTCAGCAGACAAGCAATTATGGGCCTGGGAAGGCATCCAGGGTTAGGGTGGGGACCGAGGGAACGATGTGCTCGCTTTACTAGGAAGGTGACTGTGAAAATGTCTTCGCCGAAGAGGTCAGTAAGCACATTTTCCACAAATAAGTCCATGCACCCTGTATTTGTGGACTCCGCAACACCTAGGATGCGAATATTATTGCTCCTGCTGTGCACTTCCAGATCCTCATTCTTCGTGGCTACCGATTTGAGGAGTTTCTCCATTTGGTCAATTTGTTTGGTGGACTGCGCAGCTCCATCTTCAAGGTCCGAGGTCCTCCCCTCCACATTGTCCAGTCACCGTTCATTTGTGTCAAGTTTAGCCCCCATGGTGTTCAGACACTTATACAGATCATTAAAACGACCACACAACGCCCTGAATCCCGCTCCATGCTCTTGCATAAGCGCCTCTCAGCTGGGAGGGGGGAAGCGATCGAACTAGCACCCTCCACTCCCCCCTCCGCCATGTTTGCAGCATACTCTGTGGGCCCACAAATGAGAAAGTGGATGATATCATCGGCAGCACTAGAAAGGGAACAGATCCTCAAAATGACACCGCCTAGGGAGATATTACAATGCCAGCAGCAGCCAATAATTCTCTTGTGTGAACACTCAATCTCGCAGAGCCAGTCAGGCTGAGTGTTTTCGCACCGCCTGGTTGTCACCACTTGGTTGTCACCACTTGATAGCAGGAGTCCACTTACTGTGTCATGCCGCTGCTGGCTCGTCTTTGAAGCAGGCCTTAATCTTGCAGACCGCTGAGGAGCAGCCTGGAGCTCCCAGGCATATCACGCCTCCGGCGTCTCAATTTGGAGCTCCGATCAGCTCCACAACCTAGTTATGTTAGTAACTTTTATAAAGCGCAGCGATTACCCAAGGGTGTCCTGGTGCTATATTATTTTTCCTGAAGGCAATGAGCAAGGAGGAAAAGATTTATTTAGTAAAAAGCCAGATCTTTAGACCCTTCCTGAAGTCTAAAAGATCTGTGGCGTTTCTGAAGTGAAACGGAAGGTCATTCCAAGCCTCACCCCCACACAAAGCTTTTTTCGTATGCGGTACGGAGACCAACTTGGGCCCCAGCGAGCGGAGTGTTCTTTTCGGAATGTACCACTGGAACAGCTGATTTAGTCGTAAGCTGCCATCTGCTCGTTGAGCCGGCTGAAAGCACAGCAGGGACCAGCAGCGCTTGTCCGACCCCTAGCGCCACCTCAACTGACCCGACCAGTCAGGTGACTCGCCCCCTGGCTCACCCGCGGGCAAGCAGGCCGATGAACCTGCAGGAGGCGGGGGTCCCGGGCAGTGATGTCTGGCTCTGCCCTTTGTGCTGAGACTGTAAATGGGTCAACAGCCTCCAAGTCGTCCGTATACACGGTAAGCGCAGCGGCTACAGCCGGGACGCACCAGGCAGACTAGCACAGTTGGCCCACGTGTAAGCCTGCAGCACCCCGAACCTGCAGGCCATGCCGTGCAATCTCAGCATTCACCTGCTTGTAGCTGCCTCAGCTCCTCCAAACACGGCAGCCAGGATCTCTGCTATTTGCAGAGCCCATATTTAGGGCGGATGACTAAGGATTTACGCAGGATAGGAAATTGAAGCAGAGGTAAAAACCCAGGCAAATAGTACTAGAATATCTGGCAGAGTAAAGTATAATAGGGGAGAAAGAACACAAGGAGAAAAGGAAACAACGTGCTATGATAGTATAAAGAATTTAATTATACTTATAAAAATGGATATGGACATATTCAATAATACAAATCTTTCTAAAACACATTAAAAAAAAACAATTTTCCAGTCAAGTTAATGTGCAGTATTCGGGGAAATGTTAAAGTATTGATAGTTCCCAGAAATGGTTGAAGAAGCTGATGTCTGTCAACGCGTTTTGTCACATACAATGTGTCTTCATCAGGACAAATTCAGCATAATTCTAAAATTAAACAAATAATGTTTTAGATCATTTATCCTTGTTTAATACAATACAGTTATTATACTACAATTAAGATGAATTATAACCTTTTGCCAGATAATTGATGATTCGACATGATATACCGCTAAAAAAGGACATATACAAATGACTTAATGCAATATTTACACTAGGTATATTGATCACATACAGTCTATAAACCAATATAAACATGCATAATCAGAAACTCTTATCAAAAGAAAGAGGATAGAACATAAGAGCAAGAGTAAGAGAATTTGAGACAGAAGGTTACTGGTGCTAATAACCTAGCTAAATTTCAAACCAAGCTTCTAATTCCTTGAATGGATTCCATATTATGAAACCCAAAATGTTGCCATATGAAAGATTCTTAGGTAGCTCCGTCTTCTGATTGTTTTTGGTCAAAGTGGGATCTTATTGTTTAGCTATAGGCAAGGTTTTGTTAGACTTAGATTACTTTTACTATCTATCCCAAGGGGTGATTTTGGACAAAATTGCTTACCTTTAAACTTGAAAAAAGTTTTGATTCGTAGATATGGGTATTGTCTTTATAACTTTAAAAATCTAAAAAAGAAGGAATAAAAAAGCGAAAACAAACACAATAATTATTTTTAACTTGGGAACGAGAGTATCCTCATGTTATTCTCCTTTTGAAAGCCAACACAGTTGTCTATTTGTATATATGTTGAGGGATTACTCCTAAACATCTTAGCGTCTACATATTGATCACAGCCCACAAACAAAACGGAAGAAATAGAGGATGAAAGAGCACCATGATGTTCGAAGGCATTCAACTTTTAATATTTCATTCCTTCTTCTTTGCTTTATTTACCTTAATTAAAAAGCAGAAGTGAGTCGGTGAGCTAGGAAGAGGACTGAGGCGTCACGAACATCCAAGTGATCAAAAGAATCCTGTTAATGACAAGATTTCTAATCATAAGAAGTTCTTTAGAAATCCTGGGTACTAAGGTTCACTCTAATATTCCTAATGTTAGGGCATACCTGCTCTCGTTTTGCATATATTTCCTGGAGAATCTTATATTAAAAACGTGAAGTAACTGAAAACGGCATCTTCTGGTGTTAACAGTTTGCCGTCTTGAGATCTATTGTAAGAGAAATAATAGTCCCATAAATCTTTTGTACTGTCAAAACGAATTTTCGGTTCAAGCATTTGCATATTCACGCGAGATTTACCTTTAAATCACGGAAAAACGCTCACGATGTTCCTTTTGGATGCGAGAATCTTTTCTGGTGATGTTAGACCATTCAAAAACAAATACTGCTCACAGCATTCTACAGGGAATTGTATAGAAAAAAGTGTTGTATGTAAATATTTAATCGACACGGCCGGGGCTCAGTATAAGTTGCCATCAAAATAGATGATATTACCTGCAAAAACGGGGCCACTCATTCAAAAAGCCACGATACGGCTTCTGGCTAGTTACACCACATAAAACAGGCAGGGCAACAACATCCGTGATTCAGCTGTCCTAAAGGACGCAGGATAGGGCCAGGATGTCTGGTTTAGCAGTGGAGCTTCAGTGCTGCACGACCATCTTGGTCGGTAGCCTGGCCACGCCCCTTACTTCAGTATCTTCAAAGAATTGTGGTCACACAATATTTGGGGAGTAAACATTAACAATAGTGCATTGGCACTCGCAGAGCAAACCAGACACCACGAGCAGCCTGCCTTCTGCGTCAGAGAAGACATTTTTAGAATTAAAGTGCACCATCCTGCGCTCAAGAATTGTAATAGCCATTGCATAGAAACGAAAAGATGAAACTATTAATAGAATCCGCATTTTGAGGCAAAGGACAGGGACCTCTTGGTTCCTAGATACGTCTCCTCTAGTTGACTATATTTATTTTAAGTTTGTACAGGAAAGCCAAATTCAGACTCTCCTTCTTGGAATTGTTAACGCTCTTACATTTCAGGTTACACATTTAGTTCAGCTGTGAATATATTTAATATCAAGCATGCTAACAAGCTGAATCTTGATGTACTTGATTTCAGAGCAACAACATAACACAACCCAGCCACTTTATCCTACCCTCTCCTACTCGCACTGTAAGCGCCAATTTGTAGGGCATATACCCTTAATATTTGGACCCAAAACAGCCCCAGACAGGAACTGCATAGGGAAACACTGTGAGGCATGCTATACTTACCACCAGCATAAGTTTGCATTGTTAAAGGAGACATTTTTGAAAATGTAGCAACAGTTATGGTACCAAAGTTAGCACATGTTACATAAATGTATGGACAGGTCTAGAAGACGTGGAATATGCCAACATATTGATTGTGTCACATTTAAGTACACCACATGTAAATATACCAAATTACTTCAGTAAACCTTGAGTGCTATAAGCAATTGGTGATGTCTGCGCATATGCGAGACACCTTCCTGCTACACAGCAATGGATACATTAGTATCAATGGGCCATATGTATGAACACATTTTCCCATAGACACAGAATGGGTAAAACCCTTTGATACATCTGGCCCTAAAAAGTAACTACCTTTGTTAATTTATCAAACTTTGCAAAATGTGTCCTTTTTTCACTGCTCACTGTTTACTAACAACGTTTATGCTTTTAGGTTATAGGCACTGCACTAACAACGTGTATGCCTCTAAACCACAAAAACAAATCCGAGGGTTCTGCATCAACATCAAATTCGTTATGAATAAATTCTTACCCTAATTGGGCTAGGCACACCTGCTCGAAGACATTGTTCTTACTTCTCATTTGGACTATCATTTGTTATGGTTATTTTTTTGTGCAACTGTCCCTGAATATGCGATAATTCCTGTTTTCTACTCCTACTTTGATGTTGATTTTGCATCTATGTCCTTCCTCCCATCCTATTATAAAGCGCTCTGATATCCCTCGGGATCTTGTTCGCACTATATAAAACTTTACAAATAAATAAAATAAAACCAACTTACCCCACATTGCTTAGGGACACCTCAGAGCTTTGTAAGGTTCGGATATCAAACTACTTCAGTGAACCTCGAGTGCTGTGATCAACCACCTTACTCCACATTGCTTAGGGGCGCCTACATTAAATCATCAGATTTGTCACAGTTCTTTTTAGAAAGCTTCTTCCAAAGTTTCAGGGCATCTTCAGGCTTCGTGAAGAATCTACTGTCTTTCACTAACTATAAAGCCAAGCCAGATAAAACATAGAGTAACTTAGGATTGCTTCACGCAGGGCCTCAGCTGATAATCTCTTGGCCTTTTCTACTGCAACCTTGAAGTCTGGGGAGAATAATACCTTTGCTCCCTGGTATTCGACAGTGCTGGAGTCTCTTGCCAACCTTCGGACGAGTCTCTGTCCTTAAATTGCAGAAGACTAGTTATGGTTGGGCACACAAGGGCACAAGTTTTTGAGAACAAGGATCTTCACCTCTATTCCACTATGAAGCACTGCTAGCATCTTCCTCTACCAGAGATCTCTGCCAGTAGCGTTTCCACAAAGAGTTCAGGTTTCTCAAAGAGTGGATTTGGCAATCCCAGAATACAAATATTGTTGTGCCATGAGCACGTCTTTAGGTCCCCACTCGGTCCTTGCGTCTGCAATGGAATTTTCAAGCTATGCAAGCATGTCGTTATGTTTTTGTACCATTCTCAAGGTCCGAGATATGCTACTTTTAGCTTGTCCATCAAAGCTCACTCGCGGTGTCATGGTGTCGTTCTTTTGGTCAGCTTTTTTTCATGTCAATTCGGATAGTTTTCATGTCAGCCATTGATGTGGTTAGGGGATCGGTCTAAAGCGAGTCCCCACGACCACTGCCTGTGAATTCAGCAGTCTTTGAGTATTTCATGCCTTTGAAGGTGAGTTTGGGTTGCCTGTCATCCGATTTTTCCATGGTGTGTGCCGCCCACAGTCATCTACAGATTTACTCATCAAAATAAGATGCGGCTGTCACAATCACCAATATTAGGGCCGCATACACTGAACTCTTTCAAAGTATGGGCTACGGAAAGACTAGGGATGGTAGTGCACTAATTATTGGGATGCCTGCCATTTTGTTGTAGTAGGTGGTGGCGGTGCAGGCAACAGGATGCTTATGCTGCTTGGAACAGTAAGATGTATAGCCACACAAATGGATCCAAACTCATGGTGCTCAGGATGTGAAGGGAGCACATACAGTTCTTTGGGGAAAAGACCAGGCCCAGCACTGGGGTGGGTGTTCGGGGGGGGGGGAGTTGAGTGGCTACGTAACATAGCCCCTTTACAGTCTTCTAGTTCTTACTTCATTTGAGCTGGTGATTGCAGGTGGGGGCCACCTGCACTCATTGTTGGGGACTGGATCTTACTTTTTCTTATCAGATATTGCTCACGTGCAAGAGAGGGAAAATCACACATAGTGAAAAGGCAGAGGAAGAGAAAGTCTGAAAAACCTGCACAAAGTCAGAAAGCAGGGACTGTTCATAATGAGATAACAGCTGTGTCGGGTAGTGGATTGAAGATGCCGGAGGTGAATTCAAGACTGTACAGCCTTGGTATTTGCCCTGTTGTTTTTTAATACAACGCCAGAGCTGCCGTTTTCACAAATAAGGCTTTTTATCAAGTTCATATCAATGTTACATTAGGCAGCCTCACATCGCCCCGTTTGGCAGGCTACAGTTAATTTCATAGCCAGGTTGCTCCTGGCTAGGCCTGCAGCGTGGGCCCATAGTCTGAGAACTCCCCTAGGCTGCACCTGTGAAAATCAGGATGGCAGCAGAGCTTCTTCCCTGTTGTCCGCCACCAGAGAGAGCTTCTTCCCTGTTGTCCGCCACCAGAGCACCATCCTGCCATGCGTATGCTTCTCACTGCGGATTCGCCTCTCTGCTGTGGGCTGCAGCTGTCTGCCTTGGAGTCCAGGAGGTCAGGCAACGCCAAAAATTGATAGTTAAGCAGAGTCTGTTTCCCACTAGCAAGGGCCGCAGGACTGAGCCACTTCTGACCCAGGAGCCACGCTTCCTGGGCCAGCAAAGTGCAAGGACTTTGGGTTGGTGTGATCCGGTCTTGTAGTGGCAGTAAATGCTGGGGTTCAAATCGATGGATGGCTTCTGTTACAGCAGATATTGAGTGGAATATTGCGGTGGGTGTTGGAGCTGTTGGCTCAGGCAGTCATCTTGGTAGGATATCTCCATGCTTTCTAAATACAAAATTTCTTCGCTGTAGTTGCATTAAGACGGTCTGGTTCCCGGGCTGCAGGGAAGTTTAAAATAAGCAGGAGGTTACCTTGAAAGATGTAGGCTCAAGTCCAGCAGCGAAGGTAAGATGCCTCATTACAAAAGGTTCCAACTGCACGCTAAGGTAATGTTCTAAAAGTCAAAATGTTTTTAACTCTGTGGAACACTGGAATTGACAATTGGAAGTGCCAGTGTTCGGATCATTATTCCCAGCTTTTAAATCAGTGTCAGGTGTACTTACCATATCACATATAGGAACCACACTAGCAATTGAGCCTTAATAAGTGAGGGTGGGGGAGAAGAAAATTGTAATTACTATATTCTTGTAGATGGCACTGGTAGTGTGCATGGGAGGTACTGGGTCGAGTTTAATGTTCAGGTGACCTACTTGAGAACTGCTGTTTGAATGTATTTTGAGTTTTTTTTAACCATTATATATTCTCGCTGTACTATGCAAGTCATATTAAACCTGTAATCAGGATGGTGTATCGACCATCGGTCTCCATTGTGTTATTCAGAGCTCCTATTACTTGTATTATTTTCCTTCTCTCTTCCCCATCCTCCTACAATTTAAAATGTTTGGGGAAGTTTTTTTAAAGTATTTTCAGTTGGACAAGACTTTAACTATGTTTTTCCCCTTTAGCAGGCGAGCTCTGTGTCAGGGACAGGGGGTGCAGAAGGTCAGGAAAGGATGAGAGATAGCTCCACCCCAAGCTCGGCCTCCTCGTCAGTGACAGATCTGTACTGCACCCCCCACAGCAGTAGGTCAGACCTCTTCCTTCCGAGTACAGCTGGAGACTACAGCCTGAGTGCCAGCCTGTCTGCTTGCACACTGCTCTATGAGGTACCTCTCAGAAAAGGGCCCTCAACTGCAGGGCCAGAGGGAGGGGGAGGGGTAAAGAGTGAGTGAGTGAGCGAGTGTGAGTGAGTGATTGCAGCAATGATCACTTCATTGTTGCTATGCGAGGCACGGAGACATACTAATCAAGTGAACGAAAGTGAAGACCGAATCAAAGTTGCTTTGAGGTACTGTGCAACAGGAACACATATAAACAGTCGGGTGGGAGAGAGTATGAGAGCTGTGTGAGTGACCGATTCTTTTAGGAACGTTTCATAGTTATCTAATTGAGGCTGTTGTTGAGGTGGGAGGTGGTTGAGGGAGTGAACGGGAGAGAGGGTAGGGGGTTTCTGTTTAATTGCTTGGCCATTGCTGTAAAGACTGTCCAGAGAAAAAGGCAGGAAGATCTGACAGCAGCAACATTATTTTCAAGTTCTTAAGGATTGTGTTAAAAGACTGACCTCTTTGAATCATGGGCTTTCTGGGCATCGGACGTGCAGCAACACAAATGATTATTGTCCCATCTAGTGACGTTTGGGATGTCTTCTATGCCCTGATTTCCCTCCACACATTTTTATGAGGCTTTTGGTTCCATACAGGCCACTGACTGACAAACTGATAGACTGTACACGCTCATACAACCACACCTTACACCATAATCTCTAAACACTGTTGCCATAAACGTTTGTGTTTCTGTCATAGCCCCAGACTTTTTCCAGCTGTTTGAATTTTTGGAAATGATCCAAAGCCAACAGTTCTTGAAGTTCTGCAACTGTCAGTTTTCGTGTTTTTTCCACTTCTTTCTTTAAAATGAGTCATGCTCTCTGCTGTGGAGGCAGTGTATCCTTAAACGTTGGTAAGGCTAGTTATGGGAAGTTAATTGATAATCTTAATTTTTGCGTGGATCAGTATAAAATGTGCTTTTTCAGAAACTACTTTACTGTATCTAAAATAAAGGAGATTTTGGGTACAAATATTTTGCCTCTTAGATATGTCTACTTACAGCTGAATGGAGGGGGAAGGGAAGACAGAGAATTATAAGTAGTCACAAACGTATTTGTTAAAATTTCTGTCTTATTTAATAGAAAAACAATTTCATATATTACCATTACTGAGAAGCATTTCCATCTAACCTTTTAAAGAAAAGATAAAGGACATTCACTATTTCTCAGAAACCAATTACTAGAAAGCCTTTTTTTTTTTTAAAACTTCCTCTTCCATGTTTCTCTTTTATGGTGGAAAAGCTGTTACTAATGAAATATACATCTATAGAGACAGAAATAGATGGCAATAGATAGTTGTATGTATTTTTATTAGAAAACCAATAGTAAGAAACCAAGCATTTTAAAAAAATTGTGTAAAATTTGATGATTTGTACTTTTGTAAAACATTTGACATTTTCCCGTACTGGAATGTGTTATTCGGTACACTACTTTTTCTCATTGTTAACAGACAATTGGTTGTATTTTTAGTTTACTTTTCAATTACAATAAAATTATATTGTTTTTGGTTTTCTTGTGTTTTTGTAATTTTAGTGTAATTTTCGATCTTCTCCTTTGAAATTGCCTTTCTTTCACAGTTTTTAGAATAATAGTATTCCATATTGCTTTTTCTTAAAGTTGGTTTTTCAGAAGTTAGTTTCCTCCAGTGTGGTTTCCCAGTTACCATTTTCCATTAATTCAATTATTTTGTTTTGTCATAGTAAGTGGAATATGAATCGGTGATGTACAGCTGTAAAGTTGCTATCACATATGTGAATTTGTTGCTAGATGTTTCTATTTAATATAGGCTTGTAAAGGAGGGGAAACTAGCGTGTGATGTAATAGCAGCTCTTGTTGTTGGTTCGAGCATGCATTTTCTTACTCTTTGAGATTTTATGGTCATCGCAATAATTCATAGTGATAACCTTTAGTTTTGTGCAGGTTGTATGTGCTGTACAGAAAGTTTCTTTCTTAAAATGCGCTATTAACATGTCTGAACCTTGTGTTATGGGACCTCAACCATCACATTCCAAGTTTGATATTTACGGACATAGGCAGACAGAGTGGCTCTTGAAGTAGATCAGGTTCTCTTTTTTCAGCAACCCATTTTCAAATCCTTGTTCAACATCGTCACAATAAATGTTTCTCATCATAAATCAGTTCTGCTGAAGCTGATTGCCAGGGACTTTTTGTACACTGGAGTTGGTCAGATATCACCATTATCCCTGGTCACAGATGGCAATGCCACATTTTAGGATTTCATGTGCTTTTCTTCTGTTATTGATCTTTTTCACAGGTTTTGCTTTATCCTTCCTTTACTACCTAACTCTGCCAATACAAAGTACCACGGTACCAACCAAACCAAAGATTAAAACTACGTGTCACATTTTGTTTTTTTTTACTTTCATAACAATTCTATAATGTAGCATTGCATCCTCTCTTATCCTCTTTGTTTGCTGTTTATTGCAGGCTAGATAGGTAATCTTCTTTGTCTTACTTTAAAATGTTATTATTGATTTGTGGCCCTCAATTTGACATCCATTTTTAAAACCTTGTTACTTTCCCTACATCTGCAGAACACTGGTCATCTGTGCTCCAGTGAAAGCTCAGCATTAAGGGGTTAAGCCCCACCAGTGCACCTGCGCAGGAGGGGTGGGAGCACACTTGCACCGCAGTTAGAGCTTTTTCTTTTGCAGGTAGCTCTGTCCATCACAATTCTGCAGTCTAGTCAAGGTACAGTTGGTCAGGCTATTGATTCAGTGTTGATTGATGCTGTATTCCGTGCCACTTTAGTGTACTGTCACTCAATCAGTGAGCCAGATAGGGCACACCCCAGATCAGCTCTCTGAAAGGGCGTTGGCACCCCTGTGAGCAGAGATTAATTTGTAGTTAGTAGGTCTGATTTCATGTCCTTTAGCATGTCCCTCTATTTTCAAATGTATTGAGGCAACTGATTTGACTTTTTTTCCGTTTCCTCTGAGGAGTTGTTGGATTTTGCTTTTACAGTTGGAGCGTTTTGTGTTCTATGCTTGTTAACCGGTCTCTCATTATGGCGAAAGACCACTGATATGATGTGCAAGATTGTTTTGAGGAAGAACAGGTATCTTATGGGACAGCACCTGGAGTTTGCCTTCCTGGTCAAGGCTCTGGTGTAGAAATCTATACAGGTCACTGTAGATGTTGCCTTGAAGACCTTGCAAAATGCCTGGGACAGTGCTCCACATGGTCCGATGGCCTTTTCTGCTCCCACCTACCTGAGGGTGCCTGCTAAGACCTCTGCTAGATCTTGACTGGCCCAGGAGCATGACCAAAAAGCAGACCCTTTTGTCAAACTCATCAAGCAGCTGATGAATTTAGCAAACAAGTGGTTCCTAAAAAAACAAGCGGTTCATACTGCTTCTGGGGGAAGACACAAAGACATTTTAGGGTAATCAGGTGACAATTGGAATTTGGTGTCAATTGGAATTTGGTGTTTCGTTAATTTGGGAAACAATGGCCATGGTGGTGTACTACCTCCAGCGCAGGTTGCTCCAACCAGTAGGCAAGGAACCCGTGAGTTGCCTTAGGGCAAGGGCCTCTATTGAGGGGAAAAGTCTGTCATGCCTGACTCGGGTAGTAACATTTACATTTTCATGAGAAAGAACTCCAAGGTCCTCAAAAAGTATATTGGAATATCCTGGTGTGCTTGCCAGAGTTAATGGTTTGACATGTAGGGTCCACTGACACAAATTATGGAACTGGCAGCATAGACCAGGGAGAGTGGAGTACTCGATCCACAGATTCTCTGTTTGGCTGAAACAAGCCAACTGCCACTTGATCAATATAAACTGTGTGTTCTCTGCGGAGAGCAGGCGATCAGTCTGCTTAAATACATACAAAACGTTAAGCTTATTTGCACTTTTGGCGTTGGACCATAAACCGTAGGGTCCCTCTATGGTGAGTCCTTCATGAAAGACCTGGGCACATTTGTTCACAATTGGACAGCAGTGGGCAAAGCCCAGTCCTCAAGAATAAAAACAGTATTTTTTAATTCCCCCAAACGTGTTTTGAGTGGCTGTGTGTGGCAGGGTGCCCTCACTTGGCCATGTGGATTTCCAAACCTTCCAAAGAGATCAGTGCTTCAGGATATACGTTTCAGTGTTTTTTACCCCCCCCCCCCCCCCCCCCCCCTCCTACAGATTGAATACCTCCGTCAAGTCAGCAGCAGAGGTGCTGCAAACCCTACTGGTGAGATTTCTTTCTTCTTTCCCTTGTAAAAGTGTGTGGCAGGGTTGTATTGTGCTTAGACAAATGTTATAAGGCGTCCTCAGATGCTTGGGTTCACCAGACGCTGTTTAAGAATCGAGTTTTGGGGTTCTCCGCTAAAGTTGGCAATGAAGTGCCCTACCTTTTCCCACAAGGAACGTATGGTTATAGTTGGCCAGGAGGTTTCGAACTTTGACTAAGTGGGAGAAACGCAGACGTTTTTACTCCTCTCCAGGAGCTTTCTGAGGTATATCTCGTTCAGGTTAGAAAGAGAAAAAAGAAAATGAGACCAGTCATACATCAGAGATAATTCAGTGGGTAGCAGACATTTTGAGGAGGAAGGATTAGGTGGTCCAGCTGAACATGAAGGCTGTGTGTTTTTCTGCTTCAGATTCTGAACCCCTCCGGCAATTACTGCAGTTCCTTTGGAGGGAGCAGGTGTGTGAGTTAATAGTTCTCCTGTTTGGTTTTTGTCTTCCTTTACTGATGTTTTTCAGTCAATCAAACAAACTTTATTTGGTTGCATCAACCATAAAAGGTATAAAAAACAAAATATCAAAAGATTCTTCAAACACAAGTCAAAATACAGCAAAATGTAGTGGATTAAAATGAATCGCATCATAAACCCATTAAGAACCATGAGCACACACACTGAACTAAATCAGCAAATCCCAGCCCAAGCAAACTAACTATTCATACAGACAGATACACATCATCAGTAAAGTTATTTAAGACTTTCAATTTATTTTCTACACTTAACTCCTGATTTGATTTGAATGAAGGAGCAAACTCTAAAGCAAAAATCCAACTGCTGCAAGTACAATAAGTCTTCGTTACCCTTTATAACACCTGAACATTTTAAAATCGGGTTAAGGTAGAGGATAAAATAGAGCCTACAGAATTTACAAAAAAAAGAAAGTTCAGCAGTGATTATGCAGAGGCCCTGTTGCAAGGGCAGCCGGTATGCTGGTTCCCCGATGATGAGCGTCTCTCTGAAAACACAACAATCTCCACACAGTACCTGCCCTGAAATGAAACAGAAGAAATCTTTCCTAAGTGTTCACTTCCTGGGCAAGACAGGTAGCTGGCTCTGGCAATGCTATGTTCACAATGTAGTCCATCACTGAGCATGTATGAAATTATTGATCCCATCGTTGGTTCAGACAGAAATCTCAGAATTTGCCTTTGACCAATACTTTATCCGAACTAACTATGGTTTGTGGAGCAGAAAATAAATCTGACAAACCTATTTCATTGAGACTCCTATATGCATAGTTAAATAAGAGAATAAAAAAGACCATATCAAGCTTAAGGCAATCTAGAAAGATCTCCTGTTGAAACCAGCCTCAATGTTGGCCCAAACTCTAATCCAAAACAGTAAACGGGCCAATCTAATCCTGTCCGAACATAAGGTAAGTTAAGCTCTGAGTGTAGAATAAAATAGGAGCTAGACGAAGGGGGGACCAAAAGACGTCTACAGATATGAATTTCTTCAGTCTGAAGAGCAGATGTATAATGGTATGCTCAAATCACTGGTCTGTGCAGAGCCGCTGGGATACACTGCTGGTTGTAGATTCTTGAGAAGGGAAGAACTGAACCTTTAGAGCTGAGCTGTAAGAGATTCAGAGTGGCCCCAGCTGCCTTACTGAGTTTCATTCATTAAATATTAATCTAAAGATGCCACAACACTCCCAAGCTTTAAGAAACCCCAGGATAACAAAAGTTATTCACAAAAGTCAGAGCATAACCCCTAACTGTTATACTTATTTTCCTGACCTGCACACTATTATGTGTGCCTTCCCAAAACCTGTTGCCAAATCAAGTGTGCCCATATATGAAACCAATGACTTGACTCAGCTAAATAAGGCTCTTGAAGTCAGAGCCGGCGAAATGGCATCCTCCTTGTAAAGTAGCACCGGTACCAGAGAGTTAGCAATTCTTTGCACGCCAACTGTACATGCAATCAGATGGGGCATTGGTTACGGAGATATAAAATAAACAGAAGGGGCGCCAAGATGCACACTCCTCGAGCCAATGGGGAGGTATCAAGAGTTTCACCCACTTGACCATACCATACTGCAGCTGATAAGTACTCATGCAAAACATGTAGGAAGTTCACAATGGTGTCCTCAACGTTCATGTCCAGCAACTGCAGCCAAAGCTTAGTCCTATTAACAGAATCAAAAGCTGTGGACAAATCCATAAATGGCAAGTACAGAGGGCGGAAGTGCTTGGCAAATGTATATTTACCCAGGATCAACTGTAAGTTTAAACATTGTTCCACAGTACCCTTTCCTAAACAAAAAACCTATTGAACGGGAGAAAGGTTATTATTTTGGCAAGTTCAGTTTCTAAATCGCTGGAAAATTACCCCACCTATAAGTTTTACTGTGCTTTTGATGTGAGAAAGCGGATGATAGAATTTAGTCAGGTAACTATCCCCTCTTTGAAGATGGGGACAATGGTCGAAGTGTCCATGACATTAGTATCTTAAGGCAAAAAGAGTTGTTAAATACATTTATGAACAAGGCGCCCTAAAGATCAATCGTGCATTTAATCAAGTCCATTGGGACCCCGTTAGACCCTGGTGATATACCACCAGGGTTTTGTGTTCTCGTATCCTCAACTTCCAGGAGTGTGATTTGCAAGGGTGGTACTAAGTCCAATCAATCAATAGGAGAGTTAGGGGGATATAAGGTAAGGCCGCACCCCCACTTAACAATATGGAGCCTTACCTATTCACAACACCTATATAAAAGGACCTACTCAAAGGATCTGATACACCATAATTTTTCTAAATGCCACGGATGTGTAAATTAGCACAGGTCCCTTAGGTCAAGGTGTATATTCTATATAAAAACATCTCAGCAGGCCACTTCTCACTGTGAAGCTAAAATATATAGTGAGCAAAGAGAGAGTGCTTCACGGTAACACCACCCGAGGGGGTTCCTGGCTAGCAATTACCAGTCTACCCACTTCTCATCATTGGTCACTCTCTCTTTGTGGTGTGTAAAGAAAGAAAGCGAAAAATTGTCATGTGCATCAATAATAATTGTGAGGTGCAATAATAGTGAACAGAAACCAATATGTGCACTATTCAAAAAAATTACATATGTATGCACCTAGAACCCCAAAGTGAACCAGTGCATTCAGTTCGCAAAATTAAAAATCTGGTGAGGTTTGCTAGATATCCAACTTTATTCCACTGCTGCAAACCCTCCCAATTAAAAATGGTTAACTATATACCATACTTATTTACTTCATGCCAACATGTTTAGTTGCTCAACATTCCAGCAACTTCATTAGGACAGTGTGGGGTTCTCTATTCTCAATCTTCACACTAAATCATTCAAAAGACCTGTGATGACATTAAAAACAGAACACAGCAGTGAATTTACAACACCACTTCATAAGGAGGTTTTCATTGAGAGCACGTTAAAACAACACATAGACTGTTACAGCCGGAATTGTTTACCTGATGGTTGCCAAGTCAGTGCATACCAGCAACCATGCGCTATTACGGACACCGTGTCTCAAGATCACGTGTCCACCAGTGGCTCGGTCTATCTCAAGCCCCCTGCATGACAGAATAAATAAATAAAATACCATGCGTGAAGCACAAACAATAATGTCAGGCCAGCAGCCATCTGCCTGCTGTTCGCATGGCCACATGTCCGTTAAAACTCGTCCGTGCTGCCCGCCGGAATCAAATTCATTTACATATCCATGTCTACGAAGTTACGCGTGACCGCAAACAATTGCTCAAGCGCTCACTCTGAATGCCACAGTCAGTCAATCCGTTGCCCATTGGCACTACCCCGTCCACACTCAATCCGTGTACGCCATCTAGACATACAAGAAACCTTACTGTAGCCGCGTCCCTCCGGCGCTCCTGCAGCTCCTTCGCGTTTACCGGTGATAGAGTCCAAGTTATGATCCAAACACAGGAACCGGGCTCGTTTCATCACTGATAATAACCCTATCCAACATGGGCGCCGCACGTAGCGATTACACTACTCGTTACGCGGCGTTGGGGGCGTTTCCGGTGATTGGATCATAACTTGGACTCTATCACCGGTAAACGCGAAGGAGCTGCAGGAGCGCCGGAGGGACGCGGCTACAGTAAGCTTTCTTGTATGTCTGGACGGCGTACACGGATTGAGTGTGGGCGGGGTAGTTCCAATTGGCAACGGATTGTCTGACTGTGGCATTGAGAGTGGGCGCTTGACCAATTGTTTGCGGTCACGCGTAACTTCGTAGACATGGATATGTAAATGAATTTGATTCCGGCGGGCGGCACGGACGAGTTTGAACGGACATGTGGCCATGTGAACAGCAGGCAGATGGCTGCTGGCCTGACATTGTTTGTGCTTCATGCATGGTATTCTATTTATTTATTTTTTTCTGTCATGGAGGGGGCTTGAGTTAGACCGAGCCACTGGTGAACACGTGATCTTGAGACACGGTGTCCGTTATAGCGCATGGTTGCTGGTATGCACTGACTTGGCAACCATCAGGTAAACAATTCCGGCTGTAACAGTCTATGTGTTGTTTTAACGTGCTCTCAATGAAAACCTCCTTATGAAGGGGTGTTGTAAATTCACTGCTGTGTTCTGTTTTTAATGTCATCACAGGTCTTTTGAATGATTTAGTGTGAAGATTAAGAATAGAGAACCCCACACTGCCCTGATGAAGTTGCTGGAATGTTGAGCAACTAAACATGTTGGCATGAAGTAAATAAGTATGGTATATAGTTAACCATTTTTAATTGGGAGGGTTTGCAGCAGTTTAATAAAGTTGGATAGCTAGCAAACCTCACCAGATTTTTAATTTTGCGAACCGAATGCACTGGTTCTCTTTGGGGTTCTAGGTGCATACATATGTAGTTTTTTTTAATAGTTCACATATTGGTTTCTGTTCACTATTAGTGCACCTCACAATTATTATTGATGCACATGACAATTTTTCGCTTTCTTTCTTAACACACCACAAAGAGAGCGTGACCAATGATGAGAAGTGGGTAGACTGGTAATTGCTAGCCAGGAACCCCCTCGGGTGGTTTTACCGTGAGGCACTCTCTCTTTTCTCACTATATATTTTTGCTTCACAGTGAGAAGGGGCCTGCTTAGACGTTTTTTATATAGAATATACACCTTGACCTAAGGGACCAGTGCTAATTTACACATCTGTGGGATTTAGAAAAATTATGGTTTATCAGATCCCTTCAGTAGGTCCTTTTATATAGGTGTTGTGAATAGGTAAGGCGCCATATTGTTGCCATTTGGTACTAAGTCCAACCTGTACCTCAGTGAACTTGTTAGTGACGTATCATCAGCTATTTGGTTTATATGGGTAAAATGTGCTACCCAAGCAAAGTCAACCGGGGCATCTCTCATTCGGATAGTAACTCTTGCCAAAAATCCTTTGCTACAACTATCCAAAGCTGACCGCTTCACGTTTTTCCCAATCTTATCAAGTAAGAAAGTCCCCCTACACCTAAGGGTGAGTTTGTAGGATTTCCTCGCCTCTTGAAGTTCCTCTGGGTCCCTGGGATTTGAGGCAAGAACCCTTCTCAAATGACGGTTCGCCGTTGTACATAAACCATCAAGCCACCTTAAGCATTTTGCATTTGGTGCGATTGGTTTAATTTGGTGTCTCTTAATACTAACACATAAGAATCTATAATAATCTGAGAGAACTTATCCATTGTCCTCAGCCAAACACCCCGAGAGGAATGACCGGTGAATTTTCACCAAAAGGCAAAGTGTTTCCCTAAGACCACACTAGTCTATAACTATTACTAGAATGCTTAAAACCTTCACAAATTAATAATTATGTCTGTACTACATTTGCTGGTTGAAGTTTGCTTAAAAATGCAAATAGATCCTTAAAATACACACACTTATCCTTGATGAAATCCTATTATAAAAATGTATCAAATAAAAATGGGAAAGAGACACTGCGTCCTGACTACACTAAACTTGAAACGCTAAACAACCAGGCAGTCACAGTCACCTCACATTAAGGTTCAATTGGAACCAGACCGAGAGACCTCTTCTAGTTCTGTCCTGCGTGAATGATACAGCGGGCTGGAGTAACAAGCAAATCCAAAGTAGGAAAGTGAAGAAGTGGCCCATGTCTCCTGAAAGGCAATTTTATAGGCTGCAATAAAATTGATCCCGTATAGGTCTGTTATCTTTCCCCTAAGGACTACTACATTCTAGCTCAAAAATGAGAGGTCTCCTTTTGCCATTAATCTCCTCAGAGCCAGACCTGGGCAAAGTTGCAGACCCATTATTGGACACTGTTAAAGGGGAAGAAAGTGGTTTCCCAGATGGTCAGTTGAGCTCAGATAGAACCTCAAAACGTTTAGCAATCGGTACCAAGAACGGATCTCTTGGATGCTCTAAATGGGAACTTGGTAGCCCCTGCAGTACAACCAGATCATCAGGGCGGTGGTTTTGGAAGATATTTGGGACCACCCTCGCTGGACTTGGGCATTTGATGGTTTTGATTTGGAGCTAGGAAATGGCAAGGCTTATTAAAATAGCCAAGAGGTACTAAAGAGATAATGCTCGCATGACTGGGGATTTATTTGTCAAACAAAAGCCTTTGGACCAATTGTGGGGATCTAAAGTTAATAACACAATTACACTCCGCTTTCACAGGCCCAGGATCAATACGACTAACCCTCCTTGTTAGAAAAATGTTTACCTCTATATAGAATGACAAGCCCCTGTAGCGAACTGAACAGTCTAAAACCTTATTTACCAGCTGCTCATGAGACTTTAGCTGATGGTCCCATAAGGGAGGCGCTCCTGTAAAAACAACAACGTATAGGCAGGCTTCAGGAAGAATGTTGATGTGTGCTATACCTGGGTAGACTTGGTTCTAGCTCCATCCCAGTTAGCTTGTACTCGCTGATCCTGTTATTGACCTTGTTAATTCTGTTGACCTTGTATACACCCCCCCCCCCCATCTCAACCTGGGGGGGGCTACTTGGCCATAAGTTACAGAAGGCATTTGCAGATAAACAGCTTGGCCCCTGGAATGACAAAGTCAACTGGGAACTGGACTCCGAAGCACCCCTCATCGCTTTCCCCCTTGACTTGCACTCATCATGGAAGGCACAGAGAGCAACGTAGGATAAACATCTGTAAGGACTCCAACATCCTTATACACAGGTCTGGGGCCCCCAGTCCGCAAAAGAGCAAGCCCAGTTTCAATAGCTTCTAGGTGATGTATTAAAGAAGTTAGCTTGACCCGCAGCAACTCTTTAAGAGTAGAACTAATAGCTTCCATAAGGAGCTCACTCTAGAGATCACAGGTTCCAGCAATGGCTCCATCAGATTGGCATGGTTACAATGCCTTAACCTTTTAGGGTTTACAGAAACTTAGGGGTACTCTGAGGCGCCAGAATTCCGGTATATATTTTGTCTGTCTCCAGAGGATTCCCACAAGAATAAAGGGGTGAGTGTGGGGGGGGGGGGGTGAGGAGGGGGGGGTTGGGTGGGGGTGAGTGGAGGGGGGTGAGGGGGGGGTGGATGACGGCGCCAAGTGTGAGGAAACTAAATTCACAGAAGTAGATGAGCCGGCTATAGCACCTACGTTCAATGAGAATCTTTTCTCTGTTCGAGCTATTCCCGTGCTGATCACCACCAAGGCTCCTGCAAACATCCAGACAATGGAGGAGCACTTAGCTGGACAGACAGGTGAGCCAAGAATATTTTTCTTTTTCCCCATCCTAGTCGGCAACAATACCTCAATTGTTGAAACTCAGCCAAGCCTCACTTTCTTCGGCATTATAATATCTGACGCTGGAGCTGGCAGAAAGAAAATATACAGTTAACTTAAGTGGAGCGGATCAAATCAAAGAGGGGGGTCCTGACCCAGCCTGCTCGGGGCTCTGGCAGATGCAGACTGGCCTGCTCCTGGCTCTGTTTTTGCCCCGGCTTTGCCCATTCGCGACCTGCGTGCGTCCTGCACAGCAGTGCGGCATTGGTGCTTTTGTATCGCTAGGAGAGAGTGTTGTTTACCTCTGCCCTTTAGCTGAAATAGTGAGTGCTGGGACACGTAGTCCCTCTTTCATTCTGCATTGTCCGAAATTCCCCCAAACAGCCTGGCGGCACTAACATTTTCGTAGCTCTAGTGGAGGGTGTTTGCTTTATCCCTCTGGCTGCAACAGTGAGTGTTAAGACCCTCTACCATCCTGCAGTGTTAAAAACATTTTTTTATAATGCAACTACCAATGGTAGCCTGGTTACATTAGTGGGTCATCGGGCAGCCTCAATCCAGCCTGTTTATTCATGAACCTTGCATAACCAGACCAGATGGTACAAGAACTCTTACTAAAGAGACTGACCTTTGCAGAAGAAGATCACTTCTCCCAGGACACAAAGATGGAGATTTCCTGGTGTTTGGGTCACATGGAGGTGTGAAACTGTCATGGATCTTAAGAGCGCCACCCAATGCGATGTTGGTGTCTGATGCCCTCCATTTTGGCTGTGGCACCTGCTGTGTGGATATCTCCACTGGTCAGTGATCAGAAGGTAAACTGTGCCTTCACATTAACTACCTAGCTTTGCTAGTGGGCTTGTTTGCCAACCTCAGTCTGTTAACAGATTTACTGAAATGCTATGTCCTCCTCAGATTGCACACTATCTCCGCACAAGATATATAATTGCCTTGGAAAGATAAGATCCTAGATATTGGCTCAGCTAGCCAAGGACCTTTTGATACTTCTGGCTAGAAAGAGGTCTTGGTCATGGCGGAACTTTTTGCGGGATGGACAAACATGGTGGCTGACTGGAATTACTGTTTCTTTAGGGTTCCAGCTACTGGAAGTTACACTGGTCTTCCAGAGTCCGCTAATTCGGTAGTGTCTGCCTACGAGGGATTTGTTTGCCTCCCAGTTGATCCTTAGGTTCCCCTGTTCTTCAGTTGAATATTTAATCTGTATGCGGTACGGTTGGATGCTTTTCTGCCATTCTGAAGCGAAGAGTTGAATTAAGCCTTGTTACCATTTCTGGCAGAGTGTTTTCTAGTGACTCCAGTCTGGAGGACACAGTTGTGTTTCACATTTTTGTGGAGTTCTTGTTCGCTTCCCTAATTCCTGTGCTGTTTGACTCCCTAGGTTGAGGGGCTAACCTATGTTTCAAAACATTATGCTGTATTCCAAGGCATGCCGAATTTTGGGGATCTCCGAAACGTGGTGGGCTTTTTGTTGACGCAGTGGCATAGGGTGGGCTGAGCCACAGGGGCGTTTCCCCAGGCACAAAATTCTTAGGGGTGCAACATTTTCAAAGAAAAAAAAGCATACTCTTAGCTTTTTCTGAATTTTACATATTATTGAGGATTTACTAACTGTCCAAAGGTGAGGGGCGCTATACTTTTCATGCCCCCGGTTCCGGCAACTTGCGCTACCCTGCTGTGCAGATTGTTGCTTTCTTTATTAAATAATTCTGGTCATCGGGTACTCTCAAAAGAGATCGATAAGTTGCTGCGGTTTGAGTTAAATGGGACTGTGATTCCATGGGGCTGACCTTAATGCTAAATTTACTTTTGGAATTGGTATTAGCATGGAAATCACATTTGACGGTTTATGCCTTCTGATTGGCTGTTTTGGCAAGCCACAACTTTTGTAATTAAAAAAAACTGTATTTACTAGGGACTTATCCCAAGTTAATATCTATATGTTTGCCTTTGTCCACCTGATCCAGCTATTACATGTTTCTGATTGGTACATGATTTTTGTGACTGCGTGAAGTAGATTTGTAGTTCAACACCTTAGTGGGACTAGCTTGGTGAACTAGGGAGAACAAATGACCAGTGCTTTGCAGAATGGACTGTGTGTTTAAGATCTGCAGAAATTAGGCTAATTTCAAATGGTACAGTGCCTAGTTTTGAGTTGAGCCCCTTCAGATCAACATTCCCTTGTTTGGGCTTCAGGTTACTACACAAACCTATGCAGCAGGAAAAGTCATGAGCTTTCTGTGGAGCAGGGAATTCAGCTGTGGCAATGAGTATGGGTTCCAGTATATTCATTAATATTCTGAGAAAATGGATCAAATGAAGACATTGCAGAAGGGGGATAAAAGGCTTGTATGTCACAGGAATCACTCTATTGTTTTTATGAAGACAGCTGGATATTTGTATTCCATTCCAAATACATGATGGGCAAAATTAAAATTGGAACTTAGTGCTTTTTTTGTTTTATGCGAGTCCCATGATTTTAACATTATATTGAACGTTTACATCTACTCAAAAGGAGGAAGAGGTTATGAGAATAAGGAATGGTAGACTTTTCGTAGACTAAGGAGAGTTTGTGAAAGTCTATAGCCACAGTGAAACTCTGGAAAACAATAAGAGATCAGTTTGAGTCTGAACAGTGCCTCCCGTTGATGATTGCTTCAAGATCCTTCGAGAATCCGTTATTGGCCAAAACTGTGTGGCACAGAGGGGAAAGTAGTGGCATATGGATGACAACGAATTGAAAATGCTGCCAAAGAAGGATAATATATGATTAATTTTAGCCATCCCTCTTGGTGATCAGAAGTATTTTTACAAGAACCTCTTGTAAAACCCCTTACACAACTGAAGATCCGCAGCAAACCATAGATTAGATACTCCAGACCTGTTTATAAATAAGGCTCCCTGTTTTCACTGATTTTTACAGATAAATACAGATGTTATACAATTTCTTTCCTGCCTGGATTTTTTTTAAAATGCAGATAAAAACGGAAAATTGGGATCTTTTTGAGTGATTTAAAATGCTGTCTATCTTATCTGCCAGGTCAATAGCTGTGCGGATTAACAGGCAAGGGTATTAAAAAATAAATAAAAGGATTTTAGTAAAGAGCCTTAAACAGCAGTTTAAATCTAAAATGGCATGTTTTCCTATTAGTGCATATTTTATCATCTGAGCGTGGTTATATCATTGAAACCTATTAGGAGTTGAGGCACAGGTGTAAATTAACTGGGTAAATAAATGTAGAAATATACACTTTTCAGATTCCTTTTTTCACAAAACCTAAGATAAATCTGGATAAATACAGATAAAATGAGCAAAAATGTAAAATGGATGAATATAGACGGATGTGTAAAAAAAAAAAACATAAAACCAGGAGCCCTAATTATAAACAAGACTTTCAACCTATTTCCCTTATAGCACCCTAGTGCAATGAATCCTCCTACCCAATAATGCACCTACTTGCTCCATCTGATCACTCAATGATTTGACTAGATCAGATAGGTTACAACTGGTGGACAGCGGTGATAATACATACAAAGTAAATTCATTTCAGAAGTCTGAAGAAATATCATTCCCTACCTACCTATGCCTCTTGATTGAGTTTAAAATGCCAGGCAAAATCCCCACTAAATTCTACCTTATTTATCATCCTCCTTGAGACATGCAACGTTTTGCTGAGCAAATCATCAAATTTATCCTAGAAAAACTGAAGTCATCATCTAATCACATTTTTCTGTGGGATTTAACGTACTTTAGGGAAACCAAAATTACTTGTTTGCCTCTCAGCTAGCTTATTTTTTAATTCAGAAATGACTTTGTAGAACCCTCCACATGGGAAATCTTGCATTTGTGATCTACTAGGGAAATAAAAATTAAATCTGAATCACCTTATGGTACTGTTCTCCCTTACCTTCTAGAACAGTGTTCTTCAATCTGTGGGGGGCGCCCCCCAGGGGGGGGCGCACACTCCACTTCAATCTCACCTTTGTTCCCTGCGTCCGTGCAAGAAGACTCCGGTATGTGGAAGGGGGAGGGAGGAGATCGATGGGGCAGGAGGTGCCCGTTCTTTTGTCCTGTTATCTCTCCCAGGAGGGGGTTAATTCAATGAGCTGACAGCTTCACTGCAGTGGGAGGCGAGGGGTCTCCTCTGCTAAAACCGAAAGTGTGGCTGTTTGTTTGCTTTCGGTTTTAGCAGAGGAGACATCCTGCCTTCCACTGCAGCTGAATTAACCCCCTCCTGGGAGAGTTAGCTCTTCCCAGAACGGAGACAAAGTTTCCAGAGTTCGAGTCTCTGCAATGAAGCTCAACATCCTGTGATTCTGGGCAAATCACTTAATCTCCCTGCCCTAACAAAAACAAGTGGCTAAAGAATCAGGTGACAAGACTAATACAGTCAACACGTGCAGATTAGGTCAATGTATCAGAGGGATGCTACTCGAACACAGGGATAGTAATAGACACCAATGCCATAGACCAGTCTTTGATTTAAGTAGCTTGATGGGTCTACATATGTGCACTGAAACTGGCTACTGAGAGACTGGTAAGCCTCACCAGTGGCAGCAAAGAAACGAAATAAGGGACCAGAAAAACACCCACAGACCGGGAGAAAGATCGCTAATGTCACTATATTATGCTGCATTTTCTCCCAGCCAGGGCTGCAGAGAACCCAGTATGGGAGACACTGCATCTGCATGTACTCCATCTGCTCCAAGAGGGATCCAAAGATAAACAAATGTTGCCACTCAATCCTTTAGAAGGACACCTAAGGCCGTTGCAAATAGTATAAGGTACACTTCAAACTTGCCTGGAATTAAGTCCAAACTCCACATCTTTAAGATGTATGGGGGCTGTTCCAAGCCACAGGCAATGGAACTGGAATATAACTTGCGAAGCATAAGTTAAGATTTTGAGAGCCTGGTACATAAATGCCACGTGTTCAGGCTGCTCGGACATGTTCTGACTGCTTCTGAATGCGCCAATTCACACATCTCAATTCTTTTCTCTCCGCATGAAGCCAAAAGTACAAAGGAGGAGATGGTTGGTAGTTCAACAGAGGACAATAGTGTGGCTTGAATTTAAAAGTGCACTTAAGTCCCCAAAGTTGTACTGTTGTAAGTGGACAATCAAGGTTATTAACAGCAACAGACTGGGGAAACCCTCATACATGCCATGTAGATTCCATCCAAGGGGAATGGCAATGAAGAACAAGCTTGGGGAGAAAGCTGCCTGAAATAAGGATGAGGGCCAGCGTGAGGAGACCCAGGGACTCAAATAAGAACAGGGCCAGGTAGAGCCATATGGAGAGGGCCAGGCTGAGCCAGCTCAAGGAGAATGTGGAGCTGAAATGTGGAGCGGTGCCAGCCTGAGAGGAGACTGCAGGGCTGAAATGCAGAGCTGTGCCAGCCTGAGAGGAGACTGCGGGGCTGAAATGGGGAGAATCTGTGGCACGCCTGGGTGGAGAGAGGCTGTGGGCAGTTTGGGATGCACAGATCTGGACACACATGAGACCACTGCGTGAAGACTGGCAGGAGGCACCGCACTGGGCTTAAGGACTGTGTCCAGCAAGACCACCACACCTCAATGTGAGGGATCGGTTCAGATGGTAAGGCAACCCTGCGCAGGGCACCATTACTAAAGATGCAACCCTAGCACCCAGCAGCAGATGGGGTCTGATCTGGCTAGTGGCAGAGCTGTGGGCCCTGGTTACTTAGATTATCAGCTCTGGGCACATGGGTAAAGAGACCATGGGTTGGCCTGACCGAGGCGGGAGGGGGCGATCGAATGCCAACAGATCTTTACATCTGAGGAGACCTTGGTAGCAACTTTGGGAAGAACACACACCACTGCCCCTCTTAAAGGCATTAACCAGAATAGGGAGCTCGGATTTACAGAAAATATTTGAAGAATATCAAATGTTTATCACCCAGTGGGAAATGGTCCGCCCACAGTGGATTGTTAATCAGGTACAACTGCTAACTATCCCTGCTTTGTAAAACCTAAAAAACACCTCCCTCTGTTTTTAGTCGACCCTCTCCAAAAACCGGGACATGAGCTAAATATGCCCGGTATGTGCGCGTGGCGGTCAAGTCCAGAAATTTCTGTCAGGTGGTGGGGGGGCCCAACATCTAAAAAAAATTCAGCTGGGGGAGCTCCAGCTACAAAAGTTTGAAGACCTCTGTTCTAGAATAATGGCTACTGACTGACAGAGAAAACCCAAAGAATGGGTCGCTAAGTGAAAGATCTAGAAACCCTTTCAACCAGAGTATCATTAACTTGTCTGAACAATGCTGGAGGTCTTTATGTTGCATAGACTGATCTAAGTTGAGCTTGCTGCTGAAAAATGTATACAACAAAAAACTAAGGCTTCATCACAGTGGTTCCTGAAACTACTTAATCAAGAGAGATCTGGCATTTTAACTCCCCACTGGAGAACCTCGCAAAACTCTTCAGTGAGAGGAAGAATGTTACAAAAACAATTTGTTTTTATTCTGAAGTCTTGCATATCATTTCTGAGCTAAACCATGCTGAAATTCGGCTCGAAAAGTTATTAGAAATTGTCAAATAGTCAACTTATACTTTTCTCAGTTCCATGCCTACTAATAATTTGAAAACTAAGACAACTGAACAAGGTGGAATTCTTTCATCCTGGTTCCCACTTACCATGTAAATATCAAACTGTTACAGAAAAATTAGTGTGTCTGGTAGGAATTGAAAGAAATCCGGCACTTAAAATTGATCTAACCCTAGACCCTCTACATGCTACACAGATTCCATGCCTCCTTTTCTCATCAAAGAAATCTGGGACATTTATCAGGTTGTTCCTGTAGATGTCAAGTGGGAGCAATCTCTCTAGGTGCTATTGGTAACTACCTTAACATTGCCTAATTCACTACAGTGTAGAAAAAAAAACAGGAGCACATCCTGAAGCCTTGGACAACTACTACCTTGCATCTAACTTGATCTTCACTGAAGGCTTTGCAAGCAATGTAGAGAAAACTCGCAAATAATTAATTGCTGAAAATAGTCTCTTGAATGACTTCTGTGTGGGTTCAGGCTGGAATGCACCAGATACTGCAATGCTACAAATGCTAGATGTTGCCCTTCATATCTTAGATAAAGACAACTTCTGCCTTCTTACACTACTGGATTTGTCTGTGGTATTCACCGAGAGTAATCCCGCCCATGTGAAGGTTCTTATAAAATAATGGTATTCAAATGCACACTTCTGGTTAAATCTATATCATAATAACCATTGTGTATAAAAATCCCTAACTCCTACCCTTTCCCAACTCCAACAAGGAGTACCATAGGTACCAGAACCTCTCCCTACTCTTTTATGTATGAAGCTATTTGCCTCTTTTCTTAAATACATAAATAAAAAATTTCACAACCTCCAACCAATTCTTTTTTTTATTTTTTTATTTTTTAAAAACAATATTTTATCGTTTTACAGGGAAGCAACTACACAATGGTGTAATAAGTCATGCTATGAACGCAGTATCCACAGTATCATCAGCATTCGACCATGGCATCTTCCCAAGGGTTTTTCATTAATGTCAGTGGGGCTCAGAGACTGGGTAACATTAAAAAAAAGAGGGAAACCGGACAATCGGAGTCAGTGCTACTTCTAATAGATGCTATGGTTCCCCACCCTGTAGTCTATACCTGACAGATGCATGGACAGCTGTTACATTCAACAATAGTCCCTCCCTCTTCTACCCCCATCCCACCCTCCCAGGGTGCCCTGGTTGGGCCTCCCAAGGTGAAAGCAGAGGTCTGGCCCCCTGCCATAGTATAATCTTCCAGCATTAATAGTTTCCTCTGTTGCCTTCGGTGAGCTAGGTTCGTGCCACGGTTTGATTTACTCTCCTTGGGGGGGAGAAATGATCCTCCTTAAGCCAGTGGTTAATTGAGTGTGCCTACCTGCCCTTCCTAACTGTGGAATATTACATCAGCTAGTTGCCTCAGGGTCAGCGGTCTGGGGGGGGTCATCTCCGTGTTTTAGTTCCTTCACTAACGCCATTAACACTCTGGCTGCCTCTAGCAAGCCCTGGCCCGCTTGGCCTTTCAGATCCTGACCGCTCCTTAATAATCCGACCAGCGTATTACCTCCTTCCTCCACTTTCCCGGACTCTGGCCTCTCTGACCCTTCCAATTCTGGGCTTTATCTTTTTTAGCCAGGAGAAGCGCCAAGTCCTTAAACCCGCTGGTAAGTCTAGTCTTAAGGGGATGCGGGAACCAGTGTAGGTAGGAGGCATTGTTGTGGCGTGCAGTGAACCGCTCTGTCTAATACCTCAAACACCTCCCAGGTTTGGGCAGGTCCAAAACATATGTAGGAACTCTGCACACTGCGGGCATTTGGAATCTAGCGTCCCAAAGTAACCAATTCTTTCTGATGACACTATGTTTGAATTATTCCTCCTGAAAGGACTTTGCCTTCTTGGCTCTGATTCTTGGAAAAAAACCTCAGTTTAGGTTGACGTACCACTACTTGTATGAAACTCCTGCACACAGGAGTTCTTGTGATCTCGCCTCCAGATTGCTCAACACTGGCACAGAAATAGTTGGATGCAGTGCACATTTTTGGATGTTCTTTGGCTGTCATTTCATTCATCCTATTTCTGGGTTCATGCTGGATTTGAATTTCAACTTCCAAACTTGTATGAACTCCTTAATAAAAGGGGCACATTTGCAAGAAATATCAAACCTTTCCTTCCGCCCAAAGTGTTTAAACAAATGGTCCAATCGCTAGATTTATCAAGATTAGATTATCAACTCCTTTGTTGCTAGTATACCAGAGTTACAGGTTGCTCCTTTTTAAAGCAGCATTACAGACAGACTCTAGCATCTGCAGTTAAGAATTTGAAGTCATATCCTTCTGATTGCTAAGATTAGTTTGGGGTTAGTATACAGCTTGCGTGCAGGCACCTGAAGAAAAATGAGAAGCGTCTGTCTTCGTTATTTGGGTAAATATTGCTATGTGAATCAATTAAATCCAGCCCCATCTTTTTATTTCTACATTTGTACTTATTGAGTGACCAATACATTTTAGGCATTATTTAATATGTGTCTCATCCCGAGGAGCTGGAATACATTTTCAGAAAAAAGATTGCATGTTTCATGTGAATGTTTAGAGCAGATTATGTACTAACTTGGCCCAATGTCCCGAACAAGTCGGAGAGTAAGTCTTTGTGCCCTCTCTGTTCAGGTGGGTTACTCTCCTGAGATGGGGATAGATGGGCAAAGAGGGTTTGTTGTAACTTTATAGCCATAAAGATACTGGTGAGCAGGACCTGGATTCAGAGTCTTATGTTATGCATCAGATTGTCCCTGTGGTTCCCTCAATCAGTTTGGTTGCTTTTGGTAGACCAGGTTAGGCGAAGGATTCTCAAAAACCATTCTTTCAGTCCCCCTCTTTTTAGAATGGGTGACTTGCAAGTGGTTTCTGATTGCATGGACGGTTGGATGAGTGCAGGTTTTTTAGGTCGAGCCTAGTGCAGCGCGCATGCGCTGCTCTAGGAAAGGGCCTCTTGGAAACACTCCAGACTTTGGGTAAACTCATCTGTGTGACTTTTTATTTTCCACACATTCTATTGGCCTTAGCGTGTGGCTTTCAAAAATGAAAGCATACAATTGACCAAAGACAGGAGCATGTCCCACCTCTTCTTAAAATGTTGACTCCCATGGCCTCTTGCTCTCTGGAGTGAGCAGCGGCGTGCAGGCTGGCAGCTGCATTCCGCATTCCTCCTGGGTCACGTGCTTTCACTTTTGCTTGTTTGTAATGATATATATGATCTGTTCTGCCCTGCTTGTGTTTCTTGCTGAGTGTCTGGTCAGTGAGTTATGCTCAGGTCATTGCTGGGGGTGTTCTGTGTGTTCTATTCATTGTTGTGTGCTCTCAAATAATTGGCACAATGTTTAGTGTTCTGTTTATTGCTGTATTCGTGGCTGGCTCTGTTTTCTTTGCTTGCTACTCTGTTGCGTGATGGGTGTTCTATTCACTCTGGTTGTCCTGCTCAGTGCTGGGTAGACTGTTTGCTGCTGGGTGCTGTGAATAAGCTGCCTTCTCTCTTTGTTTCTTAGTTGGTTGCTGGGGCTGCTGCATTCAAGGCTGAGTGTTATGTTCGATGCTGTTTGTTGCTCTGTATGGAACTTTATGCTCTGCTTTAGCGCTGTGAGCTCTTAAGTGCTGGGTTTTCTGCCCAGACTTAGCTGCTCTGTTAATTGTGTTGTATTTAAAGCTGGATACGGCGCTCATTGCTGTATCTTCTGTTTATTTCAGGCTGCTCAGTTCAGTGGTTGGTGCTCTGTTCGCTGTTGCTAGGATCTCAGTTCAGTGCTGGTGCTCTGTTTAATGCTTTGTTTTTCAATCCTGTGACACCTGTTGAGTGCTGGGTTCTGATCCGCACTGGGTGCCTTGTAATGCCTGGGTCACTTCACAGTACTCTGGTTAGTAGCTGCGCCTCTATGTGGCGGCACTCAATGCTTGGGTGATTAGCCTGATCATTTCATAGTGCTTGGTTTAGTTGCTGCGCCTCTGAGCAGCGGCACTCAATGCTTGGGTGATTTACCCCGTAATTTCATAGTGCTCGCTTTAGTGGGTGCTCCCCTGTGCGGCGGCACTCAGTGCTTGAATGATTAGCCCGATCACTGCACAGTGCTCGCTTTAGTGGCAGCTCCCCTGTGCGGCGGCACTCAGTGCCTGGGTGATTAGCCTGGTCATTGCACATTGCTTGTTTTAGTGGGTGCTCCCCTGTGCGGCAGCACTCAGTGCTTGGGTGATTAGCCCTATCATTGCTCGGTTTAGTGGGTGCTCCCCTGTGCGACGGCACTCAGTGCTCGCCTTCAGTGCCTCACTCTTGTTCACAGGAAGTAAGTGTTTTTTGAGGAGGAATCCCAGCCCAGGAATCCGAGAGTAGCAGGCGGCCGCTGCTCACTTGTGCAGGCACAGGTTCTCCCCTCCGCTGACTGACGGTTCAGGCTTAGCTGCAGGCCTGGCACTCGTGCAGCTCCTTGAGACCGTGCAGAGGTGCAGGAGACCGCGAGCGGGGGGCACGCTACAGGGCACTCTGTCCCGGGAGGACACGCTGCATGCATCAAGTTTGTTTCTAGAGGGCACGCCACCTAACAGCCTCTTCCGGAGGACACGTTTCCTGTGCAGAGCTTGTGTAGGGCACACTTGAGTTGCATGTGATTTTATTAAGGCAGTGTTTTTTCTCTGAGCAAACACTACAACAAGCATTGACATAGCCAATAGGCCTCGCCTTTGGGACCTTGTAAGTGTTTTTTATTAGTTGAATATGCGGATGATCTACCCTACCTTAGGAGCTTTGTTTCTGTGACATTAGTTCAGTGTCATGGTTGTGGCTCCTACAATTTCTGTTCCTTAAAGAGGTGGTGAGAGTACGATGGAAGTCTTAGGTCTTTTTAAAATTGCAGGTCAGTTCAGAGCACAAAGGGTTATTCTCTTTGGTTTAAATCCTCACTGTGCCTTTGGGTATGTATGTTTATCAAGAGTTTTTGTGTGGATTGATGTCTACCACCTGACTTCAGTTTGAGCTCCCATTGAGTTGCTAAAGCCAAACATTGGAAAATCAGTCCTTTAAGATTCTTGTCATGCTTTGCAGCCAAGAGATAAGAAAATTACTGTTTTCATCGTGCTAAATGTTATTCTGTGTGGGCATAAGCTTTAATTGGTTCTGATACGTTTACTAGGGTGTTATTTTTACATCTTTGTCACACATTCTTGGATTAAGTGCAACTCTGCTTATAATCTACTAACTTTCCATACCGAGACAAGTCTGAGCCAAATGAAGGCTGGTCTTCATCTGATACTTGTGCTGAAGGTGACTGCTAATACTTTCAAATTAGCATGTAGTTGTCAGAAGTCTCTAGAAAAGCTTGATACATATAAACCTTTCAGTTATCCCAGACTGGATATCTGAATGACATGGTTTGAGCCTGCAAACTCTTCACCACTTTCTGAACAAAAGGTACTGTCTATCCTCTCTGGTACTTGCACTAGTGAGTTACTTGCAAAGGCATTTTTTTAACTTTGAGACCTGGTTTCTTTCTTATCAGTTTTCTGCTATTTTTTTCTAAGATTGTTTGTACTGCTGTTATCTGTTTTAACATTTTTTTATTGTTAAAACTTTTTATTTTTTGGCATTTCTTTTGTTTGGTTATTATGTCCTTTATCTTTTAGCTGGTTTAGCCATACCTTTAAGTTACTTCTCCATGACTTTTTAATGGTAGTCTCATATTAATTCAACTAGAAAAACCTTGGGCAAAGCATAACACGAAAAGGCCATGGCTTCGCTTTCTTTGAGCGGCTGCAACCAGGTTCAGCAGCAGTTTTTCTTTGGTTTCCATTCACACCCTTATCTTGTCTGTCTAAAGCAAAGGCCCGTTAGATCATTATACAAATGAATAATGTTGCAATCACTATTATTAATATCTATAGGTTGTTCAACGACCATGCACATTGTAAACCTGAGTTATCCGTATGTTCTTATGCTGGGTTGGAAGAGTTGTGTTGGTATTAAGGCATGATTAACTACTTTTTTGCATCTATTAATTAAGATGAACCTCCTAGCCCAATCAACTAACCATGCAAGTTAGTCATTTTGCAACAGCGTTAGCAAAAGTACCAAACTGAATGTCAGACTGCACTAAATGTCTGCGAATGAGAGGCATAGAATTTAACACATGATCAGGTACTAATGTTAAAAGGTAGCAGGTATAATGAAATGCTTTGTGAAATTGAAGAGTTGAAGCGGTTTGTGTGTGGACAAAATATTTTGTTTACTAATTTTCTTTTTTTGCTAAAGTTTTCTTTTAATCAGAATTGATTTCACTGTGTTAATATAATTTTATTGATGCATGTAGCACTTAACTAACTCGCTGCCAGAGATTTAATATGAATGTTACTTTGAGAAACCTTGTCTTCCATATCTTGACTGGACACAAGGCATACATTCATACTACACATTGCTCTCTCAACCCTTAAGCTGTTTGCAAACTGGCTGTTGGTGGCACATGCTGAACATACAGGTACGTGCTTGGTATTTGGTATGGTTTCTTTTACTACTTAATGCAGTGAAGAGAAGAGCTAGCCCCCGCAGTCTGATAGGGATTTGGATGGCAAAAGTGGAGAGCTGTAAATGACCATGGTCTGAAAACAGCAGAACGCATATTCTCCACTAGCCCAAAAAACCCCTCTGAAACACCACAGCAAATACTGCGCATCATATATCACCGGGAGTCAGGGTGTGGTCATTGGTATTCCTATTTATAGAGAAGGGGGACACTAGGAGCTGATTATTAGGTCGAGGGCCCCCTGCTCCCGAAAAGTAACTAGTACACACAGGGAGTCACTGTTCCTTGTGGAGGATGAAAGAGGAAGACACTTTTTTCGTGTTCTACTCTATCTGTGGGGGACAGTGTGTCCTCATCATAATGCCCTCACACACCCAAAGGATGTCATACTTCATCATTTGGGCTTTGCTCCTCGTTGGGCCGGTGCTGCAATGCCCTACTTGTCCCCCGAAGGGTCTCTTTATTGGAGATCTTTTGATGAGAAGCCGTTTGGGTGCGTTGGTGTAAGTGGCAGTGAAGTCTAAAGTGGTGTGTTAAAAAATGACTGGAGGGTGGGTGGGTACTATTTATTAGGGTGATCCCTCTGTCATTGTTAAAACAAAGTGTGTAGTGCTGCTTTAGGGGATATGCATATGTCCCTAAGGACATATACCCAGCTACAGAGGGACATATTATCCCCTAGAGCAGCACTACACACTTTGTTTTAACATGAAGTGTAGATATTGTCCTGCAGTGAGATGTCAGAGTCAATGCAACAAATACGCTGTTGGTGTAGTCTAAGGGAAGCATGACAATGTGTGCTTCGCTGCCTTGCATGTCCTACTGTACTGCAGAAAGTGTCCACGTCTGATCACAAAGGCAAGTGCTTCTCTCCTAAAGTGACCTCCAAACATGTCACTGATATGGACACAGCCACCTGCTATATATTGCAGGCTGTCAATGTTTTTAACGGTCCTGTAAAAGTTAGGCATGCCCTGTACCATTCCATAAGCAGCACTACTAAGCAATACATGTACCATAGCATAGCTAGTCTCATTAAATATGGCCAGCCAACACTTTTTTCCAAATAATTAAACAGAAAGTCCTCCAGCTTAAGCAGGAGAGTGGGTTTCTTTGCCTTATTTATTTTATTTATTTATTTTCAAAGTTTTATATAGCGCAAATTAGATCCTTACAGATATTGGAGCGCTTTACATAAATATGGAATATAAAGACAAAAGGATACCTAACAAGGCATTTGTACAAATAGAGAACAGTGCAAGGTAACAAAATGTGCACTACAGTTGTTCAGTCTTATAACCGCACTGCCAGCAGTTGCATGCCTTCTTCCTCCTATGTTGAGCCTAAAGTATTTCAAGTTCACGCATTCCCTTAATTTTTCCACAGACGGGCTGCTTGAGGATGCTAAACGTCTTTTTTCTAACCATGTTTTTTTGGCTTTATATTGCATAAATAACTGGAATACATTTTATATATTTTACACTTGTACTTTGCAAGTAGTACCGCAAATTATTACATTCCAACTAGTTACATGGCCTTTTTGTTGTACTCCCCGGTATTGTTGTCCTTGTTTTAATAACCTTTAACAATTAACACATTAAATGCTATAAACTAATTTGCAATAACGATACAACCTAACTTGTGTCACCAGGGCAGAATCTCCACAACTCTCAATCATTAGCCTCTTCATCAGTCAGAAGGCTGGGGGAAGCAGAAAAAGGCATACTGTTGTAGTTTGTTTGACACATATAGAACATCTGTTTAAAGTTAACCACTACATTGTGATTCAGAAGCCCCTCCTCACTATTGCAGAAGAATTAAAAAAGATAATCACCACAATGCATGACCTTGAAGCAGGTTAAATGGTAATTTGCTGGATTGTGAGGTAGTACGGAAACGTAGACATTCATCTTGTTAGTCTTTATTTGGTTGTTCCTGAGCAGTAGCCCTCTTTCCCCCAACCCCCAACCCACCCAAAATTTCTGCAGAGGCAAGCGCTACAGATTATTACAGATACATCTTGTTCTTGTAGCCCAGCTAGCATGTTGGGAGGGGTTCAATGCGGCCTGCTATGGTCATCCTCAAACTTTTTGCCTTCCCTCTTCCTGTTTGCTAAATTCATTCTTGTTGGCTTTAGAGCTCTGCTCTCTTTACTGCTCAGGTGCTTATGCTCGCTCCTTAAAACATTGTAAAATTTACTTACCTTAATGGGCACATTTAAATTACTTGTAAGTCTCTAGTAAGTGGTACTACATATACCCAGGGCCTGTAAAGTATATGCTACTAGTAGGCCTAAAGCACTCATTGTGCCACCCAGTAAATTAGCCTTTTAAAACATGTCTCTGGCCTGCTACTGCAGCCTGTGGTCCAGTTTTAAACTGCCATTCCGACTTTACAAAGGAAGTCTTTAGCCAGGCCTAAACCTTCCTTTTTGATATGTATGTCACCCCGAAGGTAGGCCCAAAACAATCAGAAGGCAGGGTGCATTGTACTTAAGAAGTAGGAAATGTGTTCTTAAGTTTTACATGTCATGGTAGTGAAAAACTCATAAACTATTGTAGAGCCCTTCTCTCCCATTGGATAACATTGGGTTACCTTATTACTTTGAATGAGTGCTAACATTTCATTGGGAGCAGATAGAAACATCTTGTTTAGATGTAAATGAATTGTAATTTAAGATCCTAATTAATGATGATTTCAGATTTTAAGTCTCTATCTTGAACATACCACTTTTCGAAAGTTATTTTCTTGCCCTAGCAGGGTCCTGAGTCACATGATTGTGAATGGCTCTGCTGTCTTGGTTTGTGTAATCCTTCTAGACACTGAGACAAAGTGAGACTAGTTGTTGGTAGGATGGGCCATCCTACCTGGATGGTTTAGGGAAGAGCTATTCCCTGCCCCACTTACATTTCAAAGGGCCTGCCTTCAACTCACACAAAGGAACCTGACACTGGTCTTTTGTCATCCTAGACGTCTCTGAGCCTTGGCAGGGGAAGGAAGGACCATTCCTGAACCAGGTGTGTGGGTAGCCCAAGATGCCCCCACCCTACTTCAAAGGCTGGCATCAGGTACACATATTGGACCACCTGAACCACTCTTCAGTACACTCCTGGATCTGTGGAAGACTTCAGAAGAACTGTCTGGACCTCCGAGGCCTGCCTTGCTGCTTGAACGCAGGACTGCCAGAATGACTCTAAGGGCTAGTTGGCTGGCTACAGGGACATGACATAAGCTCTAGAGACATTGAACCCTGTACCTGGCCTCTGCTTGAGTGAGTCTTAACCCCTCCCATAATGCCCAGCCTGCCCTGGACCTTTGGAAGTTGTGTAAGAGGTGCTGCTCCTGCCTAATCCTAAAAGTTAAGACTTAGAAATGTTTTCACCAAACTGTGCCAGAAGAACCGTCAGTAGACGGGGACCTACCTGCCAGTCGACCTGCCCAAGGTGCATCACCAGTTGACCTTACTTCGCTGTAGCTATTGATACATTCTCTGCAGCAGCAAATCCTATTCCATGGGACCCCCGAGCTACAATATTGTGCCTCGTGGAGCCTTCTTCAGCTTCAACTTGCAGCTTCATCATGCTGGAGGTTTTCGACTTCCAAAAAGTTATCTAAATACGAAGGCGCGATGGCGAGTTCTTCATCGATGACTACGACCTCCTAGGACTGGGAATTTAGCTTTTCCCACTTATTGCTTTTTTCTGCTAGTGTCAACTGCTTCACAGAAATCTCGTCCAGCGGCTCGCAGACGACACCTCTTCGTAGACCGGCTGCTGCCTTGCCCTGCTAAACTCTTCCTTCTCCTGGACGTTTCTTCAGCATTTCTTTTTTTATTCGAAAGAAAGCCAAGACCGGGCCAAATTCACCATGTGTCCCCAAGCTGTGCTCCATCATGGTCGGCATTAACTTTTAACTTTCCCTAGTCTCGGGAAACCAGATACCAGTGGTTTGCACTTTGATCTTTTAGGCACTAGATTTCACACACCAAAATAAATCACAACTCCGGTACTCCTGATTGAATTTAGTTAATTTTGGTGTCATTTTATTTTTTAAATATTTCTTTTTCAAATTTAGTTTTGGATTTTTCTTGTGTTGTTTTTCCGCTTTATTACTAATTATGTGCTGCATAAATACTTTACACAGTGGCTCTAAATTAAGCCTGAATTTTCTTGTGCCAAGCCACCAGGGTAAAGAACAGCTTAATTTAGCGCCTTTTGTGGTTCACTCTGACAAGAATTGTGGCTGTTGCTTCAGTAGGGTTTTCAACCCCACTCATCCAAAACCAATTTCTGAAACTTGTAATAGTTTTTATTAATATCTACTTGTCGTTGTTCAGATAGTTCCTCCCAATGATACGCTATGGGGAATTTCTGCAGTCTTTGATGATCTTGTTTGCAGAGCATTTGGCATTCTGCTGACAGAGGTTAGATGCACTGTACCGTTTTGTGACCAGCAGGGCGGTAGTGTGTTCCCATGCTATGGTGGTATGTCTCCTAACACAAATGGTAAGTCTAGGAACTTTTCTGCTGCCTTATCTGTTTAAGACCTATTGAAGAATTTCAGTAAACATAACCTCATCCTTAGCAGCTCTGTCACACCCGTAAATCTTATAAGGAACTCAGTGACATCGCTCTAGTATTGTACCAATTCAGGACATGACCATATCATGTCGGTAAACCAGGCCTCAGAAGTAAGACATCTGGGAAGTGCTTAGGGGCAGTCAGGTAAATCTTATTGAGTTTGGCTGGGGTGAAGTAGGCAAAGTAGTCTCTAAGTATTATATAAAACTGTATTCATTGGAATCTCCCCTTACTGGAGACTATATGTAATACAGGATGACTTTTCCCATTCTGTGTTGTTCGTCACCATTCTCAGGTTGGTTTACTATTTATCTCCAAACTCAGATAGTTATTTGACAGGTTGTTAACTTTGTATCTCTCCCATGATTGGTAACGTTTGAAGTAGGATATGTAAGCGAGTTCTTTGATGGGTTATTTCCTATTTTGTACTTAATGAGGCTATTATCTATCCATCAATTATGAAATTCCCTTTATGTAATTCACAATCATCAATAAATGCCAGAAAAGAAGGCAAATTGCCATCTTGAGTAAAGTCACCCATCTGTGTAATATTAACATTCAGACTATTGTGCTAAAGCTCTGGATGCTGTCTATCCTATTATGATTTGCAGGCAAGTTAGTGGAAGGACAGATGTGTCGAGTACTTGCCCCATCAGGGATAGCCCAATCCCAGGAACTAGGTATGAGCTCCAAGCTAAAACACCATAGTACCAACTGAACAGCATGAAAAGGGGACATATGTAGAACTTTTGTGGCAAACTCTTCTGGGGCTATTCAGTCTCTCCTAACGAGCAATCGGCCAGCCTTCCACTGGAGTTGGGTGAAAATATAATCTTTTTCCAAAATGTAAGGGCAATCTGTAGGTGGCTAATATTGCTTCCTGTTTTCCCAAGTGTGATGTATCAGGAGTTGATACTGACTCTTAAAAAACGACTTTGGGGACATAAGGACTGTACGGGAATCAGGATCGCATGTCAAAACAACAAAAGGGCCATCATTGCCATCCGCTCCCTCTCGGACCAATCCGAAACCTCAGGAAGTACACTGAATCATTCCAAATAGCAACAAGAAGAGGCTTGCCTGGTGCGAGGCTAAGGATATTTCACTTCCCAAGAAGAACCTAACTATAATCTCATGGAACAACGCCGGGAGCAGCAAGATCCGCGAGAACAAAAACCTGATGAGATTCCTGGAAACAGGAGACATACTATGCCTCCTAGAGACCTGGGCATTAGCCAGCACACCGTTGGCAGGGTTCTACGAACATTATTATTATTATTATTATTATTATGCGTTCTTATATAGCGCTCGATTACCCGGAGGCATCTCGGCGCTTGCCTTGGGAACCCGTCCTGGCTTTCTTCCCTGTGAGATACCCGTACTGGGCATCCCCAAGGTGAAAGCCAGGCATCCCGCCGCGGGGGGGCGTAGTGGAGATTAAGCAAGCTAATGCCCAGAGCTGCAGTGTGAACCCGTGATTCGAGTAGGCACCGAAACGAGAATTATCGAGTCCGTGAATATTTGGGCTCAAGACCCTGCCGCGTCGGGAATTGAACCCTGGTCCCGGGTCTGACCTCTGCTTCAGGGTCTGCCTCCTCTAACCAGTGAGCCACACTTCTCAACATCATGTTCCAGCAATAAAAAAAGAACCTTTTCGGTCGCCCGTCTGGCAGCCTATCAGCCTATCAGTTTACATAAAACATGCAAGCTCGCTTGTAGTAACAGGAAAAAAATTGAATTCACCCGGGCTGCAAGCCCTACAGATCGAAGGCCTGAAAAACATCTCACAGCCAATGCCTCTCCTAATAATAAACTGCTATGTTAACCCGCCACAGGTCATCGTGAAAGACCAGTTGGAGGCACTGACATGGGAAATAGATGGCCTCCTTAATAACTATAAAACCCATCAGGTAATTCTAGCTGGTGACTTTAACCTGAAGGACCTTGACAATGCCGCACCCCCATTTTGAGGATCGGGAAAGGCTGCGCCCTTTCATGACTTACTCGACAACCATAAGCTCACCTCAACCTACGCCGTGAAAGCAATATACTCGAATGATGGGCAACTACAGCCGACCTTCCGAGACATCTCGAGAATCGACTACATCATGGTCAGTGAAGCAATGGCGGACAGTTTGGAAGACTTTATAATAGAGAACAGGTCGGAAAGTGATTACAGGCCACTAATAGCAATGTTCAGGCTGGAAGCCTCATCAGCATTTAAGTTCCAAGCCATCGGAGTGTACAGAGGGGATGAAAAGCATAGCCTCCTCAGTAGAATCAGATGGACAGACGAGACGGGCGTGAAGCTTCAAAACTGGCTGGATCTAAAACAGTACGAGACGCCAGCTACGTCGTCTTCACCAATAAAAAACTGGGAGACCACAGTCAAGGAGGTTCCATCGTGTTTGGGCCATCCCCAGTCACAACGCTCAAGGCCCAAAATGCAACCAACAGCTGGAAGCTTCTACCCACCTAAGGACATACGTGACAGGAAATGTCGCTTGCATAAGGCACTTGCAAAAAAGGAAAGAGGGGTCACACAAACTGATGGGACCTCAATCGCATCATTGAGGGCAGCCCCAAGAAAGAAATGGTGGGAACACAAAAAAGCTCACATTGAGAGGGAATGGATCAAATTTTTTCCCCTGCTCAAACAGAAGCACTCAGCAGGACTATGGAGACACATAAACTGTCTGAGAAGCAGAGGAGTTCAAAGAGAAAACGGAGTGGCTGAGCAAGACTGGCTGGTCCACGTAAAACATCTATATTCAATCGCCCATGTTAACACAGGTAACACAGAACAGGCTAACTGTAGGGTGGACCATTTCCACCATACCAGTGCAAAGATCGAAGAAACAACCTTTCAGCCCCCGAAATCCACTTGGGGGCCAGGGAGACCAGGCAGTGATACGTTGTACACCGCTAGCCCTGATAAACCCTCAAATGGTCACCAGGATTCTGAAGAACATGAAGAACGATGGGGCCCCCGGGCCGAATGGGATACCAGCACCGGTTTTCAAAAAGGCACCTGATTTCTGGGCAACCATACTTACTCCTCTTTACAACCATTTCTAATGACAGCAAAAAACCCTGATTCTTGGAGGGGCTCCGACAATGGACAACATACTGGCGTTAGCACACCTAGCAACTGAAGCAGCAAAAAAGAACAATCCACCACTCTTTTGCTGCTTCTTAGACTACAGCACAGACTTCGCCAAAGTGGTGTGAAACCGGTTAGGACAGAAATTAGAAAACTGGGGCATTCCGCCAAACCTACTGAAGGCAATCAGATCACTATACGAAGGCACCTGGGTGTGGGTTAAAACCAGCTCCTGCATAGTGTCCCCCAAAATAACAACGAACAATGGGCTGAAACAAGGATGTGTACTGGCCACCCATCCTCTTTAACCTGTATACGGCGGATCTGGGGGACGCCCTCAAAGAGCCTAGAAGCACCGAGATTAGGCAGCATGAGGCTGCTGGTGCTACAATACGCAGATGACATTGCCATAATGGACTACACGAGGGTGGGCCTAAAGAGAGCCCTAAACGCACTGAACCAATTCAATAAAGATATCAATCTTACAGTTAGCCAGGGTAAAACAAAGGACGTCATTTTTGGGACCTACAACCGGAAATAGAAAGCGCAGTGACTAATGGGAGATCTGCAAATCAGTACATGGCAGGGTACAACTACCTAGGGGTCTGGCTCACGGAACAAGCCAAGGCAAATGTTCACCTGAAACAGCAGGCTACTAAGGCCAACAAGGTGACATTCATGCTAAAGCAATTGAGCTTACACCTGATAAGCCCCACTGCCGGCCCAATACTAACAGCCCTAAAGGCAAAATTGCTGCCAGCCATTAGTTACGGCCACCAGGCTTTTCCGGGGGCGCAGGACGACCTTCTCATCGCAACCCAAACCAAAGCATATAAATCGGACTTCTCTATCCAAAGGTCGGCTAGGAAGTCAAGGCTAAGATTGGAGCTAAGCCTGGTAAGGCTGACCTGACGTGCCAAGGGGAGATCCTAAAACTATACTTAAGGATTATAAGGGCCCCAACAAATTCCTTATGACATCAACTGAGAGTCATCTTTGAAGGGGCAAACTCAGTATGGCACACCAGTCTCGGCAAAGCGCTCAAGACTTTAATGATCGAGGAAAAGTGCATACCATTGCCGGAAATTCCACTAAATGCCTGGAAAAAAGCCATAAACAGACAAGTCTGTGAAATCTCATTTGATTGGGATCTTAAATCTCTTCGCTCTAGCCCCCACCTAGTCCCGCTGAACAGCTCCTACATGGTAGGCAAGGCACAACCCTACCTAAACGAGGCCTTGACATCACAAGTTCGAACCAACATTATGCACATTAGGAATCACTGACTTTAACCCTGCATGGGCTCGCAAGAGAGAATTCACAATATGCTGACTGTGTTCCTCCAAGAGGGAATCCGGGTTACATCTTCTGTGCTGCAGCCCCGCCCTTAGGAACGAACGCCGCCAACTTCTTCGCCCTGTCTGTATCACCAATGGAACTAAGTCATGTAGCAAAGCATCAGCATTGCGCTTTTCTAAAACAACCACGATGGCCTTGGTGAGACTGGGGAAATTTAGCCATCTGATTAGAATGGCTCTAAAGGCGGCAAAACCGTCACAATCAAACCAGGATGTCCAGCACAGCATAACAAGCGGGGGACAAAGCAGCTTCCCCCAAATAAGTGCAGGGCCCTGACCCTACTCACCCGTCCTACAGAGTCCGTAACATACTCACGGCTCCAAATGGAAGGGCCAAGGAGAATGAGCCCACAGATTGCCGACCTACAGCCTGCCGAAGTAGAAAACCACCAAGGTTTATGCAGGCGTCTTAGAAACATAGTGTAGGGACTAATGACAATGACCACCATGCTGGCAGACCGGGCGGGAGCCGTGGGGAGTGGATATAGCACATGAACAATATATGCCTTATCAGTAGTCTCTATATTTTTACTGTGCCAATTCTTTTATTTGCTTGTTTTTATGTTTTTTACTGTAATGATTTTAATTAATTGTACAGTCAGTAAAATCAATGAACGGACTTTGGCACTATTAAGGGTAGATTGGTAAAATAATACAGTAGTGTTGTATATGTGATATTTTTGCTGTTGAGCCCGGCCTGCCTTCAAAAAGGGCAATATGCTCCAAAATGTAACCTGAGCTTTCAGCGATTGCATTGCCACTTCAAAGTTACCATCCAGAACATCAGCCACTGTGTGAAAGAGTTTTGCTCCCAAGTACTCAGGCTTTCACCATCCATAGCAAGGCTCCTTCACCTATTAAGCACAACAGCTGTCGTAAGGGAACTTAAAGGAAAACACATACATTTGACCTGTTGATTTTTTTGTCTTGATACCTAATGAAATGGTTCCAATGCATCTACTATGACACTAACTTCTGCTGTTAAAGCGTTAACATATATTAACATATATCTGCATAAAGTAAGGCAAAATGGGTTGTACCAACTAGGGAGACTCTCAATTCTGAACCTTTATCTCTCAACCAACCTGCTAGGATCTCTTTTGCAAGCGCAAACAGCGGGGTTGGGGATGGTGTTGTATGCTCCTAAGAGGCTGAATGGAAACCATATCACACGCCCCTTCTTTATCCCGGCTGCTGGGTTGGTGCATAGAATTTCAATCCAATTGATTTATCATGCATCTCTTAACCCCAAATTTCCCCAGCACCGCCAACGTGTAGCTCCAATTCAGGGAATCAAAATTATTTTTTAAATTTCAGCTTAAACAAGTTGATCGGGGAAAATGGTGAGGGTTGTCGATAATGGCTAATAATAGTTGGAAATTGGCAGAGGTACTGTGCCTCAGGATGAACCTGTTCTGATCTTTATGCACCAAGTCTGGAGGTTCAGGAAGTATGCTATTTGCTACAATTTTAGTTATAATTTTGTAATCAGAATTAAGAATGGATAGGCCATATGAGGCTAGCTCGATCTGTTGCATTCCATCCCAGTTTAGGTATGGTGGTGATAAGCGCATCTCTACTAGTTGTGGGCAGTATCCCTCCTTGAAATGCACGCCGCGTAACGCTTCCCTGATTTTATTGTTTCAATAAATGGTGCATCTATTGCCTTGTGAAGGACAGATGTAATCTTGGGGAGCTGCACCTGTCCCTTGTAATTCTCAATTAACTATGTCTGAGGTTTGATAGTAATACTATATAAAAATTGATAATAGTGTTAAAAAGCGACATTACTTTTCTTTTGTTTGAATTCCAGTATTAATTTTATTGGAGGTGAGCACACCATGGGAGTGCACAGGCTTGATCAATTTTGCCAGTAGCCTACTTGATTTGTCCACCATGCTGTGTGTACTTTCTGTATATCTTGCGTAATTAAGGCATCTTTATTTTTCCATCTATTCATTGTGTTGACATTTGAGCTTTTTAAGTGTGGCGTACTGTTGCATGTGTTGTCAGCTGGGTCTCCACAGCACATATTGCTGTTTCTATTCTGGGCAATGCGCTGAGAGTAGTTTTGTGTGCTCCTCCTGTAGGAGTGTGAATGCTTCAATCACTCAACCAGGGGTTTATAAAGCACGCTACTAACCCGTGAGGTTTTGAAGCTCTTCCTGAAGGTGTGCAGAGTGGGGGAGCATCTGATGTTGACTGTGAGCTCGCTCCAGGTCTTTGCTGCGACGTAGGAGAAGGCTCTTCCGCCTGCTCTGGTTCTGCGGATGTATGGGGTCTCTGCCAGGGCGAGGTCTGCGGAGCGGAGGTTCCTTTTGGGTACGTGGAAGGAGACTCTTTCATTGAGGTATTTGGGTCTGATGTTTTGGAGGGAGTGGAAGCAGGTGGAGGCGACGGCATTGATCTGGCTGGTCAAGGTGAAAGGTGTCTAGGATGATGCTGAGGTTCTGGGTGTGGTCGGTCGGGGTGGGTGGGAATTGTTCAGTGTGTTCCTCCATAATGTACCTGAAGATTCGGTCTTCAAACATCATAGTTTGCATTTGCCATGTTGGTATGGATGCCTTGACGCTAAACCAGTGCAGCTCTATTGGGTTATGGACTGAGATCACTTAAGGTTTTTAATCTGCTGCCAGGAAATAGGCTGCATACCCATTGTGCATACTACACAATCTAATCTTGAGTAATCTCTTCTGGACGGGTATCTAATTTTCTGGTTATCCATTAATGGCTAAGATTATATGCAATCATTCAGATCCTAAGCCTGTAGAGTAGCCGTACTGTGGAGAGGGATGAGGCTGATCTGTCCAAAGTAGTATATATTCCACTTTTGAAATGTCCTCCCATGGTACAGAGACCACCAAGTGCTTAGTTAAGATGGACCAACACGCATTTACAATGCAATGGTCTCGGCATCATTAAAGGTAGAGCTATTGGCATTGCTCATGACATTTCTTTTTTTTTCTTTAAATCATAAATAAATGGCATTGTCATTTACATTGTCAATACACACCACTCTGCACTCAACTGCACTCACCTGCACTGCACTGCACTCACCTGCACTGCACTCACCTGCACTGCACTCAACTGCACTCACCTGCACTGCACTGCACTCACCTGCACTCACCTGCACTGCACTCACCTGCACTGCACTCACCTGCACTGCACTCACCTGCACTCACCTGCACTGCACTGCACTCACCTGCACTGCACTCACCTGCACTGCACTCACCTGCACTGCACTGCACTCACCTGCACTCACCTGCACTGCACTCACCTGCCCTGCACTGCACTCACCTGCCCTGCACTCACCTGCACTGCCCTGCACTCACCTGCACTGCACTGCACTCACCTGCACTGCACTCACCTGCACTGCACTCACCTGCACTGCACTCACCTGCACTGCACTCACCTGCACTGCACTCACCTGCACTGCACTCACCTGTACTGCACTCACCTGTACTGCACTCACCTGCACTGCACTGCACTCACCTGCACTGCACTGCACTCACCTGCACTGCACTGCACTCACCTGCACTGCACTCACCTGCACTGCACTGCACTCCACTGCACTCACCTGCACTGCACTCACCTGCACTCCACTCCACTGCACTCCACTCCACTGCACTCCACTGCACTCCACTGCACTGCACTGCACTGCACTCCACTCCACTGCACTCCACTGCACTCCACTGCACTCACCTGCACTGCACTCACCTGCACTCACCTGCACTGCACTCACCTGCACTGCACTCACCTGCACTGCACTCACCTGCACTGCACTCACCTGCACTGCACTGCACTGCACTCACCTGCACTGCACGCACTGCACTCACCTGCACTGCACGCACCTGCACTGCACTGCACTCACCTGCACTGCACTGCACTCACCTGCACTGCACTCACCTGCACTGCACTGCACTCACCTGCACTGCACTGCACTCCACTCCAGTGTGCACTGCACTCACCTGCACTGCACTCCACTGCACTCACCTGCACTGCACTCACCTGCACTGCACTCACCTGCACTGCACTGACCTGCACTGCACTGCACTCACCTGCACTGCACTGCACTCACCTGCACTGCACTCACCTGCACTGCACTGCACTCACCTGCACTGCACTGCACTCACGTGCACTGCACTGCACTGCACTCACCTGCACTGCACTCACCTGCACTGCACTCACCTGCACTGCACTGCACTCACCTGCACTGCACTCACCTGCACTGCACTCACCTGCACTCACCTGCACTGCACTCACCTGCACTCACCTGCACTGCACTCACCTGCACTGCACTCACCTGCACTGCACTGCACTGCACCGCACTGCACTCACCTGCACTGCACTCACCTGCACTGCACTGCACTCACCTGCACTGCACTCACCTGCACTGCACTGCACTCACCTGCACTGCACTCACCTGCACTGCACTCACCTGCACTGCACTCACCTGCACTGCACTGCACTCACCTGTACTGCACTCACCTGCACTGCACTCACCTGCACTGCACTCACCTGCACTCACCTGCACTGCACTGCACTGCACATACCTGCACTGCACTCTGCACTCACTACTCTGCACTCTGCACTCACTACTCTGCACTCTGCACTCACTACTCTGCACTCTGCACTCTGCACTCACTACTCTGCACTCTGCACTCTGCACTCACTACTCTGCACTCTGCACTCACTACTCTGCACTCACTACTCACTACTCTGCACTCACTACTCACTACTCTGCACTCACTACTCACTACTCTGCACTCACTACTCACTACTCTGCACTCACTACTCTGCACTCACTACTCTGCACTCACTACTCTGCACTCACTACTCTGCACTCACTACTCTGCACTCACTACTCTGCACTCACTACTCTGCACTCACTTCTCACTACTCTGCACTCACTACTCTGCACTCACTACTCTGCACTCACTACTCTGCACTCACTACTCTGCACTCACTACTCTGCACTCACTACTCTGCACTCACTACTCACTACTCTGCACTCACTACTCACTACTCTGCACTCACTACTCTGCACTCACTACTCTGCACTCACTACTCTGCACTCACTACTCTGCACTCACTACTCTGCACTCACTACTCTGCACTCACTACTCACTACTCTGCACTCACTACTCACTACTCTGCACTCAGTACTCACTACTCTGCACTCACTACTCTGCACTCACTACTCTGCACTCACTACTCTGCACTCACTACTCTGCACTCACTACTCTGCACTCACTACTCTGCACTCACTACTCTGCACTCACTACTCTGCACTCACTACTCTGCACTCACTACTCTGCACTCACTACTCTGCACTCACTACTCTGCACTCACTACTCTGCACTCACTACTCTGCACTCACTACTCTGCACTCACTACTCACTACTCTGCACTCACTACTCACTACTCTGCACTCACTACTCACTACTCTGCACTCACTACTCTGCACTCACTACTCTGCACTCACTACTCTGCACTCACTACTCACTACTCTGCACTCAGTACTCACTACTCTGCACTCACTACTCTGCACTCACTACTCTGCACTCACTACTCTGCACTCACTACTCACTACTCTGCACTCAGTACTCACTACTCTGCACTCACTACTCACTACTCTGCACTCACTACTCTGCACTCACTACTCTGCACTCACTACTCACTACTCTGCACTCACTACTCACTACTCTGCACTCACTACTCACTACTCTGCACTCACTACTCACTACTCTGCACTCACTACTCACTACTCTGCACTCACTACTCACTACTCTGCACTCACTACTCACTACTCTGCACTCACTACTCACTACTCTGCACTCACTACTCTGCACTCACTACTCTGCACTCACTACTCTGCACTCACTACTCTGCACTCAGTACTCACTACTCTGCACTCAGTACTCACTACTCTGCACTCACTACTCACTACTCTGCACTCACTACTCACTACTCTGCACTCACTACTCTGCACTCACTACTCACTACTCTGCACTCACTACTCACTACTCTGCACTCACTACTCTGCACTCACTACTCTGCACTCACTACTCTGCACTCACTACTCTGCACTCACTACTCTGCACTCACTACTCTGCACTCACTCCTCTGCACTCACTACTCTGCACGCTCACTCTGCACTCACTACTCTGCACTCACTACTCTGCACTCACTACTCTGCACTCACTACTCTGCACTCACTACTCTGCACTCACTACTCTGCACTCACTACTCTGCACTCACTACTCTGCACTCACTACTCACTACTCTGCGCACTCACTACTCTGCGCACTCACTACTCTGCGCACTCACTACTCTGCGCACTCACTACTCTGCGCACTCACTACTCTGCGCACTCACTACTCTGCGCACTCACTACTCTGCGCACTCACTCCGCTGCGCTCACTCATCTGCACACTCACTCATCTGCACACTCACTCATCTGCACACTCACTCATCTGCACACTCACTCATCTGCACACTCACTCATCTGCACACTCACTCATCTGCACACTCACTCATCTGCACACTCACTCATCTGCACACTCACTCATCTGCACACTCACTCATCTGCACACTCACTCATCTGCACACTCACTACTCTGCACACTCACTACTCTGCACACTCTCTCTGCACACTCTCTCTGCACACTCTCTCTGCACACTCTCTCTGCACACTCTCTCTGCACACTCTCTCTGCACACTCTCTCTGCACACTCTCTCTGCACACTCTCTCTGCACACTCACTCTGCACACTCACTCTGCACACTCACTCTGCACACTCACTCTGCACACTCACTCTGCACACACTACTCTGCACTCGCTACTCTGCACTCGCTACTCTGCACTCGCTACTCTGCACTCGCTACTCTGCACTCTGCACACTCACTCTGCACTGTGCACACCGCTGATATCACGGAATCTTCCACCACACTTTCTAAAACTCTATAGTCCGAAGCATAATAGGCACAGAACCAAAAGAAGGGTAAACATTGCTTAAAATAATCTTATTGTATTTATGAGAAGCAAAAGCGAGACTGTGAAATGTGCTGAATATCAGTTTGTTACGAATCAACAGAGTGGAGTTAGAGAACCAAGAAATAGTAATTTAGAATCCGGGTTAGAAGGAGTAGTAATCACAAGCTGAGGATCAACGGGCGCGAAACAGCGTGGTGGGCGCGCAGGAGACACAGATCAACGGGCGCGAAACAGCGTGGTGGGCGCGCAGGAGACGCAGTGTGAGCGTGCACATCAGCTGAAGATCGCCGGAGAAGACACCGAGCCTGCCTGCTGCCGTGACTGACCCCCTGCAGAGGGAAAGAGCCCGGTGAGTGGGGGTAGAAGGGGGGGGGCGGCAGAGAGGGAGTGGGCAGAGAGGGAGGCTGTGTGTGTGTGCGTGTGTGTGTGCGTGCGTGTGTCTGTCTGTGTCTGTCTGGTGTGTGCCTGCCTGCCTTTGTGTGTGCGCGTCCACAGACCCTGGTCGGCTCGTGCACCGCTCTGTACTCCCTTGCGAGCTTACATGGCGACAATAGTTCTCGTTGCCGAGACCTAAAAAGCATTGTAAGATGTTGAAATAGAGTGCGGCGTGCCGTGTGAGAACAATGTAGTAAGGAAAACAAGGGGACTCTAATAAGTGAACCTGGGGTTGACTAATGTTTTAGAAAAACAATGGTTCTTATGTGGCCATAAAAGGTCCTTGGTAGGAAGCAGTGTCAGAATTTGTGACTGCCCTAGAGTCTAGATAGGTAATAAATATCTCAGGGACGATAAGTAATATGAACAGCCTGTGCGCCTGTAAACACTGGTGCTCACACGAGCTGCTCCTAGAACTAGTGAAATGACAAGTCCTCGAAGAGCGCACTCGGACTGGACACTGCTTTGGTGGGGAAGAGATGCAGAACATAAATCAGTTTGAATGCCGCCCGAAACACACCAGTGCTGGTGCAAAACCGCGGTATGTTAGGAATCTGAATAAACTGCGACATACGTGCAAACCTGCACTCCAGACCACTGAATGGAAAGGCACATAGTTGTGTAGATCTCACAAAGGAACCAACTGGATAAACACGAAAAAGATGTAGAAGGTGCAGCCACCATTGTTGCTGATTAGGAGCGGCAGATGTTGAAATAGAGCTAGGCGGGCTGCGTGGCTGCCCTTGTTGAAGATTACGTGTAGCGTGCTGTACTACTGTAAAAAAATGCTAATGAATACCAAAAAAAAAAACATAAAAGCGGGCTCCTGTCAAAATATTAAGGATGGCGCCAGTGTTGTTAATATGAAAGCTGGCGCAGTGCGAAAACCTAAAGCATGACGCCCGGGGCGGGCCAGAGATGAGGAGCAGGGAGTGGAAAAGCAGGTGTCCTTGTAGGAAAGCATGTCGTATGTGCAATAGGAGAATAGGGAACACTTTCTGGGGTGACTGGTGAAGTAGCAACCCTGAATGGGGGTAGGAGGGAAAGAAGCAACACCGACCGTGGGGGGTTGGGGGTTAGGAAGAAGCAATACACACTGGGTGGGAAGGGAAGAAGCAACGCATGCAGGGGGTGGGAGGGGAAAGCAGAGGAAAGAAGACAATAAATAACAAGCAACCAGTAAACGTGTCCGTCCTAGATAAACAAACGCATTTTAAAACAAGAGGTGCTAATGCTACCTGCTGTGCGTCTGAGATGCCACGGAGTGCTAGCGGAAGAAACGATCGCTATTGTAAACAAGCTGAGGATCAACGGGCGCGCACGACGCAGCGTGGGCGTGCACATCAGCTGAAGATCGCCGGAGAAGACACAAGTCTGCCTTCTGCCGTGACTGACCCGATGCGGAGGGAAAGAGCCCGGTGAGTGGGGGGGGGGGGGGGGCGGCGGCAGAGAGAGAGAGAGTGTGAGAGTGTGTGTGTGTGTGTGTGTGTGTGTGTGTGTGTGTGTGCATGCATGCATGCGTGCGTGTGTCTGTCTGTCTGTGTGTGTGTCTGGCGCCTGCCTGCCTGCCTGCCTGCCTTTGTGCGCGTCCACAGACCCTGGTCGGCTCGTCCACCTCTCTGTAGTCCCTTGCTAGCTTACTAGGTGACAATAGTTCTCGTTGCCGAGACCTAAAAAGTGGCCTGATCGGAGTTTGATGCATATATCTGCCCAAGACTATCTGGACGGCACCCAGTTTGCCTTTCACTGACACATATCCACATCTGTCTTCAGCTTCAAATGGTACCCCATTCCTTATCCAGATTAATGCTTCCTCGGCATAGACTGAATGTTATTTTATATACCTGTCCTTTGCTATCTACACTGCAATTTATGCTCCTACCCTAGTGAGATGTTTTTCTTGAACAAATAATATTTGACTCTTCCACCTAGAGAGGGAAGAGTGAACTTTGTACTGCTTCGGTAATGCATTCTTTCTGACATTCCATGAACATAACTTATATTGAGTCACAAGTTACCATGTATTAAGTGGTGTGGGACTAAGTTGTAGACCATGTGCCATTTGTACGCCCCCCCGCCCCTCTTCAGTAATCATTCTCATTTTCTTTACAGTTAGAGACAAGAAAACATTATTAGCCTATATTTATCATATGCCTGACCCTGTTAACTATCTTGTAATCCCAACCCTCTCCCCTGACTTTCAACTATTATAAGGCTATGTTAGCTCTCCCTTAGATTAAAGCCGGGTTTCCTTATTACACTTAATTAGTGATAACTTTAGTTTGAGAACAGACAGGAAGGTGAGTTTTCACGTATTTTAATTGTAATTTACATTCCTCTTTAATGATAAAGTTGAATTTTAAGTTACTATTCTGAAAATGCTTTTAAAAACTTGCTATTTTTCTGCCTGAACCAAATGTGCCTTTCTGCCAATGTCCAGATTCCCATGACTGTGAATGGTTCTTCGTGGTGTGGTGTGTATTCCTTACAGACATAGGTACAAAAATGCATTGGATGAGGGGCAGAATTTTCTGTGGGGGGTGTACTCCGCCTTCCTTAACTTTAAGTGGAAGCCTGAGGCCCGTGGCCACCCTCTTGCTGACTTCTGAGGCTTCCTGCTATTGACAAATGCAGCTCACACCTAGTCTTGCCTACCCTTTGTTATCTAAAGAAGTTTGGAGCCAATCCTAGGAAAGGGGGAAGGTTAAACAAAGAGGCTGTCTCACCCACAGACTGGCACTGGGTATAAATATAAAACCTTCAGAACTTCTCATAAAAACACTTCTGGACCTGTTGAAGGTTCAGAAGAATGACTGCCCTGCAGTCTGAATAAGGAAGACTGGGTCTGCCAGCTTTGAACCCAGGATCCCTAGAAGTGACTTAAGGGGTCAGTTGGCAGACCTCCTGTTCGAGCTACAGGGACACAACACCATGCTAGTCAACTTTACAACTGAACAGCACCACCCTGACCTACCTGAACATTCTGCTGGAGTGAGTCCTGGTAGCCCCCAGGTCCTGGACCTTGGCTGGCATCAGAATGTATTCCTCCTACATAGAACCTGCAAAAGCTGTACTCCTGGTAGAAAGCCAGAAGTTTAGGGCTCTTTGTGCAGTACTCACATTAGCATAGGTCATCTACCAGTGCCAAGTTACAATTGCGTCTTGCACCAAACAGTGACTACCTGCATCTCCCACCAATGTGAAGCTCCAGCGACGACTGCTCTTTGCTCCAACAATGATCTCCTTGGGGCCTACGCAAAGCTCCAGCTGAGGCTTCTTCCATGGAAATGGTCTTGAAGAAGATACATTATTCACTGGGAGGAACCTGGTCTCTATATCCGATGCTGCATATATATATATATATATATATATATATATATATATATATATATATATATATATCTATATACCCATGCTCCATCACGATTGGCCTAAACTTGTGACTTAGACCCTGTCCATTGCGACCAGACACCCCGAGTGCAGCTTTATGCTTTTTAGCGCTGTTTTCACCTAGAAATTAAAACAATCATTACTCAGGTTTTACTGATTGGAATTTTATCGTTGTGGTGTACTTTAATGTATTCAATTTTACTCGTGGTTTGGGGATTTTTCTTGTGTTTTCATAGTGTTTTGTGTAATGCATAAATACTTTGCATATTGCCTTTAATTTAAGCCTGACTGCTTTTGTGCCAAGCTACTAGAGGGTTAAGCACTGGTTCTAGTGATTGTTGTGGTTCATACTGCTCAGGGTTGTGAGTTGCGCTTCCACCCCTCTCAACTATTAACCCAATTTCTTGCATCTATAAGTTGCACTACCCTGCATGGAAATTGAACAGCACAAGCTCAGCGGGTTTACTTTGCCTGCAGAACTAGTGGATGTTGCAGCTCAGAAACCGTTTACCAAATACATTTATTCTGGTAATTGGCTAAAGGTCATGATCTGGTGCTGAGACTGTCAGGTTGACCAACTTAAGGCCAAGCGGTTTTGAGTTCTTATCTTTGTTTTCTCACTGGCCAGGTAAAGCTTTGTGTTTGGCACAGTTAAGTCACTGTTGATCCTTTCAGGCTCTGTTTGCCTGACCATCCTTCAATGTTCAGCCCTCTGTGATGCATTTCTTAAAAGAACTCACATATATGTTCCTTCTTGCACCCTTTATTTTGCCCCAATGGCACCTAAACTTTGTCCTGCTTTCTTGATGTGTATGCTCATCAAGCTTATACAGCTTTGCCCACTGAAATTGCCGACTATTAAGATGATATTGCTCTTTGCAGTTACTTCTGTGTGCTGTGTGAATGACCTCCTCATGATACCTAGACAAATTTGTGTTGCAGACTTGTTCTTCCTTTCTGCCAAAGTTGGTGTTGCCCTTCCACATAGGACAATCCATCACTTGCCCTTTCTAAAGAGGAGGAGAGGCTTCACGGGTGGACCCAAAAAGAGTTGTTGGCTTTTACATCAAGCGCACTATGGATCACCAGCTTTTAAACAGGATTGCTATTGCTTACAAGGGAAAGGCACTTTAAAAGCAAACCTCTTCTAGGTGGATAGTCCAGTGCATAAAAACATGCTGGCCAAAATAAGCCTCTTGAGTGCCTTTTGGGTCATTCTACTAGAGCCAACCAAGGCTGCCTCTACGACATTGGCTAAGGGTGCTCTGGAGGGGAACATCTGCCAAGCTACTACATGATTGTGCGTACATGATTTCACCAAAATTCATGTGGGGCACATCCAGGCATGCCATGCCGCCTGATCACCATACTGGTGCCCAGGGTTTTAAGTCAGCTGGGATGGCAATTTTGCCAGCTTGGTCCTCCAAGGGTTCCTGGTGTAAGTTCACTCCTCAAATTCTCCACCTGTTGGAAAGTACTGCTTTGGTATACAGAAAGTGCAGAATCTTCAGAAAGAAATACTTCTCTGAAGAACTAGTTAATTACATTTGGTAATGTTCTTTCTGATGAATACTTTAACCACACCTTCCTCACTGCCCTCCTCTCGTTATTTCAAGTGTACGTTTAGGGTTTTATAAAAAATCCCAAATTGGATTTTGCATGCTGTAACTCTTGTAGTGTGTCATGGTCGATCCACTTGTGAAGGGTGTGTAAAAGTTTCAAACTATAACTTATGTCGGGATTCAGGTGTGGCACCTACTTAATGCTCAATGCTGTTATGTCCAAAGGCATAGTGAGGCCACTATGGTTCCACCAATTGACAGGTGGCAGTACATGCAAGGGAAACAGTCAAGATTCAGTCTGGCTTCTTTAATGAGGAATCAGGAGTTAGATGGAGCATCCACAAGAGAGAGTGTTGCTGAACTAACTGTTCCTCTAAGCTTGTGCCCATCTGTTTGCCCATCTGCATGTTCCTGTACATATTAATATGTATCTGCTTTAGCAGTTGCCAGTGTGAGTAATTGAAGGGTCTTCAGTGCAGCCATAGAAAAATAGAATGCTTATTCACTCACTCACACAATGCAGGTCTTCATACAGCCACACATCACCCCTTTAAATGTTTTGAATTCTCCATAGCCCAGCAGTCCTCTGTTTCAGTATTGGGGGGGGGGGGGTAAATATTAGTTTTCGTTCAAAAAGCTTTATTCGATAGCATGTCATAAAAGCATTAAACACCCTATCTTCACAAAAATAAATACTAAGCTTAAAATCATTCAATTATTAAAACTCACATTAAACTAATTATGCTGTCATTACATGATTCGGAATAAAAACATTAGTACAAAAAGGAACAACTTTACATCCATTGTTCATGATTAGTTAATATGGGGCACAAAAATCACATCACATTGTCTACATCTCTGCCAACTAGAGTGCGTATGATCCACGCCCATCCTAAGAACTTTGCTACTGCAATTGCTAAATGAGGAGTACAGTCTGTTTCCAATATTCTAAGCGCCTCAAGGCACCTGCGTGTCCCTAGGTTCTGGCACGCTGGTTTTAACCATCTTTTTCTTGGGCGGGCATAAAGAGAGCAAACAAACAAAAAGTGCGAAACATCCTCAACTATGTCTTTGCAATGGTTGCATTTATTGTTCTTATTCGGCAACCACTTTTGTGAAAAAGCATTAAGGGGCAGAGTTCCAATTCTAAGTTGGAAGTACAGTTTTCTGTCCATAGGTCTTGTGATGAGGTCCCAGTATGTTTCGCGTAATGGAGCAGATTTAAAATCCAAAAAACGGCTGGTTAACTTAGTGATTGGTTTGGAACAAAAAACAGAATGCCAAATCATATCCCAATACAGGTTTTTTAAAGTCTCCTTAGATGGAAAAGCAGTTGGATCCGTGTTGGCCCAAAGGTGATCAAGGTGAAGTTTTGCCAACATGCTCCGAATTTCTTTGAGCCATATGATTGTATGAAATCGGTCCGACTTGATGATATCCATAAGTGCAGCAGCATAGTGGCCTAGCTCCGGTGTTGACATAATCCGTCTCCAAAATAGTAATGGGCGCAGCCGAGCCAGGTCCTCAATCTTTTTCCTTCCCAGTTCGAACAATAGGGGAACAATTGGTGTACTCTGCGGGGCACCTACCAGGCGCCGTAGAAACTTGTTCTCGGCTAAAGTCAGTTCCCTCAGATTGGCAAAGCCCCACAATTCTGAGCCATATATGCAAGCACTCAGCACCTTCATACTATAAATCTCTAGAGCTGGAGATACAGGTTTAGTTAATGAAGTCTTATATTTGAGTGCTACAACACCTGCTAGTTGATGAAACTTTAAGACTGCGGTGTCAATGTGGGTCTTCCATTTCATGTTGCCCTGCAAGGAAATGCCTAAGTATGTAAAAGCGTCGACCTGTTCTAAAGCAGTCCCACTATAGGTGATTTTGCCCTTAAAAACTTTAGCTGAGTTCATGCACATAAACTTAGTCTTAGAAGTGTTTAACTCTAAGCCCCGAATCTGGCAGAAATCCCCAAATGCATTAATCGCCTTCTGGAGGCCACTAGGGGTTCGCGAAACCAACAACGTATCGTCAGCAAACATAAGTACTGGCACACGAACCCCGTCTAGTATTGGAGCATCAGTAGGGGTTTTCCTTAGGTAGTCCACTATGCCATTAATATATATTGAAAACAGGATGGGGGCCAGGACGCATCCCTGTCTAACCCCACGCTCTACTGGGAATGGATCAGTTACTTCGCCCTGGGCCCCCCATCTGATCCTGGCATAGTTATTTTCATGCATACGAACTAACAATGTCAGTAATTCGGGGCTGATTCCAGCTTCTACAAGTACACTCCATAATTTTTGCCGTGGAACTAAGTCAAATGCTGACTTCAGGTCAACAAATACAGCATACATCGGGCCATCACTCAGAGTGACGTTTTTCCAATATAAAGCTAGAAAATAAAAGACCTGGTCGATGGAGCTTGTTAGTGGGCGGAAACCAGCCTGAAAGGGAGACAAGATGTCTTTCACAGTAATCCATGCTTGTAATTTATTTTGCACTAGACGACCCATCAGCTTCTGAGCAGAATCAATAAGACTGATGGGTCTGTAGTTGCTGGGTAGTGCCTTATCACCTTTTTTAAAGACTGGAATAATTTCCGCTCCCTTCCAAGAATTTGGTATTGGAGCACCCTGGGCAAGCGAATTGGCTAGCCACACAAAATATTGGCACCATGTATCCCGGTCACTTAAAAATACATCGGCCGGAATTCCGTCCATACCTGGCGCTCTCCCCTGGGGGGGGTAAATATGTTGGGCGACATTGATGAGTTTCTTGCTCCCTTCTCAAACAGCAAAGGGAAGTAAGAACTCTTTACAAAGTGGTAGGTATCACCTTGCACCATTTGGATACGTGAACCTACTGACAACAGGCCAGCAGTGTGGAGTATTAAAGCAACCCCGTTTGGTTTGGCCTTGCTTTACAGATTTTTCCTCTTTAATTTTCTTCAAGTCTGAAGGTAAAACCCTTGACAGGCCAAAGCTCCAATCCATCCTAGAGGCTAGACTTGATCTCTTGGCCTTTCTGAGATTCAGAGAGGGCTTTATCATTTTGCAGGATTTCACTTGGTCCGGTTGACTTAAAGTGCAAAGCTCAACTAATGTTCCCTAACAAACAGTTTCTTGTGTGAGAAAATGAGCTTCTGTTGTATTACCCCTCCCCCCACATACAATTAACGCCAGTCTTTTGATGCAACTTTGACTGTACAGTACTGGGTCCCTGCTGACAAGGTTCCCGGTACCAGTGTTCTTTCTCCCCACAAATTTCCCCAGCTGGTACTTCTGCCGCCCCTTAAGTTCCTAGAAAGTGGCTCTGCGTACCTAGTACCTATTGGCTGAAGAAGGTCCCCACTCACTAGTACCATTCACTGCCCCTGCAGGCTGCATGCCTCTGTGAGGTGAACAAATGGCCAAGTCAACATGGCCCACCTCCTGTGTCTCATGCCAGCTATCACTGCCTAAAATACAGGTTAGGCACCCCTCTACCTGGCCTTACCCAGCCCTAAGGCAGGGTGCACCAATCTCGTGTGTGGGCATAGCTGTGTAAGCAGATATGCCCCTACAGTATTATGGTATATTCCTTAATAGTGTAAGTGCCAGGGAAGCAATGGAGTACATGGACTGGGAATTTGACAACTCTAGTTCCACAGCAACATGATGGTTTCACTGAACCCAGGAGTGTTTGGTACCAAACAGCTTCTTGTAATAAATCCACACTGATGCCAGTGTTGCCAGTGTGAGATTTATTAAACCATGTACTCAGAGGTGCCCCTTGAAGACCAGCCTGACACACACAGACATGTTTCTGGGCCCTTCAGAGAGCCTCTGCTCTGTGGGACAAGAAACAATGCACATTCTGGGCAGAGGTGCCACACCTCCTCCCCAGGATGGGCCAGTGCTCGAAGGGGAAGCTTCAAAGGTCTGCCACCTTTGTAATGCGACCCCCAGCCTCTGCTGCTAGCAGCAGATGGCAGCCCCCAATTTATACCCTCACTTTAGGCGGAAAAACTGAGAAAGGTTAGGAGGTGTGCCCACCTTTGCCAACTCTACCCCTCTGGAGATGAGGGGACCCCTCCAATGAGGGCTAGGTCTATGCCCCCTCCCACAGGAGGGTGGCATAATAGTGGGTGTAGTCACCCCAGGTAAGGTGTCTATTGGCCCTTCCTGCTTCTCGCCTAAAACACCCCCTAAAGTCAGTATTTAGAGGGCTCCCTCAGACCTAGAAACTAGATCTTGGTGATCTTAGAAGAACCCTTCAGAGAAAACTGAAGAATAATACTGCTTTGGCCCTAAGCCTAGCATCCTGTCTCCAGCTTCGATGAACCTGCGACCTGCCTTGCAGCCAGCGATCTCAGAAAATCCTGGGAGTACTTCTGCTTTCAAAAAGGCTCCAATCTACCGTGGACAGCAGCCATGTCCAGAAGAAATCCACTCCAAAGGACCCCGGATCCAAGTGGATCCGCTTCTCCTGCTCACTCTGCACCCGATGCCCACAACCCAAGTATGAGTGGCTCACCTGTGCAGTGCAGTTTCCCCTGCGATCCTGAACTCGCGTCTAGCGTTGGCTGACCTCTCCTGATCCCATAGAGGGTGCATGCATTGTGAATCCAGAGGTTTCCCCTTACCGTGATCGGCTCGGGTAAGAAGACTTTGATGTCGAAAGGCACCCCTGCACCCAAAGCTCATAGGCCTTGGTGAGCTGAATCGGTGGTTCCCTTACGCGTTGGTCTTCCTTCTGCTACCCCCGGTGGCACACCTCCTGCCTGTTTGTTAACACTGGAATCTACATTGATTAGCTTTGGGAGACCAACGCTGAAATTGCACCCTGCATCCGGCCGCCCCGGTGCTACTGGTGGTGTATGTTTGGTGCAGCTTTATGGCCCACCTGTGCCTAACTTAACCCCCAAAGCTTGGTCCCTGCAACCCATTTACCTACCTGCAAGCAGTGTGGCTTCGAGTACTCCCAGTCTTGGTTGAAACACATTGGGCCGAACTCCAATTCTGACCACTGCACCCGGCCGCCCCCGGTGCCGCTAGTGGTGGAGTATTGGTACTCACCTGACCATTCCCCCCTTGCTGACCTTTGGTCCCAAAAACTGGAACTGTACGTGTTTAAGGGCAATATTGTTTTCAATATTGAACTTTGCAGAAATTGTTCCAAGTGTCAACTTTTGAAAGTGAAAGTATTAACCTTTAAAAATGTACTTACCTTATTACTAAGATCTTGGTCTAAAATACAAAGTATATTTTTCTAAAATTGGTGTGGATATCCTTTTCGAGTCGTGTCTTTTATTGGTCCATGTTGTGCAATAAATGTCTTACACTCCTCTGTGTTAGGACCAAGGCTGCTCGCCCAAACTACCACTAATAGATCACTTTGGGTTTTTACATTGAGCCCTGTACACTTTTGGGTAACTTCTGAACTCTGTGCAGCTATAACCACCTAGAGGGTATACCATACTCCGAGCCAGCTTCCTACATCGTTGCATTATTGTTTAAAACTTTTATCTAATGTTCTCTGTTACTATTTTATTTTGTTAGAATTTATTTGGGCCACGATTTATATATTGGCAGACGGAGTTTTATCTGGTGGCATGGCAGATTACTTCACGACTGCCATGCCGAAGGTACTCTGCCGGTCTAATTTAGATTTGTTCATCGGGACAGGAGACATGCATAGGATTTCCAGGAAACTTCAGTTCCTGGACATGTATTGAAAGTTTGATGGACGTCTCTGTTAAACTTCCAATTTTTTTCTCCCCAAAAACAAAACCCCAAAGCAGGGATCTAGTTTTTTGATGATACAAAAAAAACTGCCCTCCTCGTCATGGGAGGTATCTCTCATAGCGAGGTTGTCCTTTTTCAGTTTCTAGTGCCCCTTGTGGCCTGCCGTTACCTAGAGGTGATAGGCAGACATACAAGTCAGTTTTCACTGCCAATCTAAATTAGGTGAGTGGATTTACAGGTCATCCTCTGACTGCCCTTACTCCATTGGGCAGTTGGAGGGGTGCAACCATAGCAGAGACGGAGTAGTCTCAGCCATCGTTACATCTAAGTTGAGTCCGCATTTAAATCAGGCTGCTAGAGCATTATGTTGGCAAAAAGTGTACCCTCACTAGTGATGCCGATTACTCTTTTCTCCAACATATAAATTAGCCCTTTAGTTATTATTAATAACCTTTATTTTCATTGTTTCGTTAACTTTTGCTGCTGTCCTATTATTACAACGCACATCTCATGCACCTTTCTCAGAAGGCTGCTTTGCTGCTCAGTCTGAGCTAGGTAAGGGTGGCTAAAGATAATACCCTTGTGCGAAAAATAGTTTACCCAGGTGGGGTCTCTCTATTCAGGCAGTGTGGAAGATCAGCCATAACGCTCATCTAGAATGTGTGGCTCTCAAACAGGCACCTTTGCAATCATTTAGCTAGGCAGACTTCCTCCGACTGCTTTGTAGGTCTCGCCTGAGCAAGCGCATGCGCTCTGGCGAGACATTTAGTGAGTGGGCTTTAAAAAACCGACCACAAGCTTTTGCTTGTGGCCTAAAGCTTGCGGTTACGCAGGCGGGCATGCGCACAGCCGTCATCTGTCTTTCCTATCTCTTCCTCATTAAGCGTCATGCGCCATCTGGCTTTCCTCGTCATGGCTAATTAAACTTTCAGCGGCGCACGCTTGTTTGACGTTGTAGTCATCCCTCATGTCGAATTGACATAACATCCACATACACTGTCCAAGCGCAACAATGTGCAATTGGCTGCTTCTGAAGATCCTGCAAGGCACTCTGAGCAGCATTTTCTTTATTACCTTCCCCCATATCTATCTTCACTTCTCTCCTTGTCCTCCTACATCCACTTTCTCACTTATTTACACTCACCCTCTACTCTCATGGCATTTCCCAACCTTAACTTATCCCCTTCCGACCCCCTGCTATCTGTTGCCCTGCTTGCTTCCATTTTTCCTGTTCTCTATCTAGTTTCTAATTTTGTTCAGCCCCCCCTATTTTCCTCATAATTTTACTCTCCATGTGACTTACCTCAGTGAGGCAAGTTAGCTCACACGCTCCTTGGACTTCTGAGGTCACGTTCGGGGTATGTTGGGCAGCGGCAGGGCGTGTCTATCTATTATTGAGCTGACCGGGCTTCCTCTTCCTCTGTATGTTGACTGATATGTTTCGTTCTCTAAAAGCTGCTGGGCAACTGGGTCAAATGAGTTGCTCACGCCACAATCAGTTCCGACTTCGACAGCAGCAAATGTGATTTAGGACAGAGGGGACACAAGCAGCCAGCTCATTGTTTAGGTCTTGCTGTTTTACCACTGTTTGACGAAAACAGCATTGCTCTGTGTGAGACTCCGCACAGCAAATACAATATTGGTTTGTATGACATTTCCCAGGTTCAGTATTTTTTTCTTCTCATAACTGCCAGCTTAGGTTACTTTATCCCTGCCACGAACAACATATTAAAATTTCCGCCGAGTATAACAGAGCTGTTCGTTTAATTTTTCTCCTCTAACACGGGGAAGATGCGTGTCTGGTTGCGTTGAGCCTTATTAACTGTGAGTTGAAGGATCACTAGTCAGCACATTAAATGGCTGCAATAGAATTGTATACAGCCATATGCAACCATACAGATGAAAGCTACTGAAAGGAAATCAATAACTCGATCCTCGTCTTTGCTGGGTTCGTTAAGCGCAACCGTACTGTAATGTTAAATTTGCCTAGCGTAGTACTTTGATTTAGCCAGGAAGCTAACTGCGCAGCTTAAAGCATATAGCATTCATGACTCATGAGCTCAGAATAGTATATTACCTTGTTCTAAAAAACAGCGGTTGAGACGTGTACCTACCGGGCTCTGCATATTTGTTCTCCCAATCAGGGTGAAAAAAAAATTCTTAACTCTGCCGCAGTGCCACCCTTCACTGTCTTTGATGTATCTTCGAAGAGAATCGTTTTAGTTGTTTCACAGTCTCATCATTTCAGAACTGAAGCATTTTCATTATTATATCCAACAAAGCCGTAGTTGTTACTTATTTATCTTATGCAACTAACAACCATTGACAAAGCCAATAGTGCTGGCTTGTTGTAAGTGGAATCTTGCTTGTTGCAGTAGATATCTGGATGTAACGACAGTAGCAGCAAAAAAACAGTCAGGTTTTTAGCTTGCATGTTCTCAAGCTACGACCTTAATTACTTCGGTCACGCCCCTTTTATAGACACCCAGTCCCCCAGTTTTTTCATCCCACTTAAAGCCCTGGTTAAAACATCAGCAGTATGGTAGAATTTTAAGCACCAATATTCCTGCTCATGTAGGATTGAGTTTCTTGGCCACTCCAGAAACACATCCCTGGTACCACACTCTCTAAGAAGTGAAAGATTTACCCTATTGTGGTCAGGAGTAACTATGACATATGAGGTAAAGGGGAGGGAACACCCCCAATGTTGATGGGGTGTAGCAAAATGGGCTTCTCCTATATAACAAGTATTTTCACTTTGCAGAAACAAACGAAAATGTAAATTGGTTGTAACATGCTTGAGCCTGACACTCCTATGTGCAGCAGTAGAATTGCTACATTTGCACATGTAGAATTTGATAGGGATTTGAGTATTCTTGGAAATACATAATGGTTGCTGATTTTCTAGACTCCTGCACAAATTATTTTAGACATCTAAACAAGTCAGAAATGCGTTCTAAACGCAGGAATAATCCGACAGGAGCAAAATTCGACATTTTCAGTTGCTTCTTTGTTAAATGTTTTCTCTGCTATTATAGCAGAGTGCTGCTTGGTGGAGCAATTGTGAAACTCCTCTTTTTTTACCTGCATTTTTATTTTGAATCTTACAATTTTTTTTAATACAATTTTATCTATGTCGGGGCAATTGTAAGAAATTAAATGTGTTTTTAGTTAACTAAGCCCTGAGCACTTTACACAGTCTGCAAAACTCCTCAGTTAAAACAAATCTGCATTCTTATCTTTGAATCATTGTGAGGGAAGTGAATGTGGTTTTAGGTCTACGGGGGAAAATGAAGCGCCGAACACTTTAGCCATAGAGTCCTAATCATAGAGTTGCCTTGGGTGGTTGGTGCTCTAGTGGTTGGACTACTCCTTGTCAAAATATTTTATTTTGATCAGAGATCAACAAAGTAAACAAGCATTGGCATAGCCAATAGGTCTCACCTTTGGGACCTTATAAGTGTTTAGCCATGCAACAGTTGATGTTGTTGCACCAAGGATATTATGCTGCATAACTAGATACTTATAAGGTCCCAGAGGCGAGACCTATTGGCTATGCCAATGCTTGTTACTGGTGTGGCTGGAGGATATTGTATGGACAGCAGACTGGTAAAATGAATCCGCTTTCTATTTTGAACCAGTTGAATATCTTTCTGTGCTTGTGGTGGTGTAGCTTAGAGCATATAGTAAAGCTAAACTCCAAAATTTCAATAAAATGATAACTTTCTTGTCTAACCAGGAAATCTAGACGTAGAGGCCATTATTATCCAGACCCTTCATATGGAAAACACATTGGCGAGCAAAACACAGTCGCACGTTTTGATTGAGTCTGTAAAATGTTCATTTCAAAATTTTGTTCTGTGAATAACCGTGAATATAGAAAGGGAATCCTCGTATATCAACAGTTCAGCTATGCTCCCTGAGAGAAGGCAATACCCAAATAAAATACACTGTACTAAACAAAGAGTTCTTATCGACTACATGGCTACATTTTTACCAAGAGATCAAGCAGGGGCCTAACTGAGCTCTTGAATATTAGTAACGAGTAACGCAAATGTCAAACTTTTTCGGCTGACCTACCTGGTTTCAAATTCCACATCTTGGGAGAATGGGTGCAATGCATCTACAGCCCTCTTAGACTGCCACATATAGTAGGCGAAGTTACCCTGAACAAAAATCCCTGGCTGCTGCAAGTGACAGGTATACTAAAACAGTGCAATACATTTAAAGTTTTCACACATTTCTCTTAAATGGGTATCTCAAGATTCAACTGATAAGTGGTTGATTTGGCCGATCGCACGAGGGTGAAGGGTGTATAGCTGTGAACGATTATGGTCCTATACTTAATGAGCCACATTTACATTTACATCCACTGGAAGGACTCATGCAGGCGCTAGCAACGTTTATATTGCCTATTATTTTACTGGCCATTAAAAAGTGGTTCTTCTATTGTAAGGTCGATGTTCAGGTGCTTCATCGTTGAAGCATATTTATTAGAGGAGAGCTTGATACATAACAATGTGTGTTCAGCAGACCAGTTCTGGTTTTGTGGATGTCTGGAGAATAGCTCATCCTAATATCTCTGATTTTACTTTTTTTTAGCAAGACATGTAACAGACTGGCACATTTAGATTCTATTTTTTGCAACATACTTGCCAGTTTGCTTACATTACCGGCTTCCTGTCACCTTTTATTTAGCTATATGCATATTTACATGAAGCACTGAGTACATTCTTCCAGATCCTCCAACAGGAATAAATCCTTTAACTGGAAGACCAATATGACTTTGTTAGTAGTGTTTAGTAAGTTAAAATGCACTCAAACCTTTTCTTACGAGCTAATCACTGCCGATTGGTAGGGTGCTTAAATACCAACACTGCCTGATCTTGATTCCTCCTGGTATCTCTCTTCCCCAGCCTCCAGCTTTCGTGCAGCTAGAAAGCACGCTGTGTGGTTTGCGAACATCTTGAAGACATTTTGTTAGCTTCCCTGGAATTGCATTCCGCCTATTGCTTACCATTGAATTTTTATTTTAATACTCACGTTTGCATGCTTTCTGTTGCTACCTGTATTTGTGTCGGAGGGATGGTCGGAAGCAGAGGCGAGGAGGCCGTATGGGGTCAATAATGAGAGTTTTATTAAGGACAAAGAATAACTGGATGGCAAAGAAATTGTCAGGATGAATTAAAAAGGTTGATTTGCTGGAAAGGAGGTCTGTTAATTCTCTGCTACCCGGGCACCGTAGTAGGGTTCTTCCGGGTCTTAGTAGATAGTGATGGCCTTTCTCCCCTTGCGCAATAAAGAAACCTATTACGGGTTTCCCTTCTCCCGGTTGGCACTCCAGAAACCTATTACGGGTTTCTTTGGCTATGCTGGGGTCCCGGAGTCAGCTCGAAAACAAACAAAAGAAAGCAGCGGTCAGATCCTGAGCCTTTTAATCAAAGGACACCGTCACCACACCCCGTGGGAGAGTTTAAACAAAGGCAGAATGTTTAGTGTGGGGACACGCAGGGTAATGAGGGGGTCCCGAGGGAAGGGTCAAGGCAGTGAGGCTTCGGGCTGGGTGTACATAGGGATTAAAACAATAGTGGTGCCTGTAAAGATCCCCAGTAAGAGTACTCCCCTGCCCCATTTATTACTTTTGCCTCCCGCCGCCCGTTTGTCCTTCCCTCCCCCTCCCTGAGTCCCTTCGTCCGCCACGTACCGCTATGTGGCAGAACTTTCCTGAGTTGTGGCGGCTGGCACGTCCTCCGGGATCCACCACTCTTCTGTCCACGTCTCGGGGCGCTCCTCTTCGGTTTCTCCCACTCCGGCGTCCGCGTCGTTGTTTTCCAGCTCCTGGGTCATTCGGCAATCTTCTTCCAGCTCCTCTCCTGCAGTCGCGCCTTCTGTCCTGGATCTGTCCTTTTTCTGCCGTTCTTGACCTCCCACCGTGACTCCGGATTGGTTGAGGGTGTATCCCGTCCCGCCTGCTAGCTGCCAGACTGCATCCGGGTCGGCGTTCTGTGGGAAGAGGGAAGAGTCGGCTGTTAGCTGTGGCGATTCCGCTGGTTCGTAGTCCTCGTCCGGGTAAGGAATCCACCCCGTAGTTTGTGGGGTTTTATTGGGGAAAGTGCGTGCTCTGTCTCCCTCACAATTTGTTTTAGGCGGTCCAGCTTGGGCGCATTCCTCCCATGAAGCATAGCCTATTTACTGTATTCTTTCACGAGTGCTCACTTTCTGTAAACAGGCCTTTAAATCCTGCTCTCGTCTTGTCACATTTGCTGTGCATTCAAAGACCGAAGTCAAATGTCAGGCTCGGTCTTCCAATGGACCTTGGTGTTTACTTTTTTTCGCTGACTTCATAGTCAGAGCAGCTATGTTGACAGTCTTCCTGGGTACTAGGGGTGGGAAAGGAAAAGTTTTATTTTATAGAACACAACTCATTTGATATGTCTGTAAATGTACTGTGAAAATCTATCAGAATTAGGAAAGCACAAATGAAGTACTTTTTTGTCATTCCGAAATATTGTGGAAACCAATATTTTAATACAATCAAAAATCAATGCACTAGGTAATGCCATTTTCACACATTTTGTGTGCTGTATTGTTTTATCAGTAAATCTTTATGTGCAAATATAATTGTCATTTTTATTGAAAATGTGTTGCCTGTAAAGGCTGTGCGCTACCACATCATGCATACTCACTTTTACGCCAATTCCCTCCATCCTAAAACACTACTCCACGCTATCCTGCTCCATTCTACAGCACTTTATCCCACTCTACAGTATGACCTTCCATGTCCCTTCACTCCGACACTCTACTCTACTTTTCACCACTCCACGACTCGACTATACTCCATTGAATTTAACTTTACTCCGCTCCATTTCACTTTACTCCGCTCCATTTCACTTTACTCCGCTCCATTTCACTTTATTCCGCTCCATTTCACTTTACTCCGCTCCATTTCACTTTACTCCGCTCCATTTCGCTTGACTCCGCTCCATTTCACTTTACTCCACTCCATTTCACTTTACTCCGCTCCACTTCCCTTTACTCCACTCCATTTACTCCACTCCATTTCTCTTTACTCCACTCCACTTTACTCTGCTCCGCTCCCCATTGCTCCGCTCCCCATTGCTCCGCTCCCCATTGCTCCGCTCCCCATTGCTCCGCTCCCCATTGCTCCGCTCCCCATTGCTCCGCTCCCCATTGCTCCGCTCTGTTTCCCTTTGCTCCGCTCCCCTTTGCTCCGCTCCCCTTTGCTCCGCTCTGTTTCCCTTTGCTCCGCTCCCCTTTGCTCCGCTCCCCTGTGCTCCGCTCTGTTTCCCTTTGCTCCGCTCTGTTTCCCTTTGCTCCGCTCTGTTTCCCTTTGCTCCGCTCTGTTTCCCTTTGCTCCGCTCTGTTTCCCTTTGCTCCGCTCTGTTTCCCTTTGCTCCGCTCTGTTTCCCTTTGCTCCGCTCTGTTTCCCTTTGCTCCGCTCTGTTTCCCTTTGCTCCGCTCTGTTTCCCTTTGCTCCGCTCTGTTTCCCTTTGCTCCGCTCTGTTTCCCTTTGCTCCGCTCTGTTTCCCTTTGCTCCGCTCTGTTTCCCTTTGCTCCGCTCTGTTTCCCTTTGCTCCGCTCTGTTTCCCTTTGCTCCGCTCTGTTTCCCTTTGCTCCGCTCTGTTTCCCTTTGCTCCGCTCTGTTTCCCTTTGCTCCGCTCTGTTTCCCTTTGCCCCGCTCTGTTTCCCTTTGCCCCGCTCTGTTTCCCTTTGCCCCGCTCTGTTTCCCTTTGCCCCGCTCTGTTTCCCTTTGCCCCGCTCTGTTTCCCTTTGCCCCGCTCTGTTTCCCTTTGCCCCGCTCTGTTTCCCTTTGCCCCGCTCTGTTTCCCTTTGCCCCGCTCTGTTTCCCTTTGCCCCGCTCTGTTTCCCTTTGCCCCGCTCTGTTTCCCTTTGCCCCGCTCTGTTTCCCTTTGCCCCGCTCTGTTTCCCTTTGCCCCGCTCTGTTTCCCTTTGCCCCGCTCTGTTTCCCTTTGCCCCGCTCTGTTTCCCTTTGCCCCGCTCTGTTTCCCTTTGCCCCGCTCTGTTTCCCTTTGCCCCGCTCTGTTTCCCTTTGCCCCGCTCTGTTTCCCTTTGCCCCGCTCTGTTTCCCTTTGCCCCGCTCTGTTTCCCTTTGCCCCGCTCTGTTTCCCTTTGCCCCGCTCTGTTTCCCTTTGCCCCGCTCTGTTTCCCTTTGCCCCGCTCTGTTTCCCTTTGCCCCGCTCTGTTTCCCTTTGCCCCGCTCTGTTTCCCTTTGCCCCGCTCTGTTTCCCTTTGCCCCGCTCTGTTTCCCTTTGCCCCGCTCTGTTTCCCTTTGCCCCGCTCTGTTTCCCTTTGCCCCGCTCTGTTTCCCTTTGCCCCGCTCTGTTTCCCTTTGCCCCGCTCTGTTTCCCTTTACTCCCTCCGCTCCGCTTCCCTTTACTCCCTCCGCTCCGCTTTGTTTCCCTTTACTCCCTCCGCTCCGTTTCCCTTTACTCCGCTCCGCTCTGTTTCCCTTTGCTCCGCTCTGTTTCCCTTTGCTCCGCTCTGTTTCCCTTTGCTCCGCTCTGTTTCCCTTTGCTCCGCTCTGTTTCCCTTTGCTCCGCTCTGTTTCCCTTTGCTCCGCTCTGTTTCCCTTTGCCCCGCTCTGTTTCCCTTTGCCCCGCTCTGTTTCCCTTTGCCCCGCTCTGTTTCCCTTTGCCCCGCTCTGTTTCCCTTTGCCCCGCTCTGTTTCCCTTTGCCCCGCTCTGTTTCCCTTTGCCCCGCTCTGTTTCCCTTTGCCCCGCTCTGTTTCCCTTTGCCCCGCTCTGTTTCCCTTTGCCCCGCTCTGTTTCCCTTTGCCCCGCTCTGTTTCCCTTTGCCCCGCTCTGTTTCCCTTTGCCCCGCTCTGTTTCCCTTTGCCCCGCTCTGTTTCCCTTTGCCCCGCTCTGTTTCCCTTTGCCCCGCTCTGTTTCCCTTTGCCCCGCTCTGTTTCCCTTTGCCCCGCTCTGTTTCCCTTTGCCCCGCCCGCTCCGCTCTGTTTCCCTTTACTCCCTCCGCTCCGCTCTGTTTCCCTTTACTCCGCTCCGTTTCCCTTTACTCCCTCCGCTCCGCTCTGTTTCCCTTTACTCCGCTCCGTTTCCCTTTACTCCCTCCGCTCCGCTCTGTTTCCCTTTACTCCCTCGCTCCGCTCTGTTTCCCTTTACTCCGCTCCACTCTGTTTCCCTTTACTCCGCTCCACTCTGTTTCCCTTTACTCCGCTCCACTCTGTTTCCCTTTACTCCACTCTGTTTCCCTTTACTCCACTCTGTTTCCCTTTACTCCGCTCCACTCTTTCCCTTTACTCCGCTCCACTCTTTCCCTTTACTCCGCTCCACTCTTTCCCTTAACTCCGCTCCACTCTTTCCCTTTACTCCGCTCCACTCTGTTTCCCTTTACTCCGCTCCACTCTGTTTCCCTTTACTCCGCTCCACTCTGTTTCCCTTTACTCCGCTCCACTCTGTTTCCCTTTACTCTGCTCCACTCCACTTTACTCTGCTCCACTCTACTCCTCTCCACTCCATTTCACTTTACTCTGCTCCACTCTACTCCTCTCCACTCCATTTCACTTTACTCCTCTACATCACTTTACTCCACTCTGCACAACTCCACTCCATGCCACTCTGCTGTAATCCACTCTGCACTCCAAGCTGCTCTCTGCTACTCCATGCTGCGCGCTGCGCCCTGCGCCACTCCACGCAGTACCTTATATGCCACTTTGCTCTGTCTCTCTCCGCGCCTCTCCATTCCTTGACAGTCCACTGCTCGACATGGTACTCCACTGACTTTTAGCCATGCTGTACAGCAGCCACAATGGTGTTCAACATGGCTAAAACACATTGGGAAAGCTCTTGCATAGGCCATATATATTGGTTTTTCCAATGCTTGTTTGCCTTTCTCTTTCACTGTGGTTCAGAGTCTGATTAAAATAAATTGTATTGGGTGCAAAACAATGTAGAAAAATATCACTTGACCCAGATACCAGTATAGAATTGGGGAAGCAAGGTGCAAAATGTTGGGGTGTCTTTGAACTTCCAACTGAAATTATATGAGAAGTCCACACTTGTTGAAGCTGATAGGACCACAGCTTTTTTGGTTGCAGCCCAATTTGTTTAAATCTTCGGTGAAAAGCTGCTTATTTTGTTGGCTTCGTCCTAGCTGAAAATGGACCAAAGTGTTGTAACGTTGCAACCATTTACTACACCGCCTGGGAAGATGAGCTACAATATCTAAGCTTTTATAGAATATCTTAATTTTGCTTCTACTATAGTTTTCTCATTTATTTTACTTTTGATGGGGGCAGCCCCCTAAAAAATATTGCCATTGGAATATGGCGAACTTCTGAGATCTGGAAACTACAATTCCCTCTGTTGACATACCATCCTGTAACAGTATCCATTTCAGATTATAAAGATTTAGTAGATGTCTATTCTATCAGCCATGATTATCCACAAACACAGATCAACCATGATTTTATTTTCCTGCTTTCTAGCACAATCTATCTTTTGATCGCCATAGGTTATTGTGAAAGTAAATTCTCTGTTGGCAGTATTTTTTTTGGGACATACAGAAGTGCTTTGACCTGCTTAAATGGGAGTATCTTGAAGCCATCATGAAGGAAAATAATTTCCCATTCTAGTTTTCTTGGTTAATCATGTCTTTGCATCTGCCACTTCGATTGGCTTGATCTATACCAAACTGTGTGTGTAGTTCTCAGTGTATTCAAAGGGGCAACTGGCATGGTTGTCCCTCTTTTCCTCTACCTTTTACCACTTCTTATTTAGCCTTGTGCAAGGTGCAGTAGGTTAGATAACAATGTATGTTTCTAAATGCTGAAGGACTGTTCAATCAAGCTGTTTCCCGATGAGATTGTATTTTCCCTACTTGTCTGATTGGTAATATTGGGAGTATGTTTTCTTTGATAGAAGAGTTTTGCAATATGTATGGATATCAGGTGATCAGGATCAAGGGTGAGGTAATTTTATGCAATAGAGATATTCACTTCCTTCTGAGCTATAGGGTCAGAATCTGGATCTGGATTAGGGTTTTGTGGAGATCTGGGTGCCCTAAAATGCAGAGGGTATTTGAATTATGGAAAGCTTTAAAAGAAGATGGAGTTTGAAACATGGTAGCATGTGTTCGTCTCCTGGTCTGCAACAACAATCTAGTGAAAATTACTCTTCCAAAGTTTTTGAAAAGTTTTTTTATTTATATTAGTTCGAGACTGACTTGTTGGCTTAGAAAATATTTTTTCACCCATCTAAAAATGTTTCATCTATATGGAAAAAGACGAGAAGCAGGACAGATGTTATTTGCTAAGTTGAATGCTCGATTTGGGAACTACAAAACGTATAAATTGAATATCCGACATTAATTTCAAAGAAAGCAATATGTTTAGGAATTCTTGAAATGGGTAGTTAATTTTAATATGCCCTGTTAAGGGAAATCGCTAAATGGTTGAGTGTCAAAGATACCAGGTGTTATAAGAATATTGATTTGAACTCTCCATGCCTTTTGTCAAAGTTTGCAGCCTTTCTCTTTTTTGTTGAATCCAACTTGTCCAATCTGCGCCAATACAATATGAGTCTGGTATTGCTCCTTGTACAGGACATTTTACACAGCAGAATGGCTACATTCATTTTTGGGTAGATACTCTATTAAATGTGTTTACTTAGACAAATCACCATTAATAATTAGATACATTTCTTATGATGGACTAGAAACATTTTTGGCAATTATTTTTAAGTAAGTTAAGAGAAATGTATGAGGTTAAGTATAAACGAGCCAAGTGAACTGTATGTGGATTCATTGCTTGCACCATCGCTTTGGTGATGGGACAGCCAGTGCTTAGTGTTTTTCCCCCAAATTAAGATCACTCATTAATTGTGTTCGTGGAGATTTCCACCCCTGCTGGCTGGAAAAAATGTAAACTAGTTATGTGATGGAAGCCAAAAGCTATCCACTATACCAATAGCATGCTTCCCTATGCTTCTAACATCCCTCTGCTGGGGATCCCTACACCCTCCAGAATAGTCACTACCAGATGTCTGACCAAATGGTCGGAAGAGGGAGTTACCACAGTTGGGATGTTGTTTGTAGATAGCAATTTAATGGACCATGAAACTTTTGTCAGGGGGCAATGGGTTCCAAATCCGCTATATCTCCTCCACGCTAGCATCAGAAGATATGTTAAAAATACCTGATCATCAGATGGTAGGGAACCGCAGACACATGATTTGGTATATATGCTGTATCTCATGGGAAATGGGGGACACTTAACTAGGTGGTTGTATAGAGGTATGCGTACACACGGCAATCCCGCTCCAGGAGCTAAGAGACAAATGGTCTGATGATATTGGACGTGTACTGTCAGATAAAGAATGGGAGCGAATACTGGAACTGGATAAGAAAATCTCCCGTAACCCCAAGTTTAAACTAATCCAATACATGCTCTTACATACAGTATATTTGACTCTGCACAGGTTGAGCAAGATGTTCCTGGGCACAGCAGATATGTCCCAGATGTTACACACAGCCAGCTGACTTACTTCACATGACATGGGCATGCCCTCGACGAACCCCTTTTTGGACAACAGTACTCAACATTCTTAGTGAGGTAGCGTTGGTTACAGGAGGGAATACAATCGAATACTTCATACTGGGGTTGTGCAAAAAGCACAGGAAGCAAGGAGTGCAGGCTAGGTTTGCCAATATGATGATACTTCTGGCGAAACAATCAATTACGATGCGTTGGATGTCTGCATTGCCCCTGACGGCTTTGGCATGGCATGGTGAGGTTGTTCGTTGTGGGAGGGCTGAAAGTATGGAAATCAGGAGGAAGGAAAAGAGAGGTTTGCGAAAGAACCCAATTGCTTTAGAAAGGGACGCTATGCTGGAGCTGTTTATATCTACTGATCCTTTCCTTCGTTGCATTGAAATTGTATTTCACTTCAAGGCTGCGTAGTATAATTATAGACTCAATAACCAACAGACTCCACACGATCCCTACAGAACTGTAATATGTAAACTTGTAAGATGAGCGCCTGGAATCAAGTGTCGGTACATGTCTTGTCTGCCATGCCTGAAGCTACGTTTGCACAGTAGTGAGTTTGGGAGTTTCTGTAGTTAATTGACATTGGGAGGGGGGGTTGGAATACTCGCCGACTTGGAAGGAGACAACATCGCATTTCCTGCTCCCACACTTATCATAGTGTGGAACTATTAATTTTACCCACTTTGGCCCACCTTATTCGAGTGTGACCGAAGTTTCTAATCAGTTGGACATAACTTGGAAGTCTGATACTGACCTCTATGACACAGCGCCTCTCTCATTCCAAACTAAACAAGGGGTGATCCTCTTGTCATTTCTACAGCAATATTCTCAGTCTGCTCATATTCTATCTTCACGGACATCTTGACCTCTTATACCACGGAGCACCTCACAAATATCCTGAGGAAGTACAATTTCTTTGGACGAAATGCGTTGGCTGATCGACTTGAAAACGTTTCTTTGATGTGTCTAATTACATTGTTAATAAAAAGGATAATGTAAAGAACAATCTCATAATTGTGTGATAGTGTTCATAAGGTGGTGCACCATTCGCTTTTTGTTCAACATTGTAAAGTCCAGTTGTATGGACTGCATCGTGAAAGTCAGTGCTTATAGTGCGTGCACACAATTTTGGGATATTTCCCACTAATCATACAAATCTGGTGATAGCAGGTTAGGTGCTAGTTTCTATAGTTTTTCACTGTCAATGTCTGTATATCGCTAGGACGATACTTACGTTAAAGCAGTAATGTTACTGTATTGATAGTAACTTACTGAACTGCTAAAATCTTATTTCTTTTACTGCTACTGTATCATTTATGTTCCTTTTGTTCTTTTACTTTGAAAACTTAATAAAATATGTTTTAAAAAATGTGATAGAAGCCACTTACTCTGACACGAAGATGGGATATTGTTTACTTGTGGGCAAAACTGGTACTTACATAAAGCAAAGGTAGCTAGTTTGAGTTTGAACAGACACTTTTTGCTCAGGAGACCTATAATGTTTGATTTCATTTCCTTGTTTGAGGACTTATTCGGTGTATATAGTAGTTTGTTCAGTTTCTAGGTATTTTGTTACTAATCTAATAAAGTTGATGTGGTCTCTGACTGCTTTATTTGGTTTGATTCGATTTATTGGACCCCTGACTGCCTTGCTGCACACTGCTCAGTTGGACCAAATCTTATGTAAAAAGAAAACTGTTCTCTGTAATAAAATAGTAGGTTTCTTATAAATGTTCAATTTAATACATTTGCACTCTGATGTAAGTGGCTGAGAATGCTCTGGATTGTGGTACCAGAGCTAGATGTAGTACCTGTTGGACTTGCTTTCCCTGTTTTTTTTAGGGCATTGCTTCTCGGTAAATACTGGGCTTCTTGCCTGCCTTTTATACTATCGTCCTAGTTCACTTTCTCTGTCTCCTTCAGAGTTTCTTTTCTCTGTCATCTCTGTTGGTGAAACTGGGCTGTTAAGCCACTACTCTTGCATGGCTGGTTTTACAACAATCATGCTTTTCATTTTAATCAAAAGCCGTTTTGAACTTTGAACTAGCTGGTGGATAGACGCATTGACTGATTCATCACCGCCCCAGGCTGCTCAATGTGTCTTTTCCATTAAATGGTTTGTTAATCCGGTTTTAAAGTTTTCCCTAGAAATTTCTATTTTTGCGAAGCACATAGTATCTCATTACACTATTGTGAAACGTTGAGAATACATAAAACGTGTATTCAAGCAAATCTGTCTGTGGTCTAAGCACACACCAACTGTACTCCTTTAAAAAGCAAAAGTAAAGTCAAATGTCCTCTTGAATGGAATGGATAGTGTACCAAGATCTTTTGAATAGCCATATGATTTCTCAGTTTAGCTGTCCTTAATGTCTGTGAATGACCTAATCTCTAAATTAGCCTGACAGTTTATTTTATTTATTTATTTAGGCAAACTTATAATGCGCACAACTACCCTTAGGGGTTTCCCAGCGAAGGATACATACAGACAATGATAACTCCAGCTGATAGCTAGAAGAGCCAAGTTATCAGATTTTTATGAAACGCCAATAAGGAATTACAATTCCTAAAGGTGACCGGGAGAAAATTCCAGAGCTTGGGGCCAAAATAGGAAAATTAGCGTCCTTTGATGCGGGTTCAGCAGAACCTTGGCGTTGTGAACAAAGAATGACCAGCAGAACTCCGCAAAAGCATAGGTCTATAAGGAGTCACCAATCCTGAAATGTATGCTGGAACAAAACCTTGTTTGGCCTTGAACATGTACCAAAGTGCCCTTAATTCAATGCTTTTCAAAATCTTTAGCTAGTGCAATTCCGGAGCAGAGGTGAGGCAGGGACATGTCTTGGTAAACGAAAAGTTAGCCATGCAGCAGCATTCTGAATGATGTGGAGGAATCTAATCGACGTCTTGTCAGCGCCTAGGTACAACACATTGCCATAATCCAGCCTGTACATGACCATGGCCTGAATGACTGTTCACTGTACCTCTAAAGGTATTAGCCAGAGGATTTTTTCAGCCATTTAAGGGCTAAAATACAGACCGCAGCGACCTTGGGTATCTGTGGCTTCAAAGAATGTTTGTCATCTATGATGAATCCAAGATTCTTCATCTTCGTAGATGGGGAGGGTAGGGGCCCCAGAGATCTGGATTGTTGCCTAAGACAAGGATCTCTGTTTTTTCACCATTTAGTTCCAATGCATTTTTATTCATCCATAAGGAAATATTCCTCAGGTTTACATGGAGCAGCGAAGGGTCCTGTCGATGGGCAGCTGATAATGAGAAGATAATCTGAGTGTCCTCAGTTTAAGGAACAAGCATTTGCAATGCAATAGGTCTCGCATTTACTCAAGTTTGAGCTATTGACATTGCAAATGATAATGCCTTTTATTTTTGTTTTCGTTTTTAATCATAAATAAAAGGCATAGTCATATACAATACCAATAGCTTAAAGTTGGTAAATGCGAGACCTATTGCATTGCAAATGCTGGTCTCAGTAAAGGTCAGAGCGTGAACGATCTTGTGGGATAGATAGTTCCTCTGTCTGAGATTAGAGCCAGATGTGTTCATGAGGCAGGGCTGTTCCAGCTGAGTCCAAGAGAAATGGGAATGCACAGAGGTTAACGCTGTTCTTTGAGGCCTTATCTCATAAGATCTTTGCAACCTAAGGGGGCCTCTCTGCTGTGTAAGCCAGGAGCGCATAAGATCTCTGCGGCCGAGGAGGATAGGCTAAGATGAATTAGACTGCGTGTGAAGAGCAGAGTTTATAAGATCAGCATCTGTGTGACATCAGAAACAGTTTCTAATGTTGTATCTGTCCAGTAGAGGAATGCGTACATGTGCTGTCAGATCTGTGTGAGCAGAGGGACAACTGCTGTCAAAAGCCTGACTCAATGAGGCACAGGGTCAGACTGATTTGCATATAGCCATGTCTGAACTGGGGTGGCAGAGTGGGCTAAAGAACGGTGATGGATTAAACCCAGATCTTTTGACTGGGTGTGAGTGTTTGATTGACTCAGATGCTCCGTCCATCACCACCCCCTTTTGTGAAAGCCTGACTCAAGTCTCAACATCTATGTACACTGAGGGACAGCTCAGCTGTCCAACTTGTGAATGTGTAAGACCACTAAACATGTATTGAAAGCAACACCATGGCAACAAAAAACAAGTAGTCAGAAGTGATGCAGACACACTTATAAGGGCGCTGTACACACAGCGTGACATACACACAAACTCTCATGCAGGGGGCGTGCAAATACGCTGCCATTTACAGACAAGAGGAGACTCATGAAACGCACACAGAAGTATGTACAAAAATAAGTCAAATGCAGAGACGTTTCTACAGACATTCCACAGAATTGTGCACTAACATGCAGAGGTGTTAACACAAACCCCTATATTATGGAAACGCATGAGAACAATGGCGTGTACAGTTGCATATGCCCCTTCAACTGTCCTTCTAATGCTCCCCCTTCGCACACATCTCCCATCGTGCACCACAAGCATGCCAACAATGCCTCTTGGCAACGCAGCCTGCGCCTTGGGCCGGCATCAGCACCCTCCCTGTGCACGTGTCACCTGTGTCACCGCTCTGTCCCGAGGTATTTGCACTGCCTCTGTCCCCGTATCCTCCTGCATTCTTCTTACCTCTTCGTGCGGGGAGCAGCGTCCACGGGCGCGCACTGACAGCGGACAGATCATGTCACTCCTAATGAGTTGATTCCACGTCGTGCTTACTGAGAAGTAACGTGAAGCGTTGATCTCACCGGTCCGACTAAAGACTATCTCTCAGTCTAGCTTCACCACATGTGTAGAACCCCAAGCAGCACGCGCTCGCCTGCTCCCGCCTTCCTGAGCTGCGATCTGTCCTGCCGAGGGTCCTCGCTCCTGGGGTGCTCCAGGTGAGGGGTCGCAGAGGCGGCACTCCGGAGGTGGGAGCATGGCAAGGTCACTCTCCTCAAGCAGGTCACGTGGCACCCGCTCCCTCTCAAACAGAGTAACAAGTGAGCAGAAGTTGTGGTATGGTAAAGCGCTAGTGTGCAGTAATGTGGTAAAAATTATAAAGGCAACAATAAAAACAAGTATGGACTTCAGTACGAGACAAAAAACCCCAAGGGAAAGTGAAAGTGCACCCGCGAGTTGTAGTTCACGGCGTGAGCGTGCACGTCAGCGTGACATGGAGCTCGTGACCGTGGTAGCGCTTGACTAGGTGCTGCGCGGCTGGTGCGGTGTAGGGAGGGGGCCGCCAAAGCACCTAAAGTAAAAATAGAGCGGGTCGAGTCGGAGAGCGTGGGCTAAGGACCGTGCATCAGAAGGGCACTTAGGAGAGAGCGTGGCCTGAAACGCCGGAGGGAGGGAAAGCGACAGGGGGTGTCTGGTGTGCGTGTGTGTCTCTGTTGGCGTGAAACACCGGAGGGAGGGGGTAAAGCGGCAGGGGGTGTCTGGTGTGTGTGTGTGTGTGTGTGTGTGTGTGTGTGTCTCTGTTGTTGAGTGAGATAAGTATGGGTGCACTGGATTGGGGTGGCTGGTGCTAGTGTATGTGTGTTTCTTGCCGCATTCAGCTGGCTTGCCTAGACTGAGGAGGGACAGGAGATGTGCAACGTGGTGAACACGCGCGTCCGGATCCGATCGGCCTGCAGCCTGCGCGTGCCCCTCTCCTGTCCCCCTTTAAGCCCTTGAAAGCATAGCTGACGGCTTTGCGCTGCGCCGCAGGTGCGAGACCTAAAAAGGGTGAGCCCACACTTCTCAATAACACCAGCTAGTGGGCAAACATAGATGTTAAAGAACAAGGGGCTCAAAGTGGATACCTGAGGGACTTCAGAGGTCAGGGCTAGAGTCTTTGATATGGCGTCGGGCAAATAAATCTAGAAGGTGTGATTCTTTAAAAAGGAGCTCACTCATTCCAAAGCCAGGCCTTCTATGCCCGAGGCTTCAAGTCTGTCGATCAGAATAGAGTGAGACACTGTATTGAAGGCTTTGCTCAAGTCAAGCAGAATGAGAGCAACCATGCCACCAGAGTCCAGATATTGTCTAAGACATTCAGTCACCCCAAGTAGAGCAGACTCTGTGCTGTGAGCCGCCCTAAAGCCAGACTGCGAAGGATGGAGAAGTCAACGAGTCTCAATGAAAGTGGAAAGTTGTGGGTTGACCTGCTTTTCCCAAATTTTGGAGAAGACTGAAAGAAGGGAAATAGGACGGAAACTTGACCAGCAGGAGGGATCCAAGTCAACTTTTTTTTTAAAAAGGGGAGAACCAGAGCATGTTTTCAGTTCTGGGGAATGATACCCACACTCAGAGAGGAATTGAGTAGTTTTAAAATTACAGTTAAAACAGGGTCATTGAGTAGTTTAAGTTTGCCAGGGGGAACATGGTCCAGCGGAGAGACAGATTTAATGGATTGCAGAGTATTCTTTAAAGATGTCAGACCCAACAAGGATCATGCCCTAATTCTAAGGTACTCCTCCAACTTATTCACTGTAAAAGGACTATCCGCATGGCTTCCTGTAGAGCTAGACAGATTCGTGCAGCTCTCAGCTTTTATAGCCTCCATAGCTAATTGACGATTGAAGCTTGTCCACCTTTTCTAGAAAAAAGCTGGCTAGTTCATCACACTGGTTCTGGTAAAGAGAGATGTTATTAGCCACCGACAATTCTTTCACCACCTTAAAAAGAGCCTTCTGACGATGTTGAGAACTGATAATCTTCTCCATGAAGTACGTAGCACGAGCCTCTTTATAAAGGGCATGATATATTTTCAGTGCCGCCACCTATTCAGATTTGGCCTCCTGCGCATAGATTTTCCTCCACTTTCTTTCTAGTATTTTACATTGCCTGTTTACAAGTCTGAGGGAGTCCGTAAACCAAGGAGCAGGGGGATGCGATCTACGCATCTGTATTGAGGTAAGTGGCAAAATAGTGTCCACAGCCTCATTAAGCCATGGGCGGACAGAGATTTGGTCACAGTCGGGGTGAGAAGTGACAGACGGTTGCGTATTAAGCAATTTATTCAATACAGGAATTTTGAGTTTCAACCAATTCCTGACCCTCTGTTTCAACACCGATTGAAAGTTGGGGACGAAGTAGACCCTTACATGACTGGGTTAGAACTATTCCAGTTATCACTTGGGTACATTCATCATAGCATAATTAAAATTGTATCACATGGCATTATTAAAAATGACATTCTTTTGACTATGAACGTCTCCACAAACGAAATATCTTTAAATGGTAGACTGCCTGTTACAGTCCTTGTGTGTGTGTCACAGTTTACATCTTTGATTCTAAAGACACACAGGGCAACGCACACACACACTTTATGCTACAGGACACACCCTATGCATTAATCGTCTATGGACAATACAAAAGGCACATGGCACAGACTGTTACACAGTATAGACTTGTATACTTCCCTGGCTGAGAATTTCTACTTTAGTTGCCCACAAGCATACTCCCCCCTACTCCACATGATCTTGCACTGGTGTCCTACCTGGCCTCTTACATCCCCACAAGGTACAACATTCACTGATTTTCCCACCAGTCTCCTGGTCCCTAACCCACTTGAGGTTCAGTTCTGTTGTCATTATAACCCTTAACTTTACTTGACACCTTCATACATCTCCTCTGTGAAAGCCCACTGCTCAATGCCATACTTCTCAACTTAGTACCCCGACTACCTTAGCTCTTTACTCGTGTTTACCAGTGCTGTCAAGTCCTTGCCCTACTCTACTTTTAATATCTCCAATTCAGGCCCCCTACTGAAGTAAAAAATAATCTGAAGTCTTGCTTAACTAGGTGAGTCAAACTGTGATCACCAATTTTCAATGGATAGAGCTTGGCAAAGTGGCCATGACTTTTAGTGGGGAGAAGAAACTGTGTAGTTAACCAACATTGTGCCAAGACACTATGATTGACTGCTTTAAAATACGAACTCAGTGGAAAATGTGTCCATATAGAGAATACATTTTACACAGTTGCTTTGCCATGGACATTCAAATTACTTTATTCCCTATAGTAGCATGAACAGGTTTTTGATAGAAGGCCTTTATGGCAAACTTGTTTGTTTTAGTTATTTAGTTGGTGCATTATCTGCACAGCATGTTTTTGACAAAATGGTAAGTGATATAGAAGTATGTGCATTCAAGGTGTAAAGAGAGGTGTTTTATGGACGAGAGAAGACTAAGCCTCATTGGTGGCACGAGGATGTGTATTTAGGCAGAAACTGTAAGAAGGGAGGCAGCAAATAGACTTATCTAAGCAGTGGACATTGTGTTACTGTGAGTTGTAAGTAATGCGGTCAGTGCTGCTAGATTTTGGAGTAGTGAGTAATTGCTTGCTTTATTCCCCTTTTCACGTCTGTCACACTTCCTCCACCCGCATTTTGTCTTTGCTGATATTCACTGTGCTTTGGTTGTTTCAGTGTGATCAGTTTTTGTGTGAATACTCCTTGCAGTGACGTAAGCTGCCAGTCTGGGTTGGGGTGCCCAGTATTCAGGCAAGGAAATGTTCTGAATGATATGTCTGTTGTTTGATATATTTTGTTTTGATAAAACCTGTGTGCCTGCTGTCAGTTCTGGAGTAACAGGCCCCTGTAATAACATAGACTGTAAATTTGTCCACTGTGAGTTGATAAGTTCTTTTCTTTGCAGGGTGCAGTGGAGCCTATGCAGATTGACGCTGACCCCCAAGATGACCAGCAAAATGCACCTGATATCAACTATGTGGTGGAGAATCCAACCCTGGTACATGTTTGTTGGATAAAGGACCTTTGTTTTTTTTTTTTAAATAGTCCAAGTTTTGCGACAAGTTCTTGCCTTCTAGCAGTTTGCTTCCTTGTGCTGCTGGTAGTTCTTATAGTTCCAGGTCTTCAGATGTGGTACTTGACCTTATGCAGGGCTCCTTTTCTTCCCCCTAGGCATGTATGATTTTGCCCCTTTTGTACTGGTGCCCCTCGAGACCTATCCAATGCCATGTGTATAAGCTCCCCTGCAGTGGTGCTACCCTTCGCTGTTCACCAGTCTCCAGCCTATGTAGTGCCATTGTTTACATTTTTTTTCATGTTTTTCATGTGTCTCCCTTGCAGGATCTGGAGCAGTATGCCTCCAGTTACAGTGGTCTAATGCGCATTGAGCGGCTCCAATTCATTGCTGACCACTGTCCACAGCTGCGGGTAGAAGCCTTGAAGATGGCTCTGTCCTTTGTGCAGAGAACGTTTAACGTGGACGTGTATGAAGACATCCACCGAAAGCTGGCTGAAGCCTCCAGGTACAGCAAGTTAGGTTGTTTTCTGTTGGCATTGTTTTAATTTTTCCTTCTCAGTAGCAGGATGTCCTCCTTTCACCTCGAACTAGCTGTCTGGATTTGTACAAACCCCAGCGTTACTTTTTTGTGTGTCCTCCTATCGCCATGGCGCCTGCAAACCGTGGACCATTTTGGCACCCTCTGTCCATCTCATGGCCCATTGCATTTACTCACCCTTAGCCTCCAACCCTCTGGTCACAGCAAGGGGGAACCTCCCCCAAGTTCCATGACCTGGTGTAATCATGGGACTATGGTGAGTTATTCTTGTCAGTTTTCCATCTCATGGTGATGGCTCGCCTCGCGTTGAGGATGATCATGTCGGCAAACCTGTAACAGACTTTCTGATCTTTCGGACACCGGTGTAGTCCCAACAGGCACCTGTCTGCTGTCGCCCAGACATCAGTACCAGTGATTTCTTGTACTCTATACCAGACCATATGCCAGAAGCTTCGTAATCGCGGACATTCCCATAACATATGGAGTATATCAGCATCAGCCTCCTGACACCCAGGACAAGGGATTTGTGCATTCGGATACATTCTATTAAGGCTGTGTAGTTAAGGTATGCCCTATGCAGTATCATGTACTGTATATATTTAAATTTAGCGTTTCTAGATACTTGTTTAGGGAATTCTAGTATGGTAGCCCATTCTTCATCAGTTGGGTCCATGCCCACATTCTCGGTCCATTTTGTTCGGAGTAGGGTGAGTTCTGTTTTAGAGATGTCCACTAAATATCCAGATACAGCCACAAATTCCTTTGTCAACTACTTCGCCCTGGGTAATATTCGGGCGGGATTGGAGGTATAGATTATGAAGTAGTCGCCATATAATGCTATTTTGCCCCTGGAAGGGATACATGAATAGGGACTATCTGGTCATCTTTCCTTAGAAGATGTGCCAATGGTTTGATGTATAAATCGAACGCGAGGTGACAGAGGGCAGCCATGCCTCGTTCCTCTTTGGATTTTAAAGTTCCTCGTCAAGGAACCATTTAAAAGGTTTTTGGCTGTGGGACTCTCTGATCTAACCTTCGGAATGTCGAGATAGAACCAGCACTAAATCCCATTGATTCCAGAACCGCCCACAAGAATGTCCAGCTAACACGATCAAATGCTTTGGCAGCGTCGATTGTGATCACTGCCAAGGGAATCAAACATGTTATAGCAAGATCAATAGTCCTGATTAATGACAATGTGAGTTCTTGAATCTGTCTTTTCGGAACAAGTGAGGAGCCAACTTTGCCAATCTCTCAGCCAAAATGCCGGTAAAGAGTTTATAATCCACATTTAGCAAGGAGATTGGATGATACGAGTCAGCCTTCCTCGGGTCCTTCACAGGTTTTAGGATCAGAGCAATTGTGGCCTCCCTCCATGAGCTTGGGATCCATCCTTCCCCCTTATAGATTGAATTAAATAATAATTTAATTCTGGAACTATTTTGTCTGTCATTAATTTATTTAACTCAACCGTTTTTGCGTATGGTCCTGCTGCCTTCCCATTCTTTATATGCAAGAGCTGCTCTCGGATTTCTCCCTCGGTGATTGGGGCATCCATACTCCTCCTACCCTCTGCTGTGAACACCGGAAGTCCTACACTGCCATTTCTTTAGGTTCCCCTCATCTGGGCACACCTCTTCTTCCATATATAATTCAGAGAAGAGTGAGACCAGCCGTGCCTGCATTTCCTCCTCCTCATTCGAGATGTCACCCTGTGGGCTGATGATCAATTCACTGATGTAATTTTGGGACCTCTCAACCCTCGACTCCCACGCTAACAATGCTCCAGCCTTATCTCCATACTCAAATTGTTCATAGGCCCCGTTGCTCACTGATCTCAACATTTTGCCTCTAGGTTGATCTTATAATTTAATCTAGCTTACTTCAATTGGTTCAATATATTCTCTCTAACTCAGTTGTTCCCTGCCATTTGCTGTAGTTTAACCTCAAGTCAAATAAACTGTCCCCTTTGGATAAAAATACACATCAAATACTACACTTACAAACTAAACATTACAAACATAATTGATTCAATCCATACAGCCCAGCAAGAGCAAATAATCTAGCTCAGAGCAAAGATTTGACTTAGTCTTTTCGAACCCTACCCCTTTGGTTGTTGGGGTCCCTCTCTCTTTTATTAGAGGTAGTGTAACCTCAAGCATCCCCACTCTCTCCTCCAATGTTTTCAACTTTGCTCTATCAACATTGTTCTTGTGAGTAACCTGGCTTTGTAGAATCCCACGTATTTATGCCTTAAAGGTATCCCAGATTACTGCAATGGAGGCTGACCGGGCATTATCTAGGAAGAATTCCACACTTGTTTTTTTTTTTCTTTTTCAAAGAGAATGGACACATCTGGATCTAATAAGTAGACCTTTTTAAAGTCCATCTTGCTTTGTGGCTTACTCTAACTCCTGTAATGTGCCATAAACCGCAGCATGGTCTGAAATATGCCCTGGAGATATAGTGACCACAGCCCAGGCTCTATCCACTAACAAATAATCTAGCTCAGAGAAGTGGTTATATTTTTAGCTGTGGAAGGTGTATCCTCGCTTTTGCCCCCTTAGGTATCTCCATGTATCCATTAAGCCCCTCTCATATAATATATGCTTAAGGGCCTGTCTTGTCCTTGGTGCTTGAGCTTGGGTTCCCCACCTACTAGTGGATCTGCCCAAGATTAGATCCAAAAAGGTATTGAAGCCCCCTCATAATTAAAGGGGAAGTTACCCCTACTAGGCTCCATTGCAGATCCACTACGTGCTGAGGGTCATCTACATTTAGACCATAAAAGCCAGCACAAACAAACTGTATACCAGAGCATTTGAGATTTGCTCAGACCCACCTTCCTGAACTGTCCGTTTTGGAAGAGAAGTTTTACCCCCGATCCCCTCGTAATTAATATTGCAACTCCCTTACAGTATTCTACTTGGTCTGATACTGCATAGCTTTCAATCCATCTTAATTGAGTATAAAGACCTCTGCTTTCGCTTGCCGTTAAATGAGTTTCTTGTAGAATGACTACCTGTGCTTTGGAGTCATTATGTTCCAAGTTAAAATTTGGAAATTTTTATCAACCCACCCATCATTCTCAAGTCGGGCGATCTTTGTCACTTGATAATCTAAAGTTGATCTGTTACAATGATGGACCAAGACGATACTGAGGACTTATATTTAATGTTTTTTCCCTGTGCTCCCCACCCAGTGCCCGACCCCCATCCTCTATCCCCCCCCTCTCCCTCCCATGGCAACCCTCCCTTGACTATCAGGCATGGTGCCTGTAGGGCTGCCGGAAAATGGAGAAGAATTTCGATGAACTTTAAACTATACCAGAGAAGCCCTGCCCATTACCCCCCCCCCCCTCCCGCTTCTCATCCCGCATCACTGTGCTTGCTGTATCTTCCCTTTCTCAATAAGAGTTGATTCTCCTCAAGATACGCCACCCTTTTTCATGGTCTCTATCAGACTATCTGCTTCTTCTGCTGTTCGAAAATTCAATCAATCAATCAATCAATCAATCAAGGCATTTATATAGCGCGCTACTCACCCAGAGGGTCGCTTGGGGGGTGGGGGGGGGTCTGCTACTGCTCGAACAGCCAGGTCTTGAGCTGCTTCCTGAAGGACAGGTGGTCTGGGTGAGGCGAAGGTGGGTGGGGAGGGTGTTCCATGTCTTGGCGGCCAGGTAGGAGAAGGACCTTCCTCCTGTGGTGGCTCTTCGGATGCGGGGGACGGCGGCGAGGGCGTGGTTGGTCGATCGAAGCTGGCGGGTCGGAGTGTAGAAGTTGAGTCGGTTGTTGAGGTATCCTGGGCCTTGGTTGTGCAGGGCTTTGTGTGCGTGGGTGAGGAGTCGGAACGTGATTCTCTTGTTGATCGGGAGCCAGTGCAGGTCTCTCAGGTGTCCGGAGATGTGGCTGTGTCGGGGGATGTCCAGGATGAGTCTTGCTGAGGCGTTCTGGATCCGCTGGAGTCTCTTCTGGAGTTTGGCAGTGGTTCCGGCGTAGAGGGAGTTGCCGTAGTCCAGTCGGCTGGTGACGAGGGCCTGGGTGACCGTTTTCCTAGTCTCGGTGGGGATCCACCGGAAGATCTTGCGCAGCATGCGCAGGGTGTTGAAGCATGACGAGGAGACGGCGTTGACTTGTCTGGTCATGGAGAGGGAGGAGTCCAGGATGAAGCCCAGGTTTCGTGCGTGGTCTGTTGGTTTGGGTGCGCTGCCCAGGGCAGGGGGCCACCAGGAGTCGTCCCAGGCGGAGGGCGAAGATCCCAGGATGAGAACTTCCGTCTTATCTGAGTTCCGTTTCAGGCGGCTGTTCATCATCCACTCGGCTACGTCTTTCATCCCTTCGTGTAGGTTGGCTCTGGCGGTGTCTGGGTCGTTGGTGAGGGAGAGGATCAGCTGGGTGTTGTTGGCGTAAGAGATGATGTTGAGGTTGTGCTGGCGTGCGATGGCCGCAAGGGGGCTTATGTAGACATTGAAGAGGGTGGGGCTGAGCGATGAGCCTTGGGGGACTCCGCAGATGACTTCGGTGGCCTCTGATTTGAACGGGGGGAGGCGGACTCTCTGTGTTCTTCCAGCGAGGAAGGAGGTGATCCATTCTAGTGCCTTCTCTTGGATTCCGACATTGCTGAGGCGCTGTACTAGGGTGCGGTGGCAGACAGTGTCGAATGCTGCGGAGAGGTCCAGGAGGATGAGGGCCGCTGTTTCCCCGTTGTCGAGCAGGGCTCGGATGTCGTCAGTGGCGGCAATGAGGGCGGTCTCGGTGCTGTGGTTGGCCCGGAAGCCAGACTGTGAGGGGTCGAGGGATCCATTCGTCTCGAGGAAGGCGGCCAGCTGCTTGGTGACGGTCTTCTCGATGACTTTAGCCGGAAACGGGAGGAGCGAGATGGGGCGGTAATTTTTGAGTTCGGTGGGGTCCGCTGATGGTTTCTTCAGTAGAGCGCTGAGTTCGGCGTGCTTCCAGCTCTCCGGGAAGGTTGCGGTGGCGAAGGAGGTGTTGATGACGTCCCGTAGGTGGGGTGCGATGATGGAGTCGGCCTTGTTGAAGACGTGGTGAGGACAGGGGTCGGTTGGAGATCCGGAGTGCATGGAGTTCATCGTGCGTAGGGTTTCTTCGGTGTTGATCGGGGTCCAGGCGCGGAGGGTGGTGGTGGGGGGCGCCGGTGCGGTCGTGGGGAGCGTTGACTGTGTGCTGAAGCTGTTGTGTATATCTGCGATCTTGTTGTGGAAGTAGGAGGCGAGGGAGTTGCAGAGGTCTTGCGATGGGGTGATGTCGTTGTTTCCGGCGCTGGGGTTGGAGAGCTCTTTGACGACTTTGAAGAGTTCTTTGCTGTTGTGTGCGTTGTTGTCTAGTCGCTCCTTGAATGCGGTTTTCTTGGTGGTGTGGATCAGTTGGTGGTGTTTTCGGGTGGCGAGCTTGAGGGTGGTCATGTTGTCTGGTGTTGGGTCTCTGCGTCAGGCTCTCTCGAGGGCTCGGCAGTTCTTCTTGGAGCTCTTGAGTTCGTCGGTGAACCATGGTGCTTTCTGACTGCCGGGTCTGCTGGGCGGGGTCCTCAGTGGGGCGAGGTCATCTGCGCAGTTGCTGATCCACCTCGTGAGGTTGTTGGCGGCCTGGCTGGGGTTCGCTGAGCTGGCGGGGGGGGGGGGTCCTGGCTCAGGGATGCGACGAGCTGGTCGGCTGTGATCTTGTTCCAGCTTCTGCGTGCAACCTGTTGCTGGTGGTGGTGGATCGTGTTCTTTTTTAAGCTGAAGTGGACGCAGCTGTGGTCCGTCCAGTGGAGTCCGGTGGCGTGGCTGAAGGTGATGTCCTTGCTGGAGGAGAAGACTGGGTCGAGCTCCTCTGGTTGTTCCACATGATGTGGAGCATCGCCAGAAATTTCAATTGGTCCCTGGCCCGAGCCTCCATTCGCTTGCCCAACTCCCACTCCCACTGCTTCTGATCAGTTGCGCGACACACATCAGACCTGATGGAGAAAGTGACGTTTTCAACTGTGTATGGGCCATTCCTCAAGGCTGCTGTTAGAATGGCCTCTTTAACCACATATGAGAGGAAGTTTACAAGAATATTTCTTGGCTTCTGTCTTTGAATATTCTGCTTAAAGGGGGGGTCCTGATGGACACGTTGTATCTCATGGTCCAAAATAATATCTAACCTCTCTTTCAAGACAGTCTTCTTTAGCAATTTGATTACGAATGCCTTAATATTCGCCCCCTCTTCGGCTTCTGGGATATTAAAGACTTTCAAGTAGTTTCTTCTTGAGTAGTTCTCAATACTTTTCAGGTCCTCCATGAGTCCTAAGTTTTCTTTAACCAGTGCTCCTAGCCCATCAGTGTTTTTGGCTATGTCTTTCCTCATCAGTCCTACCTCTTCCTCTAATGCACTGGTCCAAACAGCTACATCTTCTAATTTTTGTGCGAGTGCCGCGCAAGAGGCTTGTATATCTGCTTGATTGCCGTCCGATGTCCTGAATCTATTTCTTATTTCCTCTTTCAGATCCAGAAGGATGGAGGCCAGGGAGACTTCAGACTAAGTTCAAACCATCTGTCTCGGCTATCTGATTGACCTCCTGACGTTGTTTCTCCACGCAGTCTGCCTAATCTCTAACTGCCAGCACACTAAAACTATTCTGTGTTGATATCTGGAATTCGCCACTGACTTCTGACCCCGGTCTTGCCTGCTTCCACACACCCACTACCCCCTGAGCCTTATTGACCGCTATCGGTGTGGGATTGGCTTTTTCCACTGCAGTCTCCTTCTGGGACACAATTGCTGCTTTCCCACCTTCCTCCCTCAATATCGTTGGTTGGGTCAAGACTTAATAAAATGTTTTGAGGGAGGGCGTGACCTTTACCTGGGGTGGAGGGGGGGGGGGTGAGATTATTTTCCCCCTCCCACGTGGACTCTGTCCCAGTTACCTTGTAGAATTCTCAGTTACATTGGAGCAGACCCCCCTACCTTGCGTGGGGGCCCCATTGGCTAAGGGTAATTCTAATGCAGAACTTGCCCCAGTCGATTTCTCAATTGCCCAAGTGTGCAAGGTATACCTGGAGATCTTTTCAGGATGGCCACATACTTTCTCCAGGGACAGTAGGTTATTCTCCGTATGTAAGCACCGTTGTGCTCGCTGACCATCTTTGTCGCCTCCCCAGCCTTCACTCATATGCTGGGATTCAGTAACCTGGCTGACGCCGTCCAAAATCCCCCACAGGTCGCTCTCTCCATCCCCTCCTTCCTCTCGACGACTTGTGCTGGCTCTGCCGTCGTGTGTGAGGGCTTGCGCTGCTCAAACAGCGCAGCTGCACTGCAGCCCTCTCCCATGCTGGTATCGCTCTCCTTCCCTCGGGATGTGCGCTGACCACAGGCCCCCACCGAGGCTGCATCCAGACACCCCTCGGCTCACAGCAGGTACGCTATCTAAAACACACTTTTGCCCGTGTTCGTATCGGTAGGTAGAGCAGGGGGGTCACACGCCAGCTTGCGTCCGACATGTTTACCCCAACCAGTGTTACTTTTCACTCTGACTTGCACAAACCTTAGTTTATATTCTTTTTTAAAATTGTTTTTATTGACTTTCTTTCTCCAAACAAACCGAAATAGAATGAACACCAGAGGAACATAATAATCATAGGGTCACTCCCATCCCTAGCCAATGTTTAGATTGTGAAACATGAGCCAACCCCGGGACATCCTCCCTGTACTATATCGTTCGAATTTGGTGCTCATTGTGGGGAGACCCACATTTATGTGACAAATAAAAACATATGAACAAAAACCTAGAAACACATAAACTCAAACTCACTTGTGGCAGGTCATGTCATCCGTCTGCATCCAAAATGCTCACTATTTTGGCCTAATAGGTGTATACTAAGAAGCCAACTTCCCAAAGGGGTTGCGTGGAGAGGAAGTTAAAATGTCCTCAGACCCCCACACAGGGGGACTCCCGCCATGCGGACTCCCGGACCATGACAGAGGGAGCAGTAGGTCCCAACCTCCTAGACCCCTTCCTCTGCTTCCAGTCCTATGCATCAGCGGGGTCATGGGCCAGAGGCCCCTCCTCCTTCTCTGCCAAAAAGGTCTCCACTACCTCTAGCCATAGGACAGACACGAATTGCCTCTGCACGTCTCTCCTCATCTCAGTGCTGCAGCCTGTGCCCTGGCCCACAGTTCCAGTGTTGATCGCCTACGAGTGTACTGAGGATCTTCCGGGACCTCAAGCGGAGCTCTTTTTCCCCTGTGCCAGGACTGTTGCTAAAACCAAATATCGGTCACCCACTTTACCTAGCCTCTTTGGTCGGTGTTTACCCGCATAATAGATCTCCTTAGTACCAATGTTGTACCTGTTCAGCATGCGTCCACATCAATGGCTAAGTGTCAGAAACGCTTGATCATAGCCCAGTCCCAAACCATATGTAAGAACCCCGTGTCTGCACGTGTTCCATTTGCCTCATAATGTATATCCGGTGTAGAGTCAGGAAGGTGGTGTGTAGTTGAATTATGTCTGTTTGAAACAGGCGTTGCGCAAAACTTCTGGACCTTTTCCAACCCCATCCTCCACTCCCTGTACTGTAGCTTCCAACCCAGTGCGGCCTCCCACCATTGGCGCCTTTGAGGAAGGCGTGTGCTCATTCCCGCCACTAATTTGTAGAGCAATGAGTTCAATCTGCGGTCAAAGGTTAGAGGGGTCTGCAGAAACTCATGAGTCCAGGTTTCCTTAATTTATATTCATATGTGCACAAGCCTGCACATAAACCAGCTTGCTTAATGATAGCAGCTGGTTCATTTATCCTGACTCAGCTAGTTAACCCAGTCGCTTTTAGGGTACTTACTGGAGTAAATAGCACACAGTGGTTCTAGCAGCTGGTTACGTTAGCCTGACTCAGCTAGTTAACTCAATCTCTTTTAGGGTTTTTACTGGAGCAGAAATCACAAATAGCACACAGTGGTTCTGGATTGCAAGAATATAATCTTTAATAATAGTATTCTAATACTACCCTGTAGTAGTGTAGGCTAGTAGTGTGAGAAGGAAGATTCCTTCCAGAACACTCTTGTAACACAGGACTTAGATGGCGCTTTGTTTTAGGGCAGTAATCTTTTATTCACGGTTTATTTTTTGTCACTGGAGCCTAGGCACTCTTGTAGAGTCCCAGTGTGCGTCTATAGCGCTACAACTGCCCTCTGGGAATAGAATCAAGCAAGGATGAAATGAAGACCAATGTCTTTCATCTACCTGACCCAAATTGGTCTAGTGTTTCAGTACCCTTCCCCGATGCACCACTATCAATCCTCTTGAGGCCCCGTCATTCCAAAATTCGGTT